>NC_089265.1:25989151-27335738 GCF_963930625.1 Muntiacus reevesi | reverse complement strand
ATCCATGACTCCCCATGAAAAACCTACAGGAGCCCTTCCTACCCTTCCAATCTCATTTCCTGCCACCAGGAGAACCACAATCACTTCTTCACTTCCGTAAAATGCAAGTGTTAATTGCTCAGTCGTGTCCAACTCTTTGTGACCCCATGGACTCCCACCAGGCTCCTCTGTTCATGGGATTCTCCAGGCAAGAATACTGGAGTGGACTGCCATTCCCTTCTCCAGGGGATCTTCCTGACCTAGGGATCAGACCCGAGGATCAGACCTAGGTCTCTTGCATTATAGGTGGATTCTTTACAGCCTGAGCCACCAGGGAAGTCCTCACTTCCATACCGTATGCCTGCTATTCCCTCTCTCCAGGATGCACTTCAGTCTCTTCTCCATGCCTAACCCCTTGTTCCTGAAAGATCCAGAATGTCTAAGAAACAGCCTCCTCAGGGACACCACCCCTGATCACCCATTCCCTCCCCTCACTCCAGATGAGATGTCCTCCTCCGTCCTCCCAAAGCACCCCAGCATCCCTCCTCTAGAGTTCTCAGCAAAGAGAGCTGCATCTATGTGTTCACACACCTGCCCCCACCTCTCACTAGACATTACTGAGGACAGGAGCACCTGGCATAAACCCGATACTTTAGACTGAATTCTTGTTAGCCTGTTACACTGAATTCTTCTCCCTCACTAGTTACAATCAGACCCAAAAAATATACACGGTGCATTATTTTACTAAAATATTTCAAAACATACATCCACAGATCTCGGGGGGGGGGGGGGAAGAGCTCTTACTACACACCCTAATCTTTCAATAATGTGCCAAAGATGCATTATGAACTGCCAGGCAGTCAACACGTGAGGAGTCCCTTTGAGAGAGGTGTGGTGACCTAGCTAGTATGGTCAACCAGCCAGAGTCACTCTGGGTGTGTGACTGACCCCCACGAGGGACAGGGATAGAAAAGAAGAGTTCTGACATGGTTGGTGACCAAGGGGAGGTCTGACAAAGGGAAGCCCTACCAGGTCCTGGGTACTCATCTCCCGGCAAATGAGCACATAGTGACTTCAGGAGACCCTCCTGAGCTGGCCGCTAGGGCCACTGAGACTGGGAGCCAGTGAGCTGTCAACAGATGGCCAGATGGAAACCGGGAGCCTCACAGAATTCACGGTATCCATTTCACACTGCGGATAATTACTAACAGCACCCGTGTGCAGAGAGCTAAGATGGGAGAGCAAACAGCGCACCCAAAGAAGGACTGACTCCTGCCAAAGAAGCACATCTGCACTGCTGGACTCAAGGGGGAGGAGAGAGGAGATGTGGGGCGAAGGGGACAGGAGAGAAAATGAGGGCAAGTCTCACCCTCATTTCTCATCTGAGAAAGTAGCATTCCCAGGGACAGATGAGCTTTCAAATGACTCAAAATTGAACATGCCAGGAAAATTGCCTGTCTGTTCACTAGAGCTGATATCCAGGCTGACAATAAGCTGCTGCTAATTTTTCCCCTCTTACTCACCTGCAGGACCAATTTACAACCTCCCTTCCATAACCTTGCCCGTATCCATTCACTCAGAAACAAATGGCCGAGCTCCCTCAATGCGGACAGTCACAGTGCGCCATGCAGGTGAGTCTATTGTGCCTGAGGTCCGCACCCTCCACACCCATCTTGAAGGCTGAACCCTACCCACTCCTCTTCTCAGGGAACAGCACCTCCGCCAGTCATCGGTGACCGGCTCCTCCCTTCCCACTGCCTTTCAAATAGGCCAATTCCTCCTCCCAGTTCTCGCTGAGAAATCCCTCCAGCCAGCCCTCCTCTCTTCAACCCCATAACTTCTGCTCCACCCCAGTCATCACTTCCCATCTGGAACTGTAGAAACAGCCTCTTTGCCCTTCCTGCCACCACCTCCAGAGTGGCTGCAGCAACTTCACCAGATTTAGCTTCCTAAAATAAGTGTATCACTCTTGCCTCATTAAGAAACCCTCTGGGTCCTCATTTTTTGCACGTCTCAGTCCTCCAAGGCTCTCTGAGTACCCTGCTGACCCCAGGAAGTGCTCTCCTCCCCGCCCATGCCTGGGCCTCGTCACACTTGCTCCACCCAGCACATCCTTCTAACCCAGTTCAGGCAGCCAGATTCCTCCAGCTCCATTCTTCTTTCTCAAAATTGCCTTTCCTATTGGGGTCTCTTGTGTTTCCATACACATCTTAAAATTTTGTGTTCTACTTCTGTGAAACGTGCCATTGGGGATTTGATAGGAATCTGCAGGTTGCCTTAAGTAGTATGGTCATTTTAACAATATTGATTCTTCCAATCCAAGAACACAATATATATTTCCATCTGTTTGTGTCATCTTCCATTTTTTTCATCAGGGTCTTACAGTTTTGAGAGTATAGGTCTTTGCCTTCTTAGGTAAATTTATTCCTAGATATTTTATTCTTTTTGATGCCATGGTAAATGGGATTGTTTTCTTTATATAGACACTACTATACACAAAACAGATAATCAGCTGCTGCTGCTGCTAAGTCGCTTCAGTCGTGTCCGACTGTGCAACCCCACAGATGACAGCCCACCGGGCTCCCCCGCCCCTGGGATTCTCCAGGCAAGAACGCTGGAGTGGGTTGCCATTTCCCTCTCCAATGCATGAAAGTGAAGTTGCCCAGTCGTCTCCGATTCTTAGCGACCCCATGGACTGCAGCCTACCAGGCTCCTCCATCCATGGGATTTTCCAGGCAGGAGTACTGGAGTGGGGTGCCATTGCCTTCTCTGAGATAATCAGCAAGGACCTCCTATATAGCACAGGGAACTATACTCAAAATCTTGCAATAATCTAAAATGGAAAAGAATCTAAAAAATACATATATTACATATATACTAATATACATACATGTATATACATATAACTGAATAACTGTGCTGTGCACCTAAAAATAACACAAATCAACAATGCTTCAGTAAAAAAATTTTTGAAAACCCAGTTCAAATACCACCTCTTCTTTAAAGTCTTTGCATGTATACTAAGTCACTTGAGTCGTGTCTGACTCTTTGTGACCTGATAGACTGTAGCTTGCCAAGCTCCTCTGTCCATGGGATTTCCCAGACAAGAATACTGGAGTGGGTTGCCATGCCCTCTTCCAGGGGATCTTCCCAACCCAGGGATCAAACACAGAGATCAAACCCGCATCTCCTGCAGCTCCTGTATTGCAGGCGGATTCTTTACTGCTGAGCCACCTTTGCCAGCCCCTAAACAAAGGCAACCAACCATTCCTGTTTGCACCTGTTGTCCTGGAGTAATTACTGAATGCACCATATTGACTTTCCTAGGTCCCTGCTATGGATGATAAACTATATGGCTCTCCTAACTAAAATCTGCGCTGTGCTATGCTTAGCCACTGAGTCGTATCCAACTCTTTGTGACCCCCAAGGACTGTAGCCCAGCGGGCTCCTCTGTCCATGGGGATTCTCCAGGCAAGGATACTGGAGTTGACTGCCATGCCCTCCTCCAAAGGATCTTCCCAACCCGGGGACTGAACCCAGATAGAACCCAACCCAGGGATCAGACCCATCACAGGCAGATTCTTTACCATCTGAGCCATCAGGGAAGCCCACCTAAAATCTACCCTAGCCCAAAGACAGCACTTGTTACTTTTCTCTCTTGCTTCAGTGTGCATTCCTCAAGAGCGATCAAGCCATCTCATCTCTGCGTGAATTTCCAGCATCTGAAGACTGCCTGCACCTGGGGAGGTGCTCAGTGAACACAAATGGAATGAAAGAATGAATCTGATCAGAAGAAAACTGTAGCAATCAGTTTTATCTGAACATCATCTAAAATGCCACTAGGGAAATTTTCTAAATCACAATTAAACCAAAAAAATCCTGGGCAAAAAAAGCAAGCCATGGAAGCATCTGTCACATAAACCATTTCTTTCCCTAATCCAGTGTTTCTCAACTTATTTTCAATATTGTCCTCCCCCCTTGAAAGCCTTTTCAGACATTTTTCTCCTAACCCCATGACATGTTAATAGCACAGAAATATTTCTGTACTTTATATATAAAAAAGCAAGTATAAGGTTTACTCTTTTTATTCAAGAATAGGTTCAGAATGACAATAAAAATGTTGTTACATTTTAAATTTTAAGGCTACTAACATTAAACTTTATAACTGTATTCACTGAGCAATTTTTAATGCAATTTTAATGTAAAATATGATATATCAGATTATATATAAAAATTACCAATTTCTACATAATAATAGCAATGTAACCAAATTTCTCAAAGACTTTAAAAACTGCTCCTTTTCCAGCAAAGGTAAAACAATTGAAAAAAAAAATCTTTCTAAAAGTTATTTTTAATGAACGTAACATTTGTTTTATATGAGAAAATCATTTTTAACTTATCCAGCTGCTAAATATTCATTCAGGTATCATCAATATTTTTTCTTTTTGATACTTGACATAGTTATTGGTGAGGTCAATAACTTTAATAAATAAGAAAATATAAACTACTTTAATTTTCAAATCCAAGTCACACACAGAACAGTAAGGGCCAAACATAAGCACTTAACATCCACAAAACAGCCAAAAGCAGCCCATACATATAAGGTCACCAAGAGAGATACGACTTCAGGATTAAGCTATTGATGGTCAAAAAGGTCTCCAGCGATAACCATATATTTGCCATAGGTTTGTAATAATGACCTTGCATACATTCTGCATATCTTCCATGAACTTGATGTCAAAGCTGCTTGTGTGATACACAAGAAAAACCACTGAGAGAAATTTAAATGTTAAGAAATAGTATTTTAGCCACCAAGGTTTGAAGGAATATCTGGAACCACTGGAATGTCTAAGAAGTTTCTGTCTTCCTCCAGAACTAATTTTTGCTGCCTCTGAGGTTGCAAGCCCTAACTTCTTATGGTTCCCACATTTATCCTCCTAGCACCTAAAGATAATAAAAACAAAAACACCAGTTTACCTAAGAAAACACCCATTCCACAGCTATCATAAGAGCCCCACTACTACCATCATCTCCTTGGGTACTTCAAAAGAAAAGGGATTCCCATATTATCAGCATTTTCCCAAAAAAAGAAGCCTCCCTGCCTCTAAATGTATAGACTTTCAGAGCTTGGAAGAACACTCAGGGCTCATGGCACCCCTTCATCTTCAGATGAGGAAACTTAGAGGGCCCTAAGAGGTTAAGAGACTGGCTCAATCAAGGTCACTCTATCGTTATAGACAGAGACCGGGTCAGTCTGGGTCCCTGTTGTATCTTCAAGCTAGCACCAGGCTTGGCACATAACATAATCAGATGTTTGTACACTTAGTGAATGAATGGCTATTGGATAAATGAGTGGCAGAATTGAGAGCCCAGCTCACCTAACTCCTAATCTACTACTTTTCCAACTAAATCACCTGGTCCCCTTTTACTCCCATTTGAATATCAAATAGTGACCTCAAAGACCATCAAATTTAAATTAAGTGTTTGAAAAGCTTCCCAGCTCTTTTAGTTTCACACATCCAGTAAGTTTAAGAGCAGGGTCTTGTGCACATGTGGGAGAGCACTTCAGCCCATTGAAAGTGAGGGAGTTTCCACAAATAAGCTAAAGGTACCGTGTCTACAAGGCAACATTTCTTACTTGCTTACCCTGCCTTGAGCTCCTTTCCAAAGTTCTTGTTCACATGCCACATCTCCCTACCCAGACTGAGAACCGTGGAAAGTCAGAACTGCCTTCCCTCTCTAAGGCACCTGCCAAGTTTAAGCACAAAGCAAATGTTCAATAAATGCTTGCAACATTTATTCTGGTGGAAACGGGGCATCATGAGAGACAAAAGTAGATTTGGCATGAATAAAAGAATTTGGTTTGTACTTTGCTCATTTCCTAGAACCAGTATAGTACCTAACATGTAACAGGAGCCTAATAGTTGTGGGATTTTAAAAAATGAATAAAAGATATGGCAAAAAGTGAGTAATTATTAGGCTTTGTCTTCAATTCTGTAGTCATTCATTCACTCCACAAATACATATTACCAAGTATCTTGTGTGCTAGACTCTCTGCTGCTTTGAAACCTAATTTCCCCCACAGAGTTAGAGCTATCCTCCCTAGCCAATGCCTGACATTTGGTTCACCTTGCAAGCAGACAGCACAGCTAGCGTAGCCCTATGTCTCAATACCTATTGTCCAAGCATTCTCTCCCAACAATGCCCTGACCTAAACAAATACATCTAAGTGTTGCAAAACAAATAATCACAATTAAGTGCTGCAAATCTTTTTCATCAAGCCCAGGAATTTAAACTTTTCACTCCACCTTTACTAGCTACTCCCAATCTTATTTCCTCAGGCATAACACTTATTAAAATTGTTACACATAGAAAAGTGGCTGGGAACTAGGCTAGCACATCAGATTGAGACCACACTGTAAAGAGCCTTGCATGCCAAGAACGTACGTGCAGGCTAAGTTGCTTCTGTCGTGTACAAATCTTTGCAACCCTATGGACTGTAGCCTGCCAGGCTCCTCTGTCTGTAGGATTTTCCAGGCAAGAACACTGAGGTGGGTTGCCATGCCCTACTCCAGGGGGATCTTCTTAACCCAGGGACTGAACCTGCGTCTCCTATGTCTCCTGCATTGTCAGGCAGGTTCTTTACCACTAGGGCCATACAGCTGAGAGTCATAAAAACCTTTAAGGGAAACAGTGAATGCATAGTCAAAGCACCAGGAAAGTGTTACGACTTTGATTACAGAAAAGATCTAACACAGGAGGAACGAAAAAAAGCTGGCTCCAGGTCATACCAAAAAGACAGTCTATAGCTACAAATAAAGAAAGGCTGTCACAGACGAAAATGGCAACGAATAAGCCATTTCATCCTTTGCTTTTATGTGTAATTTAAAAGGTTCAACAATAGATGCAGCCATGGACGCTCTAGTTCATTGATCGGTCGTCTTGAGGTCCTCCTTGGAAGGCACAGGCTGTAAGAAAGCTTCTGGACAGTCGTGTAAAAGAGCTGGAGTTTGGGTTTTGTTTTGTTTTATTTTAAGGGCTACATTTAAAACACAGTATTAGTTGCGAGGAGTTTCCCGACATTGAAAAGATGGGCAGGCCTGTCAACTCCAAGGTCTTCCACTATTGCATCATTTGAAATGAAGCCTCCTCAGGCAGCGACTCGTAAAATTCAAGTCAGGTAAAATGGCAGCAGCAGCAGCTGCCTGTGCCGCCGCCGCTGGCGGCTTCAACTTCAAGAGCGAGAAAGAGAGCGTGTCTCTGCGGAGCTGCCAACTGCTCGCAGCAAGTCAATAAATCAACAGGTCCTGCGCGCGCGCCCGAGGGTGCTCAGACCCCGGCGTGCCAGCCACAGGAGGAAGTGGCTAATTATTTAAAGGCAGTATAGAGACCGCAGTTGAAGGTCGGAGTCGGTTCTCCCTGCGCCTTCCCTCCGTCTACCACCCACTCTGGGAATCTGATGTTGAAAGCACCAATTTCTGGGCTGCTGCTCCAGGCCCCTAGCCCTCCAACTCAAGGGCAGCTCTGCCTCGCCCGCTGGTGCAGACACCCCGAGGGCTCCTTCTTCCTCCTGCTGGCCCCCTCCTCTCATCGACTGCAAGCCCTTCGATTCTGCCACCGGAAACTTCCATAGAAGGTGAGATTCCCAGATCAGGAGACGGTTCCACAAACTCCAAAGCGCCAGTGTCGGAACTTCAGGGTCAGACCCCATAAAGCCTAGGCGTCCCTAGCAAGGCTCAGAACTGCTCTATACTGCGGGTCCTGCGCTCCGCATGCTCGCACCCCTCCACCAGCCGCCCGGTCGCGGTGCCCTCGCTTCCCACAACCCCAGGCGTGATGCCTGGAACCTCAGCAGCGCCTCCGATCCGAGCGCCGCAGAGACCCTCCTCGCTCCAGCAGGGACGGACTTCCCAAGGTCGGGTGTCCCCACTCGCAACCCCCGTCTCCTCCTCCGGGCGGGCGACTGTAGGTTCCAGACAGGCAACCGAGGGGGCGGGGCCTTGGCCGTCCCTGCCGAGCTCGCTCAACCCTGCCGAGCTCGCTCATCCCTCCCGGGCTCCAGGGGTAGTGCCCACACTCCCCACCGGTCAGTACCTCGTCCACTTCCAACTCTGCTCCGTTGCCGACGAGCGCCATGTTCCTCCTCCGGCTGCCGCCGCCCAAAAACCAAACAGGGAGCTCAGGACCAACTCAGTTTCTCAGCCCAGCGCCAGCACGGGAGGAAGAGGGCGGCCCAGCGCTCCCGCCGGGTCCCAGGCGGGGCCAGCGCGCGGCTGAGCAAGTGCTTTCCCCGCCCCCGGCGCCTGCACATCCGCCGAGCATCCATTTCTCAAGCCGGCGCCGGGTGGCCCCCTCGACATAAGCTCCGCCCCCTGCAGGCCTCGCCCCACCCTCTACGAGGCTCTGACTAGAGAAGCCAATCAGATTCTTGCAACGCGTCTCCACCTCCAGACAGCATCCACTTCGGATCCCCTTGGGCGGTCATTCCGTGGGCGGAGTCACTTTGTGGGCGGAGTCACTCGCGAACCTGGCAGGTCTCGCCCACCCTGTGGGAAGGTATTGAATACCTAGGAGTATTCTAGCGCTCTGTGCGGAGGCTATTGCTCGCCAGCGGCCAAGGGAGCACCGGCTTAGCGTGGCCAAAATGAAAGCCACGCTATCCCCGAGGCCCATTTGAAGCGTCCACCTGGTCCTGAGCCAATGCCAAGTCCCTTCCCTCGCCAAGTGGGCACTGCGTCTCGCAAATGGTGAGGCCAGAAAGCAACTTCGCGTCAAGGTCACCAGTCACCCAGAGGTCTTTGTCATTCCACCTACCCAGACACTAGGTGAGGGACATCGTCTTCCCATACAGGGATGATGTGTTTGCTTCTGTGTATGTCTGATAAATAAATTAAAAATCATGAGACAGATATTTATGCAACTTAGAGTTCTCTTCTTCCAATATTCTGTCACAATGAACCCTTTTGTAATCCCAAACATATGTGCGTAAATCGTGCTTGATCTATATACCCATGAGAGTAGGGATGGGTTGCTGTGTCTTCTTCAAAGTTGTATTCCCAACACCTAGAACAGTGCCTTGCAGTGGGTGCTCAAAAAATATTTACTGGCTTCCTTTAGAAATTGATTCCTGTGTCTAACACAACTGAAAAATTATGAGCTGAATTTTGGGAGTATTGAGGGGGGCATTAGTCAGCTTTATTTTACATGCAATAAAATTCACCAGTTTTAAGCTGCTAATTTGATAAATGTTTACAAAACACCATTCCAATCATATTTTAGAACACACTGATAAAGTTCCCTGTGCCTGTTTGCTGTCAATTTCTTTCACCCACTCTCTGGCCTGGGGCAACCACTGATCTGCTTTCTATCACTTCATCTTGCCTTTTCTAGAATTTCATATCTATAAGTTAATCATAGGGCACATGGTCTTTTGTGTCTGGCTCATGAAAGGCATTTAATGGTCATCCAGCGACAACTACAAAGATTACTAACATTTATTGAGTACTTCCTATGCTCCAGGACTATCCTGAGCCCCTTGTTTAATTTACATCATCTATCCTTCGTAACCCCATGAAGTAGATACTGTTAACTTACAGATGAGTAAAATGAGGCTCACAGGGTTCAAGTAATTTGTTTGCAGTCAGACATCTATTAAGGAAGTAAGAATGCCAGAATCTCAACTTCAGCAATCTGACTTAAGGGTGTGGTGGTAACCATTGTTCCACACTGCCTCCAACCACCACCTTCCCCTTCTCTCTCCCTATTTCAGTAGAGCAGCTGCCAACACGTGTCTGTTACACGTACTTTCAGTGAGTCACCTTTGCATCCTTGAAACTTGCTCTACAGTTTTAATGAGTCACTACGTACCTTTATACTAGAAAAATGAAATGGTTCTACCTCACAAGCAGATTAGATTATGGTGATGACTGCACAACTTTACGATTCATTGCAAATCCTTGAATTGTATCACGTAATGGGTGGATTTTGTGCCCCTATATATTATATTTCAGCATCACCACTTTTAAAAACAAGCTAATACATTCTTGCAGCACTCTTAGAATCAGGTATGTGAGGCTAGAAGGGACCTGGGGTCATTTAATTACAATACCCCTGAAAGTTTCCATTCCTCCCCCAACCTCCTGTTTATACTTAGATTTCTGAGGCTGGATTTCCTGTCTGGGTCCAGATCCCACTCCTTATTACTCATGCATGATTCCCTTTTTTTAAAGTTCATTGGCTCCCAAATTAATATCACATTTTTTAACATTAAGCCATCTCGTGGTGACTTTTTCCTCTCCTGTATGCTTTGTTATTTTCTTTCAATTTCAACTCCTCAAATTTTAAAGAGATACAAAAGAACTTGGCTCTATTGAGTGGCATGATGATGTCAAAGTGAGAATCAAGTTTAATTTTTCAGAAATCATTCTTATAAATAAAATTTGGTAGTCTCTTTTTTAATCAGAGACCAAATCTGAAACCCTGTGTATTTTAAATTCATGTCACTAGATGAGTAGCATTCCTGTTTCTGAGGGAGCCAATTATGAACACAGAATGAATAAGTGTGACCTAGCCCCTGGAACATATAATCAAATTTGCTGTGCTCATGGCAGATGCCAACTTCCCCTTCTTGCACATGTGTGATTCTACAAGATTATGAATCACAAATATAAAAGAGCTTTTTGCAAAGAATAATTAAAATGAATTCATTTCTGTAACAGAATTCCCCTTTCCAGTTTGCTGATCATGATGTACTCTATCAGTCAAGTGAGATTAGTCAAACATTCCATTTCCCAAAAGAAACTAGAATTAAAAAAAAAAAAAAAAAATATATATATATATATATATATATATATATATATATATATAAAAGAAGCTAGAATAGAGGTTCTGCAAAAACAGTGTCCGAATTTTTTTTTTTTTTTAAGATACATCTACTGGGAGCTGTTTGAGTTTCAAATCTTGCAGACAATCTAATCTTTAGTATTCCTAAACCTGTTTACCTTTAGCACTTGTAAGGTTTTTTTTTTAAGTTGATGCATGCATGCTAAGTCACTTCAGTCATGTCTGACCCTTTGCAACCCTATGGACTGTAGCCCTCCAGACTCCTCTGTCCATAGGATTCTCCAGGCAAGAATACTGGTTTGGGTTGCCATGCCCTCTTCTAAGGAATCTTCCTGACCCAGGGATCAAACCTGAATCTCTTATGCGTCCTGCATTGGCAGGCAAGTTCTTTACCACTAGCACCACCTGGAAAGCCCTTTTTAGTACCTTCATCATTTGTGTAGGAGAGAGAATGATTTTGCATTTAGAAATGAAAAATTTTAGATGCTTGTTTCATATCATTGTAAGTCATGCGTTTGTCAGTGGCTTTGTCCCACATTCATATCTTAGCTCAACAAGGAGAACTTCCCCTTCTAAATTATCCCTCCTTCTCTGTCACCCACAAGGTGTCTTCCTGCTGCCTTAGCACTTATCACTATCTGAAAATATCTTGTTCATTTTTCTGTTTACTTGCTTGTGGTCTATCTCTGCCAACAACAACATCCACACATTAGCTGTGATGTAAGCTCCATGAGGGAAGGAACCTTGTGTTTTGTGTCTACAACAAAACCCTAGTGCCTAACACTTAATGAATATTTCATAAATGGTTATTGAGTGAATGAATGAAAGTATATAAAGTTCATAGTACACAGAGCATTTTGTTTAAACCTTGTAATGTCAATGTTTCAGCACAGTGATTTTTTAAAAACAGAGAAAAACAGTAAAGATGAAGGAGAGTAAAGAATGCAAATTACATGGTCTGAAAAGTAAATACTGTTTTTCTTAGGGTGATGTGGCTGGCATGATGTCTATCTTTAATGACTACTTTTTTTCCAAAATTATATAAGAGGTCCCTTAGTGACCTAAAAGAGTTTAATTCTTGTCACTGAGAAAGGCTTAAATGCTAAGGGTGGGGGGAAAACCTCATTATTTAGTGGAGACTGAAATCCTCCGTTAAGAATATCCTTGTTCTCAGCATTTGGAGCTGGGTAACCACTCATTTTGCCCTGTTTATCAGTTGTTCACTTTTTCACACACATATAGATAATCTTTCCCATCACTTTCCTATTTATTTTCACTATTCTCTTTAGATTAATCTCACTTTTTCCAGATGAGGAGACACCCACAGAAGAGAAAAGCAGAACAGAGACTAATTGTGGCAATATGAAACCTCTGAATGCAGCTCTGAGGATTTAAAAACAAGAATAAACAAGGACTCTGTGGCAGAAGCTGCTCATTGCTACTCAATGTTTGTTCTCCCTTTGTTCTATTGGTAAGAGAACCTGAGTTTATATAAGGCAGCATGGTGTCCAGCTAAAAGATTGCCTTTTCAAGAACTCCACAGCTAGAAATGGCCAATGTAACTAAATTTCAGACAATGAAATATATTTTACTTCCAGGAAGGCTATTTAAAGGGAAATGACTGAACAGAGGCATGTGGTACCTTTGCCCTTCTGCCTCTTCTCCTTCCAACAGCCTGGAACAGATGCAATGGTTGGAGCTCCTGCTGCCCTTTTGGACCATGAAGTAATACCTTGATAATGGAAGCCATAAACTAGAAAAGTGGAACAAAAAGACAGGAAGAGTCTGGATTTCTGATAACTGTGGAGCTGCCACACAAGCACTTGATTACCAACCTCCAGATTTCTATTATTCTAAATTACTATTAATTATATTCATTTCAATTACTACCTTAAGTCACCATTATACTGAGTTTTCTGTTAGATGCAAACAATCTTAAATTTATATGTATAAGTATATAACTCAGTGTTATTAAATGTTCTGGGCTCCCATATACCTTCCCACTGACTTCAGCTGAAGCATTTGGAACTTCTACCCAATGCTGGATTGGAGCAGACTACTTGGAGCAGTTTTTAAAGCTGTCTAGACCTTCTTTCCTGAAGATATGTCCTTCAAGTCCTCTTTCTCCTGGTTCTGTTGTGCCTTCATTTCTGGCATATTTTGCCTCATACTGCTAGACTCTGTTATTGTCCTACAATCCAAATATTCTCCAGATTCTGAAAAATATTGATACTAACATCTTTTTTTATGATATTCTTATTTTATTTCATGACAGTTTTAGCAAACCAATAATTATTTTTGGCCATCTTCAGCAATTCTATTCTCATAGCCTCTTATAGACCTAGTATTTACAATGTTTCTTCCTTTTTTGTTTTGTGTTTTGGCCATGTCTCATGGCGTGAGAAATCCTAGTTCTCAAACGGAAATTGAACCTGTGCCTCCTGCTGTGGAAGTGTGCAGTCTTAACCACTGGACTCCAGGGAAGTCCCTATAACACTTTTGATTAAGCACTTTGGTTTTATATTAGGCAGTTCCTATAATCACTGAGAGGAGTCACATACAAACCTTTTCTGTAAGACATACCCATAGAAACATCTGTATTCTAAAATCAGTTTTATAAAAATAAATGAAAAAAATAAAAAATTAAAAAAATTTAAAAAACCACTACAATATTGTAAAGTAATTAACCACCAACTAATAAAAATAAATGAAAAAATAAATAAATAAAAATAAAATAAAATCAGTTTTGACTTAGCACTACAACGTAGCTCTGAGTGTCTCTAAAGCAATGGTTCTCAAACTTGAGCACATCGGAATCACTCAGAGAGCTTGTTAAAACACAGGTTGCTGCTTCCAGTCCCCAGAGTTTCTGATTAGACAAGTCTGGGGTGGGTCTCCTTGTTGCTGTGACTGTTGCTATGAATTCAAGAACGATGTCTAGAGAACCACTGTTCCAGATCGTGTCCAGCAACTTGAGTCCCTCAGGCACAAGCAGCCTACCTGTGTGCTAAGGGTTCAAGATGAAACACTAGAAAAGTGCTTTGTGCATACAAGGACTAACATTCTATGTAAAAGAAAAAGCTGTAACTGTTTTCTCCTTGATATTCTTTCAACAATAAGGAAAACAATTTAAGTGGTGAGAATATAGCTTTATTTTCATGTGATTCAATAAAACCACTTTCATTTTATTTTCATCAATTTTTACTTTTGTCAAGTGACGTACGTGAAAAACAGGTAGGTCCTCTCTGCTCCAAGAGAGCCTGACTCCCACACAGATACTGGACCATCAGCAATAAGCCTCATCTAGTTCTTGAGGTATCGATTTGTGATCTTTGGTGTCTTTTTTTCTTTTTTAACTAATTTATTTTTCACTGGAGGATAATTGCTTTACAATGATTTGTGATCTTGAGCAACGCACTTCAATCCTTTCAGATTTTTCTGTGGCAACAAATATAGAATGAGTATTTCCCTGGTGGTGCAGTGGATAAGAATCCACCTGCCAATGCAGGAAATGCAGGTTTGATCCCTGGTCCGGGAGGATTCCACAGACTGCAGAGCAACTAAGCCCATGCGCCGCCACCATACTCAGCCACCACCCACCCCCAACAACCCGCTACAGAACCTGTGCTCCACAACAGGAGAAGCCATAGCAATGAGAAGTCCACACACCTCAACTAGCGAGTAGCCGCTGCTGGCTGCAACTAGAGAAAGCCTGTGCAAAGCAACGAAGACCCAGTGCAGCCAAAAATAAATAAATTTTCCCCTAAAAAGTTATTAAAAAATGTAGAATAAGGACATGACTTTCCATATCCATAAGACTACAATCCTGGGATTTTCTTGGAGTGAAGGAAGCTCTCTTTGACTCGGAGTTATGAGAGAGTGGAATGTGGTAACAGGAAGCAGCCAAGAAGGCAATTTTACATGTTCCCAAATTACCAGGTAACTCAAGGAATTCAGCTTCCCCCCCGCCCCCTCCCCCGCCACTAGCTAATATGCTTGGGGTGGGGGATACTTTTAAGGAGAAATAATTTACACTATTCTCTGTCTACATACCATCACTGCTTTTTGATGTTTCTAGCTGACTTGGAATTCCCCATTGACTTCTGAAAACATGTCTAGATATTGAAAAGCAAGGTCTAGGGTGATGGGCCTTAGGTGAATTCTGGGAACCTCTGGTTTGGCTCAGCAGTTATGTCTGGGCTTAGAGGCAGCACAGCATAATTTCCATGTGTCTGAACTATTTCATTGCCTTCTAAGCACTTTATAAAAACCCTGTGAGGTGAGCAAAGTTTACATCTTACAGATGAAAAAACTGAGGCTCTGCGATGTTACATGACCTGCCCAAAGTCATTATGGAGTGGGAGTAAATCGCGTGTTAAGGCCCTTTTCTGAAAGGTATATTATAAAGGATATAACTATGGCTGGACTTCCCAGTGGCTCAGTGATAAAGAATCTGCCTGCCAATGCAGGAGCTGTAGGCTCAATCCCTGGGTGGGGAAGAGCCCCTGGAGGAGGAAATGACAATCCACTCCAATATTGTTGCCTGGGAAATCCCATGGACAGAGGAGTCTGGTGGGTTACAGTCCATGGGGTCGTAAGAGTAAGACACAACAGAGCACGCATGCATAACTGTGGCCTGTTGTTGGAGAGATCAGGAAAGGCTTGAAAGTGAAGTCGCTCAGTAGTGTCCGACTCTTTGCGACCCCATGGACTGTAGCCCACCAGGCTTCTCAGTCCATGGAATTTTCCAGGCAAGAGTACTGGAGTGGGTTGCCATTTCCTTCTCCAGGGGATCTTCCCAACCCAGGGATCGAACCCAGGTCTCCCGCACTGCAGGTAGACGCTTTACCGTCTGAGCCACCAGGGAAGCCCATGGAAAGGCTTACATACTCCCAAATCTGCCTCACTACAAGAAACATACCCCAGAAACTTATAAGCCCCCCTACAACTCACACACCCCGCCCCGATGTTTGTTTTGTCTTTATCAGATAGTTCCAAAGTCTTTGACCATAGACCCTTGGTGGACTCAGATGTATTTTTGTGACACTGTTCATGCACAAGGATTCTATAAATGTCAAACTGTGAAGAACGCTGACCTAAGTCCAGAGACGGACCTCCTGCAGGTAACAACCTTCAACCACAAGAAACCTACCTGAAGGCACTGACGAGAGACCCAGAGAAGGTAGATTCTGAAGGCTGTTCGGGTCTCAAGCTTGAGAGAAACTTACTCTGTGGCTTTCTTGTTTTTTTATGGCTTTAGCCTGAGGAAAGCCTGTGCGATTTGTTAGTTCAAAGAACTAAGGACAGATTTCAAGGCAACCACAGCAGCTGGAAACTGAGAGGAGATATCCAGGAGAGGGAAGGGAGTTTGGACTCTAACCTATGCACACGTGAGGCCAAATGCAAGGAGCCCAGATGAGGTTAAAAGAACTGAACCGAATTCTCAGCAGCCACTCATGACATGGGAACATGTGCTTATTGCTTGTGTTTATCCAAATTAACTGATTAAAAAAATAATCATCCAATACTCTTCAGAGTCTCTAAAAGAATCCAACTCAAGTCTGGCACTTTTGATTCCAAAACTACCTTCCCAGCTGCTTCCTAGCTATTCAAGTAACCTCCTTTCAGGCATTGTAGGTAAGAATGGGAGAATTAGCACATCTTCCTTGAAAAGTTTGGCAACAAGGATCCAGAGTTTAAAACCCCACAGCTGGGAATTTATCTTAGAGATATATTTGCATATGTGTAAAATTACTAGCCCACACGTTTACCCACTGTGGCAATATTTGAGCAAAGCTTTTCTATATATCTGGACACTTCAGCACTGTGCTTGAGGGCCAGTTTAAGCAGTGGATTCACCAACAAAAAGCACAAAAATGAAAAAAAAAAAAAAACCAAAAACAAAAATGGCACTAACTAGACTATCAAAAGGACACTGGTTTTCAGCAGGACAGTGAAGTGAGAAAGCAGAGTACTGCCTCATTCGGTCTCAGTGGGATCTTGAGTGTTGGATAACTCAGATTTTCTAGTGCTATCCTGTCATCTCACCTTTGTAACACCTCTTCTCTCCATCCACCCAAGATCTGAGTGGCATCATCTCTATTTCTCACTTGAATTTTCAGCTGATCTCGCTGAGTTCAATTACTTGGCTCACATCAGGGAGGCAGTATGGCACATAGTAAGCAGCCATGTTTCAACGTGGGTTCCAACAGAACTTCAGCTCCTTTGATCTTTGGCTCCTAGCAAGTCAATTCAGCTAAGCCTCGATTTCCTCATATAGAAAATGGAGGCAGTTATAAGTTGCAAAAATCCTGTAAAGAGTACACACAATAATCTATATAAAATGTCTAGCGCATAGAAATGCTTAATACATTTTACCTGTTATAATTCATATCTCTGGTGGCTCAGATGGTAAAGAATCTGGCTGCCATAGAGGAGACCTGGGCTCAATCCCTGGGTCAGGATGATCCGCTGGAGGAGGGCATGGCAGCTCACCCCAGTATGCTTGCCTGGAGAATTCCCATGGACAGAGGAGCCTGGCGGGCTACAGTCCATGGGGTCGCAAAGAGTCAGACGTGACTGAGACTAAGCACACATAATTCATTTCAGAGTTATGATCTAAAAGTAGAAGCTTGGTCTTGTGTTAGACATTATTAGAACACACTATATCCTGGCTTTTTCTCCTTTGAGGTACGGGAATACTGCTTCCTAGCTGCTTTCTAATTAATGGAGCCATGTGACTAATTCCAACAAATATAAAAGAATAGGTATGAGAATTTGATGTGCTTTCTTCTCCCATTGGTTGACAAAGGAAGCCATCTGATCCACATGGTGCTTCTACAAGGTAGAGGTTCCATCAGACCATGTCCATCTATGTGACCCCAGAGCAGAGTCCCACAGCAATTTCTTAATAAACATACAGTGTGAGAAACTCATATCCAGGAGGTTTTTAGGTTATTATCACAGCAGAGCCTAGCTGCTCTTTCCTGACTAAGACAGGGCACTTCATTTCTCACTGCTCAAACACATGTAAGCTCTCCTAATGGACCAGCAAACACCAAAAGTTCTAGTTATGTAGAAACAAAAAATGTCTGTAGCTTTCATTTCTTTTTCAAAGTTATTATTTCTGTATACAGTTACTTGGAAGCGACTTTAAAAAAAACACACACACAAATGAGGCTGGCTTAAAGAAATAGGACATTCATTAAGCAAAATAGGGAATTTACTAGCCTACATAAATTAAAGTCCAAGAGTAGAGTGAGCATGGGGCTTAAGCTAGACATCAAGGACTCAGTTTAGCTGTTACTGTAATTCAGCTCTGTATGTGTGTGTGTGTGAGTATGATAATGTTTTATGGCAAAATCTCTTCTCTTACTGGAAAAAAAGAAAAGAAAAAAAGGCTGCCAGTACTTCCAGTTGCTTATACTATTTTGTCTTATGGCAACTTGACCTCAGAGTAATTCTCTCTCACATGGTTCTGAGAAAGTCCTGGCATTCCCTCTCATTGGGCCAAATTGAGTCACTTACCTACCAACAGAACCAGTCACAGTGACCAGAATACAATATTCTGATTGACTGCTGATTCTGGGGAGAGTGTAGAGGTTCCCTGGGGGAAAAAAAATCAAGGTACTGCTACCAAAAGCAGAGTGAATGAACACAGGATAGGCAAAAATAACACAAAAATATGTGACCAGATAAGGAACTTTAGGAAGAAGTCACTTTGTTTTACAGCAGAGATTAACACAACATTGTAAAGCAGTTATCTTTCAATAATAAAACATTTAAAAAAATTTTTAAAAGCTGTACAGGGAAATTGAAAAAATATTAAAATAAAAATATAAAATTAGTCGAAGCTTTGTGACGTTAGATTACTTTTACGTAATTAACGTTAGCAAATGTGAAGTCTAAGGACTCCCTGTCAGTCCAATGGTTAAGACTCTGCACTTCCCCCAAGATCCCAAATGCCCTGCAGTGCAGCCAAAAAAAATATCTACAGGGGGAAAAGTGTAACAATATAAATGGTTTCCTTTCCTATGGTTGGGTTGTGGAGGTGGATGAGTTTGTGTGTGTCTGTGTGTGTATATACACCCACATGAATATGCATGTTTATCCTTTTCTTTTTTTGCCTCATCTATCAAAGGCGGGGAGACTTGCTGTCTTCCAAGATGGAGTGAGATGCCCCCATCAGCCATTTCACCCTCCACATCTCTATTCCCAAGTGGGGTGTTCATGTTTCCCAGGAGTGTGGCTTCAGCAGCTTGAGTGAAGCAGTAACAGCACAGAATCAAACATCGCCGGTTTAATCTGCTTCTTACTGTGACAGGGCCTCAGAAACTGAGACGGGGCTCTGATCTTTGGCTCCTCCACAGCTTGTGAAAGACAGGGATTTATTGATAAAATCCTCTCCCCACTGGGTTGTGAGAGCCTCAGGGACTTAGAACCCATTTTACTGCTGTCTGTCTCCACAGCGCCCAGTGTGAGGGACAGCAGACCTGAAGGACTCTGCCCCCAAGTCGTTGTTCATAGTCTAATGGAAACATTAAAGTGGTAACATGAATGACCAAACTACAGCCCAGAGTGTCAGACTACTGGCGAAAGGGCTTTGGGATTTCAAAGAAGGAAGCACTTTTTCTCCAGCTGAATGAACAAGAAGGTTTTTTTACTGAGGAAGTAGCATTAGGAGTGGTAGCAGAAGGGCAGAGCTGAGGGCGGAAAACGCCAGGCAGAGGATCCCCCGGAAAAGAAGACATGAAGGGGATATTTTTGTTTTAATCACTCACACCAGAGTAGGAGAGAACACTCTTTGTTTGGAAAATACTTTGATAAGCTACTAGAAGTAAGGGTGAGAACTTCAAGTTCGTGGGTGACTACATGCTTCAAGCAAATATCATATCACAATCCCTACCCTGTACTGGGCGAGGCAAAGGAGGGACTTGGACACACAGCCAGGTCAGGGGAACTATGCCCTGAGCCACACACCCTCCCATAGACCATGTGCTAAGCTTTGGGGAAATGGCCAAGAGCTCAGAGGGGCTGCAATGCTGAGGTTCCTTAAGCTTGTCATGGAAGACTGCCTAGAAATATAAGTTGGGGCCATATCATAAAGTGCAAAATGCTATATTATGAAATTTGGAGTTTACCCTAATATCAGTCGGTTCAGGCTAGGACTCTTTTCAGTAATATCCCCATTTCTCTTCTTTTTTTTTTTTTTTTCCTTTAGAGAGATCCTTCATACACTTTCCCCAGTTTCCTTTAATGGTGTGCATGCATGCTAAGCTGCTTCAGTCAAGTCAGACTCTTTGTGACCCCATGGACTGTAGCCGACCAGGCTCCTCTGTCCATGGGATTCTCCCAGCAAGAATACTGGAGTGGGTTTCCATGCCCTCCTCCAAGGGATCTTCCTGACCCAGGGATAGAATCCCCGTCTCTGGCAGCTCCTGCATTGCGGGCAAATTCTTTACCGCAGAGCCACCATGGAAGCCCCCTTTAATGGTAACATTTTGTGTAAAACTGTAATATAAAATCACATCCAGGATCTTAGCACTGATAACAATTTACCAGTCCTAGTCAGATTTTCCTAGTTTTATGCGTACTCTTTTGTATGTGTTTGTGTATTTTTTTCTATACAATTTTATCACATGTGTAGGTTTATAGATCCACAGTCAAGAGATTGTAGTATCAGCATTTCAAAGATATCTCATGTTATCCTTTTATAGCTACACCCACCACCCTGCCATTTCACATCACCTCCAACCCTCATCCCTAACCCCTGACAACCAATCATCTGTCCTCCATTTTTAAGATTTTTGTCATTTCAAAATGTTCCATAGGTGCGATATACAGTATGTTATTTTGGATGATTAACTTTTCCCAGTCAACATGATTTCCTCTTGAGTCATCCAAGTTCTTAAATGTGTCAATCGATTGTTCTTTTATTGCTAAATAGTATTCCACAGTGAGTTTAGCCAGTTATCTGGGTTGTCACAGATAAAGCTGTCATGACCATTTGTGTACACGGTTTTGTGTGAACATAAGTTATTGTTTCTCTAAGTTAAATGCCCAGGTTCAATCTCTGGGTTACCTGTCTGGGGTCTACACACCTATAACTGACCATGGGGAGAATATAATCTGTCTCTCTGAATGACTTCAAGTCCTAGGATGTGTTTCCTTTGGGGTTGCAATTTTCTGAAATAGTTTTTCCATGCAACTTCATCCAGGAATCTACAGAAACAAAATGTCACAAATCATGGAATATGTTTATTTTCCTTTAGATATAGCAAGACTGATGTTCACTTATGTGAAGGAACTCCTCTGGAAGCAGCTGTTATGATCTGAATATGTCGTGTCAAAATCCACACGTTGAAATCTTAAAGCCTAATGTGATGGTATGTGGAGATGGGGTCTTTGGAAGATGCTTGATCATGAGGGCAGAACCCTCACGAATGGGACTAGAGCTCTTAGAGATCCAAAAGAGCTCCCATGCTTTTCTTACCGTGTGAAAAGTCTGCACCCCAGAAAAGGGCTCCTGATTGTATCCCCATCTCAGACTTCCAGCTTCCAGATATGTGAGAAACACAGGGACTAAGGGACTAAGGCAGCAGCCTTTGAGTGTCTTTGACTTAATACATTCTACCGCTGAAGCATCTGCCTGAAAGCTACTTTCACCGTGGAGTATCAGTCTTAGGCAAGATGTCACGGAAAGTTGCCTTCAGTTATGATCATTCAGTTTAGCATAGACATTCCTTCTTCAGGTCTTATCATGGTCACATTCCTGTCTCTCCCTGACCTGAAGGGACCCACAAATTCCATCGTGCCTGACATCTGGAACCCTGGAGCTTACTCTCCCAGCCCCCACCCCACTGCGCTCTGAGGAGTCCACCTAGAATCACAGAGTCCAGCATCTCCCTTTCACCGTCTGCCCTCTCCCTCCTCACCCCAGAACCAGGTGCCCCAAAACCTCTGACTGACTCATGCTCAGTTGCCTGTTTCCAAGGCAAGGAGCCCCTGCGTAAACTTGACCTGTTTCTAGTCTCTGGGAATGGAACGCTCTTTATCACAAGTGATCTGTCACTTTCAGGTACTCAGCTTAGAAGTACATTTCCAAGGACATGTGATGTATGAAAGTAGAGACAGCCTTTACTAGAAATGAAACTGACCAAGGGTAACATAATGGACACATTGTGTTTGTTTGTAGGAGGAACCTTCCCTGAAAGTATCAGAAGCAAATCTAAGACAGCAAAATCCCTGAATATCATTTATAATGGTTAGTGCTGCTCTGATTTGTACCTAAGGTGTGGAATGAAAAGATATGATTAGAAGAGTCATCTCAACTAAGCTTTTGATCATCCCTCTGACCAACATACTCACCAAATGCCAACACAATCATAAACTGTTAGCCAGGAAAAATAGAATGTCATACACATGCACACACAAGCATTTACATGCTCACCTTTCATGTAAAATGACCACACAGCTTTATGGGTGAAATTTGGAATGGTCATGGTAAAAAGCATTGATCTGAAAAAAAGAAAAATTAACAACCATTAGCAGCAGGAATCGGCTGCTAACTGAAATTTAGTCATCCTCTCTAAAAGAGCTCTATGTTCATTATGAATGACAAGGCAATATGTATTTTTGAGCTGATCAAGCTGGAGACCCCTGTGAAAATCGCACCGGAAGTAACAGGTCTCATGCACATGGTTGGGGCCAATGTGGTGGCTAGCGCGGTGCCAGGTGTGGTGGGAAGTGAGAGGAGAGTGAAGCCCAGTCCTTGACCTTGTTACCAAACCCAGCTTGGGTCCTCTCACCTGATGCGTAGTAAAGCCAAGCTTCTGATACCAGATGCTGGTAAAGGAGGGTACAGCATTTATTGTAAGATGCCCAACAAGAACCAAGCAAGGAGAATGTGCAATTCATGCTCAAAAGATACAAACTCCCCAGTGGCTTTCATGGGGGGGTTTCTAAAGGCAACATTAGGGGCAAGGGTTAAAAGGTGCCCGATCAGCCTGTGGACATTCTCCTGATTGGCTGATAATGAGGTAACAATGATATTTCCAGAGTTAATGCTATCAGCCGAACTGGGGTCAACATGATTGTGGTCAGCATGCAGTTAACTTCTTCCAACTGGTGAGGGTTTTAATATCTGCAAAACAGCTTGAGGATATGGCTCAGGATATTATCTATAGCCCTTGAGTAGGAACGAAAAGGCCCTTGACTTTATTTTATGGCTAACCTGGTATAATTTTGTCTTGCTTGACTGTTTTCTTTTGTTTCTGCATTTCTCATTTCTCTGATTAAAATTGCTCTTTGGAACTCAGGGATGGCCTTAGAGGTTAAAGGTTTTCTACAAACAAAAGATGGGGAGTATGGGTGGGAGCAGATAAGAGGTGGGGGGAGTCGGGCGTGGAGAGCGTTGGAAATGGAGAGAGTCTGTCCCTGGGAAAACCCTGCAACATCCTGCTCAGTTTCAACCTCAAGACTCTTGAACATGAATAAGAATCCAAGAGAATTCCAAAGGGGGAAGAAGGAAAGCCCAGAGGACCCTCCCATAAAAGTGTGCTTGGGATGTGGACTCAGACAATAAATCACTTGAAAATATTTGGAGTTCGAGCAGTACAAATTGTAACATAAATGATTTTATTTTAAAGATAAGGACAACCAGGCCATTGTGGAAGTGTGTCACAAGTCATAATGGGTGCCCAGGTAGGGCAGTGAAACTCTTTCCAGTTGCTAGCTTTGAAAGAACTACAATTTCTCAGATGTTTCTTGCCAGTCTGCCTGCAATTCAGGAGATGTGGGTTCAATCCCTGGATCAGGAAAATCCCCTGGACGAGGAAATGGCAACCCACTCCAGTATTCTTGCCTGGGAAATTCCATGGACAAAGGAGCCTGGCTGGCTATAGTCCATGGGGTCACAAAGAATCAGACACAACTGAAGTGACTTAGCATGCACACAATATTATACATGGACTCAAATAATTTGCAGAAAAAGGAGAATGAACAAATAGTTTAAAATCAAACACAAGTCATATTTTCTTTTTGAGGTCAAAAATAACCAATCATCAGACGATGAATGAGTTTCATAGATCATCTAGTCCGTGGCTCTCAACACAGTGTTCTGATTGATCAAGGTTCTTCCTTCTTTTTTTTTTTTTTTAAGTTCCAAAGATTATTCTGTTAGCTATCCAGGTTGTGAACGTTGTGAACCAGTAACTCTTTCCAATTATCTCACTTTATATGAGACTGGAAGGAGAAGGAATGTGCTAACTATTACTGAATGCCTACCAAATTGCTACCTTGGTTAACAATGAGTGACCTGAAGGGAAGGTTGTCAGGGAATTTCCCCAAAGATATTTGCCCAGTGAACTAGGTCATGGTACACCCATGTTTCTTCTCTCCTACCTTCAAATTCTTTCCTCTACCTGACTAAAGATCAAAGTACTTAGTTAGCATAAGCCTACATGATCGCGTCTAATTTTTGTTTAAAAAGATATTACAAAATAGATACTATTACTATTCCTATTTTTTTCATTTATTTTTATTAGTTGGAGGCTAATTACTTTACAATATTGTAGTGGGTTATGTCATACATTGACATGAATCAGCCATGGATTTACATGTATTCCCCATCCCAATCCCCCCTCCCACCTCCCTCTCCACCCAATCCCTCTGAGTCTTCCCAGTGCACCAGGCCGGAGCACTCGTCTCATACATCCAACCTGGGCTGGTGATCTGTTTCACTATAGACAATATACATGTTTCAATGCTGTTCTCTCGAAACATCCCACCCTCACCTTCTCCCACACAGTCCAAAAGTCTGTTCTGTACTTCTGTGTCTCTTCCTCTGTTTTGCATATAGTTATCATTACCATCTTTCTAAATTCCATATACATGTGTTAGTATGCTGTAATGATCTTTATCTTTCTGGCTTACTTCACTCTGTATAATAGGCTCTAGTTTCATCCATCTCATTAGAACTGATTCAAATGAATTCTTTTTAATGGCTGAGTAATATTCCATGGTGTATATGTACCACAGCTTCCTTATCCATTCATCTCCTGATGGGCATCTAGGCTGCTTCCATGTCATGGCTATTATAAACAGTGAGCGATGAACATTGGGGTACATGTGTCTCTTTCAGATCTGGTTTCCTCAGTGTGTAGGCCCAGAAGTGGAATTGCTGGGTCATATTGCAGTTCTATTTCCAGTTTTTTAAGAAATCTCCACACTGTTCTCCATAGCGGCTGTACTAGTTTGCATGCCCACCAACAGTGTAAGAAGGTTCCCTTTTCTCCACACCCTCTCCAGCATTTATTGCTTGTAGACTTTTGGATAGCAGCCATCCTGACTGGCGTGTAATGGTACCTCATTGTGGTCTTGATTTGCATTTCTCTGATAATGAGTGATGTGGAGCATCTTTTCATGTGTTTGTTAGCCATCTGTATGTCTTCTTTGGAGAAATGTCTGTTTAGTTCTTTGGCCCATTTTTTGATTGGGTCATTTATTTTTCTGGAATTGAGCAACAGGAGTTCCTTGTATATTTTTGAGATTAGTCCTTTGTCTGTTGCTTCGTTTGCTATTATTTTCTCCCAATCTGAGGGTTGTCTTTTCACCTTGCTTATAGTTTCCTTTGTTGTGCAAAAGCCTTTAAGTTTCATTAAGTCCCATTTGTTTATTTTTGCTTTTATTTCCAATATTCTGGGAGGTGGGTCATAGAGGATCCTGCTGTGATTTATGTCGTAGAGTGTTTTGCCTATGTTCTCCTCTAGGAGGTTTATAGTTTCTGGTCTTACATTTAGATCTTTAATCCATTTTGAGTTTATTTTTGTGTATGGTGTTAGAAAGTGTTCTAGTTTCATTCTTTTACAAGTGGTTGACCAGTTTTCCCAGCACCACTTGTTAAAGAGGTTGTCTTTTTTCCATTGTATATCCTTGCCTCCTTTGTCAAAGATAAGGGGTCCATAGGTACATGGATTTATCTCTGGGCTTTCTATTCTATTCCATTGATCTATATTTCTGTCTTTGTGCCAGTACCATACTGTCTTGATGACTGTGGCTTTGTAGTATAACCTGAAGTCAGACAGGTTGATTCCTCCAGTTCCATTCTTCTTTCTCAAGATTACTTTGGCTATTTGAGGTTTTTTGTATTTCCATACAAATTGTGAAATTATTTGTTCTAGTTCTGTGAAAAATACTGTTGGTAGCTTAATAGGGATTGCATTGAATCTATAGATTGCTTTGGGTAGAATAGCCATTTTGACAATATTGATTCTTCCAATCCATGAACACGGTATGTTTCTCCATCTGTTTGTGTCCTCTTTGATTTCTTTCATCAGTGTGTTATAGTTTTCTATGTATAGGTCTTTTGTTTCTTTAGGTAGATATACTCCTAAGTATTTTATTCTTTTTGTTGCAATGGTGAATGGTATTTTTTCCTTAATCTCTCTTTCTGTTTTCTCATTGTTAGTGTATAGAAATACAAGGGATTTCTGTGTGTTAATTTTATATCCTGCAACTTTGCTATATTCATTTATTAGCTCTAATAATTTTCTGGTAGACTCTTTAGGGTTTTCTATGTAGAGAATCATGTCATCTGCAAACGGCGAGAGTTTCACTTCTTCTTTTCCTATCTGGATTCCTTTTACTTCTTTTTCTGCTCTGATTGCTGTGGCCAAAACTTCCCAAACTATGTTGAACAGTAATGGTGAGAGTGGGCGCCCTTGTTTTGTTCCTGATTTTAGGGGAAATGCTTTCAATTTTTCACCATTGAGGGTAATGCTTGCTGTGGGTTTGTCATGTATAGCTTTTATTATGTTGAGGTATGTTCCTTCTATTCCTGCTTTCTGGAGAGTTTTAATCATAAATGGGTGTTGAATTTTGTCAAAGGCTTTTTCTGCATCTATTGAGATAATCATATGGTTTTTATCTTTCAGTTTGTTAATGTGGTGTGTTACATTGATTGATTTGTGGATATTAAAGAATCCTTGTATTCCTGGGATAAAGCCCACTCGGTCATGGTGTATGATTTTTTTAATATGTTGTTGGATTCTCTTTGCTAGAATTTTGTTAAGGATTTTTGCATCTATGTTCATCAGTGATATTGGCCTGTAGTTTTCTTTTTTTGTGGCATCTTTGTCTGGTTTTGGAATTAGGGTGATGGTGGCCTCATAGAATGAGTTTGGAAGTTTACCTTCTTCTGCAATTTTCTGGAAAAGTTTGAGTAAGATAGGTGTTAGCTCTTCTCTAAATTTTTGGTAGAATTCAGCTGTGAAGCTGTCTGGTCCTGGGCTTTTATTTGCTGGAAGATTTCTGATTACAGTTTCGATTTCCTGGCTTGTGATGGGTTTGTTAAGATCTTCTATTTCTCCCTGGTTCAGTTTTGGAAAGTTATACTTTTCTAAGAATTTGTCCATTTCTTCTAAGTTGTCCATTTTATTGGCATAGAGCTGCTGGTAGTAGTCTCTTATGATCCTTTGTATTTCAGTGTTGTCTGTTGTGATCTCTCCATTTTCATTTCTAATTTTGTTAATTTGGTTCTTCTTCCTTTGTTTCTTATTGAGTCTTGCTAATGGTTTGTCAATTTTGTTTATTTTTTCAAAAAAAAACAGTTTTTAGCTTTGTTGATTTTTGCTATGGTCTCTTTAGTTTCTTTTGCATTTATTTCTGCCCTAATTTTTAAGATTTCTTTCCTTCTACTAACCCTGGGGTTCTTCATTTCTTCCTTCTCTGATTGCTTTATGTGTAGAGTTAGGTTATTTATTTGACTTTTTTCTTGTTTCTTGAGGTAAGCCTGTAATGCTATGAACCTTCCCCTTAGCACTGCTTTTACAGTGTCCCATAGGTTTTGGGTTGTTGTGTTTTCATTTTCATTCATTTCTATGCATATTTTGATTTCTTTTTTGATTTCTTCTATGATATGTTGGTTATTCAGAAGCATGCTATTTAGCCTCCATATATTTGAAATTTTAACAATTTTTTCCCTGTAATTGAGATCTAATCTTACTGTACTGTGGTCAGAAAAGATGACTGGAATGATTTCAATTTTTTTGAATTTACCAAGACTAGATTTATGGCCCAGGATCTGATCTATTCTGGAGAAGGTTCTGTGTGCACTTGAGAAAAAGGTGAAGTTGAGTGTTTTGTGGTGAATTGTCCAATAGATATCAATTAGGTCTAGCTGGTCCATTGTGTCATTTAAAGTTTGTGTTTCCTTGTTAATTTTCTATTTAGTTGATCTATCCATAGTTGTGAGTGGGGCATTAAAGTCTCCCACTGTTATTGTGTTGCTATGAATTTCCTCTTTCATACTTGTTAGCATTTGCCTTACATATTGTGGTGCTCCTATGTTGGGTGCATATATATTTATAATTATTATATCTTCTTCTTCTGGATTGATCCTTTGATCATTATGTGGTGTCCTTCTTTTGTCTCTTTTCACAGCCTTTATTTGAAAGTCTATTTTATATGATATGAGTATTGCGACTCCTACTTTCTTTTGTTCTCCATTTGCATGAAATATATTTTTTCCAGCCATTCACTTTTAGTCTGTATGTGTCTCTTGTTTTGAGATGGATCTCTTGTAGACAGCATATATAGGGGTCTTGTTTTTGTATCCATTCAGCCAGTCTTTGTCTTTTGGTTGGAGCATTCAACCCATTTACATTTAAGGTAATTATTGATAGGTATGGTCCCGTTGCCATTTACTTAGTTGTTTTGGGTTCACGTTTATACAATCTTTCTGTGTTTCCTGTCTAGAGAAGATCCTTTAGCGTTTGTTGAAGAACTGGTTTGGTGGTGCTGAATTCTCTCAGCTTTTGCTTATCTGTAAAACTTGTGAATTCTCCTTCATATCTGAATGAGATCCTTGCTGGGTACAGTAATCTAGGTTGTAGGTTATTCTCTTTCATTACTTTAAGTATGTCCTGCCATTCCCTTATGGCCTGGAGGGTTTCTATTGATAGATCAGCTGTTATCCTTATGGGAATCCCTTTGTGTGTTATTTGTTGTTTCTCCCTTGCTGCTTTTAATATTTGTTCTTTGTGTTTGATCTTTGTTAATTGATTAATATGTGTCTTGGGGTGTTTTGCCTTGGGTTTATCCTGTTTGGGACTCTCTGGGCTTCTTGGACTTGGGTGGCTATTTCCTTCCCCATTTTAGGGAAGTTTTCAGCTATTATCTCCTTGAGTATTTTCTCATGGCCTTTCTTTTTGTGTTCTTCTGGGACTCCTATGATTCGAATGTTGGGGCGTTTCACATTGTCCCAGAGGTCCCTGAGGTTGTCCTCATTTCTTTTTATTCTTTTTTCTTTTTTCCTCTCTGCTTCATTTATTTCCATCATTTTATCTTCTATCTCACTTATCCTATCTTCTGTCTCCATTATTCTACTCTTGGTTCCCTCCAGAGTGTTTTTGATCTCATTTATTGCATTATTCATTTTTAATTGACTCTTTTTTATTTCTTCTAGGTCTTTATTAAACATTTCTTGCATCTTCTCAATATTTGTCTCCAGGCTATTTATCTGTAACTCTATTTTGTTTTCAAGATTTTGGATCATTTTTATTATCATTATTCTAAATTCTTTTTCAGGTAGATTCCCTATCTCCTCCTCTTTTGTTTGACTTGGTGGGCATTTTTCACGTTCCTTTACCTGTTGGGTATTTCTCTGCCTTTTCATCTTGTTTAGATTGCTGTGTCTGGAGTGGGCTTTCTGTATTCTGGAGGTCTGTGGTTCCTTTTTATTGTGGAGGTTTCACCCAGTGGGTGGGGTTGGACAATTGGCTTGTCAAGGTTTCCTGGTTAGGGAAGCTTGCGTCAGTGTTCTGGTGCATGGAACTGGATTTCTTCTCTCTGGAGTGCAATGGAGTGCCCAGTAGTGAGTTTTGAGATGGATCTATGTGTTAAGTGTGACTATGGCAGCCTGTAAGTTGACACTCAGGGCTATGTTCCTGCATTGCTAGAGAATTTGCGTGGTATGTTTTGCTCTGAAACTTACTGACTCTTGGGTGGTGGTTGGTTTCAGTGTAGGTATAGAGGCTTTTGAATGGTCTCTTATTACTTAATGTTCCATGTAGTCAGGAGTTTTCTGGTGTTCTCAGGTTTGGGGCTTAAGTCTCCTACCTCTGTATTTCAGTTTTATTCTTCCAGTAGTCTCAAGACTTCTCCAACTATACAGCACTGATAATAAAACTTCTAGGTTAATGGTGAAAAGATTCTCCACCGTGAGGGACACCCAGAGAGGTTCACAGAGTTACATGAAAAAGAGGAGAGGGAGGAGGGAGATAGAGATGAGCAGGAGGAGAAAAAGGGGGACTCAAGAGGAGAGAGACAGATCTACACAGTTGTCTTTTCCCAAGGTGTTCTCCGTAGGCCAGACACCCACAAAGATTCACAGAATTGGATTGGAAAGAGAAGGGGAAAGGAGGAAATAGAGGTGTTCTGAGGTAGAAAACAGAGAGTCAAAAGTGGGAGAGAGTAATCAACACCCTCCTGAGTAAAAATGGGAACTGAATATTGGCTACTTAAATGTCCAAAATTTATATCACATACTGAAAAACAAAGATTAAAAATCTAGAGTAGAGGTTAGACTCTTAAAAATACAATGTTAAAAACAAAAACAAAAAAAATTTTAGAAATATATATGAAGTTTGGTTTAAAAATAGGGCTTCTCTCTTTTTTTTTTGCAAGGTTATAGTAAAATGAAAATGAAACTTAAGAAGTAGTAGAGGAGTAATAGAGGACTTTAAAAGAAAATAGGAGAAAAAGAAAAAAAAGAAAAAAAATTTTTTTTCCTAATTAAAAAATCATAAAAATATATGAAAATGAAAGTTAAGGAGTAATGGGGGAGTAATAGGGAATTTTAAAAGAAAATAAAAGAGAAAAAATAAAAAAGAAAAGAAAAGAAAAAAATTTTAAATTTAAATTTAATTAAAATTAAAATTTAATTTAAAAAAAAAAAGTAAAAATATATCTAGGAATTTCTCTGGAGCTGTTGCGGTCAGTGTGGGTTCGGTTCAGTTTCAGACAGCTCCTCGTTCCAGCTTACACTTCTCGATATCTATAGGCCCCTTCCGGTTTAGTCGGTGTTACCTCCAGGGATTTTAATCTGTTGCACCGGTCCCTTCTGAAGCGGTTCCCTTTGCTTATTTGGCTTCTGTTTGCTGATCTCTTCAGTGCCTAATTTCCGCCCTGACACAGGCAGGCGGAGGTGGTCTCTTGTTCAGGTAGCTAGTTCCGTCGCCCTGCAGGGAGGGGGTGGGGTACTGCTTTCCCCGTCTAGGCAGCTCAGGCTCCCTGCTACTCTATATGGAGCGTGCCCTGCGTTGCATGTGGTTCCAGTTTTCGGGTACTCCACAAAAGCGCGAACTCGGTTGCGCCTGCGTTTTGTGCCTTCCCCGCCCGAGCAGCTCAGGCAGCCAGGAGCTCTCCCCGGTGCGGCGCGCCCTGTCCCCTCCCCGGCCCCAGCCTTAGTTTCCGCCCGCGCCAGTCGGTCGGGTGCCTGCACCCTGTGTTTAGCTGCGACCCTCCCGGCGGATGTCGACCATCCAGAATCTCAGGAAGTCTTTGGTTAGAAACTGGAGGCCTGTTTGCAGTGTGGTAGGGGATGCCATCTTTGGGGTCGAATTTGCCCCCTTCCCCTCCCCCCTGCCTCCCGCCTCCAGCGGGGCTGGGCCGCCCGCAGTCGCTAGCTCCTCTGGACTTGCTCAGACCCTTTGTTCTGCAAACAGCTGGCAGCGTGTTCAGGCCGGTTAATTTTCTCTCTCTCTTTTGCTGTCCCACAGTTTAAGTTGGAATCTCACAAAAGCTCCCTCCGATTGCCCTCAGGGCACTCAGGCCCGGTCCTTACCCTAAGCAATGCCGCCTGCTCCTCGCGGTTCCTCCCCCACTTGCTGGTGGCGGATGCGGGCGTCTGGGGTACTTTTCTGCTGGGAGTTGCTTTTAGGCACGTAATCTCTGGGGTTTATTTATGCATTTATTTGTTTATTTTCCTCCCAGTTATGTTGCCCTCCGAGATTCGAAAACTTCCCCCAGACCCACCAGTGCGAGGGTTTCCTGGTGTTTGGAAACTTCCTCTATTAAGACTCCCTTCCCAGGACGGGTCTCCGTCCCTAGCTCTTTTGTCTCTCTTTTTATCTTTTATATTTTGTCCTACCTCCTTTCGAAGACAATGGGCTGCTTTTCTGGGTGCCTGATGTCCTCAGCTAGCATTCAGAAGTTGTTTTGTGACGTTTGCTCTGCGTTGAATTGGTCTTTAGATGGATTTGTAGGGGAGAAAGTGGTCTCGCCATCCTATCCCTCTGCCATCTTGGCTTCTCTCCCCTTACTATTCCTATTTTATCTAAGTGAGTAAACTGAGACCTCTACAGATGTAATCAGCCTAAAGTCAGTTTGCTAGTGCCTGATGAAGTTAGGGCCTGAATCCAGAATATTTTTTAATTTTAGAGCTAAATTTTAGTAGAACATGGCAGTTTGAACTCTTACACCTTAATCAGACAAAACTGTAAAATTTATGTTTGCTTCAAAATAGTTTTATGAGGAAGGTAGTCTGTAAGAGAAAGTGGGCATTCAGTGCAGAGATGCCAAGGTTTTCAACAAAGTGTGCAAAAGTTCTTGTGGGGATTGGGCAAGGAGTGAGGGGCTCAGACAATTACAACAGCAAGTGTTCTCTCGTCCTCTTGATGGGAGGTGAGAGAGAACTCCTGTAAGAGCTTCATCAAACACCATGTAGCTGCCTCGCTGAATCACAGCCCAGCACTCCTGGTATTTCACAGCAGAGATCTCAACCATGACTACACCATAAGGATATGTGACAGCAGTCACCCTCTCCTTCAGTTTCACAGTCTTGTCTTTATCATACCTAAGGTCAAGTTTAATTCCCAGTAGTGCAACAGGGGTGTTGAGACAATAATGTCACATTTCAGGATTTAACTTGCATGGACATTTTCACAAGATGCAGAACTCAGAAGGGAAAAGCAAATTGAGAACATGCCTATTTGCAAATCAAAACTATGTTGAGTTACCACCTCACACCAGTCTGAATGGCCATCACCAAAAATCCACAAACAGTAAATGATAGTGTGTGAAGAAAAGGTGGTGGTGGGAATGTAAATTGGTATAGCCACAATGGAAAACAGTATGGAGGCTCTTCAAAAAACTGAAAATAGAGCTACTGTATGATCCTGCAATCCCTATGCTGGGCATATATCCAGAGAAGATATGTGCATCCCAGTGTTCATGGCAGCCCAGTTTACCAAGCCAAGACCTACATGGAAGCAACCTACATGTCCATTGGCAGATGAATGGATAAAGAAGATGTGGTACACATATACAATGGAATATTAGCCATTAAAAACATCTTGAACTCTCTTTCAGCAAAGATATCAGAGAAACCCATGCTGATTTTTGTAGTTTTCTCTGACTTTCAATAGTCATGTAATAAATACAGCTGGTGAAGCAGCTATCAGTTCAGTTCAGTCTCTCAGTCATGTCCAACTCTTTGCTACCCCATGGACTGCAGTACGCCAGGCTTCCCTGTCCCTCACCAACTCCTGGAGCTTGCTCAAACTCATGTCCATCGAGTTAGTGATGCCATCCAACCATCACATCCTCTGTCATCCCCTCTTCTTCCTGCCTTCAATCTTTCCCAGCATCAGGGTCTTTTCTTTTCTTTTTTTTTTAAAATATTATTTTATTAGTTGGAGGCCAATCACTTCACAACATTTCAGTGGGTTTTGTCATACATTGACATGAATCAGCCATATAGTTACACGTATTCCCCATCCCGATCCCCCCTCCCACCTCCCTCTCCACCCGACTCCTCAGGGTCCTCCCAGAGCACCAGGCCCGAGCACTTGACTCATGCATCCCACCTGAGCTGGTGGTCTGTTTTACCATAGATAGGGTCTTTTCTAATGAGTCAGTTCTTTACATCAGGTGACCAAAGTGTTGGAACTTCAGCTTCAACATCAGTCCTTCCAATGAGTATTCAGGACTGATTTACTTTAAGATGGACTGGTTTGATCTCTGTGCAGTCCAAGGGACTCTCAAGAGTCTCCTCCAGAACCACAGTTCAAAAGCATCTGTTCTTCAGCACTCAACTTTCTTTATAGTCCAACTCTCACATCCATACATGACTACTGGAAAAACCAAAGCTTTGACTTTACGGACCTTGGTTGGCAAAGTAATGTCACTGAAACAGCTATAGTTCACTAGTAATAACAGCAACTTGACATGTTCCATCGTCATGTTCTGGATGCAACTAAGAAAAACTCACATCAGAGCTGGATTGACAAGATGCAAATGATGTAACTCAGTTCTTTGCCACTCTGCCCATGAAAATCACTTGGAAGCTTTTAAAAACATTGATGCCTGACTCTGCTCCAGAGATTCTGATTTATTTGATCCGAAGTAGGGCCCAGGCATTAATATCGCTTAAGTTCTACAGATGACTCTAATGTGTAGCCAGTGTCAAATAACTGATTTATCTATACACATAAATGGGAAATCCATTTGAGCCAGTTAAATTATTATATAGGGTGGGAAATCTGCCTCTCTGAATGTGATAACATTTAGACTAGAGCCAAATACTAGAGTATCATTCAGTAGCCATAGAGAGAAGCTGAAAAGAATCATCAAAATCAACAAACACTCAGCTGCCCCCTTGTACCCGCAATCACGGTTCTCTTCCCCACTCAGTCATGGTCTTGCATCCCTACCCAAGAGATGTGGTTGTTACACAAGATAGAGCTTGAAAGTGAAGGGGTTAGTAACTGAGTCCTGTCCCACTCTTTGTGACCACAGGGACTGTAGCCCACCAGGTTCCCCTGTCCATGGAATTCTCCAGGCAAAAGTACTGGAGTGGTTAGCCATTCCCTTCTCCAGGGAATCTTCCCAACTCAGGGATTGAACGTGGGTCTCCTGAGTGGCAGGCAGATTCTTTAGTTGTACATGAGATAGACGTACATTTAAAAAGCTGTCATAAAGCAGTATTTATCAATAAACCTTGATCAAGAACTTACTGTGTTCCAGGACTTGGGTGTGCTGCTAGCAATATGAAGATGGGTAAGATGTGGTTCCTGCCCTCCTGAATTTGGTCTACCAGAGAAGAGAGGGTGTGGAATGTGCTTTTGTGGCATTTATGTATACAGAGATGTTGGAAGAAGGAGAACCAAGCAACTGTTTGTGCCTGGGAGAATTAGGAAAGACAAGGAGAGTTGCCAAGTGTATTCGATCACAAAAGATTGAGTAGGAGGACCTCACCAGGCCCTCTTCAATGGAAAGGGCATTCCACTGAGGGAAAAGCATGTACAGTGCAGTGACACATGAGCAGCTGTTGAGTTTGGGTATATAAGTGGTACTATTAGTTGTGACTTCAGCCTAGAGGGAGCAGTGAGGACCAACAGAGGGTCAGGCTGGAAAGAAAAGCATTATGGCCTTTGTATGGCATTTTGTTGTTTGGATAACAGACAGCCAGCACTGTCCAGTAGAACTTGATATTGGTGGAAATTAAGGAGGTGGTTCAAGTAAGAAAGTGGATGGGAATTTTAAGAGCAGGCCCAAACTCAAAGAGAAAGTCTTCAATCTATATCAAAAGTTTGAGAAATCAATGTATTCTCAAATCTTTCAAGTAGAATATTTTAATTATGCTTATCTTTTTTAAATGATTCTCAACTCTAACAAAATTTTGTGTTCATAGTCCAATCACCAACCCAGAAAGCTTCTTTTATATTTTTCAGGATAATCCTTTTTGTTTTAATTATATTATTTATTTGGTTGCTCTGGGTCTTAGTTGCAGCATGAGGAATCTTAGTTGTGGCATGTGGAATCTAGCAGCTCCCTGACCAGTGATCAAACCCAGGCCCCCTGCATGGGGAGCTCTGAGTCTTAGCCACTGTACTACAAGGGAAGTCCCAGGAAGTTTCTTTTAAATATCACAACTAAGGATGTGAAGGAATTATTTATGCCACTGTACCTACCCAGTAATACAGTTTGCCAAAATGAATGAATGAATGAAACGCCAGGATTCTCAAAGAATGGTGGTAATGACTGATGGGAGGGTAGCAGATGAGACCAACATGAAAGTGAAAGTGAAAGAAAGTGAAGTCACTCAGTCGTGTCTGACTCTTCGGGACCCCATGGACTGTAGCCTACCAGGCTCCTCTTTCCATAGGATTTTCCAGGCAAGAATATTGGAGTGGATCGCCATTTCAGTTTACCATTACTTAAAAGAACAGCCAAGATCTTCCATCCACCATTAAAAATCTCACTTCTGATCCACTCTTCTCAGCCTGATGTTCACTCTTTAGACTATCCTGATTTCAAACCTCCCAGCTATCAACCTTGATCTTTGTTTCATTGCCATGAGCTTCAACCTCAGTGCTCAATCCTCTTTTCCTAGTTGTAAACCAATTTCACTTGACAGACTCTATTTCTTCACTCAGCTATGCTGTCATGGGAAAATACCCCTTGCTTTGACTGGGCTGGAGATCCACCTCTCCCAGTGCCACCTCATGTGTGGTGATCCTAACAGGCTGGCTCCATCTTCTAAAGAAAGTCTGGGAGAAGGGGGAAAGGGAATCTAGGCTGGTACCTAGACTTCTGTCTCAGATAATCAGGTGGATGGAGCTGACAACAGATGATGGCTTTCCAGAAAGGAAACAAAGGAGGACAGATTAAGAGAAGGAGATAATGATTTCAGTTTTAAGTGTGTTTGTTTTGGAGTGTTTCATAGCTTCCTCCTAAAATCTGTACAAAAGTCTGGTACAAAACCTGATGAACTGCAGTTCAGTCTTTCTCAAGGAAGTCCTCCCTTTCATCCCTTCTTCCACCTCAACTAACCCTCCTGTTTACTTCCAACTTCCCTGTTTCCTAGCACTTCTCAAAGTTTTGTGTGAGCTGCTTGAGGGCCTGTGCTTTGTCTTTTATCATTGAACCCCGCTGCAACCATAATATGTAATAGACAGCACATGTTAAATAAAGTGTGATGGACATAAATGAAAATTTATTGAACTGGTTATTGTTCAGAGATCAGAAGTTGTGGGATTAAGTTTGAACAAGGAGGGATAAAAGGGTGCCTTTTCCAAAGAAGGAAGGAAGGAAAGATAAATTATAGAAAAGTTGTCCCCAAGGAGTGGACATTTTTTCACGTCCTTGACCAAATCAAGTTGAGAGTTCATGATTCACTTTTATTAGGGAAAAAAAGCCCTCAATTGGCTAAGCAGAAGTTTGTGAATTTGAATCAGAGTCAATTCCCTCGGGCCTGTTTGAATGTATAAGTTCCATGAGTGCATTGCTTACTCCATTGTTAGCACTCATTGAGACATTCAATCTTCCATTTAGGAGGCTAGCCATAAACAATTGCTCTATGAATGCAGGGGAAAAAAAAAAAAAACTTGTGGTTTGCACTGGGAATATGGCCACCAATGGCAGAAAGTCAAAAGATAAACATTTTTAAAGTTAAATAGATTTACTTTAACCAATCCCAAGTGTTCACTTCTCTCACAATCACTCCTAAAATCTGGGTGCGAATGAGTACTTTATTAACTTACTGAAGCATTGAGGAGCCATTTAAATTTTAAAAGGATACGATTCAGATGTTAGTAGATCATTTCTTATTTACAGAAGGAATAAAGAACACGACACGACCCGACCATCTATGCTGGGCACTTCAAAAATACCCGTGATAACACTTACCTACTCTTTGCATGCATGAGTTGTGTCTGACTCTTTATGACCCCATGGACTGTAGCCTGCCAGACTCCTTTGTCCATGGGATTCTCCAGGCAAGAATATTGGAGTGGGTAGCCATTCCCTTTTCCAGGGGGTCCTCCCAATCCAGGGATGGAACCTGGGTCTCCTGTATTGCAGGTGGATACTTTAACACCTGAGCTACCAGGGCAGTCTCTTTACATTTGGCTACTGTTTATATTTGGAAAAATTGTGGAGTACACGTTATAATTATTTGCAGAGGGATTGTTGAACAATAACAATTGTTTGGCTATTTATAGTTTGGCTTCGATTATGTTATGCTTTGGGTCCTCTCTAGCTTGGTTCAAATTCTCCCTGTCATTGGTTCCATATAGCCAGTTAGGACAAGAACTTAATTTTCAAGATAATGAGACTGCATATTCAACAGAAAAGTCAACCCACCTATTCTCAGTTGCCCTCGGTTGTGACTATGGAAACAAATAAACCCACAGATACAAACAAACCATGTGCTTGCTCAGTTCAATAATAAGAACTCCCTTCATAGTTCCTTTCTCTGAGTGTTTTGCTGATTTAATATCTTTAAATGTCACTGTCGAATGGATCAAACATTGCTTTTCTCTCATTAGCCTTTAAAATTAAAATAACCTTTTTTCTTATTATAAAAGCAATACATTGCATAGCAAAAAAAAATCTGAAAATTCAGATAAAGAAAAAGAAGAAAAGAAAGTTATCCCTGAGGTAATTGGACTTTCAGCTAATAGGTCAATTGGGACTTGAGTGTTTAAGTAAAACATAGAGAAAATCATCTAGTGATGTTCTATAACTACCATTTAATCTCACCGTCTGTATTACTGATTAGCATATTTTTCAAATTTGCAAAACCTTTTCATCAATGAATCTTATGTAGGAGATCAATACATAAGACAGATTAAAAAACAGAAAGGATGATGGTCTGAAAGCCCAAGGGGTTTGCCCTCAAAAAACCCCCAAGTTGAGCCATGAAACACCTGTTGGCAGCTTACAGTTCTTCAGAGAAAAGTTTAAAAATCCCTTGGAATTTATCATTCCAGACCTTTTTCCAATGAAAAATATTCATGTTTCAATTTATAAAATGAAGACCATAAGAAGTATGTATTTTAATCATCTTGTTTCATTTCACATTATAAATCATGAAGAGTTTTCCCACATCAAGATATTCGCTTCTACAACATCATTTTCAACAGCTGCATTGTATTCCTTTGTTTTGATTTACCATATTTATTTAACAATCTCCAGATTTTAGACATGTCATTTGTTCCCAGTTTTTCCCTATTTTTAAGCAACACTGCTGTCATGGTCTGTGCTTGGGTTGGAAATGAATTTCCAGACATGAGGCAGAATGAGGGGATAATAAAGTTTATTAGAGGGGGAGACACTGTTAAAACAGCAGGCTGGCTCAAGGGAGAGCCAAACCCTTTCACAAGCTAGTAGCTAGATTTTTATAACCCCAAGACAGAGAAAATTCCTACTGGAATGGCGGCATTAGGGGATTGGTTAGGATGCTGTAGGGTGGAAATTTTACCTATATGGGGTCAGGAAACTGGCTGGTTTAGATCTGGAAGCTTGTGGCAACAGTTGTTATAGGGCTTGGTCAGTTTCAGAGATTTTTATCCTGTGACCTTGGTACTGGGCTCCACACTGGTAACCTTGGTACAGGGCTCCACAACTGTGACTGGCATTATTGTAAGGAGTTAAATATGTGTGTGGATTCTTCATTATTTCCTAAAGATTCACATTTTAATGTTTTTCAAAATGTCTTTTAAGATACGTACATTGATTGACATGCATTGCACTGGTGAACCTGTGTATATGACTTGAAATAGTGGTCCATGGAGAGACAAACTGATGAGGTGGGCACAGAGAAATGCTGCGGACTGGTAGAGAGACCTGAAACATGTGTTAGCAATCTAGTCTTGACTCATGTCAGGGTGGCTATGAGTCCCAAGACCAGTTTTGCCACATATAGTACTATTAGTTAAGAGATATCCAAATGAGTGTTCCTCTCTTCTAGAACTTTGCAACTTGTTCCATACAGTGGATATGCGAAAAATGTTCACTGAATATTATCACAGGTGTTTGTTTCAGGGGACAATATACCATTTCTCATAACCTTATCACTATTCTACATTTAATTTTATTAATACCTCTTCAAGATAACCCCCTTCAAATTTTGTCTTTTATTTGCTAAGGATTATTCATTTTGGAAAAAGCCAAAAGTCACTCACAACTGATTTTAGAAAAGTTTGTCAGGGTCAAAAGTAATTTCAGAAAAGTCAGGCTATGAGCACTAGATGCCATCTTTGGTTTTTGGTTTGTTTTTTCTCAGTACTGGCTTCTACTTACAAAACCATTGGGTTGATCGGTCCAGATGGTCTGATTGATTACTCCCGCTTACAGAATGATTTCTTGATTGTCATAGAAGCTCTTCAACTTGCATTCTGCTATGATTTTTTATTCTCTGTTTTTTTTTTTCATTGAAGTATAGTTGATTTACAATGTTGTGCTAATTTCTGCTCTACGGCAAAGTGACTCAGTTGTACACATATATACATTGTTTTTTTCATATTCTTTTCAATTATGGTTTATCCCAAGACATTGAACACAGATGCCTGTGTCATACGGAAGGACCTTGGTGTTTATCCTTTCTAAATGTAATAGTTTTCATCTCATACAAACTCTCTCACTTCATCCCTCTCCTTCCTCCCTCCCTCTTGGCAACCACAAGTCTGTTCCCTATGGCTGTGGGTCTGTTTCTGTTTTGTAGATTGGTTTCATTTGTGCCGTAGTTTAGATACTGCATCTAAATGATATCGTATAGTATTTGTCTTCACTCTTTCTGACTTAGCTCACTTAGTATGGTAAGCTCTAGGTCTATCCATGTTGCTGCCAATGATCCTGCCTGTGATTCGGACAACTTGGGGGTCTGGGGCAATGTTCTGCTGTAGACTTCAATATGTGTTTTCCAATTCAGGGCAGCAAATCAAGACTACTGCCTACTGCTAAAAAATAATAAAGACAAACAACTTTTTTCCAGTTTTCTTAATAGAAGAGAAGGATATTCTAAGCTGCTCTGTTCATCACTTAGCTTAATATTTCCTGACTCAAGTTTCTTTTCTTTTTTTTTTTTCAGAACAAAAATTTCTTTAGCGAAATTTGGGTCTCGTGTTCATTTGGAAAGATATCTCTTTAGGGTAGGGTAGGATAGGAAGAAACTTTTCCCTCTGCCCTTTTATGTTCTGTGAATTGCTGTTGTTCAGTTGCTAAGTCATGTCTGACTCTTCACAACCCCATGGACTGCAACACACCAGGCTTCCCTGTCCTTCACTATCTCCCTGTGTTGGCTCAAACTCAGGTCCATTGAGTCAGTGGTGCCATCCAGCCATCTCATCCTCTATTGCCCCCTTCTTCTCCTGCCCTCAATCTTTCCCAGCATCAGGATCTTTTCCAATGAGTCAGTTTTTTGTATCAGATGGCCAAAGTATTGGAGGTTCAACTTCAGCATCAGTTCTTCCAATGAATATTCAGAGTTGATTTCCTTTAGGATTATCTAGTTTGATCTCTTTGCTGTCTAAGGGACTCTCAAGAGTCTTCTCCAGCACCACGGTTTGAAAGCATGAATTCTTCAGCACTCAGCCTTCTAAGGGCTTCCCTTATGGCTCAGCTGGTAAAGAATCTGCCTGCAATGTCGGAGACCTGGGTTCAATCCCTGGGTTGGGAAGATTCCCCTAGAGAAGGGAAAAGGCTACCCACTCCAGTATACTGGCCTGCAGAATTCCATGGGCTACAGTCCATGGGGTTGAAAAGAGTCGGATATGATTGAGCGACTTTCACTTTCAGTTTTCTTTATGGTCCAACTCTCACAGTGAATGGGACCCTACAAATTAGGCTGACAAAAACCAGATTAACAGGAGGGGAAAAAAAGGTTATCATGTGTGCATATGAGAAATTTAAAGAAATAAAATGAAAGCCCCAAAGGAATGATCAGACTCAGAGGCTTATACATCATTTTAACAAAGGGCAATAAATTTGTGGAAGGTTTCCCAGGTGGCTCGTTGGTAAAGAATCCACCTGCCAATGCAGGAGATGCTGATTCAATCCCTGGGCTGGGAAGCTCCCTCAGAGAAAGAAATGGCAACCCACTCCAGTATTCTTGCTTGGGAAATCCCATGGACAGAGGAACCTGGCCGGCCACAGTCCATGGGGTCACAAAAGAGTCAGACATGATTTAGCGACTAAAGAACAAGAACAATAAATTTGTGGAGAAGTGATAAGACAAAGAGAAAGGGTTTTTAGCTTCTAGGGGTAGTAAATTGTGAGAAGAAAATATATGGGAATATATGCGAGACAGCAAAAGAGACAAAGATGTAAAGAACAGACTTTTGGACTCTGTGGGAGAAGGCGAGGATGGGATGATTTGAGAGAATAGCATTGAACCATGTATATTATCATATGTGAAGCAGATCACCAGTCCAGGTTCGATGCATGAGAAGGGTGCTCAGGGCCAGTGCACTAGGATGACCCCGAGGGATGGGATGGGGAGGGAGGTAGGAGGGGGGTTCAGGATGGGGAACACATGTACATCCATGGCTGATTCATGTCAATGTATGGCAAAAACCACTACAATACTGTAAAGTAATTAGCCTCCAATTAAAATAAATTAATTAATTTTAAAAAAGAAAATATATGGGGAAACTAATGGAAAATAAGTATTATTTACTTATTTATTGTTTGGCCATGCCACAAGGTTTGCATGATCTTAGTTCCCCAACCAGGTATTGAACCTGGGGCCTCAGTCATGGAAGCACCAACTCCTAACAACTGGCCTGCCAGGGGATTCCCAATCTACATGAAGGGGTTTTTTAAGTATTATTTTAATAACGTTTGTTTGTGCAGGTCCATCTTGGTGCCTACTTTCCATCTTCTTCATGGCCATAAAATTCCCCAGGAGAGGGGATTTCTGGCAGTACTCATTTATCAGAAGTTTCTGCTTTTAGTCAGATTGGGATGTTCTAAGAGGACTTCTTTCTGCATCTGTTGATTCTCAGTCGTCTTCAGTTCAAAATAAATATGCCAAAGTGCCATTTTAGGGGTGGCATACTCTGAATCCTTTACTCTCATAATTAATCATCTATTTGAATACACTAAACCTCTAGAGAAGAGCTTGCTGCAGTATCGGAGACATCTTTCCCCCATCCTTTTGAAAAGGAGCTCCCTGTTTTCTTTCCATCACTTATGTTGGTTATAGACATTTACTTTTCATCTTAATTATCTTCTTTTAAAGTCCATATTCCTTAACTCCAATATCAGTAACTTCTAGGACTCAATTTATCATATCAATTATGCATGCCTATTCACCATAGGAGATAGAACAAGCCTAAGCACCCAGGATATGTCACTTTCCCACCATGACTACACCTCTCCTTGGTTTAAACCACCTAGGGAGCCAATTTCTTTAGACATATACCCTGAGTTGAGAAATTCCTTACTATGTCAATAATTCTCAAGAGTCTTTATTTACTTTCGAAATATCTTCATTCAATTTTATTCCTACTAATTATGTGACAAAAATAGCTATGAAGGATAAAATAGCAAGTCTAGCCTGGGATAAATTTGTATACAGCAAATAAGTTTAGAAGCAAATTTTAGTAGAAGAAACAACTCCTGATTGCAATGATCATTTGTTGGTGCACATTGTTCAGAGCAAGAAATATGGTAACAATACGGCTGCTCTTTAGATGGGAGCTTTAACAGTTGTGCTTGGAGGGTGGCAATGAGGAGAATGACGCTCTAAGTCAGCTTGTAAGTCAAAAGGCTTATGAAAATCTCCTACATGAAAAGAGACAATGAGGACAGTGTATACCTCTGTATGGGTGAAGAGCTACATGACGAGCTTCAGATGCGTTATTAACTTTTATTTCTTAAATTTGAGAAGAAAGAGGAGGAAGTAGAAGGGGAGGAGTTTGATATGGCAATTAAAAAAAAAAAGCCCCAGTTGAATCCATCTCAGAGATTCTGACTCAGTCTTTCTGGATTGGAGCTGTACTCGGTTTTGTCGGCTTCTTCTTCTTCTTCTTTTTTTTTTTTTTTTAATTGCCAAAGTTGAAACAACTCACTCACAGAACAGAAGAGCTGTTAACATAGGAGCGGGGGAAACCTGGTCAATGGTGGACCATTTCAAAGTCATTTTAACCATCTGTAATTTTTTCAAAATCAAAGCAGTCAATATAATGTTTGTTTTCCTAGTATTGTGTTTGTTTTTTTTTTAATAGCCCTTGAGGAGTGCATCACAAGGAAAAAAAGTATAAATTGGTTGCTTTATAGACTTGAGAATGTGATTTGGTACAATAAAAGTTAAGTGCATACCCATTTGACAAGACAACGTAAATTGATGACAGATTAATCAATGCAATAAGCTGTTGTTCAAGCAGTATTTTATGCTTTATTTGTTTGTTGTTTAGTCGATAGGTCATGTCCAACTCTTTTGCAACCCCATGGACTGTAGCCGGCCAGTCTCCTCTGTCCATGGGATTTCCCAGGCAAGAATACTGGAGTGGGTTACCATTTTTGTGCTTGGGAGGCTCCAAACTGGGAGCAGCTTCTATCATTGTTTTTATTTTCAGGTTTTCTTGGCTAATTTTTTATATGTAATTTAAGATCAAGTTTTCAAAACTAAAACACTTTCAAAAAAATAAATCTTTGTGGAAAGTGAATTAAATTTATGTTACCTTAAGGAGAATTAAGATATTCATAATGGTGACTTTTACCTTCCAAGAACATTATATGTCCTGCTATTTGGTCAAGATTTTTTTCACATCTTTAAGAGAACTTCATCCTCATATGGGTCTTGCAACATGTTTTGTTTAGTCTCTTCCTAGGTATTTTACTTTTCTTGTCATTGTTGCTATTTTAAATGAGGTTTTCTTCCTTTTATCTGATTGTGATTTATACATATATGTTATTAAGCTTGTACCTAACATTGATTTTATCAGGTAGTTTTTGTTCAATTATTTTGTGTTTCCCAAGTTTTACAGTCATAACTTCTGCCAAAAGTGGTAGTTTCACTTTATAATTTTTATACATCTAATTTCTTCCTCTTATCTAATTGCGTTAGCTCATATCTCCAGTACTCTGCTAAATAACAGTAGTGAAAATGGTCTTTTTTATCTTGTTTGTGACTTTATCAGAAATATTTTAAGTTCTGCCATAAAGCATGACATTGGGTTTCAAGCTGAAATCATTTTACAATGTTATCTGTATTTTTTCAGTATTTTCATCAAGCATAGTTGTTGAATTTGGTCAGATGTACTTTCAGCATCTATAGAGACACTTATATGATTTTCTTCATCCAATCTACTAATATGATAAAACTTATTAATGTATTTCCAGTCTTCAGATTTCTAGAATAAACTACAGCCCATGTTTCATTTCCTCCTGCTTCTGGCTATGCCCTCCTTTTTCTCATTATCATGGGCATAAGTTCTTACATTTCTACATTTGTCTTTTCCTTTAGAGAAGCAATGCTTTATATTTTTAAAAAAATTCTTAGCATGTTTAGTGCTTCATCACTATTTTCAGCTGAATTTTCTCTGGTTAGTTTTGCTGCTCTTTCTTACTTTTTTTTTTAAGACATTTTATTTTATATTGGGGTGTAGCTGATTAACAAATAGCGTTGTGATAGTTTCAGATGAACAGCAAAGGGACTCAGCGGTATGTATACATGTATCCACTCTCCCCCAAACTTCCCTCCCATCCAGGCTGCCACATAACATTGAGCAGTGTTCCCTCTGCTGTACAGTAGATCCTTGCTGGTTATCAATTTTCAATATGCCAGTGTGTACATGCTCTTTCCCATTTTTTGACTTTTAGGATTTTAGGATTGGTGTCATGCCAGTTCTCTTGTTATTTCTCATTGTGGAATGAGCTGAGATTTCCTGGCCTTGCTATCTGCAGTATTTACTCCCAGAGAGTATATTTTTGCTAGCATTTTTTTGAGGTCACTGGGCCACTGTGCTATTTTTATATATCCTTGTTGCATGTGCTGAACTCCTGCACCCCTCTCTAATTTTTTCCTTCAGTCTTATACATTTTGTATTTATAAAGGCTAAACTGCCTGGATTAGCTATGTTTATGTAAGTAAAACTTTTTTTTCACTCACATGATATCCATTATTTTCAAGTATTTAATGATTTGGTGATGGATGCGACAACAGAAAACAAGTCTTGTTTCTTTTAAAAAGTGGAAATAGATTTGTTTTTCAAATTAAAAAGCATCTTAATGGAAAGTGTTGGCTCTATAGTCCTGCCATGAGTAAATAATTTATTACTGTTCCTAGATTGTTGTTCTAAACTTCCAAGATCTTTTCTAAATATACTCACAAAATATACACATTCACATGCATGTTTTAAAAATGAAATCACAACTCAATATTCTGCTTTGTGGCCTGTTTTTTCACTTATTATATCATGCCCACTTTCTGTGTTAATAAATATAGACCTATAGTTTTTAATGGATTGCTCAGTTGGTAAAGAATCCTCCTGCAATGCAGGAGACCCTGGTTCTACTCCTGGGTCAGGAAGATCCTCTGGAGAAAGGATAGGCTACCCACTCCAGTATTCTTGGGCTTCCTTTGTGGCTCAGCTGGTAAAGAATCCATCTGCAATGTGGGAGACATGGGTTCGATTCCTAGGTTGGGAAGATCGCCTGGAAAAAGAAAAGACTACCCGCTCCAGTATTCTGGCCTAGAGAGTTTCACCCATGGGGTCGCAAAGAGTCGGACGTGACTTAAAAACAAATAAACACATTACTTTTGTCACCCATCTTTTATAGATGATCATTTAGGTTACTCCTCATTTTTCACTGCTATAAACTAAATTTGCATGAATGTCCTGTACTCTGTCTAATTGTTTTCTTTGAATACACTACTAAGTGGAAAATCACTAGGTCACTGGATATAGCTATTTAAAAAGCAAATCTCTGTTTACCAAACATAACTTTGATTAAGTTTAAATATAACATACCATTCATATGTTGATTTTTTCCACTACATTAGTTACAAAATGTTCCTATTCTAAAATAATCTATAAATAAATCTGAAATAAATGAGAATTTCTAGTTCACAGAAAATTTTGGTTATCCCAGAGAAAAAATTTTGTTATAGTCCGTCAAGTACTTCTGAAAAATGTAATGATTTACTAGAATTCATTTTTTTCTACCACATCTTCTCACAAAATAAAAGATTACAAAAATGACCTTAAAGGACTGAGGGCTTTTTAATGTCATGTTCCTTAAGGTATAATTTGTATACAGTAAAATCATCCTTCCTAGTGTATAGATTTATGAGTTTTGACAAGGACTTATGATCTCATAACCATAATCAAGATGTAGAAAAGTTCCTTCACCCCAATAATTTCCTTCATGCTTCTCTGTTGTCATTCCTACCCCCAACTCCAGGCGCTGGCGACCCCTGATCTGTTTTCTATTCCTACAGTTTTGCCTTCCCTAGAACCTCATTTAAAAAAGTTCATGAAGACTTTCGAAATTGGTTCATTTTTTCAGCGTGATGCCTTTGAGATGTATCCAGGTTATTGTGTGAACCAATAGTCTTTTCCTTTTTGTTGTTGAGTAACATTGCATTGCGTGAATGAAACATAGTGTGTTTCTTCATTCACCACTTGGACCATATTTGGGTTGTTTCCATTCTTGGTGATTATGAATGAAGTAGATAGCAACACTCACAGGTTTTATTTCACCATAACTTTTCATTTCTCATAGGTAAATACCTAGGACTAGAATTGATGAATTTTATTTGTGCTATGCTAAGTCGCTTCAGCAAATTTGGAAAATTCAGCAATGGCCACAGGACTGGAAAAGGTCAGTTTTCATTCCAATCCCTAAGAAAGGCAATCCAAAAGAATGCTCAAACTACCACACAATTGCACTCATCTCACACACTAGCAAAGTAATGCTCAAAATTCTCCAAGCCAGGCTTCAGCAATATGTGAACCGAGAACTTGCAGATGTTCAAGCTGGTTTTAGAAAAGGCAGAGGAACCAGAGATCAAATTGCCAACATCCGCTGGGTTATCAAAAAAGCACGAGAGTTCCAGAAAAAGATCTATTTCTGCTTTATTGACTACGCCAAAGTCTTCGACTGTGTGGATCAAAATAAACTGTGGAAAATTCTTCAAGAGATGGGAATACCAGACCACCTGACCTGCCTCTTGAGAAACCTGTATGCAAGTCAAGAAGCCACAGTTAGAACTGGACAGGGAACAACAGACTGGTTCCAAATTGGAAAAGGAATGCATCAAGGCTGTATATTGTCACCCTGCTTATTTAACTTATATGCAGAGTACATCATCTGAAATGCTGGGCTGGAAGAAGCACAAACTGGAATCAAGATTGCCGGAGGAGATATCAATAACCTCAGATATGCAGATGACACCACCCTTATGGCAGAGATTGAAGAGGAACTAAAAAGCCTCTTGATGAAAGTAAAAGAGGAGAGTGAAAAAGTTGGCTTAAAACTTAACGTTCAGAAGACTAAGATCATGGCATCTGGTCCCATCACTTCATGGGAAATAGATGGGGAGATAGTGGAAACAGTGTCAGACTTTATTTTTCTGAGTTCCATATTCACTGCAGATGGTGATTGCAGCCATGCAATTAAAAGACGCTTACTCCTTGGAAGGAAAGTTGTGACCAACCTAGATAGCATATTAAAAAGCAGAGACATTACTTTGCCAACAAAGGTCCATCTAGTCAAGGCTACGGTTTTTCTAGTGGTCATGTATGGGTGTGAGTGTTGGACTATAAAGAAAGCTGAGCACCGAAAAATTGATGCTTTTGAACTGTGGTATTGGAGAAGACTCTTGAGAGTCCCTTGAAATGCAAGGAGATCCAACCAGTCCATCCTAAAGGAGATCAGTCCTGGGTGTTCATTGGAAGGACTGATGCTGAAGTTGAAACTTCAGTACTTTGGCCACCTCATGCGAAGAGCTGACTCATTGGAAAAGACCCTGATGCTGGGAGGGATTGGGGGCAGGAGGAGAAGGGGACGACAGAGGATGAGATGGCCGGATGGCATCACCGACTCGATGGACATGAGTTTGAGTAAACTCCGGGAATTGGTGATGGACAGGGAGGACTGGCATGCTGCGATTCAAGGGGTAACAAAGAATCGGACACAACTGAGCAACTGAACTGAACTGAACTGAAGTCACTTCAGTCACGTCCGACTCTTTGCAACCCTAGGGACTGTAGCCCACCAGGCTCCTCTATCCACGGGATTCTCCAGGCAAGAATACTGGTGTGGGTTGCCATGCCTTCCTCCAGGGGATCTTCCCAACCCAGGAAGCAAATCCCATCTCTTGATTCTCCTTCATTGGCAGGTGGACTTTTTACCACTAGCACCAACTGGGAAGCCCATATGGTATATTAGAGTTCTCTAGAGAAATAGAACCAATAGGAAATTCTATTACATCTATACACCTATCCTTCTTGAGAGAGAGTTAAGAGTTGATGTTGCAGTCCTGAGTCCCAAATCTTCAAGGCAGGCACTGGCAGTCTGGAGACTCAGGGAGTCTTTCTTTGCTGCAATATTAATCTGTTTTGTTTTCTTAATAGTAATTTATTTTTTGGCCACACCAGGTCTTAGTTGTGGCATGTGGGATCTAGTTCCCTGACCAGGGACCAAACCTGGGCCCCCTGCGTTGGGAGCATGTAGTCTTAGTCACTGGACTACCAGAGCAGGCCCCTATGTTGCAGTCTGTAGGCAGAATTACTTTTTCTTCAGTAAACCTCAGCCTTTGCTTCTAAGGCTTTCAACTGATCAGATTGAGGCCCACCCATAGTATGGAGGGTATTTGGCTGTACTCAAAGTCCCTGATTATAAATGTTAATCACATCTAAAAAATATCTTCATAGCAACATCTAAGCTGGCATTTGACCAAATAACTGGGCATCATAACCTAGCCAAGTTGACACATAAAATTAACGATCACATATGTAAGTGTGGGTTTCCCTGGTGGCTCAGACAGTAAAGAATCTGCCTGCAGCTCAGGATACCGGGTTTGAACCCTGGGTGAGGAAGATCCCCCGGAGAAGGGAATGGCTACCCACTCCAGTAATCTTGACTGGAGAATTCCTTGGATAGAGGACACTGGTGCCAGGGCTACAATCCACGGGGTTGCAAATAGTCGGACACCACTGAGCAACTAACACTTTCTCTTTTGTGGTAAGTGTATGTTTAACTACCAAATTGTTTTCCAAAGCGACTGTGCTGGTGTATTTCCACCAGCAATGTATGAATATTCATGTAAGTGATTTTTAAAAAACATTTAGTTTTTCAATACTTATTTTACAAATACCATTTGCCACAAACACTGAGGATGTAAAGAAAATGTCAATACTATTGTCAGGACTTTGTAAACAAACATCATCTGAAGAAGTGTCTTCTGTTTCCAAGTATCAACCTTTGGAGGAAATACATGTATTCCCACACAAGTTTAAAAGGTTGAGTATGCTCTTCAGTGTTACATAGCTAACAAACCCAGTTTACTAGCCAGTATATCCCATCCTTCAAATTTTGGCTGATATTTAAAAATTTAACCACTTTATACATCTCTTCAGCAGAAACCAATGTCTATCTATCTTTTTTTGCAAGATTAATATTCCAACAAAGGACCGAACCTGGGCCCTCTACAGTTGAAGCACAGAGTCCTAACCATTGGACTTCCAGGGAATTCCCACCAATATCTTAGTTAGAATCTTACAACAGAAAACCAAGATGATGTTGGTTGAAGAACAACCCTTTGCAACCTTGACCATTGTTCTGACTTTCTTTCCCAGTAGACATCAGCTTTTAATGGAAAGTGAAGGAGTTATTTAAAACAGCTATGACTCATCAGGGGAGAGAGTAAAGAACAACTTCTTCCTGCCCTTCTACAGGAGGGTGCTTAGCTTTGTGTTCAGCCAGTCATCTAATCACTATGGTAACACCCTCTCTCTCTCCCACTCTGGGAACCTCAGCAGATAGAAAGGGCACTGCTGAATTTGCATTGGAAGTCAAATAATACTTTGCAGTAAAAACCTCAATGACTAATACATGCATGAGAACCAAGGCATAGGGATCAAGGACAGTGGCCTGATAGAAATGAACAAAATTAGCCCAATATTTTTACAATAGTCATCATTTCACCTGTTAGCAGCACAGGAAACCAATGACCCAGAACTCAGGAAGCTGGTAGATGAGCAGAAGTTAACACCAAATAGGAGAATTCCCTCTTCTCCAAAGAAGTAACAAAGAACTGAAGCTTTCCACTGCAAACCTGCCAGGTTTTCATTAGGACTGCTCCCAGCTGACCTGCCCAACACCAGCTTGACATTGCCTCCATGCTTGTTCATGATCTCTCTTTCCCTCTTTTTCTGCCTCCCTCCACCTGTCCTCTCTTTTCTCTCCTTCATTCTCTTCTCTTTGCTTCCATTTCCTTTCAGGTGTGTGTGTGTGTGTGTGTGTGTGTGTGTGTTTGATATTTATTTGGCTGCACTGGGTTTTAGTTGCAGCAAGCAGGATCTTCTATCTCTGTTACAGCATGTGAACTCTTAGTTGCAGCATGTGGGATCTAATTCTCTGACCAGGGATTGAGCCGGGGTCTCCTACATTGGGAATGTGTGGAGTCTTTGCCACTCACTGGACCACCAGGGAAGCCCTTCCTTTCAGGTTTAATTTTGAGTCACTGCTTGCCTGGATGATCCATCCATCCTGCAGGGGAATTTGGTCCCAGGACATCCCCCCAACCACAGTTCATGTCTCCTCCCCTCCTACCATGTCACTGGGGACGTACGCTTGGACACTGCAGTGTCTGGAACGGGGACCCGCTTATTCCTCATCCCAGCATTTGTTTTCATAGTCTATCCAGACATGTGTTATAGAATCACTGAGTCAGAATAACTTCATTACCCTGGTCTGGCTATGTTAGGGTCCTTTAATGGACCAGAACCTGGTGGTCTGGAGTTGACGATAAGCAAGTGAAAGAGAGAGCTGGAGGGAGGGGGAGAGAGAGAGAGAGAGAAAGAAAGAAAGACACGGGGACCCAAGCTCAGATGGAGCAAAAGTGTTTAGTGATCTTTCTGTGAGTATATATAGGTTATTGTACAAGAAATTTCTTTTGACAATGATAAAGATCAGAAAACCAAATGTACAGCAACTGTTACCAAGGGAACAAGGGATTAATAATGGTCACAAGGTCAGGAGAAAATCCATATCTCAAGAAAGAGGATGGAGACTAAGCAGTTTTGTCATAAAGAGAATGTTTACTGAAGGAGATTCAAGCCTGTCTCACATAATGACCTCAGTCCTGGGGGTAGCTTGCTGTTCCACTAGTTTCTGACAACAGAAACTGATAAGGAACAGAGGATTTATGAGAAACAGCACATAGGAATCCTCATGTTAAACATTCCCTGACAATTCCCCCTTATTTATTTATAATATTTGCAAAAAGGGTTCTGACCATTAGAGCTTGTTTAGTTTTAACAATTTTTGCATGAAGGCAATGATAGATGACAAGTATAATTGTTAGACAATTACCAAAATTATAGTTCCAGACCCTCTGACGCTGTGAGTAATGCTTTGAAACTATCCATGTGGGTCTAGCCCAGATAATTGATCAGCTAGGATCTTCTCTAGACAGGAAACACAGAAAAGATGTATAAACTTGAACCCAAAACAACAAAGTAAATGGCAACGGGCTCATACTTAGCAATAATTACCTTAAATGTAAATGGGTTGAATGCCCCAACCAAAAGACTGAATGGATACCAAAACAAGACCCCTATATGTGCTGTCTACAAGAGACCCACCTCAAAACAAGGGACACATATGACTGAAGATAAAGAGCTGGAAAAAGATGTTTCACGCAAACGGAGACCAAAAGAAAGCAGGAGTAGCAATAGTCATATCAGATAAAATAAACTTTGAAATAAAGGCTGTGAAAAGAGACAAAGAAGAACACTACCTAATGATCAAAGGATCAATCCAAGAAACAGATATAACAATTATAAATATATATGCACCCAACATAGGAGCACCACAATATGTAAGGCAAATGCTAACAAGTATGAAAGGGGAAATTAACAATAACACAATAATAGAGGGAGACCTTAATGCCCTACTCACACCTATGTATAGATTAGCTAAACAGAAAATTAGCAAGGAAACACAAACTTTAAATGATACAATGGACCAGTTAGACCTAATTGATATCTATAGGACATTTCACCCCAAAACAATGAATTTCACCTTTTTCTCAAGTGCACACAGAGCCTTCTCCAGGATAGATCACACCCTGGGCCATAAATTTAGCCTTAGTAAATTTTAAAAAAATGAAATCATTCCAAGTATCTTTTCTGATCACAATGTGGTAAGATTAGATGTCAACTACAGGAAAAAAACTATTAAAAATATAAACATATGGAGGCTAAACAACACGCTTCTGAATAACCAACAAATTACAGAAGAAATCAAAAAAGACATCAAAATATGCATAGAAATGAATGAAAATGAAAACACAACCACCCAAAACCTATGGGATTCAGTAAAAGCAGTGGTGAGGGGAAGGTTCACAGAAATACAAGCTTACCTCAAGAAACAAGAGAAACTCAAATAAATAAATCTAATTCTACACCTAAAGGAACTAGGAAAAGAAGAAATTAAGAACCCCAGGGTTAGTAGAAGGAAAGAAATCATAAAAATTAGGGCAGAAATAAATGAAAAAGAAACAAAGGAGACCATAGCAAAAATCAACAAAGTGAAAAGCTGTTTCTTTGAGAAGATAAATAAAATAGGCGAGTCATTAGTCAGTCTCATCAAGAAACAAAGGGAGAAGAGTCAAACCAACAAAATTAGAAATTAAAATGGAGAAATCACAACAGACAACACATAAATACAAAGGATAATAAGAGACTACTATCAGCAACTATATGCCAATAAAATGGACAACTTGGAAGAAATGGACAAATTCTTAGAAAAGTATAACTTTCCAAAATTGAACCAGGAAGAAATAGAAAATCTTAACAGACCAATCACAAGCACAGAAATAAAAACTCCCCTAAAGTCAGGAGCAAGACAAGAGTGCCCACTCTAACCACTACTATTCAGCATAGTTTTGGAAGTTTTGGTCTCAGCAATCAGAAAAGAAAAAGAAATAAAAGGAATCCAGATTGGAAAAGAAGAAGTGAAACTCTCACTGTTTGCAGATGACATGATCCTCTACATAGAAAACCCTGAAAACACCACCAGAAGATTACCAGAGCTAATCAATGAATATAGTAAAGTTTCAGGATATAGAATTAACACACAGAAATCCCTTCCATTCCTATACACGAACAATGAGAAAACAGAAAGAGAAATTAAGGAAACAATTCCATTCACCATTGCAACGAAAAATTAAAATGCTTAGAAATAAATCTACCTAAAGAAACAAAAGACCTATATATAGAAAACTATAAAACACTGATGAAAGAAATCAGAGGACACAAACAGATGGAGAAATACACCATGCTCATGGATCAGAAGAGTCACTATAGTGAAAATGGTTATACTGCCCAAAGCAATCTATAGATTCAATGCAATCCCTATCAAGCTACCAATGGTATTTTTCACAGAACTAGAACAAATAATTTCACAATTTGTATGGAAATACAAAAAACCTCGAATAACCAAAGCAATCTGGAGAAAGAAGAATGGAACTGGAGGAATCAACCTGCCTGACTTCAGGCTATACCACAAAGCTACAGCCATCAAGACAGTATGGTACTGGCACAAAGACAGAAATATAGATCAATGGAACAGAATAGAAAGCCCAGAGATAAATCCACGAACCTATGGACACCTTATCTTTGACAAAGGAGGCAAGGATATACAATGGAGAAAAGATGATCTCTTTAACAAGTGGTGCTGGGAAAACTGGCCAACCACTTGTAAAAGAATGAAACTAGAACACTTTCTAACACCATACACAAAAATAAACTTAAAATGGATTAAAGATCTAAATGTAAGATCAGAAATTATAAAACTCCTAGAGGGAAACAGGCAAAACATTCTCTGACATAAATCACAGCAGGATCCTCTATGACCCACCTCGCAGAGTAATGGAAATAAAAGCAAAAATAAACAAATGGGACCTAATTAAACTTAAAAGCTTTTGCACAAGGAAGGAAACTATAAACAAGGTGAAAAAACAGCCTTCAGAATGGGAGAGAATAACAGCAAATGAAGCAACTGACAAAGAATTAATCTCAAAAATATACAAGCAGCTCATGCAGCTCAATTCCAGAAAAATAAATGACCCAATCAAAAAATGGGCCAAAGAACTAAACAGATATTTCTCCAAAGAACACTTACAAATGGCTAACAAACACATGAAAAGATGCTCAACATCACTCATTATCAGAGAAATGCAAATCAATATCACAATGAGGTACTATCTCACACTGGTCAGAGTGGCTGCTATCAAAAAGTCTACAAGCAATAAATGCTGGAGAGGGTGTGGAGAGAAGGGAACCCTCTTACACTGTTGGTGGGAATGCAAACTAGTACAGTCACTATGGAGAGCAGTGTGGAGATTCCTTAAAAAACTGGAAATAGAACTTCAGTGCATCCCACTGCTGGGCATACACACTGAGGGAATCAGAATTGAAAGATACATGGGTTCAATGTTCATCGCAGCACTGTTTACAATAGTCAGGACATGGGAGCAACCTAGATATCCATTGGCCGATAAATGGATAAGAAAGCTTTGGTACATATACACAGTGGAATATTACTCAGCCATTAAAAGGAATACATTTGAATCAGTTCTAATGAGATGGATGAAACTGGAGCCTATTATACAGGTGAAGTGAATCAGAAAGAAAAACACCAATACAGTCTACTAACGCATATACATGGAATTTAGAAAGATGGTAACAATGACCCTATATGCGAGACAGCAAAAGAGACACAAATGTAAAGAAAAGTCTTTTGGACTCTGTGAGAGAAGGCAAGGTGGGATGATTTGAGGGAATAACATTGAAACATGTATATTATCCTATGTGAAACAGATCGCCAGCCCAGGTTCGATGCATTGAGACAGTGTGCTCAGGGCTGGTGAACTAGGATGATCCTGAGGGATGAGGAAGGAGGTAGGAGGGGTGTTCAAGATGGGGAACATAGGTACACCCATGGCTGATTCATGTCAATGTATGGCAAAAACCACTACAATATTGTAAAGTAAATAGCCTCCAATTAAAATAAATAAATTGATTTTTTAAAAATAAATAAAATAACCCTTATATTCCTAGTTCCTCCTTCAACATTTACTACTCCCAGCCTAAACTCCTTTGTCTCATCAGTTTCTTCACAAACTTATTGTTTCTTTGTCTAAAAGGTATAAAAGTTTCCTGCTCTAGTCACTTCTTTGGGTCTTTGTTTTCTTGTGAAGCTTCCCACATACATGTAAAAATTCAGTAAGTTGTGTATACTTCTCTCCTGTTCATCTGTCTTTGTCCATTCACTTTTCACACCCAGCCAGGGACGCTAAGAGGGCCAAAGAAAAGTTTTTTCTCTCATGTAGCAGATGATTCCTGTGACCACTCTAGGGGGAAAATTGATTAAATTTAGTCAATATATTCCCTATGTCCCAGCAATCCCACTCCTGGTAAACTGTACCAAAAACATTCTCACATAGGTGAGCATGAGGCCATGTATACAAAGACACACACTGCAACATTTTACTGTCAAAGCATTAAGTCAGTGACCTGGTGTGGAAGCAAGTCCATATGGCCATTAAATGCAACACAATAGATATACAGCAAAACAGATTTTTTTTAAAAGTTTAGCACTGAGATTTTTTTAAAGGTACAGAAGAAAAAATTTCCAAGCAAAATATCATTTGTGTAAACTAAAAAACAGGCACACAAAACACTACATTTTATATAAGAACACATTCAAAGACATTGTTAATACTCTAGAATGGTCACGACTTGGAGGATGAAGGAAGTGGGAGTGAGGAATTAATCAGTCAAAGGTAGTCCTCGGTTCAAAGATGAAATGGCAGGGGTCAGAGCTCTTAGCTGTAAAGAGCAGAAACTATGATTTAAACATACGAGGGGAAAGATTTAAGGCTCTTGGGTAGCACATTAAACCAACTGGAAGGCCCAGAGGCTTTGCAATCAGAATCCCAATCACAAATCACACCACAGAATTGGTTAGGGGAGGCCACCCCTAGTCTCTGCAGACTGGATGGCTCGCGATGCCCGAATGAAAAAATGCTGAGAGCTGCAACTATATTCTCCATAATCAGTGAGAAGTCTACTGTCCCTGTTCTTTGCATCACTGCTGGATTCAACGTCTGAAGCAGATGCATCAGAATAACCAAGCTTAGCTCACAAGCAGTGCCCTCTATCAAGGAGGCTAGCAATGACTCTATTTTTAGCATCCATCAAGAGAAGTAATATCTGCCTCCCCAGTGATCGTGGAGTGAAGAAATCATTCAGCAGAAGAGGGCTCTATGTTGGGCAGCCAGAATAATTACCAAAACTCTCTAGTGAAAAGTGCCATCAACCTTCAACAACAGTGTATATTGGGATCAAATAAGAGTCATTGACTTTTCCAAGAAGGCCACTGATAACATTTTTGAGAAAAGTTTCAACGGACTACTGTGGACAGGAGACAGATGCTAGTAAGCTGGAGAAAGAATGGGAGATGAAGACACACAGGTGATGAGTGTAGACCTCCAAGGAAATTTACCGTGAGTGGAAGCATAAGAGGGTTCACAGGTAAAGGAAAATGTAGAATTCATGAAGCACTTTGGTTTTTGTTTGTTTTTGTTTTTAAGGGAAAACAGACTAGATCACATTGTTAGGCTGAGATGGAGCTAGGAGAGAACGGTCACCATGGTTAGAAAGAAAATAGATGATTTTTTAAAAGTCACAACCTAATCAGAGCCTAAGTGGAAGGATTAACCTGAAAATGCTGTAGGGAGAGACAGCTGCTGTGAGTGAGAGAAAAGAAGTAAGAATGCCTGTGGCTGTATATGTGAAGAAGTGCAGATGGTAAGTTAGTATCTGTTGGCCCTCCATTCTATCTATAAAATAAATGAACAGGAACAACTGAGGGGGGCTTCCCAAGTGGTGCTAGCGGTAAAGAATGTGGATGCCAATGCAGGAGACAAAAGAGACTCGGGTTCAGTCTCTGGGTTAGGAAGATCCCCTGGAGGAGGGCATGGCAACCCACTCCAGTATGCTTGCCTGGAGAATCCAATGGACAGAGGAGCCTGGAGAGCTACAGTCCAAGAGCTCCAAAGAGTCGGATGCAACAGAAGCGACTTAGCATGCATGCACACACAACTGAGGGAGGCAGGATTGGAGATGACTTAGAGGCCTGGAGAAGAATGGTGAAATTTTCTAACTGCTAAACAGGAGAGGAACTGATCACTATCAAATAAATAAATTACTGAAAGATGAGGACAGGGAGTTTCCTAGCTGTCCAATACTTAGGACTTGGTGTTCTCAGTGGTTGGGCCTGGGTTTAAGCCCTGGTTTGGGAAGCTAAGATTCCACAAGCCTTGGGGCCAAGAAAGAAAAAAAAAAAAAAAAGATGAAAATTTAAAATTGAAGATTTTAAACTTCAGGTGATTCCAATCTGCTTAATGATTGTTTTTCCTTCAGCAAAACTGCTGCCCCTGTGTGGAAGAAAAGTAGGTCAAAGTCAGGCTTATGGAAGTATGAAAGTGAAGTGAAAGTCGCTCAATCCAACTCTTTGCTATACAGTCCGGGGGATTCTCCAGGCCAGAATACTGGAGCGGGTAGCCTTTCCCTTCTCCACGGGATCTTCCCAACTCAGGGATCAAACCCAGGTCTACCACATTGCAGGCAGATTCTTTACCAGCTGAACCACCAGGGTAGCCCTGAAGGTATAGAAACTAGGATGTAAGCCTTGAGCCTCCCGAAGAGAGAGTGGTTACATGATAACACATCAGGCTATGGACTAGATAAAGAGGGAAATGTAGCCAGGAGTGAGGAGATGAGGAGGTTAAGGTGTTTAAAAGTTGCTCTGAGATTGAGAGTCAGGGGTTAGAGCTACAGTGAGAGCTGGAAGGGCTTTTATAGTTTTAGGTTTTAGAAATGACGTTCATCAGGTCCAAGATCTGACCACTAAAAAGCGGTAAGCTTTGATATAAGGTCCAGAGGACAGAATGTAGAGAAACATCTACAGAGAGAAAACCATCTGACCCTCTGCTTGGAAGCCTGAAATTAAGAAGCATAGTCCTCAGCAAAAACCTGTCCTAGAGATCATGTGTTCCCCTCTGGTAGCTGTAGGTGACCTGGAATGAGAATTTGATAAGAAGTTGGTGATAAAGAGGAAAAAACTGCCCTCTGTGAGCTGGATTATTCTATTGAGTTGGCCAAAAAGTTTGTTTGGGTAACCCAAATGAACTTTCTGGTCAACTCAGTATAAGCGAAGAATGAATCTTATCAGAAGTTGGCAAACTTAATGTAAACAAAAGGATGCCAAGATTCCTAGGCCAGCCAAGGTAACCATAACTTGAAGTATCTTTTTTAACACAGAGTGTCTGTCTGGTTATGGCTGGGTTGGTAAATGAAGCATGAATGAGAGTCAGAGACAAAGACACTGACTTAATGCTTCTCACACCAAGCCAACGTGCACACTGCTGTCCCACCCCTGGGCCGGGATAGCCTAACAGCCAGATTCCTGCCATTTATCATTCTTAGATGACATGAGTCATTAAAGTCATCCAGTTTCTCTCCTTTGTGCTAATCCCGTGCCCTCTAAATAATCTTCTTATTGGATTCTGGCTTCCCACATGGATTTTGCATATAGGACAACAATGTGTTGATCAGCAACATAACTCTTTGATCATGATCAGTATCAATCTAATGGTTAACAGGCATTTTAAGTTTATATATGTGGATATGGTCAAAGGGAGTCAGGCCCCCAAGCACAAACACTTTTGGATGCCCTAACAATTGTATTTCTGATTCTAAAACTCTAAGTACCATCCCTTGGAAAATAGCACAAAATATGGCCATGATATGAAGTTGGATTCGGAGGCAATCGTCCTTTCCTAGGTCATGCTTCTGTAATCTACTGCCCTCCTGCAAATCCACAACAGATTTCTGCACACAATCTAAGCAGGAACAACACTCATCTTCTTTTTCTAGCTAACCAGAGAGTACAGATCTAGAGTTAAACTAATCAGGCTGTGCTGTTTATTACATGGTGTCATGCATGCATGCTAGGTCGGTTCAATTGTGTCCAACTCTTTGCAATCCTCCAGACTGTAACTCACCAGGCTCCTCTGTCCATAGAATTCTCCAGGCAAGAATACCAGAATGGGTTGCCATGCCCTCCTCCAGAGGAAGGGATTGGACCCATGTCTCTTACATTGTCTGAGTCGTCTGAGCAGGTTCTCTACCACTAGCGCCATCTAGGAAGCCCTTATATGGTGCCATGAAGTGAAGTGAAGTGAAGTCGCTCAGTCGTGTCTGACTCTTTGCAACCCCATGGACTCTGGCCTACCAGGCTCCCCCATCCATGAGATTTTCCAGGCAAGAATACTGGAGTGGTTTTGCCATTTCCTTCTCCAGGGATATGGTGCCATATAATGATATAAATATTATATATCTGCAGGTCAGTGTGATATTTATAAAAGATTATATCGAGGCAAAGGAATAAGAAGAAAATGTCCTCTGGTCATAAAACGATAAAGAAATGAACAGGTGCAATCTTAGTAATGATAAGGTTGATAATTTGGTATTCTGTCTGCTGCTACTGCTGCTGCTAAGTCACTTCAGTCGTGTCCAACTCTGTGCGACCCCATGGACTGCAGCCCACCAGGCTCCTCCATCCATGGGGTTTTTCAGGCAAGAGTACTGGAGTGGGTTGCCATTTCCTTCTCCAATGCATGAAAGTGAAAACTGAAAGTCAAGTCGCTCAGTCGTGTCCAATTCTTAGCGACCCCATGGACTGCAGCCCACCAGGCTCCTCCATCCATGGGGTTTTTCAGGCAAGAGTACTGGAGTGGGTTGCCATTTCCTTCTCCAATGCATGAAAGTGAAAACTGAAAGTCAAGTCGCTCAGTCGTGTCCAATTCTTAGCGACCCCATGGACTGCAGCCTACCAGGCTCCTCCATCCATGGGGTTTTTCAGGCAAGAGTACTAGAGTGGGTTGCCATTGCCTTCTCCATGGTATCATATCTAGAGCTAAGTAAATAGGCAAGCAAAATCCAGGTTTGGTCCTGCCCGCATGACCTGTGCTGTGCAAGTAAGTCTTTTTAGAGCTGTTATTTTGTAAGCATTATATTGAATAGCATGCTCTTGGTGTTAAGCATATATTTGAATAGCGTGCCCTTGTTGTTAAGCATTATACTGAATAGCGTGCCCTTAGTGTATGAGAAAAGCAAATTTATCTCCCACTTTCCTTTGAAATGTACTCATGGTGCCTTGTTCTTCCTCTTCCTCTGCATAGAAATGGAAGCAGACCTCATGATTTTTCTATTCACTGTCAGGTAATACAAGATTCCCTAGTCAATTTTTAGCATTTCAGGTCTCAGGTAATAGTCAAACTTTGAACTTCATGTTAAGCTGGGGCCTCTCCTCCCAGCTCTAGCTTATTGCCAGATGTTATCAGTTTCTTTTCTTCTATCTCTTTGGGTTTTTACTCCTCCACCTCTCTTTCGTTACCTGTGATCCTTTTGTTTCCAGAAAAATTATTACCTGCACTGTTAGAGTTAACTGTGTGTTTGTGTGAGTCGTTCAGTAATGTCTGATTCCTTATGACCCCATGGACTGTAGCCCACCAGGCTCCTCTGTCCATGGGGATTCTCCAGGCAAGAACACTGGTGTGGGTTATCATGCCCTTCTCAAGGGAATCTTCCCAAGCCAGGGATTGAACTCAGGTCTCCCGCATTGTGGGCAGATTCTTTACAGTCTGAACCACCAGGGAATCCCATGGTTAACTAGTTGGCACTCTTTCAAACTGCCAGATAATCAAAGATTTATCTTTCTCCATAATGCGTTTGTGAATCTTGGGGAGATCCCTGATCAGTCATGGTCCTAGCAGAAAATAACATTTGCCCCACATGGTAACAAAGAGACTCTAACGAAGGGCCTTTTTATAGAGGTGGGTACAGGATTCACCGAACACAGAAGGGATGAGGTCATATACAGGTTTGTAACAGTGAAACCCATTACCACTCCAAGCAGTAGAGGGAATGGTAGCACCAGAACCCATTGAGGGTGAGACTGCAAGGGAGGCCTGGCTACAATGTAGTCCTGGAAGGATGCAAACACTGCCAAAGACACAATGCCTGTGCAAGGAGACAGGGGAGAGAAATGCCTGGAATGCCCTCCTCTTGTTAGTGATTTCTGCCAGTGCCTCACATTGGCCAAACTCAACTGGTAGCTAGCCAGCAAGGGAACTCAAATAATAGAGCTCTCAGAGATTAGCCTCCTGGGAAGAATAATGTATCTAGGAGGACACCCCTGCCAGTACACCCCTGCCACAGGGGACCTCTCCCCTCCACGTCTCCTGCCCAAGGCAAGTATATCTCTATTATGATGAGTTTCTTACTCTTTCCTAACCCTCTGGGATTTATTCCTGCAATGTTATCACTCTGTGTATGGAGGGCCACAGAAAACACATACGTCCTTTACATATCATGTTTACTATTTAATATTCAACATGTGACATTTAACATCCTGTTACATGTAATATTTAGTAGTCATTGAACTACTTGGAGCCAGGTGTTGTGCTAGGGCATCTTGCATGTGTCCTCTTTGAACATCAAGATTGCTCATCAAGACAGATATTAACTTTGAAGAGAATGACTGTGGGAGAGAATACAGAAAGAGAAAGGCCAACTCACAGTGATCAAGTGACTTAAGCCACTAAACCATCTTTCTGTACCAGGTTGCCTCTGGGAACCTCAAAACACATATTATCATCCTTGGTTTGCTTTTTGTTACTACTCCACCTCATCTTTGAAGTCAGTATTGGTATACCTAGCTTAGACATTGCAAACTGAGCTTGGCTTTGCACTCTGAGATTTCCCCTGGGAATTGCTTTGCGTCAGACTAGTGAAAGAAACCAAATCCCATGGGTCCCCTCCTACACCATTGCTGGCTCCTGCTTTTAGCTCATTGGCTGTTTCATTTGGAGTCTTTTAAGAAACGACTGCCCTTCTTGTTCTTTTTTGAGTAAAATTTATTTCACTAGTTGAGGCATAACTTAAAGGGGATCCCTCAAGGGATATCAACAGCATATGGTACAGTTATTTCATTCTGGAAATTTCTGAAATGGCAATGTGCAGCTTTTGCTGGAAGGTTGGCTTTCATCACAAGCTGTCTCCTTTCCAGATCAGATATTTAGAGAAGCAGAATGTGAGCCTGCGTGTTCAGCCCTGCGGGAACCCTCCGGAGTGAGCTCAGGACAGAACAAAGACTGCACTTCCACTTAAAAGTGTGTTCCCTTTGGGCTATTCTGAGTGTGGAGGGAAGATACCTGGCAACCCTCTTCTGATACCTTCATTTAAGCAAAGTGTGAGTAGGAACAAGAGTAGGAACATATGGGAATCTTTCTTGAGTAGGAAAAAGACAGCCTTACCTTGACTGCCAGGTGTCAATAAGGAATCCTCTATTGAAGATTCAAGGAATGCAGGTCTATTGTGTGGTGTTGTTAAACCTAGCTGATCTCTAAGCAACCTCTTTGGATGCCTCTTTTTTTTTTTTTTTCTAGTAAGCATTATAGAGTTTCACTCTGAGTATTATTAAACACGAATTGAAGTTTCTGAACTTGATAGTCTATTTAATTGCTATATTTTCAGAAAAGTTATAAAGCTTTATTTGATTTAATAAGTAAATAAAATAACTCTAAAGGCAATATTTTTTCCTAAAAATTAGTTTTATTGAGATGCAATTTGCATAATAAAATTCACTCATTTTAAATGCAGACTTGATAGGTTTTGACAAATATAGACAGTCTTATAATCATGACTCCAAACAGGATGCAGAACATTCCATCACCCGCAAAAGTGACTCAGGCCCATTTGTAGTCTTTCCCCTACCCCAACCTCCAGGCCCAGGTGACCTCCGATTTTCTGTCACAGTGATTTTACCATCTGAGCCACCAAGGAAGACCTGTCACAGTGATTTTAGAAATAGAAATTCTTCTTTCACTCAGCATGATGCATATGAGATTTATCACTGTGTTGGTATGTGTCAGCAGTCTGTTTCATCTTACTGATGAGTAACATTTCATTGTAGGGGATGGAATTGGTTTTTGTGATTTTTTTTTTTTAAACATTACAATTTGTTTATCCATTCAACAGTTGCTGGACATTCAGATTATTTCCAGTTTTTACTATTGTGAACAAAGCTGCTATGAACATTTGAATAGAAGTCTTTGAGTGGACATATGTTTCCATATCTCTTGCAAAAATATCTAGTGAGTTCCTGGGATGTATGGTAAGTGTATTTAACTTTACTTTTTATTTTATTTTTTTTTTTTAACTTTACTTTTTAAAAGTCCAGCCATTTTCCAGAGTAGCAGTTGCTTCAGATCCTTACTAAAAATTAGTATTGTCATTCATTGAATTCTATCATTCTAGTGGTTTGTAGTGTTTGTGTTACAGTGGTTTTAATTTACATTTCTTGAAGGAATAATGATGTTCAGCACCTTTTCATGTGCTTATTTGCCAGTTTTTAAAACATTATTCTGTGAAATGTCAGTTCTATTCTTTTGCCCATTTTAAATTGCATTGTTTATCTTATTGAATTGTGATGTATCTATTTTAAATATAAGTTTTTAATAAGATATGAATTTTACAAATATTTTCCCTATGTGGCTTGCCATTAATTTCCTTAATAGTGTTTTTGGAAGGGCAAAAGTTTTTCATTTTGATGTAGTCAAGTCTATTTGTTTTTATTTTATGGTTATAATTTTGTTTCCTACCTAAGAAACTGGTGCCTAACCTAACACCATGAAGATTTTCTCATGTATTTTCATCTAGAAAGGTTATAGTTTGTGCTCTTATGTTTATATCTATGGGATCCCCTGGTAGCTCAAAGAGTGCAAAGCACAAGAGCCAGGTTCAATCCCTGGGTGGAGAAGATCCCCTGGAGCAGGAAATGGCAACCCACTGCAATATTCTTACCTGGGAAATCCCATGGACAGAGGAGCCTGGCAGGCTGCAGTTCATGGGATCACGAAGAGTTGGACACGACTGAGTGACTAAGCATGTAGGCACGAAGATATAAAATAGATTACTAGTAAGAACCTGCTGTATAGTACAGGGAACTCTACTTTGTAATAGCCTATATGGGAAAAGAATCTAAAAAAAAAGAAAAGAAGTGATCTTTGTGTATGTATAACCGAATCACTTTGCTTACACCTGAAATTAACACAACATTGTAAATCAACTATACTCTAAAAAAATTTAAAAAATAAAATAGAGTTTAGTAATAGTACCTAGTTCCTATGGTGTTTAGACTAAATCTACCAAATACGTTTCCTTGACACCTAAAATACTTGATACATGATAGTTCCTGCTTTCAGTGAATTAATTTTGTTTATGTGGCACTCAGCCCTTTTCCTTATTTTTTGCCCTACTCACCTGCCCTACATACACAGATAAAGAACCCCTCTCACATAAGGGTGTTTATGCGTGTTGCAATGTTGTAGAGATGGACAGGATTGTCTCCTGTTGACCTCCTCCTATTGACAGGCATGCTGCTGGCTAGGAATGCCTGAGGGCCTCACCTGGGCCTGTCCTCCTTGTGGCAGCCCCCTCAGACATCTTCCCTCCAGAGCCAGTGCTGCGGTAGGACCAGTCCTTGTGGTTTTCCCTGTAATTGCAAGACTCGCCTAAGCAAAAGATCATCAGGGAACTTTCCAGAACAAGATTTGTTATCCATCATTCCTGGAGGGTTCCTGGCACACCTGAGGGCTACAGAGCAAGGTAGAGAGAGTGAGGGAGGGGTCTTGAACCTGGGGCTCTGCCTTTATTTGGATCAAAGGTGTGGTGCCTAGGGCTTTACAGGTTTACTCTTCACTGGCAAATTTAAAACATAAGAGCAGAAATTAGGGTGCAGGAAGGGGAGAGCAGGATCTCTCAAGCTGTCAGTTATCTAGGTTTCCAGGGCTTTTCATATGGGGAAATCCATTGGTGTGGGCAGGCTGGTTCATTTATCTAGGTTTTTAACTAGTAGCTGTGATATACCACTGGCAATATGTATATTCCAGATAGGTATCTTTGAAATGGATGCCTCAACAATCAAAAGCTTCATGTTAGGCACTTCACTCAGATTTCCATCACAGAAACCTAAGAATTTAAAATAAAATATTAGACATACTTCATTCCTAGAAAAGGTCCTTCCATCAGTTTCAGGGGTCTTGAGTTCCAGCCTAATGCTATAGAGTTGGGCCCTTTCTCTATTCTCTTATCCTTCCACCTCTAAATTTCTGTTCACTTCTGTTGCAGGAAGGTGGACCCCTTCCAGGGCCTGAAAGTGGCCTCTTGTCTAACACTCGGAAATGACTTGTTCGAGGCGTCACATGCTGACAAGGCAAGAGATTTAATTGGAAATCCAGGTGGAGAGCAGGAGGGTGAGGGAACCCAGGAGAACTGCTCTGTCACATGGCTTGCAGTCTCAGGTTTTATGGTGATGGGATTAGTTTCTGGGTTGTCTTTAGACAATCATTCTGACTCAGGTCCTTGCTGGTGATGCACGCCTTGCTCAGCCAAGATGGATGCCAGAGAGAAGGATTCTGGGAGGTGGTTGGACACATGGTGTCACTTTTTGACCTTTCCTGAACTCTCCCTGTTGGTGGTGGCTTATTAGTTCTGTGTTCCTTACCAGGACCTCCTGTCAGTAAAACAACTCATGCAAATAGTTACTGTGATGCCTGGCCAGGGTGGGCAGTTTCAGTCAGTGTGCTTCCCCTAACACTGCTATTGCTTGAAAGTTTAAGCCTCATTTCCTATCCATAAACTTCTTTTCTAATCCAAAACCCAGTTTTCTCTTAGAAAGATTTTTTTCTGAGCTGTTATTTCTTTCTTTTTTAAAAACAAAAAAACCTTTTCATTTTGTATTGTTCGGTTCAATTCAATCACTCAGTCGTGTCCAACTCTTTGTGACCCCATGAACCACAGCATGCCAGGCCTCCTTGTCCATCACCAACTCCCAGAGTTTGCTCAAACTCATGTCCATCGAGTTGGTGATACCATCCAACCATCTCATCCTCTGTTGTCCCCTTCTCCTCCTGCCCTCAATCTTTCCCAGCATCAGGGTCTCTTCCAATGAGTCAGCTCTTTGTATCAGGTGGCCAAAGTACTGGAGTTTCAGCTTCAACATCAGTCCTTCCAATGAACACCCAGTCAATTAACAGTGTTGTAATAGCTTCAGATGAACAACAAAGGAACTCAGCCATACACATACATGTATCCAGTCTCCCCTAAATTCCCCTCCCAACCAGGCTTCCACATAACACTGAGCAGAGTTCCATGCACTATACAGTACATACTTGCTGGTTATCCATTTTAAATATAGCGATATGAATCTGAGAGACAAGGTGTTGAGGCAAGGAAAATTACTTTATTTGGAAAGCAGCTGACGGAGAAGATGACAGGCTAGCACCTCAAAATAACCATCTTATTGGGGTCTGGATGTTAGATTCTTTTATAGGTCAGAGAGAAAGAAGCAATGAGGAACTAAAGTCAAAAGGCAGAAGAGAGAGGGAAAAGCAGTGGACATAAAGTGAAAGGGTCTTCAGTCTTGTAAACATCTCTGAGAATGGCCTGCCTTTGGAAAGGGTGTGTTAATCTCTCTTGTTCACAGGCGGTTTTGGTGATGGTTTAGTTGCTAAGTCATGTCTGACTCTTGTGACCTCATGGACTGTAGCCTGCCAGGCTCCTCTGTCCCTGGGATTCCCCAAGAATATTGGAGTCGGTTGCCATTTCCTTCTCCAGAGGATCTTCCTGCCCTAGGAATTGAACCTGGGTCTCTTGCATTGCAGGCAGCTTCTTTACTGATTGAGTTACAAGGGAAGCCTTGTAGTTCACAGGTGGACAGGAACAAACTATCTTTCCATGAGTGAACAAAAGCACTTTAGTTTGCAGTCAAGCAGAGGGGCAGGGTCCTCCAGGTAAGCCATGAATTATGATTAGAATAACAAGAACAACGAAAGGCAAGTCAAAGAAACAGTTTCCAACATGGAGTCAGAATTGGCTTCCTCCCTGCAACGTGTGTACATGCCCATTCTAAACTTTCTAACTACCCCTTCCCCTGCCCCCACTGCAACCATAAATTCATTCTCCAAGTCAGTGTAATAACTTATCTTACACATGCAGTTACATCTGGTTTACATTTTGGAGTTCTAAGTCATAATTTCATTTGAAAAATAATTTTTACTACTAAAACTACAGGAGGAAGTTTAAAAACAACTTTTATGAACCAGTCCTGAAAGTGAAGACAGCAATGTACCTTATCCCCGAGAAACCATATAGGTAAGTTCAAAGATTCTTTGGGAATTCCAGAGCACTCTGATGTGGTATACAAATCTGCTTCACTGAATCATATATGATACCACATGAGGAATAAAGAAAAACATGTGATTTAGTTGCTAAGTCGTGTCTGACTTGTGCAACCCCATGGACTGTAGCCTGCCAGGCTCTTCTGTCCATGGAATTCTCCAGACAAGAATACTCCAAGCAAGTGCTCCTCTCTGGACCTGAATAAATCCACATCTTACCATTATTTTGTCACTCACTGAATTCTGTCTGCAATGAGACATCAAGAACTCGAGCTTCATTAGGACCTGAAACCAGGTATGGTGGGTTTTGACTGGGTTTGAGTTCCAGCCTTGTGGATTCAAGTTCCAATCTGAGGTAAACAGTTATAGCTCCCCAACCAAGGATGAAATCTGGGACCCCTGCTTTGGGAGCATGGAATCTGACCTGCTGGACCACCAGGGAAGTCCCGAGACATGGCATAAAAGAGCCTTGATATCAGTTAGTTCAATCCCCTTACTTCACAGATGTGAAAACAAAGCCACCACCTAACTAATAATACAACTGAGCCCAGAATTAGGGATTCCTTATTCCAAGTGCATTCCATTGCCTATGACAATATGGCTGTCATACAGTCACCCTCAGGAAAACAGGTCGAGTGTGTGTCTTTTGATGAGGTTCAAAAGAGTCTAGAGAGTGCTGTGAAGAAGGAAATATGAGCCCTAGGGTCTGAGAGAACTTTGTTCAAATTACTAGGCCTTCTGCTCTGGTCTGAATGTCTGTGTTCCCCCAATATTTGTATGTTTCTCCAGGTGATTCTATCAGGTGACAGGGCCTCTGAGGGGTGACTAGGTCCTGAAAACAGAGCCCTTACGAGCAGGATTAGCACCCTTAAAAGAGAAGCCTCAGAAAGAATGTTCCCTAGCACTTCTGCTATGTGAAGTTACAGCAAAAAATAGCCATCTAGGAAGTGGGCCCTTACCAGACACCAAATCTGCCAGGGCCATGTTCTTGGACTTCTGAACCTATAAAACTGTAAGAAATAAACATTTGTGTGGTTTATAAGCTATCCAGTCTGTGGTATTTCATTATAGCTGTCTGAACAAAGACACCTTCCTTGCCTCCATTAATTTATCTATAGAAAAGGAGCCTAATCCTTCCCTCGAAGGGCTATTCTGAGGATATTTTTTAAATGCAATAACATACATTAGATCTCTATCACTCCCTGGTGGCTCAGTTGGCAAGGAATCCACCTGCAAGGCAGAAGACCCTGGTTCATTCCCTAGGTTGGAAAGATCCCCTGGAGAAGGAAGGGCAATCCACTCCAGTGTTCTCGTCTGGGAAGTCCCATGGACAGAGGAGCCTGGCAGGCTACAGTCCTAGGGGTCCCAGGAGTCAGACATGACATAGTGATTAAAGCAACCAACACCCACTATGTCTAGAACATAGTAGGCAAAAAATGAATGTTAGTACCCTCCGTTTTCTTAGTCACACCAGCACATAAGTTAGATTCAAGGCCAAATAACAACAACCAGAAAAAATAATACATGTCAATAACAGAGAGACAATCAAATACATGAGCATTGCTGTTGGTACATTTCGCTGGGATTGAGGCAGGCTGGGCTGGTCCTTCACACTGCCAGCTGGCCCACCAGTGAAGGGAAACACATTTGAAGGAAGAGCTCTGTTCCAAGTTCTGTGTTATGGGATGGGCCATGCCAGGCCCCGCCTACACATCCTTTCTACTGGCTCCCCAATCCTGACTTGGGACTAGAAGCGCTCAGATGACTCCAAAGCCACATGAGTCTGCCTGCCGGTCTACTTCTGACCTTTGCCGAGGGCTTGATGTCTAGGCCTCTGCTTGCTCTCCTACTCTGTTCTTACCCTCACTGACCTGACTTTTAGGTTTCCCTGGCTTCCTTATCATTCTGTCTGTCAGAATCATTCATATCATTCTGACATACACATGAGATAGGAAACTCATTACTTTATCACCTTGGTTCCTCCGGAGTAAAAAATGACAGTGGTGGCCTGGCACCTAATGGTTTCCCAAAAGGCTGAGCCTAAGTTACTCATCCTGTGCTTTAGGTATTCCTGAATGATCCCAAGGAAGAGATTCCTAACCTATCAGCTTCTTTTCTGGGAACTTGGAGAACTTAATCAGGTTCAGAAATGTTAAGAGCTGAGTCATCTCTGGCAGTGTTCAGGAAAGAAAGCCACAGACTCTACTTGTTTCTAAAGGATTGACTCTGTTACCACCCCTCCTGAGGGTTGGCTGTTCAGTTCTGCTTTCTACTACCAACTTCCACAATAAATCCAATTTTTGCTTAAGTAATAGAAGATATGTTTCTGGCCCTTGTATCCATACGACCCTCATCTGGTACAGATCACAATTGCTGACTACTTATGTGAACTCAGTGGGTACTGCTCCTAGTTCAGAACCTCTCTTTCTGTCAACTTATCCAGCCAAGCCTAATGCATAATTATGCACACTTGTGTTTAACATTGATATTTGTCCCAGGTTCTCTACAGGATAATTTTTTGAACTTTCCCCAGTAATAGCAATTTCTTTGGTCATATTTATTTATTTAGCCACATCCATCCATCCATCTGTATTGAGTATCTGATAAACACTAGGCACTGTCCATGGTTCTAGAGTTACAGAAATGGACAGGCATCATCCCTTCGAACAGCATGTCTATAACAGTGACAGTCACTGCCACACCAATAAATAATCTCAGTACAAAAATCCAAGAGCTAGAGTGAGGGTACACATATGAGGCAGTGAGATCACTGATATGGGAGCAAATGACAAACAATCTTTAGAGAGGGGATCAGGAAATCTTCGCAGAGTAGCAAATGTTTAAAATGAATTTCGGAGAATAAGGTTAAATTCATGAAGGGAAGAATGGTAGGATTGCTTTAGGAACAAACTGCAAGAATGACAATCTGTTAACTATTCAACCTTGCAATCTTATTTCTGGGGTTTATCCAATAGATGTGTTTGTACATGTAACAAATGACATGTATAAGATGTATCATCATAGAGTTACTTGTAAGAGACTGAAAAATATCCACATTTAAATTAATGAGCACTGATTAAACAAATATGATGTATCCATTTGATGGGAGACTTGTGTTTGTGTTCAGTCACTAAGTCGTATCCAATTCTTTGGGACCCCATGGACTGTAGCCCACCAGGCCTCTGTCCATGGGATTTCCCTGTCAAGAATACCAGAGTGGGTTGCCATTTCCTTCTCCAGGAGATCTTCCTGAGCCAAGGATCAAACCCATGTCCCCTGCATTAGTAGGCAGATTCTTTACCACTGAGCCAATGGGTACCCTTAAAAACACAGACATGAGAAGAGATTATGGCCTGTATGAAACCAAAATGTTCTTAACAGGAAAACCTACAGGTTTGGAAGCAGACCTGTTATCCCTTCTGACGTGGGTGTATTCTTTCAATTTAAACAGCATTCCTTCTGCCTTATTCCTGAGAGGATGTGAAGGATTTTCATTTAAATATTTGGGGGGAGGGAAGGAAACAAATAAAACTTCTTACCCTGAAGTCATCTTCCAATTTTAAAAAATTCACTGATATTTTGAATTTTGGAAGCTTCCTTTGTGTAGGCGATAAGACACAAGGCTGAAAACTTTTGATTTAACCTCAGGCAATTAAAAAAAAAAAAATGTGCCAGTGTATGTCATTAGTTTTGTTTTTTTTTTTTTCTGTTCTTTCAAAACTAAATGTCCTCCTCTTGAAACAAAGGAGAATAATAATTCTTCCGAGGCATTCCATGTCATCTATTATTGTAAAATTCATTCAGGGAACTTCCCTGGTGATCCAGTGGTTAAGACTCCACGCTTCCAATGCAGGAGATGCAGATTAAATCCCTAGTCAGGAAACTAAAATTCCCATATGTCGTGAGGCACAGTCAAAAAAAAAATTTCATTCAGATACTCAAGGGAAAGAAGGTATAATTAAGTAAAATCAGTTTCAGTCAAATTAGAGTGTCCTCTGATCTTTACCATTCCCTGAGAGTTTAGTCCTCAGTATAACAGTTGCAAAAATTTTGTTTTCAATTTCCCAAAGGATCACCAGATTCGAGGGGATTGGTTTATTCTACCAAAAGTCGGAAGAATTTGGTTTTTGTAGACAGCTCTTATTTCTGTCTGCCCATGACTACCTTCCTTGCTTTGGGATACTGTTCTTCTCCCATCCACTTGCCAATTTTCACCCTGACAGAGCTATCAGTCACAGTATTTATTCTCATGGCCACAAAGTGATCTCAGTTCATTTCGATTCAGTTCAGTTCAATTGCACTATCGTGTCTGACTATTTGCAACCCCATGGACTGCAGCAAGCTAGGCCTCCCTGTCCATCACCAACTCCTGGAGCTTACTCAAACTCATGTCCATTGAGTCAGTAATGCCATCCAACCATCTCATCCTCTGTCATCCCCTTTTCCTGCCTCCTTCAATCTTTCCTAGCATCAGGGTTTTTTCCAATGAGTCAGTTCTTTGCATCAGGTGACCAAAGAATTTGAGTTTCAACTTCAGCATCAGTCCTTTCAATGAATATTCAGGACTGATTTTCTTTAGGATGGACTGGTTGCATCTCCTTGCAGTCCAAGGGACTCTCAAGAGTCTTATCCAACACCACAGTTCAAAGGCATCAATTCTTTGGTGCTCAGCTTTCTTTACAATCCAACTCTCACATCCATACATGACCACTGGAAAAACCATAGCCTTGACTAGACGGACCTTTGTAGGTAAGGTAATGTCTCTTCTCTTGAATAAGCCATAGATTTTCTTCCAAGGAGTAAGAGTCTTTTAGTTCCATGGCTGCAGTCACCATCTGCAGTGATTTTGGAGCACCTCCCCCCAAATAAAGTCTGTCACTGTTTCCACTGTTTCCCCATCTATTTGCCATGAAGTGATGGACCAGATGCCATGATCCTAGTTTTTTGAATGTTGAGCTTTAAGCCAACTTTTTCACTCTCCTCTTTCACTTTCAAGAGGCACTTTAGTTCTTCACTTTCTGCCATAAGGTGGTGTCATCTGCATATCTGAGGTTATTGATATTTCTCCTGGCACTCTTGATTCCAGTTTGTGCTTCCTCCAGTCCAGCATTTCTCATGATATACTCTGCATATAAGGTAAATAAGCAGGGTGTCAATATACAGCCTTGATGGACTCTTTTCCCAATTTGGAACCAGTCTGTTGTTCCATGTCCAGTTCTAACTGTTGCTTCTTGACCTGCATACAGATTTCTGAGGAAGCAGGTCAGGTGGTCTGGTATTCCCATCTCTTGAAGAATTCTCCACAGTTTGTTGTGATCAACACAGTCAAAGACTTTGGCATAATCAATAAAGCAGAAGTAGATTTGTTTTGGAGCTCTCTTGCTTTTTCAGAGTGATCAGAGTGATCTACAGTGATCTGGAGCTGATCACAGAGAGATCTAGAGCTAGCCAAACATATCAGCTCATTTCTCCAGCCATAGTCACTGATCGAAAGGAATGAGATAGTATGTGGCTGGGCATTTGCTCTATGCTGGGTTAATCATTCTCACGGTTTGTTACTCTGTGGAGCTAGGTGAGAGGGAGCCTTACCACTCAGGTCACAAAAGTTGGAAAGATTTAAGTATGGGACAGCAGTTAGCCCATATATGTGATATATGCATATTACAAAACTTGGAAGGCTACTCAAAAATTTTAAAGTCATTCTAGGTTGGGATTGTTGGCATTGCAGGTACATGCATCCTCAGTTGTGTCCGACTCTTTGTGACCCCATGGACTGTAGGCCACTAGCCTCCTCTGTCCATAGAATTTTCCAGGCATGGACACTTGACTGGGTTGCCATTTCCTGTTCCAGGGGATCTTCCTGACCCAGGGATCAAACCTGTGTCTCTTGTGTCTTCTGCATTGGCAGGCAGATTCTTTATCACTGTACCACCTGGAAAACATTGCTGACATTATGAGTGATTTAAAAGTTTTAGCCTATGAGTTTGATATTCAATTTTAAAAAAAGGAAACAGACTTAGGCCAATTAAGCTTTTGAGGTAATAAGGACAATGCACAAAGTTTGGACAGAACAGTACAGATTGGAGTGGAAAAGACTTGATGGAATGGAATGATTTAAGTTGAGCCTTAAATGATTTAGCTGAACAGAGTTTCGAAAATAGTGCAGAAAAAGAAGCAGGCTAGAAGGTCACCAAGACAGGAGCAAGAGTGAGTGTCAGTAGACAGATAAGCAGGCCAAAAAACATCAGAGTCACATTTGAGAGTCTTCAGAGGAAGGGAGGAGAGGGGTCAGCACTGAGTTGAGGTAAGGGGTATTAGAAAAGGAGCCTCTTCTTGCCTGAGGTAGAGAAGTGGGGGAGGAGAAGGGCTGGACTGAGGGAGCCTGCTGGCAGACAGAAGTGCCCTGGATATAATGACAAGCCTAGCTGCCTTCTATCTATATAAACAACTCTGTATGTTCCCCCACCCCCACCCCAATAGCCCATGGCATGGCCACAGTTGGTTAGACCAGAGCAGAGACAGGACATTGGCCATCTGAGTGCTGACCAACAGCCCGGCGTGGCCTGGTACATAGGGTTTTTCCAAACAGGGAAAACTAGGCCACTCCTGTTCTCTTTCTGCCTCTGGCTTTTGGTCTCTTTCTCAAAAGATCCAGAGGGAAGTTTTCTTGTAGACCCATGAGCGGAGCTGAAAGGTTATGAAGCAGGCTATAGACCAGGCACAGCGTTGCCAGATAAAATAAAAAATAGTTAAATTTGAATAACAAATCCATAAAAACAAAAAAAAATTTTCTTAGTGTATCCCAGATAGTACATGGGATATATTTATACTAAAAAGCTATTTGCTCATTATTTATCTCTGAAATTCAAATGTAAGTGAACGTCCTGCACTTTTCACTTGCTAAATCTGGCAACCTTATCACGTGTCCTTACGCATCATGTGAATATGAAGCATGTGGGGCAAAGCAGTGCACATCTCTTCTCTGCCTTTAGGAAAAACGCAGTCCAACTCTCTCTGGTGCTGGGAGGCACTGTCCCAATGCTGCAGGTACGTCTCTGCTCTCGTTGCTGGCGCTCCCCTAAAACCATCAGAGGGTACTAAATATTCCTTCCTGACCATCCTCACTGCTCAGTCACCCCTGACCAGACACACAGTATTATGAGCCATGTACTGAAGTTCATCACCCAGGCTGTAACAGTGTCGGACTTTATTCTACTACACACCAGCAAATGCCTTCCAGACTAGATCTTCAAAAACAGGGAATCTCATAAATGCTCCATCTCTCCCTCCTTTGTCATCTCTTCTCCAGTTATGTGGCCTCTCGTTGAAGCCCTCAGTGAAGTGCCCCCACACCCGCCCACTCCCTCAGTAAGCCCTTGCCCTCCCTGTAGGAAGAGGACAGTCCTCCTCTCTATCTTTGGCTGGGACTTGCAACCTTGAGCCCCTGAGAGGCTTTGCTCTGTTTAGTCACTGCTGACTCTGGGAGGGTGAGAGCAATCACTGGTGTTTGATATGCTTGACATCTTCAGAAACGTCCCTAAAAAGCAGGGCACACTCTCCAAGGTGAGTGGTTTCTTCTCAGCTACCATGACCAATCACATACAAAGAAAACACATGTGAAAATAGCATTAATTTGACAAGTTGCAAAAGAGTAATTGTGTTGAGAAGGAATCATTTTTTTCTTGTCTCCCTGGGACTAGCTTTCATGACCAGAAGTGTACATTGGTTCTCCTTACCACCCCGGGGGGGTGGGGGGTGGTGCCAACTTTAATTAAATCTTCTTTACTATCTCCTCCTTTCTAACCTAGCTAGAAGGGAGATTCCCCCCACCATTTAGCAGTGTACGTAAGGAGCCAGTGAGAACTACCTGATAGAGAGGAAAGGAATGGAGTGGATGTGCACAATGAAAGCCAGAAAGCCTTGGAAGAAAACGTAGTGTGGATTTCTGGTGTCAGATGCCATGAACACGTCAGTTCATGTTTTGGATTTCCATAAGACCTCTATTCTTAGAGAAATAAGCAACACAGAGAACCGACTTGTGGTTGCCAAGAAGTTGGGGGAAGAATGGATTGGCAGTTTGGGATGAGTACATGCAAACTATTACATGTAGACTGGATAAACAACAAGGGATCTATATTCAATATCCTGTACTAAACCATAACAGAAAAGAATATGAAAAAGTATATATATATATATATATATATATATATGTATAACTGAATCACTTTGCTGTACAACAGAAATAAATGCAATCTTGCAAAACAACTATACTTCAATAAAATAAATTTTTAAAAAAAGCACATCACCATTTAAAAAAGAAGTCAGCAAACATTTTTACTATGATTACATATTTTTTATTTTTATTGAGATATAATTGAGATATACTAGTTTCAGATGTACAACATAATGAATCAATATTTGTATACATTGTGAAATGATCACACAGTAAGTCTAGTTAACATCTATAAAGGGCCAGATAGTAAATATTTCAGGCTTCTCAGACCATTCAGTCTCCTGAAACTACTAAACTCTGCTGTCGTAATGCATAAACAGTCATAAACTATATGAAGTCAAATAAACATGACTGTGTTCCCAAAAAAATTCTATTTCAAAAATCAGTGGTGACACCATTCAAGTGAGGAAAGTAATGCTCAAACTTTGAGAGCTCATGTCTCCCTATTCCTACTTTCCAACCAAGAGCCATGATTTTGGTTTGTGCTACCACTATCCCATCTCTGAACTCTTTGCGACCCCATGACCTTGTAGCCCCCGCCAGGCTCCTCTGTCCATGGGATATCCCAGACAAGAATACTGGAGTGGATTGCCATTTTCCTTCTCAACAAATGCCACCATCTCAACTCAAGTGGTTGGTTCCAACATCCACAATTGGGAAATCTTAGTTTTTTTGTTTTTGTTTTTCTTTATCAGAAATCATACAAAGCTCACCCAGATTTATAAGGACTATATCCTGCGATGGTGGACTCTTTCTAACTCCTTTCTGCTTTTGTCTGATCCTAGTGTTAGGTCTAACAATAGTCCCATTTGCTGCCAAATTTGCCACAGGGCCAGAAGCTGCCTCTGTCCCAGCTTTGTTATCAGAGAAAAAACTTTTTCTACACACTTATATTGTCATTTGGGGCCTGTGAATTAAATGGACAAGACTGATTAACAAGAGTTCACAGAAAAATGTGACTCTAGGAGGCAGTTAGAATTTGGGCTTTTGCACTATCTTAACAGGATAAGGGGAAGGGGAGCAGGCAGTTACAGGAAAGCAAATGACTTTCAAGTTCTCCTTAGGAGAACCGAAAGAAGATACAGCTTTATGACCATGTATGCCTGTGATGCCCTCCTCTAGCCCATCTTCTCTAGTTGTGAAAGTGAAAGTCACTCAGTCATGTCCGACTCTGGCCCCATGGACTATACAGTCCATGGAATTCTCCAGGCCAGAATACTGGAGTGGGTAGCCTTTCCCTTCTCCAAGGGATCTTCCTAAACCAGGGATCTCTAGTTGTGGGAGGGGCTTTTTAAAAATGGAGTCCTTTGGGAAGGCTCCACATTTAGGTAGATAATGGAGTTCAGAAAAAAATTCAGTTCTCAAATGCTTTCAGCTTAAAATAATTTTTATGCTGCAGAGGCTCTTCCAGACTCCTTCAGTCTTATTCCACAGAGGGGCCTCTGATGAGAAGACTCAAGGGAAAGCTGCTGGTGCTCACCACTGATCCTTCCCTACTGACCCGGAGACCCACACAGTTCAAGATGCTGTTCCAAAGTGAACCATCTTCCCCTGCTGTGTTCCACCTGGTCTCGCCCCTTCCCACTGCTTCTCAGGAACCATCCTGATTTCCACGTCCAGAGAAAACGTTACTGAATACTCAAATATATGTTAGAGTTCTTCCACCCAAAACTGTAACCTCATTTTCTGGAATAAAGGGATTTGGACCAAGGTTTACAGGCCCTGCAAAGACTAATTGTACTCAGATTGCAAGAATTCAACTCAAACTAGCTAAAGATTAAAGAAATCACAGGCTTACATCACAGCAAGTTTAGGGGAGAAGGCGACCTTAGCCCCACTATTCCAAGTCATTCAACTTCTGTCTCATTTTCTGCCTTTGCTTATTTAAACCCTTGGTTTTCCCCCTCTTCTAACCATTTCAGTGGCTGACACAAGCTTTGTCTAGGGTACCTCCCTGTCTTAAATATGGAGGGAGAGTTTTTTGTTTATAGATAAAAGCCCAGCGGTTTTGACCTTGCTTCTGTTAACTAGCAGTTAACCCCTTCCTCAAATAGCACAATGGGGATGATAAATACCTGCCTGGAAAGGGTGTTGTTGGATTTCTTCCCTACATTGGCAAGTGGATTTTTTTTCTTCCAACAGTTATCTGTATTCTTTTTATTTATAACTGGAGGATAATTGCTTTACAATGTTGTGTTGATTTCTGCCATACATCAACATGACTCAGTGGTAGGTATACAAATGTCCCCTGACTTGAACCTCCCTCCCACTTCCCCCTTCATCCCACTGCTCCGGGCTGTCACAGAACAGGGGGTTTGAGCTCCCAGTGTCAGCAAATTCCCACTGGCTATCTATTTTGCGTATGGTAATATATGTTTCAATGGTACTCTCCCAATTTGTCCCACCCTCTCCTCCCCCGTCCACAAGTCTGTTCTCTTTGTCAGGCAGGCGGATTCTTTACCACTGAGCCAGCTGGGAAGCTCATGAGGCCCTTGATGAGGTTCTAAAGGAGCTGCATCTGGAGAGCTGGTTGTGTCCCGGGCCTCAGCCCTCAACCCCCAACTCTCTCAGACTCTGGGGCAGTGAGGCAGCAGCGCAACTCATGAACCTTGGTGTCAAGGAAAAGTCCTGAACCCTAGGGCCGAGAAAAAGGCCAAGAGCGAGACCAAAGGGCATGTCAGGGCCGCCCTGCTCCGTAGGAGAGCGATGCTGCGTAACCGTGGGGGCTGAGAACACAGCCTCTAGCCGCGGCGAACAGAGCCGCAACCGCTCAGCTGTGTGAATGAAGCGGAGAACAATGCGCTCAAACCCTGCACGCGGAGGCTTGCGGTGCCCCGCCCAGGGCGGGTCCAACTCAGAGCCTGCCGGGAAATGTAGTGTCTAAAGCTGCGCCAGTGCAGCGCGGCTGCCTGCCAGCCCGAGTCACGCGCAACTACAGGTCCCAGTACGCCCCGCGAGGCCTTGATCAGCCGCTGTTCGCAGGGAAGGGAGTGGGGCGAACATGGCTGAAGACAGCCTAGGCGACCCAGCGTGCGGTGGGATGGATGGCAGGCAGGATCCGGTCCTCAGTAGTGGCGGCTTCAACTTTCCAGAGTACGAGCTTCCTGAGCTAAACACGCACGCTTTCCATGTGGCCGCCTTCGGGGAGCTGTGGCGTGGCCGGCTGCGCGGGGAAGGGGACCTGTCGCTGAAGGAGCCGCCGGCACCGGCGCTGCCCGGGGCCGGAGGAGTTAGCGACTCCGGCAGCGAGGATGCCGCCGTGGCCCGCGATCTGGGCTGCAGCCTGGAAACGGCAGCCGAGCTGAGGGCGGTGTGCGGGTGAGTGCGGGGCCGAGGGGGCTCTTGCAGCTTGGAGTCAGCCGGGGTGCAGCCTTGCTCCTGCGCTCCCCTGGGACTCATCCTTGGGCAGGCCTGTGGTTTACTCCCCGGGGTAGAAGGGCCGCCCTATCAAAGCTTTCCCGGAACAGCGGGAGAAGTCCCGCGAGGGGAATGCACGATTTCGTCTAGCTGGAGAGAAGGGACGAGGCAGCTGCAAGAAAGATTAATTTTTCTATTTACTAGTTTTTAAAGTGCTTATTAATATAAGAAAGTAGTCAGAGTAACAGCGACGTGTATCTGTCATTAACAGACTTTGACGACGGAGGAACCTTAGTAATGAGACTGAAGGGAGATTTAACCAGAACAGGGTTAAAACCTTGTCTGTGGTCTCTTGGGGATCTTCTGAGTATGCCGTTACTAAGATTTTCTTCAAAGTGTCTTATTTTAGATGAAAATATAAAAAAATCAGTAAGGATCTCTTTCTCCTTTAAACAATATTGGCCGACTTCAGTCAGCCATGTATCCTTTTCATTAGTTGAGTATCGGCGCATAATTTGCCTTTAATTCTCGCTCTGTGATTATTCAGTGAAGTATTTGGGACACAACCCAAATGGTTGCGTGATTGCTTTTTTTGTTTTTGTTTTAGCCTTGATAAACTGAAGTGCCTTCAGGAAGGGGAGGATCCAGAAGTCATCCCAGAAAATACTGACCTAGTGACTTTGGGGTATGGAGGACTTAACTTTTATTACAAGATACTTATTTAAATATTTTTTTCAACATTATATTATTCAAAAGTTGACAGTATGGTATTGTTATCATGTGTGTGTTTAGTCGCTCAGTCATGGCCTACACATTTCGACCCTCTTCCCCACCCCCTAAATTCAACCACTGTTGACATTTGGCCCTATTTGATTTAGTTGTATGTGTTTGAGGTAGCTGCTGTGTGTCTTTATCTATTGCTGAACTGTTACATTAAGTTGCAGACATAATTCATGGCTAAATACATCAGTGTTAACTCCTAAAAGTGTCATTATCCTACTAAATCAGAGAAGTATTATTATACTTAAAAAAATTAACAGTTAATGCATTCCCTCTAATAGCTACTCCATATTCAAATTTGTGTTAAATATTTTTAAATGTTTACAAAAGTACAGTTAATCCACTTAGATTTTTGGGTGCAAGCTAAATACTCTGATGGTGTGGTAAAAGGACTAAGTTTTTTAAAAATTTTATGTCAGATCTATACTTTTGTAAAATAGGATAAAAATGAATTACTAGAAAAATGAAATTAAAAGGTAAGCACAGTAGAACTCCAAATTTTTTATTACTATATTCAACAGTAAAATTACTGTCCTTTAAGTGCGATCATTTCTAAATGCTTCCTCTTATTGTACTAATTGGATAACAGATGGTTCGGAGATCAGTTCTGGTCTACCTGCCATATCTTGAGAAACGCTGCTCTATGATAATACTGTTATAGGGAAACTGCATGTAATAGTGAAATTTGTAATTTCCAGTTTGTAACCTGCTTACTTCATACCATCTCAGCTATGTTTTCATCCTTTATCCTTTCTGTTGTCACCCTCAAAAATTTAGGCAGGTGATTTGACTTGACCTTGTTTTTTTATTTGTAATTGCCAAATCTGTTTCTTGTATGCCTGTTGCTGACATTAACAACACTTGGAGTACTGTAAAAGGTTCCTGTCTTCCCTAGGTCCTGTCTTTTCTTCTGACTTACCCATCATGTTATCACCTAAGTATGCTCATTTGCTGAGAAACTGTCAATGGCTCAGCCTCCTCTATGGACAAATTTCAGATTCCTCACTCAGATTCCTCATTTGAAACCTTCCACATAGCCCAAATATGCCTTTCTTGATACATTTTCAACCATTTTCTCTTTCAGTGGCTCAGGATGCACATGGCCCCTCTCCCAGCGGAACCCTACTCTTTCTTTGAGTCCCTAAGATTCCTTTCCACATCTCTGCAACCTATCTCTCTCCCTTAGGGAGTAAATGCTCTTGTAATGTCTAGAGCACTTCTAACATTTCTAAGGTATTTGAGTACTCATTGAGAGTCCAGCTCCTTCATCTTTGAATTGCCCTTAATCCTATTGTACTGCTTTGCTCCATTTGGTGCCCTTAAACTGTTGTTGATTGATTAGTTGGATTTTTTTTTTTTTTATGATGCACATCTGATTGTGTCACTCTCTTTTTTAAAACCTTTGTCCTTAAATGGATCACAGAGGCCTTTATAGAATGGATCTTGCTGACCTTTTCAGCCCTATGTGCTCCAGCCATGTTACACTTTTTATGTTCCTAGAATGTGCTCTCTCATCCTAGGTCTTTGCCTGGAACACTCATGATTCCTTATCCCCTGGTCTTGCTGACTTCTGCTCATTTTTCAAGTCTTAGCTGAAGGACTATGGACTCCATCTAGCTCTCCTGTTATGTTCATGTGGTCCCCAGTTCTTCTCTATCGAAATACTCATCACACTTATTTAATTTTCTGTCTTCTAGCTAGGCTTAAAAGTTCCATAAACAGTGTCTGTCACATTCACTGCCGTGTCCCCCATACCTAGAATTTTGGCATATAATAGGGAATCAGAAGATATTTGTAGAATGAGTGGGATAAATGAAACTTGCATAAACCTAAGGAAGTGATTTTTTCCCGAGATTGACTAAAAGAAGAAAGTTGATGGTAATTATAAAGCAGGTTTTTTTTTTGCTATAATGACATGTTTATTGGCTTATAATGACTTTATTAAGCTATATGAAATGGTAATTTTCAGACTACTTTACACAGTGCTTCCCCTGGCTATTTTCTGTTATTAGATTCAACTGAATCTCCTTAGTTGTTAGTTCTAGTCCCTTCTATGGGAAATTTGAGTAGAATTATATGTATAATCTAATGCAAAAGGAGTTAGTGCAGCATTTCTTAGCTGGGTTTATTTTGATGTACTTTAAAATGTATTTAAAATAGGACTAATATTAATCTGAATGGTACCACAAGCAAATTAGATTTACTTGAGAAGCCAAAAATCTGTATCTAGGCTTTCTCTTCCCCTACTAAACCTTCCTTTCTTCTCCCTACCAGTAACTTAAATACATAAAAGGAAAACCAGCACCTAAATAAATACATGACCCCTTTATTATGGCATAAAATAAATTTCTAGCACTTCTTTTCCCCAAAGGAGCTACTGGACTGCTGTTTATGTATGTTAAGAGGAAAAAGGCAGTTGATAGACTGCTGCTCTCCCTGATCCATAGCAAGCTTATCTTCAGCGTTTTTGAAATTATTATTATGTAAAGAGATTTTAATTCCTAGGAATAAGAGAGTTGTTACTACATGGGTGCTACTGAGACTTCTTTGTCACCCCAGAAGGTTAAGCAACATTGTTTTTAATTCAGTAGCTTGTGAATAGAATATTTAAAAATATAATCTAAGAAATATTTCCAGAATTGGGAAGAAAACCCAAATCTACAAATTAAAAGGTTTCACTGGTTACCTAGGAAAATTAACCCAGAATTATCAACTCCATAACAAAAATGCAAATACCAGGACTTCCCAATTTCTAAAAAACAAACAAGCAAAAAGACACATCTCATAATGAAAAAAACAGCTAATATAACAAAATACGTACAATTATGAAATGTAATAGAATTGAGGCCATAGGCATCAGTTTTTCTACAGCCCTAATAAAAGTAGTTTAGATTAGGCTTCCAAAACAAAAACCTTGAAGAGACAACAAGCACATCTAAAATAAAGTAATCCAGAGAGACTAGAAATAAATGGTGGGACAAATGTACATCAGATAAATGGAAAGAAATTGAACAGATGTAATTAACGGTCTTGATGGACTTCCCAGGTGGCACCAGCAGTAAAGAAACCGCCTGCCAATGTAGGAGACATAGAGATGTGGGTTCAATTCCTGGGTCAGGTCGGGAAGATCCCCTGGAGAAGGGCATGGCAACCCACTCCAGTATTCTTGCCTGGAGAGTCCCATGGACAGAGGAGCCCGGCGGGCTGCAGTCCATAGGGTCACACAGAGTCAGACATGACTAAAGCAACTTAGCACATGCACACAATAGTCTTGGTATCAGAATAATAAAGTTCAAGCCTCAAAACATTACATCTGACAAAAGACACATTTTAATGCTAAAAACCACAAACCACAGTTAAGAGAAAATACTTATATATACACCAAATAATATAAAAAAACCATAGGGGATATAAGCTTTATAAAACAAACTATAGGGGATATAAGAAATTAGCTAGAAATGCATTAACAATAGGGTACCTTAATATACTAATTTCAGCACAAGACATCTTCTGAGAGCTCTAATCAGTAGGATATGTCTTATGGATATGGGTATATATATTTATATATATATAATATATCATAAAGTTTATAGCCTATATTAGAAACTACCTGGCTCATTTAGAAAAACTGGCTCTGTATTAGGTCACAGAGGAAACACCAGTACCATACATAGAGTAGAAATAATATAAACAACACTGATTACAACAAAATGAAGCTAAAATTTACTCAGAACAAAAAACGGGCCATTCCAACATGGAACTGTTCTAACAGGGCTACTGTTCCAACATGGTAAAATATGTATGCCTTAGTTGTAAAGCTAGTATCTTATTTAATAGAGAAACATTAAAGCCGTACAGGTATTTTTACCAAGATGTGGAGTAAGGCAAGCATGCCTAGTATCTCCACTTTGCAGCATTGTACTATAGGATTAGCCATGCAGTTTGACAAAAGAAATCAATTAGAAGCATAAGAGTAGATGAAGAAGAAAAATTAGCTCTATTTGTGAATGATAAAGTGGTATTACCTGGAAAAGAAAGAAGTGCTAAAACAGACCAAAAGCAAAAGAATTTAGTGTAAGAGCAGGATACGAAATTGATATATAAAAAATAATAGCCTTCATATAAACAATAGACAACTAGAAGACATAATGGTGGAGAAAGTTCCTATTTAAAATAGTCAGAAAGATTAAACACTTAAGAATAAATTTAACAAGAAATGTATAAAGCTGAGGGAAACAGAAATGGTAAACCTTCCTGAAACACTCAGAAGTAGTCTTGGAAAAAATTGAAAGATATCCTGTGTTCTTAGATAGAAATACTCAGCTTTATGATGTTGTCAGTTCTTTCTAAGTTAATTTACAAATTAAGTACAATCCCAATAAAAATACCAAAAGTATTGGTTTCTTCATGGAGTTAGACAGTTGATAATAAACTTCATATGGAATATTTGCAAGAATAACTAGGAAAAATTGGGTGGGGGGAAGAAAACTGTGACTTCCTAGTAATTTTGCTATATATTAAAATATACTACAAAGTCTTTATAATTAAAATAGTTACTAGCTCATGAGTAGACAAATAGACGTTTAGAATAAAAGAGAAAGTCCAGTTAGATTCAAATGCATATGGGAATTTAGTGTGACACTATACAGAAGAATAAACTGCAAAGGGATTGGGATCAAAATGTAGAGAATGAAACATACCTACCTTGGTATAGTGAAAGGCTTTTTAACTATGATTTAAACCCAGAGATAATAAAAGGGGAAGACTGATAAAATTGACTACATAAACATGTAAATTTTTTACATGACAAAAAAAAGCACCATAAAGTCAAAACGCTGCCAAACTTGGAGAAAATATATGCCCAGAGAGCCAATAACCCTAACACATAAGCCCTTAAAAGTTAAGGGACAAATACCAAAAGCCGAAAGGGAAAATGAGGAAAAGATACGAACTAATAATTCACACATATGAAAGGATCAAAATGATTCACAAACATGAAAAAATGTTCATGCATGTTCATTGTTAGAAAAATGAAAGTTAAAATGACCTTTTTTCTCTTTGTTGTTATTTGCTAAGTCGTGTCTGACTCTTTGTGACCCCACGGACTGTAGCCACCAGGCTCCTCTGTCCATGGGATTCTCCAGGCAAGAATACTGAAGTGGGTTGCCATTTCCTATTCCAGGGGATCATCCCAACCCAGGTCTGCATTGGTAGGTGCGTTCTTTATTACTGAGCCATGAAGGAAGCCCTTTCTCCTATTAGACTGGCACAAATTTTAAAATACACATTCTTTTGAGGAGGCTGAGGGGAAGCAGGCATTTTCATACATTCCTGATGGAAACGTAAATTGATAACAACGCTCCTTTAAGGAAATCTGGTAATGCCCAACACAAAATTACCTGGGCACTTAACTTTTGACTCAGCAGTACAACTTCTAGCATTTTCTGCTGAAGAGACACCTCCAACAATATGAAAATATATTATGCACAAGGTTATTCGTTACAGCATTGTTTGTAACTGCAAATATTTGAAATATTCTAAATATACATATGTAGGAGAATGTCGAAGAAATTATATTGGACGTCCGCACAGTGGAGTATGGGACAGCTGTGCTAAAAGATGAGGAAAGATGAACCAATAGATTTCTAGGCAATACTTATTTGTGAAAAAAAAGTAAAGCCCTATGTTATGTAAGAAATATTACTGGGTATCAATTTATTGGCTCTCATCTAAAAATGTACCCTTTTTGCCTGCTCTGTAAAAATGAGTCTCAGCTCTTTAAATATTTTTCCTTTCCCAGCTGGTGCAGTGTTAATTAAGCTTTGTCAGTAAAGGGCACAGGCGAGGCTTTCATGAGGACAGAGTTTTGCTTCTTGGTCCAGTGTTTAGCAGGGATCTGCTGCGCATCCCAAGCACCCAGCTCCTTGCCTTACCAGGTGGCCTGTAACACAGCAGCTTTCTCCCCCACTCCACTCCGCTTGAAACCTCCCTGTAAAAGCTTTTCCTGGCACCCTTGCTGGCAGGTTTCCAGCAGTTTTCACTGATGTACCCTAGCAACTTCTCTGACATTCGGCAAGTCACAGCCATTCCCTCTCCCACAAGGCCTGGATCTGAGTCCTGGGGGAAGAAAAGGGAGCTGCCTTTGGCTTTTCTTTCTTAGCACAAGGAAGGATACGGCTTGTGTCTGCTATTCCTGTATTCTCTAGATTTCCCTACTTCTTACTTGCCATTCCCTTATCCCTCCAGTCCTAAGTTAATAATTCATTAGATAAAGCTTTGTCTGGTTACTGTTTGGGCTTCCCTGGTGGTTCAGAGGGCAAGGAATCCGCCCACAGTGGTGGAGACCTTGGTTTGATCCCTGGGTTGGGAAGATCCCCTGGAGAAGGGAATGGCTACCCACTCCCATATTCTGACCTGGAGAATTCCATGGACTTTTTAGTCCATGGGATCGAAAAGAGTTGGACACTTAGTTACTGTTTAATTTTTTTCTCCTAATTGAACTCAGACTGATAGAAAAAGTAATCTAAGAAAATTTGTAGGTATCTATGTATTTGAACAAAAACAATGTAGAGGATAAATCATAACTATAGAGGTTTGTGGCCCACAGTGGGTAGATGGGAGAGGGCTGGAAAGAAAGAGGGGAATAGGTACAGGCTAGTGGTCCAGACAGAGAAGGAATGATGCTTCTCTAAATACATATACTTTCCATAACTCTTCTTTAACTCTCTTAGAACCTTAGTTGTGGTTCACATATCTTTTACACACCTCAAAAGTAATTAGCCAATTAAAACCAGCCAGGATGTTGGGGGAGACTGAAGTAGTTAGTCTAATTGTGTTACAAGTGAATAGCGTAACAACACTGAAGAGAATTAGGAAGAAGGATCTAATCTGATTCTGTACAAAAGCATACTTTGATTCAGTGTTGTAATGCTGAAGACAAGAAGAACTGTTAATGATTAGTGGTTTTCACAGGGGTGTTAGCAGGTTAGCAGTTCTGAAGCCAGGTATTTTAAAGAACCAAACCTTGAAGGGAACAGATTTAGATACAGGGAGCTGAGTTTCTCACTTGTGGAGAAAAGTTGTAAACAAGGAAAGGTTGAAGGCTACAATGAATCCTGTGATTCTTGGGATTAGAAGTATTAGTTTAAACCATGGATTTAAAAATACATAACAGAAAAATACAGAAACACAGATGTGTGTACATGTGTGGTTTAGTGTATTTTTCCTTTGAGGCTTTCCTGGTGGGTCAGTCGTAAAGAATCCACCTGCCAATGCAGGAGATGCGGGTTCAGTCCCTGGGTCGGGAAGATTCTGCGGAGGAGGAAGTGGCAACCCACTCCAGTATTCTTGCCTGAAAAATCTCGTGGACCGAAGAGCCTGGCAGACGGCAGTCCATGGGGTCACAAAGAGTCCAACTTGACTGAACATACACACAGTATGTTTCCTACCTCTGCTGAGAGTCCTGGAAGCAGTGACTGCAGGAACAATGAGAATGCCTCATGCTCAGATACAGTAGGTCTCTAAGCCTCTTTCCAGTGAAGGAGCTAGGTCTCCTAGGAGGAGTGGCTGATGTAGGGCTGAGACATGAAAATACAGGGTGAGCCTTGAGCGTTTTATGGTTCCATAAAGTAAGGAAATGGTTTAATAGGAAAAACAAAAATTATGAGAATTTGTTGATACAACAGGAGGTCCTAATGGCCAAAGCTTGAATAATTTGAGCAACAGAATAACAATACTGTTAGATTTTAACCTGTAGAATAAGGTAAGTACTTTTGTACTAATACAAGTAACCAAATAAATAAATGGGAAGAAGGAGGTAGGTTTTCCTCATAATACCAATGAGTGAATGTTAAAGGAGAAAAATAGAGAATCAGTGTGAGGCATAAACCACAGCAACACATGTTGCAGACAGAATCTACTAGTGAATGATAAATTACTGAATGAAAGTTTCAAGAGAAACAAGACTTGCATAGTCTTAAAGTATCTCCCCCCACCAGACACTTACCAGGTATGAAGGAAAAGAAAATATCTTTCTAGTGTGGGAACCTGGCAGATAGGAACTTAAACAAGAGAAGTATCTCCAGGAATAAGATATAAATGAATAACATTGTTAACCTCATGATGATACACTGAGGACATCATCTTGTGGTATTCTTGCCCAAAGTATATAAGCTTACTCCAATTACGAGGAAACAGCGATTAAGGACAGTGTACAAAAGCACTGATTAGGACTTTTTGAAAGTGTCAAGATGATGAAAGACAGACTGAGGAAGTTTAAAAGACTGGAGGGTAAAGGAGAAATAAAAAAGTGTTTGCATAGGATCCTGAGACAGATAAAAGAAGCACTAAACTTAATAATTAGTGAAATTTGAAAACGTTTTGTAGTCAGTAATACTGTATTAATGTTAATTTCCTGGTCTTGATAATCTCTGAACAGGTAAGATGTTAACAGGGAAAACTGGGTAAGAGATATAAGGGAACTCTGTAATATTTTTGCAGCCTTTCTTTAAGTCTAAAATTAGTTCAGAATAAAAAATAAATATTAAAGATATTTTTGAAGCCCCCCAAAATGTTGAAGTCTGATTTTTCTTGTAACAGGGTTAGAAAGAGGCTTCTGAAACACCGGGAAGAAACCTTAACGATAGATCGACCCTGCAGACAAGAGACATTTGCTTATGAGATGGTAAAAGTTCGCTCTTTTCCACCTTTTCCCATGGAACAAAATCTGTTTATTGGCTGCTACCCATAACTGTACGGTAGTTTATATTGGACATGCTTAGCTGGAAACAAATGAGAGAACCTTCGCTGGAACTGGGAACTAATAGGAGAAAAAGACCCATAAAATTCAGGTGATGGGGATTCCCTGATAGTCCAGTAGCTAGGACTCCACACATTCACTCCCTGGGGTGTGGGTTTGATCCCCTGTTGGCAGACTGAGATCCTGCAAGTCGTGCAGCGCAGGCAAAAAAAAGAAACTTCACATGATGGCACATTTTCCTCTCAGGGCTCTGCCTTTATTTTTGTTTTTACTTTGGTCTTGCTCTCTATTAGGCTGATGTCATGCCTTTCACCACTCTATTTCTGATGTTTTTGTTCTTCTCCTGGTTTTGGTCTGTAGTGTATGCTCAGTGGTGTCTGACTCTTTGCAACCCCATAGACTGTGGCCCACCAGACTCCTCTGTCCATGGAATTTTCCAGGCAAGAATACTGGAGTGGGTTGCCATCTCCTCTTCCAGGGGAATCTTCCCAACCCAGGGACCGAACCCATGTCTCTTACATCTCCTGCACTGGCAGGTGGGTTCTTTACCACTGCACCACCCATTCTTTTCTAATCCATTATTTCTTAGGTAAAACCCTCAGAATGACTTAAGATGATGACTACCAAGGAATTTATGTAGCATGAAATTTAACATTTTAACCATTTTATTAGTTTAGCTGTGGGTTTTTTCATATATGGCCTTTATCATGTTGAGTAAGTTCCCTTCAGTTCCTATTTTATTTATTTATTTATCAAGAAAGGGTATTGACTTTTGCAGAAATTTTTTTTTTTTGCATCCATTGGGATGATGTGTTTTTTCCCATCATTCTGTTAGTGTGGTGATTTGTTATGTTGAAATACCCTTGCATCCTCAGAATGAATCACCCTTGTCTTTGTGACATGCAGTCCCTTTTATATGCTGCTGAACTTGATTTGCTAGTATTTTGTTAAGTTTTATCTTTATATTCATAAGGGATATTGACCTGTAGTTTTCTCACAGTGTCTTTGTCTGACTTGGGTATCAGAGTGTGCTGATCTCATAGAATAAGTTAGGAATTATTTTCTCCTTTTCAGATTTTTTGGAGGACTTTAGGAAGGATTGATAAATTCACATGAAGCCATCTAGTCCTAGGCTTTTCTTTGTTAAGAGGTTTTTAATTTTTGATTCAGTTTTCTTGTTACAGTTCTATTCATACGTTATATTTTTTCTTAAGTCAGTTTTTATTATTTCCTTCCTTCTGCTAGTGTTGGGTGGAACAGGCAATAGCAGCCCACTCCAGTGTTCTTGCCTGGAGAATCCCAGGGACGGGGGAGCCTGGTGGGCTGCAGTCCCTGGGGTCGCACAGAGTCGGACACGACTGAAATGATGCAGCAGCAGCAGCTAGCGTTGGGCTAAGTTTTCTTTTTCTGGTTCCTTAGGGTATGCACCTGGGTTATTGGTTTGAGATTGTTCTTTTCCAGTGTAGATGTTTAGAGCTGAAAGTCTTCCTCTTTCTGCTGCTTTTGCTGCATCTTGTTAAGTTTCTGATGATGTGTTTTTGTTTTCATTTGTCTCAAAGTATTTTGTTATTTCCCTTGTGGTTTCTTTTTTGACCTATTGGTTATTTAAGAATGTTTTGCTTAATGTCCACATGGAAATGTTCAGTTTTCCATCTCAACATTTGGGGTTCCTCAGTGGTAGTTTCTGTCAGATTCTTTTTTTCTTGTGAATGGGGCATATTTTCCTGTTTCTTTGTGTGTTTTATAAGTTTTTATTGAGAACTGGACATTCTGAGTGTGTTTTTTTCCTTGTTGAGGGCTAGATCTGTTTTGAATTTTCTAAACTATTTTTCCGGTGTGTAGTCCTTGTTGTGTACAGGCATATCTCATTTTACTGCACTTTATTATGCTTTGCAGGTAGTGTGGTGGTGGGTTTTTTGGAAAATTATGAAGGTTTGTGGCAACCTTGTATTGAGTAAGTCTATTTGGCACCATCTTTCCAACAGCATTTGCTCTCTTAAAGTCTCTGTCACATTTTGATTATTCCCACAATATTTCAAACTACTTCATTATTAGTCAACCAGTGACCTGATCAAGATTTCCTTAAATGTCTGACTCTACAAAGGGTCCTGTGTCTTTAAATTTTTCCAGTTGGTGCTGCTGGGGGAAGCCACTACTGGTAAGAGCATTGGAGAGAAGCAGCCAATTCTGACTCCATGTTGAAACTATTTCTTTGACTTGCTTTTCAATGCTTTTGTTATTTTAATCATATGTAATGGATGCTTAAAAGGACCCTGTCCCTCAGTCTGACTGTTAAAGTGCCTTTTTTCAGAACCCTGTCCTCCTGTAGATGGCAGGAAGGAAGAAATGAACACATCCCCTGCCTGAGGCTTGCCGTTCTAAGAGATGTTTGCAAGATTAATGGCCTTTTTCTTTGCTTCCTCACCTCGCCTCATCGCTGATCTATAAAAGAACCTAGCATTTGGATCCCAATAAGATGGTTATTTTGAGGCACTAGCCTGCCCTCTTCTCAGTCTGCTAGCTTTCTGAATAAAGTCATTTTCCTTGTCTCAACACCTCAGCTCTCAGATTCATTGGCTTGTCATGGGGTGAGCAGAGCGAGCTTGGACTCCATGACAAGAGGGCCAGAACCAAGGCAAGCTTCTGCACCAGAGCCTCAGAGCATTGCCAGACCAACCACAGCATGGTTACCCCTATTTTTTGGAGAACGTGATGCCGCACTGCTCATCATGGCATCAGCTCCCTTTTCCAGGACCACAGCCTGCTATCTCTACATCTGCAGTGGGCCGAGAGTGGGGCATGGTTTGGTTTATAACCCTCTGCTTATCTGGGAACATCACCAGCGTGTTTCTTCACTGGGCCTCACCTGGTCAGGTCGATCAGAGTTTGATCAGAGTTCAGTGTGCCAAGATAGTGAATTCCAATCTCTTTCCGTCTTAATGGTTGCTGTGCTGGAGGGACTTATCCTACTCTGCCTCTGTTTCCTACTGTGCCATTTGGCATGATGTCACTCCCATGTATTTTTAAAACATCTTTTGCACCTTCTTAGCCAGTCTACTCTGGTGGCCTCTATTTTATAGTTATTGGGGCTTCCCTGCTGGCTCAAACGGTAAAGAATCTTCCTACAATGTAGTAGACGGGTTTGATCCCTGGGTTGGAGAGAAACCCTGGAGAAGGGAATGGGCCAGCAACTGCAGTATGCTTGCCTCGAGAACTCCATGGAAAGGGGAGCCTGGTGGGCTAAGCAAATATAAAGGAAAGTGTGATGTTGTGATGGATTAAATGTGATAGCAAATTTGGAAAACTCAGCAGTGGCCACGGGACTGGAAAAGGTCAGTTTTCATTCCAATCCCAAAGAAAGGCAATCCCAAAGAATGCTCAAACTACCACACAATTGCACTCACCTCACACGCTAGTAAAGTAATGCTCAAAATTCTCCAAGCAGGCTTCAGCAGTACGTGAACTGTGAACTTCCAGATGTTCAGGTTGGTTTTAGAAAAGACAGAGGAAACAGAGATCAAATTGCCAACATGAGCTGGATCATCAAAAAAGCAAGAGAGTTCCAGAAAAGCATCTATTTCTGCTTTATTGACTATGCCAAAGCCTTTGACTGTGTGGATCACAGTAAACTGTGGAAAATTCTGAAAGAGATGGGAATACCAGACCACCTGACCTCCCTCTTGAGAAACCTGTATGCAGATCAGGAAGCAACAGTTAGAACTGGACATGGAACAACCGACTGGTTCCAAATAGGAAAAGGAGTGCGTTTCAGGGCTGTACCTGACGCAGGTACGCCTGTCAAGTGTCACCCTGCTTATTTAACTTATATGCAGAATGAATCATGAGAAATGCTGGGCTGGAGGAAGCACAAGCTGGAATCAAGATTGCCAGGAGAAATATCAATCACCTCAGATATGCAGGTGACACCACCCTTATGGCAGAAAGTGAAGAACTAAAGAGCCTCTTGATGAAAGTGAAAGAGGAGAGTGAAAAAGTTGGCTTAAAGCTCAACATTCAGAAAACTAAGATCATGGCATCCGGTCCCATCACTTCATGGCAAATAGATGGGGAAACAGTGGAAACAATGAGATACTTTTTTTTCTTGGGCTCCAAAATCAGTGCAGTTGGTGACTGCAGCCATGAAATTAAAAGACACTTACTCCTTGAAGGAAATTTATGACCAACCTAAACAGCATATTAAAAAGCAGAGACATTACTTTGCCAGCAAAGGTCCGTCTAGTCAATGCTGTGGTTTTTCCAATAGTCATGTATGGATGTGAGAATTGGACTATAAAGAAAGCTGAGCACTGAAGAATTGATACTTTTGAACTGTGGTGTTGGAGAAGACTCTTGAGAGTCTCTTGGACTGCAAGGAGATCCAACCAGTCCATCTTAAAGGATATCAGTCCTGGGTGCTCATTGGAAGGACTGATGTTGAAACTGAAACTCCAGTACTTTGGCCACCTGATGTGAAGAGCTGACTCATTTGAAAACATCCTGGTGCTGGGAAAGATTGAGGGCAGGAGGAAAAGGGGATGACAGAGGATGAGATGGTTGGATGGCATCACCGACTCAGTGGACATGAGTTTTTGTAAACTCTGGGAGTTAGTGATGGACAGGGAGGCCTGGCGTGCTGCAGTCCATAGGATTGCCAAGAGTTGGACATGACTGAGCAACTGAACTGAAGTGACTGAAAGATATGTAGTAAAAACAGGGTTTTAGAGTGAAACATATCTGTATTTGTACTCTTACTGTCTGATTTACCCTGGGTAAATTGGTAAAGCTGAGTTTCATCTGGCAAATAACTTTCTTGATAATATGGAAGTGAAATTGCTCAGTTGTATCCGCCTGTTTGTGACCTCATGGATTGCAGTCCACCAGGCCCCTCTGTCCATGGAATTCTCTAGGCAAGAATACTGGAGTGGGTTGCCATTTCCTTCTCCAGGGGATCTTCCCGTCCCAGGGATCGAACCTGGATCTTCTGTTTTGCAGGCATAATCTTCATTGTCTGAGCCACAAGGAAAGCTGTGATAATATGGAAGGAGATGCATGAAAGTGTTAGTGACTGTAAATGTCAGTATTATACCAATGTTAGTGGATACTCCTATTTTATCATCAGTTGCTAAGCACTTAGTGCCAAGCGTCTTATTAGGTGCTTTATTTGACATTCCCAGCAACTAGTCTGTAAAATAAATGTTTTCTTTTTTCACGGATGATGAAACTAAAGCTTAGTGAGGTTTTTTAAACAGTTTTCTTGAAGTAGAATTAGGAGCTAAATCCAGGGCTGATTCAAGCCCTTGCTTATAGCCCTTATTCTACACTGCCTCTGATCTGGTTCACAGTGTCTGATTTTAATGTCCCTTATTGCTTTTCTTCTTCAGGAGTCACATGCTATAGGGAAAAAGCCTGAAAATTCAGCAGACATGATTGAAGAAGGAGAGCTTATCCTATCTGTAAATATCTTTTACCCTGTGATTTTTCATAAGGTCAGTAGTAAAACCTTTGGACTTTACAGATTATATGAGTGACTTTTGCCAGAGAGTTTATTTATTTAAACCTTATTTGAACCAAAATAAACACAAGCAGATGCTGTTTTATATGACATTCTGTTTATATTCTTGAGTTCTTTGTTTTACAAGGAATATCATAAAGTCAATTTTCATATAATCTCTTGAGTAATATGATTACAGTTACAATGTTGGAATGTATACCTGATTTCTGTACTAGTAGCCACTGAAAGTGTAAATCCGCACTGATTCTGATAGTATTATTTCTTGAGGGTTTTGTTTGTTTGTTTTTTTTTTTTGTAGAAAAACTGGTTAAGGAGGGTTTTGTTTTGTTTTTACCAATTCAGAATTCTTGGGAAGTTATTGAACTAGCTAAGGACAGCTCTTCTTCGATGAAAATGCAGAAAGTTAGCAGGTCAGGGGTATCCAGGAATTTCTTAGGCATCTCTAGTAAAAAGAACTCTATTGCAGTGAATATATTCTCAGTTTCCCAAATAGATGTATCATAAAGTTTAATAAGATTTCATTGAAATATTACTGTACATAAATTGCACTTGTGAATAAATAACTATACCACAGATGATTTAGATTATTAGATTGGTACAAAAATAATTGTGGTTTCAGACTGAATTTTACATCATTATAATTAGGCTCAAAGATATCTTTATTAATCAAAATAGGAAACATTACAATCAACACATCTTGCCAGTGAGAAATAAGTTTTTTTATTCCTGTAGCATAGAAATCCACGCTTCAGGATTTGATGAACTCTTGGAAAGCATTTTCTCCCTCTTGCTGGTTGTGAAAGTGTTTTGCCTTTAAGAAGTTGTTAAGATGCTTGAAGAAGTGGTAGTCAGTTGGTAGTCAGGTGAATATGGCAGGTGAGACAAAACCTTGTGACCCAGTTCATTCAACTTTTGAAGCATTGGTTGTGTGATGTGTAGTCAGGCATTGTCGTGCATAAAAATTTGTCCCTTTCTGTTGACCAGTGCTGGCTGCCAGTGTTGCAGTTGCATCTCATCTATTTGCTGAGCATACTTCTCAGATGAAATGGTTTCACTGGGATTCAGAACGCTGTGTGGTCAGACCAGCAGCAGAATACCAGTGACCATGACATTTTTTTTGGTGCACATTTGCTTCGGGAAGTTCTTTGGAGTTTTTTCTCAGTCCAACCACTTAGCTGGTTGTCACCAGTTCTCATATAAAATCTGCTTTTTGTCACAAATCACAATTCAATCGAGAAATGGTTTGTTGTTGTTGTATAGAATAAGGATGACAACACTTCAGAAAGAAAGGTTTTTTTGATTTTCAGTCAGCCCATAAGGCACCCACTTACTTTTTCCCTTTTCACCTTTCCAGTTTGCTTCAAATGAGAAATAGCTGTAGAATGGTTGACGTTGAGTTCTTAGGAAACTTGTTTAGTTGTAAGAGGGTCAGCTTTGATGATAACCCTCAACTGGTTTTTGTCAGCTTTGGTGGCTGTCCACTACGTTCCTCATCTTCATGGTTCTCGTCTCCTTTGCAAAACTTTTTGAAGTTTTGCACTGTACTGTAAGTTTGTTAGCAGTTCCTGGGCCAAATGCATTGTTGATGTTTCAAGTTGTTTCTGTTGCTTTACAACCCATTTTGAACTCGAATTAGAGAATCACTCAAATTTGCTTTTTGTCTAACATCATTTCCATAGTCTAAAACAAATATAAAATAAACAGCAGGTAATAAGTCATTAGCAAAAAAAAGAAAAGTGAGAAATGTGCAATAAAGTGATGTATAACATAACCACATTTATTTACAAATATATTCCAGTATCAAACAACAAATTTCAACAGTGTAAAGACTGCAGTTACTTTTGCACCAATCTAATACCCTGTTTGATTAAGATCCTAAATTATCAATCAAAGAAAACAAAGCAAAACAAAACTAATAAAACCAAATGTGGGTAGTGTATAGATTCCTTGATTTCAGTGAGGTAGATTTCAGGACAGTTTAAAAGTCAGTGAGCTTATATTCCTAAGACTCTTCATATTAATGTCACTTTAGTAGCAATTTGGTTATAAATTTTCACTTACACTAAAAAAAGTTTTATTGCCAGGTGTATTAGTCCATTCTGGCTGCTATAACAAAATAGCACCAACTGGGTGGCTTATAGGCAACAGAAACTTGTTTCTCACAGTTCTGGAGGCTGGAAGTCTAAGATAATGGTGCCAGCATCTGGTGAGCGCCCTCTCCCCAGTCACATCCTTTTTATAAAGGCACTAATCCCATTCATGAGGGCGTCCACCCTCATGACCTAATGACCCTCAAAGGCCCCACCTCCTAACATCAGCACACTGGGCCTTAGGATTCCAGCATGATGTGAATTTTGGGCAAGTGTAAGCAGCACAGCACCAAGTGTCTGTTGTACTCATAGGATTTTAATTTATGGAGACCAGTGTCACTGAAAGATTTTCATTATTTACGTTTCCTGGGGGGAGAGTATGCCGTGTCTTGCAGGACCAAAGGGGAAGTACCAGGATCAGTCAGGAGGCAAGGGGAAAGCACAGGCCACAGCCCGTATTGGTTTCCACAGGAAAGGCAAGGCAGAGCAGAGTACACAGTTTGGGATTGACTAGCTTGAATAATTCCTGGGGGCTCTGGGCTGTGGGGCTGTCCTAGTTGTCTGGTACCTGGCTGTGGTTTGACCTAGGACAGAGGAGAAATACTGACTTGGTATAATGAGAGTTAGAGATAGTTTCAGATATCCAGAGTATGGGCTCTGGATACAGGGAAGAGGTAAATAACTGACAATTAGTTTGGACCTATAATTAATCAATGCTGGGACTTCCCAGTGTTAAAGAAGCTGCCTTCCAATGCAGGGGGACATGGGTTCAGTCCCTGGTCAGGTAGCTAGGATCCCACATGCTGTGAGGCAACTTAGCCCACATGCTGCAACTAGAGAGAAGCCCTTGCGTCACAATGAACGATCCCACACGTCAGTCACAGGGAGGATCCTCCATGTCTCAACTAAGACCCGACACAGCCAAATAAATAAATAAAATGAATAAATATTTTTAAAAGATCAGTGCTGAGTAGACAAATGCAGAATCTAAGGAAACTCAGGACACCATATTATGGGTATAACTTAAGATAACCAGTAACTTAATTTAGATCTGGCCATGACAGGACTTATAGTTGAATTTCTTTGTCTCTAAGTGAACACTGATTTATTTACTGTCTGACTTGTAGCATAAAGAACATAAGCCCTACCAAACGATGCTGGTATTGGGCAGTCAAAAGCTCACGGAACTGAGGGATTCCATTTGCTGTGTCAGTGACCTCCAGATTGGTGGGGAATTCAGCAACACTCCTGACCAGGCTCCTGAGAACATCAGCAAGGTAAGGTGATTTTTAAAATTTCTAACCATCATAGAACAGGGGGAAATAATAATCATAAGCTAAGGAAATAGGATTACAGGCTCATAAGCATTCCAGTAAATGCTTTCTTCTGTGCCATTCCTCAAGCTTATCCCTTCTTTTTATCATCAAGACCTTTTCAAAGATGAGGCTATATTTGGTTTTGATTTCGTCTCCCATTTATTTCTCAACCATTCTTTGTACACTCTTCTTTCTAAGGTAACCACCTGATTATCTAGCCAATAGGTCTCTCTTCCATGTGCATACAACTTGACCTCACTGTAGCACTGGAATTTGTCATTCACTCTCTCTTCTTTCAAACTCTGTGTGAGTTTGTCTGTCATAACTGACCCTAGCAGAGGGTTGGAGTCCACCCAAGAGCATCACTGCCCACAGAAGAACCTTTCAACACAAGGACAGAAGCAAACAGGGACATACCCTGTGACATTGGGCCTTGCTGGTACTTCCTAGGATGCTGCTCTCAAAAGGACAGTGAAACCTTCCATACTCACTGAAATAGGACAGAAAGGCAGACTGGCCACCCACAATTTTCAGAAGGGATTGCTTACTCAATAATGTAGTAGGGCCTGAATCCTTTGAATTTCATCACAGAGCAAGCTTGACCCAATTCTATTAGCTTATACAACTCTGGCAGAGGACCTCAGATTCACTGACATATTTAAGAGGGAAAGCATCTCCTGTAGGTCACTAAAAAGCTGTTTGGAACGATTAGAATGGCAATAGAGTTTGGACGTGAACCATCAGAATCTTTTTGCTCGTTCCTTTATCATCAGCCACATAAATGCCATTATAACTTTTAAGTGTCTACTGGACATTCTCACTTAGCCTCAGTGCTGCATGGCATTTTTACCATCTCTCTATAGTTGGTACACCCTTCCACTTTTCAAGGTAACTGTTTTGTTCCTTCTGAAACTGTCAACATCTTTTCCTCATCGCTTCCCTTCAGCTGCTATTCATTTCACTGAACAAATAAGTTATCAGAAAAGAATTTTCCATCATCTCTCAACCACACTTACCTAATGCATTCTGCCTTCCCACCTGTTACACTGGATGGATTAAAACTGTTGCTATCAAAGGCCAGTCTAGGTGTCTGATAGATTCCAACCCCACTGTATAACCAAGGACTTTGTTCTTGTACTATCCCCTTTTTTCCCTGCCTCATCAGCTTTTTCCCTTCTGTTGCCTATCCCATCAGTACAAAATAGGCTGTAATATCTCCTATCCTAAAACCTTCTCTTACCATGTACCTTCCTCTGACTGCCATCTCATTTTTCTATTTTCTTCGCATTAAACTGACTCAAAAATAATGAATTAATAATAGTGCCTCAGCTCATTGTTTTTCTTTTTCTCTTCCCTTTGTCTTACACACACTCTTGTTCATCACCACTCCACCAAAATCACCTCATTGTTGTCGCCACAGATTCATTTCTCATCTTACTTGATCTCTCACCAGCACATGACACAAGTGAATATTCCTTCTTCCTTGAACCACTTTCTTAACTTGGCTTTTAAGACTTTACACCCGCCTCATTTTCTTCCTATCCTGCTGACTTTTTGCTCCTCTGCTGGATGCTTCTGATCCTCCTAACTGGTGAATGTTACTAAGCCTGCTGTATCAAGGTGAACTTGTCCAGATTCCTAGTCCAGATTTGTATCTCCAATCTCAGTATCTCCAAACTCCAGATTTATTTTTTCCAACTGCCTCCTTGACCATTACTGAACGTCTAAGAGCCACTTTAAACCTAGTATATGCAGAAACAGACTCTAGTTCTCTCTTCATCCTCAAATCTATACCTTCCCCAGTGTTTCCATCTCAGTAAATATGCTCCTTCTACACCTGGTTACTTAAACCAACAACCTTGGAATCATCTTTGCCCCCTTTTCATCCCACATGGAAGGTGTCAGCAAGTGCTTTGGCTCTACTTTCAAATTATGTTCAGTATCTGCCCGTGTATCTGCTTCACAGGTAGCAGCCTGAAGAACCACCATCATCTCTTGCCTGAACTGTGGAGTAGCCTAGTGACCATTCCCACTGCTCCCTTTCACCTTCTGTTTATCCTTTACACCAAGCCAGAATGATACTCTAAAGTATCAGGCAGACCCTGTTGCTTTTCAACTTGAAAGTCTATGGAGGCTTCCTCTTATATCTAGAATAAAATACAAAGTCCTTTCTGTGGCCCCGTCTGCCTCTGGACTTTATATCCTAACACCCTCTTTGTCCCTTGTTGCCTGCACACCACGTGCCATTCTTGCTGTTTCTCATAGATGCTAAGCAGGGTCCTGCTCAGAGCCTTTGTTTCTCTTGTTTCCTCACCTCAGGTGTTGTTATTCACCCAGGTATTCTGATGGCTCTCCCTCATTTCTTCATATTTCTGATGTTGCCTTGACAAAGAGATCTTTCCCTCTCTTCCCCAGACTTGCTAATAACACTCCCTAATGTTAAGTTATATCTTTGTCTGTCTTCTCTTGAACCATGAGGGTAGGGACTTTGTTTTAGGAATATAGGAATACAGAGGAATTTAGGAGTACAGAGGTGTATTTCTGTGATGACGTGTGGCACAAAGGAAGTGGTCAAGTCCTTGTTGAATAAATAAATGAACCAGAATACCTCAAGCTCAACATTTAGTCTTGAACTCATTACTCTACAATCTCACTCTTTCTTCAGATGAAACTCTCCTTTTCCATTCCTCTTTATTCTGCCTGTATAGCTCCAGACTCTGTTTTTTTCCACTGCTTTGTGCTTTAGTTTAGGCCCTCAGCATCTTCTCCAGGAACTATTATAGAGACTTCTTAACTGGTTTTCCCACCTTAAGAGTGTCCTATACATGCCACTCAAGATGTCTTTTAAAAACAAATCGAACACCAAGAGGGAACTCTCTGAACATTGGGTGACTGTGATGTGCTGGCGCAGGTTTATCCTTGGTAACAAATGTACCGTCTGTTGAGTGGTGTTGATAATACAGGCAGACCATGCATGTGTGTGGGGGCAAAGGCTGTATAGGAAACCTCTGCCTTCCTATTTTATTGTAAACCTAAAACTGCTCTAAAAGAATAAAATGTTTAAAAAATTGATCCTGTGATTCTCCAATCTAAACATCTCAGTGATTCTCCATTGTACGTAGTCCAGGCTCTTTAGGCTGACCAATAAGGCCTTTTGTGAAGATGTTTCTCAAGTTAACTTTCTATACTATGCACCCCCTCTCCTTTTACACCTTAGGCTTCAGCCACAGTGAATTTATCTTCCTCAAGCATACCATACTGATTTATGCCTCTGAGTGTTTGAACATGGGTAGGAAGCCCTTGCCCTCACTTATATGAGATTCTTCTCGACAGTCCTCTGTTTGCAACTCTGCCATGTTTCATGTGTCAATTCTAATGCTTTATAGTCATATGTGATACTATTTGATATGTTTGTCTGCCCCTCAAGACTGGCTGTGTTCCAGTCTTTTTGGTGATTGGCATGGAGAGCAGCATACTTTCTGAGTTATATTGAAAATGGTTATAAGATACTGGGGTTCTTCAGGTTTGTCAGTTTGCTGCTTTTGAAGGTAAACACTGAAAAGAAACAAGTGGAATCTCAAGGCTGTATGCACACTAGGAAACAGAAAGTTTATTGTTTCTTTTAAAGGAGAAGCAATCTTTTGCAAAGTTTCTCTCTATGAGAAAAAAAGAACAAGGTATAGCTATAAGTTTATAAGATCAGTTTAATAAAAATATGAATTCACCTTCCTTATTTCATCCGTGTGATAACTGCTCAAAGCAGTGAGTCAGATCTGAGAATCAGGCTTAGCTCCAGGAACCCTGGAGAGAGTTTTTAACCAGACTTGTTTAGTTTATTGCGTTTGTACATCAGCGCTCATACCTTCATCAGCTTTCTAACCAGGGAACTAAATGACCCATAGTCCTGTTTTTGACTATTTACACATCTGCTTTTACATTGTTTCTCCCTCTTCCATGTATTAAAATAATACCCTCTTATTATTTAGCACTTATCATGTGCCAGTTGTATAATACACTAGGTGATAGTTCAGTGTCTTTGGAAAGAATATCACCATTTTACAGGTAAGAAAAAGGTGGTCAGAGCATTGTCATAAGTTAAACCTGTTCGGTGAAGCAGTGGTGGAGGCTAGATTCAGACCATTGTCAACTTGCCTTCAAAGCCCCATGTTTGTCCTTGGCCATGTTGGCACTATGCCTGGCCTTAGACATCTTTCCCCTACCCTTTTGTTTATTTGGTGAACAAGCACAATGAAAACTTGAGCTGTGCTGGTTAAGGGCAAGATTCTAGTACATACAGTTTGTGGAATCTTTGCCTGTTCAGGGACCTGTTTCATTTGTCTCCTTGTTCTCCAACTATGTTTTTAGAAAGGTGAACTCATAATTAAGTGAAATTTTCCTGATGCTAACAGTTGTTTGGTCTGTGGAAAAATTTTTATTTCAGCAATTAACATTTGTATTTCATGATTTTTTTTTTAAAGTTTTACCTTGGAAAATTCTAAATACACACACACAAAAAAGACATGCATATATGCATAGCCGAGTCCATTTGCAGTTCACCTGAAACTCACAATATTGTTAATTGGCTATACACTCATGTAAAATAAAAAGTTTAAAAAAAGAGAGAGAGAATAGTATAAGAGTCCTTATGTACTCATTATCCACCTTCAACAGTTCTCAGCATTTTGCCAGAATTATTTTTATCTGTTTACCCCATGCCACTGTCACACCTAACAAACTGAAAATAAGTCCTTACATTATAATGATTCTTTTTTAACAGGGAGATGTTTGGCATGTATTCTACTGGTAATCATGGAATAAATTATTTACTTGCAGGTCTCGTAGCTGAGAAAATAAGAATCTTTATTCCAGTCAATAAGCAGGACGTAAATAAAATACTTTCCTTGAGTAATTTGGTGTGTGAGAGGACTAGGAGAGCTGGGCCAGGGTATTTAAATCTTTTTAAAAGCCATGTCTGAAATGTAATGTGTGTTGCTAATGTTTGTTTTAGATGCTAGCACTTCAGGAATGAAGTATATTTTAAAAATATGTGTATACCTAAAGCAACTAGAAAAGGAAGAAATGAAGAACCCCAGGGTTAGTAGAAGGAAAGAAATCATAAAAATTAGGGCAGAAATAAATGCAAAAGAAACAAAAAAGACCATAGCAAAAATCAACAAAGCTAAAAGCTGGTTCTTTGAGAAGATAAATAAAATAGATAAACCATTAGCCAGACTCATCACGAAACAAAGGGAGAAGAATCAGATCAACATAATTAGAAATGAAAATGGAGAAATCACAACAGACAACACAGAAATACAAAGGATCATAAGAGACTAATATCAGCAACTATATGCCAATAAAATGGACAACTTGGAAGAAATGGACAAATTCTTAGAAAAGTATAACTTTCCAAAACTCAACCAGGAAGAAGTAGAAAATCTTAACAGACCCATCACAAGCACAGAAATCGAAACTGTAATCAGAAATCTTCCAGCAAACAAAAGCCCAGGACCAGATGGCTTCACAGCTGAATTCTACCAAAAATTTAGAGAAGAACTAACACCTATCCTACTCAAACTCTTCCAGAAAATTGCAGAGGAAGGTAAACTTCCAAACTCATTCTGTGAGGCCACCATCACCCTAATATTAAAACCAGACAAAGATGCCACAAAAAAAGAAAACTACAGGCCAATATCACTGATGAACATATACAAAAATCCTTAACAAAATTCTAGCAAAGAGAATCCAACAACATATTAAAAAGTTCATACATCATGACCAAGTGGGCTTTATCCCAAGTATGCAAGGATTCTTTAATATCCACAAATCAATCAGTGTGATACACCACATTAACAAAGAGAAAGAAAAAACCATATGATTATCTCAATAGATGCAGAGAAAGCCTTTGACAAAATTCAACATCCATTTATGATAAAAAAAAAAAACCCTCCAGAAAGCAGGCATAGAGGGAACATACCCAACATAATAAAAGCCATACATGATAAACCCACAGCAAACATTATCCTCAATGGTGAAAAATTGAAAGCATTTCCCCTAAAATCAGGAACAAGACAAGGGTGCCCACTCTCACCACTACTATTCAACATAGTTTTGGAAGGTTTAGCCACAGCAATCAGAGAAGAAAAGGAAATAAAAGGAATCCAGATAGGAAAAGAAGTAAAACTCTCACTGTTTGCAGATGACATGATCCTCTACATAGAAAACCCTGAAGACACCACCAGAAAATTATTAGAGCTCATTAATGAATAGAGTAAAGTTGCAGGATATAAAGTTAACACACAGAAATCCCTTGCATTCCTATACACTAACGATGAGAAAACAGAAAGAGAAATTAAGGAAACAATTCCATTCACCATTGCAATGAAAAGAATAAAATACTTAGTAATAAATGTAACTAAAGAAACAAAAGACACACACACACACACACACACACACATATGTAAAACTATAAAACACTAATGAAAGAAATCAAAGACGACACAAATAGATGGAGAAATATACCATGCTCGTGGATTGGAAGAATTAATATAGCGAAAATAAGTATACTACCCAAAGCAATCTATAGATTCAGTGCAATCCCTATCAAGCTACCAACGGTATTTTTCACAGAACTAGAACAAATAATTTCACAATTTGTATGGAAATACAAAATACCTCGAATAGCCAAAGCAATCTTAAGAAGAATGGAACTGGAGGAATCAACCTGCCTGACTTCAGGCTATACTACAAAGCTACAGCCATCAAGACAGTATGGTACTGGCACAAAGACAGAAATATAGACCAATGGAACAAAATAGAAAGCCCAGAGATAAATCCACGAACCTATGGACACCTTATCTTTGAAGGAGGCAAGAATATACAATGGAGAAAAGACAACCTCTTTAACAAGTGGTGCCGGGAAAACTGGTCAACCACTTGTAAAAGAATGAAACTAGAACGCTTTCTAACACCATACACAAAAATAAACTCAAAATGGATTAAAGATCTGAATAAGAACTGAAACTATAAAACTCCTAGAGGAAAACATAGGCAAAACACTCTCTGACATAAATCACAGCAGGATCCTCTATGACCCTCCTCCCAGAGTAATGGAAATAAAAGCAAAAATAAACAAATGGGACCTAATTAAACTTAAAAACTTTTGCACAGTGAAGCAAGCTATAAGCAAGGTGAACAGACAGCCTTCAGAATGGGAGAAAATAACAGCAAATGAAGCAACTGACAAAGAATTAATCTCAAAAATATACAAGCAGCTCATGCAGCTCAATTCCAGAAAAATAAATGACCCAATCAAAAAATGGGCCAAAGAACTAAACAGACATTTCTCCAAAGAAGACTTACAGATGGCTAACAAACACATGAAAAGATGCTTAACATCACTCATTATCAGAGAAATGCAAATCAAAACCACAGTGAGGTACCATCTCATGCCAGTCAGAATGGCTGCTATCAAAAAGTCTACAAACAATAAATGCTGGAGAGGGTGTGGAGGAAAGGGATCCCTCTTACACTGTTTGTGGGAATGCAAACTAGTACAGCCACTATGGAGAACAGCGTGGAGATCCCTTAAAAAACTGGAAATAGAACTGCAGTGTATCCCACTGCTGGGCATACACAGCAATGAAACCAGAATTGAAAGAGACACGTGTACCCTTATGTTCATCACAACACTGTTTACAATAGTCAGGACATGGGAGCAACCTGGATGTCCATCAGCAGATGAATGGATAAGAAAGCTGTGGTACATGTACACAATGGAATATTACTCGGCCATTAAAAAGAATGCATTTGGATCAGTTCTAATGAGATGGGTGAAACCAGAGCGTATTATGCAGAGTGAAGTAAGTCAGAAAGAAGAACACCAATACAGTATACTAGTGCATATATATGGAATTTAGAAAGATGGTAATGATGACCCTATATGCGAGACAGCAAAAGAGACAGATATATAGAATAGTCTTTGAACTCTAGGAGAAGGGGAGGGTGGGATGATTTAAGGGAATAGCATTGAAGCGTGTATATTATCATATGTGAACCAGATCTCCAGGCCAGGTCTGATGCATGAGACAGGGTGCTCAGGGCTGGTGCACTGGGATGACCCTGAGGGATGGGATGTGAAGGGAGGTGGGAGCATGGTTCAGGATGGGGAACACATGTGCACCCTTGTGCACCCTTGGCTGATTCATGTCAATGTATGGCAAAAACCACTACAATATTGTAATTAACCTCCAATTAAAATAAATTAATTAAAAATAAAAAAGTATTCCTTTTACTCACTTAATCCTATTAATAAAGACTTTAAGAGTAAAATAAATAGTAAAATTTTAAATAGTAAAATATTATTTTAAACTTTAAAATAGTAAAATATGTGTATAAAATCAGTCATTTTCTGCTCAGGTTTTTTTTTTCTTCAGATAGCTAGTTTGGGTTTATTTTTATTTGTCTTTTAATGGTTTTTTAGCTTTTAATGTTGATCTATTGATCTTTTTAATACTGCTCAGATTAGAAGGTCTCTTTTTGTCAGTAATCCCTTAACAGAACTCTCAGGCTTCCCTAGTGACTGAGTGGTAAAGAATCCACTTGCCAGTGCAGGAGATGCGAGTTCAATCCCTGGTCAGGGAGAGCCACTGGAGAAGGAAATGGCACCCACTCCAGTATTCTTGGCTGGGAAATCCCATGGAGAGAGGAGCCTGGTGGGCTACAGTCTGTGGGGTTGCAAAGAGTCGGACATAACTTAGTGACTAAACAACAACAAAGAGGAACTTTAAGACAATACTTTATGCATATATTATTGTTCTTTATTATAAGTAAAGCCTTGGTATAGGAAGGATGGTAACATAAATTTAAGTTGTAAAAACCTTCCTACCCAAGCTTGTCTGACATTTCTTTCACCCATTACCATTTTCCTCCTAGCAGATCTTAGGAATGTTCCTGAGGTTCCGATGTTCCAGACTTGAATGTCAGCAAGAGAATAAATGACTGTTAGATACCTAAAATGACATATAAATAATGACTTAAATGATCATACTGGTTATTCATAGTTACTTTGATAGATCTTTAGGTTACCTTAGATTATTAGTGAAAGTGACTTCTTGCACTAATTTTTCCATATTAGTTGGTAATTTCCCTCGCTTGGAACTTGTTTGGCTTAAACTAGCTGACAAAATAGGGAAACTAGTTAGGATCTCTGGTTACCATTAGAAATGAAAGTTAACTGTTATTGAGATTACTCCCACCTATCCATTTATGTAATAATATAAGGAAAAGATTTTTGTTCTTTTAGACTTCCCCTTCTACTTAATAATTAGACCAAAGGTTTTAAGTTGCCTGAATCACTTAATGTGAAGTTCTGTATGTTATGTATACTAAATTTTGTTATTTCCAAAATGAGGCAGTAGTGATTCTTTCAGAATCTTTATTTTGGATCGTAGCTTACTTACCTCTTTGAGGGTTTAGAAGTATGGTAATTGGTGGATTTTGTGTTATAGTAGGCAGGCATGCATGGCATTGTAGTATATCATTTTGTCTCTGCAACCACATGGGGAGAAGGTGTTGACTTTACTCGGGTTTTACACGAGGAAACAGAAAGTCTGGAGTTTGAGTAGTCTGAGAAGAAACAGTGCAGACAGTTTTAGAAGTGTATCTGACGCCAGTGCCAGGTGAGCTGTAAATAGGGGAATGAAGAAAAGTAAGAGAGAAAAATCAAATCCTCAAAGAAGTAGGAGAGAAATTGGGCCATCTTAGGATAATATTTTTTAATGCCTGAAGCTTACATAACTTTTATAAAGCTCCTAAACTGCTTTTGATTCTCACCACAGTGCTACAAGATAGTGTGCGTGACAAATATTCTCATTGTACAGGTGAGGAAACTAAGGTCGGAGCAGTAAGTGTAGGTTAAAGGAAAAGACCTCTTCTGACCCTCACCCAGGCGTGTAATTCCAAGCAAATGGTGAAGGACAAGGCTAACAGTGGTTCCCAGTGCTGCCTCCACATCTGACTTTCCTGAGGGGGTTGGGAAATACTGGTGCCTGAGCCAAATCCTCAGAAATTTTCACTGGATGGATCTGAGATGAGACTTGGTCTTTGGTATTTTTGTGATTCTGTGAGGAGGTCAGAATTGAGACCACCGCCCTGATACAAAGTGTGGTAGTGTGAAAATTGAAACCTGAGGGTTCTATGGTATTTTGCTCAAGGTTGCTTCAGTAAGAATAGATATTCACATTCTGCTTTCCTACAAGTTATTTGAGAATATAAGGAGAGAATTTTATAAAAGCCCACTGAAAATACAAAACATAACTCCATGATTATTGTCATTACCACTGGGGAAACATCAGCGAGGTGACTTTTGTTTAGTTTTCATTTCTGGTATCTAAAATAATTGTCACTGCTGCATATGCATATCATAAAATAATATTGACACTTATTTCTAATTGGGTTCCTTTCATGAATCTCAGGACAACATACAAATTTAAATCAAACCTAGAGATTAAAACAGCAATAGGAAAGAATTGAAAGTAGTAGCAAGGATTGTATCTATGTCTTTATCCCTAGTAACCAAGGTAATACTTTATCACATAGGAGGTTCCTGTTAAATATTAATGAGCTAAGCATATTCTGTGAAGGTGCATGAAATTACTGTAAAATGTACTAGTGTGATTTTATGACATACAAATTTGGAATTAATACTTAGAGCAATTTTATAATGGTTAATACTTAATTTTTTTCTTAATACCATCTGTTTTCTTTTAGGACCTATACAAATCAGCCTTCTTTTATTTTGAAGGAACATTTTATAACGATAAAAGATACCCTGAGTGCAGAGATTTGAGCAGGTATAGTTTGCAAAAATCTTAAAGTCTTTGCTCTTTCTCATCAAAATAGTGTTATCTCCACAAGTCCTATTATTGGTGTGTTAAGGATCTTTGCCAAGGAATTATTTTGTTAGATTGTTTTATTAGTTTTCAGATTAAAAAGTCTCTCTCAAATTTTTAAAATATTTTCAAAGTTATTTCATCCAGTTGGCCTAGGTTATAGTAAGTTAATCAAATTTTTACTGCTGTGAGAAATTTTTTTTTACCAAAGACATACATAGATCATTTCAAGATCTTTGCCAGCTATCTAAACTTTAAAAAAAAAAAAACATATTATCTACTGTTTCAGAAATTATAGTTAATCTTGTGTTGAGTCTTATAGATAACATCTGGAAAAAAGTAAATTCTACTTCAACACTTTATTAATCTCTGTTCTTCATATTTAGGTGGTAGTAAATTAATTCACTTTTTGACTTGTCAGGTGTATACTATTTGTCCTAGGTGAGTGGATATATATGTTGTTTATGTATGTAACATGAAAAATCTATGTCTGACATCATGCAGTCTACGTAAAAGTTTACCATACTTTAATCACTGGTGTTCTGACAACTAGAGTATGTATACATGTATAGTTTTTCTGAGTGTTTATATAAACTCTTTCATTCTCTTTCATTATAACCATTTGTATCTATATTCTAATGCAGCAGTTCTCAAACTTGGTCTCCACACTCCTTCATACTGTAAATAATTGACTCCAGAGAGCTTTTATGTGGGTTATAGCTGTAAATATTCACCATACTAGAAATCAAAACTAAGAAATATTTTTAAATATTAACTAATTTAAATAATCTGGGCTTCCCTGGTGTTCCAGTGGCTAAGAATCTGCCTTGCAGTGCAGGGGACACCAGTTCAATCCCTGGTCTGGGAAGATCCCACATGCCACAGGGCAACTAAGCCCGTGTCCCGCGGCTAGTGAACCTGCGCTCTGGAGTCCAAGGTCTGCACCTGCTGAGCGCGCGTGCCCTGGAACCCATGCTCTGCAACATGAGAAGCCACCGGAACGAGGAGCCCACACACCACAACTAGAGTAGCCCCTGCTGTCTCCAACTAGAGAAAGCCTGTGTAGCAATGAAGACCCAGTGCAGCCAAAAATAGTCCAATTACAGTTACCATTAATGACATTTTTGTGAAAAATAACTTTCCCAAACAAATAGAAGAGTGATATACATTTTCCATTCAATCTTAAGTTCTTACACATCAGTTAGCCTCCTGAAAACTGGTGTTTATGAGAGGAAAACCGGTTGAAAGGGCAAATAACATTTTAGGATTACTGCAAAGATATTTTTGACCTCATCAACCTCTGGGGGGTGTTTCAGGACCTTACCTTGTGAACTGCTGCTCTCATGGATACAGAAAAATTCAGAGGTGGATACAAAAAAATTCAGAGTTCTTTCCTACTTGGCAACATGTATCAACCACTCTGATTTTCACCTCGAGATGGTAATTGTCCAATTAATTGGGTGAACCAGCTTATGTGAAATACTGCAGTTGCAAGCTGTTTGGAGCAATGATACGTCCTTGCCTTTTTCCTCCTCAGAACCATCATTGAGTGGTCAGAGTCCCATGATAGAGGCTATGGAAAGTTTCATACTGCTAAGATGGAAGACTTCACCTTCAATGATTTGTATATTAAAGTGGGTTTTCCTTACTTATACTGTCACCAGGGAGACTGTGAACATGTTGTTGTCATTACTGACATAAGGTAAGTGGTAGCACTCAGAACATTTGTCCTGTTTTATTTCACAGTAGAAAACTATGGGTAGATTTGTTTGAAGTAAGAGGAATAAAAGAAATGATCACTGCAGCTTGACTCAGGAGCAGCAAAAATGTTTGCTTTTTCTACAATGACCAACTCTGCATCTGCATCTTGTCTTTTAGAAAATCTGTAATAAATACTGTTTAACCAGTGTGAGCCATTTGAAATGGTCCAACTCTTTGTAATGCCACAGTCTGTCCATGGAATTCTCCAAGCAAGAATATTAGAGTGGGTTCTCTGGAGAGCCCCCATATTGTATTTCTGAAGAAGATCCCTTCTTCAGGGGGTATTCTTGACCCAGGGATCAAACCCAGGTCTCCTGCATTGCAGGCAAATTCTTTACCATCTGAGCTACCAGCGAAACCCTATTTGAAATGGTAGAATATGCCAAAAATCAAGAAAAATAACTGAAGCTCCTCCTCTGCCCAAAGACACTGTATGACTTCTGTGAGTCTCCATGGGCCCCCTCCTCCATTAAAAAATACTAAAAGTTAAAAAAAAAAAAATACTAAAAATTATATTTTATCATAGTGCCGGTATTAAGACAGATATAATACAGGCTAGATTTTTGCTATAAAAATATTTATTTAGGGGTTAGAAATTTGTAAATGCTCTATTAAAGTATCTTCATTTGTGTATTGGACAGCTGTTATTCAAGTAGTAATCATCCATTTTGTATTTTTTTTTCCTTTTTTTTTTGCTTGCTTCTATGTCCATTTTGTATTTTATATAGACCCTTTGCTTTGCAAACCTGCACATGTATTTCTAAGTTTCTTTTCTTTTTGCCAGAATTTGAAGGAAATAAAAGGGAACTGGAGGAAGAGAAGAATAATTCTAATGTTTGACAAATATGAAGACTTAGTGCTTTGATAAAGATTTAGAGCGGGAAGAACTTAAGTAGTCTTAAATGAGAGTTAGGGATTATAAAGTTTGTGTAGCTGGTATCTCTAGTGAATAAAGCTTTTCATTTCCTTATTAGGAAATCTTTATGAAAGACTACCATAGTGTAGGAATAAGCTTTGCTTGATGCTTGGTCTTGGTTTGATTTCTTCTGAGAGAGAATGAAGATGTTCTTATGGAGCAGTGACTCATGCTGATGGCTTTCCCTGCCTCTCCTTTTTTTTTTTGGTTTTAGTGACCAGTCTCCAAAAATTTACTTCCCATGTCCTCATTCTCAGGAACGTACTTTGTGTAAAGTACTTTACACAAAGAGTAAACCTTGAAAAAGGAACACATGGAATGCAAAGCAGGACAGATGAGACATAAAAGGAACTCTCAGAATGATAGCTGTAGAGCAGACCTAGAGAACAGCTTAGTCCAGAGACTGGACCCGAGGACTCAGGAAACACGTCCCAAGGCTGCTAGACCTCCCAGTGGTGTGTGGCCCATGTGAAGAGCACGATCCCATTCTGTCAGCAAATAGGGAACTGAGTTAGTGACAGGTACACTGAAACCTAATAAGGAATGCAAACATGAGATAATTAGTAGCTAGAAAACAAGTGTTACATGAGAAAATGAACCTATAGTCAGTTGTGTGGTTTAGGGACATGTTTAATTCATTAGTCATAATGTAAACATTAAATATCTATTTAACCAAAGTTTAGTGGTTCTGTAGAGGGATGTTGAAAAGCTGTATTAAAAAGAGGCAGTTAAATGAATGGAAAACAGTTGCCTCTCAGGAACAATTGCTGAAGCAAGAGCCAGAAGTGCTCATAAACCTCATAGATTTAAAGGACTTAACATTATATATTTCTTTGATAATGTATTTCTTTTCTAAGTTTTATATAAGCTGTTCATGCTCTTTACTCAGATGAGGGGGAATGTGCCTCAGAATAAGCATGAGATGGAAGACAATCCACTTTTCTGATGATCTAAGTGTCCTTACATTTCTCATAGTGTAGGCTGTACAGCATCATTCCTAAAATTCAAGGCAACTTAGAAGAGCAATTTTCACTTACTAAGCATTTGCTATGTAGGACTTTCCTAAGGAGTTTTTTAATGTAATTGACTGTAAGTATTGGAAAAGACCCTGATGCTGGGAGGGATTGGGGGCAGGAGGAGAAGGGGATGACAGAGGATGAGATGGCTGGATGGCATCACCAACTCAATGGACAGGAGTTTGAGTAAACTCCAGGAGCTGGTGATGGACAGGCGTGGCGTGCTGTGATTCATGGGGTCGCAAAGGATCAGACATGACTGAGCGACTGAACTGAACTGAACTCTTCCCTCAGTTGGTAAAGAATCCACCTGCAATGCAGGAGACCCTGATTTGATTCCTGGGCTGGGAAGATTCCCTGAAGGGAAAGGCTACCCACTCCAGTATTCTGGCACGGAGACTTCCATGGACTGTAAAGTCCATGGGGTTGCAAAGAGTTGGACACAACTGCATGACTTTCACAAGTAATTTTTATCTTACAGGAGGATTTAATCACTCATTACTATCCCATAGTTTAATAGTTGGTAAGCTATCGTTTATTAATCATTTTCTGATGAAGAACATGGAAGCCTTCATCTTGGAAGGACATGCTGCAGTCCATGGGGTCGCAGAGTCAGACATGACTTAGCGACTGAACAACAAATCATTTTCTGATGGTAAAGTTAATATAGTGCTACCCTTTGTTACTGAAAAAAAGAAAAATCAGATTTTATACTTCTTAAGGGGTTTTTAGAATACTATTGTGCATGCCCTTCATTTTTCAAATGAAGAATTGGGGTCCAGCATGGGTAAGGATTTATCCAAACCCACTAAGCTGATTAGTGGTGTAAACTTACTTTCCATTTTTAAAATTTATTAATTCTGACACCTAAAACTAAAATCCTACCAATTCACATTATATCAAAGCCAGATTTGGATTTTTAGTAAAAGTTTTTTTAATTAAAAAGAGCCATGTTTGTAATTCAAAACCACTTAATCTGTAGCACTGAGTACATTTTCTCAAACTGTGTTCCATCAAAAAAGTACTTAGTAAACAAAGCACGGATTTTAAGAAATTCACCCAGGTAATGCTGCCTACATTTCCCTCTCAAGAGTCACAGTGTACATGGCCCTAAAGAGATTTGTGAAATTTCACAGAAAAGTGTTTAATCCCAAATGTCTTTCGGAGAGTGTTTTATGGAACATAACAAATTGAAAATATACCTACTGTGTTCTTCATTTTGAGGTAAGGATGTATTTCATTACAGCTCACAAAAATTTGCACATCATTTATTTATTTTTTCATGTACAAAAGGCTTGTGCATCATGACGACTGCCTGGATAAGACACTTTATCCCCTTCTTATCAAGAAGCATTGGCTTTGGACCAGAAAATGTTTTGTTTGTAAAATGTTCACAGCTCGGTAAGTGATTCTACTTTTTTCCTTGGGAAGTATTGGTTTTCAATAGTGAAGCACTTTCGATCTTTGGTATTTCTGTTTTTTTCTGTTTTGAATTGAGGACTTGTACTTTGATATATAAATAATATAAAGAGTTTTATCTAGTTAGAAAGCACTACAAATAGTACAAATCAGTTTAAGCTACAGCTGTATTTTTAAACAATAAGCAATTGAATTCGGTATAAGAGAAGTCTAGGGACTAGGTCAGACTTTATAGTTTGGTTGATAGCTTATGCTGTCAGACTTTATAGTTTGGTTGATAGCTTGTGCTGGATGATGTCATCAGGAAGCCAGGTTCTCTTTCTGCCTCTTGTCAGCAGTTTCCAAAATGGCCTCATCCACAGCCTCTCCATGATAAAAATAACACCTGGTCTCATTTTTATTTTAATAAGGTCACAATATGGTTTTATACAATTCTGAGGTTTCGCATGTTTATATTATGTTTAACTATGAATCACTCATAAAACCATCTAGAGGAAAAGGGAAGAATGTAATGTCATTAGTGTGTTTTGGGTTCCCCACCACAACATGCTTTTCTAAATGATCAATAGAAAAACACGATAAATCAGTCATCAGATCAAAATGGCAATTAGGGAATGAGATGAGATGCATATTCCATGAGATGCACAATTCAGATAGACTGAAAAATATCATTTTCACTTAATGTGACATCCTGGTTAAAAAACAAAATCTCAGTTGACTAATAGTTACCCATATTCCATTTGCATACCCTCTGTATTTAACATTTTATCCTAAACTCTAGGTTATGTTTGAAGGCTAAGTGTCGTTCAAGCGATGATACTTTCAAATATGGATTTATATTCTTTTCTACTTACCTTTAAGGAGAAATCTTTCAGAGAAAAGTTGTCCTTTTGCCTTGTAGAATACTGGTAGTGTTATGTCTGTACCTGTATATGTGTATACAGTATTATATAAAGGATCATACTGTATAAAGATAGAATAAGGCAATAGTGGGAATGTTACCTATACATGAAAAAGTTGATTGTAATGATATACATCTTTTTTAACTACAGATGGGTGACGAACAATGACAGTTTTGCACCACAGGATCCATGTTTCTTTTGTGATGTTTGCTTCCGGATGCTCCACTATGATGCAGAAGGCAACAAACTGGGGGAATTCCTCGCTTATCCCTATGTTGATCCTGGAACCTTTAATTAATATCCAAAAGTGTACCCTTGTGAAATAACTTAGTTACTTTACTTCCAAGAAATGCCAACGAGGAACAGGATCCACCAGAAACAAATCGGCTAAAGTTGTCATCCCCGCAAAGAGAAGTTCAAATCACAGATCTTCTTAAGCAGTCTGAATGTATTTAAATGTTTGAATTAAATTATTTTAATATTTATTCCAGAGTATAGTTTCTTGCCCATTTTTAAGTGAGTTGCCTATTGAATTGTAGGAGTGCGTTATGTATTCTGAATACAAATCCTTTGTCAGACATTAAGTATTCTGGTTTTCTCCCAGTCTGTACTTTGCCTATTTGCTTTGTCCAGAGGGGTATTTGCTCCTCTACCATTAGCAAAATTCTCCTAACGATACATCAAGTGATGGAAGTGTTTTGAAAATTCTTTGAAGAATATGAGAGCTATACCTTGTACCATGAGACTTCCAAGGTAAATATCCTTCAAATATCTGTAATAAAAATGGAGAGGTTAAGAATAAAAGTACTTAAAAATATAGTATTCAGAAGAGCTATTGTGTAATTTTACACTGAACTCTTTGTAATGTTAGGTTTTATTTTGGTAGAAACTAGGAACACTAAACATTTCAAGACTCACTACATGAATAATGAATGTATAAAGAGCTTGGGTATATACTCATAACTTCATAGAAGTAACACTTAAATTGAAGCTTTATTTCTTGACCAGAACTTTTTGGAATCACAAATGCTATTTAAAATGTATGATGATTTTAATATTTTTATGATTTAAAAAAATAGATTTTATCTACCATAATCACTGAGATGGGAAATCAAGATCCCATGGATTGCTGGCTCTGCATCACTACTGTTTGGCAATAATACCAGCGTTCTATGCAAAAAGAAAACAATTGTTTTTCTAGCCCAGCTGTTCATTCTTCTGGTACCTTTGTTATGATAATCTAGTTATCCAATTCTTATTTGGGGCCAGAGGACAACGTTGATAATTTTGAGGAAGGTCTAGATCCATCAGAGAAAATTAGAGCTACTTACACTATTTTATTGAAATACTCTTGAAATCTTTTTTGGTGGAAAATATTTAATTAATACTTTGCTGGAAAAGTATTAAGCAGAATTAAATTTTTAAACATTTCAAATGTTTAAAAATGTACTTAAATTTCACCTTCTCTCTTCTAGGTTATATTTATATTCAGTTGAATTCCACTTTCCCTGGATGGCTGAGAACATTTACCATATAAATCAAAAACTGATGAAGCCTGTAAGATGTGTGTTTAAAAAGTCGACAAGAAAATGTTTTATGGACTTATATGCCACTTAAATCAGTTAAGTCAACTGTGGTATGTAGAAGACAATCACCTGTCACCTGTTTCTAGTGGCTGTACTCACTGGTTCAATCAGTACACCAGAGAATCAGCATAAGAAACTAAGAGGTCCCTTCATGGCTGTTACTGCCTAAATGTTTACTTTCATGTCTCCGATGATGTTCAATTTAAACCAACTGAAAATCCGGCTGGAAAACCTGAAATTTATCTAATTCCTTAAAAGTTCCACAGGTAAAAATGAATTTTTGCTTCCTTTATTTTTAAACTGCATTCTACAAGGGTCTCTTTACTTCTGTTTTCATCATTTCATATTCTCAAAACAGCAAATTCCAGGAAGTGTATTGTCTTAAAGCAGCATTAATGTATGTGTTGACCAATCAACTCATTTTACTGGCAGAGAAATTAGATTGTCAGTTAAAACATTATACTGCTATTAAAATTCCTGTTTTGTTATTTATTGAGATTATTACTCTGTGGTTCTTCAAGCTAACGTTTCCGTCAAAGTTACAAAGGCTTAGATACCTATCTTCATTTCCTCATGAGATCTAGAGGGAAAGTAGCCGTATTGTCTTAAAACTTGCCAATGTGCTGCAAATCAGTTATACATGTCTCCCACCTAAGTTCATGTTGAAACTCCTAATTTTGAAGCGGGTATAAAAGATGCCTCGAATCGGGGATTTTGTAGCTGTAAAATTCAGTATTAAACACATAACTGTTAAACTACATATAACACTTTATCTAATGAGGGCAGATATGAAATGTCATGAACTTACTAATATCCTATGTTAGAAATGAATCAATTTTGATACAGTAGTGGATGGACATGCACAAAATTATTATCCAGAATTCTAGATATTGAATTATTTTAGGCTCAGTAGCCTTTAAAGATTATTTGACCCTTCTGATCAAACTGCAGTGTTTTTATCATCTCTAAGGTTAGAAAATTACACAGCAGATTATAAATTATAAACACATTTCTGCCTAATGTAACTATGGCTTTGTTATTTCCAGTAGATCCTTTCTCTGGCCAATTGGACAAAATAAGTTGTGTTAGTGAAGGCTTCAGAGCCTTGTGAAAGCCTTTGTACAGAATTAGATGGCACACCTCATCTTGACCTGACATCTTTAACCAGGTAAGTGGGTGTGGGTATGCTATGATCAATGCATCAGCAAACTGGGTAAAATCTATCATCCTATTTGGAAGTCACAGGATATACTAGCAAATATGAGGCTTAAGGTATTCTAGTCAAGCTGTTTACACATACAGAGTGTTCAGCATCTCCAGTCTGGATGATACATCTGAAATTTTTCCAGAGCACATGAGAAAACATGCAACAATGGATTCTTCTGGGTCACTGCATAACTTACTCTTTGTAAACTTATTTTTAAATGTTACCTGGTGGTTTAAAAAAAAAAAAAGCACAAAATAGATACTGCTTATACATTTAAAAAAACATGCTTGGTTGGGGGCACTAGCAATCTCATTTAAAATATCTCTTCAAGACTTACTCAGCTGTGGAGTTTTGACCAAATACAAATTTAAATTGAACCAGTGTTCCTAAAGATTGGTAATTGTTCATAGGACTTTTCCTTAAAGAGTTCTTGAGAATGGTTTATCTGTCAATCAGCCTATGAAAAAAATTTCTTAGAGACTAAAGAGAAGGCAACTGTGTTTTTAAAGCTACATAAATCAACTGCCTAGAGCAAAGTATCAGACAAAGTTTCAGAATGATACTGTTATCTCCAGAATTTCAATCGTCTATGGTTTCCTGGTAAAACTATGTAGATCCCTTGGGTCACTAAAGGGCATTTCCTGAATTTTTGTCATTTTGAGCTTACGTTTTAGTAACCTGTGTCCCCAAATAATACAGTTTCTGTGACCACATTATACTCTCTTGGAAGCAAATCCAGAATTCTATCCCACTTTTTTATATGGCAAAGAAGTAATTTACTACTGAAGTTTGATAGAAAAATTCTTTAATCAAAACAAGTTTACATGTTGACACTTATGGCTTAACTAGAATAAATTTGTCCAAGTTTAAATTGTGTAAGGACCAAACAGATGTAATATCCAGAGTTCCCTCAGAACAGTGGGTCCTAGTTCCATTGTAAGGCTTCTCAAAAGCAAAACTCCAATTACTGAAATGATTCCAAGTTTTCATCTAAAGATGAAAAAAATTACCCGAGAGGTCAAAGCATACAATGCATGTCACATGCAAACACTGGTATTTAAGCCTTTTCCCCGTATTCCTAGTTTCCAAACATGAGAAGCATATTTTAAGCTACTGCAAACCACCAACTGACCTAGTATTCAAAATATCTTAGAAATGATGTTTGTTAAGGTTGTTCTTAAAATTTTGTGTTAACCTTTGTTCTGATTTAGTCCATATACATGAAAATACAGACAACTCCTTTACTTTTGTCTACTGCCTCGGAGTAACTTTTTGCAATCCTTTCACATGTATGCATTAGAAATAAAAATTCCCTTCTCATATAGTCATGTTTTCAAATAGGTTTGTTTCTTTATATAGTATTTATTTTTATTTACTGCAAAAAGCATTATGGATTGCAGTTTTTCCAATTAAAAAAATACTTAATGACTTCTTTAATGAGTGGGACTTTTTAAAAAATTCAGAAACTCGAGACATTTCTCAAAAATAAACTTTTATCATTTAGTTTTCAGTTTCAGCTACTACTGCCTGTAAAGGATCTTAAATGGTTGAACCCTAAAAGCCAGATTTATTCCTACATACACTCCTACTTACTGCAGGAAACTCATGTGACTTTCACTGAATTCTCAGCCACAAAACTAAATTACCTTCAGAAGTTAACATGAGTTTTGCACCTCGTAGAATTGTCAGTTCAATGTCAGTTGGGTATCTAGTTGTCATACAAAAAGGCATACAGACTGCACATTACTACAAAGCAGCAGGATCATGTAGCACAAGGCAGATTGAGATTAAAGTCAACTTTTGTTAAGAGAAAGGAAGGAGTGAGTACTTGTATAGAAGTAACATTTTATCAACCATAAAAATGCTTAACTTCTACAAAACCCACAACAGTGAAAAGACAGTCTGGTAAATCCAATTTTTGTAAAAACTATGCACAAAACCCACAGTATCTGGGAAAAGAGGAAAAGTTTTATACAAGTAGCAGTTTTAAAAATGTAACTTTTTTCTACTATCAATGACACATTAAACATACACATACTAACTGAAAATATGCTACAACCAATGTCTGGAAAAGCAGTTGAACATTCCCTAAGTGAACCTCCCCTCACATTTACCATATAATGTAGCTGTTAATACTGCACAAGTACAATTAGCAATGTTTAGTCACTTTTAAACAAAGATCAGGAGATTTCTCCCTCAAAACAAGTTTTAAACATCAAAACCTATGTTTATAAAAATTTAAAACTTTCAGCAGTCTAAATATTTCAAATGAAAACCATTACAAACTTCTCAAATGTTCTTTATATTCCAGGTATGTCAACCTAGTTATCTAGTGTAGAATCCTTCAGAGATATTTCAGTCTCTCTCTCTTCACTGGATGGCCTAAAGAAAAAGGGGAAAAAAAGGTGTGACAACTGGAATTAGGGGGCTTTTGTTCCTCAGGAGAAAAAAGAAGATACTATATCTGTGCATTATGTTTTTCAAAATGTTAATTATTTTTTGTTGTAAATTTTATTTTACTATGTTGTGTTTTCTTCCCAAAGTAATATGCAGATAAAACAAAATAACTAAAGGGAAGCATCATGGCCCAGGCCGTTTTCAGTCATTTCTATCTTTAAAATGAGTTCTCTAAATTTTTAAGAACATGAAAATGTATCTATGGTACCAACCTATTATAAATCGTCAGAAGATTTCCCTGATATCAAAATTAGAAAGGATGCTTGGTTCCAAATCCTGGAAATGTACAGTGGACAAATCAAGATTTGGGTAACTGTAGTTTCATACCTAGTTATTTTAGCATGGGTATTATAACATAGCCTGTGATTCTAGATCTAATTTCTGCATTATTCTGTCAAAAGTCAAGAAAGTGTGAACTTGAGTCATTAGTACAGGTGTTATCAATGGAACAAGTGCAAGGAACAGTAATTTTTTTTTTAAACACGATTCCTGCTTAGCTCTATTCCCTTGAATACAATGACACATTAGTTTTAAGTAGTTTCTTTATAGTTTGGCCATTTTGATATGTCTTGAATCCTTAGTTCAGGAAGTGAGTCATGAAAATATAATCCCTACACCAACGATCTGGGATCAGCAATGTGACTTAAAAATTAAAACATTACAACGCACTAAAGTATGTCCTCACTTTTTCTTACTGCTGGCCTCGTGGTTGTCTTTGCTTTCTTCATTGCTGTCTCCATTGTGTTGTGGTTGATTACTGTCTTGAGCATCCGATCCTCCATTTAGAGTCTTTGAACCTTTAGAAAGATACCAGTGGGAAAACTGTTAGAGCTTTGAGGACATCTTAAGTATTAGGAAGACCCAAATTCTAGAACTAAACATAGCCCCAAAGTTCCTAACACTGTATTTTATGTGACATTGCATTGTAATCCTTTGGGTAGACAAGGCACAGTAAGAAACAGGGTTACTACCTATATCTATTCACAAAAAAATAGACTACTAATCTGATTATTCCAATTGTTACTGTTGTCAGGAAGTTACTAAAGGGTGGTACAATTCTTTAGAGCATCGTGATTTATTCCAGTGTTAGAGCATCGTGATTTATTCCAGTTGTTAGAAAAACCAATGTAAACCACAGTAAAATTTTGTATTTAAGAACAGAAGGTGGCAAAATAGTTACCAAATGATTTTGTCTTCTTACTTAGAAAATGATGAGGGTTTCCCTGTAAATATTATTTCATTCTCAAACCTCTGGTTTGTTATCATTATCACTCCCTAGTAAATGAGTTAAGAAAATCCAACTCCTTTTGAACACTTTTTCTATGTTAGGGAGCTGCTGCTAACATATTTAGTACCATGGAATCGGGGAAGCTCCCAATGGTGCAGGCAGTTTATTGTGCTTCACAGATCTTGCATTTGTATTTTACAAACTCAGTATTTATGGCAAGCCTGCATCAAGCATGTTTATCAGCACCGTTCTCCCAACAGCATTCGCTCACTCTGTTTCTGCATCACATTTTGGTAATTCTCACAGGATTTCACACTTAGACGTTTATTATATTCATAGAGTGATTTGTCTTTGATGTTACTATAACTCATGAAAGGCTCACTTGATACAACATTTTTTTAGCAACATTCTAAAAATAAGATATGTCATTTCTATAGCCATAACCCTCCCGCACACTTTAGACAGACTAACAGACTTTAGTATAGGGTAAATAAATCTGTATGCCATGTGACTGACTTTAAAATCCACAGGATTCCTGGAGCATAAGCATACCTGTATTATACGTTCTGTTTTAAACTTTGCTCATATATACACCTTAAAATGTTTATGACTGAAATAGCACAGGAATCTGCTTCAAAATAATCTTCAGGAGTGTCAGTGAAAAACTTGGAGATATAATTAAAGACCAGTGATCATGTGTTGATAGCTGCTGAAGCTGACACAGGAAGTTCATTCCTCATGACTTTTGTGTAGGTTAGAAATTTTCCCTAATTTAAATGAAAACAATAGCAACCACTACTACTAGTAAATACTAGTAGTTACTACTAGTAAATACTACTTGATAAAAACTTAAGGATGAAAAAACAACCCAGAAGCTTAGATTGAGCAGACTCTTAGGCTAAGTTCTTTTGGGACTCCCATCAACTACTGTAGGCTATCAATTAATGTAAGGCATTAATAAGATTAAATATCAAAGCCATTTTTAAAAAGTAATTCCAACAAATTGTTACCACATACCTGTTTGTTCCTTTTCTAGCTTTTTGTTTGGCCCTTTCTTCCCTTGATCTTTGGTTTTATTTGCTTCCTCATGCTGTCTTTGTTCGGCAAGAGATTTGTTCAGCACTTGTGTGATCACAGAATCTCCTTCACCAACCAAAAACATGTTCTTAAACTTGTTATACAACATTGTAGACTTTTCCATGATAACCTGACTAACTTTGAATCGCCGTATCTGGGAAAACAAAAGATAAGCTCAGAATTTTCCTAATTGGTTTCTGAATGTTATTTAATGAAGTGGTGATAATGAGGAAATTTTTTAAATCTGCATAACTAAAGATCACTTACTTTTTTCAGTGTTGTAATCATCTCTGTGTGTTTTTGAGCTTGTTGCATTGTGACCTGAAGTGAAGCCAGTTCATCCAAGGCCTCAATACATCTGTTGACATCCTTCATGACAAAACAGTAATTTCATAACTGTTAATTACCACAACTCATAGAATCCAAAGATTACTTTAAAAATAAGGCATACAAAATAGCCAGTAACATTCTGTTATCTCATATTTACACATACTTATCAAACCATGTTAGAAAAAAACATAAAGCTACAAAAGCACTGTATTTTTAAATGAGGTATTAAACACTTACAAGATTATCAATTTTGAGTGAATTTTTAATTTCAGCATGTATCCTTTGAAGTCGAGAATCCATTGATGTTTCTATAAATTAAAATGTGAAACACAGTAAATAGGTTTCCCAAAACCAGTGTTTTTGTATAATCTAAACAAAGTATAATGGCAAGAAGTGGTAATTTAAAAAAAATGTTCTTAGTAATTCTGCCATTTTTAGTCTTTAGGAAACCAACATTCATCATATAAGCAAAGAATCACTGACTAGCTGCACTGTCTCTAAAATAAGTGGTCTGCATCCACTAACTCCTTCTCAATCCTTTAGCACCTGCCTTTCCCTTACATATTTAACCAAAACTAAAATATCCATCTGAAACCAAATTTGTCAGAAATGGGGAAACATCTTGCTTTAGGTAGTGTTATAATAAATCTGACTTCATCATATAAGGAGCACTAAAATAAAAAACATGACCACCTTTGCAAGTTCACCTGATAATACTTAAAAAGTACAAAGCAGAACAGAATCCACGAGGGATTTAAAACGTGTACTTGTACAATAAGAATATCAAATGACTGATTCCAAAATGTATACAATTAAGTGTCTGTAAAACTTCCTTTCTGTGTGTAACATTATACATCTTAGAAAGTGAAATAACTAACCTCGCTTCTTCTCCACTTTCTTAACTTCTGGCTTCTTTCCTTCATCTTTATTCTGCCTATCAAATGTTAACACAAATATTTCAAAAACAGTGGAACTCTGTGACTGATTACCAAATGCCCACAATCCCTTTTGTAAAAGTTTTCTTCTTTAAAATAGTTAAGTGACCTAGATCACAAGGAATTGACTATAATTTTTAGACCTTTGCAATGCCACATTAGTATTAATTAGTATAAATATAAACAAAACATAAAAATTAACATACTAAAATAATCTAACAATCTAATTTTTCAGTGGCATTACAGATTTTAATAGCTGCTTTTGTGCAATTTTATTCCAACAGTAGTGTGTTAAAAGACCAACTGCAGGGTCAATGGATAAATAGGCCATAGTGGGAAGAGAATGCCTGTGTTTCATGAATTCTAAAATGGCATGTCAAATTAGACTGATTTAATTGTTCCCACATCTCCAAAAGGTAGGTAATTTGAGAGGTTCAAAGTTAGTTACAAGATTAAATAGACTATAATGCTACTATATTACAATAAAGTGGGATTTGCCACTATATCAAACTTAAATGACATTCCCTAGTGTTTACATACCATTTCACAAATGAAAAGGTACCATTTTACTGTAAATCACAAAAAATAACCATTTAAAAATGAATTCTTAATAATTTCTAGTACCTTAAGAGTTCGGGTCCTACTATAATAAACCAATTGAAATAGACAAGAACAAAAAATATCTAAAAATCAGGTTTTTTTTAAAAAAAACTTTATTTTAAAATTTTGGTTACAGTTTCATTTTTGTTTTCTTAACAAGTCTACCGTTTAATCTCTCAGGATTAAAAAAACAATTATTAATATTCTAAAGAATTAAACAACAAAGGTATGTCAAGGGAAGGGCACAACTGCCCCATTCTCTAGGGGTATAATATAGCTACTCCAGTTTAACACCTAGCTTCAAAACAAAATGAATTTTTATATTTTCTAAATGAAATAATGTACAACCACCATCTTCATCTGAGCTTGTAACTTTCAAACACAAAGCTTCATTTTAAGCTTGGTAAAAAACTTAACAGGAATGATGGCCGATCTTAGTATGTAGTGTGTACCTTACAGGAAATGTTTTTTTTAACAATCATAACACAGTAATATAATGCCATTAATGAAGTCCTCAATTTAGAATCTGGAACATTCTTCCATCAAAGGGGGGGAGGGGGAAATTCAGTCCAATGAGTCTGTCTCAAGATCTTCATCTCTTGTTTGCTCCACTTGTATTCTCTTTTCAGTAACTGGATTAATGCTTTGAGCCCAAAATGAGATATATTTTTTATTACTGTAGATTACATGTTGTTTGGCTGGGAATACAATACAATAAACTTTATTTTTGCATAATGCATTTCATACAAGCTGCATCTGAAATGCTTTACAGAGCAAAACTGTCCAAGTACAAAGTTTTGTAATAACAGAAGAAGGAAAGAAAACACAAATATTAGAATTTGAGAAAGTTACATTCGGAGGACATTCAAAAAGAAACTGAAACACATAAAGATTAACTTGAGATACTAAAGGGTTGGGCTAGATCTACTAAGCAACAACTAATTTTATATCTTAATTTGGGGAGCACAATAAAGTTAAAAGCAACAAACAGTCCAACAACTTTTCAGTGAAAGGACAGGAAAGGATAGGTAACAAAAAAATAACTAATATTTACATAAATTGTCCAAGTCTAACAGATTAAAGGGAGTAACATTTCTGAGCTTTAAATCAATTTTTAAATTACTCCCTCTTATAACTAAAACTGCTTATATATCCTCCAAAAAACTAAGAAAGGAGATGGTCAAATGCTATACTTAACAAGACTTTCAGCTTACAGATTTATTATATAAAGAAAAGGTACAAAATTATTTAAGAATAGCTTTTTTAAGAATTTCACTGCTTAAGTTTGTCTTAGTGACCTACAGCATGTTTTTAAAATCACCTCCTCACTAAAACAACAAAAAAAACAGTTTAGTCAGAATAATGCAAGACGTTTCACAAAGAAAGAAACGTTTTTCAGAGAAAGACCTCAGAAGAGACAGTCTAAAGATAACTAAGAAAACAAATGTAATAAACACATGAAGCCTAATCATCATTGTCATTGCTATTTTCCTTATAAAATTATTTTATAGAATAAACTTAAAGGGGGAAGAAATTCCCCATGGTAGGTATATATTATCTCCAAGTATCAAAACTTATTATCTTGATTTATATTGCACACATCTAATGCAAACCCTGTCAGCCTTTTAAATTTACTTGTACTGGCTTCATGGGTTTCCAACTGTGCTTTTGTTATTTTTGCTGGTCTTCTGGGGGAGGCCTGCTGGTGGTATGACAAAGATAGATATTTCTTTCATTCTTTGTCCACTAATTTATCATCTTTCTGTATTTAATATTATACAAGAAAACAGCAGAGGATGAGGACATTTTCTACAAAGCCTTGAAGCAGTTAAACCCTATCTGCACTTTCGGTTTAAATTCAAAATAATTCATAGGGTGATTATCTCAGTGAATTTCATCCTCTTTACTCAGAAAAGAATGAAGCCTGAAATATGATTATCATATACTGAAGACATTTTTCTAACACATGGGCAAAGTCACTTCTTTAGAAGGCTTCAGAAAGTCTTGAAAATGAGATTCTATTGTGTAAAATTTTCATGCTGGCTTAAAAAAGAAATTGAAATTTAGAATAAGAAAATACTTACTGCTCAGTTTCCATTTGTTCTTCTTGCTTGCGTTTTCTATCTGCAGCTTCTTTCTCATGTTGTCCTTTGAGCATATTCCTTCTATGAGCAGTCTGAAAGTTTCTTCCACCTTTTCTCTTCTGTTGTATTTGAAAATTAGGATGGTTTTAGTTAACTATCAAGTCAGTGACTAATGCAGAAATTCTATGGTTACAATTGTGGGAGAAAAGCAGCAACTAGTTTCTTAAGGGACAAATACTTAAATTACTAATTTAAAAAAATCTTAGAACTACACATTGTTGCTATGTAAATTTAACTTTCCCCTTGATGAATTTGGGATTCATAATCTATTTACTGCATTGCTATAGGAAGGACATGCTTTGGTTAATATGGATTAAAATGAAGTACATTAGGCTGTTTGCCTCTACACTGACTTCAGTACCTGTTTACTGATAAGTGCCTGCTCAACCTATGGAATTTTAGGTTCGGGTCTTCTGAGGGTATTAATAAGTTAGATAAACATAAATTAAAGACCTACACAACCTGGGTCTGTAGATTTCCAAGGCTATACACAAAACTTTTGTTGCATCCAAATAAAGTACCACTAATAAAATGTACACTAAGTAGGTCTGAAGTGCTCATTGAGGTCAATAATATAAATCTATGTGCAAATTTACCTTTTTACATCTGTTGTCACTGGTCACAACTTACTTGGCTTAATTCTTTACTTTCCTACCTTTTCTAGGTAGATGGGGTTACTGGAAGTTTATCATGCAACATTTAACTCCCATTTAATTATGAAGAGGTAAGATAAACTTAACGATGTACAATAAGGCTTCAAATTTGCTTTTTAACACAGCTAACTGAAGTTTATTCAGAAAGGTAAAGAAATTCATTTTAAATTTTAATCATATTTATAGACTTTCTTAAAGATACTGAAATCTTGATCTAAAGAACTACATAAGAAACTAAAAATAAAACAAAGGTTTTATCTGATATGCAAACATTCTACCTTTTCACCTTCTTGATCATCTCCTTCTTCTTCAGAATCAGAGGTTGATGTAACCCCTGTTTTGGCTAAATTTTTCCTTTTTGATTCAACTTCCTTTTTCCCCTCTTTTTTATCTGGCTCTTTTCTTGGCTTTTCTTCTTCCTTCTGGCCCTCTTCATCCTTTTTAAGCTGTTTTTTAGGTTGTTTTTCCTCTTGCCCCTTTTTCTTGCTTTTGTCTTCTTCAGTTATCCTATTTTACAGGTAAAACAATGAAAAATAAACTTTGTGTATCTATAGATCTTGTCATTCAACCACAATCTCCAAGTTAATAGCTATTCTGGATAACAATAAGCTATACATAGTTTTTTATTTAAAAACAAATTTTAAATATCTTCAAGGAAGGGTCATTATCAGCCTATCACACACAAAAAAGAACATCCTTTCAATATAAGTTAGAAGATAGAAAAATTACAGTGGCATTAGGGTAACAGAAGAGTGATTTTTCCCCCCATTTTCTAAGTTCTTTGTAACTCATTCACTTAAAAATAATACTGGGTACCATCTTAGATGCCATGGTACTATTCTTGACTCTGAGGAACAGCACTGTATGAGGTGTGTAAGATCCCTAGATTTTAGCCACACTGGCAAAAATACAATTGCAGAATTAAACTAGTATGGTGAAATACAGTCATTTTAAAATTTGAAGAAATATTCCTTGCAATTTAAAAGGCTCAATTCATGCATATAATGGTTAGATATATGGCCAATTAATATTATGCAGTGTTCAAGGAATTTTATTGAGAATTTCACATGTTATTTAAAAGCTGCAAGGAACCCCAGATCATTTAGTCCAACCCATTCCATTTAACAGATGAGAAAATGATTGCAAAAAGGTCAGTTAGCCCAATATCTCAATTCCAAATCAACTGACTTTCCAGACAACTGCTTCCTTGAACCCTTGAGATTATTAACTTGCCAAAGAAAAAAAAAAATCACATGTCTTTAGAAATTTTTGGTCACGTAACTGTCATTGGCTATGTTTATTTTCAAATATTATATGGGTTTCACCCTTCTAATAAATGGAAGATAAAGCAGGCAAGCAAAATCACTTAACTTTAGTATCTCCACAAATTAATTATTTTGATAATGATCATTTCGTGGAGACGCAGAATACAGGATCAAATATAAAAGGCATTTTCATGGCTCTTAAAAGTTACTGACCAATTGCCTTCCCCAAAATCTTACCCCCTGTGCAAAGAGGCAGGTATTAAAAATAAAAATATCCTTTTAACCCCACAGATCTGCTTCTAGCAACGTATTCTAAACAAGAAAAATGCATACATAACAAGGAATAAACATTTTAAGAATTATGACACACACACACTGGAGAAACATGTGACTACTTTTTAAAAAGTAGACTTAAAACGTGTATCATGTGCTCTTAAGAAATGGATTATTTCTAAGTTTTAAAAACAGTATTAAAGCAGAGAATTCCCATAAACATAACTAAAATTAAGTCTTTTCACCATAGTTCCCTCCTTACCATCCTCCATGAAAAACAGACCTCTTGAGAATAAGTTCTCTATTAACAGGTCAAGGTATGGGAGGAAAATTATACTAAAGGAAATTATAAATACAGTTTAATAAAAAAACAACCCCAAATATCTCAATGACTTGTAACAGATCTTTACATAAGGATTAGGAGGTGGTTTCAGCTTCTCTGGACTCCATTCTATCATCTTAACATTTCAGGACCCACTGCAAAGAAGCTGTCCCCACGAGAGATACCCATTGTTCTTATGGTGGACAGCTTACAATTTAAAAGGGTTTATATAGTTTTGCTCTGCACTTCACTGAGTTTTTGTCGAGATACAGAGCTAAGAGTAGCTGTAACAGCCAATGCCTAGCCTATATACAGCACAAATGAGAAATAAATATTGTAACCTACTGGAGTTGTCCATCATGGAAACCTAGAACGTGTGACACTTGCTTTGCATTTGAAACCCTACCATACAACACACAAAACTATCATCTGTGACAACTGGAAAGAAAATTTATTCAGTGAATTTTTGGCTTTGAGGGAAGAGGTTTCAAGACAAAATACTGGCATCTTCAGTTGATTGTTATCAACATAAATTTGATCAGGAACTTCAAGAAAAAGTAAGTTCAAAAAATAATAGGACAGCAAAGGAAGGAGAAAAAAATAACCATGCATCTCAGTGTTGAAAGTCGTCTCCAGCCTAAAAAATCTTTAAATTCAGACAAAGACAGGAGTCAAAGACACAGTCAAGGTAATGTATTAAGTTGCCAGCCTTTCCTTAAGAATTCAAACTGAGATACCTTGATCCTTCTGATAAGCAAATGATTGTAGGAAAAAGAAACCAGGAAGTGGATTTTCAAGAAAACATATAAACTCAAAGTACTTTTACTTAAGTGTAAAAAGATAAGCATGTCTTCTGGTGAAGTCTTATGAGTTAGACCACTGCACATGAAGCTGACTAGAATGAAATGGACACACACATTAACAATAAAGTATTGTTACACTACCAAAAGTGACACCAATCTGCATTAAGGGAAAGTAATGGAGATTTAAAAAGGAATCTTGGGTCAAACTCCCTAAAGCATGAAAGGAGACTAAGAAAGCTACTCAGCTAGTAAGGAGGGTAGCACTTTCCAGTGCAACTATGGATACTGAAAAAGATCAACTAAAGATGATACTGAGAAAGTAGAGAACTCTTCAAAGAAAGGGCCAAAAGTCAAGGAGAGAAATGGACTAGGAAGATACTGTCAGGAAAAAGTGGGATGGACCTAATCAAGGAAATATCCTTATATATAAAATGGGGATCTCACAATATTTTCCCAACAGAATTTCTTATTTCCTAGGGAGCAATGACTGCTATATGCCTCACAATCTTGTCCTTGGGATTATTTATGGTTCCCTATTCCAGATCAATGTGCATATATAAAGGGGAGAAGGGAGCAGATGACCTGTGTTTTAGTTCCTACGTCTCTACATCAAGGCCTTAAGTTGATCATGAAATCCCAGACTTGATGCCTTGATTAGAGAAGACATCTTACAGAGGGGATGAGAGAGATTCATTTGAAATGTTTAACAACAAACTCACCTGCATGTACTTTTAATATTTTAACTTCACTATAGTAATTAAAACCATGTTGTAATTTTTTGCCACTATTTTTAAGAATATTTAAACAGCTGCCTTGGCAATAAAATAAAACTCTTTCAACATGTATTGGTTAAAAAGTACCAACAATCTTAAATTGTTCTGTAACTGAAATTTCCAATAAACTGTTTTCATTCAAAACATTGTAAATCCATTCTTAAATGACATACCTGAGCCTTTTCCTATAAAATCTTCAAAGACAATAGCTACAAAGTTTTGCCTTGTTTGTCTAGACATACATACCTATTGGTGAAGTTTCTACCCAGAAAGCTGACACAAATAAGATCCACATAGAAAAGAAAGGTGGCAAAGAACAAAAAATACTGATTGTTTTGTTGCTAACTAAAAGCAGTTATCATTCCAAAAGTCTTTAAATTTTACATTTACAAAAATAATTTTAAGTGTTGTTTTGAAATAAAGGCTATTCTACAAGAGCAATATTTGTGGAAATTGTTTCAAAAATACTTTGTCTGGGGGGTGGGGTAAAAAAACACTTTGTCTAAAAATTTCTTTTTTTTTTTTTTTTAAATTTTTTTAAAAAATTTCTTTAAGCAAAGAAAACTATTATAAATTTTATCCTGCATTATGTGAGTATCTTACATCCTGCTATATAAGAAAATGTCTTGGATTAATGAAATGATATCAGATTTTTCTTGATTCCCTATCAACCTTAACTTTTTTGTATAATAAAACTATGTTTTAAAGAATTTCTCTCGTAATTCTAAGAAATACAAAACAGAATAACAATCATCTGTAAATAAAAACTTGTAGAAATGCAAGTAAGTTCATACATACTTAAAGTGAAATGTCTCATTTATTGCATGACTGATTATAATACTCACATGTCACTCTCTGAAGGACAAGCCTGTTTTACCATTTTGGGTCTGCCTCTTGGTTTTGGAATCTTGGCCTCTGTAGCTAACATTCACAGGAAAAAAATTTTTTATAACTACAAAGTTATAAATATACATACTAAGAATATTAATTAGTAGTTATTACAGATATATAAATATACATACTAAGAATATTAATTAGTAGTTATTACAGATATAATTACTTTGAGGTTTTTTTTTTTTACTTTAGGTTTTAAAAATCATATCCTCATTCAAATGAGTAACAACAGTTTAGAGAACTAAATCAAGGTTATTTTCAATTTACCCTTAGTATGACTGAAGACTTAAAAGAACATCCTTCACTGTTGTTTTAACATGAATGTCACAAAGTTCAACTTTATAGTAGATAATAGTCCTTATATTCAACATTCATATACATACCACAATATCATTTGTAAAGCTATGTTCATGACTTTGAAAATTCTTTATCAGAATTCACTAGATTCTCTAACAATGCCATTAATTTGATCCATTACAATATTAAAATCCAAAGAAAAAGGTAAACAAATTTGGGGGGTATTACTCAGTTTAAATCTGTTTCGTTAAGAATCCTATATTATGAAGTAGGAAAAAAAATTGTCTCTATCCTGGCTAACTTTCTTTGTTTTACTTTGTATTAGTGACAGATCCTTACAAACTATTTCCTATTTGTCAAATTAGGAAAATATTTTAAATAGGCTGAAGACATCTGCATATTGTATAGGTCCTAATAAAGAATGCAAAAATTTAAAAATTAGTAACTTTGATAACTCAAATGTTGTTTTCTCTTGCTTTAATTACAATTCCATTTGGAAAGCTTAAGTTTTCTAAAGTTAACAGGTAAAATAAACCCATTAGTCATGGAATATATATCTCACCACAGCCTCATTTGCTGCTATTAACAGAAAATGGGGATAAAAAGAAAATGAAAAAGTCTCAAGCAATTATTTCAAATTTAAATACCTTATTAGAGAGCAGAAACCTTAATGTTTATCTTCTTTAAAATGTATATGTTACACATAACCAAATGTCTATTCACCTATACCAAAGTAGCTATGGTACAGCACTTAAATGGATTAGAATACTGATCACAAGCCAGATATTTAAACATTAACAATCCTACCTGCAGGTCGTCCTCTTTTAGGACTCACTTTTAGATTAGCAGATGCTGTTGCTGTAGTCACTACTCCAGCCTCCTCAGTTTCTACTTGTTTTTCTGCCTGAATAACAAAGATTTAAATTATTTAGCATGGTTGGCATACTAAGTTTATTAGTTTAATGGCAAAAACATGCACTGTAAGATAAGTTCAAATATAAGCATAATTTAGGGAAAAAAAAAATTCATTTATTTGGCTGTGCTACATCTTAGTTTTGGCATGTGGAATCTAGTTCCCTGGCCAGGGGTTGAACCTGGGCCCCCTGCATTGTAGCGCAGTTTTAGCCACTGGACTACCACCAGGGAAGTCCCTAAGTGTTAACTTCTGTATGATTTTCACTTTTCAACAGTTGACTCAGTGATATCCTCAAACTTAGCTATGATTCTAGGAAACAAACAATAAAACTTCACTTTTTAGATCGTCTCAATCTAAAAAGAGTCATTTGCAAAAATAAGTTGAATATTCTTGATGCAAAGTGTTGAATAAAGTATTACACTGAATAGCCCACACATTGCTTATAAATGTACTTTCATTAAATATCTCAAAATGCTAACACTTTACACTGTTTACTTATGATATACAACCTAAATTAATGTTAAAAAAGGCAATAAATTAAGTTGCTGATATTTCCATTTTTAACTTTGTTAATATACACATGTTATTTTTGAAATGAGACAGATCTGCTATTCTTCCCTAGGAGTTATTATATTCCATGAAGAAGGACTTACTGTAAAGAAATCCCAATAAACCTTTGCAAACTATAATGCCCTAAAGGTAATGAGACAACAGCCCCAAATGAGAATCCATTTAATCAAGTCAAGCATTAGATTCAAGCATTAGAGCAGAATCAAGGTTAATAATCACAATTAGAAAGGAAACACAAGCATAACATCATAATGGAAGAGAGAAAAGAAACAGTGAAGAGATCAAAAAGAGCAATGAGGATTACTATGAGCTGCTTCCTCACCTTCAACTCCTTAGAATTCAGCCTGATCTAACAAAATAAAGGCAATAAAGCATCACTTGCAAAAACTTGCATAATCCAATCTTACTGATAACAAGTCTTAATCTTTTAATCAACAATCTGATTTGCAAACACTTGAGATAATGACAAATACTGGTAAGGATATGGAGAATTATTCATATGTTGATTAACAGTGATCAAATCAATAAACTGGTGAAACATTACTGATCATTATGAATATCAACAATACAGAATATGCAAATCTGACTCAGGAATCCCACCTTAAGAATTTATCCAGTTTTTCATTATAAATAAGTTTAATTTTAAGAACTTAGAGACCATCTCTGCCCCACTCCTAATTTGATAGCTCTGGAGTAAGAAGCCGGGCATCTGTTTTCATAACAAAGGTTGAGAACCCAAGACTGTATGAAAGCTCCTATTAAGGAGTTAGGAGGGTGAGGGGTTAGGAGGGCCAAAGTTCTCCAAAATTCAGATCAAACTGATAAGCTCTTTCAGTGCCAGAAGAAAAACCTCTCTTCAATTACACTTTCAGCTTTTGGAAATAACTTATGACACTGCATTAAGAATTAGAGGTATGAATCTTTTTGAGGAGATACCAGTTAGAGATAGCAAGTTCATCTATAACTAATACCACAAATAAACACTTTAATAAGCAAAAGTACAGCCCCTCCACAGACATATATTCTTGACTATTACAGCAAAATCATGTAAGTCAAAACCACTCCTCATGAAAATATTAATAAACTCAAAGAATAAGAAATATTTTATCTAGAGAAAGGACTATTATTTCAAACATATATCTAAATATCTTAAATGCAAATATTCTAACTAGATTAATTTCTTCCACGTTTTATCTCACTGGGACCTCTACTGTTCAGTTGCTAAGGGAGTCTGAGTCTGTGACCCCCTGGACTGCAGCACACCAGGCTCCTCTGTCCTCCACTATCTCCTGTAGTTTACTCAAATTCATGGCCATTGAGTTGGAGATACTATCTAACCATCCCATTCTCTGCCACCCCCTTCTCCTTTTTGTCTTCCATCCTTCCCAGCATCCAGGTTTTTTCAAATGAGATCTCATGAAATTTTTAAAAGACACTTACTCCTTGGAAGGAAAGTTATGACCAACCTAGACAGCTTATTAAAAAGCAGAAACATTACTTTGCCAACAAAGGTCTGTCTAGTCAAGGCTGTGGTTTTTCCAGTGGTCATGTATGGATGTGAGAGTTGGACTGTGAAGAAAGCTGAGCACCCAAGAATTGATGCTTTTGAACTGTGGTGTTGGAGAAAACTCTTGAGAGTCCCTTGGACTGCAAGGAGATCCAACCAGTCCATCCTAAAGGAAATCAGTCCTGGGTGTTTACTGGAAGGACTGATGTTGAAGCTGAAACTCCAATACTTCGGCCACCTGATGCGAAGAGCTGACTCACTGGAAAAGACCCTGATGCTGGGAAAGATTGAGGGCAGGAGGAGAAGGGGACAACAGAGGATGAGATGGTTGGATGGCATCACAAACTCAATGGACATGGGTTTGGGTGGACTCCGGGAGTTGTTGATGAACAGGGAGGCCTGGCGTGCTGTAGTTCATGGGGTCGCAAAGAGTCGGACACAAGTGAGTGACTGAACTGGACTGAACTGAATCCTTTTAACAAATTTTCTCCCCATTTATTACCCCATTTGCTAGCTCTACTCCATGACTTTACATAAAGGCCTCCCAACCCTACAAAAATCTCATGGGACTGTTACTCATCTGCATTCTTGTTTTGCTGCACCTGTCCCACAAATCTCCAACAGAGGATTACCATAAAACACTACCTTCCTTGTTTTATTATTCCCTACTGATCTGAGCCCTGCTGGGGGCGGGGGGGAATCTACAAACATGCATTCATTTTATGCAGCTTCATTTGTGGTCAAAGTTATCCATTAATCCTTTACCCTATCTTTTGTCATTCCTTTTCCTTCTCCTCCCTCTAGCATAAACTTTCAATCCTTTCTTCTCGCCTTATACCATATATGCAGTCTTGTTTTGAATTCAGTGAGGGAGAAGGGAGAGACTGAGGCCTGCAGGAAGGGATTCCCTTAATTTCCAAGTCTCCCTAGAAACTTTTAATAGTCCATTCCCTTCAATGTTAAAAAAGATGAAAAATGTCTGTTTCCCATTAAGTCAGTTTCTTTAAATGTGTTCTCCCTTTTCTCTCACTCAGCATTATTCTTAACTTTCAATAATTTAAACTCTTTCAATACCTTTGCTATTTCCTGCTTTCACAAAGTGTTAAAGCCTCTATTGTATTTTTTTTTACTTTAACATCCTCCCTTAACCATGGCAAATCCTTGTTGCATTCTCTCTCCTCACTTCAAAGATTTCAAAACCAGTGTAATTTTAACATTAAACATTTTATTCTTTAGTCTACTTCACCTGTTCTTATCATGTGACCTTAAAGTATCATGGCAGATCCTAACTGTCAAAACTTACTGGACCCCCTTTGCATCAGGACACTACTAACCACTCCCTCATTCTTAGAATTCTCTCCTTCCTTCTTTATCTTGATAGCTTCTCTTAGATTTTCTCCTGACAGTTCATTCTCCACCACAATTTTACAAGGCAACCTTTCATGGCTACTATATATTACCCTCAGGATTCTGGTTTCTGTGTGGTTCCTGGTAAACTTTCCCCCTTGACTAACCATCTAATAACCTGTATTTATATGAGACCACATCTGTAACTCCTACCTTTACCCCTTTTGGTGTCAGAAAAATACATATTTTCAGTCTAATTTTCAAAGGTGTTTCACCTCCTCAGCGTCTACTCCCAAGACATCTTCCACATCTCAGTATATACCCAGTCTTCCAAGCCAGCGCCCCGAGTCATCCTGGCTTCCTCCTTCTCGAGAACCTTCACACTCACTTTCGGTCAGTTGTTAACGTTACCCCGTACAGGGCTCTTAGCGTCCCATCTTTCACCTATACCGCTAAAAATGTTAGGCTAACTCTTTAGAAAGGGTTTCATAATTTAGTTACCAAGTCACAATCGTAATTCCCCATTTTAATTGTCTTAGGTATTTACTGTCTGTCTCAACAAACATGTACTTCAACAAGAACAAAGACATTATCTTCCTTATTCACTAATGATTTTCTGCCTGAGCCAGTGAAGTGAGTACCAAAATTCTGAATCAATTTATCAGGAAAATAGTCTCACTCTGCTTCAATTCAATTTCCATCATTTACACTGCTTTAAAAGAAGAAGTATCTGAAATTTAAAATGATTCAATGGCTATCCACCAGTTCTCTTAAGTTGAAGTTCTTCAGGATAACACATTGGTGTTTTTCATACATGTTTCCCTCAAACATTATGGTCTGATAACACTGAAATGCGTACTAGAAATGCTTGAAGCGAAGTTTTCTCTTATGCCTCTGTCCTCCTCTACTCCTCCATCTGCCTGTCAAAATTCTGCCTATCTTTTAAAATCTTGTTCAAGTTATCATAGCCCCTTCATACACACATCCCCCACAGGGGATAAAAAGCCACTGGAAAATATGAAAACAAATAATTACAGTGGCTTTAATTAAAGACACTGAACTCACACTACAGTACGACAAGAGAAAAAAAACAACCCTTTTTAAAAGACTGAACCCTTGGAGTTCCCTGGTAGTGAAGCAGTTGGGAATTGTGAGAATCTGTGCTTCCACTGCAGGGGGCATGAGTTCAATCCCAGGTGAGGGAACTAAAATCCCATGTGCTGCATACTAAGATCCCATGTGCTGTGTGGCTTGGCCAAAACAATAAACTAATATCATAATTTGCCATTAAAAAAAAACAAACTGAACACAAGTTTTCTTTGTAGCTTTGTCATATAATAATAATTTTTCTGACCTATTCATAAATAGGTGTGATGAACAAAACTTCACATAGGAAAGAAGAAAACATTAAATAAAATCCTAAGATGTACTTCATCCCAAACTGTCACATCCTCTCATTTCATGCAACAATGTTGTAAAGTAGTAACAACAGCATAATAGTGGATATTTATAAAGCACTTACCATGTATAAGGATTTATTATAGATATTTTATATGTCTTAACTGATTTAATCCTCTCAATAATCTAATAAGTATATATATTGTCCATTTTATAGAGAAAACTTAAGGCAGCAACATAAAAAGGAATGAAAATTAGTGCATTTTATTTTGTTTACCATTCAACTTAAGGAGGGAGAAGGAAATGGCAACCCACTCCAGTATTCTTGCTTGGAGAATCCTGTGGGCAGAGGAGCCTGGAGGGCTGCTATCCATGGGGTTGCACAGAGTTGGACATGACTGAAGTGACTTAGCATGCATGCATGCATTGGAGAAGGAAATGGCAACCCACTCCAGTATTCTTGCCTGGAGAATCCCAGGGACAGATGAGCCTGGTGGGCTGCCGTCTATAGCGTCACACAGAGTCGAACACGACTAAAGTGACTTAGCAGCAGCAGCAACAACTTAAGGATATTGTATCACTAAGAAAGGAACAGTTTTGATATGTAAACATAACCTACCCTTTACAATAAAGACTTAAGAGTGAAACACTAAGTTAAAACAGTACAGTTTTTTCACTGTCTATAGTTCCTCAATCCAGCTAAAATAAAAATTCTTTTAAGATCTCTGTGGTTAAGCTGTAGAATTACCTTTCTCTTCCTCCCTCTTCTGGCAGCTTTTGGAGTGGTTATGTCAATTGCTTTAGTCACATCCTATAAAAAGAAAAAAAGATGAAACTGATAAATTATGCCACAACTGAAAGAAGTTTCTTAAATTAAAAATCACAAACACGTTTCACTGAAACAACTAGGGGACTTGCTTGAAATTATAAACTTTGAAAGTCTTAATATTATCATTACAAAATAAGAGGAATTACTGGTATCCCTGTCCAAAAAAATTTGTCAGATCAAATATTAAAGTCACACTTGCTACTACACTGGGAGGTTTGTCTATTTAAATTTACAAAACACGAATCTTTCTACAGCAGAATCTTTAGTTTTAGGACTGTTAATGTTAAAAGGTGGTCAGGACTTGATCGTGTAACAATTTTATGACGCCTAGAAGGGCTGAGTAAGTATTCCCATTCAGATAATCAAATACAGAGCTGGAAATAAACGTAGGTTTATAAAAATTTGGTTCAATGTCCTTTCCCATACATTCATCCATCTAAAGAAATTAAACACCTCACTTTAAAAATATTCCTAACAAACAGTGAGCCAGTCTTTTAGCTATACCTCATATTTTGCACAGCAAAGTAACTTTACAACATCCAAGGACCTCCCTGGTAGTCCAGTAGCTAAGACTCCACACTCCCAATACAGGGGGCCTGGGATGGATCCCTGATCAGGAAACTAGATTCCATGTGCTGCAACTAAAGATTCCTTTCCCAGGCTGCAACTAAGACCTGGAGCAGCCAGAAAGTATAAAGATGAAAAAAATACTTTATAATATTATATTTAATATTCACACAAGGAAATAAGTCTTCAATATTTTCCCATTCATTACTTGACTACTTTGAAGATTACTTTCTACTTTGCCACAATCAACTCACTTTACAATTCTTCCTTGCAATAAGATGGATTTAGAATGCAAGAGAAATTAAACACACCTCATTGCTGGCTTTTTCTTCATGGTCGGTATCTTCCTTTGAAACACTTGTTTCTTTTTCTTCAACTTCAACATCAGATGACGCATTTGACTGTTTAGCTGATGCCTATGAACAATCAAATCTATTAGTTTCACAAAATAATTTTATCTGAACTTTAAAATTTGTGCCCATAAAAAATCAAAGCCTGTTTGTAAGAAAGCTAGGAAAGTACTCTTATTTCTGTTGCACAGGATACTTCTAATATGCACAATTTATAAACAGTTTTAAATGCTATTATTCCTTCAACTGATGCATACAAGCTCAGCAGATAAAATGATGAAGCAGAAATTAAAAGTACAATTACAAGGAATACCACCCTGATGTTCTAACCAACACCCAACAAGATACAATGTAAGGTGATTTAGAACAGCACAGACCTACACTATATTCAACTACTGTAATATTCTGGATAAGCTAATCTAAAAAAGGATATATACATCTATACAGATACATACATCACACCTTTATTTAAGGACCTTGACTGATCTATATTTCAAACTTAAGTTTATTTAAAATGCAGATTCCTGAAACCCAAACTTAAATGATTCTGATTTAACAGACACTGAATGGGAGTCAATAATCATTAATTTTTAAAAGTACCCCCAGATGAGAATATACTTGTAAGCAGGTGACTTAGAGTCCCTAGAGTTTCAAAATACCAACCAAATGATGACAACCAGAGGTATGGGTAAGGCACGTATTTACAAGATGATGGCAATGTAATCCAAACTGTGCACCTTTCTAGCTTTTTCCTTTGGATAGTCTTCTACACTGTTAACCCTTTTCCTTTTTGTAAAAAAGGCAATGCTGATAATCCACAAATTTTATACAGGTATACTAAAAAAATGTACAAATGTGTCCAAAATTACTTATAGCACTATAGAGATATTTATAAATTAATGATGGCAAATTTTTGGTGTTTCTTTTATGTAAGTTTGGGCTTGAATGCTTGCACCAAACCCCAGGAATGTGCCATTGAGGACGTCTGGGCTAGGAACACAGAGTACATCACACCAGCATCATCATTCACACTTATGTTAAGAACAGAAAACTGCTGGGTTTCATGCACACAACCAACCAAATATTTCACTGTGAAATAGCAAATTCCAAGTATCAACATGTATCATGAAAATTACCTGGAGATTAAGTAGGTAGATGGGAACAGAGAATAGAGTGACTATGCAAGACAATCTGGAGAAGGAAAATGACTTTGAAGGCACAATCATAGGATGCATAATCCAAGTTAAATCACAAAAAGCTATTTTCAGGAAATAATCAACTCAGTCTCTTGGGACTCCCATTACAGTGTCAAGGCAATAAGGACAGGAAATCATTCATCAGTTCTTACATTTGTGCAACAAACACTTAGTGGACAACTATTCTCTCCACACATATATAACAATGCCAGGCACACAGGACACATACAACTTCTTAGTTTATAGAATAAGCCTGTGGCAGTTAAGACTAGTAAAGAAGCAATTATGATATATGTACTGTAACAAATAACTTTTGGGTGGCTAATGAAGGCACTTATGCACTCATCTAATGCAGCCCAGTAACATCAATCAAACATTTAAATATTCGAGACACAACAGCATCTGAAGGTTTCAACAAGAGAAAAAAGCCTGGCACAGACAAAGAAATAAAAAACATATAGATTAAAAGATACAAACTTGCAAAATTTTCAGTGTGTTGCTATTTCCTTCAGGTTTACTTACACTCACCCAGTTTTTAAAAATTGAAGTCTGAATACATACACACACATACACACACAAACCCAGAATAAAAAGGTTTAAAGGTTACTCTTATAGAAACCAAAAACAAATATAATGTGCACAGTGCTATAAGTATTTTTGTCACATATTTAACACATGAAGTTCATATTCTAATTTTATAGATTTAGAAATTAAAATAAGAAAAAACACATCCTTTGTTATTAAACCTAAATTTAAGAAAACAGTACATATGGCTTTAAATTCAGTACATTAAATAAACTTCCAATCAGGTTTAAATAACTGAATATTTCCTAGCTTTCTGAGATCTGTTTGACCACAAAGGCAATATTTTCAGTTATTTAGATATAAAAGTCCCAAGGTTCAACCTCACAAAAACTTAATCTGAAATTTACAAGGCTCTTCAATTATTTTCCTATAGCTAGAATAGTGATTATTCATCAAAACTGAGTAAGTAATACTAAACTAAGTTTTATGTAATATGACGCACCTGTTGACTTGAAAATTTCACTTTCGGATTGTTATCTATCTCCCATAAACCTTCATTAAAGCCTTTTCGTTTATTTGGTTTGCCGTACTTTTCCTTATTTTCTGAGTAAGGAAATATGTCCTTTGGGCCTAAAAAAGCACTAAAACAGGAGGGGGGAAATGTGAGTGTAACGCAATCTCAAATATAAGTGATTAGATACTACTACCCCATGAACACAATCACCAAAAATTCTTAATCTAAATGCGTTAAACATCATACATAAGTTAAAGGGTAGCCACAAATAACTGTTTAATTGCAAACACCTTTATTAAATTCAGTCAGAAATTTAATCCTAGATGCATAATTCTATTTAAAAAAAACACAAGTTGCACAATAATGTACTGAATGCCACTAAACAGTACATTTGAAAATGATTAAAATGGTAAATTTTGTGTAAGTTTACAAATTTTTCTATAAAAATGCATAAAAATAAAAAAATGTGACAAGATTGCATTAATCAATACATTTAAATGAATTCCAACTATAGTTTTACTTCAAAGTAATCTGGAGTATTATACAACTCAAAACACTGTCAATAAGGTATATGTATGTTTTAATATTTGTTTATGTGTGTAGATTTTTTGGAATAAATGTTCAGAATTTTATTGTATTCAATGAGGGAATCAGACGTTATGGCTAGTTTGTTCATTTATGTGTGTATACACATATATACACATGCGCATGTATACACATATATATTATAGTCAATTCTTTTTATTCATGATAATTATATTCTAAAATGTCACCATGAACACTGAATTAAGGAAATACTATACCACTGCTGCAGGAGAAATACAGGGTAGGTTCCTCTGGTCATATTTTTGTCAACCAATCAATATATAATAATGTTTTCTGCAGTTTTCTGTTTAAAGACACCTTGTTTAGTATACACTGGTAATTCATGAACACTCAACTTATAGCCAACAGCTTGTGTTAACACTCACTTCCTCCGTAAGGCACAGCAGTCTTCTTGCACTGAGGAACACTGGCCAGCACATCAGCACCACTTTAGGGTGCTGTTATAAACAACAGGTTCTTGGCCACCTGATGCGAAGAGCTGACTCATTTTGAAAAGACCCTGACACTGGGAAAGATTGAAGGCAGGTGGAGAAGGGGATGACAGAGGATGAGATGGCTGGATGGCATCACCTACTCAATGGACATGAGTCTGAGTAAACTCGGGGAGTTGGTGATGCACAGGGAGAGGTGGCGTGCTGCAGTCTATGGCGTCGCAAAGAGTTGGACACGACTGAATGACTGAACTGAACTGACTGGTAAACAACAAAATGACCAAGGAAAAGGTACAAAAATGCAAAATCCATGACAGTACACAGACTGCAAAAAGGACACTTGTTTACAGTATGACAGGTGAAACAAGGTAAAGCACAGCCTATCTCCAGCCTCAGCTAGGAATGCGTGCATCATGTCATTCCATTTTCTGCCACTGCACACAGTACCATGAAGACCCCACAGTTAATGACTTAGAATTACAAGTAAATTTCAGTAAGCAGGCAAATTCATAAATGTGGAACCTGTGAATGATGACAATTATTTGTGTGTGTGTATATACATGTCTTTAGATATAATCCCCAGAACAAACCCCTTGTTTATCTCCCTAGATCAGTCAGTTCTGCAGAAGTTTGTCAATCCTATAGAGGTAGATTCAGAGAATATGTAAGGTTTTTGCCGTAATAGTTGATATATATGTATTCTCCAAAGCAAGAGAATCAAATTACTACTCATTTCCTCTAAAATATGCTATAATTTAAGATTATTAATTACTAATTATGTATCACAAATTCCGTAGCCGCTGCAATTTTTTAAGAATTAGGGACCTATGACTATAGTTAACATTCTAGTTTAGAATATTTTAAAAGGCTTTAGAATAAAATTTCAATAAGAGACTAAGAGCTCTACTTAAATATGATCAATTATATAAGTTGGCTTTAATTATTAATTAAATTTTTCAGTTTACAAATACTCAAAAGTATCCATGTATTTTAATTGCACATCAGTTAAGGCACACAAATTACCATGATTTCATCTGATCTAGAAATTCAGATTTTTACTAAGCATTATTCACTCCTACCTGCAATCTAAGCTTAGAAAATTTAACATATTTAGTTATAACCGTAAAGCAATTCCTCCAGCATAATCATCTCCAAATTCCAAGTAAATGATTTGAATTAAAACTCCACCAAAAATACAATATATACTCCTGGTAAGAACAAAGTGATTCTCCCTCCTAAAACCTCACAACTTCTATAAGGCTAAGAGATGTTATCAGATTTGGAAGCCGTAAAGAATGAGAAAGTTGGGTACTAAACAGCAATGTGGAAAGTGAGACTAATTTATAGTTTGAAATCCCCAAAAGGTTCAAAACTGGTGGTACCAGGAACTTCAAGAAGTGGAAGGGACCTTAAAATATTAAATACTTAATAAAATTACAGAAAAATGTCTTAAAACCTCAAACATGGGGCATTTTTAAATGATACTAAACCGAAACGCTATTCAAAAGGGAAAGCTGATTCTTTCTCGTTGTTTAGTTGTCCAGTCGTATCTGACTCTTGCAGCACACCAGGCCTGCCTCCCAGTCCTTCACCTCCCAAAGTTTGCCGAAGTTCATGTCCACTGCATCAGGGATGCCATTCAGTTGTCTCATCTTCTGACACCCGCTTCTCCTTCTGCTCTCAATAAAAACTGATCCCACCATGATATTATGTATAAAGGTTTCAGTCAAATTTATATGGGTTATTTTTCTTTTCCCAAAACAGGTAGTCCCTACTTTGCATGACAAGAGACCACAAAACAGACCATGCAAGGCAATCTTATTGAAAATTAGGAAAACTTAAAATTGTTCCATAACCTTCAAAAGTTGTCAAAATATTAAATGCACTATTACTGATAGTGTGTAAGGAAATTGCGTTGCCATGCCCTCCTCCAGGGGATCTTCCCAACCCTATACCCTATACCTCTCCTGACTTTTCTGATACATCTACACAAAAACTTGTACACAAGTGTTTACAGCAGCATAGCAGCAAAAGTCATTAAAGACCACATATTGTATAGTTCAATTTATATGAAATGCCCAGAACAGGCAAAATGATTATTGATTCCCAGGACTTCCCTGGTGGTCCAGCGGTTAAGACCCCACGGTCCCAAAGCAGGGAGTCCGGTTCTACCTCTAGTCAGGGAACCACATCCCATATACTGCAACTAAGAGTTTGCATGCCACAAGTAAAGAACCCACGTGCAGTAACTAACACTCAGCACAGTCAAATAAATATTTTTTTAAAAAAATGATTAATGGTTCCCTATGGCAATACAGGGGGGAGACAGGAGAAACAAGAAGTAACTGTTAATGGGTACAAGATTTCTTTTTGAGATGATGAAGATGTTCTATAATTGTACTAACAGCTACATGATTCTGGATATACTAAGATCTATTATATGTTTTAACTGAATTGTTTGGGATATGAATTGACATCTTAATTAAGTTGTTAAAATATTTTTCAGTGAATACCACATTCCAAAGGGAAAAAAAAATGATCCAGAACTTTACCAACTACAGATAGCCACTGTTTTCACCATTTGTTTGTAGTATATGTATCTATATAAACATGTAATTTTAATGTATATGCTGCTGCTGCTGCTAAGTCGCTTCAGTCGTGTCCAACTTTGTGCAACCCCATAGACGGCAGCCCACCAGGCTCCCCCGTCCCTGGGATTCTCCAGGCAAGAACACTGGAGTGGGTTACCATTTCCTTCTCCACTGCATGAAAGTGAAAAGTGAAGAGTCAAGTCGCTCAGTCATGTCCAACTCTGAGCAACCCCAAGGACTGCAGCCTACAAGGCTCCTCCATCCATGGGATTTGCCAGGCAAGAGTACTGGAGTGTGTATGTATATGCTACTGATCCATAAATACTTTTTCAAATTATAACGAACATCTTTTCACATCAACAGTTACTTAACAGCTAAATACTATTTCACTGAATAAATTTCCCCAAATTAATTTGTCTACTATCAGACCATTTCCTGTATCAAATTTTCTATTATAAAATGTAGCTATAATAAATAATGTATTGCTCCATCTTTTCACCTATTTTCCTAATAAATTCTAAGTAGAACTGCTGCCTCAAATGATATATTCAAGACTACAGAGCTCCTTAATGAGATTCAAAAAATTATGGTGGATGAAAAAAGAATCCTCCCATGTTGTCACCACAAAAAAGAAATGACTAATTATAGGACCTGATGGAGGTTGGAGGTGTTAGCTATCACTATGGTGGTAGGTAAGCATAATGCAATATATAAATGTATCAAAATCAACATACCTTCAGCTTGTGCAGTATGCATCAATTACATTTCAATTTTAAAAAAGAAGAAGAAAACACAGGCACACACAAAGAATCCTCCCCAGGGATGCAATCCCATAGGTTTGGTGAACAGGGATCAGATTAATTTTTAAGCAGCCATCTCTAGTCCCCAAGGGCACAACCTTCTGTAGCTGTAGCTTTGATTCATCCTTCAAACCTTTCAATTTTTAAATGACATATAAATCTCAAAGAAAATACACTAAAAACAGTAATAGGTTTAGGGGTTTTTTTACCCTAAAAAACAGTAAAAATGATGTGCTTCCTTTGTAGAGAACTTTCAATGTTGTTTAAAAAATTTTTTTTAATAAAGATATACATTAATTGAAAGCATATTACCCACCATATTCCAGAGCTGAAAGCAAACTTAGGGATCACCAAGATCCTCCTTGTTAAAGATTAGAAAACTGAAAGTCAGAAAGATTAACTGATGCAAGCAAGGTTATTGAGCTACTAAATAGCAGAGCCTTCACTCTGTACAATGTTCCCTTAAACAGGTTCCATTTAACCACTGTAATACAGTCTCTGAAACATTGATTTATATATTAATAAAATATCCCTATACATAAGAACTCAGTTCAAATACCAATTGTCAAAGCCCACAAGGATTAAAGATAATGGAAAATGTCTTAAGAAAAAGCAAATCATTAACTACAGTATTAATTTTATAATTCTGAAGCAACTTAAATAATTCCAAAGCCTGCAAGTGTGTTTCTTACATAGCATATGCCTAAAGTGTGTCCCGGTGTATCCCAATTTTTCAGAATCCAAGCATACAGAAAAGCAGTCATCTCTCTAAAGTCACTTTTCTGGAAACAATGTATATACCTACAAGAACATACACATACATGCCTCACAAAAACTCAATTACCACACACCTAAAAGCGTCCTTTAAAGCAAACCAGAAGTTGCATATAAAAAAATGGGATAGGGAAGTTTATCACGGCTGAAGACTTGAAGCTCAAAACTCATTTAACTGTTGTCAATTAATAATACAGAAACTTATACCTTTTAAAACACTGACTATAACTTGATGTTGCATTTCCCTATTATTATTAAATCACAAAATATGAAACATACTGTTTTAAACTACATTTTATAACAGCACACACTACTTTATAACAGAAAATAACTCAATAGACAATTGATACACCTACCACGTGCCAGGAACCTGACAATACAGAGATGAAGAAACAGTTCCTCTCATTGTAAGAAATCATACAAACTCCACACCAACACATACAGCTATGTCTGTAGTACTGAAACTGTATAGAACAACTCAGTGTAGAAGAAAATAAAATCCTATCCTATGATTTATTTTCTCATTCCTTTCTTGTGAACAGGTGATACAAAAAAACTAACCAACCAGCACAACTTTCCCATTCACCTTCATTCCTAATAACTGCATATTAGGCAGGTTTTGAAACAAACTGTGATGGGTATTTTCAAAGTTCCTAGAATTGAGCATCTAACATCTCTGAATTAAGACAAGTAAGAGCAGTAAAGAGATAAAGTGGCAAAAACACTATGTTCATTTAAAAATTTCTAGACTTTAGAGAAATAAGTAGACCTGGATGAGAGTATTCCCTCAATTAACAATGACAATTAGCAAAAAAAAAAAAAAAAAAATGCATTGCAAGCAACTTAATAAGCATACTTACTAGTTGTGGAAAAATAATATGCAACATTGTTTTTAATTACTAATAGTTGACATTTCACGTTTAATACGTGCTAAGCACTGTTTTAAGCATCTTTCATGTAATGTATTATTTGCACCTCCAATTCTAAGGTAGAGTATTTTATTGCTCCCATTTTACAAGAGAAAGAGAAGGCTAAGTAAACCTGCTCAAGGTCACAGAGCAGGTAGATAAAAAGGCAGGATTCAAAGACACTCTTCTGACCCAGCTGTCCTAAACACTGTGGAAATGCTAACTAATGGACAGCAAAATCATCACCAACAAATCGATTTTATCTAGGTAATAGAGTTTTCAGTCTATTACCAAACATTTATTTAACAGCTACTATGTGCCCGGCCACTGCTGAGTTTAAAAGGTCAGTTTTCATTCCAATCCCAAAGAAAGGCAATTCCAAAGAATGCTCAAACTACTGCACAACTGCACTCATGTTACACGCTAGTAAAGTAATGATGAAAATTCTTCAAGCCAGGCTTCAGCAATACGTGAACTGTGAACTTCCCGATGTTCAAGCTGGTTTTAGAAAAGGCAGAGGAACCAGAGATCAAATTGCCAACATCCACTGGGTTATCAAAAAAGCAAGAGAGTTCCAGGAAAACATCTGTTTCTGCTTTATTGACTATGCCAAAGCCTTTGACTGTGTGGATCACGATAAACTGTGGAAAATTCTGAAAGAGATGGGAATACCAGACCACCTGACCTGCTTCTTGAGAAACCTGTATGCAGGTCAGGAAGCAACAGTTATAATTGGACATGGATCAACAGACTGGTTCCAAATAGGAAAAGGAGTACGTCAAGGCTGTATATTGTCACCTTGCTTATTTAACTTATATGCAGAGTGAATCATGAGAAATGCTGGGCTGGAAGAAGAATCAAGACTTCTGGGAGAAATATCAATATCCTCAGATATGCAGATGACACCACCCTTATGGCAGAAAAGTGAAAAGGAACTAAAAAGCCTCTAGATGAAAGAAAGAGGAGAGTGAAAAAGTTGGCTTAAAGTTCAACCTTCAGAAAACTAAGATCATGGCATCTGGTCCCATCACTTCATGGGAAATAGATGGGGAGACAGGGGAAACAGTGTCAGACTATTTTTTTGGGCTCCAAAATCCCTGCAGATGGTGACTGCAGCCATGAAATTAAAAGACGCTTACTCTTGGAAGGCAAGTTATGACCAACCTAGACAGCATATTAAAAAGCAGAGACATTACTTTGCCAACAAAGGTCCGTCTGGTCAAGGCTATGGTTTTTTCAGTGGTCATGTATGAATGTGAGAGTTGGACTGTGAAGAAAGCTGAGCACCAAAAAATTGATGCTTTTGTTGGAGAAAACTCTTGAGAGTCCCTTGGACTGCAAGGAGATCCAACCAGTCCATCCTAAAGGAGATCAGTCCTGGGTGTTCATTGGAAGGACTGATGCTGAAGTTGAAACTCCAATACTTGCGGCCACCTCATGCAAAGAGCTAACTCACTGGAAAAGACCCTGATGCTGGGAGGGATTGGGGGCAGGAGAAGGGGATGACAAGAGGATGAGATGGCTGGATGGCATCACCGACTTGATGGACATGGGTCTGAGTAAACTCTGGGAGTTGGGGATGGACAGGGAGGCCTGGCGTGCTGTGATTCATGGGGTCACAAAGAGTCGGACACGACTGAGCGACTGAACTGAAGTGCCAGGCACTTAAGTAAATAATGATAAACAAGACAGACAAGGTCCCTGCTCTCCGAGTTTTTCACTTGTTGGTGAAGGAAAAGAAAAAAAAAAACCTTTAGTCATCATCGCAATGGAAAAATAAGCATAAAAAGAGGATATGAGCTAAGAGCTAAATGACTAAAAATCTGTTTTCTCTTTGTTGGGAAAGATAGGTTTTCAATCAGGAAGGACAAGTTACATCTGTGTAACAGTAAAAAAGAAATGTGATGAGGTTGGAGACATAAGAATAGACTAGTCCACAGAGGGCGTTATAAAACAGCACCTGTAGGGACTTGCCTGGTGGTTCAGTGGTTAAGACTCTTTGAGTTTCTACAGTCATCAAGACAATATGGTACTGCCACAAAGACAGAAATATAGATCAATGGAACAAAATAGAAAGCCCAGAGATAAATCCACGCACCTATGGACATCTTATCTTTGACAAAGGAGGCAAGAATATACAATGGAGAAAAGACAATCTCTTTTAACAAGTGGTGCTGGGAAAACTGGTCAACCACCTGTAAAAGAATGAAACTAGAACACCTTTTAACACCATACACAAAAATAAACTCAAAATGGATTAAAGATCTAAATGTAAGACCAGAAACTATAAAACTCCTAGAGGAAAACATAGGCAAAACACTCTCTGGCATAAATCACAGCAAGATCCTCTATGACCCACCTCGCAGAGTAATGGAAATAAAAAGCAAAAATAAACAAATGGGACCTAATTAAACTTAAAAGCTTTTGCACAACAAAGGAAACTATACAGAAGGTGAAAAGACAGCCTTCAAAATGGGAGAAAATAACAGCAAACAAAGCGGACAAATAATTAATCTCAAAAATATACAAACAGTTCATGTAGCTCAATTCCAGAAAAACAAGCGGCCCAATCAAAAAATGGGCCAAAGTATTAAACAGACATTTCTCCAAGGAAGACATGGCATACAGATGGCTAACAAACACATGAAAGGATGCTCAACATCGCTCATTATCAGAGAAATACAAATCAAAACCACAATGAGGTACCATTACACACTGGTCAGAACGACTGCTATCAAAAAGCCTACAAACAATAAATGCTGGAGAGGGTGTGGAGAAAAGGGAACCCTCTTACACTATTGGTGGGAATGCAAACTAGAACAGCCACTATGGAGAACAGTGTGGAGATTCCTTAAAAAACTGGAAATAGAACTGCCATATGACCCAGCAATCCCACTACAGGGCACATACACCGAGGAAACGAGAATTGAAAGAGACACATGTACCCCAACGTTCACTCAGCACTGTTAACAATAGCAAGGACATGATAGCAACCTAGATGTCCATCAACAGACGAATGGCTATGGATAAGAAAGTTGTGGTACATATACATAATGGACTATTACTCAGCTATTAAAAAGAATTCATATGAATCAGTTCTAATGGATGAAACTGCAGCCTATTATACAGAGTGAAGTAAGTCAGAAAAAAAAACACCAATACAGTATATTAACGCATATATATGGAATTTAGAAAGATGGTTAACGACGACCCTATACACGAAACACCAAGATACACAGACAGAAAGAAAAGACTTTCGGACTCTGTGGGAGAAGACAAGGGTGGGATGATTTGAGAGAATAGCACTGAAACATATATATTGCTGCTGCTGCTGCTGAGTCGCTTCAGTCGTGTCCGACTCTGTGCGACCCCATAGACGGCAGCCCACCAGGCTCCCCCGTCCCTGGGATTCTCCAGGCAAGAACACTGGAGTGGGTTGCCATTTCCTTCTCCACTGCATGAAAGTGAAAAGAAATAGATGACCAGTCCAAGTTTGATGCATGAAACAGGGCACTCAAAGTCAGTGCACTGGGACAACCTAGAGGGATGGGATGGGGAGGGAGGTGGGAGGGGAGTTCAGGACGGGGGACACATATACACCTGTGGCTGATTCACGTCAGTGTATGGCAAAATCCACAACAATACCGTAAAGTAATTAGCTTCCAATTAAAATAAAAAATAAAAAAAAGACTGTGCTTCCAATGCAGGGGGCACAGGTTTGATTTGTGGTCAGGGAACTGAGATTCTAACATGCCTTGCAGCACAGCCAAAAAGTAAGAATTTTTTAACAACAGCATTTATAGACAGAATTTGGGGGGTTTTGTCTGTTGGTAATGTTAACAAGGAGGTCACTGAAAGGCTATGGACAGAGAAAATGACATGATCTGACTGAAATATCAAGATATATATGAAGAGTGAAAGCTGAGCCCAAGATAGGGACAGGACACTATTTCTAAGAGTAACTGTGATACGAACTTTTGCCATAGAGGAGATAGAAAAAAGCAGATCAGAATACATGTTAAAGGAAAAGAATTAAGACTTGCTGATTGACTAGATGTGGGGAGGAAAAAGATAGACTAATAAGAAATCAAGGATAACACTTAAGATTTTTGGCTCCAGCATCTTCGTCAGTCTCATTTACTAAGAATCTGTTTTCAATATGTTAGTTTTAAGACATCTAGTAGACCATCATGTTTGGTATACGTAAGAGCTTACTGTCATATAGTGTTCACAACTTTGGTGGATAAATTAACTGCTGCTGCTGCTGCTAAGTTGCTTCAGTCGTGTACAACTCTGTGCGACCCCATAGATGGCAGCCCACCAGCCTCCCCCGTCCCTGGGATTCTCCAGGCAAGAACACTGGAGTGGACTGCCATTTCCTTCTCCAATGCATGAAAGTGAAAAGTTAAAGTGAAATCGCTCAGTGGTGCCCGACTGTGCTTGGACTGCAGCCTACCAGGCTCTTCCATCCATGGGATTTTCCAGGCAAGAGTAGTGGAGTGGGGTGCCACTGCAGAAAATTAACTATGAAAGGCGTAAAAAATTATGAAAAATCAAATGTTTGTAGCTCAGGAAACAAATGCAGTTACAAACGGATTCTGCTCTAACTTCACAATAAAAAAATATATATAATTTACAAATCAGTTACAAATAACTGTGCTTCCCTGGTGGCTCAGAGAATTCCATGGACAGGAGAGCCTGCCAGGCTCTGTGGGGCCACAAAGAGCTGGACATGAGTGAGTGACTAACGCTACTTTTCACTTTTATAAATATCTAGTTTTCTAACTGTCATTTCTTTTTCCATGTTCTTCCTTTCCCATCTTCCTAACTACAGGCTCCTAGATTAAACTCCAAATTATGCAAATTCCAAACAGAAAGGTTCAAATAACTGCCCTCCCAAATTCTGAGGGGGGAAAAGGCACTCACTGCAATTCAGTTTCTAAAAAATTAACCTTACATACCAAAACATTAAGTCACCAGACTAATAGATACAAGAGCACAGCCTTTCCAAAGGTGACAGTGTACTTATGAGATCACTGAGGCACAAAAACTACAAATGCATTTTGGAATGAAAATTTAGTATCATTAGCTTAATTTTAATTTCCTGAATATATTCTAATTTTTGAATATTAGTAATTCACCATCTTCATTTCCCACTTAATACCAGTTATGTTATTAACCAAATGATGCTTATGAAAATTTAGTTCTTTGGCACAGTCTGTTTTGATTTATAATCTACAGATATTTACAACATAAAAATCCTCATTTTTAAATGTTGAGGAAGGGATGATCATTCTTCTAAATTTAACATAAGAATGACTATGTGTTAGTCACTCAGTCGTGTCAAACTCTTTGCAACTAAATGGACTGCAGCCTGCCAGGTTTCTATGTCCACAGAATTCTCCTTGCCATCTCCTTCTCCAGGTCTATCATACTATAAGGATATATAGAAATTCTAGGAAATGTCTAACTCACATTACTCTGATATAGTTAGTATTCAATCTTTGCATGCGTTTGAATTATCTGGAAGGCTACTTAAAACAGACTGCTGGGCTCCACTCCTCCATTTCTGATTCAGTGAATCTTAAGTGGGTGAGGTTCAGGAATTTGCATGCCTTTCTAAAGTTCCCATGTGCTGTTCCCATGTAGGGAGCAGCTTGACCTGGGACCACACTTTGAAAACCCTTATTCCAATAGAGACTACACAACTTTTCATTAAAAGATACCTTCCTTATTAAATTTATGGAAGTTTTAAATGGTAGATTAACCCAGATAATCATAAACTCATTTTTTAAAAATTAAATTTTTATTTTCAAAGTATATTCAAATTTTTATACTCAAAGTAATTATGGTGAAGGCCAACACAATTCTCAACTTAAAACAGGATTTTTTTTTTCAAAACTGGATTTTAAAGAAGACAATTATGTGGCACTGCATGATGTCATTAATATGAAATGTCAAGAACTGGCAAGTTTAGACAGACAGTAAACTAGTGGGTATCTAGGCCTAGGGGACAGGAAATGAAGAGTGACTGCTAATGGTTATGGAAGTAAATATACTAACACCCACCGAATTTTACACTTTACACAACTGCATGATGCAAAGTACATATAAAGCTATTTTTAAAAATTTTTTGAAGTTCATACAGTAGTAAGCAATGTTAAACAAATTGTCATTGTAGACACTCTTAAGGAACATGTAATTTTAACTTGAGTAGCACCAGTTTTGTTTAACCTGAACCCAGGTAAACAAGTCTACCAAAATTATTGCAAATTCTAAACCTAAAGTTTAAAACTGGTGAGGTTATATGCTACTTGTAAGGCTATTAAAATATAGGCATGTAGTAATATTATTTTTCAGAATTAATGAGATAGCCCCTGGAGTAATCCTCCGCACCTAGAAGTAACAGCTCAGTATTCAGTTACAATTTCTGAGAAATCAATTTGCTTCTCCAAATCAGTTTCTGCCCAGAAATCCACCAGGGGCAGAACAGTAACAGTGGCTCCCAGAATCATACAAATACATATAGAAGGAACTAATCAGATTTCCTTTCACCTTTCCCACAACATACCATTAGTGTGGCTAAAATCACAAAGTCTAAAATACGGTGTCAGGTTATCATTACAAAAAGCACTAATTACACTAAACATGAATACTGAACAGCTTGTTAAAACTTTCCTTACACACTTTCTCATCCATTGGTTATTTTCTGACTGCTGAGAGGATCAATTTACATCTTTTATGATTAAAGACATCTGCGCCAATAAAAGTTAAACCTACAGTGTCTAATTTAACATAAAAATAAATTTAAAAGGGAAACTTGAAGACTTCTTTCCAAGTTCAAAGATGATTTTAATATTTTGTTACTTTATTATTTTCTCTCTTAATTAACCTCTACTTGCTTTTCGTTATATACCCAATGAACCTGCTAAATTAACTCTGATTTGCCTTTAGAGCTAAAAGGACTTACGTCTCATGAGTTCCAAAAAAGAAAATTGGTAGTTTGTTTGTGGGTGGTTTTACAGCTCCATCAGGAACTTCATCTACCTAAAAAAAAAAAAAAACAAGATCAGAAAAATTAAAATCTTTTAAATCATACACACAAACATACCAGAGTAAACTGAAAACAAGACATCCAAAAGGGTATCTGCTATGAAATGGACCAGTTCTACAGGTCCACAATCCTTTATCTCTAGTCTGAAACTCAAGCAGCTCTGGGGGAAAAAAAAAAAAAAAAGCTCTGAAAACCAATATATTTCTCAAAACTCATGTGATAGCAAAACCTGCATAGAAACTGAAGCTATTCCATCATTTCTTTTATCCATCTAGCATTTCTACTGATGCTTCTCTGCAGAAATGTCGTGTTAGATTATCATTTGCCATCCTAGACCTTATCAGCAGAAAGATGTATTGTATGTGGACCATCACTACCATTCTAAAACCCCAAAATTCTGAATGTTCACATAAACCTGTCCCTAAGTACTCCAGATAAAGAACTCTGAATCTGTTCAAAAATTTTAAATGTATTTCCACAGACAGGCTATCCAAATACCGGAGTAATGTAAAACCAGACATTAAAAAGGTTAAAGCAGTACTTTTCCAAGTCTGAAACATATACTTATGAAAACATCTTAGACCTACGTGGCTGAGTAATAAGAGATTACCTATTCTTTTTCATTCTTCTTTTAATATTTTAATGCTTCTAATTAAGGAAGGAAGACGGTAACAGGTACTGCTATGTCGAACACATCTATAATAGTTGTTACTTTCTTACCAGAGTTAAGGCCATCAGACAGAAGTATTTAGCCAGAATTTAACATTTCTACTTCATTATTTACTTAAATTTCATAATACAATTTCTATTTCATTCCTTTCAAAATTTCAAAGACATGTCAATTTAAAAAATATCTGTTGACTTTGTTAAGAAGGATACAACCAACAGAAGACCTACTATGCTCCTTATGTATGAGCATAAAGAAATGGTTTAAGAAAAGACCATGAGGGTGATTTCACTGGTTGGCAGTCTGAAGTTTTCAGCCATCAATAAGAAAAATTAGCACCCAACACCCTTAGTGGAACTTAATTTCCTCACCTATATGAATAAGACTGTACTGACTTTTCAGCTTTGTCACAAATTGTGAAAAATCCTTAGGGGCCTTAAGATAAGGGATACTCCTGTCATCTCAGATCATATGCTTTCTGCCTGCAAACAGCTTTAAAAGTTAATGCAAATGTCTAGCACCTACAGAGTTTAATAAACGCAAGGCAATTTTTCAAAAATGGACTTTAAAAATTATTATTACTGGTACAGGATTACAAGAAAGCACAAGACTTAAAAAGTAATGAAGCTTGGGATAAACAGAAAATGTTAAAATCAAAACTGGAACACTGGTTGTCACTTTCCCAGCTGGGACCTTAAATATATACTCTAAACTCTCTAAAGCAAAGACTTAGAATTTGTAAGATTTGAGAGAAGATAGAAAAATGAATATAATTCTTAGACACAGACAATATAAAATCTAAATGCAACTGTTTCTAAGAAAAAAAAGGTAAAAGAGACTAAAATTTTCCATTTCAATAAAAATTAAATTGGTATATAAAGCATCTATTAAATGAAACACTCTGTTCCTCCTAATGCTACTTTATTTTGCTTTTATTAGCACTTTTAGGCACCTAACAGACTGAACCATGTGGGGAAAATGATTTAGAAGAATAATTTTTAAAACATTTCCACTTGGTTTTAAACTACACAGCTACACAGAAATTTGAATGAAGATGTATCCCATAACCTCAGATTTTCTAACATCTCAAAATAATCATGCTCAAACCACAAAAAATGTTATCTTGGGGGGGGCCTTAAACCTTCTCAGTTTGCCTATCCTCCACTTAAAACATGAGATAGTTTTTTAGTGCATGACTTACATACTAAGGATGGGGGGAATATGATAAGGTTATTCAGTTTACATCTATTGCTCTGAGAACTTTACAATCCATTTGGAAGTCAAAGAATGCACACAGAGTTAAAATAAGATAATCACAAAGGAAATAAAGTGTCAAATATACAGATAAGAATTATGATTAAGAATTTTTCCACTAAGACTCCAACTGCAAAGGTAGACTTAATAGACTAGGGGGGAAAAGTTCTTTCCAGGTTGGAACGAAATCTATAAACCTGACTTAACAGCTAGATGGGAAAAATTAAGAAATGGTGAACATTTTACACTTGGATAGCACTCAGCAACTCCATGATTCTCTGTAACCAATGGCTTATTTTTCCTCCCAGCTGACATAATTAAAACTATAGGATTTAATTATCTTTAAGAAACACACTCCTCAAGAAAGAGTAAATTAGTGGAAAGTACAGCTTTAGAATATCATGTGTATATTTAAAAAGGCTCTTGAACTTACTGAATTCAACCTTTTTCAGGTTCTATCACTGTTAGAACCTGAGTCCTACCATAAACTAAAAGATCTTTTCCTGAAAATGGTGCTTTTCTAAAAGGCAGTCTCAATTCCCAAATGTCACAAAAAATCCTGAGTTCTGAATCACTTCTCTGTACTACATGTGAACCAAGGAATGTGGGTTTACTCTTTCACCTATGGGAGACAATCAGAGGTGAAACAACTTCTTCAAGGTCATAAGGCAAACTTCACCAATAAGAACTTGAAAATGAATTTTCTAGACTTTCTCTAATGCTACCTTACTGTAAAATTTTCCAGAATACCCAGTCCTAGCTTTCATTGAACCAGTCAATCCAGGCCTCATTAACTATAAAGCAGGAAAGAATACCTATGAATTCAATTTAATCCCATACAACCTTTTGACACCCAATAGTTTACATAGATTCCATTGCTACTTTGGATTTTACTCAAAATTAAGAAAATGTCGCAGATTCTTTACCGTCTGAGCCAACAGGGAAGCCCCCAATTTTTTTTAAAACACAAAATCCGTATTTGTTTTCACCTACAATAGAACATTAATGGCATCATCTTTAAATATTTCCTATTAAGAAAACATGCCAAATCAACAACCATAGGAAAACACCTAAGTATGCCAAAACACCTGGATTTTTAAATTACATGGAAGATTAATGGGCAAAAAACTAAAAAGATCAGGTTACAAATGAGACTAGAGGAAAGCGAGAGAGAAAGGATACGAGGCGGAGTGGGGGGGGTAAGAGAAAAGGGTAGGAAGTAGGCCTCTGAGGAAGGTAGCACCGCTAAACGCGAAGGCTAAAAATCACTTACTCGAGCTGGCCAATGAGGATAACCTTTCATCTTGGCGAAGATGAGGTCCCCAGGTTTGAAGTCGCGAGTCATGTTTCAGGGGCGAGGCCGAGGGTCCGAAGCCCAGGGAGGAGGTGCGGCGGTGCGGACTGCGAGAGGATGCGGGAGGGCGGACCGGAGCCGCGGCTCCCGCGGTGGCGGGAGGGGGAGGATGCCTCGGGGTGCCCCGACGCGCCTGCGAGGGAGAGCAACGAAGGCGGTTAAAGCTCAGAAACCCGAAGGGAGGGGCCGTACGGAGAACGCCGGGGGAGGGGGAGGGGAGGCCCGAGGAGGGGTAAGGGTGGGGGGCGGGAGGGGGAGGGGGAGTGCCGCCTCCCGCTCCTCCCCCGCGAGTGCGCGGCCTCCGCAGCCCGAGAGCTGCCCCTCCAGGCTTCGCAAGGTCCACCGCTCGACGGCCGAAAAGACGCCACCACCTGAGGCAGAGATGCTTCTCAGTCCCCCATTCCCCTTCCTCCCGCCCCATCGTTCCTCGGTCTTTTCCCCCCCGAAGCTGAAGCCCCAAGAGGGTGGGAGGTCGGCGAGAGGAGGAGGGGGGAGAAAAAAGACGGCAAAAGGCAGGGGAACGTTGCCCTTCCATCCACACACGGCCTCTCCCACAGCCTCCTTCCCGACGGTCTCAGCCCCGGGCCGAACCTCGACTCCCCGGCGGGCCGCGGCCACTTCCCAGCTAGAGCCAGGAGTGAGGCCACCGAGGGGGGGCGGGGCGAGTCCCCGCCGCCCGCTCACCTGCTGGGGCCGCGGGCGGCGAGGCTGCGGTGGCGGGCCGGCCGCCTCTGTCCGCGTCCACGCAAGCCACCTGCGCCACCAGCTGCCGCAGAGGCGTCCCAACGGCTCCGAATAACAACCGCCGCCGCCGCCGTCGCTGCGCTGCTCCCGCGCGGCTCCCGCTCGGCGCCCGCTAGCACTGGGGCGGGACCAACTGCTCGCCGAAGGAGGGGGGGATAACGCAGCACCCGCCAAAGGTGTGTAGCCTAGACGCGGAGCTTCAGGAGACCTTACATCCTCAAGTTCGCTTTTTCCTAACGTTTGCAGCCTGATGGAGAGAGAGACGGGTGCGGAGGAACAAAGAAGTGGAGGCAAAGAGTTCGGCCCGCTGTGGCTCCCCCCTGCGGTTTGCGGAGTGGTCGGACCCGGCCCGCCCCTGCTGGCTGCTCTGCGTGTGTGTATTTGTATGTGTACTGTATGTAAAAGGCGGGGAGGGAGGAAACGATTGTTGTGGACCGGCTTTGGGGGCGGGTGTCCGGGCCTCCAGCCCTTGGCTGTGTGTTACTGAGAACCTGGCAGCCGAAAGCTGCGTGTTCCTGCGTCGTTTCCCAGGGTGGAGAGGTTTTTAATGCTGCACTTGCGCTGTTTGCTCCATCCAAAAAAGAACTGTACAAAAACCCGTAGATGAAATCGGAGCATGAGGCAGTTGCACGGTGTGCAGCTTGCAGGCCGCTTAAACCTCGCTGAAGGGGCCCTGCAGTCTCCTTTTCCTTGAAATTGTAATATGAGAAAGCCCCATTTCTTTTAAATTTAAAGCACCAAGAACTATTAAGAAATATGAAATCCTAACGAATGCAAAACCTGCAGGCTAGAAAACAATGACAGGAAAGCACAAGCCATTTAGATAGGATGTGGGTTTGGGCATTACTATATTTTGGCTGCATCTAAATTTTATTTTCCTAGTAAAATGGTAGCTGGTAGGTGGTACTAAACCTCAAATGTTTCTCTCTCAAAATACTCTTCAAAGGATTTCTAAATTTTTTTTTTATCCTTTAGCCAATACATTTTTAATAAGTTGGTTGTAATTAAGTCCAGCCTTCTGATGTAAGTTGATATTTTAATATTTTTACTGTATCAGAACTACACCAGAATTTTCTTATTTAACCATTAACATTCACCCAGGTTCCCAATAAATGTAGCAATGAAAGCATTTTGAAAACTAGTACAAACTGATCTTAAATTTTGTTTCATCCTTCATTGAGGGTCCCTCTACCCAAAGTGCCTACTGAGTCTCAAGCACGCTTAGATGATAAGGATATAACAATGAACGAGAAGTATGGACAGTTCTCATTTACAACTAAATGAAAATATGAAAAAAGCTTAAAAATATTAAAATATATAAATAATAGTACATAGCTCATACTCCTTTAAACAAAGAACTCACAATTGGGAATAAATCAAATAATGCTTCATATTAAGTAGGTAAAAATTGAGAATTTTTAAGAGATATGCATTGACCTTTAAAAAGAAAGAGACATTCCCAATGCAAAAATGTCTTGCAGGAGACTGACTCATACCTCAGCAATATGCAGAGGGCTCCATGTGCTGCAAAAGAGAAACTTGAGTGGCAAAGGAGAGGGAAGGGTTGGAGGCATGTTTTGAAGCTTCTCATTCTAAATTTGAGTTTGATATGATACATACCAAGGAGCTACTATGGTTTATTCAGCAACAAAGGTAAAGATGATTCCTTCAAAAGTTAACCTTGCTTGCTACAAAGCAGATGACAGTAGAAAAAGGCTGAAGATTTCTGTTGTATTCCCTAAGTGACTGGTTTCTGGACGAGACTGTTAACTATGAAAAAGGGAAGGAAGGGCACAGCTAAGTGCACAAAGAAATAATTGTCAGTTGGTCATAAATAGTGCACCGAAGAAAGTGGAGAAAGATGTATTGAAGAAAAATTCCCAGCACTGAGTAGGGGAGACCAAGGCATCCTCCAGCAACCATTTCATGTGCACCCCCTTTGTTCTAAATCCAGTGAGGCTCTGCAACTTCAAGTGTGTGGTCCAGGGGTTTCACCTGGAAGTTGTTAGAAGAAACTCAGCCCCTCCCCAGTCCTGCTAAATCAGAATCTGTGTTTTAACAAGAGTCTTAGGCATATTCAAGTTTGAGAAACTACTGCTGTAGAAGACACTACAGACCATAGGTACTTAATATCAAGTAGGGAAGACAGGTATATATTAATAGATAAATTAAAATTAATATTAAAAGAGAATTTATATTAACCCTTTATGATAGTATCAATAAGTAAAGAGGGAGTGGTTATTGGGAGCCAGGAGATTGTCAGAAAAGAAATGGAAAATAGAGGGAAAATAGGAAAGCATTGATGTTTTAGCGTCAGTGTTGAAAAGAGAGAGAAAATACAAACTTAGCTCTTGCTGTCTGTAACTTCTCGCAATTTTGATTTTTGATAGTCTGTAGACAAGGAATGGTTCTTTTTAAACAATAAGCCAGGGCAAAACAGGTGGTAGTTTAAGCCTCTAGAGAACAAAAGCCCAGGATCCCTGGGAGCCGCAGTTCCAGAGAGGAGGGGGAGGGGAGGAGAGGGGAGAGGGAGGCGGGAGTGTTGGGCTCAAGAGAGCCACTTGGAGAGATTTTCTAAACTACTGTAAGCTTATGCTCCTCTCCAGCCAGGCTGGATGCACCCCTCCCCCATAGTCAGCCCTCTTAGAGCGGATGCCAGAAAAAGTGGAGCAAGATAGAGATTAGAGGAGCAATGGGAAGTTGCAAGAAGAAAATAGAATATTCAAACCAACTAAAGGCAAGGAGATCTGAATGAACTGAGGGAGGAGCTTGACTTACAGTCTCTCATTTAATCGAGGTGTTACTATCCCCATTTTACAGATGAGCAAACAGGCACACAGAAGTCCAGCAATTCACCCAAAATCAAACATCTATTCAGATGGCCAAGGCTACAGTCCAGCCCTTCAGCTCTCAAGTCCCCGCCTTTGTGTGATCCCACACCTCCTCTAGGTGGAGCAGGGGGCCAGCAGCACTGTGTAATTAGAAAAAGATGCTGGAAGTAAAACCAGGCCAGCACTCTTCCACCTTCTGTCTTTGGACTTGAAAGTATTTCCAGCTTCAAATTTCCTCACAGCCTCCATCTGCCCCACCCCATTCGCAGCTTGTCCCTACCACCAGCCCATTCTGTTTAACTCCTTCTAGTCGTGAAGGACTCAACCCCAAAATCTCCCCATGAAAGACTGCCTGACCTCATCTTACTGTGACATAATTTCTTCATTACAATTTTTCTGACTCATCTTTACCTGGAGGAAGGCACTATCTTGGTGATCAGTGCCTGGCATTCACAGGCACTCAATAAAATTTATCTCAATAAATATTTGTTGAATAAATGAGAGGAAGGGTGAAAAACTCTGAGAGAGTCTCTCTTATCCTTTAAGCTGAGAAAGCAGATAAGACATTCAAGGGTACTTATATTTGTTTTGCTTGGTGAATATTTCATGTGTTTAAAGGTTAACCCTTTAAAAGCACTGAGATTATTCATAGACTACAAGTACATCCATTGTAACCACTTTAATGGAAATCATTCTACATAAGAGTTGATATGTATCCCCAGAGTTAAGCAATGATAATCCCTTCCTTCACTTCTTTTATGTATAATGTACACGAGTCCCCACACTAACACACGGTATTAGGAATACAAACTTATTGGTGTGAACAGCAATTGGTACTGAATTGTTTTCTTATATGTGATATTTTAAGCCTCGTGGTGGGGAAGTAAGCAAGAATATGGGGAAGATAAAGAACATTAATCAAATAGCTAGTTCAGGGACTTCCCTGGTGGTCCAGTGGCTAAGACTCCATCCTTCCAATGCAGGGGGCCTGGGTTTGATCCCTGGTCAGGGAACTAGATCCCACATGCTGCAGCTAAGACTCAGCACAAAGAAGTTTTTTTTTTTTAAAGAGTTGTCAGAGATATAATAGACCTGGTTTAGGCCTAGCTTCCTCTGGAAATCAAAAGTATTTGGAACTTTGGTCCTTAAGAGGGAAAAACCAGGGTGTACTAGTTCAGTTATGTTCAGTTGCTCAGTTTTGTCCAACTCTTTGCAAACCCATGGACTGTAGCACTGGACCATCAATTGCTGTTCATAGCAGTAAGTTTGTGTTACTAATACTGTGTGTTAGTGTGGGGACTTGTGCACATTATATGTAAAAGGTGTGAAGGAAGGGATTATCATTGCTTGATTCTGGAGATACATATCAACTCTTACTTAAAATGATTTCCATTCAAATGGTTACAGTTGTACTAGTTGGTGAGGCAGTAACTAGATTTATCAATGAGAAGAGTCATTCTCAGACACAGGGGATAAGAGAGGCGTTAATGAATCTAGGTGGTCATGAGAACAACTGGGAAGAAAGAATTTTGTCATTTCTTTCCATTGTATATGTGGAATCATACAGTATGTGATCTTTTCAAAAGAACTTTTCCCGCTCATCTTCCTGTTCTTCAAATCCATCTAAGTTGTTCCATATACCAATGGTCATTGCTTTGTAAAAAATTTTATTTATTTATTTTTAGCTGTATTTGGTCTTGCTGTCTGTGGGCTTTCTCTAGTTGCAGCAAGGTGCTAGGGCTTCTCATTGTGGTGGAGACTCTTGTAACAGACCACAGGCTGTAGGCACTCAAGCTTCATTCACTGCGGTGCATGGGCTCAGTAGCTGGTGCTCATGGGCTCTAGAGCACAAACTCAGTAGTTGTGAGCATGGGTTTAGTTACTCTGTGGCATGTGGAATTTTGACATATGGATCGAACCAAAGTCCCCAGCATCAGCAGGTGGATTCTCAAACGCTAGACCACCAGGGAAACCCAGCTGCTGCTTTTTATATCTGAGTAGATTCTGTGGTATAAATGTACAGTTTGTTTCTTTGTTTTTGTACAGTTTCTTTTTAGACATTCACCTATTGAAAGATATTTTGGTTGTCCAGATAGTTGCCATTACAAATAAAACTGCTATTAAAAAAAAAAAAAAAAAACTGCTATGAACGTTTGTGTGTAGTTTTTGTGCAGGTATAACTTTTCATTCCTCTGAGATCCATGCCCAGGAGTGCAATTACTGGGTTGTATGTAGTTGCATATTCAGTTTCTTATGAAACTGTTTTCCAGGGTGGATATATTATTTTATATTCCCACCAACAATTAATCTATCAGAGATGTAGCTTTTAGACACCTTTACTACCATTTGGAATTGTATTTTTTTCTTTTCACTCTTCTAACAGTGTGGTCTTAATTTCCACTTCTCTAATAATTAGTGTTAGTAAGGCACTAACATCTTTTCATGTGCCTGTTTACCATCTGTGTAATCTCTTTGGTGAAATGCCTCTTCACGTCCTTTGCCCATTTTCAAATTGGATTGTTTTTTCACTGTTGAATTTTGGCATTCTTTATATATTCCAGATAAGAATCCTTTGTCAGATGTGATTTGCAAATATTTTCTTCCAGTCGGTAGCTTGTCTTTTCATCTTTACCAGTTCTTTCACCAACTAAAAGTTGTTAATTTTAATGAAATCCAATTTATCATTTTTTTCTTTCAAGGATGATGCTTTTGCTACCATGCCCCAGGTCCCAAAGATTTTTCTCCTATGGTTTCTTCTGAAAAGTTTATAACTTAACATCTTACATTTTAATTTATGAACCATTTGAGTTAATTTTTCGCTAAGGTTTGAAGTTTAGATGGAGGTGTTTTTTTTTTTTTTCCTATGGATATTCAAATATTTCAGCACCTTTGCTGAAAAAACAAACCTTTTGTCATTTAACTGCTTTTATACTCTGTTGATAATGACATTGTCCTACCACTGTGGGATTATTTCTCTATTTCCTTTAACTGATCATTGTGTGTTTCTGACTGAGCCACCGTCTTGATGACTGAAGTACTATCACACTGTCTTAATTACTGAAGCTTTGTAATTAATCATAAAATCAGGTAGAATGATTCCTTCTACTTTATTCTTATTTCTTAAGTTCTTTTCTGGCGATTATATTTTCTTTCTTTTCCATAAAATTTTTAGAATAAGCTTGTCTGAAAGTGAAAGTTGCTCAGTCATGTCCGACTCTTTGCGACCCCATGGACTATACAGTCCAGCGCTTTCTCTAGGCTGGAATACTGGAGTGGGTAGCCTTTCCCTTCTCCAGGGGATCGTCTCAACCCAGGGATCGAACCCAGGTCTCCCTCATTGCAGGTTGATTCTTTATCAACTGAGCAATGAGGGAAGCCCTAAGCCTGTTTATATCTATTTTAAAATTTGTATTTTGGTAAGAATTAAGCTTACACATCAGTTTGGGGTGATTTGATATCTTCACTAGGTTGAATCTTCTAACTCATGAACACAGTATGTCTCTCCACTAATTTAGATCATCTTTAATTTTTTTCATTATCATTTGTCGCTTTCAGCCCACAAACCCCATATATGGTTTGTTAGATTTACAATTAAGTAGGTAATTTTTTGGAACTGTTGTAGTTTTAATTTCAGTGTTCACTGCCAGTATATAGAACTAATGCTTGTATGCTTCTCCTGTATTTTGAGACCTTCTTGAGCTTGTTTATTAGTTTTAGGAAAAAAATGTCGTGAGTTTTCATGGGATTTTCTACATAGACAATTATGTTATCTGTAAATAGGAACAAAGAATATACTTTCTATATGGTTTCAGTCCTTTTACTATTTATTTACTTATTTATTTTTTGGCAGTGCTGCATGCAGGATCTTATTTCTCTGACCAAGAATGGAACCTGTGCCCTCTGCAGTGGAAGCAAGGAATCTTAACCACTGGACCACCAGGGAAGTCTCAATTCTTTTACATTGTTGAGGATTATATTATGGTCCAGGATACAGTCTAATATATATCTCATGTGATCCATTGACTACTCTAATGCAAGTGAAAAACAGACTGGTTGTATGGCCACAGAATGCTTCTAAGAGTATTGGTTGTTTACCCTAGTCATCAGAAGCTCAATACTGCTACTCAGGATCACGAGAACATCCAAACCATGTATTACTGACCCAGGAAAAAAATTCAAAATTTGAAGTACCATTTCTATTGAATATGGATCACTTTCGCACCATCATAAAGTCAAAAATTGTAAGTGGAAACATCGTAAGTTGGGGACCTTCTGTATAACAGCTAGGAACAGTAAAAGTAGTTGTTTTAGTACACAGGATTTAAGCAATATCAAATAGTGTTGGGGAAAGCTATGTAAACATATTTGTAGAGGAAGATAAATTAATAATTTTAAACTACATAAAAATAGGAGATGGTTGTGAAAATATAAATTCAGAACTTAGAAAACCAGACTGTAATTTTATTTCTACTAACTGTATTCAGAAATTATTTTCCTTTTTGCAATGTTTCAATGACAAGGACTTCTGGGATTAAGAATTACTTAGTTTTGCATGCATTTACTTGAGCTTGCTTTTCTCATCATAATATCTATAATTTAACAAAATCGTGAGCAAGCAATATGTTGATAGTGGTTTTAGAGCATTTTGTCCTTATGCAACATGATCCCTGATGAATGCTGTAACAACTTTTGAGGACTATGCAGGTATATAAAATTTCATCTTTTAAAAAAATATTTATTTATTTATTGTCACATCTGTGAAGCGTGTGGTATCCTAATTCCCGACTAGGGCTCGAACCTATGGCCCCTGCATTGGGAGCATGGAGTCCTAAGCACTTGACCACCAAGGAACTCCCTGTAAAACTGCAGTTATACATTTCCTCTTTGTGTAAATATTAAATACCATAAACTACTTAGGCCACAGTTATAATTTCACCTTAGTATATATGAATTGAGAAAGGAAATATGACCATGCTCATTATAAAGGTCAAGTGTGGATAGGTTCAGTTCAGTTCAGTTCAGTTCGGTTGCTCAGTCGTGTCCTACTCTTCACAACCCCATGAATCACAGCATGCCAGGCCTCCCTGTCCATCACCAACTCCTGGAGTTTACTCAAACTCATGCCCATCGAGTTGGTGATGCCATCCAGCCATCTCATCCTCTGTTGTCCCCTTCTCCTCCTGCCCCCAATCCCTCCCAGCATCAGGGTCTTTTCCAATGAGTCAACCCTTCGCATGAGGTGGCCAAAATACTGGAGTTTCAGCTTCAACATCAGTCCTTCCAATGAACACCCAGGACTGATCTCCATCAGGATGGACTGGTTGGATCTCCTCGCAGTCCAAGGGACTCTCAAGAGTCTTCTCCAACACCATAGTTCAAAAGCATCAATTTTTTGGCGCTAAGCTTTCTTCACAGTCCAACTCTCACATCCATACATGACCACTGGAAAAACCATAGCCTTGACCAGACAGACCTTTGTTGGCAAAGTAATGTCTCTGCTTTTTAATATGCTATCTAGGTTGGTTATAACAGTTGTCCAAACAATGGTAAGGCTGAGGAAATGGTCAAAAAAGTTGTGCAGGACTGATGTTAAGAAGCTGTCATGTGTTTTCTTCGCTGACATTTCAGGTAAAGAGAAAATTAAGATGTAGAATTGGTTGTGAAAGATGCGAAACTCAGCTTCTCATTCAATGTGGTCACTTCACTTCTGCTTACACTAGTAAAGCTTCTCAAGTTCAATTCAGTATCTTTTCACTGGCTCCTGTGTCTTGCCTCCTGGGGCTTTCCTGGTGGCTCAGTGGTAAAGAATTCACCTGCCAATAGAGGAGATGTGGGTTTCATCCCTGGGCCAGGAAGATCCCTGGGAGATGGAAATGGCAACTCACTCCAGTATTTTTGCCTGGAGAATCACATGGACAGAGGAGCCTGGCAGGCTACAGTCCATAGGGTCATAAAGAGTTTTATACGATGGAGCACATAGCACCATACATTTTTCAAGTTTTTTTTTCCTGTTTCATGTTACTTAAGAAAAACTAAAGAAACTGTATTTAAGATAAGACTTTTTCTTTTATTCTGGTAAAATATAACATAAAGCTGACCATTTTAACTATTTTAAAGTATACAATTCAATAACATTAAGTAAATTTATGTTATTGTGCAACTATCACTATTCTGTATCCACAGATCTCTTTCTTCATCCTAAAATGAACACCTCTTGTCAGAAGTTACTAGTAGGAGGGTGGGGTTGTTGAAGTAGAAAGGAAATTAGAAAGAAAGTATATTCTATATTCTAGTATATGCCATGGCCCTAATAGAATGTGAGCAGAAGGATGTTGACCATGGTTAACAATTTGCCACCAGAAGTCATGAATAGATGTGTAGAACTGCTGCTGCTGTTGACTTGGTAAGTCGTGTCTGACTCCTTGCAGCTCTTTGTAGCCTGCCAGGCTCCTCTGTCCATGGGATTTTCCAGGCAAGAATACTGGAGTGGGTTGCTATTTCCTCTTCCAAGTGACCTTCCCGACTCAGGGATTAAACCTGCGTCTCCCGCTTGGCAGGTGGATTCTTTACCACTGGAAATCAGTACTGAATATTGGAAGGACTGATACTGAAGCTGAAACTCCAATACTTAGGCCACCTGATGTGAATAACTGACTCATTGGAAAAGACCCTGATGCTGAGAAAGACTGAAGGTAGGAAGAGAAGGGGACGACAGAGGATGAGATGGCTGGATGGCATCACCGACTCAATGGACGTGAGTTTGAGCAAGCTCTGCGAGTTAGTGATGGACAGGGAAGCCTGGAATGCTGCAGTCCATGGGGTTGCAAAGAGTCAGACATGACTAAGCAACTGAACTGAACTGAACTGAGCCACCTTGGAAGCACAGAGTGTTCATATCTATTCCATGTGGTCCCTGCAGGGGGCTGAGCCATCCAAGATATAAGTGAAACTTACACATCTGATGCCTCAGCTAGGTTACTTCAGATTGCTAGAGGCTGGCTGGAAGAGCTCAACTTAGGTCATAGAAAACAGGGGACCTTGGTTCTTGCATTTGGGTGGGTTCCTCAGGTCTTCACTATCTAGTCTTGTGCCCTCACCTCTCCATGTAGTTTCTGCATCTGGTTTCTCCCTTAGAGTGGCTGGACCTCTTCTTATACACTCTTTACCCAGAGCATAAGATCTTCCAAAAATCTGCCACACCTTCCAAAAACTTACACCCAGAACTGGCACAGTGTCACCTAATGAAGAATTTTTTTTTTTTTTTTTTTGGTTAAAAGAAGTCACAATAAGGTACAAGGCTATTCCAGATTCAAGGGACAGGACTTCCACAACCAAGAGGCATGGTTCATTACAGGCCACCAATGTTAACAATTTACTACACTCAACCTAAAGCCTTTTCCTCCAGCTCTTCCAATTATTCAGTAAACTCTTGCATTAAATATAACAAATACTTTTCTGCTTGAAATACCTAGTGTAATATTCTGTATACTGTAACAAAGATCTCTGCCTTATGCAATTCCAAATGCAAATATTTTCTCTATGATTAAAGAAAAAGAACCCCACTAACAGTAGCAAGTTTCTCTTCTTCTTACCCCTTCATGTAATTATTCAAATTCCAACATAATCCCTGTAGTTTTCCCACAGTTATTTTTAGGAGTCCTTGTGGTTTTTTCAAATCAGATACTTCCTTCCTAAAAGACCACCAAGCAGCAAGACTAAAGTTGAATTTTATCAACCTTTCTTTTTAATATTTAAAGATGAGTATAAAAATATCCCTGATTCATTATACAAATTCAGTATAATGCTGACACTAAAACATATAAAAGCATTTTAAAAACGTACAGATTTTGCCTTCTACAATGATGTCTGGACTTCCAGTCACCAAAGAGTAGTCAGAATAGTCAAAACTGAGTTTCATCCAGGGGGAAGCAATAAACCTTGCCCCTTGAATACAAGTTAAAGGGACCATGGGGAATAATACATAGATACGTTTTAATTACATTCCGCTGGTTTTCTTGTTCAGTATACCACTTACAGTGCTCACTAAAGATGCAAAAATAGAATTTTGGTTAAAAAAATAGGAAATTAGAAAAAGATACCTTCTTAATATAAAACTAATTTCTAAGCAGTCAAAATTAAAGAGATTACATGTAAGAATTAGCTCACATTAGTGCCATGAATAAAAGCTTTTTATCTTTTTAAAAAATATTTATTTATTGATTTGCTTTTCGCTGTGCTGAGTCTTCATTGCTGCGTGGGCTTTTCTCTAGTTGTAGCAGGCGATACTCCCCAGTTACTGTGTGCAGGCTTAGTTGCCCCGCAGCATATGGGATTTTCCCAGACCAGGGATTGAACTGGCAACCTCTGCATTGCAAGGCAAACTTTCAACCACTGGACCACCAGGGAAACCCGACCACCTCTTTTATTCAAATTGTTCTGAGAATTCTATCCAATGCAGTAAGCTAGGGGACAGAAGTAATCTATAACTACCAAGACCAAGAGCTTCCCTGGTGGCTCAGATGGTAAAGAATCTCCCTGCAAACTGTTTATAATAGCCAGGACATGGAAGCAACCTAGATGCCCATCAGCAGACGAATGGATAAGGAAGCTCTGGTACATATACACCATGGAATATTACTCAGCCGTTAAAAAGAATTCATTTGAATCAGTTCTAATGAGATGGATGAAACTGGAGCCCATTATACAGAGTGAAGTAAGCCAGAAAGATAAAGAACGTTACAGCATACTACCACATATATATGGAATTTAGAAAGATGGTAATGATAACCTTATATGCAAAACAGAAAAAGAGACACAGATGTACAGAACAGACTTTTGGACTCTATGGGAGAAGGTGAGGGTGGGATGTTTCGAGAGAATAGCATCGAAACATGTTATCTATGGTGAAACAGATCACCAGCCCAGGTGGGATGCATGAGACAAGTGCTCGGGCCTGGTGCACTGGGAAGACCCAGAGGAATCGGGTGGAGAGGGAGGTGGGAGGGGGGATCGGGATGGGGAATACGTGTAACTCCATGGCTGATTCATGTCAATGTATGATAAAACCCACTACAATATTGTAAAGTAATTAGCCTCCAACTAATAAAAATAAATGGAAAAAAAAAAAAAAAAGAATCTGCCTGCAATGTAGGAGACCTGGGTTTGATTCCTGGGTTGGGAAGATCCCCTGGATAAGGGAAAGGCTACCAGTCCAGTATTCTAGCCTAGAGAATTACATGGACAGAGGAGCCTGGCAGGCTACAGTCCGTGGAGTTGCAGAGTTGGACACAACTGAGCAACTTTCACTCACTCACCAAGACCAAAGAGAGCAAATGATGATTATTTAGAGATAATTATTATCAAAATATCCCAAGAAAATGGCTGTTAGAGTTAATTCTGAACTGTCGTAACTGCCTATAAGCGGAATATGTTCAAAATTAATAATTTTTTAAAAAAATCCTAATAATTATATAAAGGTGAAAATAGGCAAAACTAACTAACCTGCCATGATAGCGGTCAGAATAGTGGTTGAGTTTAGAGTAGCAATTGTAACTGAGATGTGGTCCAGTTAGATAATGTACTGGAGGGAAAAATCCCCAAAGCCAAAACTAATCCAAACAAAAACAAACTTTTTACAGCTAGTAATAAATTTAATAAGAATTTACAAAATTATGGGGCAAAAACATATATAAGTTTGACTGAAGGAAATAAAAGAAAATCTAGAATGGAGAAATATATTCCTGGCTGGGTGGATTTAATACCATAAAAATGTCAATTATCCCCCAAGTGATCTAGAAATTTATTGTAATTCCTTGATAAACTGATTGTAAAGTTCACTTGAATGGTTACCCATGTCGTTTAGAGAAAAGGCCCTATACAAACCATTTACCTCCCACTGGGTGTTTTCTTTTTTTTTTTTAATGAGGGCCATTTTTTAAGTTTTTATTGAATTTATTACGATATTGTTTCTGTTTTATGTTTCGAATTTTTGGCCACGAGGCACATGGGATCTTAGCTTTTCACCACTGGACTGCCAGGGAAGTATCCCTCCCATTAGCTTTTATTCCTTATATCCAATCTCTACCATTTGCTCTCTTCTCTAGTCAAACTAGCCTCCTTGTTACTTCTCCAACATGCCAGGCAAGTTCCTATCTCAAATCCTTTGCAGTTGCTAGTCCCTCTTTCTGAAATGCTTTTTCTCTAAATAGCTGCATGCTTGCTCCTTCACCACCTACAGGTCTTTGCTCAAATGTTATCCACTTAGGGGGGCCTTCCCTGATTACCTGGTCTAAAATTGGAACACCCAACCTACCCACCACCACCCACATGCGTTTTCTTCCCTACTTCTTTGTCTATTTTTTTTCGTAGCACTTATCCTCATCTGGAAGGCTAAATATTTGTTTATTGCTTGTATCAACTGTTGACCCCTTCTAACAGAAAACACACGTGCACACAGAAAACCCATTGATCAGAAAGTGAAAGTCGCTCAGTTGTGTCCAGCTGTTTGTGACCCCATGGACTATATAGTCCATGGAATTTTCCAGGCCAGAATACTGGAGTGAGTAGCCTTCCCCTTCTCCAGGGATTGATCAGAAAAGCTACATTTATTTTACTTTACTTTTGTTTAAGGGAAAACACCACTGTGCCAGGGTCTAAGGGGTGCCTCAAAATGAGGAAATTAGGGAGAGGCATTAGTAGAGATTTAGGACCTGGGCTGGGTGAATTTAAGGCAGGTCTTGCAAGGTGGGGAACTAGTTGAGATTGAGCAGAATTTATAATTTAATAGTTTTGGATTAGAAGACTCAATGAAGGAAGAATTTTGAAGTGAATCTTGATGAGCTAGCAGTTGTGATAAATAAGTTGTTTAGTTAGTTCACATTATATTCCCCAACAAGAATATAATGTTTTTCTTTTGTTACTGTTTAACACAGGGACTCAAGAATTGTGTTGGTTCAAATTCCCAGTCTCCTCTTTTATCATTCTTTAGGCTAATCTGGAGGAGCATTAGCATTTGGGGATGTAATCAACTCAGATCTACACAATGTTGGATATACTCTGGTTGTGTATAATTTTTGATAGTAGTTGTTCCAACTACTGCAAGTGTCAACTTTTCTTGTTTTGTTTTTGTTTGTTTTTTGGTAGCAGATCATCAGTAGGCATAGTGACTGCTCAACTGCCTTAAGATTCTGGAGTTCTAATTTGAGCAGGGTGACACAAACAAATGCTATCCTACTTTGAGTAAAGTGTCCAGATGAAACTAATTGAGTAGATTCCATTTCAAGTATGAAGAGCTCACAGAACCAGAGATTTGGGTATTAGCCAGATTATTTAGTCTCATGATACTTATTTTTCCAGATCTTTCTAGTGGTAGCAAAGATCTCAGAGAAATCTGCAGAAATCTAAGTACATCATTATTTTCCTTAGGCAGCACACACTTTCCTTCAGGAAGCCAGTATAGTATCTGATGACTCTGTTGTGAACCATTGTTTGTCTGTCTCATGAAATTTCTTAGATGACGAGTTCCATAGTCTGAGACATCTTATCTAGTTTAAATATTTTCTGAACCATAAGCATGTAGAATTACTCCTACTTTTCAAGCCTCTTAGATAGCATAAAATGAAATCTTGAGTATAGAAGAATACAGTTCCTCAAATCTTCAACTTTTAAATGCAGATCAAATTCAAGGTTTCCTTTGTTAAATTAAATTGTTTAAAGATTTTTTTTTCTGTGAAGATAATTTTGAGGGCTAAAATGAAACTTGAGTGACTTTGAAATCTATCTTGAAAGCAAGTATCAATTAACCAAGATAACTTATCTCTGTTCAACCTGCTGGTAGCGGTCAGTTACTGTGCCACAAATTTAGTACCAGTTTAAAGGGAACAATTAATGTTATATTTTTTGTGATAATATCTCTATGGAGTTGTCAAATGGTATGGTAATGTTTTTCAACATTATATAAGTGTTGGTGTCAGGAAAATATATTTGTAATAAAGAGATCACTAGTTAGTTCTAAAGTGAAAGAGCTTGGGGTTAAGTACACTAGTGTGCCTTTCTTACAAGATCAATAAAGATAACAGAGTCTTTGAACATATTACATCTGCTTTAAAATCCTTTCCAAGCTCTAAAAAAATAAAATAAAATCCTTTCCAAGCTCTATTTCTATTGGTTACAAAGGCTAGCTCCTACAAACATTTCCTCCTTTTTTTTTTTTTTTTTTTAAATTCTCCTTTAACAAGTTTGTCAAGCTGAAAATTCTGAGAACACAGTCCTCCATAATTGGCCTCACTTCAGCTTCTAAGTGTGGTGGTCCCCAGGGTGACCCTCACTTCTGACCAGTTGCCTGCACATTCAGGGGTTCCCATGACCACTGTCAAGTTTGATAACTCACTAAAAAGACTCAGAGAACTCAGTTTGAGCCAACTCCCGGAGATTGTGAAGGACAGGGAAGCCTGGCGTGCTGCAGTCCATGGGGTCACAAGGAATTAGACATAACTTAGCAACTGAGCAACAAATTCTAGGCCGAGGAGGCACAAGCAATGCAAGAACTGAAGACTAGAAGTAGGGCCTTCTCCCACCAGTTACTTCCCCAAGATTGAGATTCAGATCTCTTCAGATTCTTGCTCCTTGGAAGGAAAGTTGACAAACCTAGACAGTGTATTAAAAAGCAGAGACATTACTTTGCTGACAAAGGAAATCAATCCTAAATATTCATTGGAGAGACTGATGCTGAGGCTGATACCTTGGCCACCTGATGCAAAGAACCGACTCATTGGAAAACACCCTGATGCTGGGAAAAACTGAAGGCAGGAGAAGGGGACGACAGAGGATGAGATGGTTGGACAGCATCATCGACTTAATGGACACAAGCTTGAGTAAGCTCAGGAAGATGGTGAGGGACAGGGAAGCCTGTCGTTCTGCAGAGTATGGGCAGCCTGGGTCAATCTGTAGACGTGGCCAGCTCTTGCCAAAGGATGTCAGTTGGTTGGACCTGATCTAATGTCGCCTCAAGACGAGAAAGCATAGACTGAGAATAAAGATGGAGCTCCTCTGTTGGGTTCCTGTGCTGGAAAATGATAATGGAGATCTACAGCCTAAAGGAAAAATGTCTTGTGCAGTTGTGGCCATGCAGTGTCACTCCATTGAACCACCATGACATCTCATTTGCTTGTGACAGAGAAATGATGGTGGGGGCCAGCACTAACGTCATAAATCAGGGCAAAAAAGTATAGATTTGGGGCAGGGCAGTAATAGCAAATTGCTAATCCGTATAATGAAAAGTTTTCAGATGCTGAACATTTTTTATACTTTATTTTTATCCTAAATTTAAGACTTCTCATGATAGTTTTAAGTTGATTAAAATTTAGAGATTGTCAAACAGCCCTAATTATTTTTGCTATTTTTTTTTAGGCTGAGGGATGACAAGAGTGGTATATTAGTGAGTTAATGCATCTAGTTACATGATAAAAGTAGAATTTCTGGATGTTCATAAACTTCACCAATAATCAGATGAAAGTGGATTCAAAGAACATTAGAACAATGGCATATCACTTTTCGCTTATCAGATTGGAAAAGTTTCAATACTGCAAAAATATCTACTGCTGGCAAGGGCAAAAAGGAGTAGATACTCTCACACACTGTTGATATTTCTCTAAATTGATCATCTTCCTGAAAAATAATGTTACTATGCATAAAAAACTAAAGTACAGCTATCAAATGTTGATTCCTTAAAAGCTCATCATAAAAAATGTAATGTTTGGGGATTCCCTCGTGGTCCAGTGGTTAAACTCTGAGCTCCCAATGAAGGGAGCATGGGTTCTATCCCTGGTTGGGGAACTAAGATCCCACATGCTGTGTGTCCAGTAAATAAAGAAAACAATTAAAAAATGTGATGTTTATTAGGTTACTGCAGTAAATCTACCTTGACTGAGCCTTAGTAGTGACTCGAAAAATCAGGGCCAGTTATTTTTAGGGTTTTAGGGCTTGGACTGAATGCTTTTTGGGAGAGGTGCAAGTCAGGGAAATGTTTGGGATTGGGCAGAGTTTATGATATAAAGTCTTATATTGGTAGGCACACAAAGCAATGGTTTTGAAGCAATTCTTGGTAAATAAACTGTTAGCCTTTGTAAGCAATCAGTTTAGGAAGTTCACAGTTTTATCTTCCAGGAAAAATTATTAGCTAGACCAAGCAACCACGTTATTTTTGTTTGGTCTCAGAATTGTCTAATAAAAGTACAGGAAAAGTATGTCTAGTTCAACTATTATTTAACATAGGGACAGGTAATTATGTTGGTTTTGGTTTTCAATGCTTATCTGTTCATCCATCAATTGCTATTCTAGTTTATACTATGACTTTAAAAAGACAAATAGGCAAAGTATATGTATGAAGACAGTGTTTTATTTTTTAAATAAAGAAACAAAGCAGAAACAACCTAAATGATAGGACAAATAAATTATGGCCCTTCATAAAATGGATTATAATACAGCCATTAAAAAGGTATATTTTTTATATTAACATAGAAATTTATCAAAGCTCACTGGGTCAGGAAGATTCCCTGGAGGAGGGCACAGCAACTTACTCCAGTATTCTTACCTGGAGAAATCCCATGGACGGAGGAGCCTGGTGGGCTACAGTCCATGGGGTCACAAAGAGTCCGACACACCTCAAGTGACTTAGCATGCATGCCTGTGTCAAAGCTATATTGTTAAATTTAAAAAAATCATCTATTGACCAATCAAGAGCAGTGATGTGCTAGAGCTGCCTCCCACAGGACATTTGAGAGCCGAATGTACGTATTTCTTCTGAACTCTGTAGTCAGATACTACATGTTAGTTGCTTGAAATTAGACACAGTGGCAGTATTTAGAGCCCATCCATCAAGGAAATCAGCACACCATTGGCTTCAGAAAACATGACTAGCACTGACTTGAATTCTCAGACCATTAATCGTTTAGGTCAGAAGAAAGTCCAGGAAGAGGTCAGCACTTAAGTAGTATCATGGAGTATCAGGGCTCTTTATATTCTCACCTCAGTAGGTGTGCATTTACATTTCATCACACAGAACTGGTCACACAGCCAACCCTAGCTACCAGTGAGCTTTGGAGAACCAGTAGCTGGCAGGAGGAAATAGGATGCTGTGATCAGAGCATTCATCTCTTGGAGTTCTACCTATTACTGCTGCAAACAGATTGAGGTTTTCAGCAAGAATGGGGTAGGATATGGAAAAGCAGCTAATAGTGTCTGCTACTAGTGTGTGTGTGTGCACACTGTGTGAATATAAAAATAAATGAATAAACAAATAAATGTGCCTTCTTTTAAGATGTATTTGTTTATGCATCAAAGGGCTTCCAGGTGGTACTAGTGGTAAAGAATCTGCCTGTCAATTCAGGAGATGCAAGAGACTTGAGTTTGATCCCTGGTTCGGGATGATTCCCTGGAGGAAGAAATGGCAACCCACTCCAGTATTCTTGCCTGGAAAATTCCATGGACAGAGGAGCCTGGTGGGCTATAGCCCATGGGGTTGCAAAAACTCAGACACGACTGTGTGACTGAGCGCGCGCGCGCGCGCACACACACACACACACACACACACACACACTTATGCATCAAAATGTTATATTTCTTTATAGAAATATAATACATTGCTAACAGCTTTTAAATCTAGAGTGGGAAGGTAGGACTTTGGGGAGACTTTTTTAAAAATTTATTTTTGGCCATGCCCGCAGCATGTTGGATCTTAGTTCCCCAATCAGGCATCAAACCGGTGCCTCTTGCGTTGGAAGCTCGGAGGTTTAACGCTGGACTGCCAGGGAAGTCCCTGAAACTTTTACTTTTAAAATTGCCCTGATTTAAGTGACCATGTATTTATTATAAAGAACAAAGGATAAAGATGGATGCTTTTTTGAAAAAAATTAGAATACATGTGAAACCCCTTAGCATAGTGCTTGGCACATGTCTACTAAGTAATGTGATCAGGGTTTAAACCTTTTATATTAGCCTATACATTTTCAAACTTAATATAAGTTCATGTCTACCTCTTACTCCATTTATTTGTGTTTTCTATTGCTAATGTGAATGAGAGGGAAGATTTATAGTGAAGTAGAAGGCAAAGTTGGAAAGGCAGGTAGGGACAAGAATAAGAGCCCTTGATTGATGGAGGAAAAGTTTGGGTTTTATCCAGTAAGGATTGAGGAGCCATTAAAAGAATTAATGAAGAGGGTAAGTAACATAGTCAGTGTTAAGCTTCAGAAGGACCATTTCTATTGTGGCACACAGTACGGGGGTTGAAAGAGCGAAGAACTGGAGCTACCAAGGGCAACAATTATGTCAGGCCTCGCAGTTCTAAGAACTGACACTAAAGCAGCATAATAATCAAGCACCTGGTGTCTGAACCTTCTGGGAGAGGTTACTGAAGGGTCAAAAGGATGTGGCCTATCTAGTGCTTAAAAAACTCCCAAGGCTCATATGCATACAATCAGCTCCTAACACACCTTAGTGTCAGAGAGGTGCATATGAGCCCTTAGGCCTACTTTTGATTTTTTTCTATTTTTTGGTCCTCTCCTCTTAAGTTTCCAGGTTCAAAAATGCCCTAGATGCTAGCTGTCAACTTGTAAAAATGTTGAGAATTTGCACAGAAGGATGGGGATGATTTGTGTTATCCACAGAAATGTCCTGACTTACAAGTGTCTGGATATGAAACAATAAAAAAACAAATAAATGAAGATGATTAGTAGGAGGCATAGAAAGACCGCAGGAGACAGAAAAAAAGTAAGTAGGATTTAGTAATTCTCAGATGAAGGGATCGAGAGCCTGAGAGAGAAGAGAGATTCTCTAAACTTTTTTCATTTGGGTGTCTAAGAGATTGTGTGCGTAAGTGCTCAGTAGCTTAAATGTCTGACTCTTTGAGACCCTATGGACTGTAGCCCGCCAGGCTCCTCTTCCATGGAATTCTCCAGGCAAGAATACTGGAGTGGGTTGCCATTTTCTTCTCCAGGGGATCTTCCTGACCCATGAATGGAACCTGTGTCTCCTGCATTGTTAGATGAATTCTTTACCACTGAACCACCGGGGAAGCCCACCTAAGAGATGAGAAGTTCCATAAAAAGGTAGAAGAGCAGTTTGTGAGGCTCCAGTGAGAAAGAGAATTCAATTTTAGATATACTAAATTTGATATTGACAGACATTAAAGTGGCACTGTTCAAATGAGAGTTAAAAATTCAAGACCAGAGTTCAGATTATGATTTGATGATATGTGAGGTGGACATAAAAAACTGAAAGTTGTGGACCCAGAGTTCACACTTGCAGGAATGGATGATATCACCAAGGAAGCTAATATCGTAAACCATGAAGGTTGAGAGCAGAAACTGAGAAAGTATCCTCTTAAGGGGCAAGAAAGGGCTAACTGTTTCCTCTGCAGCAGCAAAAGGGCCAGAAGGCTGCCTAAACCCTCACCTATGCTAGAGAGAAGTCTGAACGATCAAAGTGTCAATGCAATCAAGGAGCCCAGCATCTAGTAATGACGTCATTATTGACTATAGAAGCTGTTTTGGTGAGTAGGGGTGATGGATCAAATGATATCTCAAAAGAAAGGCTGAGATGACTATTGTGACTCGAGGCTAAAAGAAAAGTGGGCTAGATAGCAACTTTTCCTACACCTTTCCTAAGTAGCAGCATGTTAGGTAAACAAGAGACAACACAGAATTGACCTTGTAATTACTAGAAACACATGGAAAATCTCCAAGTATTTGGTAACAGTCTGATTTGCGTGCATGTGTGCTTGGTTGTGTCCAACTCTTTGTGACCCCATGGACTGTAGCCCACCAGGCTCCTCTGTCCATGGGATTTTCCAGGCAAAAATACTGGAGTGGGCTGCCATTTCCTCCTCCAGGGGATCTTCCTGACCCAGGGATCGAATCCAAGTCTCCTGCATCTCCTTCACTGGGAGGTGGATTCTTTATGCCTGAGACACCTGGGAAGCCCCAACAATCTGATTTACTGTGTAATTATTAGAACTTTCTGCTCAGCATCCTTCATTAGCTCTGTTGCTTGGTAAACCAAGTATGACCTAGAAGGCCCTCTGTGATCTCCACCATGTCATCTTACTCCCAACACATTCCCAACCCCAAGATCACACACACAGAGCTTTCTTCAGTTTTTCAAATGCCTCATGCTGTTTCCTTATCCTGATGTTTGTAACTTCCATGTTTTCCAATTTCTTCTAACTTGGTCAATCTATAACCATCTTCCCAGATTGAACTTAAAGCTTTCTATAAAGCTTTTCTGGTTGTCCAGGGTTGACATTAACAGTGGAAAAGACCTTGATGCTGGAAATAATTGAGGGCAGGAGGAGAAGGGGGCGACAGAGGATGAGATGGTTGGATGGCATCACCAACTCAATGGACATGAGTCTGAGCAAACTCTAAGAGTTGGTAAAGGACAGGGAATCCTGGCATGCTGCAGTCCATGGGGTCACAAAGAGACACGACTTCGGGACTGAACAACAATCACAGTGGTACCTTTGGTATTTCTTGCTGTACAATATTCACTTCTGTGATTTTGCTAAAACAACAAAAAAAAATTATAAATATTTAAAACTTGTAAAAAAATTGGCCCTAATATCGTTAGTTTGCTGTAACTTCCATTTTCCTTTCTCCATGTTACAGTGGGCTATTTTTTCCTTTCCGTAAACTCTTTGAAGCAATTATCTTCTTTCTGCCTAGACTATTAAGAAGTGAGATGTGCCTCCTTTCTTAATCTAAATGACTAAACTCAAGCCAATTAAAGTTTCAGTGCTACACGAATCAGGGAGGGCTTAATCTCAATTGGTATTTGCATTTATGACCGTTGCTTCTCCTGGGGAAGACGGCCTCTGTTACACCTGGTTTCAGGTTGATTACAATCGACACGGGACTATTTTAGCATAAAAGGCTCGATTTGTATTAAACACCTTTTTGGGAAGAGAAGGTAGTGGTGCTGAAGAAAAAATCCTTTATCAAAATCCTGCCAGTTTGCACTGTTCTTTGGGGAATAGGCTTTCAATAGCCAAGGAACAAAAGAGCTTTTGGTTTTCCAATCTCCCTGAGGCGTTAGCGGCTTCCAGGAGAAATCTTAAGTGTAAATTATCAACGAGGAAAGCGTGTGTTGTGTGTGTGTTGCGGGGCTGGGTGGGGGCGTAGGAAGAGGAGGAGGGCAGGAAAGCAAGCAGGCGCACACGCTAAGGTTCCGAGGACTTTTTCGCGAGGTACCTGTTTATGTAATATTTATAGTTAGAGGCGCTGCAACGGCATCAGCGCACTGACCCGCACTTTCGGCTCCGTTTACAAGCACAAGCTGGGATACAATGGGGGTGGGAGGAGGGGACTAGAAGCGTCGGGCAGTTGGGAGCTTAGACTGCGGGAAACCAGCCACTGGTGCAGAAGCCGAGCCCAGAGAATTTCCCCCTGGCTCCAGACTATGGACCCCGAAGGAGGGCGGTGATACTAAGGGTCGGCAGGGGAGCTAGCGTAAATATGGAGCACCTGGGATTCGACTTCTTAAGATTTTTATTCAGTAGGCGGGTTTCTGAGCTAGGGCTTGGAAACCGGCCTGTTCAGCCAGCTCCCTGGGGATTCTAGGATGTGACCCGGGAACCTCACGCCGAGACTCTTCCAGGGCGCGGGACCTGGCGTGCTCACGCGCGGAAAGGACGCTCCAGGAGCGGGGCCGCGCGCGATCGCTAGCGCGCCGCTCCCCAGCAACAGCGCATGCGCCGGTTGCCTTCCAGTGAGGCCGCGCAGCTCCGCGGGCCCGGATCCTCCAATCCGAGCCCGGCGTTCTCCGAGTGCGTATCCTGGAGCTGCGGGCTGCGGGAGGCGGGAGGAAAGGGGCAGGCCGGGGCGGGGCTAGGGGCCCCCCGAAAGTCTGCGGAGGTCTGCTAGAGAAGTCTAGTCTCCGGAAGTGGCCGTTGTAAACACAGTCGCTCGGGGGCTGGTCTCCCTTCTTTCCCCGCTGTGCTATTCGTTTCCCTTCCCCGGGTCCTAGAGTCCGTCGGGTTCCAACAGTTTTTGCTCTGACCCCGAGGTCGGCCGGGGCCTCTTTCTGCCTTTGAGATTTGAAGCTGCCCCAGGGGCCGCGGCTGTGCAGTTTGGATCGCGGGAGCCCCCTGAGGTAACCATCAGATGTGGGTGGAGGAGAAAGACGGGCTGGGAGGTGTTGAGAGGAACGGTTATAGGGGGGCTGCAGTTAAGGTTATGAGGGACCCTGAGTTAGTTTGAGGCTGTTCTGTCAATGGGGGCTCGCCTCCAGTTCCTTGGGCTGGGCCTTTCCGCCCACCTGGAGAAAGATGCTTCTGGATCATCCTAGCCAAAGACCACTGCCTCAGAACACAGAAGACAGGGTAGGGTCCAGAGGGCAGGACTCAGAGCCTGGACTTGGAGCTTCTTAAGTTTACAACTCCGGATTGCCGGGCTCTTTCCCTCTCAAGAATCAGTAAGTCCTTCGAGGACAAGAACCAGATCATTTTCATCCCTTTTAATAAAAATGCCAGCCACACACTAGACACTTTATAAATGTTTGATAAGTGAAAGAATGAGTTGTGCTAGGCTGTCTTCTGTAGCTTCATGTACATGTAACTTCATGACTCTTAAGAGAAAAGAGAGCTCTGAGTTGCTCCGTGGCTGTACGATTTCTGCAGAAGTGGAGTCTCCTTTTGACTGTTCTTTATTCCAGGTGATATTTATCCTAGGCAGTTCCACCCCCCTCCCCCCCCGTTTTAAGCAGATCGCCAATGATAACCACTTAAATTTACTTGAGAACCAATTTCAGTTGGTGTCCAAGTCTTTTGAACACATTACACATTGATGTTTATTTAGTTGTTTTCATAATCTTGAAGGAGAGAACCTACCATTTTTTGTCACTTGTTTTATTGAACAGTTAGTGTCTAGTAACAAAACAAGCAGAGAGCAGGAAAGGAACTTGGTTTCCCATGAAATGAGGAAACAAAGGCAGTACAACCTTCACAAGAAAAGATGAAAGCAGTTATTTTAGTTTGGAGCTTTCTGTATCAGTCCTCGTGGAGACTTTTATTAGCTGTGTGACCTCAGGCAAATCACCTAAGCTCCCTGGGCATTAAAATGCCTTATCTGTCAGATAAGAAGGATAGACTGGATCTCTGAAGTCTCATTTAATCCTAAAATAATTTGATTGCCTCAGCCCATTTGTCTTGGTTTTGTTTTGATAAAAGAACCAAACATCTTTTTAAAAGGTGAAATATGTTTGCTAATAGACACCCATACTACAGATGTGGTTAGTATTGAAGACAGCACTGTGTTATGAAAGAGAATGAATTTAGGAGTCAGCCACAATATGAACTTGAATTCTAACCCCCCCACTGGATATCTTTATACACAAGTTACTCAGCCTCTCCAAGCCTCAGTGTTCTCATCTGTGAAACATGCATAATAATCTGTAGGGTATTGGGAAGATTCACTGAGCTCAGATATGTTTAATGTAGTGTCTGGTATGCAGGAAGTGCTCAATAACAGTCTTCATCTTTTCATTCTCCCTGCCCCTCCCCTTTCCCCTGATCTGTGCAGACACACTAAGAGAGATCATTGTGTTCTGGATGACCTACAGAAGGGCTCAGATGTGAGACAGGAAAACTTCTTGCCAGTAGCAGCTCTGAAATCTAAAACAGAATTGTCTTCTTGGCTGGTACTTACTCTCAGGATGTCCAGACCATTGATCCCTTGTCCTCAATTGCCCCATAACTATTTCTAAAAAACTTCTTGACGAATGATGTACTAAACATCCCCTCATGTTTTGGGGCTTCTCTTGTGACTCAGCCTGCAATGCGGGAGACCTGGGTTCAATCCCTGGGTTGGGAAGATCCCCTGGAGAAGGAAAAGGCTGCCCACTCCAGTATTCTGGCTTAGAGAATTCAGTGGACTGTATAGTCCGTGTTTTGCATGGACATGGCTGAGCGACTTTCACTTTCTTTCATCTGTTTTAGTGGGAATGGTGAGAATTAGACCAACTTCACTACCAAGAGAACATAAAGATAGTAACACATTAATGTAAGAAACTGATTTAAACTTTGCCTTTATCCATCACTGCCCAGTGGGTGCCCTGCATTTGGCCCAACTCTGGAAATCCCTTCTGGATTGAGAAATTAACTGGACGTCTGGGTCATCTTTTATTAAGACCCTGACTTGTAGTTTGGATGTGTGGAAAAATGATCTGTGTTTAAGAACTTGGCAGTACGGAGCAGAAGTGCTTCCCTGACTTGTGAGGGAAGCCACGGCGTGAGCCGTGTGTTAAAGGTTAATGGCAAAGGTACGGAGCAAAGCTCTGGAGATAGCTAATTTGGATTTGAATCCTTACTCTGTCACTTACTAGAGATGTCACTTTGGACAAGTGATGGAGTATCTTTAAGCCCCAGTTTCCAGGGTATAAAATGGGGATATTAACAGTATCTTCCCCTTGGGGTTGGTGTAGAGTGAAATGAGATAATCTAAGTGTGATATCTGGAGAAGGGATGTTTATATGTGCACAGTAGGAATGATGAGGGAAGGGTATGGCTTTGGGGTATCAACTTGTTCACAGATAATGGAATTATACAATATGTGTCCTTTTGTGTCTGGCTTCTTTCACTTAGCATAATGTTTTCAACATTCATCCATGTTGTGGCATATATTGGTACTTCATTCCTTTTTATGGTTGAATAATATGTCATGTTGTTTATATATTGGCAAATTGATGGATATTTGGGTTTTTACTTCTTGGCTGTCTATGAATAACGCAGCATGAACGTCTGTATACATCTTTTTACAGAAGTCCAGTAGTTATCTTAGAATATGTCTTGGTGTTGCTTGTGCTGGGTTCGTGTTCGCAGATATGTAGCTTGTTTTTTGGAACTGTGGATTAGAGTATTTTTATATTTAAGAAAACTTTTCTTGAATTACAGTTTTTAGTGTTTGTTCTGTTTCCCTTGCTTTATTGCTTATTCAGGGACTTATGTTATTTCCATGTTGGTTATTCTTTGCCTGTTTTCAGTATATTTTCACATTCTCTTGAATCATTTTGGTCTTTTTCTTAAATTTTTGTTTAAAAATTTTACTTCTATTTCATTTTGTATGTCCTTTAAGAGTTCTTTTTTTTTTTGATCATGTCTATTTACTCTTGTTCCCTCTACTTTAGTCTTCACTGCAGAAATTTTTTTTTAATCTTGCTAATCTTCGTCTGATCTTATGTCGGATGTTTTCTAATTCTGATTCCTATTCTTTCATGCCTTATACCATTTTGTTAATGTCTTGTAGCTTGTCTTTTTCAATATTTACTTTTATTTATTTGACTGTGCCGGGTCTTGGTTTGGGCCCATGAGATCTTTGATCTTTGTTGTAGCAGCATGTGGAATCTTGGTTGCAGCAGTTGAGACCTTAATTGCGATTTGTGGGATCTAGTTCCTGATCAGGGATCCAACCCAGGCCCCCTGCATTGGGAACACGGAGTCTTTGCCACTGGACCACCGGGGAAGTCCCCCTTGTAGCTTGTTTTGAAATAGTAAGTTATGATTTTAATCTGATTTGTGAACTTGTCTTTCTGTCATTTTTTCATTTTCAGGAGTCCATTCAGTTCCTTACTCTCTTACTCAGTTTCTTACTCTCTCTCAAATACCCTCATATTTGTATGAAATTTGAACACTCTGCTTTTCTGTTGCTGATTTTTATGAAAGGTTAGTCTTCCTGAATTTTGAGCAAAGTAAAGGAAAACTTTTCAGAATTCACAAAACCCTGTCTTTTTTTTGTTGTCGTTGTGAGTGCTTGGTACTGAGATTTCCTGGCCCTGTTTCCTCCCACAGTTTGGTCTGAGCTATCTCTTTACTTTGTCTTTATTTCCCCTGATTCCATTGTCTACTGATTCTCATTAGTGTGGGCCCCTGTTCAGGAAGGGCAGCTTGGTAGGTCAGTAGTGAAAGTCTGTGAGGCTGAATGGTACCAGCCCTTCAAGACTCTCTTACCACGTGTCTGTTTCATGTGTCAGTTTCAGCCCTTGCGCTCAGGTTTTCCTGCGGTGCTTTCCATTGACTATCTGTTGGTCCTTGGGGGTTCTTTCAGGGGAGTCTTGCTATCTCCCTGCTTTCTTCTGTGTGGACACCTCCACCTCCAAGATGGTTTTGTGGTTGGTGCTGGTTTGCCCTTATTCATTTGTATTTTCTAATTCTTTTTGCTGTAAACATTGTCCATGATTTTCTAGTTTTCCTATCTTGTTACCTTAGATAGGATTTTTACAAACTCTGCTATGTAAATTCATTAGGAGATTAACCTGTGGAAAAACAAAGAGACATACACACATAGGCGGGGTTGATGTCAGAATCCATTTTGTACTTTACATATTAATTCTTTCTCTTTTCTTTTTTCTTTTTGATTCTGCAAATGCGTTTTCAAGCTTGTTATCTGTATTCATTTTCTATTGTATAACAAGTTACCACAAACTTAGGGGCTTAAAACAGCCCTGATTTATTATTTCTCAGTTTCTGTAGGTTGGGAATCTGGGCACTGATTCAGGTGGGCCCTCTGTTCAGAATTTCACTAAGTTGCAATCAAGGTGCTGCTGGCAGTATTCTCATGTGGAACCTTGACTTGAAAGAATCACTACCCTATTCATTCAAGTTGTTGGCAGAATTTTTTTTTTTTTGGCTATGCCATGCGGCTTACAGAATCGGCTTGCAGAATCTTGGTTCCCTGACCAGGGGTCAAACCTGTGCTTCCTACAGTGAGAGCGCAGGGTCCTGACCACTGGATCTCCAGGGAATTGCCCAGAATGTGTTTACTGTTGGCATCGGTATGATTGAGGGATCTGGCTTCTTAATGCCTTTGGGGCGGGTGCCTGCAGTTCTCTGTCAACTGGCCCTCTATATCGGCAGTTCACAGTGTGACAGTGTGCTGGGGGTTATCTGTCACTTCATCAGGTAGGAGAGAGTCATATATAACATAAAGTAATCATGGGAGTGCAGCCTGTCACCTTCGCCATGTTCTCTTGGTTAGAAGCAAGTCTCAGGTTCTGCCCAGTAAAGGGGAGGGTATTATACTAGAGAGAAGCACCTTGGGACAGAGATCATGAGAAACTATCTGCCTGTTATGCTGTCTGTATCAGAGATCTGGAAATCAATGAAACTTGCATCTGAGCTAGGGAAGACCTTTTCTAGATGACCGTTCAGGTTTGAAGATGTTAGATACTAAAATAATGTCCTGAAAAACGGTGGTTTTCGTCAGCTTAGCTTTATTGAAACAATTATATTAAAGTTTGATTAACTACCTTTCCCCATATTTCTCTGCCCAAGATCACAACAAAGTCAAAAACACAGACATTATGAAGGCTTTAAGTATGTAAATTCTTTTCCTGTGAGGTAAATAGAGGTTCTGTTTGTGTCACAGAAGTTTGTACATGTGGTGTGTGTATTTAATTCTTTTCACAAAAATAGAAAACATTATATATATGTACTTTTGAGCCTTGGACATTACTCTTAAGTATAAAAGAGTCCCTTCCTTCTAAGTTCTAACTCTTTTACTTCATTCTGAAGGCAGATTCTTTGGAGTCTGAACTTTGAGGGCACGGTGGTAAGATGAAAGGATTTTGAGACTCAGTATCAGGAGAGCTTGATTCTTCGGTGTCCTCTACTGAGTAGCTGACTGACTATAGGCAAGTCATTTAAGCCTCTCTGAATCAGGTGCATTTCTGTAATTGAAATGAGGATAATAAACCTCAGGTAAGATAATTATAGTTTACCTGTATCAACAGTGACTTTGTAGAATGAGATTGGGCTTAGAAAATAGATAGTAGTGAGTTGGAATTTTGGTCCTGTAACTATGTGACTTTTGACAAATTACTTCTAATATCTGTCTTAGATTTATCTTTTAAAAAAATGGGATAATCTTTTTATTGTGGTGTTGTAAGGACCAGAGCTCTATAGCTCTGTGTATAAAGTACCAAAGACAGTGCTTACTGCACTAAATGTTCAGTAAATCAATGATAGTGGTGTTTGTCTACCACTGTTCCCAAACGTAGTATTTAGGAGGAGTAAAATAAAATGGGATTTCCCCCCTCATCTTAGTAAATGTTCCATCTTCTTTATTCTAGGTCAAGCTATTCTGCATCGGCCGTGTGAATCAGTGTTTTGAAGATCCCCTAGAGTTTGGTTCTAGGAACCTTTAGTCCATTTCTTAGTAATGTGTTTGCATCCACATCTCAGTTGGCTTATTTGAGTCCTTCTTCCAGTGATCTGTCTCAGGGTGGTTTTTTACGAGCAGGGACAGATCAGGTTAGATTTTGGTGGGGGGAGGTCTTCTAGCTATCCTTGGACACCTACAATTTTACTAAATAATTCTTCTATTTTTCCTTCATGATGGTGTGTATGCCTTGGTGGATCATTTATCATTCAAGTAATTATCATTCAATGCCGTGGCCTCTTGTATTAATTTTTTAGCCATATAATTTTTAAATATGTCCATTATAAAGCAAAATAGAGAGGAATGAAGCTTAAGGCCAGATTTTTGCCTTATCAGGTACTCCTAATGGAAACACAATGGGTTATTGGTACAAAACATCTTTTAAGTGTCCATCAATAGATGAATGGATAAAGAAAGCGTTTTTATATATATACACACACACACATACATAAAAGAAAAATCACTCATCGTCTCAGGACTCACATAAGTAACTACTATTATATGGTTTACTTCAACAGACTTCAGTCCATGTAACCTGTAAACCACAGACATCTCGGACAGTTTAAATCATCAGTAACGAAGTATATCATTAAGCAACAGTGGGGTATTTTGAAAGAGTTGGAAGACGTCATGAATTCGAACACTTCGAGTAATACCCCTGGTGATATCCAGAGGTAAGCCTGCAGTATCTTCTACTAGTTGAGGAATGCTTTTGGTTGCAGGGACCATGGAGAAGAAGTAAGTGGTTGGAGTGGCTGATTGTAAGAATTCTCATGAGATGGTAAGGGAAATGGAAATTTCACGGGACTGGAGGAGCAGGGGTGATGCCTGGTGGGATGTTCAGAGAGAACAGCATTGAAACAAGCATACTATCAAGGGTGAAACAGATCACCAGCCCAGGTTGGATCCATGAGACAAGTGCTCAGGGCTGGTGCACTGGGAAGACCCAGAGGGATGGGATAGAGAGGGAGGCGGGAGGGGAGATCAGGATGGGGAAGACATGTAAATCCATGGCTGATTCCTGTCAATGTATGGCAAAAACCACTACAATATTGTAAAGTAATTAGCCTCCAACTAATAAAAATAAATGGGAAAAAAAATTAAAAATTAAAAAAAAAAGAGAAAAAAAAAATCAGACCTGGGTCTGAAGACTTTATGTGGCTCTTTGTGCTCCTTTGTTAATTCAGTGCACAAAGGTCAGTGTCTGTACTTTCTCTGGTCCCTAGAGACTTGCTTATTCTTTTCCACTTCTCTAAATCTTTTCTTCTGCTTATTCATTATTACTTGGCTTGCCATAATATGTGTTGCTCTGTTTTTCTCTTACTTCCTCATCGTCTCGACTGATTCATCCCTCTAGTTAAGCATTTTGTTAGTTTTAGCTCCTGTTGCTAACTGCTCCTTTACTTGGAGTTTACATTCTAAGAATTGCTGTTGCTCATCTTTTTTTGTACCATTCATATCTGCCTTTGAGTGAGGTGCCTGTCTTTGGTTTATTCATTTCTCATGTGTATAGTATAAAAACTCGTCAAGTCTGTAATATAAAATGGAGCCATTCTGGAGAATGCAACTCAAAACCTGGTTTACAAAGAAATAAGTACAGAAATTGAAAATAAGTGTTTAGAAACTTTTATAAGCACATTACAGAGTAACTTTCTGTTTGTTGAATCTGATAATAAATGCCTTAACGTTGAATTTTATCTGTTTTTAAATTTTCTTTTTTAGTTTTCCCTTTTTTTAGTTTTCCCTTTTAAATATATTTTACAGAAGCAATGAGCGTGGTGTAGGGATAGTAATCGGTCACATTTAGAGAAGAACTCATTTTGCCCACCTTTTCAGCAGGAATGTGTGGGTGGGACAAGTATGGTGGCTGACATGTACTTTGCTTTATAAATAGGATTTGCTATATAAATGTTTTCCACTTGTCTTCAGGAGCTACCTTAAATTCTTTCTTGAGCAAGATAGAAAATAAATGAGTAAAATATTAAGATTTTTCTTTTTCAAATTTTATCTCAAGAGTTCTTTCTTTTACCGAATGTTTCAGAGGTTAAGAGTGAGGTCTCATCAGTTAGTTCTCCACCACTTTAGTGAAGATGGTTCAGATACTGCTAAACAGGGTATTGCTTCTAGAAGCAATATCTAGAAGGATATTCTAGGTATATCCTTCTTGCTCTAATAGCTGATTTTATATAGGCACATAGATATGTATATTTTAGTACATATTTTAATGCTGGTAATGCATGTGTTTTTAGAATTATTTAAAAAAACAAGTGAATGAAACAATGAAACTGCTTATAATCGTACCACTTAAGAGTTAACACTGATAGTATTTTGGTTTATATCTGCACAGCATTTTTCTTTTGAACATACACATGTATTTATAAATACATATTTTAAAAATTAGATTAATATTTACAATATTTAATATCTTGCTTTTTCGATATTTGGGGGACCATCTTGCCAAACTAATATATATGTATCATAATTTTTAATAAGTAATTTACTCTTCAGAATTCTAGAATTTGGACCAATGAAGTTATTTAAACTCTGCTATTTACCACTGAACTACTTTCTGTTTCTGTAGATTTGCATTTTTTGACTAATTCATATAAAGGGGATCATACAATATGAGATCATTTGTGTCTGTCTTCTTTGGATTTATCATGCTGTAACATGTGTCAGTACTTTGTTTCTTCTTATTGCTGAATATTCCATTTTCTGGTTATGTACATGTTGTTTAACCATCCATCAGTTGATGGACATTTGGATTGTTTCCATATTTTGCATCTTATAAATAATGCTGCTGTGAGCACTTGTGTACAGGTCTTTGCGTGGAAATACTATTTCCTTTCTCTTGGGTAGATTCTTAGGAACACTATTACTTCCATCATATAGTAAATTTATGTTAACATTTTTAAGGAACTGCCAAATTGCATTCTGAAGTGCCTGAACCATACATTTCTACCAGTAATGTATAAGGGTTTTAGTTTCTCCACATCCTCACCAGCACTTGTTATATGCTGACTTTTTAATTATAGCCAATCTAGTGAAAGTGATATGTCATGCTGATTTTATTTTTATTTTCCTATAGGGCAATGATGTTGAACATCTTTGCACATGCATTTTTTTGGCCATTTGTGTATCTTCATTGGTGAAAAGCCTATTGAGATTGTTTGCCCAGTTTTAAATTTTTATTTGTCTTTTTGTTACCGAGCTTTAATAGTTCTTTACACATTCTGGATACAAGTCTTTTCTCAGGTATATACTTTGCTAATATTTTTTCCCATTGTTGGCTTGAATTCATTTTCTTAATAATGTCTTTTGAAGTGTAAGAGTTACTAATTTTTATAAAGTTCAATTCTTTTTCTTTATGGATTGTGCTTTTGGCTTCATATCTAAGAATTCTTTGCCCAACTTAAGGTCATGAAGATTTTTCTCTTATGTTTTCTAGAATTTTTATAATTTTAGTTCTTACACTTCAGTCTGGGCTCCATTTTAAATTACTTAAAAAAAAAAAGATATTTATTTATTTGAATGTGTGAGGCTTTAGTTGCGGCATTTGGGATCTTCATCGAGTCATGTGGAATTTTTTTCCCTGCGGTGCATGGACTCCCTAGTTGTAGCCTGCAGGCTCGGTAGTTGTGTACAGGCTTAGTTGCTCAGTGGCGAATGGTTTCTTTAGTTCCCTGACAAGGGACAGGACCTTTATCTCCTGCATTGCCAGCTGGATTCTTAACTGCTGGACTACCAGGGCAGTCCCTGAAGTTACTTTTTAATGTATGGTGTGGGGTAAGGGTCTAAATTTATAATTTTGCCTGTGGATATCAGTTGTTTCAGTACCATTTGTCTCTCCCATCAGGAAGCTTCTATAAGCCTCTTATCCTTCTCCACCAGAGGGCAGACCGACTGAAAACCACAATCACAGGAAACTAACTCACCTAATCACATGGACCAATGGCCTTGTCTAACTCATTGAAACTATGAGCCATGCTGTGTAGGGCCACCCAAGATGGTTGGGTCATGGTGGAGAGTTCTGACAAAATGTGGCCCACTGGAGAAGGGAATGGCAAACTCTTCTTTTCTTTCCCCCAAAAAAAGAAATGCAAAGAAGCAAAATGGCTGTCTGAGGAGGCGTTACAAATAACTGTGAAAAGAAGAGAAGCAAAAGCAAAGGGGAAAAGGAAAGATACACCCATTTGATGGAGAAGGCAATGGCACCCCACTCCAGTACTCTTGTCTGGAAAATCCCATGGGCAGAGGATCCTGGTGGGCTGCAGTCCATGGGGTCGTGAAGAGTCGGACACGACTGAGCGACCTCACTTTCACTTTTCACTTTCATGCATTGGAGAAGGAAATGGCAACCCACTCCAGTATTGTTGCCTGGAGAGTCCCAGGGACGGCAGAGCCTGGTGGGCTGCCGCCTATGGGGTTGCGCAGAGTTGAACTGAAGCAACTTAGCAGCAGCAGCAGCAACAGTGTACCCATTTGAATGCAGAATTCCAAAGAATAGCAAGGAGAGATAAGAAAGGCTTCTTCAGTGACCAGTGCAAAGAAATAGAGGAAAACAGTAGAATGGGAAAGATGAGAGATCTCTTCAAGAAAATAAGAGATACCAAGGGAATATTTCATGCAAAGATGGGCTCAATAAAGGACAGAAATGGTATGGACCTAACAGAAGCAGAAGATATTAAGATGAAGTGGCAAGAATACACAGAAGAACTGTACAAAAAAGATCTTCACGACCCAGATAATAACGATGGTGTGATCACTCACCAGCCAGACATCCTGGAATGTGAAGTCAAGTGGGCCTAAGGAAGCATCACTATGAACAAAGCTGTGGAGGTGATGGAATTCCAGTTGCGCTATTTCAGATCCTAAAAACTGATGCTGTGAAAGTGCTGCACTCAATATGCCAGCAAATTTGGAAAACTCAGCAGTGGCCACAGGACTGGAAAAGGTCAGTTTTCATTCCAATCCCAAAGAAAGGCAATGCCAAAGAATGCTCAAAGTACCACACAATTGTACTCATCTCACACAGTGTCAGACTATTTTTTTGGGCTCCAAAATCACTGCAGGTGGTGACTGCAGCCATGAAATTAAAAGACACTTACTCCTTGGAAGGAAAGTTATGACCAACCTAGATAGCATATTAAAAATCAGAGACATTACTTTGCCAACAAAGGTCTGTCTGGTCAAGGGTATGGTTTTTCCAGTGGTCATGTATGGATGTGAGAGTTGGACTGTGAAGAAAGCTGAGCGCTGAAAAATTGATGCTTTTGAACTGTGGTGTTGGAGAAAACTCTTGAGAGTCCCTTGGACTGCAAGGAGATCCAACCAGTCCATCCTGACGGAGATCAGTCCTGGGTGTTCATTGGAAGGACTGATGCTGAAGCTGAAACGCCAGTACTTTGGCCACCTCATGCGAAGAGTTGACTCATTGGAAAATACCCTGATGCTGGGAGGGATTGGGGGTAGGAGGAGAAGGGGACAACAGAAGATGAGATGGCTGGATGGCATCACTGACTCGATGGGCATGAGTTTGAGTAAACTCCGGGAGTTTGTGATGGACAGGAAGGCCTGGCGTGCTGCGATTCATGTGGTCACAAAGAGTCAGACATGACTGAGCGACTGAACTGAACTGAAGTGACTTTCTGCTATAGAAGTTCATGATTTAGTTTTTACGTTTGCCTCTTTTTTATTCTCTCTTCATTTAGTGATATAATTTGGATTAGATTAGTTATTCAATGTTTATATTATTATTTAATTATGAAAAATTACCAGTTGAGCCACGTAGTAGTGTTTCGTGGCAATTTTTCTCTCTTATACATCTTGTCTTCCTGGAATTTAATAGTTTTTTCATTTATTGTTTATTTGACTTAATTGCCACATACTTATGAATTCAACTTAATTCTTCTGCCAAGTTTTATAAATCTCTCATTATATTATTCACATAGTTGATATATTCTGTTATTTTCTATTTTCATGTTCTTAAAGAAATCACTCCTGGAGGTGTTGGCCAGTTCAGTTGGGACATTATCCCACCATTCTTACTGGGTGCCTCCTTCCATCGTCCTGTCTTCTTTTTCAGTTGCTAAGTTATGTCCAGCTCTTTGTTACCCCATTAACTGCAGCACGCCAGGCTTCCCTATCCTTCACAGTCTCCCAGAGTTTGCTCAGATTCATGGCCATTGAGTCAGTGGTGCTATCCAATCATCTCATCCTCTGCTGCTCCCTTCTACTTTTGCCCTCAATCTTTCCCAGCATCAGGGTCTTTTCCAATGAGTAGGCTCTTTGCATCGGGTGGCTAAATTATTGGAGCTTCAGCTTTAGCATCAGTCCTTCCAGTGAATATTCAGGGTTGATTTCCTTTAGGATTGACTGGTTTGATGTCCTTGCAGTCCAAGGGACTCTCAAGAGTCCTATCTTAGACATCCCTTTGCTGTTTTCTTGTCTTGAGTACCCTACTGCTGGAATCCCATGTCTCTTTTCAGTGTGGGTTTTATTTTGGTGAAGCAAGTCTCCAATATCCCCTTGAGAAGTTCACTGTAGGTAAATGGTTTGACATCTTACAGAACTGAAATAATCTTTCTCATACTCTTGACTTTGAAAGGTACTTGTTGAGCATAAAATTCTAAAGTGGAAATTATTTTTGCTTGGAATTTTTTCAGGTATCTTGGATATTTTTCTTTTATTTAGTTTTTCGTTTCTTACCTTGTGTTTTTTTATTTCCAAGAGCTTTTTTTTTTTTTGTTCTATGGATATTTCACTTAAATTTGCATCTAGTTTTTGTTTTATGGATTTTTTATCTCTCCCTATTTTTCTGAGCATTTTAATGTTAGGGGTTTTTCCTTTCTCTCGGTTTAAAGTTCTTTTTCCCTGGAATAACCTTTGACTTCTTCCCTGCCCCTTGTGGTCTCTGTCTTTCTTGTTAAATGCTGCCTAATTTCTGGTGACCCTTGGCTGGCTGTTCATATTTAGAGGCAGAGGCCTCAAAAGATGATAGGAAGCTCTGTGTGCAAGGTATTCTCTGTCAGCTGATCTGGTTAAGCTGTTTGGCTAGAAGACCTCTAGCATTATCCTCTTTAGGTCTTTTTTGCCTGCTGGTTAGATTCTCCAGGGAAGATCCTTCCAGTCACTGTTATGGTTGCCAGTGTTCTGTTAGACAATAAATATTAGAAGATAAAGGATGTTAATTTGTTATATATCTTTTTACTTGAATGTCTTGTTCTTGGTGTGGAACACTTACCACATTTGTATCTGATATCCCGAGATGTTCTGTTTTATCCTCTCCAGGGGATAAACCCCTAGTGTTCTGCCAGAGTGGGGAAGAAATCAATACCCAGTGTGTGGTGTATAGGGTAGAGGATCTGAGGAGCTCATTATTTCTTTGGCAGACTTTCAACCAATTCTTTTGTTTTCTGCTCTACTTTTACCCCCATTTTAAAAGATGTTGGTAATGAAGTGAACTTTTTGGTGACTGGTGTAAATCCAGTTGCCTTCCTTGGCTTTGAATTCAGGTTGCTTATGTCAATCAGTCACCACTTAGTAGCCACCTGCATTCTAGCTTCCAATATTGTATAGCTACTGTCTCATCTCCTATTTTCATTCTCCTTGTGAGTTTATATCTCTAAATTCTTTTTTGCTGTTATTTTGGTTAAAACTTTTAATTTTGGAGAAAGAGTGGAGTACTTTAGTCTTTCATTTTAAAGCATGAATCTGTATTCTTTTATACTTTTTGTAGTATGTGTTTTATTTGCATAATTTAAACATGTTATTTAAAAAGAGTAGTAAGGAAAGAACTCAGTCTTCTTCAAAACTTGTCAGCTTGTGGTAGGCTGAGATAACCTTTAATTACCTATCTTGAACAGTGTGGCGGTTTCCCAGTGGACGGTGATTTGTTTATATACTGCTTTGCGTTGCTGTCTTAGATTTTGCAGCCAGTATCTTTTCCTGGCACATTTCTTTCGGGCAAGGATCATAACATGCTGCCTGTTTTTGGAGAAGTAAGTTATCAGATATATCAGAAGTGCCTGAAATTTACTTAATAAGAGTTATATTTTCTTTTGATAGGTTGAAGAATGCCTCATCTGATATAAAACAAATGGTTAAAAGTGAAACAGACTTGGATATTACTGCTGATCTCAGAAAGAAACTCCATAGGGCTAAGAAAGAAAAATTAGAAATAACAACTAAGCACAATGCAGAGGTAGAATTTATTTTCTTCTTATATAATGTTAAAAGTGGAGTTTGATTGTTTTAGATTCATTTCGCATATTAGAAACTCCTTGTTTTGACATTTCTCACTATAACATTCTCATGCTTATTTAAAAAGGAAATTAATATAACGTGATTTTTTTAAATATAGTGGAATTGTTTTGGAGTGTTAAAGTAGAAATTTAATGAACTTTTGTGTTTATTTGTATGTTGTCTTAATTTTATTTTAATTAACAATCAACACATTTGATCAAAGTGTTAATTGATGTATGTGTTTGGTGACTAAGGGATATTTATAAATTAGACATTTTGGAAATTGTAATGTACGTTCCTTATGGTCTTAGTCACAGAAGTTTCTTAAACAAATTTGAGCATGGACTTTTTAATAATAGTGTAATTCATGAATTATCATAGTTTCTTTTTAAATTATATCATTATATCTTTTATTTTATTAGCATGTGTTTATATAAATATATGAATTTCATATGTATATGCATATATTCCAAAGACAGTAGTTACTTTTTACTCTAGGATAATTCATGAATTATATGTATATGTCTCTTCTGTCTGTTGTCTTTTTGCTCTGTTTTCTTCTTTTTCTCTGTTTAAATCTTACTCATCCTTAAAGCTCAGCTTAGGTAGCCTGATGTAGTGAAAAAAATATCGAATTACAGAGACCTGGACTCATTCTTGGTCCTTCCATTTACAAGGTGTGTGGCCTTCAGCAAGTGATTTATCTTGTACATCATTGGTTTCTCCTTGTGAAACACTGGTCCTAAAGGGTTGTTGAGGTAATTAGGTGAAATAGAGCTTGTGAAGTGCCTGTGGAGAGTAATACTAGTTGTAATTTATTGACAGTCAAGCGTAAACTGTGTATTTTCCTTCTGTTTTTGTTAAATTCCAATGCTGTTCTATCGGGACACCTTTTAAAGCCTTTTAGAGGTGAAAATAATCATTTTTTTCTCTGCTCTTCCATAATATGTTGTTACAGCTAGAACATTTAGTTCACACTTACCTAGTCCTTACCTTCCTGAGAGCTGAGTGCAGTGGCATGCTTTGTCTCTGTACCTCCTGAGTTGCTTATTGGCACATAGTAGGTCCTCAGTTATGTGTGTTGAATAAATGTTTTTTTAGCTTATCTAAGAAATGATGGTTTATGATTAAAATGACAAGTGATCAGTATGTAACTGTTTTATTTGTATTTTTAATGGCAGTTGAGATAATTTTAAATAATTGAAGTAGTAGTTGCTTTTATTTATGTTGTATTATTGCATACTGAATATCAGGTTGTATTTGTCAAATGGGTGCTAATTATTCATAATCTCCAAAACTTATTTTTTAAAACCAAGCATACATTTTACTTGAGAATATTAGCATTGTGATAATCATTCATCTATTAAATATGTTCTTTCGCATACATTTATAGTTATCACATTTCTCTTAGCAGAACATGCATTTACTATCTTTTATATGATCAAAATATTTTGAATTATGTGTTCAAATTCAAGGGATAGAAAATTATCTTATGGAAGAAAGGGAACTTTCTCAAAATAGGTAATTATAATTGGTTCAGCTCCAATTGCTGTACATTCTTATTGTTTCAATTATTTGTTTAGATGATTTTACATATATATTAATTTTTTAGCCATATGATTTCTAAATGTGTCCATTATAAAGCAAGGCAGAGAAGAATGAAACCATATAAAAACTAAGGCCAGATATTTGCCTTATCAGGTACTCCTAATACTAACACACTGGGTGATTGGCATAAAATATCTTTAAAATCTAAGTGTCCATCAGTAGCTGAATGGATAAAGAAAATGTTTGTATATACACACACAATATATATATATTTAATGGAATATTACTCAGCCATAAAAAGAGTGACATTTTGCCATTTGTGACAACATAGATGGACCTTGGGGGCATTATGGTAAGTGAAATAAGTCAGACAGAGAAAGGCAAATACTGAATGATATCATTTATGCATGCGTGCTAGGTAGCTTCAGTCGTGTCTGACTCTTTGTAGAGTCTGACTCTTTGTACAGTCCTATGGACTGTAGCCTGCCAAGCTTCTCTGTCCATGAGATTCTCTAGGCAAGAATACTGGAGTGGAAAAAAAAAAGAATACTGGAGTGGGTTGCCATTTCCTCCTCCAGGGGATCCTCCCAAGCCAAGGATTGAACCTGCATCTCCCGAGTCTCCTGCATTGGCAGGCGTATTCTTTACCACTAGAGCCACCTGGGAAGCTCAATATCATTTATAGGTAGAATTTAAAAATTAAAAAAAACCCAAGCTCACAGAACAGAGACCCCGTCTCGAAACTGTTTCTGGTATTAAAAGTAATACTACTTGGTGTCCAAATGGAATTGATTACAGAAGTACCAGAAGAGGTAAAAGGACAAATGGGAGATGTTAAGGTGACCCAGAGGGTAGTAACATTAGGAAGCCACTTCTACTCCTAAGGTTGAAAAAATTAGGGCCATGGATGGAGGGCCTATCCAGAAGTATTTGCAAGCTCAAGGAAGAGATGCTACTCAGGGCAGATTGAGAGAGGGACAAATACCCTGGCATCTCCTTTCCTGTCCTCAGGTACAGCAGTGCCTTTTATTGACTCAGACTCTTGAGAAGCCATGGTCAAGTCATCATGGCACGTGTAGTTCCTGGAATACAGAGCAGTGTGGAGAAGGATAGGGGGTGGAGTGGGTCTGAGGACAAGGAGGTAAATGACTGGCATAACTGGGAATGCCCAGATGTTAACAGCTTGGGATGGAGTGATGCTGAAGTTAATGGAATTATCTTGAATGTGTAATTAAGGTTTTATTTTTTTCATTAACTTACTATATTAAAAGATAATTGTAGATTCTTATTTTGTGAGTGTAAGTGTGCTGAAGTTGTTACTTTTATAACATTTTCAAAATGAAAACTATTTTTTAAATGTTAGAAAGAGTGTAACTCACTCCTTCTGTGTTCTACATACTAACAGCTACACAGCTACTTAACGGTAATTTCTGATGTTGCCCTTTAGAAATTCTTTTTGTCTTTTCTTCTTTCTTGGTAATCGAACCATTATTTCTAGCCTGATGTGGTAGCTCTGTGCTTTCCTTCATGATAGCATTCTCTCTCATCTGCCATCTCTTTCTCTCCCTCCAGCAATAAGTAATTTTTATTTTCTTTGAACTATCATATTTTTACCTCTTTTGTAAAACTAATCCCTTATGCCTTTCTATAGCTTTTCATTATTTGTGATCAAGAGCTCTATAATGTTTGTTTTTATATTTTCACTGTACTTGAAATGTAGCAAGTATTTAATATCATTTAATTAATCTTTGTTTAGATCACAGAATTTAAGAGTGGGCAGGGACTTTATAAATCATCTGGTTGAAACTCTTGCAAATAGTAGATAAATTAGATATTTGTTTATTAAAACCCCTGCAGAATTGGTACTTTTATTATTTTATGCTCTATCAGTAATATCATAATCAAGAGAAATAATATAAATGATATTTATCAATATTTATCGGAGTAAATATTTATAAAATAGCTTCTTGATTTCAATTGTGGATTAGAAGGGGAGAATGAATTTTTAAAGGCTTAATATACGTCATGCCTTTTTTACATATGACTATTTCTGATTAAAACCTGTTGATTTCTTTTATTTTGGATAAGAAGTTCATATAAGAATTTTTTTCATTTTAATTTTTGTACTCTAGTGGATTCTCTAGAATAAGAAAATTAATCAATGTTATTTGGTAGGAAGGTTAGTGCTTCTTTTCCAGTCTTTTAGGGAGTATCAATGTGTAAATTCTTGTCTCATAAATATTACAGAAACAAATTTCTGTGTTAATTTAAGAGTTTGAGTACATGGTCTCATAATCTTGGAGACGTGTTTTAATATTGGTTTATGATATCAGAAATCTGCTTTTAGCTGGCAAGCTATGAGAGCCAGATTGCCAAGCTACGATCCGAGGTTGAAAAAGGAGAGGCATTGCGACAAAGTCTGGAGTACGACCTGGCTGTTGCTAGAAAGGAAGCTGGACTCGGAAGAAGGGCTGCTGAAGAAAGGCTAGCTGAGGCACACAGGATCCAAGAGAAACTCTGTGGTAAGACTATTTCTGTTTCTTAAGGGTTGTAATGTCGTTGTCTATCATTGTTCCCTGTTGTGTATGGATTCCATGTAAGAGCAGAGGTATGACTGGCTCTAGATAGACAGACTTTGCTGCTATGTATATGCTTTCTGGCAATTATGTGAACATTCATTTACTTGACATTAATGTTTTTTGTATATGTATAGAAAGAGGTTAAAAATTCTGTTAATCACTTTGTAGAGCACTTGTTCCATGAATAATCAGTAGAATCAAATAGAGATTTAAAAAAGAATTATGGGCTTCCTGTCCCAGGTAATCTGAAACAGAATCTCTAGCCTCAGAGAATCTATATGTTCAAGAAGCATTACAGCTGATTTGTTTATTAGCCAGGTTTGGGAACCACAGAGTTTAATATATATAAAGAATTGTGCCTAGCTATGTGTATGACTTATAACTAGCATCTGGGTCATGGAATGGAAAATTATCGAAGTCTTCCACATAGATGACTGCTATCCTGATTTTTAATAGCAGGATATTAATTAATTTTGCCTCCTTTTTGTACTTTAAATGAAAGGAATCTTATAGTATGTACTCTTTTGTGTCTGGGTGCTTTCTTTCGACACTGTGTTCATGAGTTCATCCCTATTGTCATATGAACTTAATGTTGATGTTTAATACTATATAGTGTGAACATATCACACTTATATTCATCCATTTCTGTTGACAGTGGTAGTGGGTAGTGTTCAGTTTTTGGTTATTAAGAATAGTGTTTAAAAAAAAAAAAAAAGAATAGTGTTTCCCTGAACATTGAAGAGAACACTGAACATGAATTCAGAAGATTTAGATTTAGGTCCTGATTCTGCCGCATACTGATACTTGAGACTAAATTGTTTTAAAAATGAAATGAGAAAACAAAAGTGCTTTGTTAATTGCATGGACTCAACAAATGTCAAAGTTATAATATTATAAAGCTTAGTCTGGCCATTGGTCAAAAATGGTTTTGATTACCTTTGACATTTAATTACTACACTACTGTCTGAAACTTAGGATTATAAGGCTTGAAAGGCACCAGATGTACAAGTTAATGACTTATATTTAATTATGGAGAAACTGAAGTCCAGGAAAGATGGAAAGTTACTTGCCCAAAGTCAGATGATTTCAACAGACATTTTGCAGAGGAAGATAGAAGAATTCCAGTAATCACATGAAAAATGCTTCCCTTCACTTGTCATCAGGGAGATGCACATTAAAATCACACTGTCACTGCATAGACATCAGATGGCTTCAATTGAAATGACTGTTAATACCAAATATGTTCAAATATATAGCAACTGGGAGTCTTTCTTGTATTTTGTTAGTGAGAAAGTAAAATGGTACAACTACTTTAGAAAAAAACTTGGCAATTTCTTTAAAAATAAGCATATTATTTTCACCAATGACCCAGAAATTTCACTCTTTGGTATTTTCTCTGAGAAACATTTGTCCACAAAAGACTTGTATAAGAATTTCATAGCAGCTCTATTTATGACAGCCCCAAATTGGAGAAAAACTTTAAATGTCCATTGACAAAAGAAGAAAACATTTTTGTATATTCATTGGACAAAATACTACTCAGCAATAAAAATGAACTAATTCCTGATACATTCAATAACATGAATGAATCTTAGGAATATTATGCTGAGTGAAATTTTACATAGAAGACGACTTCCTGTATGGTTCCCTTATATGAAATTATAGGACAGAAAAAGCTATTTTTTGGTGAAAAAAATCAGAACAATGGTTACCTCTAGGATGAGTTGGTGGGGGGGACTGATACGAAAAAGGTAGGGGGAAATTTTCAGATTGAAGGAAGTTTTCTTTATTTTGATAAGGGGATGAGTTACATTAGTGTATGCACTTATCAAATCTCTTTGAATGGTACACTTAAGATTTATCAATTTCACTATAATTTTACCTGCAAAATAATTGAATTATATATTTTAATTCTAATTATTGATATGAATGCTCAGTTATTCAGGAGTGAAATGTACTTTTATTTGCACCTTGTTTTGAAATGTATAAAAACTATGATGGTCAGATGGATGGAGAAGATGAATGCATGTATGGATAGATGTATGGATGAATGTGTAAAGAATATACATATGGCAAAATGTTAATAGCCATCATAGAATCTAGTCTGAAGTTTATAGGTGTTCATTGTACAATACTCTATTACTCTAAACTTTATTTTAAAAAATTTTTGTGATAAAATATTGAGAGTGGAGTAAAAAAACCCCGATGGATTTATGGGATATTAAAAGAGATAATCTCATAATGATTGAGAGAGGAGACAAGACGAGAGAGAAAATATTGGAAGTTGGAAAGCAAATGGGTGAGGGATAACTGACTTAGCAGACTTAAGATGTCAGAATCCTAAGCCAAGAAATAGGAAAAGCTGGCAGACAACTTGTTAGATGGTCAAAGGCTTATGAACTTGAAGCTTGGAATGCCTTTGAATTAGGAATTGGAATAGCTGCAGTAAAATAAAGGAGGTTAGTTAAAAGCTGTTTGCTTTAGAAGCACATATATTCTTAGATGCCCTTCCTAAGAGCCTGCTGTTCTGGGATTGCTCCCACTTCCTAGTGTAAATCAGGGGCTTAATATCTGGAGATGATAAAAGACAGGGTTTCCAGACAGGCAAAACCAGGAAGATAACATACTACTACTGAATACTGAGGATCTATTGCTTCTAGATTCCTTTTTCTATTGACTTTCCCAAAAGTGAGCCTTGAGATTATTACACTCTGTGTAGGAACTTGGAAGACTCTTCCGTGGGTCATCTGACCAAGCCAAGAGAAAAACCTAATGATAGTGATGTAGGGAGTTTCCTTATAAATGGCCCACATTTATCAGACCACAGTTATCAACTTCTGTCCTCAGGCTCAGAATCTGGGTGGTAGTTATGTGGGTGTATAAAAGATGTGCCACCCTTATAGTTAATCTTAATTGGAAGCAGATACCAAGAATTAGGATCTCCCTGGTGGCTCAGATGGTAAAGCTTCTGCCTACAATGCGGGAGACCTGGGTTTGATCCCTGGGTCTGGAAGATCCCCTGGAGAAGGAAATGGCAACCCACTCCAGTACTTTTGCCTGGAAAATCCCGTGGACAGAGGAGCCTGGTAGGCTACAGTCCTTGGGGTTGCAAAGAGTCGGACATGACTGAGCGACTTCACTTTCACTTTCAACCAAGAATTAGCAGATACTTGGGGAAATCCTCTAAAATGGAGTGAAAAGAATTAATCTGGAAGAATCAAAAACTCTGCAAGGAGAAGATTTAACAAATAAGCATTATTAATATCCTCACAGCTGAAAAAGAATATGTTCCATCCATGGTATAAGAACTGGGGGATACAAACAAAATAAAAGTCAGAAGTCAGAAAATGAAGTCAGAAAATGAAAAAATATGAAGTCAGAAATATGAAGTCAGAAATGAAAAATGGCAACAAAAGCACTGGAAGATGAAGATGGGGGAAATTTCCCCAAATTAGAGTAAAGACAAAGGTAGAAAGATAAAAGAGAAAAGGCAAGAAACTTTGAGGACCAATCTGAGTAGTGGATGATCTTGAAAGAGATGAGAGAGAAAGTAGAAAGGGATAAATGATCAATGAAATTACTTAAAAAGAAAACACCTCAGAACTGAAAGATATGAGTTGCCAGATTGAAAGGGCCCACTGAATATTTACCACAGTGGAAGAAAATAGCCCCACGTGAAGACACAGCATTATGAAATTCCAGAAAATAGAGACAAAGTAAAGATCTTAAAGGTTTCAGAGAGAAAAGAAAAAGAAAGGAAAGAAAAAAAAAAAAAAAAAGAAAAATAAGCCATTTGCAGAGGAACAGGAATCAAAATGGCCTTAAATTTGCTTGCAATACAGGATGCTGAATGATACAATATTATCTTGTAACTGAATGGGAGGGAGACTTTTTGAATCTTTTAAATAACTTTTGTGTTTTGAACCCTTTGAATACATGATCCATTTAAAACACAAATATAATTAGAAATAATACTACAAATAGTGGTTTTTTTTTTTTTTTTTTTTTGGTTTGTTTAACAAGTATAGTCAGTTCAGTCACTCAGTTGTGTCCTACTCTGCGACCCCATGGACTGCAGCACGCCAGGCTTCCCTGTCCATCACCAGTACTCCCATGCTATCTTTACAGCAACTTAACTGGGAGGCACTTTATTCCCACTGAGTGTTAGAGAGTCAGAGAGGTTTAATCAGGTGGTAGGTGGTGAAGACAGACCTGGAAGCCTTTCATTACTTCTTTTCTAGATGCTGAAACAGAACAGCAGCCATAGTGAGTTGGGAAGTGATAGTTATTGTTGAGTTAATACTAGGATGGGAGGTTAGTTGAGCCTAACTCTAGGGGAGCAAAGAGTTCTAGTTTTAAGGTTGACAACCTCAATTTTGTAATGGTCTTAAGTATGGGATGTGCCACAAATGTTGTTTGCCAAGTCAAAAATCAAAATTTGTAACCTATCAAGTCTTTTAAAAAGGAGTATCCAGTTTTTTTTTTAACTGTCTTTTTTTTTTTTAAACATTTATTTTCTTGAATAGGAGAAAAAGCATTTGAGTTGCAGCTGGTGCACCTAAACTTGGATGCGCTCTAGGAATATGTCATAACCAATTCATGGTAAAATCACCTCTGTGTGGAGGGGAAGACGAGATTGAGAAATCATAAAATAGATAGGTTCTGGGACAGGAACTTTTCAATGTTGACTGATATGAAATGGTTAAATGTTTTGTTTTAAGATGACATTGTAAATGAAATCAGCTCTAGTGCCTAGGTTTTTGAGCTCCTATGTTTTAATTTGTAGTTGTAGATATACCTGTTATTCTTTTATATTTTTAATAGCTCAGAATGTAGAACTTCAGGGAAAGGCAAATGAGATCGAGAAAGCATTCCAGATTTCCCAGCAGAAATGGAAAGAAGAGTGCAGAAGATTTGAACACGATTTGGAAGAAAGAGACAATATAATTCAAAATTGCCATCAGGAATATGATTTACTTACAAAAGAAAAAAACAGACTAGAGAAAACTCTACAGGTAAAATATTTCATGAAGAAATTTTTCTGTATTTAATGTTCATTGATATGTATTATGGGCTTCCGTTGTAAGTCAGTCAGTAAAGAATCTGTCTGCAATGCAGGAGACCCGGGGTTTGATTCCTGGGTCAGGAAGATCCCCTGGAGAAGGAAATGGCAACCTACTCCAGTATTCTTTCTTGGAGAATCCCATTGACAGAAGAGCCTGGCAGGCTATAGTCCATGGGGTTGCAAGAGTCGGACACAACTTATATGTATTATACATTATTTGAAGTTATCTTTGGAAAGGAAAATGCCAGAAAGCAAGCAAATCTGATTTCCTCCTCACTCCTCCCAACTCCTTTCCTCTCTCCCTTTCTTCTTTTTTTTTGGGGGGCGGGGGGAGTCATATTTGCAGGTCTGTTTTGTAATACACTTTAGCAATATGCGAGTATATATACTATTTCTTTTGTGAAAAACAGTTTGAGTTCTCTGATCAAAAAAAAAAACCAACTTATATGGGAATATTGTAAGAAGATAACCCACAATCCTTTTGGTCTAGCAGCATGAAAAGTTCGAATTTTAGAAGTGTTAGAAATGTGGGCCCTAGATTTTGACCTGAATATACAATAAATATAAAAAAATTTTTATATATCTGATATAAACTTCATTATATATGTAGAGCACATTGTATATGGCATGGTAGGTGAAATATATGATGACCTCTTACTGAAATTATTGTGAGCTATTTATCCTCCCATTTTTTCGTTCTTTTTTAGTTTCTAAAGTAAAAGTGTGGATTAAAGTTGAAGTTGCCACTCATGTAAAAGATAGATTTTGAATTGTTTGAGTTTGCCATTTTTTTCCAAGTACCAATTTAAATTTAAAAAAATATGTGGTAAAAGTGCTTTCCATTTACCAAGGGTGTAAACGACTTTTCAGAATACTGGAAATAAATCTTCACTAAAAATAATTTTACAAATGCATTTGCCAAATGTAAAAGTTTTAGCACAATGGTTCCCTTACATTGTCAGCATGTCTACTTTTGGTTTCCTGCTTGCTAACAGTCGCAGTTGTCTCTTCTATTTACTGTAATATTCTTAGACCCTGGAGCAGTGCCAGACATATACAAGGGCTCCATTAGTATTTGAATGGGGGGAGTTTAGTGACAACTGGAACGACAAGTCCCTGGGCTGCTCTATATAAACTGCCCCACATGAAATGTCTCAGAATTATGGGGAAAGAAGAGAAGTGGTGGCAGCTTTCCTTATAGTCGGTCAGCCTGCATCTCAAATCTCTTACGGATCTTGATGTGATCTTGATCATCTGTTTGGTAGGAGAACTTTGATTTTACATGATTGGCTTTGAACCAATCTGCATGGAGACATTTGGGAGTAAAGAGGAGCCACTGTTTTCTCCTAGGGGGAAAAAGCCTTGAGGCTCTCCCTGTTGGCTTTCCAGTAGTGTTGGGAGGAGGACAGTCTTTATTTTGCAGATCCATGCTACAGTTTATAAGGATAGGGGAGGCTTTCCCTGTCTCTCATATAAACCGCAGAATCTTTCTCCTTGTGTTAATGCAGATTGAGTTTTAAACCCTACAGTTTAGAAAATTGGGCTTCTGAGGAAACCTGCATTTTATACTTCTAAGGTTGAACAAAATTAGATCCTGTAAATGTAGTGCAACTAAGAAAATCCCTGAAGAAAAGCATCTTGCAAATACTGCTTATCTGTAGAACAAGAAATTAGTTAATAGCCCAGACCTAAAAATGTTTTATTTCATTTTTCAAATTTTTAACATTTTAGAGTTTTCTTAATATTGATTTGTTGCACGAAACTTCTTCTCCCCTTTTGTAAATACCATGTTCTTTTCAGGTCTATATATGAGTTATCAGGGACAATCCGATTAGTTTGTCTATAGGTAATTAGGGCTTTCCATATTATCTCCTTTACATACAGATTTACATATAGATTACATATATGCCCAACAGTCTACTTTGTTTTTGTCTTTTTATCAGGATGCATTTTGTTCAGTCCCCTGCGGATAAGTTTTTTGGAAAGATTGGTTTAAATATCTATATTTAATATCTACCTGTATCTGTCAATACTGTATCTATATCTCCCTGTATCTGTCAATATCTGTATCTGCATCTACCTGTATCTCTCATTATATGGATTACATATATGAAATGTTGCTTGAATTAAATGGGTAGCCATAGCTTCTTATTCAGATATTATTCTGATTGTCAAAATATAATCATTCTATTAATTCTTTTAACATAAATTATAGTGAGCTTTAACAGCCTATGGGTAAGGAAAGCCCTTTGTATATTTAAGTTGGGAATGAAGGAAGAAAGATAACTTGTATTGATCTAATAGTAAAGCAAGATTTTATTCGTGTGAAGGAAGCATTGGAAAAGCGTCAGGAGGAGAGGAATGAGATGGAGTCTCATATCAGAGAGACAGCACTGGAGGAGCTTAGACTACAAGCAGAACAGTGGGAAGCAGAGAGAAGAGAGTTACAGCTTATAGTACAGGTATTTAAAAATCATAATTCAGATCCTTCAATATGTCTTTTTAATGCTTATGATTTTAAAATTTACATTAGTGAGATAATTGACTCGCCTACTCAAGGAGAAAATAATTTGTAGAAGGCCATGTTTCATTTGTAGTTACATGAAAATATGGGCAACTGGTTCCAAAAGATACTGTTAGAGTCAGGTGACTTCCATTGCATAAATTATTTGACTTTTAAAGGACACATATACACTTGGCATTTAGTTTTCCAGTTTAAAATGGGAGACTATTAGCAGTCTTTAATAACATAAATAGAATAATTAGATTTTGGATATTAAAAGATGCTTACAAATCATATAGTATAGTAATACTTTCTTTTGAACTCTTTTTAAGAAGTGCAAATTCTTAATCATGTTTTTTTAACCCTTTCCGTGCCAACACACAGTGCAGTTTGAAAATCACTGATTTCATCTAATAATTTCTGTTATAGATGAGCAGACTGCAGTTTGTGATTTAGTCATATCATAGACTAAGCAATTAGTGTGGGAGAAGATTATGAGACTCCAGATTCTTACTTCTGTGTATATTACTTTTCTTTAGGACATTCTATAAATTACTTTGAAGGAGAGTTAGGATAAATTAAAACTGTTCATTCACTAATCAACTAATTTAAAATTTCAAATAAATTTCCATCATTTCTTCGATTAATTTGTGATAAGACAGTTTTTCTACACAAAATGACATTGAAATGTAGTCTTTATATAGATGTCAAAGGTATGTGTTCTTTACAGAATGAAAAATGTTCACCTAAAATAAATTTTACAGTTGCTTTTTGTGTTAGGAAGTTTTGTAAGATGAAGGTGGCCCCAAACCTGCAGAGACTAGGAGGCACCTATTTCTTTAAGAGTGAAATCTGGCAATAAATAGTGGAAGTACTGAATTTATTGCATATGTAAGTGTTCAGAATACCAGCAATATCACAGATTTCCCAAACCTTTGTTCCTTGGGCAATGCTTTTCTTCCTAGTCACTCCCTCTGTGAAATCTGTAAAGATAAGTTACTCTTTAGACCTCTTGGTATTTTTAGAGTCTGCTTGTAATTTTATAGTTAGTTAGTCCTCTCACTCATTCAGTCACTTGTTCCTTTTTTCCTTCCCTAAGTACTTGCTGAGTTCCTGCTGTGGGTCCTAAGGATATAAAATTGATTAAGATATGATTTCTGTCCTAAAAGATCTTTCAACATAGAGAGCCATGTAAAGAGAGGAGAAAATATTGTAATATAATAATACAATTTTAAATAAAATGCTATGGGGTCATAAAAGAGAAATGAATTGCCTGGGAGTTTGGGGCAGAGGGCGTTTGAGCTGTTACCGATAATTGTCTTCACGGTTACCTAAAACAAGCAAGTATACATAAGTAAATGAAAATAACCTCTTTATTTTTGAATACTCAGAAATTTCCACTACTACCAATCAGAAGCCCCAAATTTATAAAATATATTGCAGAGATCTATAGTTAAATGTGTAGATGATACGATTTTATTTTTTTTTTATTATTTAAAAAAATGTATTTGGAAAAATTTCTTAAAAACCAGTACTATTCTCTTTTTTCTCCTTAGCTTTCTTATTTCAGTAAAAAGAAGCTCATGGCAAGTTTTTTTCTTCTTTCAGAAACAGAGTAGGTTCAGGAGATGAAGAGTGGCTCAAATAATACTGTGGGCCAGCAGTTAGAAACCCCCGTACTGGAACTGAGGGCCACCTTTACTGCAGCTGCTGCCATGAAAGTTCCAATGAAAAAATATATCACTTTTATATAATTCATGACTAGAGGCACGACAAAAGGATGTTAGTGGGAACTGCTGTCATAGGATGAGCTCCCAAGGAGGATAGTGTCATAGAAGGAATTTGGGTTTAGCATGAATAGCTTGTATATTCATTTAGGATACAATGATACAATTTTAATACAGTTTCCTGATCAGTCCTCTAAACCTCACATGAAATGTATGTGGTTAAATCAGACTTTATATTATGAAGTATTAAGGGAATTTGGAATCCTTTGTCAATCTTTAATTGTTATGCGTGGGAAGAATAGGAATATATTCCTTAGTTACTGCCACCTTCTGTGAAATAGATTTTCTTGTATTCCATAACTGAAATGTTCAGAACTCTGTCTTAATTCCTTGTCCTTTTTAACAAAAGAAAACTGCTTTTCCTTTTATAAAGCAAGCTTAGAAACCTTTTCGATTTTAAAAAAGTCTTGAGGGGTAGATGAAAATTCTCTCCTTTCTCTATTGGCTGTTGATGGGTTTAGGTTTCCATCCTGTATTTAGGTGTTAGTATCATACAGTGTTCTTTTGTGTAACTCTCTAAGGGAATTCAGTTTTTAAAATAAATTTAAAAAAACCTCAGTGAAGCCCCATCTTAAACAGACAAAGCTAGTATAATATTTCTCTCATCTGGGCTTTAGAATTCAGGCTTGTATAAAAGGAAAATCTTAATTTTATGCCATGTCTCCTTTCTTTCCCAGTAATTGGAGTGATAAATAGAGGTGTACTTCTCTGAAATATTAATGGGGATTCTTAGTGGAGTTATCTCATTAAAAAAAAGTGTTTTTCATTTTTTTAAAATGCATGTCCTCTTTTGATAAACATAAAAATTCCATGCTTCTCTTGACATTCTTTGAAATTTCAAAACAAAGCAAAGCCGTAGTAATTTTAGAATGACATATATATGTTGATCTTGGGAAAATAGGTTTTGGTTCTATTTATTTAAATTATTTATTTGTTTCTGCACTAGCAGTGGAAACTTTGAGGATGCTTATTAGCCATGAGCTTTACTACTATAGGCAGTGTGGGACTTGCAGTGGTAAATTGCCATGTTCTTTCCTTTGTCATTTTTATAGTTCATTTCAATGTATAACTCATCAGTAGGATTGAAAGCATTTAGAAGATGAATGTATGTTTTCATGTTTATTTTATTTCCAAAATTCTGTAACTAAGCCAGGGAATAAAGTGACCCTTTGCTCATTCACTGACTAGATTTGATTTATATATCTAGTGATCAAGTGAGGTGAGAGCTTGTGATGGCAAAGGAGCGTGGGAAATGTGCATTGAAAATAATACCACGTGGCTGATTCATGTCAATGTATGACAAAAACCACTACAATATTGTAAAGTAATTAGCTTCCAACTAATAAAAATAAATGAAAAAAAAATTCCAGAAAAAAGAAAAGAATACCACAGACTGAAGGAGGAAGAGGAAGAGTTGGGGGTGGTGGTAACGGAAGATGTCAGACTCGGTATGGGGTCAGATTTGGCATCAGTGGGATATGTGCTAAGACAGCAGTTAGGGATGGGGTATCAGCATGTCAGTGATCGACCGGGTAAGCTCAGTTGTGATCCAGGGGACAACTTGGAGTTTGTTGCATGGAAAGGAAGTATTTCAGAATTTTGTCTTAAATGATCTCGGGTAACAAGGAGCTTTTCTTTGTAGTTTCCTGGGAAGCGGTCCACTGGTACCCTGTGTAAGCAAATGATGCAGAAAGTGAGTCTGGCACTGGTACTGCCTGTTATTTCCAAACAGGAAATATCTTAATAGTCAATTTATAGAATTAAAATATATTGTTCTTATTGTAAAAGTGCCCCTAATATAGGGAACTTTAAACAGAAAGTAGAGGTCTGCCCTGTTACTCTGCCCACTCCAGTCCTACCCCTCATCTAAGGGTATATAATCATATATAATTACATAAATATGCCTCAGTAATATTTGGTGTCCATCTTTTAATTCTTCCATTATTCTTGTAGTGCTTGCGAGCTTTTCTGTTATGTGGGAATTCCTAATACGTTTAACAAATCCGTTATTGATCTACATTTTATTTCCTTCAAAATTTTTTGCTTTATTTTAAAATGATTCACCAACATCCTTGTCTGTGTCTTTGGGCTGTCATAAAAGTGATTCAGCTCTGTAAATGCCTAGAGGTATAATTGCTGAATCTTCAAGTTTTATAACTGTTATAGGTATTACATAAAGTTACCAGTGAACACTATTTTTGATTGTTGAACTGTGCTGACTGGGGATTTAGAGAGATAACCATGTACTGGACTAAGGTTGTATCTATATCTATCTTGTTTTATTTCATAGGTTAGGAAGGAGGAGTACTTTAACTCTGATATGTTTCTAACTATTTTAATCCTTCAGACTTGAGACCCTATTTTGGAGTTCAAGAAATATTGTTTATATAAGTGCATATAAGGAATTATACTTTTGGGGCTATGTTTCTAGAAGATGTGGAAAGAAAGGAAGTTTATTTTCAAACAGCACAGTGTGGTTTACTTTGATGTTAAAAGTCAGTTCAAAAACAAACTCCATTTTAAAATATTTTAAGTTCAACACCTCCCTCTAGTGGGAAAAAAAAAACTCACTCAATTTCCCCTACCCTTCAGTCAGTCAGTTCAGTTGCTCAGTTCTGTCCTACTCTTTGCGACCCCATGGACTGCAGCAACCCAGGCTTCCCGGTCCATCACCAACTTCTGGAGCCTACTCAAAATCATGTCCATCGCGTCAGTGATGCCATCCAACCATCTCATCCCGTGTTGTCCCCTTCTCCTCCCACCTTCAGTCTTTCCCAGCATCAGGGTCTTTTCCAAGGAGTCAGTTCTTCACATCAGGTGGCCAAAGTTTTGGAGTTTCAGCTTCAGCATCAGTCCTTCCAATGAATATTCAGTACTGATTTCCTTTAGGATTGACTAGTTCGATTTCCTTGCAGTCCAAGGGACTCTCAAGAGTCTTCTCCAGCACCATAGTTCTACCCTTCATGTGATTTAATTAAGTTGGGATCACCGACTCAAAGGACATGAGTTTGAGCAAGCTGTGGGAGTTGGTGATGGACAGGGAAGCCTGGGGTACTGCAGTCCATGGGTTCTGAAAGAGTTGGACACGACTGAACGACTGAACTGAACTGATGTGATTTAATTTTTTACACACACAGATGCACACTCACTCACTATAGGGATCCAGGTAGCTTTGGTTTGGTTAGAAAATAAATTCTGTGACAAAAAAATTAAAAAATTTATTTGGGAGGAGGCACGTTAATTTGGATGTATAGCTGCATGAGGTAATTTATAGTTCTTTTGTAATTTTCTTGTATATTGTAATGCACCCCAGACAGTGATTATATTGACTAAACCATACACCTATAACAAGTATCTGAACATATAAAAATTAATAGGGATTGATGTATAATTAGTTAATACCCAATATAGCCAACCAATACCATTAATATTGCCAACATTTACCATCTAGATCATTTAGTATTTGTCATATTTGCCTAAGAATTCATAACAGACAAATTTTATGTCACTGAAGACTGAATCATTCACTAACACCCCACCCCCACAAGATAACCATCCTTGTGAAGTTGGTATTTAACTTTCTGTCTGCAAACATTGATGATATATGTTTTGTTTTTTTTAAATAGTATTTTGTGTATTTATAAAGGATGCATGCAGTATCACACAGTATTAGTCTTTGTCCAACTTTTCTTCCTTCTTCTGTTTTTGAAGTTTAGCCCAGTTAATAAACTATCTCTGGTTCATTCAATTTAACTGATCTATAGTGTTTTATCATATGCATAATCATAATTTATCCATTACTGGATTGATTGAGACTTAATCTCTTTCTAAGTTTCAGTTATTTCAGGCAATGCTTCCATAAACATCAAATATTTTTATTTGGGATGTATTTAGTGTATATGCAATTATTAGATAAAATATATGCTAAGTTATTCTCCCAAGTGGTTGTATCAATTTAAGAGACTTTCTCTTCCCTTGAAGTCTCTTGAATGCTTGGTATTTTTCAGATTTGATTTCTTTTGTGTTAGAATGTGTGTGAAATTTCTCTTGCTTTAATTTCTGTTTCCCTGACGTTGCTCATGTTATGTTTATTGGTCATTCATGTTTCTTCTTTTGTGAACTGCAATTTTATTTTTTCCCTTTATCCTTTTTGTTTGTGTATTCTTATTGATTTATAGGAGTTTCAAATACATTTGATAACTTGGTTACTTAAATCCCATGGCAAACATCTTTTCTTCTTTGTGGAGGCATGGAAACAATTTACATTGTGTGCAGTTTTAAATTTTAATGTAGTTGAATGTATCAGTATTTTCTTTTATTGATAGTACTTTTTAATGTCTCATATAACCTAAAGTCATAAAGACAAAATATTTTTCTGTATAGAGTATGAAGGAAGGTTTAATTTTATATTTTTCCAAGTGGATAACCAAATGTCTCTGTACTAGTTATTCACCTGTCTATGCTGTTACCACTTATTGATTTAAAATGTCATCTCTGTCATATATCAAGTTCCTTTATAAAATCTACAGTTTGGTTCCTGGTGCTGTGTTTGTTTCACTCACATGCTGATCTGTTTCTAAATCAATACTAAATTGTTTTATTTGCCATGGCTTTAGAGTAAATCTTGATATCAGATAGAACAAACTCCCTTCTCCATATTCTTAATATATTTTCTGAGGGAGTGGGGAGGAGAGTTATTCTTAGCCTTTTAATCTTCCGTGTGAGTTTGAGAATTGACATGTTTATATTCCACCAAGAAACCTTGCTGTAATTTTATTGGAATTGAATTGGATTTATAGGTCAGTTTGCCATAAATTGACATCCTTAATTTCTTCTGCTTTCCACTCTTTTTTTTTCTTTCTGTTTGAAGAGGTTTCTTCAGTTTTATATTGCAACTTTTCTATTGAATTCTCTTTCTGCTTTTAAATTTTTTAATTTCCAAGAGTTGTTTCTTGTTCTTTGACTATACTTTTATATAGTAGACTCTTCTTGTTTCATGTTTGTAATACCTTATTTTAACTCTCTGTGGATGAAAGTCATACTTGTTCTGAAGGTGGTTCCCCTCCCCCTTCCTCCCTAGATTGTCTTTGTTTTCTCTGAGTGTTTGATCCCATTTGTCTGAATTTCACATGAAAAGCTTTCCTCAAATGTCTGGTGATTCTTGGTCTGTGTGTTCATGTTTAAGAAAGAAGCACTGAAAAGCTGGGAGGAAGCTCTTGTGTGTGTGGAGCCCTTCCATTTAATTGGAGAACCTTTAAAAGGCCAGAATCTGTAGCTTTTTCCCCTTGGCCTGGTTATTTCCCCACGAAGGAGCCTTCTAGTCTCTTCCTTGTGCTTATAGTACCTTAAGTGTAAGAGTCAGTGTTCTGGGGGCTGAAGAGAGAAACAGAGCTGTGAGGTCTCACCCCCACAATTTCCCAGTCTCCTCTAATTTTTAATAAAGTGTCTTATCCTGTCCTTCAGTTGGGTCTGGTTTTCATGACCTCAGAACCTTTTTGGATAAGACTTATTGGTTTGCAAATAAACTCTCTCTTTTTCCAGAATGGAGAGGGCCCTTTGTCTGGGAGGGAGGTGGCAGAGGAGATCTGAGAACAGTGCTAACTGCTGCTTACAGAGGCTTCCAACAGTGTTCTGTGTTCCCTGCCACTCCATGGCTTGGCTTCAGGGGTAATTGCTGCTTCCAGTTTCTGATTTTTTTTTTTTTTTTTACAGATGTGAATTCAACTTGCTATTAGGCCCTGCCTTTTTTGAGTATTTAGCAAAGTTGAGAAAACTGAAACCTATCACTTAATCACTTGTCCACTTATTTTCCATCTTCCAAATTCGCTTTTGACATCTCTTGTTGGCTGTCATCTCTTCTGTCACTCATTTTTATTCTGTCTTCATTTAAGTGGGGTTTCAGGAGCAAGCAGAGATGATTGGATAGGTTTGATCCAGTCAACTGGTGATATCCTCTTTCTACTTATGACCTTTTGAGACCTTGTAGTTTCACTTTTCATTTCATATTTGAGTTCTGGTTTTACAGAATGTTTCTGGTATGAAAAGCAGCCAGGGTGTTGGGTTTCATAGCTATAGTTCTTTTTTTCTTTCCAGTTTTATTGAAACATAATTGATTCTCCTCCTCCTCCTACATGCACGCTCAGTCCTGTCCTATTCTTTATGACACCATGGACTGTAGCCTGCTAGGCTCCTCTGTCCATGAAATTTTCCAGGCAAGAATACTGGAGTGGGTAGCCATTTGCTACTCCAGGGGATCTTCCAGACCCAGGGATTGAACCCATGTTTCTTATGTCTCCTTAATTGGCAGACAGATTCTTGACTACTGCACCATCTGGGAAGCCCAATACAATATGGTATTGTTAACTGTAGTCATCATGTATACATCATATCTTAATATTCAATTTATAAAATTTTTATAAATTTTTTATGGCATACAGTATTACAGTCTTTCCATTATACGGTATTGGAAACATTATTGAATTAAAAAAAAGCAGTTAGCTTGTGATGATGGATTGATACTCATTTTCTCCATTTATAAGACAGAGACATATGGTGCCGTAATGTAATTCTTTGAAAGCAGAGTCACAAAACAGTGAGAAAACTAGCTCATTATTAATTTTATATTAAACATCACTCACCTTGGGCTTCCCTGGTGGCTCAGCTGGTAAAGAATCCACCTGCAAATGTGGGAGACCTGGGTTCGATTCCTGGGTTGGAAAGATTCCTTTGGAGAAGGGATCAGCTGCCCACTCCAGTGTTTTGACCTGGAGAATTCCATGGACTGTTTAGTCCATGTGGTTGCAAAGAGTTGGATATGACTGAGTGACTTAACGCTCACCTCTTATCTATTTCAGGATAGGCTATCTACTTTAGTACAGATCTTGCATGTGATGTTCAACATGGATACTTGGTTGATGATAACCCAAAAGCATCTCATACAGTTCTAGCTCTACAGATATTAGATTGTCACATGAAAACACATATACACAATAGATAAGTTTATTAACTGTGCGCATGTTGATTATTTACTGTATGCATGATGATGATGATTATTAGGTGCAAGTGAATCATCATAATGGTCTTCATCCTTGTCATCTTCATGTTGAGTAGGCTGAGGAGGAGAGGTTGGTGTTGCTGTCTCAGAGGTGGCAGCGGTGGGGGAGATGGAGAACATGAAAGGGGAGGCAAGAGAGGCAGGCGTACTTGGTGTAACTTTACAGAAATACATTGTCATTTCTGACTGCCATTTTTGCTTTTTCATTTTTCTGAAAATGTTTCTATATGATACCAACCTATCTTTCATTGTTTGGTTTAGTTTCAGTACCCATGTCATAGAAGGTTCCATGTTGTGAAAGAAGTCCTTTGTTTTTGCTCAGTCACTAATTCGTGTTCAACTCTTTGCCACCCCGTGGACTGCAGCCCGCCAGGCCTCCCTGTCCCTCACAGAAGTCAAAAGCAGTCTTGGAACCAGCACCCTTTTATCCCACTGTCTAATGTCAGTGTGTTTTCTGGCACTGCTTCTTCTATGTCATCTTCCTCATCATCTGACACTGGTTTGGAAATACTCATCTCCATCAAGTCATCTTCTGTTAATTTCTCTAGTGTGCTGTTTATCTTGAATTTCTCCAAGATTTACATCTTGAAATCCTTCATGCCCCCCAGTCTTTCTTTTTCTGTATCTGTAATCTCTTTCATGATTTCCTTGATTGACTTGGTCATAAATTCTGTGAGGTCATGGATAATATCTGGACATAGTTTTCTCTAGCAGGGATTTATTATTTCAGATTTGATGGCTTGCACATCTTTTTCTATAACAATGGCATTTTTCAATGCTGTAATCCTTCCAGACTTTTATGATGTTGTCTATGTCAGGACTCTCTTCCATAGCACTAACCACCCTTTTTATAGAGTACCGTGTGTGGTGTTGTTCAGTCACCCAGTTGTGTCTGATTCTTTGCCACCCCATGGATTGCAGCCTGCCAGGCCTCTCTGTCTGTCATCATCTCCTGGAGTTTGCCCAAGTTCATGTCCATTGCATTGGTCATGACATCCAACCATCTAATCCTCTGATTCCCTCTTTTTCTTCTCCCCTCTATCTGTCCAGCATCAGGGACTTTTCTAATGAGTCAGCTGTTCACATCAGGTGATCAAAATATTGGAGCTTCAGCTTAAGCATTAGTCCTTCTAATGAGTATTCAGGGTTGATTTCTTTTAAGATTGACTGGTTTGATCTATTTGCTGTCCAAGGGACTCTCAGGAGTCTTCTCCAGCATCACAGTTCAAAGATATCAATTCTTGGCATTCTGCCTTCTTTATGGTCCAGCTCTCACAACCGTACATGACCATGGAAAGACCATAGCCTTGACTATACGGACCTTTGTTGGCAGAATGATGTCTCTGCTTTCAAACACACTGTCTAGGTTTGTCATAGCTTTCCTGCTAAGAAGCAGTTGTCTTTTGATTTCATGGTTGCAGTCACCATCCGCACTGATTTTTCCCAAGAGGAGGAGATCTTTCACTACTTCCATCTTTTCCCCTTCTATTTGCCATGATGTAATGGGGTCTGATGCCATGATTGTAGTTTTCTTAATATTTAGCTTTAAGTAGACTTTTTCACTTTCTTCCGTAACTCTCAGCAGGAGGTTCTTTAGTTCCTCTTTGCTTTCTGCCATTAGAGTGGTATCATTTGCATATCTGAAGTTGATGTTTCTCCTGCCAATCTTGATTCCAGCTTGTAACTCATCCAACCTGGAATTTCTCATGATGTGCTCAGCATATAGATTAAATAAATGGGGTGACAACAGACAGTCCTGTCATACTCCTTTCTCAATCATGAGCCACTCAGTTGTTCCATATAGGGTTCTAACTGTTGCTTCTTGATCCACACACAGATTTCCCAGGAAACAGGTAAGGTGGTCTGGTATTCCCATCTCTTTAAGAGCTTTCACATTTTGTTATGATCCACACGGTCAAAAATTTTGGTGTAATTGATGAAACTCTATGTTTTTCTGGAATTCCCTTGCTTTCTCTATGATCCACCAAATGTTGGCAGTTTGATCTCTGGTTCCTCTGCCTTTTCAAAATCCAGCTTGAAACATCTGGAAGTCCATGGTTCACGTATTGCTGAAGCCTGGCTTGGAGAATTTTGAGCATTACTTTACTAGCATGTGAGATGAGTGCATTTGTGCTATAGTTTGAGCATTCTTTGGCATTGCCTTTCTTTGGGATCGGAATGAAAACTGACCTTTTCCAGTCCTGTGGCCACTGCTGAGTTTTCCAAATTTGCTGGCATATTGAGTGCAGCACTTTCACAGCATAAGCTTTTAGGATTTGAAATAGCTCAACTGGAATTCCATCACCTCCACTAGCTTTGTTCGTAGTGATGCTTCCTAAGGCCCACTTGACTTCACATTCCAGTATGGCTGGCTCTAGGTGAGTGATCACACCATTGTGATTATTTGGGTCGTGAAGATCTTTTTTGTACAGTTCTTCTGTGTATTCTTGCCACCTCTTCTTAATATCTTTGGCTTCTGTTAGGTTCATGCCGTTTCTGTCCTTTATTGAGCCCATCTTTTCATGAAATATTCCCTTGGTATCTCTAGTTTTCTTGGAGAGATCTCTAGTCTTTCCCATTCTGTTGTTTTCCTCTATTTCTTTGCATTGATCGCTGAGGAAGGCTTTCTTATCTCTCCTTGCTATTCTTTGGAACTCTGCATTCCAATGGGAATATCTTTTCTTTTCTCCTTTGCTTTTCGCTTCTCTTCTTTTCACAGCTATTTGTAAGGCCTGGAGACAGCCATTTTGCATTTTTGCATTTCTTTTTCTTGGGGATGGTCTTAATCCCTGTCTCCTGTAAAATGTCACGAACCCCTGTCCATAGTTCATCAGGCACTCTGTCTTTCAGATCTAGTCCCTTAAATCTGTTTTTACTTCCACTGTATAGTCATAAGGGATTTGAATTATGTCATACCTGAGTGGTCTAGTGATTTTCCCCACTTTCTTCAATTTAAGTCGGAGTTTGGCAATAAGGAGTTCATGATCTGAGCCACAGTCAGCTCCCGGTCTTGTTTTTGCTGACTGTATAGAGCTTCTCCATCTTTGGCTGCAAAGAATATAATCAGTCTGATTTCGATGTTTACCATCTGGTGATGCCTGTGTGTGGAGTCTTCTCTTGTGTTGTTGGAAGAGGGTGTTTGCTATGACCAGTGTGTTCTCTTGGCAGAACTCAATTAGCCTTTGCCCTGCTTCATTCTGTACTCCAAGGCCAAATTTGTCTGTTACTCCAGGTGTTTCTTGACTTCCTAGTTTTGCATTCCAGTCACCTATAATGAAAAGGACATCTTTTTGGGGTGTTAGTTCTAGAAGGTCTTGTAGGTCTTCATAGAACTGTACAACTTCAGCTTCTTCAGCATTACTGGTTAGGGCGTAGGCTTGGATTACCGTGATATTGAATGATTTGCCTTGAGAACGAACAGAGATCATTCTGTCGTTTTTGAGATTGCATCCAAATACTGCATTTCGAACAGTTTTTTGACTATGATGGCTACTCCATTTCTTCTAAGGGATTCCTGCCCACGGTAATAGATATAATGGTCATCTGAGTTAAATTCACCCATTCTAGTCCATCTTAGTTCACTGATTCCTAGAATGTCGACGTTCACTCTTGCCATCTCCTGTTTTACCACTTCCAATTTGCCTTGATTCATGGGCCTAAAATTCCAGTTTCCTATGCAATATTGCGCTTCATAGCATCGAAACTTGCTTCTATCACCAGTCTCATCGACAACTGGGTGTTGTTTTTATTTTGGCTCCATCCCTTCATTCTTTTGGAGTTACTTCTCCACTGATCTCCAGTAGCATATTGGGCACCTACTGACCTGGGGAGTTCATCTTTCATTTTCCTGTCTTTTTGCCTTTTCATACTGTTCATGGGATTCTCAAGGCAAGAATACTGAAGTGGTTTGCCATTCCCTTCTCCAGTGGACCACATTCTGCCAGATCTCTCCACATTGAGAAAAATAAGATCATGGTATTGGGTCCCATCACTTCATAGCAAATCAATGGGGAAACAGTGGAAATAGTGACAGACTTTATTTTTTTGGGCTCCAAAATCCCTGCAGATGGTGACTGCAGCCATGAAATTAAAAGACGCTTACTACTTGGAAGAAAAGTTAATACCAGCCTAAGCAGCATATTAAAAATCAGAGACATTACTTTACCAACAACGGTCTGTCTAGTGAAGGCTATGGTTTTTCCAGTAGTCATGTATGGATGTGAGAGTTGGACTATATGAAAGCTGAGCAGCAAAGAATTGATGCTTTTGAACTGTGGTGTTGGAGAAGACTCTTGAGAGTCCTTTGGACTGCAAGGAGATCCAACCAGTCCATCCTAACAGAATCAGTCCTGGGTGTTCATTGGAAGGACTGATGTTGAAGCTGAAATTCCAATCCTTTGGCTACCTGATGCGAAGAACTGACTCCTTGGAAAAGACCCTGATGCTGGGAAAGATTGAAGGCTGGAGGAGAAGGGGACAACAGAGAATGAGATGGTTGGGTGGCATCACGTACTCAATGGACATGAGTTTGAGTAAATGCCAGGAGTTGTTGATGGACAAGGAGGCCTGGTGTGCTGCAGTCTGTGGAGTCACAAAGAGTTGGACACAACTTTAAAAGGCAGTCACTTACTGGCAATATATTTCCTGACTTTTAAGGATAAAGCATCTATGGATCCAATCCCGAAAACGTATTCTTGTTGTTTAGGCCTTCTTTTTGTACAACCAAGGGACTGTCAGCTCAGGGGTTAGCAGCTTTATAGATAAGGGCAGAACTGATCATAAATCCAACTTCGTTTGCATGGAACAATAGAGTTAGTCTATCCCTTCCTGTCTTAAACCCTATATGCTTGCTTCTCTTCCTTATGAATAAATGTCATTTATGTATTTTTTCTAGAATGAGGCATTTTGGTCTGTATTAAAATCCTGTTCAGGCAGATATCCTTTCTCCTCAATGATTTTCTTTTTTTTAAATTGAATTATAGTTGATTTACAATGTTGTGCTAATTTCTGCTGGACAACAGAGTGACTTAAAATGGTTTAAAAGTGATTTAAAAAATATATATATATGTTTTAAAAAATATTCTTTTCCATTATGGTTTATCCTAGGAGATTGGATATATTAGTAGTTTCCTGTGCTATGTAATAAAATGTTGTTTATCCATTCTAAATGTAATAGTTTCTATCTAGCAACCCCAGACTCCCAGTCCATTCCTCACTTTACCCCCTCCTCCTTGGCAACAAGTCTGTTCTCTGTGTCTGTGAGTCTGTTTCTGTTTTGTAGATAGGTTCATTTGTGCCATGTCTTAGTCCTCAGTGACTTTCTTAAAGGCATCTGGGAACTTATCTGCTGCCTCTCAGTTGTCAGAAGTTGCTTTTCCCATTATCTTTGCATTTTTTAAAGCCAAACCTCTTTTTAAAATTATCAAACCATTCTTTGCTGGCATTAAACTCTCCAGCTTTAGGTCCTTTGCCTTCCTTTTGCTTTAAGTAGTCATATAGTGACTTCACTTTTTCTCTAATCACGTTATAGTCTATAGGTATGGCTTTCTTAGAGCAATGCTGCACCCACCTAAAAGCTGCCTTTTCAGTACAAGATAAAAAAGGTATATCACCAAAAGTACTAAGTTTTCATATGTGCTCTTGTAGCTGCAGCCATGGCATCACTGATTTCTTTTTCTTTTATAATGGTCCCTACACTAGATTCATTTATCTTGAAATGGCAGGCAGTCACAGCTATATACCTGAAGCTTTGGTGTCTATTAAGCAGTTCAACTTTTTCTTGTTATGTCATGATTTTTCTTTGCTTCTTGGGAGCACTTCCAACATCAGTTGTGGTACATTATATGGGTCCCGTGGTGTTATTCAGGGTTTATAGTATTGCACTAAACACAGTGAAAAAGTGAGAACTGAGAGAGAGAGCGATTGATCAATCACTTTTTGCTGCAATATGAAACTTACTGGAAAGATGAATTGCTCATGTGGAGATGACTAGCATCACACCCATTTTAAGCAGATACTTGTAACATTTGAGCTCACTTGAGCAGTGCAACAGGAGGTGGATATAAAATTATTAGTCATACACTATGATTACAGTTAATCTTATGGAGTTATGATATAATACTGCATCTGTATGTTTGCGTTTCTTTGGACTGTGAGGCCATGTACAGTCTGTATGTGCATACGTTTTGATAAATTTTAATTTTTAATAGTAGATTTATATATATTTTATAGTGGTAAATGATAAAATGGACTAGAACCTGCATCTGTTTTATGCATTCTTGACATACCTAGCTTAATTTTTTAAAAAATATTTCTAGACTATGCAATTTGTGAAGTTTTTCAAATTGTCACAAATTTCCAAAAAATTATTCAAAGTACTTACTGAAAAAAATTGTGTATAAGTGGACCCATGCAGTTCAAACACAGACACGTGTTGTTCCAGAGCCGACTGAATATGTAATATAAATACACATGCATCTGTCTGCTATATGCCATATTTTTTTTAATCTGTTTATCCACTGATAGACATTAAGGTTATTTCCATGTGTTGGCTGTTGTATTAAGACTATTGATTTTCAAGGCCATCAGGAGTTGGGGGAAGAGAGTATGGAATTGGGGCAAGTTTAAATGCCACAAAACTTGCTGTTCTTACTGAGATTCAGATTATTTTATTTAGATAAAATGCTTCTTAGGTTAATTGTAAGCCTTTGGTTAATTTCTAGTTATGAAAAAATTTGATCTTGATATTTTTTGCCAGTGTTCTTTTTTTAATTTTTTAGGTTTATTTACATTTATGGCTGTGCTGGGTCTTTGTTGTTGCACACGGCCCTTCTCTAGTTTTGGGGAGCAGGGGCTGCTCTCTCGTTGCGGTGTGCAGGCTTCTTAGTGCGGGGGCTTCTCTTGCTGTGGCGCACGGGCTCTAGGCACGCGGGCTTCAGGATTTGTGGCCCACGGGCTCTAGAGTGCCGGCTCAGGAGTTGTGGCGCATGAGCTTAGCTGCCCTGCAGCATGTGTGGTCTTCCCAGACTAGGGATTGAACCCCTGTCTCCTGCACTGGCAGGTAGGTTCTCATCCACTCTACCGCCAAGGAAGTCCTTGCCTGTGTTCTTGTGGCTTTAATGGAGGAAAGAATTTTGGGTGGTTCTTACTCTGCCTTTCTGAAACTATTTATGTTCTCTGAAGATATTCTGAGGTTGTCTTCTCTTTGTATATATTCCTCTCAGGGAATGCTTTCTATCCTCCCCATTTGATTTAGAACTCATCTTTTATGTTGGGGAATTTTTAGAATATCACATTTTCTTGTGTTTAAGAGTGAGGGACTAAAAAACTTATTGGAAGCTTTGCAGTATTAGCTCTTTCAACCATGATCTTTGTTGTAGGATTATCTGGTGGTATTTGAAACAGATAAAACCCTCCTACCTTCCCCAACTAACTTACGAAGATGAAGGAGGCAGAAAGCTAGATTGAGTCATTGTCAAAATCCCAGGCTTTTATTGCTCCATCAATGAACAGAAAGAAACATTCAGAGAGCAAATAATTTCAGTCTTCTTTAAACTCTACCAGAGAATAAGAAAGATAAGTATGTTATCTTGATAACATACCAAACTAATAATCCTGACGCTAAACTGACAAGGATACAAGAAAAGATAATTATAGCCAATCTTACGCATGAATATAGGTGCAAAAATGTTATATAAAATTAGCCAACTGAATATAGCAAAATAGAAAAGCAGATATACTATAAAAAGCCTTTATATAAGAAATGTCAAGTGAGTCTAACATTAGGAAACTAATCAAGGTAATTTTAATTAATGTAATCTGTTAGCTTAATTCTGTAATGTAAATTTCTAACATAATTATGTGAATAGAATGTGAATAGAATTCCTAAAAACTACACTATACTGAGGAAAACTTTTTTTTTTCCAGAAAATACTGTGTAGCTATGTTTATTTCTACATTCAATAATGTATAGTAATTATCGCATAATATTAGTGATGACAACTTCTGCATTAAAACTGTGATTTTTAGGTCAGAATTTCATCTACATCTTGAAAGACTTTTATTTGAAAGCTGTCTGTTAAGTGATATTAAATATAAGTCAAGCATCATAAAGTAAAAGTCCTAACCAACAGTTCATTTTCCAGTTCTTTTTTAAATTCAAACTCACATGGAATGATGGGCATCCATTAGTGTAGTATTTGGAATGGTTGTATTCTTTCTATATTATTTATCAATAGAATGGGAATCACAGGATTTATCATCTGATAAATCCTGTGAGACTTCTGGAGTATTTTAATAGCTTTTACTTGATTTAATAGTGCTTCAAATAACTGCCATCCACTATGAGATAAGTTTTCCTGGTTATAGACTTTTTTAAATTTCAAGTTACTTGTATTACTTTGTAATTAGCTTTGTGAATTGCTCTTTATTCTTTTTAATGTATACACAATAGTCTTAAGTAGATGGTTGAAAGTTGGAGATTATGTATCTGTAAATGAAGAAGGCATGTAATTTAACAGTGGATTTGAATTAATACTATTGATTGCTTAAAGGAGAAGGTCCTATCATATAGAATAATAATGGTGTCTAATACTTGTGTATGCTTGACGGCCTTAAACATGCTTTCATATATGAAGGTACTATTATGATGTAATCAGATTACATAATGCTATTCATCATACCATTTGTTTCTGAATCTGGAGAGTCATGATAAAAACTGTGAGTGCTTCTGTTGGTTGTAGACAGTGTTGGCACACTTTTGCTTTGTTCTTATCTATGATAGCTTAAAGACTGAAAATGTATAAGTAGATGAACTTCTGTATATTAAGGAATTTCCATTACCTGAAGAAAATAATTCTTAAGAGTTCATATGAGTATGAAAGTTTATAGAATAGTAATTACAAATGAGGGAATGTGGAGAGAAGGAATTTAAATTTTGTTCCTCACTCTTTGATTATGGACTATGCTGCCAGGTCCTTTCCAAACTTAGAATCTTTTATAGAGAATTATATTTGGTGCTTGCAACGTTCTCACTCAGACTCTGATGACAACTTTTGAGTGGCTAGGAATACGTGGAAACATGTATATTTGTGTGTAATATATGTGTGTATGTTCCCAAATAAGATGATGCTGGTGAGGGAAAAATGGGAAGCAGGACTTTGTCAAAGACCTTGAGTGAGGATGATGAATCTAGATTAGTTACTGTGGAAATATCTTTGATATGTGTGTTAACTTTATATTTGAACTTCTATAAATTTAAACTGGTTTCTGAGTTTAGTTGGAAAAGAAGAGTGAGAGATTTAAATAGAACTGCTTGATGCTGTTTTCTTTCAGTAGTACAGCAGAGATTTAAAATCTTGAAAACTGAAGAGAAAATGAAATACAGCCATCTAGTGGCTGCAACTTTAAAACCTCTAAGCATAGAAGCATGAACTCACATAAAAATCTCTCAAGGGTCATTATTAGGTATTCAAGCTAATCATTGCTTATCACACAAAGGAGAAACATACATTTGTTTTACTAATTATTTAAATAAAATTTTAATGAGGAGGGAAAACCTTGTATATGACAGTTGAACTTTATGTAAATATTCTCAGAGGTCAGTTGAACTACCATAACATTATAGTAAGCTATATACATTTTCAGTTGTAATGTGTATTAATTATAAAACTCCAGTAGTGCTTTTAAAATACATGTATATTCTGAAACGTCACTGAATAATATCTAGACCTCTCTTGCTTTTATAAATGAACATATTATGATGGTTGAATACAGGTTTAGTTGCTCATTAAATTTTAGTCATTGTTGGCTTATAAATTTTAATGATGCAGAAATGAACTGTTTTCTAGGAGCAAGATAATGCTGTACAAAATATGCACAAGAAAGTAGAAAAATTAGAAGCTGAACACACGGAGTGCTCTGACCTCTTACGGCGACAAACAAGTGAGCTTGAATTTAGTACTCAACGAGAGGAACGTCTTAGAAAAGAGTTTGAGGTATATTTTTTAATTTTTTTTATAGCATATGTATGTTAACCAGTTAGTAATTTAAGGTCAGAGAAAATTTTTCTCTGCAATAAAATACAGTATTTTGACATTTATTTATATTGAATATTGGCTTCCTTAAAAACTTTTGTATCTGAATACATTTTATTTTGCTCCTAATTAAAAAATATTCATTTAAAACAATTGTCCTGAAATATTTGGAAGGTTAGAGTGTAACTGTTTACATTACAGGGTTGGGGAAGCAACTCAGGAAAAGATTTTGTACACCTAATATTAAATTCTCATTTAGAGTGTTTGAATCCTGTGTAGCTGCTTAGTTTTGTGAAATGCTTTTCAAGTTAGACTTTAGATGGGAAAGAAGCATCAATTTAAGAATAAAAAAAATGTGATTTTTATGAGTAAATGATACTGATAACCCTTTAATCTTGAGAGATATCTAACTTATTTGTTAATTTTAAAAAGGATTTTCTTTTTCTTTGTGGGAAATTATTTCAATAGATAAAGAACTCTTAAACATAATTTATAGTTCTTATAAGGTAAATAAACATTTATAAAGAGTATTTAATGATAAAATGCTGAAGGTGCCCTTGTTAAACTCACTTCTGTCATTTAACATTGTGCCAAGAATTTTAGCCAAAAATATATATATAAAAATAAGAACAATGATAAGAATTATAATTTTTGGAAAGAAAGAGTTATGATTCTTATTATTTTCAGATAACATGGTAATAACCCTCAGTGGTCAAGAAAATCAACTTTGAAATTATTGATGCCAGTAAGAACATTCAATAAGAAGGTCAAGAAGAAAATAGTATATAATAATTATGTTTACATCTTACATACCAGCAATAACCAGAGAATAAGATACTATAAATGTTTTTGTTACAATGACAAAATAGGAATACAGCTAACAACAAGTACATTAAAATTATGAATTGTAACTGAGAGTCTTAAGAGAAAATGGTGAAACATTTTGGAAACATTTAACAGTGTACTGATATGAATCCTCCCTAAATTATTATTATGGGTTAAAGCAGTTCCAGTAAAAAATTCAGTGCAGGGCTTCCCTGTTGGCTTAGTGGTAAAGAATCTGCCTGCCAATGCAGGAGACACAGGAATAGAAAGTATAAAGACCACGAGATGTGAATGTGCTTGAAAAGTTTGAGGAACAGCAAGTAGGCCATTGTGGTTGAAATGTATTGAACAAGAGAAATAGATATATTGAATGGTAGGTAGATGTTATAGAGTCTTGAAGGTCTTTTGGGATTTTGTAAGAACTTTGGCTTTCTTTCTGAGATGTAAAGATGTTGGGCAGTTTTGGGGAGAGGAGTGACATGTCCCCTCTGATTTGTCTGTATACTCTTTGGAAGACAGATTGTAAGAGGCCACTTAGGAAACTATTAAAATAATCAGAGATCGTGGTGTTTTAGACCAAAGTAGTGGTAGAGGAGGTGGTCAGATTTTGTATGTGTTTTTAGAAGACAGAACCAGTAGGGTTTGCAGACTCACTGGACCTGGCTTGTGAGAGAAAAAGAAGGGGAATAAAGGATAATGCCAGAGATTTTGGCTTGAGCCTTTGGGGAATGATCCTGCTGTTTACTCAACGTGGCCAAGGACGCAAGTGGAGTAAATTTGGGGAAGGCGCGGAGTTTGGTTTTAGATAACGTTAAATTGGGAATGCCCATTAGACATCCATTTGGAGATGCTGAGTAGCACTCACATACAAGTATTGGTCTTGGGGAAACCTTACTGTAGAGCGAGGAGATGTGCTGAATCTTTCATTGGCAACTGGGGAAATGTTACAGTCTATAGGTGTTTTCTCTTTGTTTCTTGATTTTCTACAAGGAGTGATCTGCCAGTTTCCTCTTTGGTGGTTAATAAATGGAAGAAGAAAATGGAGGAAAAATCTGTGTATCATTCTTTTCAGTGTACAGAATTTCCCTTGGTTTCCCTCTTGTGTACCAGCTCTCCTACTCCTGATCTGCCCACCTCGTGTCTCCATGTCCAACCTGGGTTCAGCTTGACATTTGCCAGCTAATAAACCTCCAGTTTGTGAGTTTCTGTAGTGGTTAGAGAGGTGTAGTTGTAGGGCTAGTTAAGGTGGGGAGGTGGATGCCTGGAGGTTAAATTTTTCATACTGATGATATTAAAAACTTTGTTGAGATAATTTGCATGCCAGAAATTCACCCATTTATAGTGTATAATTCAGTGGTTTTTAGTATATTCACAGATCTGTACAACTATCACTACAATTTATTTGTGTGTTTTCATCACATCAGTAAGAAACTCCACACCCAAGAGCTATCACTGTCCTCTTCCCTATCCTCTCATCCCTAAAAAGACATTAATCTACTTCTGTTTCTATATATTTGTCTGTTCTCATTCTCCTCTTCTCCCAGCCTCTCATCCTAAAAAGACATTAATCGACTTCTGGTTCTATAGCCTGTTCTGGACGTTTCATATGAATAGAATCATACAATATGTGGTCTTCTGTAAGTTTTTTCACTTAGCGTGATGTTTTTAGGATTCATCCATGTTGTATCACATATCAGCACTTCATTCCTCTCTATTACTGTATAGATATAAGATCACATTTTGTGTATCCTTTCATCAGGAGATAGATATTCATGTTTTCACTTCTTGACTATTATGAATAATGCCTCTGTGGACATCTGTGTACAGTGTTTTGTGTGGACGTGTCTTTAGTTTCATCTTGGAATGCAACTGCTGGGTGACACGATAACGCTATTTTTAAATTTTGGGAAACTGTCAGACTGTTTTACACAGTGAGAGTACTGTTTTTCATTTCCGCCAGCAATCTATGAGGGTTCCAGTGTCTTCAGATGCTCACCAACACTTGCTATTATCATTATTTCCAACTATAGCCACTTTAGCGGTTGTATAATGGTATCTTGTGGTTTTGCTTTGCATTTCTCTGATCACTAATGATGTTGAATATCATTTCATGTGCTTATTGGTCATTTTTATATCATTGGGGAAATATCTATTCAGGTCCATTATACATTAAAAAAACAATTGGGACCGGCACCAACTTCCAGCTGGTAGTGGGCCGCCCCCCATGCTCACAGGTAACCCCCCCTTTTTTCAGTCCAGACAGCAGAGCTCTTTAGTGCCCCGGGGCAGCGACAGAGAAACCGAAGAAAAAGAACAGCCAGCTGCGGCAGAGTTGCAGTGGGAGCATTGTCTGGGCGCCCAGGTCCCGTCTCGCCCGCAAAACAAACTTTTTCACCCCTTCCTCTCGAGGAGCTCCAAGTCCCGGTGTGCTGGAGCTGAGGGTTGGGCCCGTTATACATTTTAATAAGTTATTTATGCTCTATGATTGTAAGATGTTAATAATAAGGAAAATAGGGTATAGGTTCCTTATTAACAATAAGGAACTCTCAATAACAATGCCAAATATGAACTTGGCAAAGATAAATTACTCATACTCTTACCACATGTGCTCTTATTTTATATAAGGCTAAAGAAAAAAAATTGAAAGTGAGATTATATTTCAAGTAATATTTTTAGCTTGTTTTTTGTGCTGAAAATTTTTTTTGAGGCAGAAGACTCAGAATGTATAATCATATTTTATATTATCATTTTTGATATGTTTGTAGATAGCCTATTAGAAAAGAATTAGAACAGGGTTAAAGTTCTAAATATACATAGAATTAAAAAAATCATTTTGGAAGTCACTTTAGAAAAAAAAAAGAAGTCACTTTAGGATGCTATAAAAGTCTATGATCATCACTAAAAACATTTTAATTGCCTTTAGGTATGAAGAAGTGCTAGGTAACAGTGATTTTTGTGGATAAGGTTCTTGATAAGTCAGTTTTGACTCAATTGAGAAAATGTCTAATGCCTAACCTTTAGGATTTGTTTTCGGATAACTCAGAATTGATTTTTTTCTTGTAAAATGCTTACTTGCCCCAATGTCTTATTTTTAAATTGATTAATGTTATAAATATAAAACTGTTTTAGGCTAGTTTTACATTGAGATTTTTCTTAGCTACTCTGTGGATACTTTTGATAATCCCAGGTCTCTGCTTTTGGAGAATTTGAAGCTTTGAGGGTGTCCAAAGAGTCTCTATTTTTATTCTATTTTTAAGAATTTTCTAGAAAAAAAAAAAAAGGGACATCCCTGGCGGTCCAGTGGTTAAGACTTTGCTCCCCGGTGCAAGGGGCGTAGGTTCGATCCCTGGTCGGGGAGCTAAGAACCCACATGCCTGGCGGCCAAAAAAACCAAAACATGAAACGGAAACAGTATTGTAACAAATTCAATAAAGACTTTGAAAAAAAAAAAAAAAAAAGAATTTTCTAAATGGACTTGCCAACAAAGGCCCATACAGTCAGAGCTATGGTTTTTCCAGTAGTCATTTATGGATGAGAGAGTCAGACCATAAAGAAGGCTGAGTGCTGAAGATTGACACTTTTGAACTGTAGGGCTGGAGAAGACTCTTAGAGTCCCTTGGACAGCAAGGAGGTCAAACCAGTCAGTCCTAAAGGAAATCAACCCTGAATGTTCTTAGGAAGGACTGATGCTCAAGCTGAAGCTCCAAAACTTTAGACAACTGATTCAAAGAGCCAGCTTATTGGAAAAGACCCTGATGCTGGGAAAAATTGAGGGCAGGAGGATAAAAGGGTGACAGAGGATGAGAAGGTTGAATGGCATCATTGACTCAACGGACATGAGTTTGAGCAAACTCTGGGAGATAGTGAAGGACAGGGAAGCCTGGCGTGCTGCAGTCTGTGGGGTCTCAAAGAGTCAGACATGACTGATGACTGAACAGCAACAAAGTGAACAAGTGTAGTCTTCTTCTTCATGTTTAGACACCTTACAGATTTCTGCTTTATATTTAAGTGAATGTATTTTATATTGGCTGTTTGACAAGAGGATGATATAATGAAGGAGAAGTTAAGTTTCTAGAGAGCAGTTTATGCTAGTTTTACATTCTGTTATGACTGTGTGGCTGAGCACACGTGCATAGAGTCATTAAGAACGAGTAATTCAAGGTACAACACAGAGATCAAATTGCCAACATCTGCTGGATCATCGAAAAAACAAGAGTTCCAGAAAAATATCTATTTCTGCTTTATTGATGATGCCAAAGCCTTTGCCTGTTTGGATCACAACAAACTGGAAAATTCTTAAAGAGATGGGAATCAGACCACCTGACTGCCCCTTGAGAAACCTGTATGCAGGTCAGGAAGCAACAGTTAGAACTGGACATGGAACAACAGACTGGTTCCAAATTGGGAAAGGAGTACATCAAGGCTGTATATTGTCACCCTGCTTATTTAACTTGTTTGCAGAGTACATCATGCAAAATGCCAGGCTGGATGAAACACAGGCTGGAATTGAGATTGCTGGGAGAAATATCAGTAACTTCGGATATGCAGATGACACCACCCTTATGGCAGAAAGTGAAGCACTAAAGAACCTCTTTTTTTTTTTTTCTAATATGTTCTGAAAACAAAGCTATGAAAACACACTACATAACTATTCTTTTTTTCCCCCATTTATTTTTATTAGTTGGAGGCTAATAAGTGAAAGAGGAGAGTGAAAAACTGGCTTAAAACTCAACATTCAGAAAACTAAGATAATGGCATCTGGTCCTATCACTTCATGGCAAATAGATGGGGAAACAGTGGAAACAGTGAGACTTTATTTTTTGGGGCTCCAAAATCACTGCAGATGATGACCATGACTATGAAATTAAAAGATGTTTGCTCCTTGGAAGAAAAGCTATGACCAACCTAGACAGCACATTAAAAAGCAGAGATGTTTACTTTACCAACAAAAGTCCATCTAGTCAAAGCTGTGGTTTTTCTAGTAGTCATGTATGGATGTGAGAGCTGGATTCTAAAGAAAGCTGAGCGCCAAAGAATTGATGCTTTTGAACTGTGATGGTTGGAGAAGACTCTTCAGAGTCCCTTGGACTGCAAGGAGATCCTACCAGTCAATCCTAAAGGAAGTCAGTCCTGAATATTCATTGGAAGGACTGATGCTGAAGCTGAAACTCCAATCCTTTGGCCACCTGATGTGAAAAACGGACTCACTGGAGAAGACCCTGATGCTGGGAAAGATTGAAGGCAGGAGAAGAGGATGACAGAGGATGAAATGGTTGGATGGCATCACCAGCTCAATGGACATGAGTTTGAGCAAGCTCTGGGAGTTGGTGATGGACAGGGAAGCCTGGCGTGCTACAGTCCATGGAGTTGCAAAGAGTTGGACACGATTGAGCGACTGAAGTAAAGTGATAATCATATCATGGTTTGGGTGAACTTCGGGAGTTGGTGATGGACAGGGAGGCCTGGAGTACTGCAGTTCATGGGGTCACAAAGAGTCGGACACGACTGAGCGACTGAACTGAATCAGTGTTATTTTTAAAAAAGGATTAATATAAAATCAAATAATAGCAAAGAGCAAAATTGTTAAAATTTTAATTTAACAGAGCACATTATTTAATGTTAGTAATAGCAAACTAAATCAGCTAGACATTTACCCTAATAAATGATTTAAATTTTATTGACGCTTTAGCAATTACATTTCATGAAAAGGTGATTTTTTTATGTGCCTTGGCTAAAGAAGTTTATATATATGTGGCTTAATCATCTTAACGTGGATCAATGGTTTCTTAGATTAAAAAAACAAAACAAAACAAACTCCCAATCCAATTTTCTGAATGTGGTGCTGGGCACCAGAGAACCAAGGGAAAAGTGAACTGGAAAAAGAAAAAGAAATATCTGTAGCTTTTATAATCCTCTTTACAACTAGGGGAGGTTTTTTTTTTTTTATCATGGGAAATAAGCTTAACTCAATAAGAAAAGAGAAAAGAGAAGATGCAAACCTAATTCTGAGAGAACTGAAGAATCTCATGAAGATTATAGAGGAGAGAGAACAGTGTTTGCAAATAAATTCTGAATTGCTCCTGTCAGTCATATTCTATATTATGGTAAAATAAAGAAGGGTAGAGTGTAGCTTTTTCCTTTATACGTATACTATACTCAAGTGAAAAAGGAAAAGAAAGTGGATCTCACCTATCGTATTGTCCATGAAAACAACCTTATATGAATCATCTTTTTCAAGGCAGCGTGTGTTTGTAGCCATGGTTTTTAAACTTATTTGTGTTGATTACCAACTATAAATGATAAGTAATGAAATCACCTGGGTTATACTATTGTGCTTATAAGTATTATACATTTTTGTATCTATGTTCATAATGGATTTTAAAACCAGAAATTTTAAAGTAAAGATGATTTTAAAGATGCTAGATTAATTTATTATCCTGCCGATCAGAATTTATGGCTTGTAAATTCTGTTCCTTAGAGATTTTGACTTTTCAAGGTATCTTTTTTGATAATGTAAAATACTTTGAGATCCTCAGTTTAAGAACTCCAAGTATAGTAACTACTCTTGATTTCCCCCACACAGGTAATATTATAGTTAATTGTTAACACACATATAATTTATTATTTACAACCACTAAAATATAATATATATACTTACTTTTAAAATAACCATTATAAAATTAATCAGCCCATTGGAATCATCTTCTTGAAGGTGGATTATTACTGTATTGCTTACTTCTAGAAGTATTCATTAATAGAAAATATCAGGTGATAAAATGTGAAACAGAAGTTAAATAAACAACCACTTTCTATTTACACAGCTATTGACATTCTGGGGTAAATTTTGTAGAGCTGTTTTTTGGAAACAGTACTGTATAGCACACTACTGAAAAATCTCTGATTAGCGGGTACTTGTGTGGTTTCTCCTCCCTTCTCTTTCTTGATGTCCATTTTAGTAGACTTCATGTCATATATGAAGGTTTTTCTGCTTGACTGGTCCCTTTAAGTTCATGTATAATCCTCAAGACTGGGTATACTTGAGGGGGCAAGAATGTATAATAGTAGGAACTGTTTTTGCCCAGTCTCAGCAAATTCATTGTATGCATGTTTTCATAACTTTTGTGAAACTTTGGAGCAGGCCTGTGGAAGCCATGGGAGCAGATGTGATGTGGAGAACAAATATGGGTTAGTTCTGCTGCTCAACTGGAACTGGCTCATGTCCTGTGTTTTGATAGAATAACGTTTCCTGTGTATGTTACCTTCTTCAAAGAATGAACCCTCACTTTCCTTAAGTGGAGCAGATTATCTAATTGAGTTTATTGTGATTAATGAGGTATAAATCATAAAATAAAAAAAAATTGGGTACAATGAACAGTAGAATTTACTGGAATAAAAATCTCCTGACAGTATATTGAAGTCAGAAAGGATGTGACAACCAGCTAATAAATGATAAAATATGTGATCATTTTTTGTCACATAAAGAACTCCGATGTTCATAGTGTTAGGGAACAGACAGTACATAGTATAATCTTTGTATTACAAGCAAACTTCTATATAGTTAAGTTTGCCGGTGGTGTATATGAGTTTGTGTTGGATTTGTATTTTGATCTGAATTCTCTTATGCTTTCTGCTCTTGCTTTTCTGATTATATTATGATGGGAGACTAATAGAGAGTCAGATTATGATTGTTAATGTTCGTTCTGTAGGTGATACTGGAGAAAAATATTTGTGAACAGCAAGTTGATGTTCCTCTAGCACCCTCTGCTGGATGTAAGAATTAATTCACCAGACTAGAAGATTTAAAAAAAAATTTTTTTTGTTAGAAGGGAATGGCTACCCACCCCAGTATTCTTGCCTGGAGAGTTCAATGGATAGAGGAGACTGGCAGGCTACAGTCCATGGACTCGCAGAGAGTCAGACATGACTGAGCGACTAACAATTTAATTATGTCTGTCAACAAAATGCACTCTTTGAAGAAATTTGTTTAAAGATATGAAGTTTTTTTGCTGTCTTTACTGATTGTTTTAGTAATAATAAACAGTTTATAAATTTTTCTTCTGCATGTTTCTTTTAAAATAGGAAAGTATGAAATGTGATCTTTGGTTTATTTTTTCAACCTGTTTGATTTTGGTTTCAGTTCAATTCAGTCGCTCAGTCGTGTCCAACTCTTTGCGACCCCATGGACTGTACCTCGCCAGGCTCTGCTGTCCATGGGATTCTCCAGGCAAGAATACTGGAGTGGGTTGCCACTGCCTTCTCCAGTTGACTTTTGGGGTGAAATCAGATAAATTAACATGACAATAGTACATGAAAAATGAAGACTTATATTGTTGACTCTTATTATGGAAACACTGAATAGTCTGTATTTTAGTAAAATATAACACTTGATAAAATTATGTGGATGCCATTTGAATATGAAAGAATATTTTAATATTATTAGACTGGTTTCTTCTATTTGCCCTCTGTTAGCTTTTTGCCTGTTTTGATCTTTATTCTCAGTGTCTGTGGATTATTTCCTTGACACTAGTTAGACTTCTGGCTTGCAGAACCTAACACAACTATTTTGAATATTGAGAAAGTTGACTTAGTTCTTCAAGGACAGGAACTTCATCTTGTGGCATTACATTGAAAGAAAATTTTTTTTTACTAGTGTTGGCCCAACCCAGGGTAATACTGATTTTAATCTAACCATAAGAATCATTCTGCTCTAGTATATACCATGCTTTATACCAGCAAGCAGTGGGGAACCCTTGTTCTAAGGATTCAAAGTCAGCGTTGAGAGGAATTCTTTAACAGAAATCAAGAAGCTGGACATAGACGGCTGTCACTCCTTTGAAATGTCATTAGTTCTTGCACTTAAGGATTCTTTTTATTTTTTTATTGAAATATAATTTATATATCATTGACTACACCTTTTTAAAGTATGCAGTCAGGGTTATGAAACCAATACTACTGTCTGGCTCCAGAACATCCTTATCATCCCAGTAAGAAACTTTATGCCCATTAGCAGTCAGTGCTCATTCCTCCCTTCCCATCTCCCCAGCTACTGGAAACAACTTTCTGTCTCTATGGATTTGCCTGGTTTGCCTATTCTGGACATTTCATATAAATGACGTTATTTAATATGTAGTTTTTTGTATCTGGTATCTTTGACTTAACGTATGTTATCAAGGTTAATCTCTGTTGTGGCATGTATTGGTATGTAGTTCCTTTTTAATGGCCAGATGATATTCCATTGTGTGAATATAGCACGTTTCATTTATCCATTCATCAGTTGATGGGCACTTGGTTTTTTTTTTTTCACCTTTTTGTGTTTAGACTCTGAACGGTAGCAGACATTATGGGAATGTGCTTTGCTCAAAGAAAAGTATATTCATTTCTTCTCCACAGACTGCTTGATTAGTTTTTAGATTATCCTGTTTTTATGTATGTCCTTTCTGGTTGTGATATATTACCAGCTCTGTCTATATGCAGAAAAAGAAAAGACAGGAGAGAAGAGGAAAAATCAAATTAATCAAGCCGAGCATTTAAAAAACCTTCAGCTAAGGCTAAATGATAGAGTAAGTATAATGAATAGAGACATTTCTAGCCCAAATTTTATCTAAGAAAGGAAATTAAATTCTAACCCTGGCCCCCAGATAACTGAATGCTATGCCACCATGGTCAAGTGTTGGTGAAATTAGAAACAATTTGCAAAACAGTTTGGCAGTTTCATAAAACATTAATGTACACCTACCATCTGACCCAGTCATTCTGTCCCTCACTATTGACCCCAGAGAAACAAAAGATAAAGATTTATACACAAACGTTCATAGCAGGTTGGTTTGTATAGCCCAAACTGAAAACAGTTCAAATGTCCATCAGTTGGTGAACTGAGAAACCAGATGTGATGTATCAACACAGTGGAACACTTTAACAACAGAAGGTGAACTGTTAATATGTGCAACCACGTGGATGAAATGAATAATTTTGTGAGAAGAAAGAAGCCAGACAATAAAGAGTGTGCACTCTATGATTCAATTTATATTGAATTCTGGAAAACAGGAAGTGATCTGTAGTGACTAAAAGCAGATCATTGGTCACTTGAGGATGTGGGTAAAGTAGTGAGGGCATGGATGAAGAGATTACCAAGGGACACAAGGAATTTTTTAGGGGTGATGGAAGTATTTTTCTGTCTTGATTATGGCAATGATTTTGTGGGGGTATGTATATATATACACAAAACTTACAAAGTTCTACACTTTCATTATGTGTAATTTATTATTTTTTTTTATGTGTAATTTATTATATGTAAAGTATTACTTAGTGAAGAAAAAGAAGGCAAGCTCTGGAGCATTCTTCCTGAGCATGATTTTCACAGTATGACTTTTACACTCTTGCAAATAAAAAAATGAGGCTATAGTAATCTAAAGTGTTAGTTACAATGTAGTGGCCTCTATTCAATTTAAATACCAATGTTTATGTGTTTAAACTTTTAATGTTTTCAGGCAACTACTCTGAGAGTGAGGAAATTAGAAGAAAATATTGAAGCAGAAAGAGCAGCACATTTGGAATCGAAATTTAATTCTGAAATTATTCAGGTACAATGTAAACAACATTTTTTGTGTGGATCTTATTAAGCTAGGAAAACCAGCATTATGTTCAGAGAGCTAGGGTGTGCATTTTGAACAGGTAACGTATTGATAAGACCCATGTTTTACTATTTACTATATAGTTGATAATAGTCTTTATTAGGGAGGAGCTGGCATTCTACACCCCACAGACTGAATCTCACCCACAACGTGTGCTTGTGAAGTTTTATCTTGTGTGTGGTGGCTTTTGTGCTGCATTGGCAAAGTGGAGTAGTTGCAACAGAGACCTCACAGTCTGCAAAGTCTCATATGTTTGCCATCTGGCCTGTTACAGGAAGATTTGCTCATAGGAATGTTCTTTTTATCAACAGTTAAGGCATGATTTCTTTTTGAAACCATTTAAAAATACGCACTTTTATATTGAGAGCTGAAGGTATAAAGGTGAATGAGCTGCTTTTGGAACTTAAACATTCCATTACCAGAGATCCTATGTACCTCTGTTTTGATATAAAGGTAGAAATATGAGATACTGTAGTACTATGGGAGCATAATAAAAAGAAGGAGTAAATCTGAGAGGAGAATTGAATGAAGGCATCTTAAGGAAAGTGTCCTTTTCCCTAGGGCTTAGAGAACGAGAAGGAACTTGGAAGATTAGTAAAGGCATTTTAGCTGCAGGTTGTCAAACTACTGCCATGGACCAAGTCTTACCTGCGGCCTTTGTTGTAAATAGTTTTATGGAAAGTTGCATTAAATTGAAGTTCTGGGGACTTTCCTGGATGTTTCTTTCCTTTTCAACTCAGGGTGTGTGGGTCCAGTCCTTGGTAGAGGACCTAAGATCCCACATGCCTCATGGCCAAAAAACTAAAACATAAAATAGAATCAATATTGTAATAAATTCAATAAAGACTTTAAAATTAGTTCCACATAAAAATAAATTTTTTAAAAGTCCCAAGTTCAAAAAAAAAAAAAAAAAAAAAGTCCCAAGTTCCATCATTTAATTTGGATTTTAAAAAAAGACTTGGACTTTCCCCTGTATTAAAATTTAATTAATAGGATTTGCAGAGTTTTATCTTAGTATTTAAACTAGTGTTAACATGAGATGCAACTAATTTCGTAAGAATTTTATAATCTTTTATCTTTAATGAAATGCCATTTACTCACAAAATTCTCAGGCCCATATATTTGAGTGTACCTGTATGTAAAGCAAATTTATGTAAGTTTTAAGCTTAATTTTTAGAAAAAATGATTGGATTCCTCAAAATAGCATTAATAAGCAATAAGGCTGAAGTTAATTCATGTAAGAAATTGGATTCAAATTTAAGTTTTTCATTATAGTTGTATAACCAGTTATATATAGTTATTAGCTATAATAATGAAAATTGTTACATGTGTATTTTCACTTATATAGTTAAAAGTTGATATTTGATTCTCAGCTTAGTGCTATAGTTTAGAAAAAAACCAAAAATGTATGTTTGAATCATGTATTTCTAAATATTCACAAGTGTTTTCATTGAGGTACAGTCAGTAAAATTCAATTTCAGACTAGTTTAAAAGCAAATGAGACAACTAAGTTGTTGTAATTAATCAGCATCTTATCATAAACTGTAGTTAAAAATCTGCTTGAAGTACTCTGTTATTAAATTTGTTTGGATATTATGTCATAAAAATGAGAAAGCAGATTCAAAAGAGCTGACTCAGAATTGTTTGTTTACTTTCAGTTGGATTGATTTATCATTTGTGATTGAATGTACATGCTTTCTGAAAGAACATGCCAATGTAGGTAGAAGAAATATTTTCTCGACATGTTGTTTTACTTATAAACATTGAATTTAGACATGTCAGTTCAGTTGCTCAGTTGTGTCCAACTCTTTGTGACCCCATGGACTGCAGCACACCAGGCTTCCCTGTCCGTCAGCAACTCTCAGAGCTTGCTCAAGCGCATGTCCATCGAGTTGGTGATGCCATCCAACCATCTCATCCTCTGTTGTCCCCTTCTCTTCCTGCCTTTAGTCTTTCCCAGCATCAGGGTCTTTTCCAATGAGTCAGTTCTTCGCATCAGTTGGCCAAAGTGTTGGAGTTTCACCTTCAGCATCAGTCCTTCCAGTGAATATCCAGGATTGATTTCCTTTAGGATTGACTGGTTGGATCTCCTTGCAGTGCAAGGAACTCTGAAGAGTCTTCTCCAACACCACAGTTCAAAACGTCAGTTCTTTGATGCTTAGATTTCTTTATGGTTCAACTCTCACATCCATACATGACTACTAGAAAAACCATGACTGAGACTAGACAGACCTTTGTTGGCAAAGTAATGTCTCTGCTTTTTAATGTGCTGTCTGGATTGTTCAGAGCTTTCTTTCAAGGAGCACGCGTCTTTTAATTTCATGGCTGCAGTCACCATCTGCAGTGATTTTTGGAGCCCAAGAAAATAAAATCTGTCACTGTTTCCGTTGTTTCCCCGTCTACTTACCATGAAGTGATGGGACTGGATGCCATGATCTTAGTTTTCTGAATGTTGAGTTTTAAGCCAGCTTTGTCACTCTCCTCTTTCACTTTCATCAAGAGGCTCTTTAGTTCTTCTTCGCTTTCTGCCATAAGGGTGGTGTCATCTGCATATCTGAGGTTATTGATATTTCTCCCAGCAGTCTTGATTGCAGCTTGTGTTTCATCCAGCCCTGCATTTCACATGATGTAATCTGCAAAGAAATTAAATAAGCAGGGTTACAATACACATGTATTGTATTGATGTATTCCTTTCTCAATTTTGAACCAGTCTACTGTTTCATGTCCAGTTCTAACTATTGCTTCTTGACCTGCATACAGATTTCTCAAGAGGCAGGTCAGGTAGTCTGGTATTCCCATCTCGTTAAGAATTTTCCAGTTTGTTGTGATCCACACAGTCAAAGGCTTTATTGTAGCCAATGAAGCAGAAATAGATGTTTTTCTGGAATTCTCTTGCTTTTTCTATGATCCAAAGGATGTTGGTAATTTGATCTCTGGTTCCTCTGCCTTTTCTAAATCCAGCTTGAACATTGAAAGTTCTTAGTTCACGTACTTTTGAAGCCTAGCTTGGAGAATTTTGAGCATCACTTTGCTAGTGTGTGAGATGAGAGCAATTGTGAGGTAGTTTTAACATTCTTTGACATTGCCTTTCTTTGGGATTGGAATGAAAACTGACCTTTTCCAGTTCTGTGCCATTGCCAAGTTTTCAAATTTGCTGGCATATTGAGTGCAGCACTTTCACAGCATTATCTTTTAGGATTTGAAATAGCTCAGCTGGAATTTTATCACCTCCACTAGTTTTGTTCATAGTGATGCTTCTGAAGTAAGGCCCACTTAACTTAGCACTCCAGCATATCTGACTCTAGGTGAGTGATCTCAACTTGGTGGTTATCTGGGTCATTAAAATCTTTTTGTGTATATTCTTCTATAGATTTAGACATAGCAACAAAGAAAAATAAAGTTTGAAAGATCAAATTTGAAAATGTACAAAGCCGTATCTAGTCTACTACCTTAGTTTAGTGTTAAGAGAACAAATATTTCAATTAAAGTCTTTTTGGATAATTAGAAATAATAATTCTGGTGATTATTATTTGTGTGGATTTATTTAGGAAGCATTTCCTAGGCTTCGTTTCTTGGTGAGTTTGTTTTTCCTAACTCAGGTTGCCTTTTGCCATTGCAAGGAGGCTTGTGTCCTAGAGAGCTCCCTTTGGGCCTGTTGCTGTGACAGGAAGTACTTGCCACATCGTGCCTCTCTGTCCTCTCCTAAGGAGCTGAGACTGTGTACTTTCATGATAACTGTATCATGTATAATTGTAAACATGATAACTGTATCCTATATCACGAGCATTGGCTCATTGCCTGGCACATGTTAAGTACCTAATAAATATTTATCTAAACACTTAGTAAATAATTATTATGTATTTATATGTAATGTTAAATACATTAATATTAATATTAAATAGATATTGTCCCATTAGATCTTTGTAGCCACCCTGTAGAGTCTGTATATTCTTTTTGTTATTATTTACTGTTTACAGATGAGGACCCTCAGGCGTTTGGAGTTTAACATGCCAAAGGGCAATTAAGTTTATTTGTAGAGCTGTGACTCAAACCTGAGTCTTATGGTTCTAAAGCACATTTTCTATCTAGTTTAAAGCATTTTTTTCCTACCTCTCTCCTTCTTTGAGCTTTAGCAAACTATTTTTTTTATTCTGAACTTAATTTTCTGAAAAGATAAAATATCCATGTAGTTCAAAAATCAAAACAAAATTAAGTGGTCAAAAATTCTTTCTTTGATTCTTGTCCCTCCTGTTGTTTTCCTCGCTTGCCTGCTATCTTTCCTTGCTTTTTTTCCCCCCAAAATACAGCACACTACGTATAATATTCTGGACTTTGCTCTTCCCAGTATATGTTAGGTGGAGAACTTTTCAGAAGTTCTTTTGTTGCCTTTTTACAGCTATAAGTTATTCTTTTATGGGTGTGCACTTTATCTATTCTACTGCTGGCAGGAAATCTAGATTATTGTGTAAAATTTCAAGTACATGCAAAAGTAGAGAGAAGAGTGAAATGAACTCCCTGTGTACCCATCACTCACCTTCATGACTTGCCTGACAGGCCAACTGTGTTTTGGCTATTAACCTTCTTCTACTCTTCCACTCCAAGATTATTTTGAAGCAAATCCCAGATATGATATTATTACACCCATAAATATTTTAGTCAAATAGTGTTGTTTGATAATAAAATTTTACTTTTCTACAGTAAGAAATCCCCAAGAATAAAAAGATCCATTAGCTTTGTTAGGCTCATAAAGATGTTCATATAATAATATTTCTCAAAAGAGGGGAAGGATACTTCCCTCCAGTTTTCAAAAACCACTTAATTTATTATGTTTATAAAGAAATGTTCAAATGAGCTACTAGATCAAAATTAGGCACTTTGATGGGACGGATTATATTGTACCTGCCTGTCCTTTTTCATAGCACAGTTAAATCTGTATTCTTCCACTCTTCTTCTTATCCACTACACATGTTGAGAAAGGGAATAAACTGCCTCTTGTTTATTTTCCTTGTTTTAAACCAAAACCAGAAAGAAAGACTTGTTTGGATGAATGATAATCAGCTGTTTGATAAAGTATTCTACTCAATTTGAGATTGGTACAAGTGTTTCCTTGCTTGATTCAATTGCTTTTCTGTCATCTGGTAGTTACGGATTCGAGACCTTGAAGGAGCTTTGCAGGTAGAGAAGGCCAGCCAAGCAGAAGCTGTTGCTGATTTGGAAATGATCAAGAATGAATTCAAAGAAGTTGAAAGCGCATATGAGCGAGAAAAGCATAATGCACAGGAGAGCTTTGCAAAACTAAACGTGTAAGTGTTATACTGTGAAACTCTCTAAATTAATATTAAGACTTTATGAAATCTACATGAGTATGAATGCATAGTAGTAGGTTACTATAGAAGTGCTCTGTTGGGTTTTGAAGTATTATGGCAATTCCAAGTAGTCTCAGAAATGCAGAAATACTTTCTTATACTAGAAAGTAAATATGTTAATGTATTTTTATATTATGTTTGCTGACGTAATACAGTATCTTTAAGGCCTTGACTTTTAGGTCTCCTAAGTGAGCTATGTGGCAAATGGGTAATGTCTGAGATTTTCTCAAACTGTAAAAATAGTAGTAGTAGTCATACTGCTACTGGGGCTAGCGTGTATGTGGCTCACTTCATACCTCGCATTGCATGCCTTTGTTTACTTTATTTAGTGCCCTATGAGGTAGCTACAGTTTTTTACCCCTGTTTTACAGATGTGAAAATTGAGCCTAAAGAGGGTAAGGACACAAAGCTATTAGTGGGAGGGTCAGGATTTTTCTGTCTCCTATTGATTTTAATCTTTTTCAGTTCAGAAGTCTTTCATCTGAACAGTCCTGTGAAATGCTTTAAGAAGTTTATAGTGGCTCAAATAGTACATGTTTTAAGCCATTTCCTCTCAGAGAGAGAAATGTGTACCACCATTGGTATAAAACATAATAATAGGTCAATACACTAGTTATGTATTTATTTTTAATGTTCATTTCTATTTATGGCAGATAATAGTTTTCCATTTACAGATGTAATATAAAGTTTCCTTTTAAAATACTTAATTTAACTTATAATGTGAGTTAAGTTTTAAAAAAGTATTGTTTAGAGTTGTATGGCAGGAATGATAAAATGGCACTTGAAAGGCTGAAGTTTGAAAAAATTTAGAACTCGTGATTACCTTTATTAGTAATGCTTATAATACACTGAATGAGTAATTCTTGACTGAGTTTTCTTGCTTCTTGTAGAATGATTTAGATGATATTCTGTGAATGTTATTCTAAGGACTTGTACCCTTCTATTTCCTTTGAACCATATCCTGAATCTGCACATTTAAGTGTGTCTGAAGGGCCTTTATGTAGTGTATAGCACAGGCTTCTTTACTGTTGCTTTGAGGTAATGATGATGACCTACTAGTGAAACTGTAAGAAGTTAGACTGTACTCCCAACAATCAAAGCTTTTCCACAATAAAATAATGGGCTTCTTTGGGGGAACTAGTAAGCTCTCTGCCATGGAAAGTTCGAAATAGTGGGTAGATGATTCTTTATCACGTGTTCTGAAGATTTGAGTCCTGCAAATGTTGGATTAGAAGCATTTTAAGATACCCAGAGGAATCGGGTGGAGAGGGAGGTGGGAGGGGGAATCGGGATGGGGAATACATGTAACTCCATGACTGATTCATGTCAATGTATGACAAAACCAACTTCAATATTGTAAAGTAATTAGCCTCCAACTAATAAAAATAAATGAAAAAAAAAAAAAAAAGATGCCCACTTACTTTTAAGCTCTAAGATTTTAATTTGTGTAGTTTTAAAATTGGACCCCAGAGCGAATTTTTTCCTTGACTTTGTTTGACTATTACCTGTGTTTTGGTGCTTGAAAAATTTTACTTAAGTCTTGTGTTCCAATAAGCAGAAACTAACAGTTCTAAATACTAGTTATGTATTCCAACTAAGCTAGCTAAACTAACAATCCTCAATGCTTTAACATAATGTCCTTTGTCTGTTCTTCATCCCTATATAACTGTGCTGTAATATAAGTTAATAATAATGAATAAAGAGAAAACAGTAAGTAGTAATTAAAGCCCACTGCTTTTCGGTAGTTCCTATGACTTCTCTTCCTCCATCCTGTCTTCTATTTCATTGTATATGATATGACAGCCACTTCCTTTCCATTTATCTGTGGTTTGAGAAGGAATGAGGTGACATGAGGGATGATTAGGTAGGTTATTTGATTTTCTATTTGTTCAGTTCAGTTCGGTCGCTCAGTCGTGTATGACTCTTTGCGACCCCGTGGACTGCAGCACAGCAGGCTTCCCTGTCCCATCACCAGCTACTGGAGCTTACTCAGACTCACGTCCATCGAGTTGGTGATGCCATCCAACCATCTCATCCTCTGTTGTCCCCTTCTCCTTCTGCCTTCAGTCTTTCTCAGCATCAGGGTCTTTTCCAATGAGTCAGTTCTTTGCATCACTTGGCCAAAGTATTGGAGTTTCAGCTTCAGCATCTCTCCTTCCAATGAATATTCAAGATTGATTTCCTTTAGGATGGACTGGTTGGATCTCCTTGCATTCCAAGGGACTCTCAAGGGTCTTCTCCAACACCACAGTTCAAAAACATCAATTCGTTGGCCCTCAGCTTGCTTTATGGTCCAACTCTCACATCCATACATGACTACTTGTATTCTTGTTTCTTTTTCAGGAAACTTCTTTAAAATCTTTTAGAGTCACAAATTCTCAAGAATTAATTTTTCAAAAAGTAGTTCTAAGTTTTGGATAGTGTATTTCAAAGTGAGAATTGCTATTTTAGGCCTTTAGGGTAAGTAATACCTTTACAATAATATCTTTACAAATAATACCGTTAATGTACAATTTTGAGAGCAGTGAGTGCTGGAGTAGGAGATTGTTTTACCTGTTGGGTAGAGCTGATTTAGCAATTGGTGATAAGAGGTTTTAGAGGACATGCTGTCTTACCCTTGCAGGTGGCTAAGGTTTTTATACTTCTGTTTCCTCCTAGGTAGATCTAGGTGAGAATCTCATTAAAAGGCAGGAGGAAAAAACTGCATGTTATTCAGAGTTTTAATTTTGGTCAACAGTTTCATAACAGTGAATATTCCTTTGTGAAACTATTTTGGATGGAATATATATTTATGCACATATAGGTAGAATATACATATGTATCCCTGGAAGAGGGCATGGCAGCCCACTCTAGTTTTATTGCCTGGAGAATCTCATGGACAGAGGAGGCTGGCAGGCTCTACAGTTCGTGGGAGTGCAAAGAGTCAGACACAACTGAAGCAACTGAGCAAGCACGCACACATACATATGTATTAGGTGGAATATGTGTATATATTTTAGCATACTATTATATATTGAATATTACATGTAATAGTATAACAAATAAAGTTATTATGTATCAAAGATACCTTTCAAAGAACTCAGATAGGAATTTGAACGATAACAGGCTATATTAGCAAGTGTATAATGTATAATTTTAGATAGAATATATATGCTCTATATTTCTCTAATAAATTTTCTTAGTTGTAAATTTTTTTCCATTGAAAACTTGCAGTATAAAATGAAAACCTTTCAATAATCTTTTTATTTTAGCTCTTTCAAATGTCAGATTTTCATTAACTGTGGTAACTGATTGTTGGGCAATGGTAGGGAGAAGATCCTCATAATTCTTAAATCTAGTTTAAGTTTAAATTCAGTTTAAAATAACACTAGTCAAAGATATGATACTGATCAGACTGAATATAAATTTATTTAATTTATTCCATTCAATATTTAGGGACTTCTTCATTTTTCTAAATATATCAACCAAAAGTGTAAAAAGAACAAAAGTATTATAACCCATGGCGCTAGTATTATTGTTCATATTCTTGCTGAAAAATGGCCTGAAGATGGCTATTTGTTAAAACAGCTGCACAGTTGTTAACCTCTTATCTGAACTCTGAAGGAAAAGAATGGGAATCCAGGATCAAAGAAGGCGTATCTTTTTTTTTTGAAAGAAGGCATCTTAACTACAAGTTTCCTTTCCCCTTTCTTTTCTTGCCAAAATCCTCCATCTGTCAAGTCCTGACTCTTTTCTGCTGGATTCAAAGAGACTGGGCTTCCTTGAATTTTCATCATACTACCCCCGCCAATTAACACTTGTACATAATCTAAAAAGTAAAATAGTACTGTTAAGCTCATGAAAAGCCATATCTTGTTACCCCGTTGCTCTCTGTGACCGGTTTCTTCTCCTTTGAAGCAACCACTTTCAATTCTTACAAGCTGTTTTTGGTGGTTAACTTTGTATTGCTGAATGACATGCATATTGTGCCATTTTTTTGAACTTCTATCTCTAGATGTTATCTGTTGGCCTCTACTTATTTATCTCTATTGTACACTTCTGCCACCTAGCACATGCTTATTTCTTCCATCCTCCCGTCCTTTCAGTAGGGTTGTATTTTGGGATATTTTTCCTACAATTTTCTGACCCCTCATATTTATTTTTCCTTTATGCAATGTTATCTTATATTTTTTTTATTGTTTATTGTCTGTCTTCTTATGTAGAGAGGAGCTTTGTTTTGTTCACTGCTTTTCCCGAACTCCAGACTAGCGCTTGGCACGCAGAGCTGCAAAGTAAAGAGTTGCTGAATGATCAAATGCATGAACAATTAATATCTCATTTTATGTTGGATTAGTTTGTATGCACCAATCAGTAAATTATTCTTAAACTCTCGAACAGAGCTGAAAATCTCCCATTATGTTTCTGCACCTGAGAAATTCTATCACTGTAAGATTCTTCTAAGATGTATCACTGTTGGACTCTTCTCTCCACTCCCTTCTCTCTGGACAAATTGTTTTACAGGCTCGGTCACAGTCATACTTAGGACTCCTCTTCACCATCATCCTTGGCATTCTCTTTGCTCCTCTTTGATATTGGATCTCTTCTTTACTAATCTTATGCCCATCTTCCTTGTCTGATTTACTCCCTTGTAAAGGAGTTTCTTGGGGAATTACATATCAGAGGAAAACTTTTAACACTTGCATTCTGAAAATGTCTGTATTTGTTCTATACCCTTTGTCATAGTTTAGTTGACTGTTTATTCCGTTCTTCTATCAGGAAGTCTGAAGATATTTGATCCCCTATTCTTTGTTTGTGGCCCTTGCTTTTCTCTGGAAACTTGCACAGAGTAGCCACCAAGTCTGGAAACAGAGGTGCCTGTCTTGAAATGGTTTAGTGGTGTTACGTTATTACACATGATAAAATAATGCTCATAATGTGTATTTCTGTACTCTGTGGACACTGTGGAAACTTCTCTTTGTTCACGGTGTTCTGAAACTTCACGATGATGGGCCTGGCATGGACTGTTTTCCATTCGTGCTGGGCACTCACTGAACTCTTTTAATTTTAGAGTTTTAAATTATTCATTTTTGGGAAATTCTCCTGCATTATTACTTTGCTGATTTTTCCTTTCCATTTTCTTTACCTTTTGTTTCTGGAACTTGTGTTATTTATATGTTGGGATTCCTGGATCAATATTCTTATCTTTTCTCTACTTTGATCCAATTTTGTTGTTTAGTTCTGCTTTTTGAGAAGCTGATATAAATATCTCATCTAATCCTTCTATAAGTGTTTAAATTCTACCCACTCTACCATGGAATATTCTTTTTTTTTTTTTTAAGAAAACAGCTTTATTTCTCTAGTTGCAGTGAGTGGGGGCAACTCTCTAGTTGTGGGGCATGGGCTTCTCATTGCAGTGGCCTCTCTTGTTGTAGAGTGCAGAATCTAGGGAATGGGGGCTTCAGTGGTTGCGGTTCCTGGGCTCTAGAGCACAGGCTCAATAGTTGCGGTACATGGGCTTTGTTGCTCCTTGACATGTGGAATCTCCCTGGACCAGGGATTGAACCTGAGTCTCCTGCATTGGCAGGTGGATTATATACCACTGAGTCACCAGGGAATCCCCAGTTGTGGAATATTCTTGATTCAAGGAAGAAAATACAAAAGGGTTGGCACTAGGCGTGACTGTTCCACCCTAGAGCAAGAAATGTTGACTGATCAGAGTAAGATCATGTGCCATTCAAAAATGAGCTCTTCATTTGATTATAACCTGAGCACAGTGTGGATTTGGTTATACTGAGTCACCTTACCTCCAATATTATACCTTAAAAGTTATAGGAAACTGATCTACTGCATTTATCAGGAAGATGTCAGATTAAAAATAGTGGCAACTCTTTAATTTGAACCACAGCAAAATTTGAACTAAAATAGTTCCAAACTGCTCGTCATTTTATGTCCAAAAAGAATGTAAATGCAATTTAATGCTAGCTTGAGCAAAATGTAAATAGGCAGGCAATTCCTTTGAAAAGAAATTTATGTTTTCACAGTGAACATGAATAATTTTTAAAAATTATCCTTGCTTTTGGATTTTTCGTTCACTGTACCAGTTCTGCTTGCATGGACACTCAGAAATAAAAATTTGTGTCGTTTCTCAAGTTATACTTTAATTTGAAAATGGTTTGATAGGACTGTTGATAGGTTTGTTGATAGGACTGTTGATAGGTTTGATAGGACTGTTTTCTGTTTTGAGGCAGTCTCTGAGCTAACTCAACTGTGGTGGGTGGGGTTTGTTAGTCATAAATAATGGTGAATCAACATTAACCAAATCCATTTTGCTTATAGCCTTGGGTATAGTACTAATGTTTGTCATCAACATGGGGGTATTATTACATTAGAGTTCTTCATTTAAGAATGTACAATTCTTTTTATTTGCAAAAATGAGAAGTGGTCTTTAAAAGCTTTGGGCATGAAACTGTGATATATAGTACATCTGCCCTTTGTGTTAAAGTTGTATAATAAGACCTGATAAAAGCATATTTGAAAAACCTGCTCTGACACTTTAACCTTTCAGATTAGAAAGAGAGTATTTCTCCAAAAACAAGAAACTAAATGAAGAAATTGAGGAACAGAAGAAAGTAATTCTAGACCTTTCAAAGAGACTCCAGTATAATGAGAAAAGTTGCAGTGAATTACAGGAAGAACTTGTAATGGTAAGATAAAAAAGAAAACCCTATGGCAATTACTTTATTGGGTCAAATTTGGTGTTTAATAGGATTTTTTCTCAAAAAAAATCAACTACATGCCATGAGATAATTGTATGAAAATAGTTTGAGTGACATTGATATAAAATATTAAAACTGGAGATGCTGTTTACTACAAAGCTATTCATGATAAAATCTCTCTTCTTTGAAATAATTGGGAAAATGAAATGAATTATTAGAACATCTGAATTATAGAATGTTTTAAAATTTATTCAGGGGTTTTTCTTTCTTTTTTAAAGTATGTAAAACAGTATTACCTACATGGAAGTGGGGTTAGGGTTTAAAATCAGTGGATCTAATGATTTCAAAGACTCCCTTTTGTAATCATTTTGAACCTGATCACTCTGTCTCCATTCTCCAATAATCGAGCCTTCACACCGTCACCAAATTTATCTTTTTCAAGTATCGATCTGTTCTTGTCACCTGCCATTTATTAAAAAGCCATCAATATCTCCCTGTTGCTTTCAGAGAAGCTGCAGCTTCTTGCTGTGTAATCTAAGGCACTTTTTGTGGCTCTGTGTTAACTTTTCCAGCTTCTTCTATTGCTGTTGTCCTCTCTTTATCTTGGGTCAGCCACATTAAAGTACTCCTGGCTTCCTAAACACATGATGTATCTTCATGTCATCTTACTTTTGTTCAGGCTGTTCACATTTTTTGACCCACAAGTCTGAAATGCTCATTCTCTTCTTTTCTTTTAATATTCATACATGTCCTGTGATGGTGATGCAAGACACCTCTGTTGTCTTGCAATCTGTGAAGCTTTCTGTGGTTCCATCTCTTCTTATTTTTTTCATTCACCTAAAGTCAGAGTTCTGTCCCTCCCAAGTTTGTGTTTCTTTAATTCTTAGTTTAGTATCTCTATCATAACACCAAAATCTGCTGTGTATTACCTCTGCCTAGAAATTGAGAGTGCATTGAGGTTAACTTTGTTTAACATGCCAAGATTCCACAGTAGTACTTGCCTCAGTAAACATTTGTTGGATGGATTTGTTTATTTGGTTGATGCAGCATACTCCTACTCGGCTGTTTGTTGGGAACCCCAGGAGGGAGGCCATGACGTTTATAGTAGTACCCTGTTTCCTCTTTGTCTTGTTCACCACATATATACCTTTCCCAGAGACTTGGTTAGTTCACTTTCAGTTATATTCCACAGCTCTTTGTGATGTTAGTTTTTGAGGAAAATGAATATTTTTTTCCTTGTCCAATAAGATAGAAACTCAGGGTTATACTAAGAAGTGGTGGCCAAATCAGTGCTGCCTAGTTAGAAAGGTAATGATGAATGATGAGATAGAAAAGTAATGATGGGATAACATTTAAACTCTTTATAATTTTCAAATGATTCAATATTATATACAGGCAGGTGATCCTCTATCTGTCTTGCTTCAGTCATATTAGAGAACTCTTGGCTTCCTATTTTTCATATCTTCTTGCTATTTATTTTCATATCTTATTGCTTCCATTCTGGTTGTTCATATTTTTGACCCACATTGACTGAAACACTTCTTTTTCCTTAACAAATGTCTGTATACCCTCTAACGTTGAACTCTGTTTCCATTTAACTCAGGATATCCAGTTTGTTCTGATTAAGGGATTGATATCATTGCTTTCACTCTGGTTGAATTTGTACTTTGAGTACATTGGATGTGGGGTTTTAGGAAGTTTAGAGTTCTCTGTGTAGCAGTTGTTGTTGTTGATTTGTCAAGTTGTGCCCAACTCCTTGTGACCCCATGGACTGCAGCACACCAGTCTCCCTGTCACTCACCATCTCCCGAAGCTTGCCATATTATTGAGTAGAAAGAAAAATGTTGCAGAATCATATGTATAGCAGAACCCAATTTGGTTTGTTTTTGAAGGATTGTTGTTGTTGTTCACTGTGTAGCATACTATAGTGCCTATTTACCGATGTGCTACCCACCTCTTCACTCCTGGTTCAGGAGGGTGAATCATGGTGGAGAAAAACTTGTTAGAGTCATTGAGCTGAGTCTTAGTCTTGCTGTGCTTACTTATTAGATACTGTAATCAAATAGTTTGGAAAGAGAGTTGTAACTGAGAATGCAGTGGTGAAGGCCTAGTCACCAATATAAGTTGGTGTGCATCCTCCTGACTCTGGTCTTCAAGCACTCCAGTGACAAGGTAGAAGATTAAAGAGGACTGGCTGAATTCGCCACTGAGCTGAGGATGCTTTGTGATTACACATAGTTTACTTGGTGCCAACAGGTATTACTTTGTAACTTTCACAGTTTGGTGGATGGTCTGAAAAAAGGTGAGTTGCAGCTCATTCATAACCTCCATTTGCTTATTTGAACCCTTGACACTCAACCTGTAACTGTTGTTCTGACTAGTAGAAGAGCCAATGGGATGTTCAGAAACAAATCCAATTGCAGCCTAAGTGGTCGACAGTTCATATGGTTCAGCCTAACTATTCATATGTTCCTCTCTGTTTCTTCATCTCTTTTAAAGCCTTAGCTTTATGTCTTATTTTCCTCTATCGCTCTTTTTTTTTTTTTTTTTGGTTTCCCAGGTGGCACTAGTGGTAAAGAACCAACCTGCCCATGCAGGAGACATAAGAGACATGGGTTCAATCCCTGGGTTGGGAAGATGATCTGGAGGAGGGCATGGCAACCCACTGCAGTATTCTTGCCTAGAGAATCCCTTGGACAGAGGTGCCTGGTGGGCTATGGTCCATGGGGTCACAAAGACTCAGACATAACTGAAGCGACTTAGCATGCATTATTAGCTTTATCTTTTAGCTTGTTCTGTTTTATTCTTATTAGAACAGTTGCTTTCTGTCTCTTTACTTGACCATAATATGAAATTTTAAAAAAATTTAATGAAAATTTATTTACTGAAAATACTATTACTTTGAATAGTAAGTGCAGTGTTTTCTTTTTAATAAAAAAAGTCTGTCCATGGAATTCTCCAGACAAGAATACTGGAGTGGGTAGCCATTCCCTTTCCAAGGGGGTCTTCCTAACCCAGGGATCGAACCTGGGTCTCCTGCACTGCAGGCAGATTCTTTACCATTTGAGCCACCAGCAAAGTGTCTTAATGAAAATGCTATTACTTTAAATAGTAAGTACAGTATTTTCTTTTTAATAAAAAATTCATCTATTTTCATAAATATATTTTTGGGTACATATTTCTTTATTTCCTTTAATTTTTTTAGTACGTTAGTGGCCTTTGAGTTGGGAGGGTAATCTTATAAATTTCTCTCTAAAGAGATATCTATCAAAGTGAAAATTTTAAACCATAAAAATGGAGTTTTTTGGTTCTGCGTCCTCAATGTCTGTCTGTTATTTTTGTTTTGAGTTCATAATTGTTTTTGACTGAAGAGAGAATGACGTAAGAGGAGGCTTTTACTTTTTGCCTTTGGAAATAAAACTTTGTTTTAATGACATCCTATGATCCTGCGTACTCTAGTGTGTCTTTCCCACAGTTACATTTCTTTTGAACATAGAAGTTTCAGCTTTTATAGAATATAGATGGGAAGTATAAATTAGCTACAGGTAATTTTTCTCTCTCTTTGAGCTAACAGCTTGTTTTCTAGTTTAGGTCACATTCGTGGCCATTATTCAAGTCTTGGTCTTTATTTTCTCTGTTACATTGTAAGAGAAAATTAAAGCCATTTTCCTCTATAGGTTTACTAGTAAGACCAAGATGTTATTAATAATATGCAAAGACTTCAGGAAGTTTTGAGACTAAAAATAACAATTGTATAACCAAAGGTCGCTTAGCCTTTGAGAACTGAAAGAAGCCATCGAGATCATCTAGGTCAGGATACACACAGAGTTAATAAACTGTTTGCAAAGTGATAGCTCCCCTGTTACAAGAGATAAAAATTAAATATAGAATGTAATTTTGGAAAAGTTCAAACTGGGTTTGTTGAGTCTTCTCTTGGTATTTAAGGAATACAGCCAGCATTAATTGTGCTTTTATATTTGTAAAATTTCTCCTACTCAATTTATGGATTTAGAAGATATGATTAACAAATGAGTAGTATATTATTATTGTTTTTAATGTCATAGTATTAATAGAATTTCAACATAGGACATCTAGGGATTTAACAAAATTAGTTTCATGTTATGTGTTGTACACTACTGAATTTGACTTTAAAAAGTTTTGATTAAAATTGAACTATTAATTTTAAATTCTTTGAATTTAATAATGTTTTAATCAGCTACTAAATAAAGCTGAATTTCTAGTTTAAGCTGTTTAGTGATGATGCTTATTAAAGCCCACCAGAGGCTCAGTAGATCCAGTTGGGTCTTTTAGTCATTACTGTGAGTTTTTATATCTGCTTCTCTTGAAGCAGGGGAGCTATCATTTTCAAATTGGCATTATTAGGATTTGCTTTGTGCTTTCTACAATGAAATTTTTTTAAGTCTGTCATTTCTTGAGATTTGTTTTTCTGCCACTCAGTAATATTTAGTTACAGCTCTAGGAGAAGACCATATATTGAAAAGGGAATTCTAGTTCTCATGAGGTTTTGCTCAAAGAATATTTTATTCTCTAAAGAACTTGTGATTGAAAATGGTCAAGTGTATATTTTTTCCCTATACTTTGGGGGCTTGACTGATTATATAATAATAATGATTGCTGGCGTTAGATAGGATTTTGGAAAGTGCTTTGATTGCTATGCTTTGAGGTAAAGTTAATGTTTCTTGATAATATTTTTGCATCAAATGATGTTAGGTTTGCTTTAGAAGGACATGTTTCTGATTTTGCAGAAGGCATTCAAAACTAATGGTCTAATAAATATTCTGTTCTAAATTTTTATGAAAAACTTGTTGATTTCTGCTTTTTACCCACAATAGAATAGTATTTTTATATGAGCATTGTTTTTGCTAATATAAACATATCTCTCTTAGTGGTCCTTAAAAATTTAATACTGTTAAGTTTTATTTATCTAATGTGTATGTGTTTGTGTATTTAAATGTACATTGTATGGCTGTCTTTTGAAATTTGTGATGTTGGCATAAAACTTTTTCATTCAGTTTTCTGATATTTATTAATATAAAAATCTTAAATTTTGATAATTCAAGCCTCATTTTTGGCCTTGGAAGAAATAAAATGGTATTGTGTATGTGTATGTGTGTGTCTGAGAGAGAGAGAGAAAGAGAGGGAGAGGGAGAGAGAGAGAAGATGTTTATATGTCAAAGCCTATATTCAGATTGCATGGTGGCATTTTCTGAAAAGTAAATTAATTGTGTAGTTGTGTAAGGGAAGGTGACATTTCATCATATGGCATAAGCAGTTGGATCATAGAATGCTCACATCCATGGAAGCAGCATAGACAAGCAGGGAGGGAAAGAAAGAATAAACTATTTTATGAAGAAGAGAGGTTAGTTATTGTCATTATGATCAAGGAGAAGCTGCAGCTGGTGATGATGATGAAAGCTAACCATATAAAATTCAGTTTAGCTGAGCAGGCTCTCCTGGAATCTTTATAAATGGACTGCCTCTGTGAAACTAAGTGGAAGATAAAATGAAAAGGTGAAGCATAAGTATGTGATATTAGTTGTAGGTTCTGATACGCCTCTGTTTTTACTCAGAATTCCTTTGTAATGGCTTAAAATATATTTAAATTAATTTAAAAGCTTACTTGAATTCAAAACCATTCAGAAATGATAAGTGTTATGTGTTACTGCTACAAGAGTTTGACCTGTTTTTAAAAAACTAATTTCATTAATCTCAACAAATCTAGTGACTAAATAAAGTATTTTTTTACCTATTTTTTTCTATAATTTTAACCTTATTATTAGTACCTCTTAATTGTTTTTATTGTTATTTATGGTTTGAGTCAACTTTTCTGTTGCAGATCAGCAGGACTCATTTGACCAATTTCTAGATAAAAATATATGCATATGCTTTTTAATATTTTTTCACAAGTTTATTTTAGAAATTTTTATTTACCTACTTGCCTATCTATGATATTCATACATGATTAGCAGAAGTGAGGGATGAGTTTTTATAGGCTCAAAGAAAGATAAGATGATAGAATGACATGTTAGATTAAGCCAGAAATTCATTTACTTTAGAGTGTGTGAAATATTGTGTACCAAGATGAAAATATAACATAACTCTTTGTCAGCTCATTGTTTTTTCTGGTTAAAGATATTTTATAACCAACTTTGACTCCTCTTTTATATAAATTAAGGTCTTTCAGTCAGAAAATTTTCTGCACTTTCTTTGAGTATTTTGATATTTAGTCCCTTTTCTATACTGGTTTTAGATCCATCATGACATCTAAAGTAGTCCTGGGTTCATGGTGAGTGATCAGTATGTTCATCTTAACATCATCTGGTTAGCCAACATAGCAGTAAGGGCCTTTTATTTCTACAGTAATAAAGCTCTTTATGTAAATTATTCTAAGGTAAAAAGAAGTGAGTTCTTGTGACTTATGTCCAAGGCAAAAAAAAAAGGGAGTTCTACAATTTTGTCTTTTAAACTTGTTTGAATGTTGAGAATTGCAGAGTTTGTCGAGTCAACAATTTAACATTTAACCTCAACTTCCTCTTTGTCACAAATGAAACATGTTAATCAAAAATTAGAGGAGGGAGCTAAGATGGTGGAGGAATAGGACGGGGAGACCACTTTCTCCCCCACAAATTCATCAAAAGATCATTTGAATGCTGAGCAAACTCCACAAAACAACTTCTGATCGATAGCAGAGGACATCAGACACCCAGAAAAGAAACCCATTGTCGTCAAAAGGAGTATTTGATATCAATTTTGGACATTTAAGAATCCAACCTTCAGTACCCATTTTTACTCAGGAGTGTGATTACTGGTTTGATCACTCTCTCCCCCTTTTGACTCTCCTTTTTCTCCCCCAGATCACCTCTATTTCCTCCCTCTCCCTTCTCTTCTCAATTCAATTCTGTGAATCTCTGTGGGTGTTCTGGGCTGCGGAGAACACTTAGGGAACAGAGTACTGCCTAGATCTGTCTCTCTTCTCTTGAATTCCCCCTTTTCTCCTCCTGCTCACCTCTATCTCCTTCCTCCCTCTCCTCTTCTTCATGTAACTCTGTGAACCTCTCTGGGTGTCCCTCACTGTGGAGAATCCTTTCACCATTAACCTAGACGTTTTATTATCAGTGCTGTATGGAGGGAGAAGTCTTGAGGCTACTGAAAGAATAAGACTGAAACCCAAAGGCAAGAGGCTTAAGCCCAAAACCTGAGAACACCAGAGAACTCCTGACTCCAGGGAACATTAATTAATAAGAGATCATCCAAAAGCCTCCATACGTACACTGAAACCAACCACCATCCAAGAGCCAATAAGTTCCAGAGCAAGACATACCACGCAAATTCTCCAGCAATGCAGGAACATAGCCCTGAGTGTCAATGTACAGGCTGCCCAAAGTCAAACCAAACCCATTGACCCATCTCAAAACTCACTACTGGACACTCCATTGAACTCCAGAGAGGAGAAATCTAGCTCCACCAACCAGAACACCGACACAAGCTTCCCTAACCAGCAAACCTCGACATGCCAAACATCCAGCCCCACCCACTGGGAGAAACCTTCACAGTAAAAAGGAACCACAGACTACCAGAATATAGAAAGGCCACCCCAAACACAGCAATCTAAATAAGATGAAAAGGCAGAGAAATACCCAGCAGCTAAAGGAACATGAAAAATGCCCACCAAGCCAAACAAAAGAGGAGGGGATAGGGAATTTACCTGAAAAAGAATTTAGAATAAATATAATAAAAATGATCCAAAATCTTGAAAACAAAATAGAGTTACAGATAAATAACCTGGAGACAAGGATTGAGAAGATGCAAGAAATGTTTAACAAGGACCTAGAAGAAGTAAAAAGAGTCAATTAAAAATGAATAATGCAATAAATGAGATAAAAAACACTCTGAAGGGCACCAATAGTAGAATAACGGAGGCAGAAGACAGGATAAGTGAGGTAGAAGATAAAATGGTGGAAATAAATGAAGCAGAGAGGAAAAAAGAAAAAAAGAATTAAAAGAAATGAGGACAACCTCAGGGACCTCTGGGACAATGTGAAACACCCTAATATTCGAATCATAGGAGTCCCAGAAGAAGAAGACAAAAAGAAAGGCCATGAGAAATTACTCGAGGAGATAATAACGGAAAACTTCCCTAAAATGGGGAAGGAAATAGTGACACAAGTCCAAGAAACCCAGAGTCCCAAACAGGATAAACCCAAGGCGAAACACCCCAAGACACATATTAGTCAATTAACAAAGATCAAACACAAAGAACAAATATTAAAAGCAGCAAGGGAGAAACAACAAATAACACACAAGGGGATTCTCATAAAGATAACAGCTGATCTTTCAATAGAAACTCTTCAGGCCAGAAGGGAATGGCAGGATATACTTAAAGTAATGAAAGAGAATAACCTACAACCCAGATTACTGTACCCAGCAAGGATCTCATTCAGATATGAAGGAGAATTCAAAAGCTTTACAGACAAGCAAAAGTTGAGAGAATTCAGCACCACCAAACCAGCTCTTCAACAAATGCTAAAGGATCTTCTCTAGTCAGGAAACACAGAAAGGTTGTATGAATGTGAACCCAAAACAACAAAGTAAATGGCAACGGGACCATTCTTATCAATAATTACCTTAAATGTAAAAGGGTTGAATGCCCCAACCAAAAGACAAAGACTGGCTGAATGGATACAAAAGCAAGACCCCTGTATATGCTGTCTACAAGAGACCCACCTGAAAACAAGGGACACATACAGACTGAAAGTGAAGGGCTGGAAAAAGATATTTCACGCAAATGGAGACCAAAAGAAAGCAGGAGTCACAAAACTCCTATTAGATAAAATAAACTTTAATAAATAAATAAATAAAAAGGACTTTAAAATAAAGGCTGTGAAAAGAGACAAAGAAGGACACTACATAATGATCAAAGGATCAATCCAAGAAGAAGATATAACAGTTATAAATATATATGCACCCAACATAGGAGCACCTCAGTATGTAAGGTAAATGCTAACAAGAATGAAAGGGGAAATAAACAACAACACAATAATAGTGGGAGACTTTAATACCCCACTCACACCTATGGACAGATCAACTAAACAGAAAATTAACAAGGAAACACAAACTTTAAATGACACAATGGTCCAGTTAGACCTAATTGATATTTATAGGACATTTCACACCAAAACAATCAATTTCACCTTTTTCTCAATACACATGGAACCTTCTCCAGAATAGATCACATCCTGGGCCATAAATCTAGTCTTGGTAAATTCAAAAAAATTGAAATCATTCCGGTCATCTTTTCTGACCACAATGCAGTAAGATGAGATCTCAGTTACAGGAAAAAAAGCTATTAAAAATTCCAACATATGGAGGCTAAATAGCACACTTCTGAATAACCAACAAACCATAGAAGAAATCAAAAAAGAAATCAAAAAGAAAACACAACAACCCAAAACCTATGGGACACTGTAAAAGCAGTGCTAAGGTTCATAGCAATACAGGCTTACCTCAAGAAAGAAGAAAAAAGTCAAATAAATAACCTAACTCTACACCTAAAGCAACTAGAGAAGGAAGAAATTAAGAACCCCAGGGTTAGTAGAAGGAAAGAAATCTTAAAAATTAGGGCAGAAATAAATGCAAAAGAAACAAAAGAGACCATAGCAAAAATCAACAAAGCTAAAAGCTGGTTGTTTGAAAAGATAAATAAAATTGACAAACCGTTAGCCAGACTCATCAAGAAACAAAGGGAGAAGAACCAAATCAGCAAAGTTAGAAATGAAAATGGAGAGATCACAACAAACAACTCTGAAATACAAAGGATCATAAGAGACTACTACCAGCAGCTATATGCCAATAAAATGGACAACTTGGAAGAAATGGACAAATTCTTAGAAAAGTATAACTTTCCAAAACTGAACCAGGAAGAAATAGAAAATCTTAACAGACCCATCACACCATCACAAGCACAGAAATCGAAACTGTAATCAGAAATCTCCCAGCAAACAAAAGCCCAGGACTAGATGGCTTCACAGCTGAATTCTACCCACAATTTAGAGAGGAGCTAACACCTATCTTACTCAAACTCTTCCAGAAAATTGCAGAAGAAGGCAAACTTGAGGCCACCATCACCTTAATACCAAAACCAGACAAAGATGCCACAAAAAAAGAAAACTACAGGCCAATATCACTGATGAACACAGATGGACACAGATGCAAAAATCCTTAACAAAATTCTAGCAAACAGAATCCAGTAACATATTAAAAAGATCATATACATCATGACCAAGTGGGCTTTATCCCAGGAATGCAAGGATTCTTTAATATCCACAAATCAATCAATGTAATACATCACATTAACAAATTGAAAAATAAAACCCCTATGATTATCTCAATAAATGCAGAATAAGCCTTTGACAAAATTCAGCATCCATTTATGATGAAAACTCTCCAGAAAGCAGGAATAGAAGGAACATACCTCAACATAATAAAAGCTATATATGACAAACCCACAGCAAACATTATCCTCAATGGTGAAAAATTGAAATCATTTCCCTTAAAATCAGGAACAAGACAAAGGTGCCCACTCTCACCACTACTATTCAACATAGTTTTGGAAGTGTTGCCCACAGCAATCAGAGCAGAAAAAGAAATAAAAGGAATCCAGATAGGAAAAGAAGTAAAACTGTCACAGTTTGCAGACGACATGATCCTCTACCTAGAAAACCCTAAAGACTCTACCAGAAAATTACTAGAGCTAGTCAATGAATACAGTAATGTTGTAGGATATAAAGTTAACACATAGAAATCCCTTGATTCCTATACACTAACAATGAGAAAACAGAAAGAGAAATTAAGGAAACAATACCATTCACCATTGCAACAAAAGGAATAAAATACTTAGGAGTATATCGACCTAAAGAAATGAAAGATCGATACATAGAAAACTATAAAACACTGATGAAAGAAATCAAAGAGGGCACAAATAGATGGAGAAATATACCGTGTTCATGGATTGGAAGAATCAATATTGTCAAAATGGCTATTCTACTCAAAGCAATCTATAGATTCAATGCAATCCCTATCAAGCTACCAACGGCATTTTTCACAGAACTAGAACAAATAATTTCACAATTTGTATGGAAATACAAGAAAAAAAAAACTCGAATAGCCAAAGCAATCTTGAGAAAGAAGAATGGAACTGGAGGAATCAACCTGCCTGAGTTCAGGCTCTACTACAAAGCCGCAGTCATCAAGACAGTATGGTACTGGCACAAAGACAGAAATATAGATCAATGGAACAGAATAGAAAGCCCAGAGATAAACCCACATACCTATGGACACCTTATCTTCGACAAAGGAGGCTAGGATATACAATAGAAAAAAGACAACCTCTTTAACAAGTGGTGCTGGGAAAACTGGTCAACCACTTGTAAAAGAATGAAACTAGAACACTTTCTAACACCATACACAAAAATAAACTCAACATGGGTTAAAGATCTAAATGTAAGACCAGAAACTATAAAACTCATAGAGGAGAACATAGGCAAAACACTCTCCGACATAAATCACAGCAGGATCCTCTATGACCCACCTCCCAGAATATTGGAAATAAAAGCAAAAATAAACAAATGGGACCTAATGAAACTTAAAAGCTTTTGCACAACAAAGGAAACTATAAGCAAGGTGAAAAGACAGCCCTCAGAATGGGAGAAAATAACAGCAAATGAAGCAACAGACAAAAGATTAATCTCAAAAATATACAAGCAACTCCTGTTGCTCAATTCCAGAAAAATAAATGACCCAATCAGAAAATGGGCCAAAGATCTAAACAGACATTTCTCCAAAGAAGACATACAGATGGCTAACAAACACATGAAAAGATGCTCAACATCACTCATCATCAGAGAAATGCAAATCAAAACCACCATGAGGTACCATTACATGCCAGTCAGGATGGCTGCTATCCAAAAGTCTACAAGCAATAAATGCTGGAGAGGGTGTGGAGGAAAGGGAACCCTTTTATGCTGTTGGTGGAAATGCAAACTAGTACTGCCACTATGGAGATTCCTTAAAAAACTGGAAATAGAACTGCCATATGACCCAGCAATCCCACTTCTGGGCACACACACCGAGAAAACCAGATCTGAAAGAGACACGTGCACCCCAATGTTTATCGCAGCCCTGTTTATAATAACCAGGACATGGAAGCAACCTAGATGTCCTTCGGCAGATGAATGGATAAGAAAGCTGTGGTACGTATACAGAATGGAGTATTACTCAGCCATTAAAAAGAATTCATTTGAATCAATTCTAATGAGATGGATGAAACTGGAGCCCATTATACAGAGTGAAGTAAGCCAAAAAGATAAAGACCAATAGAGTATACTAAAAGCATATATATGGAATTTAAAAAGATGGTAATGATAACCCTATATGCAAAACAGAAAAAGAGACACAGATGTACAGAACAGACTTTGGGACTCTGTGGGAGAAGGCGAGGGTGGGATGTTCAGAGAGAACAACATTGAAACAAGTATACTGTCAAGGGTGAAACAGATCACCAGCCCAGGTTGGATGCATGAGACAGGTGCTCGGTGCTGATACACTGGGAAGACCCAGAGGGATGGGATGGGGAGGGAGGCGGGAGGGGGGATTGGGATGGGGAGCACATGTAAATCCATGGCTGATTCATGTCAATGTATGGCAAAAACCACTACAATATTGTAAAGTAATTAGCCTCCAAATAATAAAAATAAATGAAAAAAAAATTAGAAGCCTAGTCTTTTATGTTGGTTTGGCATTTTGTTTTCAACCTAGCAGTTTTATTTCGTTGATGGAATGTGTTTTTATGCTATAAATTTCTTGCTCATCAAAAGGCTAATAAGAGAACCAACAGCTTTGAGAACAAAAATTAAATTAAGTGCAGTCCACACTTTAAAAAAGTCCAACTATTGTCTCTATATGAATAAAGAATGAAGGCTTGATTTATAAAACCAAAACAATTTATTAGGAAAAAATTTGTCAGACATAAAAGAAAAGGACACTTTGTTGTATACCTGAAACTAACACAGTTTTGTAAATCAACTCTGCTTCAATAAAAAGCAATCATAATCTGGCTCATAAACCCATTAGATGTAATAAAGTTTGTATTGGCTATATTATGAAACTATTAGCCAGATGTCTCTGTAAGAATGCTACTAATTATAAATAGAATAATAAGAAAGGAACTTCCTCAACCTGAGGAAGGGCATCTGTGAAAAACCTATAACCAACATCAAAGTTGATGGTGAAAGGCTGCTTTCTTTCTAAGATCAGGAGCAAGGTAAGGATGTATACTCTTACCATGTCTAGTTAACGTTGTACTGGTGGTTCCAGCCAGAGCAATAAGGCAAGAAAAATAAAAGTCATTAATTTTGGAAAGAGAGAAGTAAACTCTTTGTAAATCATGTAATTTTGTAATCAGAAAATTATAAGGAATTCACACACACAACTATTAGAACTGTAAACAAGTTTAGCAAAATTGAAGGGATCATAAGAGTTAATATTGTTATTTGTTAAGATAATAACATTCCTTAAATTAATGTGAAGATTCAATGCAGTCTCTATAAAATTCTCAGCTGGCCTTTGCATATAGTGACAAGCTGATTCAAAAATTCATATGGAAATGTAAGAGACCTAGAATAGGTCCAATATATATTCCTTATTATAAATCACAGTATCATAGTATGCCAAACCAACTTATAAAGATAGATTATCTAGATTTTAAATAGCTGGCTGTACATAAAAGGAAACAGTATAACTGAGTCCCTGTCTTATTTCTTATATCAAATTCTAGATTGATTAAGGAGTCATAAAAGAGGAATATCAAAAAATAGAAATAATGGAATTTAAGTGTTTTATAATCTTGGAGTAAGGAATGTATGACATAAATCTAGAAGTCCCAAGACAAATTATTGATAAATTTGATTACTTAATAATACTAGAATAGCCAAAATAATCTTGCAAAAGAAAAAAAAGTTGAAGTAGCATTTCCCAATTGTAAAGCTTACTATAAAACTGTACTGTTAAAGTGCTGCGCTCAATATGCCAGTAAATTTGGAAAACTCAGCAGTGTCCACAGGACTGAAAAAGGTCAGTTTTCATTCCAGTTCCAAAGAAAGGCAATGCCAAAAAATGTTCAAACCACTGAACAGTTGCACTCATCTCACATGCTAGCAAAGTAATGCTCCTAATTCTCCAAGCTAGGCTTCAGCAGTATGTGACCTGAGAATGTGACTTCCAGATGTTCAATCTGGATTAAAGGCAGAGGAACCAGAGATCAAATTGCCAACAGCTGTTGGATCATAGAAAAAGCAAAAGAATTCTGGAAAAAACATCTACTGGGCTGGATGAAGCACAAGCTGGAATCAAGATTGCCGGGAAAAATATCAATAACCTCAGATACGCAGACACCACCACCCTTATGGCAGAAAGCAAAGAAGCATTAAAGAGCCTCTTGATGAAGATAAAAGAGGAGAGTGAAAAAGTTGGCTTAAAACTCAACATTGGGAAAACTAAGATGCATCTGGTCCCATCACTTGATGGCAAATAGATGGGGAAACAGTGGAAACAGTGAAAGAATTTATTTTATTGGGCTCCAGAATCACTGCAGCCGTGAAATTAAAAGATGCTCCTTGGAAGAAAAGCTATGACCAACCTAGACAGCATATTAAAATTCAGAGACATTACTTTGCTGACAAAGGTCCATCTAGTCAAAGCTATGGTTTTTCTGTTAGTCAAGTATGGATGTGAGAGTTGGACGATAAAGAAAGCTGAGCACCAAAAATTGATGCTTTTGAACTGTGGTGTTGGAGAAGACTGTTGAGAGTCCCTTGAACTGAAAGGAGATCCAACCAGTCATCCTAAAGGAAATCTGTCCTGAATATTCATTGGAAGGACTGATGCTGAGCTGAAGCTCCAATACTCTGGCCACCTGATGCCAAGAGCTGACTCATTAGAAAAGACCCTGATGCTGAGAAAGGTTGAAGGCAGGCAGAGAAGGGGATGACAGAAGATGAGATGATTGGATGGCATCACCGACTCAATGGACATGAGTTTGAGCAAGCTCCAGGAATTGGTGATGGACAGGGAAGCCTGGGGTGCTGCAGTCCATGGGGTCACAAAGAGTAGAACATGACTGAGTGACCAAACTGAAGAAAGCTATAATCATCAAGACAGTGTGGTATTGGCATAGTGTAGACATGTATATCAATGGAAAAGAATTGAGAATCCAGAAATAAACTCCTATAATTATGTTTAATTGTTTTCGAAAAGGGTGCCAAGTTAATTCAGTGGGAGAAAAGATAGCTTTTTTCAACAAATGGTGGTGAAAGAACTGGGTATCCACAAGCCAAAGAGTGAATTTGGACCCCTGCACAAAAGTTAAATGGTTCATAGACCCAAACAGAATAGCTAAAACTACAAAAATCTTAGGCAATGCTTTCTTAGGAGCCACAGCAAAACCTGAAGTGACAAAAAATAGATGCATTGTACTTCACCAAAATTAAATACTTCTTTGCTTCATAAGATAGAAGGTAAAAAAATACAATCACAAAGTGCTAGAAAATTTTTGCAAATCAAGTGACTGATAAAGAACTTGTATTCAGAATAATAGAGAAATAACAATGAAAAATATGCTAAAGGTTTAAGTGGACATTTCTTCAAAGAAGATGTACAAATGGTCAGTAAGCATGTAAAAAAGTGTTCAAAAATCATTAGTCGGGGATATGCAAATCAAAACTACAATGAGATGACTCTTCACACTCATTCACATGACTGCAATTTAAAAACTGGACAGTAACAAGTTTTAGAGAACACGTGGAGAAGTTGGAACATTTCATTTCTAAGAATATAGTCAAAAGGCAAATGACAAATTGGCAATAATGATTTGCAATGTGTGTGACAAAGCGATCATTTTCATAATTTACAAAGGACTGTAATAAATCACTAAGGAAAATGTATACAGAGTGATATAGAAATGGACACATGAAATAGCAGTTCACAGAAAAAGAAGTACAAGTTACTGATAAAGATATGAAGAGATGGTTAATCTTATTTAAAATTAAAGAAATGGACAGTAAAGAAGTTGATGATGCTTACCTTGTAAAGGTATGGGGAAATAAACACTTATGCTTTTCATGGTAATGTATACCAGTAGGACTTTAGAAAGCAATTTGGTAACAATTATCTGAAAATAAATTGTACTTATGCTTTTCATGGTCGTTTATACCAGTAGGACTTTAGAAAGCAATTTGGTAACAGTTATCTGAAAATAGTTGTACATAACAATTATCTGAAAATAGAAAGCAATTTGGTAACAATTATCTGAAAACAGCTTGATGTTTACTTATCAAATCTATTTCTAGGAATTTACTGAGTAGATATACTTGATTGCATCCTAAGATGTACAAGTATACATGTAAGGATTTATATTATAGTATTGTCATTAATAGGAAAAATCTATAAATCTATAAATCTTAGCAGTAGTGGACTGGTTAAATTCATTAATGATAACAATGGATAAGTTAATTCATCTAAACAATGGAATGCTATGCAACTATAGAAATGTGATGTGGAAAGGATGTTAGAAACATACTGTGAATGGAAAAATAAGTTGTATAATAGTATGTATACTATAATCCTATTTGAATTTAGAATTGAATATATTTAATGTATATTTAACAAATCATTTGTATTATACAAAATATATTTATCATATATAAAATTACATATTAAGATTTCTATAATATGACAACATTAAAAAGCATGTTACTAATTGTATGCTAATTGACAAAACTTGAAGTCTGGGTTTGTTTTGTTTTTGTTGGTTTGGTTTTACATCCCAGCTCAGAGGGCTTTCAGTCAGACATTGAATCAAGTATTTTATTGTAGAATATACCTTTTCCACCTCCTCTTTTGTTTTTAACTCAACAGTATTGCTAAGAGATCTTTCCATATTAGTATATTAGTGTAATAGAACTTCCTTTTTCTGTTTGAAGTCTTTGTTGATGAACTCTAATTGATTTAGCAATCTTCTGTTGATAGCATGTTTTAGCATGTTAAATATGATATTTAACTTGTTGTATATACTCAGTATTGTCTGGGTCTGCGGGATTCATTGATAAAGACAAAAAATATAAAACCATATTTCCTCCTTTCACAGAGCCTGTTTTAAATGAGATAGACATTAACAAAAGACCTCTCAAATAAATGTGGAATCATAACTCTGATAAGTGCTGAGAAGAATCTAGTAGGGTTAATTGACATAGTCAAGGAGTAAAAGATAGATTTTCCAAAAAAGTGATAATTGAACTGATGTCCAAAGAAAGGATTATTAGTTTTGTGTATTTTAATGATGAATTTTGTCCTATAATATATATTCTCCATTTCTTCTGTTACTGTAAGCACGCCTCACTGGTGCCTCTGTCTCATCAGATTTTAAAAATGCTTTTTCTCACTTATTAAAAAAATCCAAACTCTTCTCCAATCCCACTCTTATTTCCAACTACTTCCCTTTTTCTTTATCTCCCCTTCTCTTGTCACCAAAAGTGTTTTGTCTAAACTTCCTGTTTCTATTTCTTATATGTCACTAAGACAAAAAAAATTTCAGGTTTATTCCTCCTTTGACCTGTTCTAATGTGAGTTACAGCAGACTTCATCACGGTCACCAATGACTTCCATGTCCAGTGAACATGGAGCATGGTAGTCTCTGGTTTTCTTGACTATTCTGTGACACTGGACAGAACTCTGTCCTTGAGATGTTCTTTTATTTTGGTTTTCATGACTTTATCTTCTTCTGTTTTTCTTCCTCCTTTTCTAGTCTTTTTTGCTGCCTTTTTCTTTTCTAAGTATTTAATTCCTGAGTTCCTTACGCTTTATCCTAGACTCTTTTTGCTTTCTGTCAGACACTCTCAAGGCAAGCTTCACATCCCTAGATGACTCTCAAGCCTGTGTTTGACCTCTCTTCTGAGCTTTACACCACTGCGTCCAGCTGCCTCTCATAGTTTTTACTTTATTATTTTTTAATTCAAATATATTTAGGGTCAGTTATTTGCCAGGTAGTCTACTGGTGCTGGGAGTCATTTAAAAGTGCTTTACTGGAATATGGCCTAAACAGAATTTATTATTAACATTACCCACCAGAAACAAACAAGTAAATAAACAGAAACAGCCAAAATAAGACCTTCTCTACTTCCATGGTTCTTACTCAGCTGCTGAAGTCCACCCAGTTCTTCTAGTCTGAAACTTTGGGATCAGTCTTGACTATTCATTTTATCTGAGCATTTCCTCATCCAGTCCAATCAAATCCAACCCAATCCAGTCAATATAATCTAACCCAACGCAGTGTTACCAAGGTTGGCCATTCTATCTTCTGAGTATGCACCCCTGCAACATCCTTCAGTGCATATACTCCCACACCCCGTTTTCTCTGCTAAGACCCTAATCTAAGCTGCCATCACCTCTTGAGTAGTCTGCTACAGTTTCCTTCTAATTTGTCATACTACATTCACTTTTGACCACCATCTGGCAATTTGCTACATGACTGCAAGCATAATCTTTTAAAATTTTCCTCAATCTCTCTGTGTCTCTATTTCCTTATCTGTAAAATGAGATAACGATGGCCCTTCCCTCATAGATTTGTTGTGATGATAGAGAAAGAATTGCTATGTTAGAGTATAGAGAATAGTGCCAGGCACTGAGGCCTCAGTCAATTGTTATTGAGACCCTACACGTTGTTGGATTAAGCCAAGTAAAAGGTATGGTTAAGACAGAAAGAAGTTTATTAATAGATTTGAATGGAGTAATTATTAGCTCATTTATACTTAATTGTGCTATATGTATTCACACAAAAAATCTGCAACTCTTATAATGTGTGACCTTATTATGTGTAATTTTTTTTCTTAATTAAAAGGCTAAGAAGCACCAGGCTTTTCTAGTGGAGACATGTGAAAATAACGTGAAAGAATTGGAATCGATCTTGGACAGCTTTTCTGTGTCGAGCCAGTGGACATCAGGTTAGTTGAAGGTATAAAATGACAGATGCATCTGTCAATGTTCCAAAGTCACTACATTTTGGGAATTCTGCAGATGCCTCTTATAGTCCCTCATCTCAACATGTTTTGATTTGATGACATGATAAGAGCAGTTCTCACAGCAGTCAGTTGGCCTAGCTGGCTGCGAAAGGGTGACGGACTGTGGACCTGCTGTTGTCCTCCCGAACTTGATTTACAAGTGTTGGTGTCTGTGTGATTGGACAGACAAGGGCTCACTTGCTGTGTTCTGAATCCAACTGAGAAGAAAGTCCATACAGTATACCTGCAAGGGGAACAGATGTTTCCATCAAACCGAGCCAAATTCTGAGGCAACCTTCAGCAACTTAAAGGTCATGTATTCAAAAGGTTATGTAGGACACAGGCTGTAACACAGTGCATATTCTTCACTGCTGCTTTCCAGTCTGGTTTTCTCCTTCATTTCCTACTACAGCGTACATACTCTCCAGATGAGTGCTTAGGTAAAATGCTTTGGTTTTAGCATTAGCCCACTTAATATGATAGAGAACTATAAAGATTGTATATCAGGTAGGCATATTTTGGTATCTAGCAAAAAGCATTAGTTACTAATGAATGTTGTCCATTCCATGATTTCTGCTTCCTTAATTTTTGTGTGTGTATGCCATTATGTGTGCTATAGTAGCTTTGACTTACCTACTTTCACTTTTCTACCTCAGTTTTCTTTTGGCATACTGTCAGCCTCAAATTATTTAGTTGCTTTCTGACTCAATTATATTTTTCAAAAAAGCATGTAAAATTCAATTCCTTACACCTTAAAATAGCTTCAAGCCTGTTTTTTTTTTTTTTTTTTAAGGAATCAAGCATATTTGACAAATGAGTTCTTTAGGAAACACTTAAGTTCAGAAAAGTTTGTTGTCCTTATAAAAGCAGAAAGATATGATCAAGGCCCATTTCACATTATGAATCTGCAGATTTCTGTTGGTGAACCATTAGAAATTGAGTGAGATTTGCTGTTATCTATTTTTAACTTTCTTTGTTTTTATTTAAACTTTCTCCAAAAGTGTTTCATTGTTTGTCACTGTAAAATCAAGGTGTAGAAAAGTGACATAAAAATATAGTTATCCACTTTTCAATTGTATTTGCTAAAGCTTTGAGGAATAAAATTTTCTTTTTCAGTGATAGTGTTTTATTATTCAGATGTGTCATTGCTTAATGGTTTTAAGGATCTTTAAAATTGTTAAATTATTATCATAACATATCTTAATGCTTCAACATGCAAAGTTGAATTAGAAAACCTAAAAATAATGAGGTCATGTCTCCTTTGAGGTTTAAATAGTTGATAACAAAGAAACTCATAAGTTATTACTAAACCTATAGAAAAAAAAATGGTCTTCTAATGAAGTTTTTCTTTTTATTCTCACCTTTCAGTGACCGTTCTTTTTGAACTTCCTGTTCCCGGTAAAGGGGTTGTGTGCTGAATTAGTGATTTCTGTTCTGTCATAGTGGTCTTTGTTTCCGTGTTATGCTGGTTATTCACTCTTTCACCCACCCTAGAGTCATTCTCCTCTGGTCTCTGTTTTGCCGTGTGGAGGCTGACCTCTGTGGACTGCATGATCTGGACTCCTTTGCCCTCTGGCTTGGGGGGTTGGATTTGGATTGTGGGTGCCCCAGCAGGAGATTAAGAGGGTGGAAAAAGAAAGGAAAGCAGAGAAAGTCACAGTGTTTATTTCCCCCGCTCCCTCCAGTGTGTTACTGGCAGTGGTTTCATTTTTGGTGGCTACAGCTCCCGTCAAGTGGGTTCACTTCCACAACTGTGGTTTGTGTTGGTCTGTGATGATAGCGTTACCTCCACTTGACCCTATTGGCATCTCCATTTTGTTGGTATTGGTTTTCCAGTCTTGCTGGTGTGTGGTGTCTCATCATATCTTTTTTGTTCTCTTAACCTGCTTAGATTTCTGTAAAATCTTCATTAAATTTTTTTCCCAGTGAACTCTTCTGACTATGCTAGTTCTTCTCTTTGTTACCTGACTCTTTTTTTTCACATACCTGCTTTGGACTTGATTTTATTCTTGTTCTTGGCTTCCATCAAATAACCCTATATAACCATAATGGACTCCCTTTCTGCTCATATGAGCTCAAGTTGGATTTTTGTCACTTAACCAAGAGGGATATAATTAATAAACCTTATTGCTCAACATTTTATGGAAGAGCCTGAACAATTACGATTGCCTACTGCGTCAACCTGGCTTCAGCTACACAAAGATGACCAAATAATTTGTTCCTGCCTACCTCTCTCCCTTTTTTCCCTATGGTACTTGTTGCTGTTGAGCATTTCTGACAGATTGTGTGGTGCTTTTTTTTTTTTTTTTTTATTATATCTGTATTGTCAAGATTCTCTGGAGAAATAGAACCAATAAGATACATACACACACACACACACAAGAAGAGATACTGGAGTTTGCACACATGGTTATAGAGGCTAGGAAATCTCGTGATCTTTCCTCTGCAAGCTGAAGGACCAGGAAAGGCAGTGATATAATTCAATATGAGTCCAAAGGCCTGAGAAACTTGGGGCACCTGGGGCCCAGGAACCAGGAGTAGGATGTCTGAGGGCAGGAAAAGATGGAAGTCTCAGGTTAGGCAAAAAGAGAATTTTGCTTTCTGTCTTTTTGTTCTTTGGGGTTGGAGGAAGAGAGGGCTAAGAGTGGGGGGTAGGTAAGGAAAGTCAACAGCTTGAATATTGTCTCCCCTACCCACGTTGGTGAGGGCACATCTTCTTTACTTAGTCTACTAATTCAAATGCTAATCTGCCCCAGAAACACTCTCATGGACACATCCAAAAGTGATTCACTGGTTTTCTGGGCATCCTTTAGCCTGGTCAGATTGGCAATAAAAGCTCCATGAGGGCAAGGATCTTTGTCTCTTTCATTTACTAAAGGATTTTAAGCAGGTAAACAATACTTGGCACAAAGGAAGCACTCAGATATTTATTCAATGAATAAAAGCATGAATGAATTAACAGTAGGTCAATATTCTATTTTAAATGATAATTTTTGAGGTTATAAAGGTAGTCATGGAATCTCTTTCAAGATTTTAGCAGCCTTTTGGGTAGCAGTCCATAAAGAGTCACCAAGAAGATTGACTTTCTGTCTTCAGTGGAAATAGTGTCACCGTCTTTCATGCCTTATGGAAATGCCACCTTCTTTGCCTACTATTATTGGATAAGATGACCTCAATTTAATCAATCATGGACATTTATTTCCTATTTCTGCCTTCTACTTTCTGGTGAAATTGCTGCACGACAGCTGCTCATAAGTCATTTTTTTTCTGATAGAAATGCTTAGAGTGTGTATATGGGAGAAGTCCTTTCCCACTTTGAACCCATGTAGTCTTTCTGCCTCAAGTGTTTCTTCCTACTATGGTTTAACGGTTTCACCTCTAGAATATGACTTTTCCTTCATTAGGTTCATGAAAGAAAGTTTTTCTCCAACTCATTTTTGGATCTTAACTTTTGTGTTGACTGAGACAGAGCCCCTCCAACCTTCTTCAGCCTTTCCTTCCTTGAGGAAATCATTTGTAATACTCCAGAAGTATCCTTTTGCTTTCTACTAGGAGAGACTGAAGGACCCTAGGAAATAATAGCAAGAACATTTGGTGCCTTTAGGTGTGTACCTATCACCCAGGAGCCGGGCAGCTTCAGGGACTGTTCTTAAGAAAACCAGGACAACAAGTGGTACTTTTCCTCTCGTCTCTCCTCCTTTCCATCCTTCGTAAAGGATTATTGCCTAGATCTAGTATCTCTTTGAGACTTTTAATTGTCCTCAGGAACCTTGGGGCTGGTACCTTTTAATTAGAGGCTCATGGGTTACTGAGAGACTGAGGCTGTCTGTCAGAGCAGCACACAGTTCTCCTTTGGTGTCATTTGCCAGTTTCTTCTTGCTTGCTTCCCTTCCCTCCTAATTCACTGAGGTTTACAAACCAAGCTTGTCCTACTTTATCATGCTCATAGCTTGGGTTTGTGAAATCCATGGGAGTGACCACAGTCAGTGGGCTCAGTAACTAATCACACTGTTAAGGGGACTGAGAAGCAGGGGACTCGGGAGAGCCAGTCTGACTCCAAAGGCCTGAGAAGCAGGAGACCTGGTGGTGTAAGTTCCAGCCTGAGTCTGAGTCCAAAGGCAGGAGAAGACTGATTTCCAGCTTGAAGATAGTCAGGTGGACAGAAAGAATCCCTTCTCACTTAGCCTTTTGTTCCATCTGGGCCTGCAGTGGGGTGGGTGAGGCCTGCCCGCGGGAGGGCAGTGCACTTTACTCAGTCTGCTGATGCAATATCAGTCTCATCCAGAAATAGCCTCATAGACACACCCAGAAATAATTTTTCACTGAATATATGGACCTGTAGCCCAGTCAAGTTTACACATAAAATTTTGCTGTGCTGTGTTAAGTTGCTCAGTCATGTCTGACTCTTTGTGACCCCATGGACTGTACCCGCTCCACTCCTTTGTTCATGGGGATTCTCCAGGCAAGAATACTGGAGTGGGTTGCCATTCCCTCCTCCAGGGGATCTTACGAACCCAGGGATAAAACCCAGGTTTTCTACTCTCACATTGCAGGAAGATTCTTTATAGACTGAGCCACCAGGAAAGCACATAAAATTAACTATCCCCTTTTCTCTGACCAGCAAGCCCCTCATAACCACCATGCTACTTTCCATTTCTGTGAATTTGACTACTTTAGATATCTCTTATATTGGAATCATATATTATCTTTTCATGATAGACTTCTCTTAGCAAAATTGCCTCCAGGTTCATCCATAGTATGGCATGTGACAGGAATTCCTTTTTAAGGCTGAATAACACTCCATTGTCCAACAGAAGCAGAAGAGATTAAGAAGAGGTGGCAAGAATACACAGAACTATACAAAGAAGGTCTTAATGACGTGGATAACCACGATGGTGTGGTCACTTACCTAGAGCCAGACATCCCGGTGTGAAGGCAAGGGGGCCTTAGAAAGCATTAGTACAAATAAAGCTAGTGGAGGTGATGGAATTCCAGCTGAGTTATTTAAAATCCTAAAAGATGATGCTATTAAAGTGCTGCACCCAATATGTCAGCAAATTTAGAAAGCTCAGCAGTGGCCACAGTATTGACAAAGGTCAGTTTTCATTCCAATGCCAAAGAAGGACAGTGCCAGAGGATATACAAACTACCATATAGTTGCATTCATTTCACATGCTAGCAAGGTTATGCTCAAACTCCTTCAACTTAGGCTTTAGTAGTACATGAACTGAGAACTTCCAGATGTACAAGCTGGGTTTAGAAAAGGCAGAGGAACCAGAGATCAAATTGCCAACACTTGTTGGATCATAGAGAAAGCTAAAGAATTCTAGAAAATCATATACTGCTTCATTGACTACTCTATAAAGCTTTTGACTGTTTGGATCACAACAAACTGAAAAATTCTTAAAGAGATGGAAATACCAGACCACCTTACCTATCTCCTGAGAAACCTGTATGTGGATCAAGTAGCAACATTTAGAATTAGACATGGACCAGCAGTCGGGTTCAAAATTGGGAAAGCAGTATGACAAGGCTGTATATTGTCACTCTGCTTATTTAACTTCTGTGCAGAGTACATCATGGGAAAGCTGGGCTGGATGAAGCACAAGCTAGAATCAAGATTGCCAGGAGAAATTTGAACAACTTCAGATATATAGATGATACTACTTCAATGACAGAAGGCGAAGAGGAATTAAAGAGCCTCTGGATGAGGGTGAAAGAGGAGAATGAAAAAACTGGCCCGAAACTCAACATCCAAAAATTAAGATCCTGGCATCCAGCCCCATCATTCATGGCAAATAGAAGGGGAGAAAGTGGAAAGAATGACAGCTTTTATTTTCTTGGGCTCCAAAATCACTGCAGGTAGTGACTGCAGCCATGAAATTAAAAGACACTTGCTCCTTGGAAGAAAAGCTATGACAAACCTAAACAGTGTATTAAAAAGTGGAGACATCACCTTCCCAACAAAGGTGCTTTGGATCATAGAGAAAACCATAGTCAACCATAGTCAAAGGTATGGTTTTCCCAGTAGTCATGTATACATGTGAGAATTGACCCATAAACAAGGCTGAACACTGAAGAATTGATGCTTTCAAATTATGGTCCCAGACATATACACCATGGAATATTACTCAGCCGTTAAAAAGAATTCATTTGAATCAGTTCTAATGAGATGGATGAAACTGGAGCCCATTATACAGAGTGAAGTAAGCCAGAAAGATAAAGATCATTACAGCATACTAACACATATATATGGAATTTAGAAAGATGGTAATGATAACCCTATATGCAAAACAGAAGAAGAGACACAGAAGTACAGAACAGACTTTTGGACTCTGTGGGAGAAGGCGAGGGTGGGATGTTTCGAAAGAACTGCATGTATATTAACTATAGTGAAACAGATCACCAGCCCAGATGGGATGCATGAGACAAGTGCTAGGGCCTGGTGCACTGGGAAGACCCAGAGGAATCGGGTGGAGAGGGAGGTGGGAGGGGGGATCGGGATGGGGAATATGTGTAACTCCATGGCTGATTCATGTCAATGTATGACAAAACCCACTGAAATGTTGTGAAGTAATTAGCCTCCAACTAATAAAAATAAATGAAAAAAAACAAAAAAAACAACAAAAAAAAAACAAATTATGGTACCAGAGAATACTTTTGAGAGTCCCTGGGACCACAAGGAGATCAAACCAGTCAATCCTAAAGGAAACCAACCCTGAATATTAATTGGAAAGACTGATGCTGTAGTGGAAGCTCCAGTGCTTTGGCCATTTAATGGGAAGAACTGACACATTGGAAAAGACCTGGATGCTGGGAAAGATTGAAGGCAGCAGGAGAAAGAGGTGACAGAGGCTGAGATGGCTGGATGGCATCACTGACTCAGTTGACATGAGTTTGAGCAGCCTTTGGGAGATGGTGAAGGACGGGGAAGTCTGGCATGCTGCGGTGCATTGTGTCGCAAAGAGTTGGACGTGGCTTAATGACTGAACAGCAAGACTGCGTTGTTATGTATTTGTCACATTTTATCTATCCATATCTGTTGGTGGACCTTTGGGTTGCTTCCATCTCTTGGCTATTTTGAGTAGTGCTGTTATTAACATGGGTATAGAAATATCTCTGCTGGGCTCTGCCCTCAGTTCCTTTGGATATGCAGAAGTGGGATTGTTTGTCCATTAACTTTTTAAATAACTTTTTTTGATCACACCATGTGGCATGTACGATCTTAATTCCCAGACCAAGGATTGAACCCAGTGAATTCTGTGTAAATGAGCCCGTTTCCCTAGTACTTTATTTGCTATGAAATGAGTTCCTTGGTCAGAAGCAATGCTATGGGATACATGATAGTGAATAAGACATTTTGTAAATTCGTGGATGACAATTTCAGCAGAAATATTATGATCAGGGAAGGAAAATGCCTTTCTAGAGTGTCTAGTAAGAATGAGCATTGCTTATTCCATAATGGAAATGACTTAGTATAATCACCTTGCTGCCAGGTAGATGGCTGGTGCCAGTCGGGAGTGGTGGCATGTCATGGATTCAGTGTTTGTCTTTGGTATCGGTGGAGCTGGCACTTAACAGCCTTGGTTAGTGAAGATCCATGTTGCTGAGCCCATGCCTTCCCTCCACTCTTGCTGCTGTGACTCCTATGTTGTAGGGGTGACAAAGATGAGCAGAGAGAAAAGTGACAGGGAAAATATGCTAGCTGACACCCACAGAATACTTCATTTTGTCCTCCTGATTATTAAGATCCTCCTCTACTTCAGTTGATCGGGGCATAGTGCCCATCTTCAGAGGTCTGTTCACACACTTGCTCAAACCACCTTGGGACTGGTTTTCCTATCATCTTTTGGAGTCCCTGACCGTTCAGCCAATCTGTTAGCTTCTACCTCCAGAATAGTGTATATTTGTGCCTTTGATCATCTCTCATTCCAGACAAAATGATAGTCAGGTCCAGTACTTGAAGTTTTGCATACTGGGGGAGATTTTTGCTTCATCCTTCAATGCCACCCTTGAATAGGGCTGTCATGATGCAACTGTCTACCTTTTTTTTTTAAGTTAATTAATTTTTGGCTGTACTGAGTCTGCATTGTTGCACGAAGGCTCTTTCTAGTTGTAGCTTTTGGGAGCTACTCTAGTTATGGTGTGTGGACTTCGTGATATGGTGGCTTCTCTTGTTGCAGAGCTTGAGCTCTAGAGTGCAGACTCAGTCGTTTTGGCATACAGGCTTAGTTGCCCCACAGCATGTGGGATCTTCCTGGACCGGGATTGAGGATATGTCCCTTGTGTTGGCAGGCAGATTCTTAACCACTGGACTGACAGGGAAGTCCACTACTTTTGAGTAACGTCCGCACATCATACAGAAATATCTATATAACAAGCCCATTCTCTCCCTCACCCCCACATTCGTCAACTGGTTATAGGGAACTTTTCCACAGGTTCAGGATATAAGTTAAGAATGTAACAAGAATAAGAAATCTGGATTACTTATTCATGCAGCTTGCTTGTGCCTGCAGGATTTGTTTGAACCCAGTTTTGTATATACCACCTTCCTTTGAGATAGAGTGCTATCACGCATGCTCAAATTAATGGGGTTGATGAATCTGACAGTAATCATTTTAATCATGGGCAACTCAGGTCACATGCTAAATTGGGGGGTGTGAATGCAGTATCTGCTAAGGACCAGTGGCTAGTCAAAAGCTGATTTTTAAGAGAATACTTATCTGCAGAGGATGGTTTGCTTTTTCCCCAAATTCTAAAAGCTTGCACTATCATTCACCTGTAAGGACCTGCCAAACTTGGCCTGCTTAAACTCAAGCCATCAGAATAATACCATCAACTTGGTGGAGAATGAAGTGGAACTCTTGATGTCTACCAGAATGGAGATCTGATGGAGATTTCTCTACACTGGATTATGCTAGAGTTGATGTGGTTCTGAGGTAGGGTTGTGAGGGTACATTGCTGGTCCTGTAAGCAGAAGGAAACTGTTTTGGTGGTTTTTATTAAAAGGATAGAAGAAATAGCCTCATTCCAGTTTCCGGGAAATGGATTGATTTACTCCAACAATGAAACTACATCTGTTACTGCAGCTGTAATTGGAATCACATGTGATTATGCTTTCAGTAATTCACTGTCATTCCTTAAGACCCATCTGTACTCTGCACTAGCAGATAGATGAGTTGAATGCTGATGTGGTTGGAATCACCACCCTTTATCATCTTTCACAGAGTCACTAATCTCTGCAATCTCTCTAGGAATGTGGCTTTACCTTTGATTTACTATTTGGGTAGATCAGAGTTTTGGTGACTTCCACTTACTTTTTTTTTCTGTTTTCCTCTGTTAGCTCCTCATTCCATGGGTCAGGAAACTAATATGGGCATTGTGCCAGTTTCTGCATTTGTCTTTTAAAACAGCGCATTCCAAAGTGGGAAAATAACTTTGTGAATTAACCTTGGACCCACTGGAGCTAGACCTTAACCAAACCTTTCTTGTATAAGCTCCTCCCCTAGTGATCTAGTGAACCACAATAGCATATTAGCTCTCCAGGAGTTAGAGTCAGTTCCAATCCAGTGTCCGGTTATCCGAGGTATGTGTAACTCCCCTTCCCTAGTACACGGTCACCCTGCTAAATGGTTGCATGTTTCTTGGAGGAAGGCTAGGATTTGCAGTATGATCTTTTTGGGCAGGATGTTCGGGTTCCTAAAGGGGATCCACTGGCCCTGGGTCTGTGAAAAAACTTGTCAGAATTGGTTGAGGGCCAAGATGTCTTTTGTATAGATTAAACTTCTACTTCTGGTAATCAGACCCAGAACTTTTTACTTATACAAATCGAATAACATTGAAGTAGAGTGCCTATCTCTTTTAGTCCCAGGAATACTGTGATCAGCAGCCAATGCTAGTGATCTCTGTGGGTAAAACCATTTTGTTTATTACTTTGAATCCACTGCCCGTTATGATAACCATATCCATTTTGTTGCTGCAAGTTGAGGCCACCACTTGACCCTGTCACTTGAGGTTCCAAGATCTTCACTGAACCCAGCTTGGCGGCATCATTTTCCACTGTTTTCCATGGCTCTCCAGCTACTGCGCCTGGATGCTCACCAGGCTACAGAGCTCATCAAGGATGCTCAGCCCCTCCCCCACCCCAGCACATCTCTTAAATGCTGGTAAAGGAGGTATTTTTTTAACTCTTCCTGGGGACATAGTGGGTGGGTGAGTAAGACTTACATAATAAATACTGTCCATATGTGAGGGAAGTTATAAGCCATTTTTTTTTTAAACTCCAGGATGGAAACCAATGTTTGTAAGATAATGAAGATGTTTATGATCTCAGTAAATAAGATGAGTTAATATATGGAATATAGTCTGAGCTTGTAAAATATAACTGCTAACAAAATGTTTATATTCAGTGCTTTTAGAATGAAAAAGGGATTTTCTTAGTCATAATTGTTTTAAATATTTAGATTTTCTCAGGTGAAAAACCCATTTGAGGTTTATTTTCTGTGTTTTATTACATGATTAAAAATCAGTATTAAACAACAGGGTTTTGTATTCTTTTTTTCTATTCTGAGGATGAATATGACTATTCATGTTCTATAGTAGATATCTTTTTTAAAAGTTTCTGTCCATTTCTTTTTTAAAAAATAATTTTATTTGTTTATTTTTGGTGTTGTTGGGTCTTCATTGCTGCACAGGCTGTTCTCTAGTTGCGGCGAGCAGGGGTTACTCTCTAGGTTACTTTCTAATACTCTCTCTTCTCACCACCACTGTCTAGTGGTACATGGGCTTCTCATTGCAGGGGCTTCTCTTATTGCAGAACATGGGCTCTGGGGTGTGTTGGCTCAGTAGTTGTGGTGTGTGGGCTCAGTAGTTGTGGTTTGCAGGCTCTAGGACACCGGCTCAATAGTTGTGGTATATGGGCTTAGTTGTTCGTTCTGTGGTATGTGGGATTTTCCTGGATCAGGGATCAAACTTGTGTCTCCTGCATTGGCAGGCAGATTCTTTACCACTGAGCCACCTAGGAAGTCCTGTCCATTATTTCTTAATAATTGAGGTCTTGCATGATACTGAAGTAGATAGAATGGTTGACAAGGTGGAGGAAATAGACTCACCTCAGTCATTATAATTTACTGTTTCTTCTGTGGAACTGTAGGTTACTGAGATGATAGATAACACCATCCTGAAAAACAGTGGTTTATTTAAGTCATGTAAAAAATATTTAGTTTTTCAGATTGTCCAAAAGGGGACATTTAAATGGAAGGTTTGGGCCCTTTCCTTCCGTCTCACTCCCTTCTGTGGGCTGCTAATTCAAGGAATAGCTTTGGCAAGGTGAACCCAGACTTGACCTTGGAGAAGAAAAGGGCAACCCACTCCACTGTTCTTGCCTGGAGAATCCCATGGACAGAGGAGCCTGGCAGGCTGCAGTTCATGGGGTCACAAAGAGTCAGACACGACTGAGCACCCAGACTTGAAACCTGCTTAAAAGTGAGAAAGAGGTTGAGACAGGCAGCAGTGATGTGAAAATACAGGCTGGCACCCATGTAAAGAGACATATGTGGACAGACAGAGAAACAAGAAGATTCTGAGTTGGCATAATGGTACTATAAATGGTCATGACACATGCTTTTCTTCATTTGGACTTTGACCTTTGAAAAACCATTTATGACTATTGTTAAAATTTTACTGTATTTATTTGTTTATTACTGTTCTTCTCTGTGAGTTTTTAGTCCTTTCACTGATTGGATAGCTTTAATAGTTTATTGTTTGGGGTGCTAATAGTACAGTGATTAGGACGTCATTAGGTTGAATCGCATTTCAGTCAGTAAGCTCCTGGGTCTTTTCTTTTTACTTGTGAACACTTTGTCGTGTTAAGGTGCCAGTGAGTACTTCTGTCTTTAATGAAGGTGGCGGGGGCATAAAGCATATACTTTGCACCTCATTTGAACTTTATTGTAAAGGCATTTTCAGGCAGAGAGACTTTATTGTATGTCGAATATAAGCTTTGCATGGGTCAGTAAGGGGAGGGCATTTTGTCCCCTTATCCCTCAGCAACCATATTATGGTGATTTTATTCTTTTGGATTTCTAAGAGCAAGTTTTCTCCCCTATTGTATAAGCTAACAGTTTTCCCGGGTGTCCTTGAATGATTTATTCATGGCCTACTTGTGTAGCAGCAAAGGAAAAGAATTATACATTACATTTTTTTTTTTAATCTTGAGCAAGAGAACAATTTAAAAAAATATATTTGGTAAGACCTCTAATAAAATTTTTAATGAGTTGTCTCTCCAACTCATAGTCATTATGAAGAGTACTGTCTCCTTCATTTTCATGGCTGAGGGCACTGTCTTCTTTTTTCCCCCTCTCCCTGGGATATGTGTTGTTTCCACATTACTTTTGGCTTTTCAATTAATTATTATTCTTCTCTTTAAGAAAATCTAAGGTGTACCCATACTTTAGATAGTGTTTAAATTATACTTTGGCAATGTAATGTTTATTAATAATAGTTTGTTCAAAATTAAAATAATAATTATCATTAATACTCTGAGGTAAATCAAATTGTTCTGTTATTAACCAAATACTTTCCCCCCTTTACTCATCCTTTCTTTCCTTTGTTACTGCCTTCTTCCCTCCTCTCCCTAAGGTTCCAGCAACTGAATACTGGAGGAATGGATGAATGAGCTTATGTAATTGTTTACTGTCTCATCTCTTCTTTTTAGATGGTAAATTCCATAAGAACAATCTCCACCGCTCTTGTTCATCTCCATTTGCCATGTCTAGGATTAGTACACAGTAGGAATACATTAATGAGTTAAATTAGTTGAATGAATGAATCAATGAATAATAAAAAAGTTATTATGAATGCTTCTTATCTATATTAATATTTAGATTATAAAATATGAGAGGGAGAAATTATTATACTTTTAGTATGATTTAAAATTTGCTACTTAATTCTTTACAGTTTATGAGTAATACAATAAGCAAACAGTGTAAAGTAGTTTTTGAAACTAAACTTTGATGATTTGGATTAATATTTTAAACTGCATTTAACCATGTGACCTTGATTAGCTCAACTAACTTATGTCCTAACTAAATTAAAATAGTTTGAGGGCATAATGTGGAAATACATTTTTACAGTGGGTATCAGTTTTAAGAGTTTTAATTGAAACATGATGTGGGCCTATGTAGATAGTAATAGTATTTTTATAATTTATTTCAAATTGTAACTTGAGAATTTTAAGGATTGAAGAATATCATTTCTAAGCATAACAGAAAATTTTGTGCTCTTGGGTTCAGAAATTACTGTTTGAGAAAAATAGGCCTGACTGATCAGAAACACAGGGACCAAAGTAAGTATATTTAACTTCCCCAAACAGTGTTTAGTATAGACTGTTTATTTAATTGTTGGGTGACAGGTATGTACAAATACTTTAGTTCCTTTGGAAATGGAGGGGAAGAAAAAAGAAAGAGCTTACTACAAACTACAAGGTGGACTTAGGTACAAAGTAGCCATAAATTTGTACTTGATACATTATGAATTTAATTTGACCACTTGTTTAGAAATCGATTAATACTTGACTATGCAGCAGTATACTTAGAAGAATAAGAGTCTACTCATGTATCATGATGTCTTTTCAGCTAACTATTGTCTCTTTGTGGCTTTAATGGTATATTTTCATTCTCTATTTTTCTGTAGGCATCCACAAGGACAAAGATACACCTCCCAGCTTCTCTGTTGTCCTTGAGACTTTGAGACGTACCTTGACAGATTACCAGAACAAGCTGGAAGATGCATCTAATGAGGTAACACTTGCACTGTTTGGCTCCACACACATAGCCTTCGGCCTGCAGCAGTACGTATTACTTGCTTGTTACAAAGGTCAAAAATATTGCAATGTTGATTTGACAGCCTCACAGATAAAAAAATAATAAGTTGTCTGTCACTGTTTTATCTGTAAGCGTGGCCTAAAGTCAGGTCTCACTTGTGTTTTTGTAACTCTTCTGTCACACTACTATTTTAGGAGTTCTAAAGACTGTCACTTCTTGGTCTTCATAATTTATCTATTTTAATTTAATAAAAGAGCTGTGCAACTCAGTTAATATAATATTTAAATGTTAATGTGTTTTCATGAGATTTGGAATACATAGTGGACATTTAGGGCTTGTCGATATTTTGGCTTAAGAGTTCTACAAATTGTAGAGATCTTACTAAAAAAGAGAGAAACTAGTTTGCATTCTCTAAAGGGAGTGACTGTTAGAAGTTTTTTAAAAACAAATATCTGCTTGGTGTAGCCTGGAGGTTTTTGGTTTCCTGATTGAAAAAACTCATGCTTCTATTTATCTTCTTTTTTTAAAAATGTTTTCTTTTTTAATTTATTTATTTTAATTGGAGGCTAATTACTTTACAATATTGTAGTGGTTTTTGCCATACATTGGCGTGAATCAGCCATGGGTGTACATGTTATCTTCTTTTTTGTATTGTTTAATTTGTGGATTGATAATTTTCTTATTATCAATTAAAATGTTTTATTTTTATTTTATTATTTTGTTTTATTTTATTATTAAAATGTTTTATGAACTTCTTTAAAAATTGAAGAGTGTTTTAGTTACGTCTTATCAAATTAGAAAATATTAAATAACTACGTTAAACACAGTAAAACAACAGACAGTTTTTCCAATTGAAGACAAGTCACAAAACCTGGAATTTAGTATTTATCCCTTTGTGTTTATCTGTTTATTTCATGTAATACAAAGGCCATGAAACCCTTATATTTCCCATTTCAAAAGAGCCATGTTTTACTTTAGTTTGTTAAGGTGAAGAAAGAAGGAAAAGTGAGTCTTCTTAATGCCTTCTGTAATTGTTCACAAGGCTTAAAAGAAAGTGACCACTGGAATAATTAAATTTATATAAAGAGCAAACATTGCCGTCTTTCCCAGTGAGACAAGACAACCTGTATTGTTAGTAGTTTATGCACCTCTTCTGAGGCCTAGCTCTGGAAGCTGCAGGGTAAGTAGGAACATATTACCCACAGCGAATTGTTATTTGGGAGGATGAATGTCACATGATCCTCAGCACAGTTGAAAAGTCGACTCAGCAGGCTTTGGCTTAGTAATGTGCTTTGTTGTGAACCAGTGCCAGAGACAGCAGTGGGGAGACCAAGGGGGTGGCTGCAAAGAAAGCAAAAAGAGCAGTCTGACAGAAAGAAGAATGAACTGTCAAAGAAAATAAATCACAGGCGGAGCAGGACCAACTGATGACCTGCCACAAGCCTTCCCAGTAGGACTGCATGTGACCGACCCTGAGGTTGTCATATGGAGGGAGAGACCTGCAGATACCCTCACGATGCAGAAAGAACAGTCTTCTCTTCTGTCCTTTTTTCTTTCCGTATAGATGCCATTGCTTCTGGCATTTTGGTCCTGTAGGATTTTAAGAATAAAGTTATATTTGTTTACAGTAAGAATGAAATCCTTTATCCAGATAGCTGGTAAAAACACAACAATATCACTGACATTTTAAGCTTGAATGCTTGCTTTTCTTTTTAGCGTGTGAACTTGTGACAGAAACTACATACTTAACCAAGAAAAATACATTTTTAAGACTGAATTGCTATCAAAAATTTGTATTTAATAATTGCATAAAAATTTAAAGATTAGCTTTTGAGTTATCCACCCTTGGAAAATATTTTAAAAGTTACTTACATTTTTTTTTCATCAGTTAAGCAACATGAATAATGCTAAGGAAAAGGCATCTAATGAACTTGACTCTACCAAACAGAAGATAGAATCTCACACTAAAAATATAAAGGTATTATAATTTAGAATAACTTTTTCCTGTTGTGTTAAGAAACTAATATAATTATCTAGGGAATATTTTTAAAGAGAGCTATATGAAAATATGTCTTCCTATTTTTTATTAAGTACGTTTAGATACAACTTAAAAATTTTTTTTATTGTTGATCAAAATAAGAATGATTTTTCATTAAAAAAACTTTATTGGAAATTGTTTTGGCTCAAGGAAAAATTCATTTCCCAGATTTAATGATAGTACTATAGATTCAAAAATTGTTTTAAGATTTAATGTCCAACCTTAGATACACAGTCAACATATTTCATGTAAGCACGTCGGTGCTTGGACTCAGTTTTCATAATTTTGGAGTGGAGTCATTGCTTTAAGTACATCATGCCTAGTAGTGGGCTGAGACCACACCTAGCTAAGGTCCAGGACAACAGTTTACTTTATTTTTTGTGCTGCTTTTATGTACTACATCTTTGCAAAATTATACTAAGGCGACCCTCAGAGTTGGAATTTTTTGGTGTGGGTTCATGTTGTTTGTCATGGATGTACTTGAATGAAATCTGTTAAGGGTAAGGACTGAAAAGTGAAGCAGAATTTCATGTCATATATTTGAGATTTCTACTGGCATTTGAAATGTCATTGGGAAGTAAATGTTCTTGTAGTAAATGTGGGAGATTTATTTTTTAAATGTTTTATTTAAAAGTTTTTGAGCTACCAAGTTTTGTTTTGTTTTGTTTTTTTTTAAATAATGAGCTGAAAGGAAAACTCTTGTAAAGAGCTTTTGGAATAAGTTATTTAGCATTTTATATTTAAGTGTTATAATCTTCCTACCATCTTTTTGTTTGGTGTCTCCAACAGGACCTTCAGGATAAGCTGGCGGAGGTCAGTAAAGAGTTAAGTCATTTACGCACTAAATGTGCAGACAGAGAGGCTCTAATAAACACTTTGAAAGTGGAACTACAGAATGTGCTGCACTGTTGGGAGAAAGAAAAGGCGCGAGCAGCCCAATCTGAGAGTGAACTTCAGAAGCTTTCCCAGGCTTTCCGTAAGGATACCGAGGTATTACCTGAGACAAGAGGACTGTCAGGAAGGCCTCGCACTAATCTCACTTTTAGAAATTTACATCTATCAAGTGGCTCTTTTTACTCTTATTTAATTCAAAAAATTCTTCTCAGCTATTTTGAAATGTTCATGCCAGCTGCAAAACCAGCCATTCCATTACTCTTGTATGATACAATTTTGTGAGAGAAATAAAGTAGTTTAACTGTTTTATCATTTGTACAAGTTATTTTCTCTATTAGAACATACTATCTCAAGCAGCTCTGCTCCTAACAGTCTTGTGTGTCAGTGACAAGATAATTTTCTTATTTCAGTAGTTTAGTAGCCTGACATGGTGGGAAGAATCTTTTTTGTAACCTGAAGGAACTGACTTGGATAGAGGTACTACTGTTTACATACTGTGAACACGGACAAGCCACGTGGTTTGGTCTCTCCACATCTTTGCTTCCTTCTTTGCAAAACAGGAACAATATCTACTTTAATAGATAGTTGCCTTATTTTTTATAATTGTAGGATATTAATCAAAATTTAGAAAAATACAAGTCCCACACGGGTAAAAAGTTTATTTGGATGCCTTTGGGGGTTGCCTATCCATGTTAATTTATTAATGACTTCTTAAAATATTATGACAGACTCTTCCATAGTGTATGAGCCTGTGTGAGTAGAATTGTAATCTTATATTTTCTTTTACCCATGGGATGTAGAGCTAGTCTAGCTAGCGTGGAGCTAGTTTATCTGAGTCGTCTTGCATATTGAGTTCATTACTCGAACAAATATGAACATGAATGCCAAGAGAGTAAAAAGGAAACATTCTTCCCACTCTTCTTACAGTCTGGGATTTAAATTGTGTCCACATGAAGGGGCTGGAATTGTTCTACACATCAGATAATGATTAAAGTAAAGGAAACTAGAAGGCTGACTGTACTGTAAAGTCAGCATGTCTACAGGATTGTGGTTGGGTTCAACATGTGTGAATTGATTTTGGATCTTGAGATTCTCTTTTCACGCCAACTGGATGATTGTCATGCATGGTTCATCACAGCCCAAGCTAAAAGGACATGATGGCGACACAATGAATTACCCTTTGGGAAGAACTCGATCACTTGGCAAAATGTGGAGAGGGAATGTTGTTAGTGCCTGAGTATTATGTTTGGTTAGTTATATTTAATAAGATTTTTGAATGTCTCGATTTAGTTGAAAATGCAAAAGACACGTTTAATTGCTTAAAAAACAAAAATACATAGCATTGTTATAAAGATTCTTCTTGTATCTTAATTCAAGTTGTGGATAAAGCTACATATTCAGATTTTTGGGGGGTTTTAAATTGTTATATTTGGAAAAATCTAAGATGACCTATAGAGAGAATGAAAGATACATATTTTTATATATATTGGAAACTTTCACCACAGTTTCTAACTACAAAACTTTTACATATGCTATGTTCAGTTGTTCTTATCTGGAAGATTAGAATTCCTATTTTTTAAATAGAAATTTAAAATTTATTTTAAAAGTTTTCCTGTTGGTCTGTTAAAAAACCTTGAGAGAGCTTATTTTATCTACATAAAATGCTCATTTTGCAGCTTCACAATTACCTTGTATTGAGTTCCATTGTTTGACTTAAAGGATAAAAATGTTTTATAACAAGAGCAATTTGGCATTTTAGTAAGTAAATTCCCTTTTTGTGTTCAAGATGGAAATCAGCTTTTTACTGAATTCTATGGTATATTGTTTCTAGGTCATTAAACAATGGATGGTTTAGCTACAACAATAGCAATATAATTTGAAAGAATTTTTTTACATATTTTTAATTGAGCAGTTTTAAAGTATGTCTTGGGTAGCTATGTCTGTTTTTTTTTTGTTGTTGTTTTTGATTTTGGACTGCTAACTTTGTGATATTTAAACACCTACAAATGCCCAGTTTGCCAAGTTCGGAATAAACTTCTAAGTGGGGGAAAAATAACGAGCCTATCTTCTATCTCTTTCATATCACTGTCTGCTTTGCCTAAGGGGCTTAGGATAGATTTCCTATAAGTGGTAAGTAAACTAGAATCTCTGGAGGAGGAGGAAAGCTGAGTAATTGTGTGCATTTAAAGTGCAGATATTGGTATAACTTTTTCTTTAACAGTGTTGGGTACATTATTTTGGTTTTTGACTTAACATCTTTTTTGGCAAATGTAAATATGAAATTATGGAATTACCATGTTAACTTACAGTTAGAAAAGCTTAGAAGCAGCTAGTCCAGATACCTCATGTTAAAGCCAAGGAAGGCTTTACAGACAAGGAAGGCTGAACAGACACTGACTCAGATCGTGTCCTCAGTTGTAGCAGAGCTGGCCTTAGAACCTGGGTCTTTTGGCTTCTACACTTGAGATTTTTTACTAAGTGTAAGCAATTGTAAGTTTCTATCTGATGTTTAATTTTGAGTGTTAAAAAAGTCCCCAAGATGACCATATTCCCATACTTGAGTATTAATTCCTTTTCAGGATTTTTGACATAAATTCTTCACCATGTGTGTTATGTGTTTTACTTCTTACAGTGTTTATATACTGGAATTAATTTCTTTTGTTCTCACAGGAGAAGCTAACCTTCCTTCATACCTTGTATCAGCACTTGATCGCAGGCTCTGTGCTCATAAAACAACCAGAAGGCATGCTGGATAAATTCTCTTGGTCTGAGCTTTGTGCAGTCTTGCAGGAGAATGTTGATGCCCTGATCGTAGACCTCAACAGGGCTAATGAGAAGGTAACTGTCCTCAGGCACCATATTCCTCTATTAAATTCAGTGACATTTGTCCACATCACAGTATCATTAAGAGGGGCTGACATTCATCTTATTTCAAAAAGAATTTGGGTGTTAATAATTCAATACCATTAATTATGGCTTGTCTACAGCTCAGTTTGATGCCATTGCTGTGGGCATGTAAATGTGACTGAAGTCTGTATGAAGTCTCTGAGCTCCACTTTCTGTGCAGGACATGCTAATACTACTAGCCAGTGTTAGCCACAGGGACCTAATTAAAAGAAAATAAATTAATCTTACTGATGAAGCAATTCAAAGAACTTAGTCATTTACATGAATAAACCAACTCTTTATGTTAGCATAAAATAGAAACAAGATACAGTTATTCAAAAACATGATCCTAAAATTCTTTGCTCAGGAAATAATGAGATGTTACTCTGAAAGCACTTAAAATTTAAAAATTACGTTTATGACATTTCTTGTAATAGAACAAACTGTATATTACAAAACCCATTCAGTGCCTTAGAAAGTAGGAAGGACATATTGTAGGAGAAAACTGGACTTTTATCATCCCTTTAACATTCACAAACCTAAGAATTCAGTCTCTCAAAAAAAATTTAGAAACCTTCTTTTGGTTATTGAAAATTAAAGTGGCTTAGCAGTCCAACGTATTTCTCCGTTAAAGGTGTTGATTCTTATCCTGCGTCTGTTGAACTAGTCAGAACTATATTTATATGATCTAGTTCCTAGGTCTTAGTTGCAGTGACATTTGCCCTTAAGGGACACAGAGAGGAAAATTGTTCCCTAAGTTTTTTTTTTTTTTTTTAATTTGTTGAAGTAATGAAACAGCATCTTGGCCCAATTTTAGGGTGAGAGCATTTTTATCTTGGTGTAATTGGCAAACAATCGTAGGCATTGAGAAGTAGAATTGAGGAAATAAGGGAATAAATTGTGATAAGTGGAGATACTGTTCTTAGCTGTGAATGTGTATGTAACAGATTTCCAAATAACCAGTAATTAAAGTGAGTACATGTTTTAGCTCTCTGATATGGTATTGTGTTTTAATAGTTTTTCATAATTTCAAAACATCGTTAATTGTCGTACATGTTAGATGATGAGGATTTGCTTTCCAGTGTTTTGAATGTGAAATAAAAAAATGATTGGAACATTCTGCTTTTTTATATGTAAAATGTTTGTAGATTTGTAAATCTCATTTAAATACCTTCTTTCCCACTGAAATACCTGAAAAGCTTGAGCTTTGGTTCTAGAGGTAAAAATATTCTTCTTAATTTCCTCAGTAAAATTGATTATAGAATAAGTAACTTTATTAGTTATTGGAGCTTCCCAGGTGGCATAGTGGTAAGGAATCCACCTGCCAATGCAGAAGGCGTGGGTTTGATCCCTGCGTTAGGAAGATCCCCTGGAATAGGAAATGGCAAGCAGTTTCAGTATTCTTGCCTGGAAAATGCCATGGACAGAGGAGCCTGGTGGGCTGCAGTCCATGGGGTCACAGAGAGAGTCAGACACAACTGAGTGACTGAGCACACACATACAATTTTATTAGAGAAAAAAAATGTCCTCTATACGAATAAATGACACATTTTCTGCTAAAATATAGTTTTGTTCTACTAACTCCTGTTTCTTGTTTTTATCATTTTAGCTTAAAATTTTTGTATGATCTTAAGGGATAAAATATAGTAGAAAATTCTAGAATGCCTTCTTGGGGGAGATGATACAAAGAACACATTGGTAAGCATATCTTGTTCTGTATTGCATTTCACCATTTAGATAAGTCATCTAGAGTATATCTGTAAAAACAAGTCTGATACGATGAAAGAGCTTCAGCAAACCCAGGAAGACACCTTTAACAAAGTGGCAGAGCAGATCAAAGCCCAGGAGAGCTGCTGGCACAAACAAAAGAAGGAACTGGAGCTGCAGTACTCTGAACTCCTCCTGGAGGTACAGAAGAGGGCACAGGTATGCTACTGCCACAAAGAGCTTTCAAAATGGGATGCTCGGTCTTTTACTTTCAAGTGTTTTCTTTTAATACCAATACCAAGTCAGTTAAAACTTCAGAGAACCACAGAGAACTTGCTTGTTTGGGTTACATGTACATGTGATTGTGCAAAGACACCTACACAAATGGGCAGACACGCATATGCACATACTCAGGTGGATTAAGGATTGTCTCACTGAAGCTGGAAAGTAGGTGGGTTTCTGGTTAAAAATACATAGATCAATTAAATACTAAAATTGTATTTCCTTCATTTTAAAAATAAAGGTTAAGAAATTTTGGTAAAATATTATCAGTTTAGTGTAGATATACTTTGATCCGGTTTATTCCATTTATGGAGATTTCTGTTAATATGTGAACCATCATTTAAATTCATTTGTGGTTGAAATTTGCTGTAGTTCCTAATGTTGAAGAATTTGAATTACAGTTATAGATCCTATAGCAAATCTATTGGTTGTGAGAGGTAATGTGTCCTCTGTGTTGGATTCCATTGAGAACAGAAGTTATGTGTAGTTAACAAAATCATATTTTTTCCTTATACAAGATATTATCAACATACTTTATATTGTTAACTCTCATTCCTGCCCAATCAGAAATAGCAATGACAGTCTATACTTTTTTTTGCATAGACTTCCCATAGTTGATTCAGTTTTTAACCTCTTTATTTGATCCACTCATTCTTATATTGTCAAGTCTAATTATAAAAAGAAATCACATTTTAAAAATTTGCCAATAAACAGTTTCCAGTTGCTTAAAATAAGACCACTTTGTTCTCACAAGCATTTGAACCCCATATGAATATGAGTTAAGCTTCTCTCTGTGATTTTGAATGAATTCATGCACTCTCTAAAAGTGGCCTTTTGTTCACTTCATGCAGGATGTCATGTGATATCTTCTGCATTTTCTACCACTGAAGAGACCTAAATAAATTTTTTAGAGATAATATTGACACACAGTGAACAGATTTTAAGTATACAGTATGATACGTTTATCAGTGTACGCACCCATGTACCAGTTGCCCCATTTAAGATTTAACGTTTTCATTACCTCGGAAAGTTCTCTTGTGCTCTCTTCCAGCCAATTTCCACTCCCCGTAGGCACCCATTGTTCTGATGTTCTGGCACCTATCGTCATAGATTATTTTCCTTTGTTCTAGAATTTCCTCACAATGGAATCATTCAGTGTGTAGTCTTTGGTGGTTGCCTTATTTCCCTCAACATATATTTTTTTAATATTCATCCTTATATTTATCTTCTGTTCATTCTTTTTTATAGTTGAGTAGTATTCCATTTTATAATTATACCACAATTTGATAAATTGTGAATTGATGGATATTTGTCTTTTTCCAGCTTTTGGCTATTGTAAACAAAATTTCTGCAAACATTATTGTTTAGTGATTTTATTGACATATGTATGTTTTCATCTTGTAGTTAAGAGTGTAGTTTAACTACCCTAGTTTATAAGACAGATATATGTTTATAAAAAAGCTATCAGACATTTTTTCCAAAATGGTTCTATCATTTTATATTTCTACCATCAGTGTGTGAGAATTTTCATTGTTCTACATCCACTGCAAGTTTGTCATTGTCAGTCTTCTAAATTTTAGCCATTCTAGTTGTTTTAAAATGGAATTTCATTGTGATTTTAATTCACATTTTCTTGGTACTTAGTGATGTTGAGCACTTTTTATGTTCTTGTTGTCATTTACATATTTTCTTTTGTGAAGTGTCTCTTTGGGTGTTTGTACATTAAAAAATTTGGGTTGTTTGTGTTTTGATTATTGATTTTCAGAAGTTCTTATAAATTCTGGATATAATTCTTTATCATACATATGTATCCCAGATATTTTCTTTCAGGATCTCACTTGCCTTTTCATTTTTTAGTGTTTATTTTGATGATCACAAATTTTAAAATTTTGGTGTAGTTCAACTTGTAAATCTTTTTCTCTTTTGAATACTTTTAGTGGTAAGCAATCTTTCTATACCCCAAGATTTTGAAGATAATATATCATTTCTTCTAGAGATTTTATAGTTTTAACTTTTTTGTCTAGGTCTGTGATCCATCTCAAATTAATTTTTGTGTGTGATGTTAAATGGAGGCTGAGGTTCATTTTCTTTCTGCATTTGTTGTTCCCACACCATTTATTCAAGACGTTACTTTTCCTGATTTAGTATCCCTAGTCCCTTTGAGAAAAAACAACTGACTGCATATGGGAACTGCAGGTTTGTTGCATCCCTACAGTTTTGCCTTTTCCAGAATGTTATATAAATTTTATTTATTTACTTATGTATTGGCTGTGCTGGGTCTTTGTTGCTGCACAGGCTTTTCCTCTAGTTGCAGAGAGTGAGGGCTTGTGTCTAGTTGTGGCTGTGGGCTTCTCATTGCAGTGGCTTCTCTTGTTGAGGAGCGCTGGCTCTAGGGCCCGCGGGCTTCAGTGGTCTTGTCACGAGAGCTCAGTAGTTGTGGTTCCTGAAGTCTGGAGCCCAAGCTCGGTGGTTGTGGAGTACGCGGTAGTTGCTCTGTGGCATGTGGAAACTTCCCAGACCAGGGATTGAACCTGAGTCTCCTACTGTGGCAGGTGGATTCTTATCCACTGAGCTATCAGGGAAGCCTCAGTATGTTACATAAGTGAAATCATACAGTAGGTAGCATTTTAGGTCTTTCTTCACTCAACAAAATATGTTTGGAAATTATTCACATTATTGGTTGTATCGGTAGCTCAGTCCTTTTTACTGCTGAGTAATATTCTTGTATGGATGTAGAATTGTTTATTTAGATACTTGCTGATGGGCCTTTGGGTTGTTTTATTTTTTTACAATTATGATTAAAGATGCCTTTAACATTCATGGGTAGGTTTTTGTGGCTCATTCAGTTCAGTTCAGTCACTGAGTCGTGTTTGACTCTTTGCAACCCTGTGGACTTCAGCACGCCAGGCTCCCATGTCCATCACCAACTCCTGGAGCCTACTCAAACTCATGTACATAAGAGTCAGTGATGCCATCCAACTATCTCATCCTCTGTTGCCCCCTTCTCCTCCCACCTTCAATCTTTCCCAGCATCAGGGTCTTTTCAAATGAATTGGTTCTTCACATCAGCTGGTCAGAGTATTGGAGTTTCAGCTTCAGCATCAGTCCTTTCAGTGAATATTCAGGATTGATTTCCTTTAGGATTGACAGGTTGGATCTCCTTGCAGTCCCAGGGACTCTCAAGAGTCTTCTCCAACACCACAGTTCAAAAGCATCAATTCTTTGGTGTTCAGCTTTCTTTATAGTCCAACTCTCACATCCATACATGACCACTGGAAAAACCATAGCCTTGACTAGACGGACCTTTGTTGGTAACGTAATGTCTCTGCTTTTTAATATGCTGTCTAGGTTGGTCATAGCTTTTCCTCCAAGGAGCAAGTGTCTTTTAATTTCATGGCTGTGGTCACCATCTGCAGTGATTTTGGAGCCCCCAAAATAAAGTCTGTCACTGTTTCCATTGTTTCCCCATCTGTTTGCCATGAAGTGATGGGACCAGATGCCATTATCTTAGTTTTCTGAATGTTAAGTTTTAAGCCAACTTTTTCAGTTTTCTGAATGTCGAGTTTTAAGCCAACTTTTTCACTCTCCTCTTTCACTTTCATCAAGAGGCTCTTTAGTTCTTTTTTGCTTTCTGCCATAAGGGTGGTATCGTCTGTGTATCTGAAGTTATTGGTATTTTTCCTGGCAATCTTGATTCCAGCTTGTGCTTCATCTAGCCCAGCATTTCACATTTTGTACTCTGCATATAAGTTAAATTTTTTTTTTGAGTGAATACTTAGGAGCCTGATTTCTGTTATTCTGGTAAGTATGTATTTAACTTTATAAGAAACTATCAAATTGTTTTCCCAAGTGACTATCATTTTGCCTTCTCACTAGGCTTGTAAGAAAGTTCTAATTGCTCTGCATCTGTGCCAGCATGTGGTTTCATCATTTTTTTCTTTTTCTCTTTAGCTATTCTAATAGGTGTATAGTGCTATGTCATTATGGTTTTAATTTAGACTTTCCCTAGTGAATCATAATGTTGAGTATTTTTCATATGCTTATTTGCCATCTGTATATTTTCTTTGGTGAATTATCTATTCATATCTTTTGCCTACTTTGTAATTATGTTGCTTATTTTCTTCTTGCTGAATTTCAAACATTGTTTATTTATTCTGGATACAAGTTGTTTGTTAGATATGTGATTTGCAAGTATTCTCTCCAAGTCTCTTAAAAGTACTTTTGCAGAACAAATGTTTTAAATTTATAAAGTTCAATTTGATACATTTTTCTTTTATGGCCTGGGCTTTTAGTGTTGTATCTGAGAACTCTTTTCCCTAGTGCAAGATCACCAGGATTTCTTCCTGCTTTTTTTCTAGATTTTGTATAGTTTCAGGTTTTACATATAGGTCTGTGATCCATTTTGAGTTAATTTTTGTAAAGCTGTGAGGCTTGGGTTGATTTTTTTTTTTCCTGCATGTGGATGTCCATGTTCTAGCACTATTTCTTTAAAAGACTATCCTTTTTCTATTGAATTGCCTTTGCACCTTTGTCAGAAATCAGTTGGTTACATTTGTCTAAGTCTGCTTTTTAGACTTTCTCATTTATTCCATTTATTTATATGTCTGTTCTTTTTTCAGTACCCACTGGTATGATTTTTGTGTTTTTTGGCTAGTCTTGAAATCAGGTGATGTGAACCTTCAATTTTCTTTATTTCCTATCACTGTTAAAAAATGGGATAAATTTGACATGCAATGTGGTGTAAATTTAAGGTATACATCATGTTACTTTGATATATTAATGTACTGTGATATGGTTGCCATTGTAATATTTATTACATTATATGCTTACAATACCATATTATTTCTATGTTCAGTGAACATATATGACATCTAATCAGATGATAAAGAATCTGCCTGCAATGTGGAGATCTGGGTTTGATCCCTGAGTCGGGAAGATCTCCTGGAGAAATGACTGGGTACTTGCCTGGAGAATTCCATGGACAGAGGAGCCTGGCAGGCTGCAAAGAGTCGGACATGACTGAGTGACAGCACAGCACACAGCATGATCCTATTACTTTTTCCTTAATTGTTTCTCGTTTATTTTCTATAGGTCTTTTCCTTGTCTTGTGTTTCCTGCCTAGAGAAGTCCCTTTAGCCTTTGTTATAAAGCTGGTTTCGTGGTGCTGAATTCTCTTAATCTTTACTGGTCTGGAAAGCTTTTGATTTCTCCATCAAATCTGAAGGAGAGTCTTGCTGGTTAGAGTATTCTTGCTTGGAGGTTCTTCCCTTTCATCACTTTAAATATATTATGCCATTCCATTCTGGCTTGTAGATTTTCTGTTGAGAAATCAGCTGGTAGTCTGATGGGAGTTCTTTTGTACATTGTTGTTTTTTTTACATGTTTGATTTCTTTAGATTCTGCATATAAGTGATGTCGTACAGTGCTTGTCTTTCTCTTGTCTATCTTATCTTGCTTAACATAGTATGTTCAAGATTCATTCATGTTGTCATCAATGGCAGGATATATTCATTTCTCATGGGTGAAGAATATTACCTTCTGTGTGTAAGTCTTTTTTACCCATTCATTTGTTGATGGTCTTTCTGGTTGTTTCCATATTTTGGCTATTGTGAATCGTGCTACAGTAAACACGGGAGTGCATATATCTCACTGAGTTACTGTTTTCATTTCCTTGGGTATATTCTGAGAAGCAGAATTCCTGGATGGTAGGTCTAGTTTTAATTTCTTGAGGTAGCTTCATATTGTTTTCCCTAGTGGTTGCACTAATTTACATTCTTTCCGGCAGTGTTTAACGGTTTCTTTTCCATCACACCCTCACTGTCACCTGCTGTCTCTTGATAGCCATCTTAACAGGTATGAGGTGATATTTTGTTGTGGTTTTTACTTGTATTTTCCTGATGATTAGTGATGTTGAGCATCTTCTCATGTGTCTGTTGACCATTTTGATGTCCTATTTGGAAAAATGTCTATTTAGTTCTTCTGGCCATTTAAAAATATTTTTTAGGTTATTAAGTTGTATTAATTCTTTATGTATTTTGAATATTAACCCCTCATCTGATACATGATTTGTAAAAATTTTCTTCCAGTCTGTTGGCATTTACCTCATTTTGTTAATTGTTTATTTTGCAGTGCAGGAGCTTTTGAATTTGATATAGTCCCATTTGTTGATTTTTTATTTGTATTGCTTTTGCTTTTGATGTCATATCCAAAAAATCATTCCCAAGACAAATATCTTTGGGCTTCATCTCTATGTTTTCTTTAGGAGTTTTATGGTATTAGGTCTTATGTTTAAGTCTTAGATCCATTTTGAGTTAATTTTTGTGAGTGGTATGAGAAGAGGGTCTAGTTTCATTATTCTGTACGTGTTTCTCCAATTTTTCCAGCACCATTTGCTGAATAGACTATCCTTTCCTCATTAGTATTATTGGTTCCCTTGTTGAGTAGTAGTTGACCATATAGGGTGGGATTTGATTCTGGACTATCTATTCTGTTCCATTGGTCTAGATGTCTGTTTTAGTGCCAATGCCATATTGTTTTTATCACTATGGCTTGCTGATGCATTGATCTTACATGTAGGAAATCCCAAAGAGTCAATCAAAAACTATTGTAATTAAGTAATTACATGTAACTGATATAATTAATTGTAGTTGATGATTTTAGTAAAGTGGAAGGTTACAAAATCAACTTATATTAACCTGTGACATTCCTTTACACTAATGAGGAAGGCTTGGAAAAATAAAACGATCCCATTCACAGTAGCATCAGAAACAATAAAATATTTAGGAAAGGAATAAATTAACTGGAAAAGTAAAAGATCTGGACAATAAGAATGACAAGACTTTGCAGAAAGAAACAGAGGATACAAACAAAGAGAGAGAGATCCCTTGTTCATGGATCAGAAAAATTAATATTGTTAAAATGACAGTACTACCCAAAATGATCTACAGGTTCAGTTCAATCCCCATCAAAATACCTAAGGGGAAGAAAAAAAAAAAAAAAAAAACCAAAGGAATTCTTCATAGAAATAAGAGAAATGAGCCTAAAATGTGTGTGAAACTACAAAAGACCCCTAACAGTCAAAGCAATCCTGAGAGAAAAGAACAAAATTCTTGATTTCAAGCTATCCTATCAGTGTTTTGAACTCACTTCCTTTATAAATCTTCAGGAAGGCATAACAATTCATTTTCTCAAGTAAAGGAATCAGCATCACAAATGCTAATGTTTTAGGAGCAGCTCTCACTGAAGACTTTTTTCCTGAAGAATGTGTAACATGTGGCTTTGATCCCTGAATATGCAAATTGAAAGTATCATTTTCATTATTCCTGAATGTACATTAATATTATATATTGGCATTTGTCTGTATTATTTAGGTACAGTATTTGAATTTTCATAAAATATAATTGGATACACAGCAGCATTTAATTTGGGTTTATATTTGGTAACTAATATTATATTGCATATTATAGTATCTGTAAATTTCATTTGGGGGTATTTTCCTGTGATTAATTCTATATCTCTGCTTTTTTCCCCAAGTTGTAATGCAGATAAAGATATTTTCATTGTATATTATTTAAACTTCAAAAATTATGTTGATAAGGACTTGAGAGGGAAAAATCCACAGTTTTGCATAGGATTATGGGTTGTAGAGAATGTTATGTGTCAGGAGAACCTAGCCATTAATAGATACCATCTGCTGGAAAATAAATGACTTATCCATAGAGTCTCTGTTTAGTATTTGGTTATTGTAAAGAAGTGGTTAGTAAAAGACAGGTAGTTAAATAGAAAACAATTTTTGGATATGAATAGCTTTTATTCGAAAAAATGCGGAATAATTTGCAAGACTTTTGGACGTTTAAGCTTTAAAGCAGATAGTGGGAATGCTATTAGGTAATGAAATTAGAGTAGGAAGCTTGTTTTTTAGCATGTTTTTGCGTACGTGCTAAGTTGCTTCCACCTGCAATGTGAGGGACCTGGGTTTGATCCCTGGATTGGGAAGATCCCTTGGAAAAGGGAATGGCTGCCCACTCCAGTATTCTTGCCTGGAGAATTCCATGAACAGAGGAGCCTGGCGGGCTACAGTCCATATGGTCGCAAAGAGACAGACAAGACTGAGTGACTTTCACTTTCTTAAGTCGATTCAGTCGTGTCCGACTCTGCGACCTTATGGACTGTAGCCCGCTAGGCTCCTCTGTCTGTGGAATTTTCCAGGCCAGAATACTAGAGTGGGTTGCCGTGCCCTTCCCAACCCAGGGGTTGAACCTGTGTCTCTTATGTCTCCTGCGTTAGCAGGAGGGTTGTTAGTGCCACCTGGGAAGCCCTCTCATGTTTTTAGCATTAGTTAAAATGTGCTAGCTACATGGTTGGGTAATTTGTGATTTAAATAACTTTGGAGCCATCATATAAATATATCTCAAACATCTTTGCCTACTGAAGCATCAGGACTGAGTGCCATGGTACATTGCCTTACTGACTTTGCTTTTGTAATTTTATTATTTATATTCTTGTTTCTTTTCTATCTGAAAAGATGAAATTACTGGAACAAGAACTTCCTCTCTAAAACTAAAGATTTTTCACTGTCAGTTAAGTATGGTTAACCCTTGATATATTTATTTTAAACACTTCTAGTTTATGTGCCAGTGTAGTAAAGTCCCCTTCTCCAGAGGATCTTCCCAACCCAGGGATGGAACCCAGGTCTTCCACATTGCCGGTGGATTCTTTACCAGCTGAGCCACAAGGGAAGCCCAAGAGTATTGGAGTGGGTAGCCTATTCCTTCTCCAGTGGATCTTCCTGACCCAGGAATTGAATCAGGGTCTTCTGCATTGCAGGCAGATTCTTTACCAACTGAGCTATTAGGGAAACCCTTAGTAAAGTCAAGTGAGTTTAAATAGAAGAACAAAAATCAAAGAAATTCAGGTTCATCATAATATATTGCATTTTATTTCTCTTCCATCACATTATTAAGAGTACATTTGGCTAGAAATAAGTTAGTCATAAACATGCTGTTAGATGTTAAATATTTTTACTTTTAAATTGAATTCCAAAAATATTCAGAGATAAAAGTGCAGCTTGTTTATATTGTTGATGATGATAGGGAGACATGATTCACAAGGAGTTAGACACAGTTCGGTACACACTATGTTGTGATTGGGCACCTCTAATGAAATACAGGAAAGTTCTCTGACTACTTTTCAAATAATTGTTTTAGAAGTTGTTTCTGTTAATAATAATGCTATCAACTGAATTTTTATAATGCTTGATCCAGTTTTTAACTCTTTTTTCATACCTTTGCTTGCTTCTTCTTACATGATTCTCATAATAAACATGTAAGATAAGTCGCTTAAATATCATTTCTATTTTACAAATGTGAAAAGTAAGATTCAGAGAATTGCTCATTTGTGTAGTGAGGAAGTTGTAGGGTCAGAATTAGAATGGAGATAAGAGACATGACATGTTTAGCACCTTGCTTGGCATTTAGAAACTACAAAGTAAACGTTATGTGCTGTTTGAATTGGAGAAGGCAATGGCAGCCCACTCCAGCATTCTTGCCTGGAAAATCCCATGGACAAAGGAGTCTGGTAGGCTGCAGTCCATGGGGTCATGAAGAGTCCGACACGACTGAGCGACTTCCCTTTTACTTTTCACTTTCATGCATTGGAGAAAGAAATGGCAACCCACTCCAGTGCTCTTGCCTGGAAAATCCCATGGACGGGGGAACCTGGTGGGCTGCCGTTTATGGGGTCGCACAGACTCGGACACGACTGAAGCGACTTAGCAGCAGCAGCAGCAGCAGCAGCTGTTTGAATATATTATCATCATCCGTATCAGTGAGTCTTTTTTTGCATCATGCTAAATACTTTGTTTTAGGAACATGCTATTTTTGTGTATGAAGTAATATCTGAAAACAAGTCTAGTGACAACTCAGTTTCATATTTCCTGAACTCACTTTTCCAAGTGAATCTTGTTTATTTAGTAATTAAGCATGATAATGTATGAAAAAGCTAACCAGTGCCACAGTGTTAATCAAAGATGATAGTTCTTGGTCTCATTTTTCTCAGACTTCTTTTTTCTGAGAGACTGAAATTTTAGCCTACTGTATTGCAAAATTACTACCGTAGGTAAGAATAGCAAAATAACTTTACATAATGTAATTATTAATTAAATAAATGTTATACATAAGATTTATGTAACACTGTTTCGTGCTGTGATCCTAACAGAGGTGTAATACTTATTTTGTCAAAAAGTGTCAAATTTAGTTGGAGAGGCACTATAGAAACATGTGAAAAATTAAATAATAGAAGGTTTATCATGAGGTTGTATGTAATTACTTGACAAAAGAATGCTATCAACTCAGAAGAGAAGGTGGTCAAAGTTTGAAGCCTTCGTAGAGAAGTCTAGAACCACCTGGGCCTTCAGGATCTGAAAGTCCGTAAGGAAGGGAGACATGAGACAGATCTGATCTTAGAGGTCATGCTAACTTTCTAGCAGTGTGAGGTAATATCTTTTAACAATGACTAAATCAAGCATCTTGCCTGTACTGACAGTTTATTTTCAGTCAAATGGTGAAGAGAACTCTTTTTCTTTTGAGGGCTTGACTTATCTCTTTGGATAGTTTTATAATTTTATAAATTTATAATTTTATAGCTTTATAATTTGTATTGCCTTAGAAACTAGAGAGTATACACAGGCATGTACTGTTTTTGACACCTATTATTTTTGACATGCTAAACTTCCAAATGAAATTAAAAGACACTTGCTCCTTGGAAGAAAAGCTATGACCAACCTAGACAGCATATTAAAAGGCAGAGACATTACTTTGCCAACAAAGGTCTGTCTAGTCAAAGCTGTGATTTTTCCAGTAGTCATGTATGGATGTGAAATGCTGGATGATTTCACTATAAAGAAAGCTAAGCACTGAAGAATTGATGGTTTTGAACTGTGGTGTTGGTGAATACTCTTGAGAGTCTCTTGGACTGCAAGGAGACCAACCAATCCATCCTAAAGGAAATCAGTCCTGAATATTCATTGGAAGGACTGATGCTGAAGCTGAAACTCCAATACTTTGTCCACCTGATGCAAAGAATTAACTCATTTGAAAAGACTCTGATGCTGGGAAAGATTGAAGGCAGGAGGAGAAGGGGAGGACGGAGGATAAGATGGTTGGATGGCATCACTGACTCGATGGACATGAGTTTGAGTAAACTCCAGGAGTTGGTGATGGACAGGGAGGCCTGGCGTGCTGCAGTCCATGGGGTCGCAAAGAGTCAGACAGGACTGAATGACTGAACTGAACTGAACTGAAACTTCCAGAATGAAAATAGTGTTTTTAAGGTAAGTAAATAACTATTATGGGATTTCATATTATTATTATGGAAGACCAGATAATGAAATTTCTGGGTTGTGTGGTAACTTTGTATTTAACTTTTTGAAGAACTGCCAAACTTTTTCAAAAGTCTGTGCACACCATCTCAACATTTCCACTGACAATGTATTGAAGACTCCAGTTTCCCCACAAAATGTGCTTTTATTTTTTAACAGAGAAACATTTGCATTGTAGGAAAAACAGGCAGATTTATGTTTATTATTTTAAAATACTACCATTATATAAAAAATATAGGTAACATAAAAATAAAACCTTTTATTATTATTAAATTTAAAAAATTTTTATTTATTTATTATTATTTTTTTGTATCCAATACATGTTTATTGGGATGGTTTCCCATTCATCTTGATACAGGGTGCTTTTAGTGCTGCTTCCCTCTGAAAGAGCATCCTTCTGTAAGCCTTGCTTTTCCTCCTGTAGGCTGGCAGAGGACAGTAGAGAAGCCAACACACAAAACTACTGTTTGTGCATGGCTAAAGACGGTGGTGATTTTATAGCATCCTGGGCATTTTGCATCCGTGAAATAGGAACTGGGGCTCTGCACCAGGTGCTTCTTCTTGTGTTTCCTCTTCTCTTCTGGAGAGGGACGAAGAAGTTCCTTTGCGAGAGGCATGTTCTCGTGAGGAGGTCATCACCGCCGGAAAGGGTATTGTTAAAAAAATATTTATTTATTTGGCTGCACCAGGTCTTAGTTGCTGCATGTGGATCTAGTTCCCTGACCAGGGATCGAACCCGGGCCCTTGCACGGGGAGCGTGGAGTCTCGGCTAGGGCACTACCAGAGAAGCCCCAGAATGAAACCTTTTAAAATGAAGTCCTTTGATGTCTGTTGGTCACTGACTGTGCAGTTTGAAATTTGTCTTTTTGCCAACATAAAGAATGAGAACTCAGCAAGCAAAAGTGATAAAAAAAAGTTTTACTCCACAGGGACGTGTCTGATTGCTGGCCCAAGGTCTCAAAGTTCATGGGTTGCTGAAAGCCAATAAGATGTCCCTTAAAGCTTCTGTATTTCAGGAAGTAAGTGCATGATTCATTAAGGGAAGAAGCTGTCCTGTCCCCTTCATTTTCAGTGCACTTTGAATTTATCAGAGTCATGGGAAACTAGTGAAATTAGATAGTATTTTTGGCATGTCAAAAAAATCTGTGTAGAAGATATATAAAGTTTATAAAAATTTCAGGTTGTTAAACTTTTTAAAGATATTTTGAGGGAGAATTTGTGAATATTATTTTTGAAATTAACACACCAAGGAGCAGGTTATCTCAGTACTAGAAATGCTTTTGTTCTATTTGAAGGTGATGTTCCTTATGTTTGTTTGAAAAATATTAGCCTTTAATCTTCTTTGGTAAAGAATACCAATTTTCTTTTTTAAGGCATATTTGCTCTTATAGTAATTTCCAGCCTTACCCTCAAACAAGCTTTGTTATTCAAGAAGAATTCATGGTAAATAATGCAATACCTCTGAAGGTCCCTCTGGAATATCAGAATTAATTTAAAACAAAATTTTGACATGTTGATAAGGTTCAAATTATATTTAGAAATTATATATTTTTTGGATTATTTTTTTCTTAGCTTTATATTTGTGAAGTTTTTATTCACTGCTTATTTACTCAGTGCTTATTATGTGTAAAGTGCTAGGCTAAGCACCAGGGAACATTTTATAAAGGATTATTTAATTTGTTTAATACTTATTAAATACTTGAAGGGTATAAAGCATTGTGACAGGCACCAGAGTAAATAATCCCTGGCCTTTAGGAACTAAAACTCTATTGTATTTGAGGGAGAGTAGATAAACACACAAGAGACAAGTAAGGAGTAGTGTAGGAATTAAGTGCCTAGTAGTTTAATTATGTTCAGAGAAGGTCAAGGTCAACATGAGTAAGACTGGTAGTAATAGGTGTCATGGAATTGATAGACCCTGAAATGGGTTCAGGATGTAGTTGGAACTTGAATAGCATTAGGGAAGTCAGAAAGCACCTGGTGGTGCTAGAGGCCGTGGATAAATTATGAAAAGTCATAATGAGGTTCATGTCTGGTTAGCAGAAGAGCAGCCCATATCCTTTTTCATTCCAGTTGAGGATTCTGGGAGATGGTGATGTCTTTACAGAAGGCATGTGGAGGTGGTGTGACTTGAGGAGAGACCTTGGTTCAGTAAAGACAGAGTTCCAGCATAGGATTGGATCGACCCAATTCGACATGAAACTAGGTTTGAAGTTTGGGGGTGAATAGTTACTGCTGATGATTATTAGAATTAAGGTGGTAGCAGTGGAGATGAATGAGGATGTATTTTGTAGATAAGCCCTGTTGTGCTTGCTGATGGTTTTGATTTGGGAATGGAGAGGATAAGGTGAAAGAAGAAGGAATTAAGACTGATTACAAAGTTTTTGACTTGAAAAATTGGGCGGATGTTGGTTCAATTTACTGATATAAAGAGAACTATTATAAACATGTTTTAGGGCTTCCCAGGGCTTCCTGGAGTATAAAGTCAAGTAGGCCTCAGGAAGTAATACTATAAACAAAGCTAGTGGAGGTGATGGAATTTCAGCTGATCTATTTTAAATCCTAAAAGATGATGCTGTTAAAATGGTGTACTCAGTATGCCAGCAAATTTGGAAAACTCAGCAGTGGCCACACGACTGCAAAAGGTCAGTTTTCATTCCAGTCTCAAAGAAGGGCAGTGCCAAAGAATGTTCAAACTACTGAATTGCTGCTGCTGCTGCTGCTAAGTTGCTTCAGTCATGTCCGACTCTTTGCGACCCCGTAGACGGCAGCCCACCAGCTCTGCCGTCCCTGGGATTCTCCAGGCAAGAACACTGAAGTGGGTTGCCATTTCCTTCTCCAATTCATGAAAGTGAAAAGTGAAAGTGAAGTCGCTCTTCCCGACCCCATGGACTGCAGCCTACCAGGTTCTTCCATCCATGAGATTTTCCAGGCAAGAGTACTGGAGTGGGGTGCCATTGCCTTCTCCTAAACTACCTCACAGTTGCACACATTTCAGATGCTAACAAGGTCATGATCAAAATCCTTCAAGCTAGTTTTCAGCAGTACATGAGCCGAGAACTTCTACAAGCTGGATTTAGAAAAGGCAGAGGAACCAGAGATCAAATTGCCAACATCTGTTGGATCATAGAAAAACCAAGGGAATTCCAGAAAAACATACACTTCTGCTTCACTGACTACACTGCAGCCTTTGACTGTGTGGATCACAACAAACCAGAAAATTCTTAAAGTGATAGGAATACCTTTCCTGTCTCCTGAGAAACCTCTATGCAGGTCAAAAAGCAACAGTTAGAACCAGATATGGAACAACAGACTGGTTCAAAATTGGGAAAGGAGTACTTAAGGCTGTAAATTGTCACCCTGCTTATTTACTATGCAGAGTACATTATGCAAAATGCCAGGCTGGATGAATCACCAGCTAGAGCCAAGATTGCTGGGACAAGTATCAATATCCTCAGATATGTAGATGACACCACACTAATGACAGAAAGTGAAGAGGAACTAAAGAGCCTCTTGATGAAGGTGAAAGAAGAGAGTGAAAAAGCTGGCTTAAAACTCAACATCCAAAAAATAAGAAAATGGCATCCAGTTCCATCACTTCATGACAAACAGATGGGAAAAAAATGGAAACAGTGACAGACTTTCTTTTCTTGGGCTCCAAAATCACTGTGGACAGTGACTGCAACCTTGAAATTAAAAGATGCTTGCTCCATGAGAGAAAAGCTATGACAAACCTAGACAGTGTATTAAAAAGCAGAGACATTACTTTGTGACAAAGGTGCATATAGTCAAAGCTATGTTTTTTTTTTAGTAGTCATGTGTGGATATGAGCATGCATGCATGGTAAGCTGCTTCAGTAGTGTCCAACTCTTTGTGCACCTGTGGATAGTAGGCTGCCAGGCTCCTCTGTCCATGGGATTTTCCAGGCAAGAATAGTGGAGTGGATTGCCATTTCCTACACCAGGCTATTTTTCCAACCCAGGGATTGAACCTGATTTTCTTACATTTCCTGCATTGGTAGGTGGGTTCTTTTCCACTGTCACCACCTGGGAGTTGGACCATAAAGAAGGCTGAGCTCCGAACAATTGATGCTTTCAAATTGTGGTGCTTGAGAAGACTCTTGAGAGTCCCTTGAACTTCAAGGAGATCCAACCAGTCCATCCTAAAGGAAATCAGTCCTTAATATTCATTGGAAAGACTGATGTTGAAGCTGAAACTCCAATATTTTGCCAGCTGATGTGAAGAGCTGACTCATTGGAAAAGACCCTGATGCTGGGAAAGACTGATGGCAGGGAGAAGGGGGCAACAGAGGATGAGATGGTTGGATGCCATTACCAACTCAGTGGACATAAGTTTGAGCAAACTCTGGGATGTAGTGAGGGACAGGGAAGTCTGGCTTGCTGTGGGCTGGCAAAGAGTTGGATATGACTGAGTGACTGAAAGAAAATAACAGAGGGCTTCCCAGATGGTGCAGTTGTATAGAATTTGCCTGCAGTGCAGGAGACGTAGGAGGCTTGTGTTTGATCCCTGGGTCAGGAAGGTCCCTTGGAGGAGGAAATGGCAGCCCATTCTGGAATTCAGAGGAGCCTGGCAGACTGTAGTCCATAGGGCTTCAAAGAGTCGGACAGGACTTAGCGGCTGAGTATTTGCACACACGCATGGGGCTTCCCAGGTAGCTTAGTGGTGAAGCACCCGCCTGCCAATTCAGGAGATGCGAGTTTGACCCCTGGGTCAGGAATATCCCCTGGAGGAGGAAATGGCAACCCACTCCATTGTTCTTGTCTGGGAAATCTCATGGATAGAGAAGTCTGGCGGGCTACAATCCATGGTGTCAGAGTTGGACACGACTTAGCAACTGAACATTATAAGCAGATTTAATTGGAAAAACAGCAGTACTTGAGATGGTTATGTGGTATCTAAGGGAAGATGCCTATTGCAGGGGTCCCCAAATCCCGGGCCATGGACCAACTGCGCAGCAGGAGGTGAGGAGCAGGTTGGTAAGTGAGCAAAGCTTCATTTGCTGTTCCTCATCACTCCCCATTGCTTGTATCACCGACTGAACTATCTCTGCACCTGCCCCTGCCTGCTGTCCATGGAAAAATTGTCTTCCACGAAACCAGTGCCTGATGCCAAAAAGGTTGGGGACCGCTGGCCTAATGGGCAGTCAGATCTGTAATTGTGGATTTCAGTAGAGCTACCAGGAATGAGGGGATATAATTGTCAAAAAAGAATCAAAACTCTTAGTATTTATTAGCGTTAATATTAGTGTGGTTTTCTTAATCTAACATTGTCAGTAAGAACTTTAAAAATTTAAGGACTTCATTTCATTATTTTAAAATCCTTAATTCAAATATCTCACTTTGCTAATTCTAGTTATTTAGTTCAATATTGTCCTTGTTGATTGTTTTGATAACCATTAATATTTGTTATCTTGACTATAATTACTCACACCAAGAATGACTTAGGACAACATATGGCAATTAAACAGTCTTTAGAGATTGTTTTCTTACTTACATGTAGACTCTACATGTATTCTTTCGATAATTTCTTCTTTTAAAAAATTGAAGTAGCTTATTTATAACATTATTTAAGTTTCACATGTGCATTTTAATGCAACTTCTGAATACACCTCCATCCCCACCTCCACAGGTCTGGTTTCCATGCAGCACCGTACAGCTGACCCCTTTTGAACCATCTTGTCCTTCCCAGAACCTTTTCCTCTGGTAATCACCACTCTGTCCTCTGTATCTGTGTTTGCTTTGGCTTGTTTTTTTTTTTTTTTTTTTTCATTTTTTTTGTTCTTGTTTGTGTTTTATATTCCACAGAGTGAAATCATTGGTATTTGTCTTTCTCTGTCAGAACTTACTTCATTTAGCATAATACCTTCAAGGTCCATCCCTGTTGTTGAAATGACTAGTTTTCATCTTTTTTTTATGGTTTAATAGTATTGCACTGTGCGTATATACCACATCTTCTTTATCTGTTCATCTGTTAGCGGGCACTTATGTTGTTTCCATGTATTGACTCTCATATGTAGTGCTGTGATAAACATAGGGATGAACATGTGTATGGTCAGGCCACTCAAGATGGCTGTTCTCTTGCTCTTGGCACATCCCCTGTTTGACCAGTCCCTGCTTCACTCACATGAATATCCAGTTCTCTTAATTATCAGGCTTAATTAGCTCCTGGAAACTGATGAGCCCACCTGATGTCAATTCCCTCTATAAATGGTGGCCTCCTCCTCCCCTGAGTAGCAAAGACTGTTCCCAGGTCCTGCCCAGCATCTGCCACACATGGTGGGGTGTCACTCCAGGACTCTTTGTGTAAGATCCCTCTATCCAATAAATCAAGGGTCCCTAACTCCCGAGCTGCAGACTGGTACCCGCTGGTCAGATGAGCAGCAGCATTTAGATTAGAAATAAAGTGCAGAATAATTGTAATGCGCTTGAATCATCCAAAAACCATCTTCCCCAACTCTCGGTCCGTGGAAAAATTGCCTTCCGTGAAACTGGTCTGTGGTGCCAAAAAGGTTGGGGACTGCTGCAACAAACCACTGATGTCTCTGCCACTGTCTCCATGCTCTTTTTTTGGTGTTGAGGCTGGGCAACTTTAAGACTTGCAGGGTGCAATGCAACAATATATCTTTTCAAGTTACTTTTTTCATATTTTGTTTTATATGGAAAAGTAGAATAGCTGGATCATATGGTAGTTATATACTTATTTTTTGAGTAATTTCTATGCTGTTTTCCGTAGTGACTGCACCAGTTTACATTCTTACCAATAGCACGTGAATTCCCTTTTCCTCCACATCTTCACCAATACTTATTTGTTGTCTTTTTGATAATAGCCATTCTAATGGGCATGGGATTGAGACCAAGGGTAGTCATCAGTTAGCTCCATTAAACTGTAAATTGCTTAATAAATAATTAACTGTACTCTGCCTTCATTGATCAAGCTTCCTTTAAGTTGTCCTCTAAGCATCATGTAGTCTAAAAGATGTTTGCCTGAGTTGGTTTTTCAGGAACTTGGAGTCAGCTGTGTCCAGTTAGAGTCTGAGCTGGTTAGGACTGGCGGGATTACCATCCCTCCAAATGGGATGACCTCTTGACGTCAGAAGAGCAAAAACTCCACCCTCAGAACGTGCGTTCCGTGGAGAAGCACGTAGCTTATTTGCGCCTGCACAGACTGATGATCCCTCACGTCTTTCTTATCTCCAATTACTTCTCTTCATGCTCCCCACACCGCAGCTTTACCCAGAACCGTCTCCAGTCTGTGGCCTTTGGGGAGGTGGATGTGAGATTTGTTCTCCCATCTCTTCGCCTGGCTGCCTCGTGAATAAACCCTTTCTCTGCTGCAAACCTCAGTCTCGCCGTTTGGCTTGCTGCACCTCGGGCAGTCGGACCCAGTTAGGTAACGAGATGATATTTCATTGCGGCTTTAATGTGCGTTTCCCTGATAATTAGCAATGTTGAACATCTTTTCATGCGCCTGTTGGCCCTTTTCATGTGTACTCGGGAAAAACGTGTGTTCAGATGTCTGCCCATTTTTTAACGGAGTTGTTTGTTGTTGAGTTGTATGAGTTCTTTTATGTTTTAGATATTGGCTGCTTCTACCAGGTAGCCTAAAATGAAAATGGGTTGTGTAAGTCTAGCCTCTTAATTCTGTTTTCCAAAAATTCCATTGTGTTCCTGTTTTCTCTATATAGAGAGGAGTATTTTTGTCATACATTCTAGATTTTTATCAGTTTCTAGGTGAGTTTTAATTTCTCATCCTTATCCCAGAACTGTTTCCGGCTGCCTCTCTATGCTTTTATGCATTTCTGGCAATTTAGTGTAGCTCCACCATCATGTTATACCGCAATCACTGATTTATTTGTCTGTTTTCTTAGCATATGGAATTTACTGAGTAATCGATAAATGTTTATTGAATGATAAATGAATCAGTAAAAAAGTTGGCATCTGTTATCTTCTAAAAATTTACTTCAGTAATTCCTTAATGATAAGACATAAGATTTCATGGAGAGTTAATTTATTTTCTAGTTTATTTCTAGATTAAAATCAAGTGCCTGCAGTTAAATTTTCTTTGTGTTCCATATTAAGTTTTGAATTATAAGTACCTTGATGAGGAAAAAAGGACCAGGAGCTGCTGAGGCCCACCCCACAATTAACATTTTTCCCCGCACTGACGCTTTGCTTTGTGCAGCCTTCTGTCTTGGGAAAGAAGAAACTGAAGGAAGAGAGTGTATTAGAATCAGTCCCTTCTCATCTACTAAGTGGCAGATAGTCAGATGGTGTGTGTTGTATTATTTATTTAATCTTTTGCTATTCTGACGAAAAGTTGTCTTTTTACATATAGAAAAGACTCTAATGCTGGTGTGATTTCTGTTTAAAAATAGGAAATAATTGTTACTGAGGAATAGAAGAAATTTTCTATTTTTTGAATATGTGTATGTATGTGAAAGTGTACAAGAAATTTACAAAAAATTTTAAAATTTATGTGTTCTACTTTATGTAAAGCTTCCACATAAAAGGATTTAAAACCTGTGCACATTGGATCTAGGCTGTTTGGCCCACTATTGCTCTGTCATACGTGTTTTTGTTTTTGTTTTTTATATTTTAGAACATAGATCTTGGGAAGAAAAAGAAATAGTTGTCAGCAAATGTTTTTCTTCTTTTAAACATGGGTTAAAATGCCCATTTGTTTCTTGATCAAATATATTATTTGACTTCTCTTCTTTTAGAAATTTCAAGAAATTGCTGAAAAAAATATGGAAAAATTGAACCGTATTGAGAAGTCACACGAACAATTGGTGTTTGAAAATTCCCACTTCAAAAACTTATTATCACAGACCAAAAGGGAAAAGACCTCCTTGCTGGCAGCCTGTGCATTGATGGCTGGCGCCTTCTATCCTCTCTACAGCCGATCATCTGCCTTATCTACACAGAGAGATTTTCTCCAGGAGCAGGTCAACACTTTTGAGTTGTTAAAATTGGAAGTTAGAACTCTAGCCCAGGCTTTGTCAACAGTAGAAGAAAAGAAGCAAGAGGAAGCCAAGATGAAGAAAAAAACATTCAAAGGATTGATACGTATATTCCGGAAAGGTGTTATTGCCATTTTGGCAGCAAACAGGCTGAAAATTTTGGGCCAGTCGTGTGTCTCTCTTTTTACCTGGATGGAGAGTTTCAAAGAAGGCATAGGCGTGTTGGTGTGTACAGGAGAGCTCAAAGACAAGCATAAAGTTCCAAGTAAGATCATTTGGGTTTTAAAAATCTAAGTTGAATGTAAGTGACATCCAAAGTGAATATGTTGGCCCTTATGCAAAGACTTTAAAAAATCATTTACAATGTCAACTCATGTAACATATCTACATATATAGGTATCAATAGAATTATATGTGTGTATGAATAACTATATCTATATGTAAGTTAGGTTTTGATTTTTGTTGTAAACATTAAAATATAAACAAGGTAGCAAGTACATGTAATTTCAACTTTGTATAGCTTTATTATATTTCAATGTTCTTTTCGCAGTAAATTGAAGAGTTTGTACAGTGATTTTTCAGTAAAGTCAATCCAGAAACTCTGACCTATTTAAAATTAATTAGCATAAATTACTTTCACTTCATTTGAGTTAGTATAAAATGATCAGAGTTAAAAATCTATTGATGAATAAAAATGAAACAAATGTGAGTTTACAGCAAACATTTTTTTGAATGCTTGACTATTCCTTTTTTTTTTTTAAATCATGATATGGTAACCCACTCCAGTATTCTTGCCTGGAGAATCCCATGGACAGAGGAGCCTGGTAGGTTACAGTCCACGGGGTCGCAAAGAGTCGGACACGACTGAGTGACTTCACAATGGTTGCTTTACAATGTTGGGTTACTTTCTTCTGTGAATTGGCTGTATGTATACATAAATCCTCTGCCTCTTGGACTTGCCTCCTGATCCCACCAGTCTAGGTAACCGCAGAGCACTGAGCTGAGCTCCCTGCACTGTGCAGCGGGTTCCCACTAGCTAACTGTTTTGCACATCAGTCCGTTCAGTTCAGTTGCTCAATCGTGTCCCACTCTTTGCAACCCCATGGACTGCAGCATGCCAGGCCTCCCTGTCCATCACCAACTCCCGGAGTATACTCAAACTCATGTCCATTGAGTCGGTGATGCCATCCAATCATTTCATCCTCTGTGTCCACTTCTCCTCCCGCCTTCAATCTTTCCCAGCATCAGGGTCTTTTCAAATGAGTTAGCTCTTTGCATCAGGTGGCCAAAAGATTGGAGTTTCAGCTTCAGCATCAGTCCTTCCAATGAACACCCAGGACTGATCTCCTTTAGGATGGACTGCTTGGATCTCCTTGCTGTCCAAGGGACTCTCAAGAGTCTTCTCCAACACCACAGTTCAAAAGAATCAATTCTTCAGTGCTCAGCTTTTTTTTGCTAGTCCAACTCTCACATCCATACATGACTACTGGAAAAACCATAGCTTTGACTAGATGGACCTTTGTTGGTAAAGTAATGTCTCTGCTTTTTAATATGCTGTCTAGGTTGGTCATAATTTTTCTTCCAAGGAGCAAGCATTTGGAACATATATTGCACATAGTATTTTACACATAGTAGTGTCTATGTGTCAGTCCTGGAATGCGTGACTATTCTTAGGCAACAATTATTTCAATTTTTAACTTTTCAAAAGTAAGCTCTTAAATAATATAAGTAAAACTAAAGAAAATTTTCTTCTTTTTTTTTATGATGTCAGTTACCATTACCATTATATATATAAATAGAGTCAATAAATCTAACATTTATTATAGACTTCTCCATACTAGGTGAAGTTCTATGTACAATTTTTATCTATTTCTTAAATAGCTAAACACTCCCATAATTTTAAAATAAATTTTAATACATTTTTGTAGCATTGCATAACGGATTTTTTCTGTTTGTGTAGAACATCAAAAGGAGCAGTTTCGTTGTTTGCAAGCTCTCAGTTGGCTCACCAGTACTGACCTTCTTGTTGCAATAATCAGTTCCATGGCTGAATTACAGGAAGCTATTAGTAAAACAGGTATGATTCCCTTTTTTTATGTCCTTGGAAAATACAAAAGTTAATGTCCAGAAATGCCTTTTGGTACAAATTCTGATAAACCTTCAAAGAAGAAAATGTATTTATCTTTCTTTTATTCAGAGAGATGATTAAATCTATATTTAATGAAGTGGTGAATTAATGCAATTTTTGATGTAGTATTTTGTCTTTATGGAGAAATGGTGAATCAATCCATCTACCTTTTTTCCCCCCTTAGGATCTGCTTTTCCTATGGAAAGCTCATCATTAGCTTTTTTATTAAGAATTGCTGGTAACAATCTTTCAAATGTTTTAGTCTTCCTTCTGTTTCTGGCTGTGAATTTTAGACAGTTGAATAATAAGTGAATCAGTAGAAAATCTTCCTCTCTCATATGGCAGTGTTTTTTTATTTATTTATTTTTTTGTTTAATTTTGTGTGTGTGTGTGTGTGTGCGCGCGCGCGTGCTCAGTTGTGTCCAACTCTTGGCGACCCTATGGACTGTAGTCCACCAGGCTCTGCTGCCAATGGTGTTTTTCAGGCAAGAATACTGGAGTGGGTTGCCCTTTCCTCCTCCAGGGGATCTTTCTGATCCAGAGATTGAACTCGTGTCTTTTGTATTGGCAAGTGGATTCTTTACCACTGCACCACCTAGAGTTAATTTGAATAGTCTGCTCTTTTCCACTAGATGAAACTGCCAATAACCAGCAGTTTCCAACGGTCTAAAATTCAAGTGTATTTTCTTGTGATAGATTGCATGACTTGTTTGTGTGAAAGTTTCAATGAAAACTGATTTTTCTGTACTAAAAGAGTAACATACAGTTACCTACTGCTTAAGCTATGTCAGTGGACTAATTATGGTCATTTCAGTCACATTAATGGCAAAAAATAAAAAGAAGTATAGCAGAGTCGTTAATACTTGACTGCATAATAAAATATTCTAAGTATTAGTGAAATAATTTGGGATTTATTTTAATTCTTTATAAACAATTCTTCTGTGTAAATATAGATCATTTATTGTGATTTCAAACTTCTAAACCTAGGCTCCTGTAGTACAAAACTTATGATTCAAAGATTATTTTTAGATTTTTCCATAAATGTTGGTAAAAAAATATGCATATTTTAATATATTGGCAAAACCTCAACATACTGGATTTGGAGTCTGAAATAAAAGTGTACATAAATATATTTTAAGAATATTGGTAGCAATAAGTATAGGTAAGAACTATCAAGTGGAAGATAGACCAAGAGTAGTGTTTGTAAGTGCATGCCTACTTTCAGGAACTAGCTGCTGCCTTTGATGTTAGAACCTGGTATACCTCTAGCTGGAGGAAATAGCACGTTCAAGAAAACTTATTTTAGGGAAGGTTTAATGTTGTTGGGTAAAGAACACTACTTGGGGCCTTCCTTGGTGGCTCAGTGGTGGAGAAGCTGCCTGCCAGTGCAGAAGACACGGGTTCGATCCCTGGTCCGAAGGATCCCACATGTCATGGAGCCTTTAGACCTGTGTGCCACGACTGAGCCTGTGCTCTGGAGCCTGGGGGCTGCAACTGCTGAGCCCTCGCGCTGCAACCTCGGGGCCCGCCTGCCCTCCAGCCTGTGCTTCGCGGCAAGAGACGCCGCTGCCATGGGGAGCCTGCGCACCACAGCTAGAGAGCGGCCCCGCTCTCTGAAGCTAGAGGGGGCCCACGCAGCATGGAAGACCCAGCACAGCCAAAAGTTAAATAGATATAAGTTAACACTTTTTAAAAAGAACACTGCTTAGAGAGGAGAAAAATGAGGGTTGCTTAGAGAGGGAAAATAATAGATGTATCAAAGTACTGAAGAATATTAGAAAGGATATGACCCAGGCAGATAATTGTTATTGAACTAGTACAAAAATTATCAGTGTGATCCTTGATATTATATTCAGTCTTGCTCGTTATTAGTTGTGTGAAGTTGGGCAAGTTACTTAACTTACCAGGCCTCGAAGTCTTTACCTATAAATGAAGATAATGCTGTCTTCCCAGTTGTTATGAGGAATTAATATGATAACGCTTGAACATTTTGTATGGTACCTGGTATATAGCGGGTGCTAAAAAATTGTTGTTCCCTTACCCCCTATCTCACCATGAAAGCAGCATCTCGTGTTAATGAGCATGAACACATGCATGTCTCCTGTATACATTTTTTAAACTACTAATTGCTAATTTTCTGTTCTAAAATTGCTTAAGTGCTGTTATACCGTGGAGGCAACATGATGTAGGGTTAACTATGTATTCTTCCTGATTTTGAGTACTGACTCATGCTCACCAAGTGACATGGGCAAGTTATTGAAACCCTCTGTTGCCGTTTCTTTATGTGTAAAGTGGGAATAGGATCACTTTTCTCAGAATTGTTTAGAGGACTAAATGAGTTAATTTGTAAAGCACTTACTTGTTTTTGTTTTCTATTTTACTAACTTTTCTTAGTTCAAATATTGGTCTCTATTTAGATTTATTGCATTAATGAAATAATAATGAAATTTCATAAAAATGTAAATTTCAGTTGAAAATACATTAGTTTATCTTAAAATTTCAAGGTCATTTACACATCCCTTGCAGTTCCAATTGTTAAAACTTGGTTTTGTTATAAATTCATATACATATAAGGATTAAGAAAACATTTCTCTCTCTCAATCCACTCACCCTTCCTTCCTCCCTTTCATCTCTTGGAGTTCCCACCCACTCATCCATCCACTAACGGACTGATAAGTGATATAAATGATATCATAGGCTGCATGCTTTTCTTTTTTTTTTTTTTTTTTAGGCTACATGCTTTTTAATGTCTTCATTTAAAAATTATTATTATTATTATTTTTTTCTTCACAGATTTTATTGTGACACAGAGTCAGATAATTTATATATCCAAGGAGGCATGGCAGTCAATACAAATTAAAGTTCTTGTCAGATAAAAAACATGGTATTTTCTGCTTATCATGATGGAGAATAAAAGACATTTACTAAATTTATATTTGTACTGCAGATATCAGAATATTCACTATTTTAAAACTGTTATGCTTTCATTTCGTTCTTGAACATTTCATAAAATTTTGGGCAAAAATACTGAGAAGCATCTTTGACTTTTCCTAACATCAGTGGGTAAATGTTCAGTTTTTTTTTTTTTTCCCCATTAAAATAATGCTAGCATCTATTTTTAATTGTTTAAAAAAAAAAAGAAAAGAAAAAAAAACACAGAAATCTTTATTCCTTTCACATTTTAATTATTCAGTTTTGTCAAAACCAAAATTACAAATGGATATTAATATTAGTTTATTTATAGGGATTGTTCTAAACGGTCACCACTTTACTAAAAATTATTTTGAAACAGCCTCAGACTTATGGAAAAGTTGCAGGTACACAGCAGAGAATTATATTGGCTGAATGGTTTGCAAGCAAGTTGCTCACATGCTATTCTATTATTTATTTCTGGTAATATTCTTCTAGAGAGTGATTGTGATATCTGGATAATATATATCAGTTGGACATTCCATCATCTGTTTAACCAATTTACAGTAGGATGTTTTCATCCTAGGCCAGGTATCAAGAATATCAGTTCAGCTTTGATTTGTAATCGATTTTTTGTCCCTTGAATCATCTAATACTGTGAGTTGTACCTTGATTCTTTCAGCCATGTGAGAAACTGAAATGGTAGAATCTTGGGAAAGTCTGCTTAGGACATGTGAAAATTCGGAAATGAAAGAGAATGTTTCTTAGAACTCTTTTTCTTCTCTGTTCCCTCTTTATTTTTCTTTTTGAAGAATATGCTAAAAATGTAAATCATATTACTTGTCAGGACTATGTACTGATGGCATCACTGTCACTTTTTTATTTACAGTATTGTGTTAGTTTCTGGTGCATAGCAAAGTGATTCATATATATACACACACATGCACATATATACTCTTTCATATTCTTTTTTTTTTGGTGTTTATTATAGAATATTGAGTATAGTTCTCTGTGCTATAAAGTAGATTTTTGTTGTTTCTCTCTTTTATATATTTAGTAGTTCATATCTGGGTTTCCCTGGTAGTTCAGTTGGTACAAAAAACCACCTCTAATGCTGGAGACCTGGGTTCGATCCCTGGATTGGGAATATCCCCTGGAGAAGGGAACAGCTTCCCACTCCAGTATTCTGGCCTGGAGAATTCCATGGACAGACAGTCCATGGGGTCGCAAAGAACCGGACATGACTGATATCTGCTTATCCAAAACTCCTAGTTTATCCCTCCCCTTCCCCTTTACTAACCATAAATTTGTTTTCTTTGTCAGTGAGTCTGTTTCTGTTTTGCAAATAAGTTCACTTGTATCATATTTTAGATTCCACATATAAGCGATATCATATATTTGAGTTTCTGACTTACTTAGTATGGCAGTCTCTAGCTCCTTTCGTGTTGTGGCAAATGGCATTATTTCATTCGTTTTCACTTGTTTTCTTTTTAGCTCCAGGAAAGCTAGTACCTGTATGGCAATACGAAGTAATAACTTCTAATATATTAAATAGTAGCTATTGCTTCTCCTGTTATCTTTGTTCAAAGCTTAAATATATCAGTACAATACTCTTTTAGAAATTTAGGTGCTTATCTTTTTTAGAGTGAGTTCTGAATTAAACTATTAACTATTTGGGAGAGAAAATTAAACATGTTGGATATATAATAGAATATTGATTAGGAACCTGGATTCTAAATTTGAATCTGCGTTCCACTGCTTTCTACATGTGTACCATTGGGAAAATCATTTCATCCTTTTTCCTTCTCACTATCTGTATCTGTAAAATTTGGCCAAGGAAAGTTCCTAGCTCATAGTTATTCGGAGTAAAAGCATCTTTCCAAGTCCCTTGTATATATCATTTTCCAATAAATGTCATTTTATCTTTTTTTTGTATCCTGATGTCTCAGTGGAACCTGTATACCTTTTCATGAAGCTGCAAGTTCAACAATGGTGACTTGAATTCACTACTCAGAAAGTGAAGTGGTTGCTAAAGGTAGTTAGCCCTGTTGCCTTCTTAAACTTTGACAGTGTATTTATAGGCAGTGGGCAAAGACCCCGATTTCCATGTTGTCTCTGTAAATACTGGACAGGTGGCAACCTTCTTGCCTTCATTAAAGTGTTTGCCCACTTGAGATAAATTACCTCTTCCAGGTATCCAAATGGTGTGCCTGCAAGAGATCATTTACCTCAAACAGGGGAGAATGTTACTTCCACTGAAGAGCTAGGATATCAATCATTATAGGAATGGACTGAAGAACCCTATAGATAGCTCAACTTTTTTATGTAACTTGTTCAGACTGAATTTCTCAACATAGAAACAAATGTGCTGATTTGCTCTGAAACATCTCTGAATAAATACAGGTGTAGCTGATGATGAATAGAATGTTCATGCATTTTGTTATACATTTCAATTGTAAGTGAATCTTAATTATATAGAAGATAGATGACTCAGATATACATGCCCCTGCTATTACTACTCACAACTCTCTTTTGTTGTATACTTTAAGTTAACTTTGTAGAGGTCATAGCAGCTCTTCCACTCAAAACTCAGAAATCTAGGCTGTATTTGGCACAACACTGAGGTTTCATATTAGGAAGTTCAAAGCGGCAAGTAAAGATATTTGTATTAGCAAGTAGTTATTGGTTTATATTTTAAAACTTAAAGACTTTATTGAATCCTAACAAAGAGTACAAAGAGACATGTCACTCGAAATGTGGCTGTGGACCAGCAGCCTCAACATTAACAGTGATATGCTAGAAGTGCAATGTCATGCCAGAATCTGCGTTCTAAAAAGATGGTCTATATACACAGTAAAGTGTGAGAAGAAGTAATTTACAGAATTTTGTTATACACCTAATGTCATTCATATCTCAAACAAGTACAGTCTGACCAGGGATCATTTTTAACTCTTGAGCTACGCGTGTCTCCTTTGAAGGAAGCCACATTTAACTTACCGACTTGTATTTTGTGGCTTTAAAAATGATTATGTTTGCCTTTTCCCATATTTCTCAAACATTTTGAGAATTTTCAAGCATACAGAAAATTTGAAAGGATTTTATGATGAACAGCTATTTTGTTTTCTTAAGTTAAAATTTATTTGCCTGTCATTTTTAAGAACACTTTTGAATGAATAATTGATCTTTGGAAGTGTTTGTGACCATGTCAAATTCCAGTGTCACATGTCCATAGAGTATATTTACTAGTTAAAATAATTTACAAGGTCAAAATTATTTTAAGAAACATATATGAAGCGTTAACATATTTGTAACTTACAGATGGTTTGTGGAAACTTTTAGGAGCCATAGAAAATTTGATTGAATATCCAGATACCATCTAACAAAGCAGCACAATTGTTTTCTTAAGATTTTTTGTAAAAGAACAAAAGAAAAAATTTCCTCTCAGATCTATTCTAAAGTAATACATGTGTGTTAAAAATATTTTTAACCCCCACCTTGCTCCAGAGAAAAGTTATGGCAGCTTACAGGTGTTTATAAAATAAGTAAAGATAGCTTCTATAAACCCCTCTCTGAGAGTATGATTATTATTTGTGTGTACTTCTTTCAAGTTCTATTTCAATATGACCAGATCATCCTATGTACCAATTTTGTTGTTTGTTTTTCATCTCTTATTTTCAATGACTAATAATCATATAATCTCATTGACTGTTGTAAGGGTTGAAATGAGTTATTGCATGCTGGCAGTGCTTGGTTTGTCGTGTCTTTGTATCAACAGCAGTAGTAGTCTTCATTTCTTACTTTATGAATCAGCTCTTTAGCTTGGTGTACAAAACTCTTCTTGATCTGATTCTCAATTTTTGTATAGTTTCACCTCTCTGCACTCTCATTCATAAATCTACAGTTCAGCTAAACTGAGTTGCTAGCTGTTCCCCAGATATAGGATGCCCTGTTATGTCTCCAAACATACAGAGCAAACTATTTTTTTTTTCCTACTAGACCCTAAGAGGAATTTATTACATGTATTATCATATTGGAAATATTGAATAACATCACAGTTTATACATTTAAAAGCTGCTTCATGAAGATACAGAAGTTTTTTTCTTGCTAGTGTTACTTATACTCATCTTCAGTGAAAACTGAGAGCATATTATAGTAGTTTTTAGAGTGGAGTAGTCCAGGTATATAGCTTCCTTATTGTTTAAGCTGATGGAAAAGTAGAGGCTCAAGGATGCATATTTATGATTGAGTAGTACATTTATTAGATAAGGTGTGTCAGTCGCTCAGTCATGTCTTACTCTTCGTGACCCCATGGACTATAGCCCACCATCCTCCTCTGTCCACAGAATTCCAGAATACTGCAGTGTGTAGCCATTCCATTCTTCCAGGGGATCTTCCCGACACAGGGACTGAACCTGAGTCTCCTGAATTGTGCACAGATTCTTTCATCTGGGGTTCACAGAACCTTTCTCAAAATGGTCCATGGATAGAATTCAGAGGGGGAGTATTGATGGACGTGAATGAAAAATAATTACATTTTGGTTTACTAACCATTCATGAACTTCAACATTTCCTTCAGTTATGCATGGTGATGACAGACCATGATAATATTAACAGCATGGTGACTTAGTTACTAATTAAAATCACAGCTATTTAAAAATTATAATGTAGTTGTTACAACTATCTCTAGATATTGTTTATGCCCATCTTTTGGTGATCAGTAATAGATTATCCCACACATGGTTTGTTATCAGGCTTCTATGTATAGCTGGATACTGATGCAGGGCAGCTGACCACATCTCAGGACAGCCCTACACCTAGTAGTTGTTCATCCATCCAGTGGAGCGTCTGTGTTCTTCACTCTATGTTGCTTTCCAGTACTCCCTAAGTAAAAAATCCTGTTACTTCTTTGAAAGAGCAACCTGTAAGCACCTGAAAACAGTTCAGAACTCTTTCAAAAGTGTTAAGTTCCTTCTGTCTTTATAGCATCTAATGCGAATCATAGATTCACAATCTTTCTAACTTTTTGATATAAATCTATTGAATGCATTGACTTAGCCAAAGATGAACTCACTGAATTTTGAACAAAAACTTTCCACAATAGATTTTTAAAAAATTTTCATTTAAGTATAGTTGATTTACAGTGTTATATTAGTTTCAGATTTATAGCAAATAGATTCAGTTATACATATATATTATTTATCAGATTTCTTTCCTTATAGATTATTACAAAATACTGAGTATAGTTCCTTGTGCTATACAGTTAGTTACTGTTGGTTATCTATTTTATATATAGTAGTGTATACATATTAAGAATTTGAAAGCCTTGGTGTATTCTAATATTTTTTGAGAAACGCCTATCTCTGCCTTGTAAAGTGAACTATAAGAACTTTAATTACATTTGTAGCAGTAAATGCTGTGGGTTAGGGTTTTCATCACTTCTAAATATTAAAAAAAAATTGATGCTAGCCTGACATGTTTAATGCCTTCATAAAGATCCGCTCATAGGTCAAGGTTCTTAGTGTGGCTAAGCAACAACTTTCACATGCTAATTAAAAAATATTAATTTTAATCAGTTGATATATTAATTTTAAATATATAATGCACATAATATTTATAACTTTATATAATATTTATAATATATATTTATAAATATGTAAAACTCATATATAAATATATTTACATTTAAATATATAAGTTATATTTAAACATATAAACTTATACATATTTATATTTATAATATATTTATATAGTATATTTATAATAATTATAATATATAATATATTTTAAATATATTATCTTATATCTAATACATTCAGTTCAGTCATTCAGTTGTGTCTGACTCTCTGCAACCCCACATACTGCAGCATGCCAGGCTTCCCTGTCCATCACCAATTCCTGGAGTCTACTCAAACTCATGTCCATTGCATTTATAATGCCATCCAACCATCTCATCCTCTGTCGTCCCCTTCTCCTCCCACCTTCAGTCATTCCCAGCATCAGGATCTTTTCCAATGTGTCAGTTCTTTGCATAAGGTGACCCAAGTATTGGAGTTTCAGCTTCAGCATCAGTCCTTCCAATGAATATTCAGGACTGACTTCCTTTAGGATTCACAGGTTGGATCTCATGAACCTTAAAATTGTTTGATAACTGCATTTTAATAAAATTTGCTTTCATTGTAATTCTATATATTTTGAATTAACATGTTTAAAAGTATTATTATAAGAAGGGGATCCGTAGGTTTTATCAGGCTACCAAAGGTGTATATGGGACAAACATGACCAATAAACCCCTGCTTTTGATAATCATTCCCCTCAATAGCATCTGTCTAAGTCAAGGTATGTTTTTGAGTACTCCTGTTATTGGTCATTTATATCTATAGTATTATTTACAAATAACACTTATAGAAACAAGAGCTACTGATTTTTAATCAGTGTTATAGATCACATCTCCACATTGCTTACTTAGCACAGTATCTTCATACATATGAGTTGCTCTATCACTAGCTGTTTAATGAATGAATGAGGAAGGCAGTTATACAGTGCTTTTTTTTTTTAAAGCTTTATTTATTTTAGTTGCACCCTGTGGCATGTGGGCTCTTAGTTCTTCAACCAGGGATCAAACCTGTACCCCATGCAGTGGAAGTGTGGAGTCTTAACCACTGGACCACTGGGGAAGTCCCAGTATACAGTGCTTTTTAAATTATTTGTGTTATTTCTGTAAAAGTGTTTATGCATGGTATAAAAACTTGACACAATATAGAAACTTGCACAGAAGAAATAAAAAAAAAATCACCCAAAAGGCTATCCCTATCATTCTTAACACTTTAATGATTTCTACAAATCTTCCAGACATGTGTATAAGCATATATACACACCAACACATGCAGTTTTATATGAGAAAATCATATAATCATGTCTCATTATAATTTTTTTCTACTCACTGGATAATAGATTTCTTTCTATGTCAGTAAGATAAGTGTACTTCATTATTTATATCTGATCACATACTACTCCAGAATTCTTGCCTGGAGAATTCCATGAACAGAGGAGTCTGTTGGGCTACAGTCCATGGGAGTCACAAAGAGTTGAACATGACTCAGCGACTAACACTTTCACTTTTCCCTTATTCTGTTGTTTATATGTATATAGTTGACTGAGAATTCCCTATTGATGGATATTGACATTTTTTTCATATTTTTAAATTATTTTAAGTAATATTATAATAAACTATGCTGTGATTAGCATATTTGTACATAAAAGCATTTTATACTTGTGCAATTATTGCCTTGGCGAAGTCCTAAGAAATGAGTTTGCATATTTTACATTTGGAAATTATAGTCAGTCTTCCTTTCATAAAAGTTTCTTCGCATTACAGTTCCATAAACAGTACTTAGAATTCTGATTTTCACATTGTATCTTTGGCACACAAAGTTTTGACAGTCTTTTTCATCTTTATCAATTTGAAAGAGAAAAGAAAGCTCTATATTATTCCTTATTTATAATTTTGATTGTTAGGTTGCATATCTTTTCATTTGTTCTATACCCATTCATATTCTTTTACAAATTAACTCATTATGTTCATATATGGGGGTGTGTGTTTGTTTCATATAGAATTATAAGAACTCCTTGTATATCATGCATATTAGCTTAAGACTACTGGTCAAAACAATTCTCTATGAATTTGTTTTGAGGATATTAACCTTAGTCATGCAATATTGCCCCTTCTATTGAAAAGGTAATTTCAGAACATAGAGTCCTCTTCTTTCTTGAATTAGGGGAAAAATGATTAACAAATGTATTTAGTGTAAATAAGAATTTGTTAAATGTAACAAGTCAAATGTTTTAAGCAGTCTAGACAGGTTTAGACATAAGGAATTTCAGTGACTTTATTTTCCCCCTTATTTCTGTATCATTACACAAATAGTTCTACAACTATGTCAGTAGAGGATTTTTTTGTTTCTTCACCTGTTTAATATTGAATTAATTGTACTCTATACTGTATGATGTGAAGTAAATTGTAAAAACACTTCTTATTCATCAAAGCATAAATTACTTAATATGCTTTCTGTAATTCATCGAAAGTAGCAGTTAGAAACTTGGAGTGTATGCCTCTTTCCCACTTCTTATAAATTCAAAAGAATGCCTTGTGAAATTATTTTGCCACTTCATTTCACCTCTCAGAGTGGTTAGTGTCTATACGTTACTGTGATATAGGAAAAAAAGCCCTACCATTCATTAAAATTTAATTATAGTTGATTTTTCTTCTAAAGGATAATAGGTTTATTACCTTTGTATTCCTGAAAATTTCTTATAACAATGAGCCTTTATCCCGTCTATTTAGAAAGAATAACTTTTGACATACTATAAAAGCTAATGTTAATCATCTTCTCTTGGTATCATTGAATGCGTTCTTGTATTCAACATTATTGCAGCTACTATAGAAGCAAAAAGAAATATAACTTAATCCAACAAACATGTTAAAAATACCTATATATGCTAGACTGGCACTGTAAAGACAAAGAAAGTTTATTAGATGAAAATAATCAAGGAGTTGCAAGCTTGCTGGAGAAACAGGGAGTACATATATAGACATCAGAATTGATGTGTTATATTGAATGTTATAACAAATAAATTTTACTGTTTATTCAATTATTTAACCTGTTAAATACATCCTATAGTTTTGTAACTCTTTACAGTGTTCTGCATTTTATGTTTATTCTACATAAACCTACTAAATTTTTTATTCATGATTTATTTAAGAAATCTGTTATGAAAAGAACTGTGTATTGTAATTATACTTTGTGCCTTCTGTCCATGGGCTTCTCAGAGAACATATTTATGACAGAGGACATATTTTAAATTTACTTTTCCTTATATTCTTAGAAGCCAAAGCATCAACAGCTGAAAGAAATCAGTTCTACATCGAGGATGTTTTATCCATCTAGATGTTTTATAAGGGTTTTGTACTTTTATCCAATTAACAATTTCTAGTTCACGTGTAACTTCTGAGAAGTGTGGTTCTCTGATTCTAACTGCTGCATAAACTTAGAAATTCATCTTTCCTTTTGTAAACTGAGGAATAAAGAAAGAAAACAGTCTCAAGTTTTTGAGCAGAGGGCTTCCGTGAGATGACAGTTTTTGACAGAAAACCACGGACGGATCAGCTGCTCAGTCACTGCTACTCTCAGTGTCCACCATGTGTGTTCTTAGAATCATGAAACACTTTTCTCTTGGAGAAAACTGGCCAAACACTCTTTTTGCTCTTCTGATGTGTAGACAAGATTTAAATTAACTCCCAACAGCAGAGGAGCTTGAAATGTAGAGTGGTATACTACTTTATTTAAACAGTCTCTTCATGTTCGTCATTTTACATGGATAGTATCGTAAGACAAGTAATGACAGATGAAGACCCGCCTAGCAGAGGGAAAACTAAATTACACGACTTTTATTAAGGCCTAAATAAACCTATTAACCATTATCTGGAATACCAATTAGTAGAAAGAACACTGACAATTTTATTTATCAACATTAAACACAATTATTAATTACAGACCTGATGAATCTAGCAGCTAGCAGGCCATGTTGGATATGCTGGGACCTTAAGTCCATTATATGAGAGGAATGATTACCAAAATCCTCTGGGAAAATGAGTAATTGTAGTTGTAAAATTTTAATTGCCTTAGAATAAGGCAAATTGTGTTTTCTTTTCTGATAATATAAATAGTGTGACATTAAGGTAATAAGCTTCAGTAGCTATAAATAGAAAATGAATTTGTAGGTTTTAAAACAAAAGATTGATGATGACTTTTTAGTGTCATAGTGTTCAGTATGAAGGAATACTGTAAATACATGCAGATTTTCTTTAGATACATTATTTAGTAGGTGGGCTGTTTCCTACTCAGTGAAAATTAATATCGGAGGGAGCTTCTTGAATGGATTGCTATCGGTTAGTAGGAATTATATAATCGAGAAAATATTTTCATTATGTTGTGATTGCAGTATTGTGAAATGAACATGCGACAAGTCCTGTTTTTCTGTGCCTTTTTTCTTTTTCTTTTGAAGATCCAAATTCCAGAATTTGTGGACATTTACTTATAGGGGCAGCCAAGAATTCTTTTGCAAAACTCATGGATAAAATCAGTCTGGCAATGGACAGTATACCTTTGCACAGCAACAGGAGTATTACATATGTAGAAAAAGACTCCCTGGTTCAGAGGCTGGCCCGTGGACTTCATAAAGTAAACACACTGGCCCTGAAATATGGTCTGCAAGGCCATGTGCCCGTTTTGGTATGTATGCAATTTCATTAAATAGGGATTTTAGAACTTGTAAATTTAATTCAAAGTCAAGTTTATTTGTAGCTTAAATTAGTTGTACACAAGTGTGTGCAAATTCTTTTAGATTTCATGTAATCATTTAATATGATAAATGAAAGCACCTCCAAATAAGTGGCAATAATATCAAAATACACATGTTCTGGAATGAGTTCTGAATTTACTGTTCTCTGTAAGTATACTGCAACAGAATTGTGTAAGAAGTAATTATTACATTTTCTAATCATCTAGATTATTTCTTTCCTTCAGTTGTTCATTTCATGTAAGACAAGTTATTGATCATATAAAAAATAAAGCTTTCACTTAAACAAGTTTTAGTAAGAGCTGGTATTGTTCTCTGTGTATCCCAGGTTACATTTAATTTGGTAAAATGGTCATTGCTGTGGACTTCTTAGAAAATCTGTAGTTACTTCTTGTAAAATTGCTCTTGTTTGACAACAGAAAAGCACAGCATCATTACAGAAGCAAATATTTGGATTTACACAAAGGCTGCATGCAGCGGAAGTGGAGCGTCGCTCACTGCGCTTAGAGGTCACAGAACTGAAACGGAATGTGAATGAAATGAAGAAGGAGCTTGACAAAGCCCAGGGTCTCCAAATGCAATTAAATGAATTTAAGCAGTCTGTAAGTATATATGATTTTTAAAGCCATTGCTTTGGTAAGCGCTTTCCTGATATTAAATATATATCATATACATATAATATGTATATAAAATGTCAGAGAGCAAATGTATGTTTGTTTTTATTAATTTTTTATATTTTTCAGATAAATTAGTCCCCTCAATAAAATTTCTTTAGAACACTTCCCTTCTAAAATGCCCTAACAATACACTTCAAACTTGCTAAGTGACTAGAACTTAAATATTCTCATCACAAAATGAAGTAATAATTATGTGACTTGATTAGCTAATGCTGCAGTGGTAATTGTTTTGCAGTTTAGAAGTGTTTCAAATCAATATGTCATACATCCTAAACTTAAGCAATGTTATATGTTAATTAAATAAAAAGCACAGAATCATTAGAATCATCTCAGTAAAGAAAACTGAAAAAAAAAAGTTACATCAGATGCTTAAAGGAGTACTGATTGTCTGTCAGCAGAGCTCATAGCCCTGTTAAAACGTGACTGTGACTGAAACATAGGAAATGATACTGCTATAGCAAATAAACTTTAGTTGAATAACTTGTTTGCAGAAAATGCAAAGAATGTGCACCAAGAAATGTTTAGTGTGAATTACTTTCACTGAAGTGTACAAATAAAAATAGGATTAATTGAAGTAATAATTGAAGGAATGAGATAAATAATTTTTCTATTTGATATACAATTATGTAGTATAACATAAAGTGATGATTTCTAACATTTTATGATCAATTTACTATCATGTATCAGGTACTGACCCTAACTGATTCATTTAGTCCTCTCATGTCAACAATAGTTCAATAGGTACTTTTATCCTTTTTTTTTTTTTTTAAACAGGTAAACCATGTAGGATACAGGACAGCTAAGTAACTTCCCCTAAGTCACACAGTTAGTATGTGAAAATTATGGGATTTGAAGCTCATAATTCTGACTCTAAAACTCAAACTTTTAACTACTTTACTGTAGTGGTTAATGTTCATATCTAGCTATATTAATAAAGGATTGTTATATTAAAAAGTATAAATGGCAAAATGATGTTATTTTCCTCTTAAACAATTGGGAATGTGTCTTAAATCATCATCTTTCTTTTAATTCAGTCCAAGTGGGTAGGAGGCAAACAGAATAGTTTCTTCAACTTAGGCTAAAATTGTAACATAAAGGGGTACATCCTACCTGCTGAAAGTGTTTCAGTACTTGTATTATTTTGGAATACCATGTTCATCTACTGACACTTGTTTTTTAAAAGCTAACTCCCATTATCTTTTTCTTTTTTAGATTTTCTTAGCTGCATACAACTGCTTCCACACACCATCTCTTTCTTATTCTGCATTGCTATACTTGTTTGACCCTGTTTATTCACAGAAGAGTGAACAGAATTGAGCCAATCTCTGGGAGGGATACATGGACAAGAGAGGGGCTAAAGTTAGCTCAGTTTTTAGGTAAAGGAGGCATTTTGGAGGAATGAGAAGTCCTGCAAAATGATGAAGATTGTCATTTATAGAGGCCAAGTGGAGTGTAAAGAGCAGAATGTTCTGATGGCAAGAAGTAATAATTTAAAACAGTGTGACAAGTAAATGGTTGAAGTACAAAAATATTTTTTCACAAGACCCAAAGAAGTACGGTGACCTTAGGGAATAGAGGGATGTTAGAAAGTTGACACTTCAAATTCTTTTCCACTGAACAGTGGAAGTTATCAGTATTAAATAGATGTATATATGCAGTGTGATTAAGAAACCTGCATGGTTTCTTTCAGTTTTCTACGTATTTCTCAGGTTACCCGTCATTTGTGAAACATTTCTGTTCTTTGTACTTCGGGATTACGATGTCTCTTGCCATTTGTTGTAACTAGTTTTCATTTGTTTACATGTTGTGCACAAGAGATAATACAAGTATGTCCTGCCCTCAATTCCATACCCCTTAAGGGATGACCTCTGTCTAGACCTGTCAGTGATTCCAGAGCAGTCATAATATTGTAAATGCTGTATTGTATATTACAGTGCAGATTTTTATTGGCTGGTGTTTATAATGAATTCATATTCTTTTATTCAACAGATACCTACTGAATGCCAGACTCTCCTTTGTGTGGTGGGTGGGCAAGCTAAAGGAGGTCTGTGCCCTTTGGAGCTCAGGTCCTTAAATGTGTGGTTGGTGGAAGGGTGTGAATAGGCAATAAAAAAGTGAATAACTATATGAGATAAATTTAGATAATGATACTGGTGTTGAAGAAAATACAAGCAGATGGTATGATAGTGTGAGTAGTGGTGGGGGTCAGAGAGGTATGATGTGGTAAGGACTCTTCCCAAGAGAGGGTAGTTTGACCAGGGAAACCTGAATGGTAGCATAAAATGAACACAGATTTTTAGGTAATATTTTAAAAGCATAGGAAGTTGTTAAAAGCTTTAATTTTCACAATCATTATCTTTACAAAAAGTGCTCTTGTATCCAGATTTAAACCGAGCGTTATGGATTTACTTAGAACTTGAAATGCTTGTTGTTGTTCAGTTGCTAAGCCATATCTCTTTGTGACCCCATGTACTGCAGCACCCCAGGCTTCTCTGTCCTTCACTATCTCCCAGAGTTTGGTGATGCCATCCAACCATCTCATCCTCTGTTGCCTGCTTCTCCTCTTGCCCTCAATCTTTCCCAGCATCAGGGTCTTTTCCAATGAGCCGACTCTTCGCATTAGGTGGCCAAAGTATTGGGGCTTCAGCTTCGGCATCAGTCCTTACTGAGATTTTATTGGACTAAAAATGATAACTTTGGCAGTATAGTTGTTGTGCTTTAAAAACCTGAGTGATGGTTTTTATCTTGATTTAGGAAATTAAGAAAAATGAATTGTACTTTTGTCATGTGTCAGACATTTAGAGATGTTTGTATTCTCCTTATGTTAGGAAACAGAGTACTGAATATTAAACAATACTGCAGTTAACTTATGGTTAAATGTTTTTTTTTTTTTTTCAGAAATTGATCACCCATGAGAAGTTTGAAAGTGCATGTGAAGAACTGAATAACGCATTACTTCGGGAACAGCAGGCTCAAATGCTACTGAATGAGCAGGCACAGCAACTACAGGAATTGAATTATAGACTTGAATTACATTCCAGTGAGGAAGCTGACAAAAACCAAACTCTTGGAGAAGCTGTTAAGGTAGGAAAACACCCCTTGCAGGAGTCCCTTCCTTCCTGCAGGTGAGTGTTTGAGGGAATCACATCTGTCTTTTGAATAGGGAAGTGATCCCAAGAGACAAAATTTTATTCTGTGTGAGCTTATAAGGATGAAACAAGACGTGGCTCTGGGACTTTTAATTCCAAACTTGTATTGAAAATGTAGAAGTAGACTTTGTTAGTTGGGAACCAAGTAGAGATTTTTTCCAGTAATAATTTTATTCTTTAATTAATCTTCCTTATTTTCTCCTTTCTCTAGTTCTTTTTCTTGTTTTATGCCCTCCAAACATTGAAAATCCATGTGTCTTTTGGATTTGAAAGGTTTTCAGTCTCTCTGAATCTTATATTAAGGTTGTGTTTGAGGAGATTAGAAAGAGTTGTTCTCCTTGTCATTTGTTGGTGGGAAAGGTGTTTAGAAGGGAAAAAAGAAGTTTTAATAAAATAATTGTCACTTGGAAAACTTCATTAATGGGTTTAGAACTGTTATATCTCTTGGAGATGTTGCCTGTAAATGGTAATAGAATTTTAGTTTATGATTATATTATTTGTGAAATTTTCACTAGTGAGATTATACACACTGGAATAGAACAACTAATTCCAGGAAAACCAACATAATGTAACACAGCCTACACAGTAGGTATTATATATCATACCTAAATACAGTAAGCAACTCAGAGTGGGTGTATAATTAATTATAAAATTAATATATTTTTATTCTAACAGTTGACTACTAATATGAGTGCTAAAAATAAAATAGGCAAAATTTGTTGAGAACTCACAACCCTTGATGGGATTATTCTCATTTTGTAGATAAGAAAACTGAGATACAAGGAGACACATAATTTGCACAATCATTAGTAAGTTATAGATTGAGGGATTCAGATTTTACATCCATCTTCCTTACATTGACTGTATTACTGATAGGCAGCATACTCATGCTAGGCTCTGTACTGTGGTCTCTATATTTGGTCTCTTTTCTTTAAATTTTTTATATTGTGGTCTCTGAATCATTTTGTTTCATTCTTAAACTACCTCCTGTAAAATTGGTACTGTTATTGTTACCATCTTTTTGATGAAATTGAAAGAGTTCAGTGGACTTGCTCAGGGTCTCCTGGCCCATAAATATAGAAACTGGTAGTTTTTAAAAAAAAAATTATTAAAAATCATTAGCCTAATTTCTTAAGATCTTAGTTTAGTTCAGTTCCCTATTCTTTATATTTTTTTCTTTTTTGCCATTATAAGTAATTCTAAGATAAGCAAGCCTGCAGCTAAATCTTCTTATACATATTGTGATTATTTCCTTAGTATTAACTCCTAGGTAAAGAATTACTAGGTCTACAATGACATATTGGAGAAGAAAATGGCAACTTACTCCAGGATTCTTGCTTGGAGAATTCCATAAACAGAGGAGCCTGGTGGGCTACAGTCCATGGGATTGCAAAGAGTTGGACATGACTGAGTGACTAACACATACACACACAATGACATATATTTTAAATTGTAAATATTATCAATTGGCTTACAGCAAACTTTTAATATTCTCTCCTAAAATGCATGTAAATTTCACTTTTTACTCAAGCTGGCTGTTACTGATACTGTTAAAGCATTTTTTTGACAATTTGATCAATGTATCATTGTTACTAGAATTATATTTCTTTGATTACTCATCAAGTTGAATGTTTTTATAAGTATATTGGCCACTGAACAACATTTTTATGTTCCATATCCCATTAATAGATAAAGTGATTAGCCATGCTTTGAAAAAGCATTTAACTCATATTGGAATCTTTTCTTTTTGAAATAGCTTATAATTATGTGATTATAATTGTATACTATACTATAATTGTATACTATACCTTATATAATTTATATGTATTTATACCTTATATATATAATTTATATTTATACCTTATATACTATACCTTATATAATTTATAATTATAATTTATATTTTAATATAATTATATTATTAATTATACAATCATATTAATTATACTATAATTTATATTTTTATATATTATGAATTATATAAGGTATAAATATATATAAATTATATAAGGTATACTATCTTCCAGCAGGTAAAAAGCTGTTGATATTAATTTCTTTAAAATACCGATAGCTTAAATATTAGGAGAAGAAGGGGAAGACCGAGGATAAGATGGCTGGATGGAATCACCGACTCGATAGACATGAGTTTGGGTAAACTCCAGGAGTTAGTGATGGACAGGGAGGCCTGGTATGCTGTGATTCATGGCGTCGCAAAGAGTCGGACACGACTAAGCGACTGAACTGAACTGAACTGACTGAAGTATTATTGTCAGGAGTGGAGAATTGTTTAATTACCATCTCTTAATTAGAACTAGCAGGTGGTAATGTGAAAATGCTCTCTTGTGGGAGGCAGCATGGTTCAGTGGAAAAAGCTCTGGCCTTGGAACAAATATTTTCAATTTCAAATCCCAATACTGTCACTTTGGCAAATAATTTAGGCTTTCTGAGCCTCAGTTTCCTCTTCTGCAAAATTATGGATAATCATACTAAAGTTATGGAATTTTTATGAGAATTAAGATACTGTTTGAAAAGTAAGTTTGTGCTTGATAAATATTCGTTTGTGCTTTCCAATAACACTTAAATAGGTTTTTCGTGTGTCCTGTATATAAAACTTCTTTTAAAAAATAAACTATTGCTGCTGCTTCTTTATAAAAACAAAATAAGATCATGAATAGAAGATATGGAAAATACAGAAAACAAGTTACTCATAACTTACCATCTATTAACACCACTGTTTACATTTTGCCATTTTGTTTATTATAGAAAGAAAAATGATTAAAGTATTTATAAATCATACTTTGGGCTTGGTGCTCAGAATGGCCTTCCTTCATGATACAGCTAGATTTTGGATAAAATGCTTTATTATAGCAGTGCACTAAAGAGTAATGGAAATCTCCAAGGACAAATACCGAATTCCAACAAAGCCCAGAGGGCAGAAATCAGAGTTGGCATTGTGAATGGTTTCTGGGCTTACCCTGCAGGTGAATTCCAAACTAGTGCTGAAAAGAAAGTTAGCAAGTCCTGTCCGACTCTTGCGATCCCATGAACTGTAGCCTGCCAGGCTCCTCTGTCCATGGGATTCTCTAGACAAGAATACTGGAGTGGCTTGCCATTTCCTTCTCCCCTAGTGCTGGAAGTAGGAGACAAAGATTTAGACTCCCACAAGCAGCTGGACTGTGAATCCTTGATTCCCACATTAAGGAATTGCCTAATAACCTGAATGGGATAATCTCAGGTCAGTAATGTCTAAGTAGAAACCAAGATAAAACTTCCTCTAGAAGAAAGCTTGCCTTTAATTAGTTTTTTTCAAGACTAAGCCACAGACTAAGCTCAACCAAGTAACTGGCTCTTAAATAAATAAGATACGTTAGTCTTACTCTCAGCTACATTGCTAAATAACTTTGTAAATTCTATTAATACTTTGTCTGTACTTCCCAGAAAGGAATTTCTATGTAGTGTGTGTTAATCACTCAGTCATGTTTGACTCTGTGACTTCATGGACTGTGGCCTGCTAGGCTTCTCTATCTGTGGGATTCTCCAGGCAAGAATACTGGAGTGGGTTGCCATTTCCTTCTCCAGGTGATCTTCTAAATCCAGGGATCGAACCTCGGTCTCCTGCATTGCAGGCAGATCTTGACCATCTGAGCCACCAGGGAAGTCCCAATACTTTATCTGTACTTTCCAGAAAGGATTTTCTATGTAGACCATCATATTATTTGTTCTGTAGTACCAGTTTTGTTTCTCTGTTCCAAACCTTAATCCTTTATTTTATCTTCCTTACTGCAATGGCTGGGATACAATGTTGAGGAGAGGTAAAGGCAATTTTAAGAATTATTCCTTAAATTTCTTCATTAAGAATTAAGTTTCGTATAGGTTGCTATGAATTGCTCTAAGTTGATAATCCTTATCAGGTTAAAGGAGTTACCTTCCTAGATCATGGATAATTTTAAAAATCATGAATGAATATTGGATATTATGAATATATTTTATGCATCTGTGGAGTGCAATGTTGGTTGATTGATTTAATCACTAAGTTGTGTCTGACTCTTGTGACCCTATGGACTGTGCTCTGCCAGGATCCTCTGACCCTGGGATTTCCCAGGTGATAATACTGGAGTGGGTTGCCATTTCCTTCTCGGGGTGGGGGGGAGGGTCTTCCTGACCCAGGGGTCGAACCTTGGTCACCTACACTGCAGGTGGATTCTTAACTGATTGAGCCACCAGGGAAGCCTGCGATAGTCATGATTTTCCTCTGTTACTCTCTTAGCAAGTTGAAATATATCAGGAATTGTCAAACTCTGGCTACAGCCTGTGTTTGTATAGTTTGTGAGCTGTGAATTGCTTTTACCTGTTTAAAGGTTCATAAACAATGAAAAATTAAACAAAACCAAAGAAGAATAAGTGAGAGGCTATATGTGGCATACAAAGGCTAAAGTATTTCTTGTGTGCTGACCCCTGAATTACATTAAGTATTCTAATGTTAAAACAGCCTTGCATTCCTGAGGTAAACGCAAGTTGGTTGTGATGATTTTTTCTTTTAACTACTTTGCTACACTCAGTTTAAGATTTTTAACCTAGGACTTTTCAGTCTTTGTGCCGTGATCATGATCACCTTGTAATTTTTCTCTCTCATACTGTCCTTTATACTTTTTGGTATCAGGGCTTCGCTATCATGAAAGGTTTCTTACTCCAAACATCTGGAGTAGAAACTTTTGGATAGAATATAACAAATGAATTATGGGATATATAGCCAAGCTTAAAACAAAATGAAAAAAATGTTCATGTACTGGAAATAAAGAAGATATCCAAAAGCAAATGGTAAGAGGTGGTGAAGTCTAAATGGCTCATTGGGATGTGCAAACCTAGCTGGAGACTGAGGTTGATAGTCATAGTGTTAGGGAAACCTAGGTTTCAAGCCCTGTGGACCGAAAAAGAGCTACCCACGAGAACCATAGGATCTGGAAAGGCTGCCCTTCTAGGAAAATGCAGCCTGGAAAGCCCCTTCCTACTAGCTACAGGGGATTTGATTTTTACTCTAGATATGACTTCCCTGGTAGCTCAGATGTTAAAGAATTTGCCTGCAATGCAGGAGACCCAGGTTCAATCCCTGGATTAGGAAGATCGCCTGGAAAAGGGAATGGCAACCCACTCCAGTATTCTTGCTTGGGAAAATCCCATGGTCAGAGGAGCCTGACAGGCTACAGTCCACGGAGTTACAAAGAGTTGGACATGACTCATACTTCACTTCTGGATGTGGGGTAGCAGAGAAGTCACAAGGAAGCTAGAACCCCAGGCTGGATGTAGGGTCTTAGTATATCCTACTTTTATGTCCAAGGACTATTCAACTGAGGAATTACCTTTAGAATAGTCCAATTCTTGTAGAACCAGTGTGATGTTTTAGAAGTAAGCAAAATATTCAGCAAGGATACTTCTATAACTCACAGAACACACAAAATACTTTTATGGAAAATTCAGCATTACAAACCACGTAAAGAAATGTGTTGTATATCAAATGAGAAAATTTACATCTGAGGTTGTAGGAATACTTAAAGTATTGACAGATGTTTAAGTGTTTTCTAAATGCTTTAAGAAGTAAGACATGGGTAAATATAAGGCAAGAAATGAAAATATAGTCATTGAAATTAAAAACTCAGCAAATGATTTGAACATTGGGGAAAAGATACTAGTGGATTAAAAGTTAGTTGAGGAAGAAATATGCATGGTTCAGTATATTTTGACAAATGTATACATATGTGTAAGTACCACCAGAGTCAAGACAATAGAAATTTTTTGTCCCCCAAATTTCTGTTGTGCTCTTTTGCATTCAGTTCCCTTTTTTTTTAAACACTCTTCCTGCTATAGCCTGGCAGCCACGTACCAGTATCACTCTAGATTAGATTTGTTTTTACTAGAGCTTAACATAAATGGAGTCAGATAGTACGTATTCTTTGTGTCTGACTCCTTTCATTTGATGTAACATTTTGAAATTCATCTGTGTTGTTTCTTTATACTGTTGAGTAGTATTCCATTATGTGGATATACAGCACTTTATTTATCCATTCTCCTATTGATAGGCATTTAGTTTGTTTTCATTTAGGGCCATTATGAATAAAGCTGCTAACATTCCTGTACAAATCCCTATGTGGATATATGTTTTGACTACTCCTGGGTAATACCTAGGAGTGGAAATTCTGGGTCATATGATAAGGGTACATTTAAAATTTTAAGAAATTGCCAAGGTCTTTTTCCAAAGAGGCTGCATGAGTTTGCATTTCCAATGACCTTGGACTATGAGTTCCATTGGCTTCATATCCTGGTGAATACTTGGCACTGTCAGTCTTTTTCTCTGTTCTTGTGAGTGTGTAGTGGTATCTTTCTTGATTTGATTTTGCATTTCACTAATGACTAATGATGTTAAGCATCTTTTAGTATACTTATAATTAGTCATTCATATGTCTTCCTTGGGGCCTCCCTGGTGGCTCAGATGGTAAAGAATCTACTTGTAATGCAGGAGGCCCCAGTTTGATCCCTGGGTCACGTAGTCCCCCTGGAGAAGGGAATGGCAACCCACTCCGGTATTCTTGCCTGGAGAATTCCATGAACAGAGGAGTCTGGCAGGCTACAGTCCATGGGGCCCCAAAGGAATGTCTTCTTTGTGAAATATATGTTCAGAACATTTGATATTATAAGCTTTGGGGTTTTTGTTTTCTTATTCCATTCCAAAGTAGAATTCTTTCTGTTTTCTGTACACAAGTCCTCTGTTGGATGCATATTGAGAATATTATCTTCCATTCTGTGATCTGCCTTTTCATTTTCTTAACAGTGTCGTTCAAGTAGAAGTTGTTTTAAATTTTGAAAAATTTTAAATGTTAAGGTTAATTTTTGTCTTTTACCTAAGAAATGTTTCCTTCTGTGATGCAGAAAGACTTTTGCCTTTATTTTCCTTTAGCCAATTCATGCTTTAAGCTTTTACTTTTAGGTCTATGATTCACTTTGAGTTAATTCTTATATATGATTTCATGTAAGAGTTGAATAGATGTTGAGTTGTTCCAGTGCCCATATATTTACCATAATTGAACTATACTTCCTTTTTATAAGTCTTATATTTTCATCTAGTATTATTTTCCTTCTGCTTTAAAGAAACTTTCTTTAGCATTTTGTACAGTGGATGTGTTTGCTATTGGAAAGTATACGGTAGCCATAAGGGTACCCTCAGTCTGAGAACCTCTGGTGTAAAGTTCTTGAGACGACCCGGGAAAGACAAGAGCCAGAGTAAAGTGGAGGACTGGCTTTAGATAGGAGGGACACTGCCCTGTTATTTATGTAGAAAAAGAGTATTAGATGAGGGCATTAGAGGGTAAACTTTCTCATTGATGTTTCTTTTTTCCTTGTGGAGGAGGCAGATTCATACCTATTGAATAAAGGGGGAATTTGGAGGAGGAAAATAGTTGAAGAGCAGAGAAGATTTGAAATAGTTATCGTAAAGGGTAGAGAGATAAATCAACAATAGAAATATGACCCATGTGCTAGGTAAAAATATAATTGGAGGGCTCCTTTGAGACTGATCATTAGGTTAAACAGTAAATGGGAAAGGATATTTGTTTGATATCATAAAGCAGGATACCTGAATCAGTGCTTTTGGATGCAGAACAAATTATGGGATAAAAGGTTCAGAGTTTGAGTATGGAATGGGATTAAGTAGAGGACATGAAGAGGCCAAGAAAAAAATGAGAGATTGTATTTATAGATGTGTTGCCCATATTATCTTTCAAGTTACCCACATCTATAGAGTAGATATTGGAGTGGGTTAAAAGCTATGAACCAGTTGCATACAGCAGAGAATCAGCATAAGTGTATTTTCAATGTGTAGTATTTCCAGTGTATGTAATTGAGTCCAGCATTAGAGCTGTACTAACATGGTAGCCGCTAGCCACATGTGTCTACTTAAATTAATTAAAATTAAGAATTCAGTTCCTCATCACTCCATCTGCATTTCGAGTATGGAGTAGCCTCCTGTGTCTAGCGACTGCCGTATTAGCGACACAGATACAGGAAGCACCTATCACAGAAAGATCTATTGGACAGTGCTGGTGCGGAGGACAGGTGCGTCTGGGCCTGTCACAGACCCAGTAGGCACGGAAATGGACTCTTCACTGTAATATTCTTTCCTTTAGGCAGACACATTTTAGAGCCAAAGGGCTTAGGAAAGATAAGCTGTATTGCCGATTGAGTTAATAGAACTACTATGATAGTTGTAAAGTCTCTAAGAACTCTGAAGTCAGTGAAGGGAGCATACTCTGAAGACAGAAACTATAGTTAAATAATAACACATCTCTCTCTTATTGGGAACTATAGACAAACGAATATGGGAAACATAGTATGGAAAAAAGCATAGCAAATTGAAGATTTGTTTATGTTTTCCTTATTCCCCAGTCCCTTCCTGAGATATTTTATGTTGTTGACCTGGCCTATAGTACCTTTAGTGCTACTACCCTTCTGAGCAAGTTTGCTAGGTAACCTTTATATAATATGGGTAGTCTGTAAAATAACAAAAGCTACATTTCCAATGTATCTTTTTTTTCAATGACTCTGAGTAAGCTTTTGTTTAAATATAGTAATTACTTAAATGAAGCATTTTATCCGGGATCCTGCCTTATGTGTTTTTATGTTTAATAGAACGCAGATTCTGGTTATTGGTAGACTGTTGGTATTAATGGAGTAGGTGAAAGAATGATTGACAGAAAACATTGTTACTGCAATGAGAGAGCTGGCCTGTGGTTACAATACTTTAAGACCTAATACAGAAAAGTGTACCTTAAAATGGGTTTGCTGTGACAGTACCTAAAGGATGAGGCACTGGCAGAGAGGTCAGGAAGTTTGTGGTGTGGAAATTGGTATCAGAAGTGGAAAGATGGAAATTCAGGTAAGCCGTGGCAAAACACTTGATAAAGCTACACTTGTGATAATTTAGGAAGCTAACTTCCCCTGTAGTTCTAGGGAAAGTGGTTGATGTGTGTTGGCTTCGACATTCTGCTTTGAACAGGGTATTATAAGAAAGAAGGGAACTCAGGAAAGAATTAGTTGACTTATGAATATAAATGAAAGGGCAGAGAGAGAGAGAGAGAGAGAGAGAGAGTCAAAATCTGGGGCCGAAAGGAGCTGGTTATGACTCAAGCCCATGGCATAGAAAATTGGGGTATGCGTTCTTACTCTAACCTGCTATCTTAGATGCCTTCACGATAACCACCATTAAGTTCAGGTGAGCTTCCCTGGTAGCTCAGCTGGTAAAGAATCTGCCTGCAATGGGAGACCCAGGTTTGATCCCTGGGTTGGGAACATCCCCTGGAGGAGGGCTTGGCAACCCACTCCAGTAGTCTTGCCTGGAGAATCCCCATGGATGGAGGAGCCTGGCGGGCTACAGTCCATGGGGTGGCAAAGAGTTGGACATGACTGAGCGACTGAGCATAGCACACTATACCAGTGTGCATCACTGGAAGACCGCTGGTGAGGATCATCTCCAAGAAAGAACCTTGTATTTATTGGTGCATGGCACCGACTGGAAGTAAACAAGTTTAAAATGTACCGAGTGTTGCCGAGACTAAAATTGTTGTTGCTCAGTCACTAATTCATATCTGACTCTGCAGCACTATGGACAGGAGCACAGCAGGCTTCCCTGTCCCGCACCGTCTCCCGGGGTTTGCTCACATTCATGTCCATTGAGTCATGATGCTATTCAGCCATTTCATCCTCTGTCACCCTCTTTTCCTCTTGCCCTCAATACTTCCCGGCATCAGGGTCTTTTCCAATGAGACAGCTCTTCACATCAGGTGGCCAAAATATTGGAGCTTCAGCTTCAGCATCAGTCCTTCCAATGAATACTCAGGGTAGATTTCCTTTAGGATTGACTAGTTTGATCTCCTTATACTCCAGGGGACTCTCGACTAAAAGAATCTTTTACTCTTTGAGTCTTAAACAATAAAGCTTAAATGGTCTATTCATATATCATTTTAATTGATGCACAGAATTCCATACTGTAAATAAGTTGCATTTATTTAGTTATTCATCTACGATGGACATTAGATTTATATCAGTTTTTAAGATATTATAGATTTGAAGAAGAAGGCTGAATTCCTGGCAAGGCCATGATAGATCTAGTTCTGGTACATACCCTAAACTCAATAAATTTTTTATTGAATTTAGTCATATGGTAGAACTACTATTTGCATCTGCATATACACTGGAATAATTGGTCAATATAATTCATTTTAGGATAGGGACCTGTGATTTGCAGTTTCAATGAATGGAAGGCCTTGAGAATACTGTGGTTTTGGGCATTTGTGGTATTCCTCTGCACTTGAGGTATTCCTTTGAAAAAGGATAATATTCCTAGTGTTAATCAGTTCTATCAGTTACAGAGAAATATTGACAGACAAAGCATCTGAAATAGCCCATTGGTCTCCCCAAATAATACTGATACCTGTAACTGGTCCCAACCTGGTCAGTATTATTTGGGGAGACCAATGGGTCATTTCAGATGCTTTGTCTGTCAATATTTCTCTGTAACTGATAGAACTGATTAGGAAAATGGAAGGCCTTGAGAATGCTGTGGTGTTGGCATTTGTGGTATTCCTCTTTGCACTTGAGGTATTCCTTTATTCACAGCAGATCCCCCATATACTAGCTCCTTTGTCTGACCCAACTCCTGTTCCTGTGTGCCCTTCATCCTCATGTTCCATCCTCTGCTGACTCTGGCTGCCCTGCTTCCTCTGTCAGAGCTGAGCAGCCTCACGGGGTCTCCAGGCTTGTGCCTCTTCCCCACTGCCTGTCTCATCCTCTGCCTTCTTGCAGCTGTTTTGCCTTTACCTTGTTCATGTCTCTTTTTTAACAGAAAATGAACTCTGTGCTTTATTATTTTCCTATTCCAAAACTTAATTATGCTTACACTATGGTTAGGAAAGAAGTAAGAAGAAAAAAGGGTATGCTTTTCAGATTTCACAGGAAATAATTGGCGAAGATATTTTGGAGTAATTGTGGCAAAAGGTCACATTTTATGAATATTTGCCTTCTTTTTATTTAATAGTAACCTAACCTTTATATTATTAATATTATTTGCAATACTCTGCAGTTACAGAATGTGAATGTTGCAATGAAGTCATTTATTTACGTAATTTTGAATAAATAGCCAAATTTTCTCTAGTAATCTTTTACACAAAAGAGCCCTCAAATTAACTTGCTTTAAAAAATTTAAACATTTTTTAGTTGATGAACCATGATTATAATAATAATTAACATCTATCATGTAACCTATTTTCATAAAGTAGGATTATTAGCATCATTACTTAATTTAAAAGTCTTATCATTTTTAACTTTAATCCCATATATGTATTTTTTATCTTTCTAATGATTTATACCATTGAGACCTATAGGGTAGTCAATTATATTTCAAGGTCAGAGAAAGAAGAATTAAGAAAACAAAAGCTCTCAGATAATTTTTAAAAAAATAATAATTTAGCAGAAGACTCAGGTTAGAGGCTAGAAGATTGACAGAGAGTTTTTCTCCCCATTTATGTTAGTCTGGGCACAACAGAAAAATGCATATAAAATAAAATGCATTTTCTTTTAAATTTATTGTGATATTTTCCTTTTTTTCAAAGTATAGATTCTCATATACTTTTAAGACACTTTTTTCCATGTATATTTGTCCTTTATGAATAGTAATTATCATGCTTCTTCATGCATGTTCTAAGTCACTTTGTTTGTGTCTGACTCTTTGCGATCTTATGGACCATGGCCCTCCAGGTTCCTATGTCCATGGATTCTCCAGGCAAGAATCCTGGAGTGGGTTGCCATTTCCTTCTCCAGGGGATCTTCCCAACCCAGGGATTGAACCCATGTCTCTTACATCTCCTGCATTGGCAGGTGAGTTCTTTACCTCTAGTGTCACCTGAGAAACCCATCATGCTTCTTGTTTTGTTTTTTTCTTTTCTTGTTACTTTTCTCAGTCACTCAGTCATGTCCAACTTTTTGCAACCCCATGGACTGTAGCATGCCAGGCTTCCCTGTCCTTCACCATCTCCCAGAGTTTGCTCAAATTCGTGTCCATCAAGTCAGTGATGCCATCCAACATCTCATCCACTGTTGTCCTCGTCTCCTCCTGCCTTCAGTCTTTCCCAGTTTCAGGGTCTTTTCCAGTCAGTCAGCTCTTTGCATGAGGGGGCCAAAGTATTGAAGCTTTAGCTTCAGCATCAGTCTTTCCAATGAATATTCAAGACTGATTTCCTTTAGAATTGGCTGGATTTGATCTACTTGCAGTCCACGGGACTCTCAAGAGTCTTCTCCAACACCACAGCTCAAAAGCATCAATTCTTTGGTGCTCAGCCTTCTTTATGGTCCAACTCTCACATCCATACATGACTGCTGGAAAAACCATAGTTTTGACTGTACAGACCTTTGTCGGCAAAGTAATGTCTCTGCTTTTTAATATGCTGTATAGATTTGTCATAGCTTTTCCTCCAAGGAGCAAGTGTCTTTTAATTTCATGGCTGCAGTCGCCATCATGCTTCTTAATTGAGTGTGAGTGCTAACCTTTGATTGGGCTTCCCTGGTGGCTCAGTGGTAAAGAATCCACCTGCAGTGCAGGATATGTGGGTTCAATCCCTGGATCGGGAACATTCCTTGGAGAAGAAAATGGCAACCCACCCCAGTATTTTTGCCTGGGAAATCCCAGAAACAGAGGAGCCTGGCGGGCTACAGTCCTTGGGGTTGCATAGAGTTGGACAGGACTTAACGTCCTAATAACCACCACTACCACCACCACCACCACCATCACCTTTGGATAGATTATATATTTAAATATTACTTTAAATACTTTGAATTATGCAGTTCAACTTCGTGTAAAATTTTTTACAAGTGTCATTTTTGTTTGCTTTTTCTGATTAAACATGCTCTCAGTAAGAAAAACTTTAAAAACACAGAAGAAACAAAGATAATTTTTTTTGTAATCCCATCATCATCCATATATAAACATTATGAGTATTTTGACAAAACCGGAAGTATGGTATATATGTAGTTTTGTATTATGTTTTTGGGGGCAGAATGACATTGTTTATATTTGCATCATATAACCATGTATTGGAATATATACAGTGGTTATGCAAAAAATGGAAACAGAGACCAGTTAGATGCTAAGAGTTAATTTAGACCAGCGATGATAGTGGCTTGAGGGGGCTGGTAGGAGTAAAGAGTGGTGAGATTCTGGACTTATTTGCATTTTGACAGTAAAGCTTACAGAATTTCTGATGATTTGTATGTGAAGTGTGAGAGAGATGAATCAAGGATGATCTTCAGCAATTGGGTGAATGAGATTGATACTTAAGCTGTCAGTTATTTTAATAAGCCATGTAATATTCCATCATGTGAATGTACTTAAATGTATTTAAATGTTTTCCTGTTGTTGGATATTCAGATTATATCCATTTTTTGCTGTTAAAAATTAATATGTATATCTTACAATTAAGTCTTTGACCGTGGAGTTGATTGTATTCTCAAGATAGAGCTCAAGATGCAGATTTTTTGGGTTCAAAAGATATAGCTCTTATAAAGTGGTGTGTGTGTCTTTAAAGATGTGAATATTTTTTCAGAACCCATGTTTACATTGAGTGTATACGTTTGACAGGGTGTATAAGAGCACCTACTTCACCCCATCCTCATCGGCTTTGGGTGTCAATACATATTATTGTGAAAACACAAGTAACAGCAAATCAAAACTAGGAACCTTGGCCAGTTTGGCAAATAAGAAATGATATATTGTTTTGTTTTGCATTGAGCCTAAAGAGGAACAGTGAATTTCCCCACACACAGATGTTTCTTGTTCACATAGTTCTGTGTGAAGGTAATTTGCTACTTGTAGTGTGGTAGTGGTGGTGGTGGTTTAGTTGCTATGTCATGGACTGTAGCCCACCAGGCTCCTCTGTCCTTGGGGTTCTCCAGGCAAGAATACTGGAGTGGGTTGCCATTTCCTTCTCCAATTTGTAGTGTAGTTTTAGGAAAGAGGAAGAACTAACATTTCTGAGCATATACTTCAGTTAGATATATTGTGAGGCACTTCATATTATTTTATTTAACAGTTACAAATGTTCAGAGATAAGTATTATTGTTTAAATTTTATATATGAAGAAACATATCTGCAGAGAATTTGTCAATATACATACTGAAGTTGCTTTATAGAGAACAGAATACATTTATTAATATTGCTTGAAAGCCTTCTCTTTGGGACATTAATAGGCTTAAAGAGTATTACTGTTGATAAATTATCCTACTAATTTGTTACAACATGAAATTTTAATATATTTTAGAAATAGAGAATGCTTGCTTCATACCTATTTAATGGGTAAGTTGATAAGTATTGTATGGTTTTTTGGTGTATTATAAGACTGTTTTCCATGACAGTAAAAAATTATTTGCCTTTTCACAAATTCATTCTTAAGTTAGTTTTTGAACAGACATTATTACTTCTACACTTGAAAACATGCATATTCCTGTCACCTGTCGTATGTTGCCTACTTAAGGAAAATTCAGTAGTAATGACTCTTACTTTCCCTTATCAATCCTCTTAATCATACTCTGAATTAAGCTACATAGAAGAGAAAATTCTCTCTTGAGCTTTATAAGAAGAAATTGTACAATTTAATTTCAAAAGTCCCATTTTAATATATAAAAAATACTATGTGGACTTCTATATTCTCACTCATATTCATGTATATACATATATACACATACCCTGTTATATGTATATACATACATATACTATACAATTGTGAGCTTACCCGGTGTCTCAGTGGGTAAAGAATCTACCTTCAATGCATTAGATGCAAGAGACATGGGTTTGATCCCTGGAAGGGGAAGATCCTCTGAAGGAGGGCTTGGCAGCCTACTCCAGTATGCTGGCCTAGAGATTCCCATGGACAGAGGAGCCTGGCGGGCTGCAGTCCATGAGATCACAAAGAGTCAGATGTGACTGAGCATGCATGTGTGCACTATACAATTGTACACTTTATAAAAATAAATTATAATACTTCAGGTGTGTATATATTTCATTTATGTGTAAATTGCATATATATTTAATTGTGTATTTATATATTTTGTTATATGTATGTTATATATATTAAATAGATATTAATGCAGTTTATCAATGTAACAATTTTGTGTATGGTTATATATTTTTACTTCTATATATTACTTATCTATGTAAATATATAAACTATACATGTATGTATATCTGAATGTATTTAGGACTGTATATTGTTAGAAACCTGTTCTAGGACATGTTTTGGGTGTGGTCTTTGTCATTTGCGTGTTCAGTCTTCTACTGACTTTTTGCCCTTAAGGTCGGTTCACCCTAAGTTGGAAGGTGTGTGCTGCCCCTGGGTTTTGGCAAGTACTTTTATTCACATGATCTTATGGTCTGAATTTACAAAGCCTGTGCCTTAGTAAGATCTAGATTTCACAGATTTTCTTTTTTTTTTCTTTCTATTTTTTTTTTTTTTTTTTTGCAATTAAGTAAAATCTTTTACTGAAGTAGTAGAACAGAGCAAAGTTCATGCAGGAAGCTGGCTGATTTCTGTCATATAAACTCTTTAAGAAATGAATATCTGTGTACAATTAGGTATCTTTCTAATTGTTTACTATTTATTCCCAGACTCATCATTGCACCTTGATTGGAATGGTTCCTTTTAATTTACTCTGGGGCTTTCCAGATGGCCCAGTGGTACAGAACCCACCTGCCAGTGCAGGAGACATGGGTTCTATCCCAGGGTCGGGAAGATCCCCTGGAAAAGAAAATGGCAACCCACTCCAGTGTTTCTTGCCTGGGAATTCTCATGGACAGAGGAACCTGACGGGTTATAGTCTTTGGGGTGGCAAAGAGTCAGATATGACTTAGCAACTAAAATAACAATATATACATGTATCTGTTGTCCCCCCAATTCTGCTCACCTGAAACTATCACAATATTATTAGTCAGTTATACCCCAATACAAAATAAAAAATTCCAAAAAAGCCCACTGCAATAACAAATTGACTCTGATAGCTCCTAGTGGCCAAATCATTGTTTGAATCCCATCTTGGCTCACAGTATTATTGTGAGATGGTCATTAATCCATGTGGCTTTGAGACTTGAGGCCAGTCTGCTGTTAAAATATTTCCTTTCCTCTTGGCTTCTCAGAACTGGATTGTGGAAATCCATTTCCTTCTGAGGTCGCACTAGTGGTTAAAAACCCGCCTGCCAATGCAGGAGATGTAAGAGATGCGGGTTCTAACCCCGGGCAGGAAGAACCCCTGGAGGAGAAAATGGCAGCTCACTCCAGTATTCTTGCCTGGAGAATCCCATGGACAGAGGAGCCTGGTAGGCTATAGTCCATGAGGTCACAAAGATTCAGACACAACTGAAGCAATTTAGTACACAATTCATTTACTACACTTAATGGATTCCCGGGTGCCTCAGGTGGTAAAGAATCTGCCTGCAACGTGGGAGATCCGGGTTCAGTGCCTGGGTCGGGACGATCCCCTGGAGAAGGAAATGGTAATCCATTCCACTGTTCTGGCCTGGAGAATCCCATGGATAGAGGAGCCTGGTGGTCTATAGTCTACCGGGTCGCAAAGAGTTGGACATGACTGAGCGACTAATGCACACACCACATACTTAGAGGAAAGTTGGAAGAACTTCCTTTTTCTCTTTTTTAAATGTAATTCTCCCAAATGTCTCCTCTCATAGCATGGGAGTAGGAAATGGAATCACCCCAGCTTTTCTTCTTCTTCCACTTACTGATTGAATTTCAGATGAAAATATTTTTTCTAGTTCACAGGATTAGAAATAAGACCCATTGATTTGCCTCATGTTTGCAGAATTCATATTGCTACAGCCTTCTGCCTTAAGAACTCCAATCCCATAATTGGTAACTGGAAGTACAGACAAGGAGTAGATGAGACTAGGCAGTGGTGGGTGGTGGGCGGCAATCCCAATTTTAGTTCAGAGCGTGTTTCTCTGATGTAGGCAAGTGGGAATGTGACTCTCACACCTTTGGATTTCCATGAGGATTTTGAATCACACTCATAACTCCTATGGATTAGATGCTTTGTACGTATTTTCTGTAATCTTTGCAGTTACCTGGAAAGATAACATAGAATACATAAATATAAATTATGAATATAAAATGAACTAAGGATCAGAGTTATGAACACATTTTCCAAGAGTCACATATTTGTAGATTTTGGACTCAGAATATGAAATCAGGGTCTGCCCAACCCTAGTCTATTCTATTTCCAATATACATTTTCTTTCAGAGTTTGGGGAATTTTTTTTTCCCTCTATGAGAGATTTTTTTAAAAAAGAGAATTGGTGAAAATAGCTACAAATGGAAATTGGAATAATTCTCGAAGTGTCTTAATCTGCAGCTATTTAGCTTTCAAATACTTTTCTTCAACTTGAGTGTTTATAATTTAGACTATTTGAAGTTCAGTTCAGTAGTGATGATAGGAGGGTACCAAAATGAGGTGAGCCTCAGAGCAGTAACATTTCTACCCTGTACAATAATACTCAATATATGCTTCAGAATACATTCTCATTTCCTCCTGTTTTTTCCTCTTTTCTCTTTCTGGGACATCGGTTAGTATGTCAGAAGTCAAATATCCTGACTTGATCCTTTGTGGTTCTTATAATTTATCTTCTTTGTTCTCGTTACATTTTAGATTCAGGCACAGCCTATAAGTTTGTCTTAATTTTTCTATTTAAATATTTTATATTGGTATCATATTTTTAATTTCTCAGAATTGCTTTATTTCCCTGGTTCTCTTTTTGTACCAGCTTTTTAGAAATATAGTTTCTGTATTTTCTTAAATTGGTGTTTTTTTTAAAATTGTGTGTTTTAATAGGCAATAAACAATTTATTAAGATTTCTTTCTCCTGAGCTCTTTATTATATGTGTGTGTGTGTGTGTGTGTGTATATATATATATATATTTTTTTTTTTTTTTCCCCATTTGTTTTTCTTACTCTTTCTTTCATGTTGGAGGTGTGGATGACTGTGTTTTTCCCAAATGGCCACAGTGGTATTTCTGGTCCCACAAATGCTTCCTGAACTTTCTATTCTCATATCAAGAAGTGAAGTCTACTTCCCTGTCTGAAGTTGTGCGGCGCTTTTGGCTGTCCCTGTGGGTAGAACAAGAGGCTTCCGAGGTGATGCAGTGGTTAAGGATCTGCCTGCCAATGCAGGAGGTGCATGAGATGAGTGTTTGATCCCTGGGCGAGAAGATCCCCTGTATTCTTGCCTGGAAAAGTCCATGGACAGAGGAGCCTGGCAGGGTACAGTCTGCAGGGCCATAAAGAGCTGGACACAACTGCGTGACAAGGGCAGAGTGACCCTGCAGGGCTTGCAGACCCAGGTCACGGGAGGCAGCCCGGCTCTGGGCTGCTCGCTCTCTCGCTGTCACTCTCGCCTCTCACTGTCATCTCTCTCTGGGCTCTCTCAGCGTTCTCCGTTGGAATCTTGCCATCATTCTCTGAGGAGGTCCAGGTCACGTGCTGTACTATGTAGGGCTGCTTTCAGCCAGCAGCTCCAGCCAAGTTCTCCTTCAAGAAGCCAGCAGCCACGGCCAGACATGGGAATGAGCCTTCAGATGATTTCACACTGCAGCCTTCTGCCAAGGCCCCAGTTATCAAGGAGCAGAGCCTGCAGTCCTTGCTGTGCCCTGTTTTATTTCCTGATCCCAGAATGCATGAGCCTAATAAATTGTTTTACACCACTGCAGTTTGGAGTCATTTGTTATGTAGCCTTAGAAACTGGAACCTAGGCTTTTCTCAAATTTATGGTAAGGCTTGTTTGGTCATTCACACTTAGAGATGAAGAAAAAGAAGTTAATTAGGAGCTCTTTGTACAGAGACAAGCCTTGATGGCTGGCTGACTTTCCTTTAGAGTGAATGGGCTGTGAGCCGGTTGTTAGGCTGGGTGACCCCCAAATGCAGATATTGGTCTTTGTTCTGTGGCACTCTCACTCATACCTAGCTGCCTTTTTCTCTCTTCGAGAGCTCAAATCTTATTTGGTTTTGGTTTGTTTTATGGAATGAATTTATGTTTTCCTTGCTGGTAGATGTCTGTATACAGAGGAGTCTGCCTGTTTAGGGGAGGGGCATATGGGTGTGGTTGATTATTTTGAGTGTTGTCTTTCACCTGATTTCTGTCTTCTGCCCCTGGACTTGCCCCTGCCATGTACCGCGTACCTTGCGTTTTCACATCTTGAGTCTCTTTCAGTTTGTAGAGCACCATCTCCCTTCTTTTCTGTAGTCATCTTCCACTTAGACTCTAGGCTGAAGCTTCCTCTACTGCACTTCACTTTTTTCCAGCTGTTTTTGCTTTTCATGTATATCTTTTGAAAATTTTCTTCTATAGATAGCCAGTCTCCCTTTTTATTGTTTTTTGTTGATACTTTTTCCTAAAACAGAGTTTTCACAGGGAGAGAAAATGTCGTTTTGAACTGGACTTTGAGCCTTCTTGAGTCAATTGCCTGACTATGTATTTCTATAGAAATATTTCATTTCATTTACGTTTGAAAATGTGTTCATATATACCTGGGAGTATGCTATATCTTTGCTTATACTCATTAAAAGTTAGCATATGTCTGATACTATCTATCTTGCTCCTTGATTAGTGTGTGTGTTTAATCTGATTAAGCTAGTTGGGTGACACTGTCTTAAGTTTTGTTGTAGATTGAATAAACCTTTTGGGTTTAAAAATCTTGTGATACTCTAGTTGTGAAACCTCTAGTTTCACGTATCCAAATTGTTGAAGCTGAGTAGGCTTTTCTCATTGTAAGCTATGCCTGACCAATTAATGTTAGAATTCTCCGTACATGATCTGCTTTTCTCTGGGTCAGAGTGAGGGAAAAGGACTAACTTTGTTATTTCTTACTACCCACTTAAAATCTGAGATAGAACTTTTCTTTATTAGAAATCTTTAATTGCAGAGCTTCTTAACAGAATGAATATAGAGGCTATAGAATGGAGAGGAATAAAGGATGAATTAATATTTTGCTTTGTAAGATTAATAATATTTCTACCATAAAGAGATAGGATGAGGGATCAGTTTGGGGAATGCAAGAAAGATTTTGATTTCACATTTTGGTTTTATTTAATTTGATCATCATCAATGAAATAAAATGATCATAAATTTGAGGAAAATATAATTGGTAGTAGTTGTAAAGTATGGTGAAAGAGGTAAGGAGTAGATGAAATATCTTGGAAGATTTGAAAGGAAGAGCAGACACCTATAGGAGAGATCTAAATTTGGAAGGCAATAAGAAAAAGAGGTATAGAAAAACAGGACCTTAAAAGGGGATTCGATCCCTAGGTTGGGAAGATCCCCTGAAGAAGGGAATGTCTGCCCACTCCAGTGTTCTTGCCTGGAGATTTCCACTGGCAGAGGAGCCTTTCGGGGACTATAGCTCATGGGGTTGCAAAGAGTCAGATAGGACTGAGTGATTAACACTTTCACTTTCAAATAAGTTGTATGTGAATAGTTTCATTGAAAACATTTCCAATGGTGTCAAATGCCCAGAAATAGTGTGTAGTAAGTTTGAATCAGTGTTGAAAATATCTCTGTATAGGCTTAGATTTAAAAAGAATATTTTTATTGATTTATTTTTACTGTGCTGGGTTTTCTTTCCTGCACGGGCTTCTCTCTAGTTGTGGAGAGCAGGGACAACTCTGTAGTTGCAGTGCACAGGCTTCTCATCGAGGTAGCTTCTCTTGTTGCAGAGCCCAGGCCCTAGGACGCACGGGCTTCAGGAGTTGCAACGCGTGAGCTCAGTAGTTGTGCCTCCTGGGCTTTAGAGCACAAGCTCAGTAGTCGTGGTAGTTGCTCTGCAGCATGTAGAATCTTCTGGATCAGGGATTGAACCCGTGTCTCCTGCGTTGGCAGGCAGATTCTTTACATTGAGCTAGCAGGGAAGCCCTAGGCTTAGATTATAAGTAGCAACTCATTAAGAGAAGATATTTTTCAAAGGAAAAATTTATTCCATGAATAGCTGCTCCTGTTCCCAGGTACATCTCAGTTTACTGGGAGAGAACAGGTAAGTGTACACTTAGGTATAGTGCAGAGTAGACAGGGCCAGCACAGAGACAGAAGGTGCTAACGAAGCCTGAATGATAAAATGTGTAAAAGCCATTTGTTGTCAGAGAATTAAGGTTTTCAGTAAAACTGTTTCTCTCTGCAAGATTATTTTACTCTTCTCTAAAAAGATGTCAGAAAATTAGCTTCTGTTTATTTGAAGAAAGAGTCACCAGGGTTTATATATCCTTAGTTTATAAGTGAGCTTTCTCCCTCTTGATTGGCGTGTGGAAGAGGCTGGAAGGTGGACACCGACACATGGAGTCCTGCCTTGGCTACAACAGTGGTGGAACCAGAAACCAGACTTCAGACTTTATCTATTGAGTGATAATTGTGTCTGGTTCTTTGCTAGACACTTCAAATATATTATCACATTCAATGCTTATAGCAGCCCATTATATAGGTAGCATAATTTCTTGTTTTGCAGATTAGGAAAATAAAACTCAGGGATGTTAGTAATTTGACCAAAGTTCCTTAGCAAGTAAATATTAAAGTAGGAATTTGTATTTAGATTTGTTGGCTTTAAAATCCCTACTCTTCTATTACATTTGCTTTGTGGATGGACAATGAAAGTAGTAGATACAGACTTTTACTTTTGGGGAATTAACAATGATGAAAAGAAAAAATGATATATGATAACCTGGAGGAAGATTCTGATAAAGTGAAGTTTAAAAAAAAGAAGACCACATAGGTATGTCTGAATGGAAGGCTGTGACTCTGAAAATACATAAAGATGAGAGAGAATGAGAAGACAAGAAGAGAGAGATGAAAGATCTGAGGATGTGAGATTGGGTAAATAGGGTACCGTGAAAGTTAGTTACTAATTTTAAGGTCTAAATTATCTAAAAGTTAAATAGCTATTAATCTGTTTACCATGTGTTTTCTCTCTCACTGAGAAGACTGCAAAATTTGCTATACAAGAGATTCATCTTATATATGTTAAAACTATGTATATGTATAAGAACTATGTTAAAACTCTATGAAAGAGCTCTGTGTCATAATGGTAGCAAATATGAAAAGCTTATTCCTGAATGAGTGAGAGTGGGGAAGTATGTGAAGATTAAGGAGAATAAACTTATCTGTCGTCTTTGGTAGAGAAGTTGGTATTCTGTTGTGTTGCTGAGATTTGACTAAGTTTTTGGCCCTCGAGCAGTGATACAACTGGTACAGAAAATCCCTTGTTGGAAGGCTCTTTGGGATAGTTTTTATACTTTCATAGGTGACTAAGACATTAAGTGAATATCTGGTTTAAACTAAATATCCTTACAAGAATTGTTGTCTGTTTCTATGGTGGTGAAAAGTTCTGAGAAGTAAGACTTGAAAGATAACCAGATCTGGATGACCTGTTGAGATTTACTTTAGCTTTAACTGTTTCACATACATTATACACAGGGTGTATGTAAACAACCTCTATAGTATTATAATTCATATGTTATTCCAGTGACTGAAGAAAGTGGTATTTATTCTCTCCAGTGCTGTACTGTTATTGTTTGCTGCTTTATTAGACAGAAAGCATTTTAAAAATGAGATTTCCCCCCAAATGAAACAACCCCCCCAAACAACTACCAAATCTTTCCAATCAATTCTAAAGACAATAAAGTCCATTATAATAGGAAGTGTAGACACTGGGGTGGAGATATTCTTCTTTAATGTTATCCTCTTTCTCACATGAAACCATGTACTTAGAGTCTTTGGCCATGATATCAGAAACTTTTCTCTCTGAACTACTGATTCTCTGCTTATTATTTATTGGGAGTAGAAAATGAAGCTGTTGGATATTGGGAGACAATCAAGAATCAATTAGTATTGTGCATTTTTGCAATCCTATAAAGATAGATTGAAAACACTGTTTAAAATTATGTAGACTCCTTCATGTTGATGTTTGACAGAAAACAACAAAATTCTGTAAAGCAATTATCCTTCAATTAAAGAATAAGTTTAAAAAATAAAAAAATAAAATAAACCTCAAGCCCCACAAAAATAAAGAATTATGTAGATTCTTATGTATTTAGAAATTGAACATAGAGACCTTGTTGAATGTATTTAAATTTGAGTGATTCATCAAATTATAAATGAATTCCTTTGAGCCATTTACCAATTTTGGCTCTCTCCCTCAACTTTTCTTAAGGCCATCTCTTAATTTTTATGATCACAGAACTGTATTTTGTAAGTACTTTAAGATATATTAGCAGCTTCAAAGATCAAATGAAAATGAAACTAGAAGTTAGGTCATGTAAAAGAAAGGCACCTCACTAGGAGTATTTTTAGTGTCTAAGAAGTAAAACCACACTTGACACTTTCTTAATCTTCTATTTCTATTAACTTATGAAACCTGGAACTGGAGGCTTAATGGTATTATTTCTACATTGTAATTATACTAATAAACATCTTTGTCCATGACCTTGGAATTTGCAGTGCAGTAGGAAAGATTTATCGACTTATGCTTTGGAAGAAGAATGGGATTATTGCATAAGTAGATTGCATGCTAAGCACATGTACTCGCATACCATTTATTCCAGTTAGTTTGAGCTGTTAACTCGCCTTTAGATTTTCTTTCAAAAATAGAGAGGGTTCTTGTTAAATCCAGATTCCTAAGAGATCTTTGTTACATTATTGAGTTGACTACAAAGTAACTACTTTACCTTGAAATGCACAGGAAGAATCAATAGGCCTACAAAACTGCCTTTTAAGAAAATGTTTGAAATCATATTTTTCCTGGTAGCCTAAATATCAGCGTGTATGATTTTCCTTGGTTTCTGTCTTTCTCTGGTCTTGTTGCAGTATTAAAGTCCCTTCGAGTTAGAGGCTGTTTGAGTGTTTGGGGTTTGATTTCTCTTTTGTCCCCTGCCCCAGCCTCCTCTTTGTTTGTCTTACTTTCTGTGAAGAAGCTCTGCTTACAAGGAATTTTCCTTCGGGTGCCTTTACTTTTTATCTTAATGTAATATCCCTATGATCTCCATTTCCTTTCACTATAGTTGAAGTCTAAAAATATTTTATTTTTTAAGCTTTTAGTTGTGCAACACCATAGAAAGGCCCCAAAAGTCTACAGTGGGCGTTTGCATGTTGAAACCTCTTCTCAAGTGACGTACGAGTCAAATCTCTTTCTCCTCTAATTAGACCTTATTCAGTTGTGACTGGCATTTGATCTCTTGGCACTCTGTCCTTAAATGAAGTTAAATTTTAGTCTGAAATATACATTTCAGTCTGAAAGCCAGCATTTTCAAGTGTATGTAAACTATTTGGAATTTTGTAAATGATACTCATTTATATTATGCCGCATAAAATACATAATGACTGAAGTTGATTTTTGCCATGTTAAATGAGAGTCTTTAGTTTGAATAATTTCTTCTATGATTAATTGAATTGATACTAGTTTCAAGATACTTTATTATAAAATGCACTTTTATAAATTTATAACTTGTATTTGCTCAGTGGTTTATTTTATTGTTAACTATGAAGGGGGTTCTCTGTAATTTTATAAACATCCTTTGTGGACTGTGGTTTCAGGAACTGTTTGAATTTTATTAGCATTTGTTGCTGAGTTAGATATTAGTTTCTCAGAACTCTGCTAAGTAATGTGCAGATAATATTTCACCTATTACTAAAATAATTTTTGAGATAAATATTATTATCCATAATTAACAGATGAGGAAACCAAGGCACAGAGAATTTAACTAATCCCAGGTTGCCAAGCTAGTAATTGGTAGTACAAGGACTGAGCCCAGAGATGTTGATTAATAATGATGTTAATAATAGTAAGACTTTTCTCCCAACTGAGTTAATTGTAGTGAATGGATGAACCTAGAGCCTCTTAAACAGAGTGAAGTAAATCAGAAAGAGAAAGACAAGTATATATATTAACACATATATATAGAATTTAGAAAAATGGTACTGATGAGCCTAGTAGAGAACAGACTTGTGGACGCAATGGGGGAAGGTGAGGGTGGGATGAATTGAGAAAGTAACATTGATATATATATACTATCACGTGTGAAATAGTGAGAAGTTGCTATGTGACAGGGAGCCTAACCTTACGGTACACTGTGATGACCTAGAAGGGAGGGATTTGAGGATGGGGGCCAGGCTCACCAGGGAGAAGATATATATGTAATTATGACTGATTCACATTGTTGTAGAGAAGAAACCAACAGAACATTGCAAAGTGATTTTCTACCAATTAAAAAAAAGAAGAAAGACTTTTCTCTGTAAATATTGTTTGCTTTGAGTACACTATAGCAATGACACCAACCATATACTAATTATAAGTATTCTGTGGTTTACTATGAAAATACTTTTATTTGTTGTTTTAGGAGGCCAGTTTTTAAATTATTAAAGAGTACATTATAATTTAAAGAGCTAATCAAAATTTATTTACTGTCTGAAAGTGTTAATTTTAGTTTTCATTAATCTGAGACTTAGTCATGACTTTGTTTTGGAAATATTTAACTGTTCATTTATAGTAGCCAACTTTAGAATATTACATTTATAATAGAGTGAGCATAAATTAAAATGTCTCAGACTGTGAGAAAATTACCTAATTGTATGTTTATATTTGTAACATGATTAGGTGACAGTGTTTAACTCATTTTAGAGGTGATTTTACCTCTATGTTCTAAATCATGCCTTTCTGTTTGTAGGAAACAATATGCTCAAGTTTTATTTGGAAGTTTAGTAATATTTTACTGTTACAACACTAATTCAACATGCTATTTCAGAAAATACCAGGGCTTACTAATTTGAAAATTAGAATTTTATCTTAATATTTTCACAGTTAAAGGGTTACCTAGTGAATGACTTTTTAGTGCTTCTATCTTAGGGACTGTGTGCAAGTGTTAGTTTCTATGTTTTAATTCCAGAAGAATAAATAAGGTAGTATTAACTTCTATAAAATTAGGATGCCTGAAACTATAAAGAGTAAAACATATTTTTCAGTTTTGTCTTCTGATAATGAAAACCATCCCAAGTTCCAAAATGTTGTTAAGGAAGTGTATGTACTTTACCATGATTATTGTTAAGAGTGCCAACTAAGTAAAATCACTGTGATTGATGAAACAGCAACACCTCTATAGTGGTTTTATCTTATTTCAGGAGTAAAGGCAGAGTATCAAAGTGAACCAGAATCATCAAGTGTACTTATGTGGTAGAAACAGAAATCATTTGTTTTTCTGATCTAAGTCTTGTGGCATAGAACAGACACAGAGCCCTTGTGAAATTTAGAAAATCATTTATCAGTAGAGAATGTGTATTTAGGACTTCTATGCTGTGTCATGGCTAAAAGCCTTAAAAAGAGGCAACTTTAATTATCAAGGGGGTTTGACCAAATCCCTTGAATCAGATGGAAGAATTATGATGTGACTGTTAGCTTAAGAAATACTAAGGCTATTAGTGCTTATTTTCTGGAAGGAAAACAAATCATTGAAACCTTCTTTCCTAAGGGGTTGTATAAATGATAGTGATTAAATTTAACTGTATATTACATGTATCCATCTATATATAGATATTTTGACCATTTTATAAAGGGTTATGTAGCTATATAACTGAGTAATTTCCTACCCTTTGTTGAGTAGAGCACATTAAAAAATCAATTTGAATTACTATTGTTATGATATCCTGTATATAAATTTAAACTAAGATTTCATGTTGAAAGCTAATCTTAAGAGAATTGTGTCAGTTGTGTTTTTTTGTTTGGTTTGTTTATATATATTATGTTGAAAATAATGGAAAATATAAGAAAAAAAGGAAAATAAGAGTAATTCTATTACCATTTTGATGTATACCTTTCAAAAATTTAATGAGTATATTTACATCTCTTAATATGTCTATCATATATGTGTATTAAAATATGGTATCATGTTTTATAGTATTATAATACCACATTTTAAAATTTAGAAATATATTATGGTCATTTTAAAATGTCAATAAATCTAACTTATTTTTCAGACAGGAAAGAAAGAGAACAGAGAATTGCTTAGACATATTTTCTTTTTTTTGGACATATTTTCTTATTAGAGTTTTTAGAATGAAAATATCAATTAAAATATGCATATATAAGTTATGAAAGGCTTTGGAAGAAAACTATTTTCATGAATTGTAACTGTATGGATAAATTTATTTTGATTTATAGTGCATAGACTCAATATTTTTCTGTAAGATAGTAGTTTACATTTATCATATCTTTATACTGCCAAAAATATCAAATGACTTACTCTGGTTTTAATATGTAGTTACAATTAGTTTCTTCTGCAGATCTAATCAGACTTGAAACTGATTTTCTAAAGTATCCACAGATGATTTCATAGCTGTCTAATTCCTAGAGTAAATTGTCACATGTGGGGATAAAGCTGTATCAGTCAGTATACTGTGTGTAATGTTGCACTAACAAATGACTCCAAAACTTCAGTGGCCTTACTGATAGGCAGCTTCTCACATGTACATACTCATCATGGATTAGCTGTGCTTCTGCATCATGGGTTCATCACTTTATGAGTGAGGCTGACAGAGCAGCCTCTATGTTATAAGCTATTGGTGTCCTGAAGCAACACTGTTTTAAATTCTGCCCACATTTCATTAGCCAAAGAAAGAAGCTTGGGCACTCTTGATTCTGAGAAGACAAGGAATATATTACCTTGCCAGAAGAGGCTCCATCAATTTCATGATCAAGCCAGATCTCAATGAGACAGGAGAGTATACTTCCCCTTCAAGAAGGTGGAACAAATACAATCAGTTACAATAACTAATTTTTCAAGCTTTATAAAATACAGAGAAGATAAAGAATCTGTTTTCTTGTTAGCCATATTGATCAAATTTTGTATAACTTTACAGTTTGATATCTGTAACTGGTTTACTCTAGTTTGTTAAGACAGTTGAAAACAGGGAGCCGTATGTCTCGTTGGCACTTTTTTTTGTTGCTTAGAGTTTTTATTCGTATAAAAAGATTGTTCAGTGTATTATTCTTTCTTTAAATAAACTTGAATGTTCTAGACTATTAAGTTTTGGTTACTCAGCCGTGTCTGACTCTGCAACCCCATGGACTGCCACGCTCCTCTGTCCGTGAAATTCTCCAGGCAAGAATACTGGAGTGGGTAGCCAGCCATTTCCTTCTCCAGAGGATCTTCCGTGTTTTATGAAACATTTTCTAGGCTCCAGAAACCTTATGCCTGCCTTTTCAAGGAGTTACCACTAGATGGTGAGCTCGCTCACTTAGAAGGATAGAATAGCTGTGTGTTTTTCTTTTCTTCAAGTGAATGGGTTGGTTACAGAGGGACCAGAATTGTAAACCATACTAATGTTATGAGAAAACCTTTAAAATCAAAGTGGTACTATTCATTGAGTATGTATATATACATGTGTGTACATACATGCATATCCTCACACAGGAAAATTCCATTTGAAGCAAAGCTCGAGCAAAACAGTGCTTTGCTATATTAAGTTACTTCCTCAAATGATTTATATATATGTGTGTGTGTGTGTGTGTATAAATATTTCCAACCATTACTTCCAAAACACAGACACAAGTTTTCCTAAGTACAGTTTCTCAAGAAATTGTACTGAGGCTTGGGTCCATCTATCTGACTGCTTTTTCCTAGTACTTTGTTTGAATTTACTAACTGTTGCTGAAACTGGGGTTGTTTTTAGAAGTGAACTTTCATCTTTATTTTAGCAGCCTGTGTGTTATTCAGTCTCAGTCTCTTTTTCTATAATTAATAGAGTGAAGTGGGATTAAAATTTTTCTATTTCATGGGGATATGTTAAAAACTAACTTTTGTAGTTCATTAATCACAGGGAGGCCTGGCGTGCTGCGATTCATGGGGTCGCAAAGAGTCGGACACAACTGAGCGACTGAACTGAACTGAACTGAATCATAGAATGAGAGAGCTGGTACCCACTCTTTTAGTTATTTAGAAACCTTAATGGTTATTGCCAGTGGTAACTTTTTTCTAACCTTTTTTCTCCAGAGTAACTCTACATATACAACCAATGTGTTATTGGTAAAAGTCTAAAAAAAGTGTTTGAAATTATAGACTAAATGGTGTATTTCTCCTTAAAAAATTGCTAAGTTCAGTAGAAGATTCTTTTCATCATACGTCTCTGACACAAAGCTTATGGTTCTCTGTGATATGATTCAAAAAACATATAGGATTTCATGTGGTTATTAGTAGAAATAGAAAATATTTGGCTAGGATGCTTCGTTTATATCAAGTAAATAATATGTACTCTGCTTGAGTAGTGTAAAAGTGAATTTCAGATAATGCTAAGGAAAATGATCTGTCACAAACCAGTTCTTTCTGAAACCCCTTTTTATCTAGCGTATCAGTGAATCCTGATTCTCAAAGGTGAAATCTTATTAAAACTTTATTAGAGTCCAACTGAAGATGTAAATGAATGGTTGCAGTATGGCCAGAATGATCTCTTGTATTCATTCTAATTTGGCAGTTATAGTTTTTGTGTATGATCCCCGAGACAGAGATCAGAGAACGCTGCTGCATGGCTGGGAATTGTACAAAAGCTCATAGTGAACAGTAAAGCAAATTCTGGTTGAAAGAAGTTTGCGGTTTGGGAGTTCGCTAATTCAAGTGTTCCCCACAAGATGTACTGATGCAACTCTGTGGAATACTTATAAAAATCATTTGCAAGGAAAAGTCTAGTTTTCTGACCGTATCTGGCCTGTATGTACCTTTCTCATCTTTTCTCCTGTCATTCTCAATAGCTCCTTATCTTCAGACTGAAGTTACCTCTGGGATTTCTCAGAACATGCCATATTATTCTGCTGAGGATGCACTTCACAACACTGGTCACCTAGCTTTAATACAAGATACTTTTTAAACGACATCTTTTTAGATAGGAAGTCCTTGCCAAGAGGAGTATATTTTCTCTATTTATTAATTTACATATCATACTGCTGGTTTTGAACTCTCTGGCTCTGTGTAATCTAGGCAGCTTACTTCAACTCTGTGCCTCAGTTTCCTCACTTGTAAAATAGGAATAATAATAAAATTTACTTAAGAGAGTTGTTATGAGGGCTGACTGTGTTAATGTCTGGCATAAGTAACTATTCAGGAAGTGTTAGCTATTATTATTGCTATTACTACTAGTATTTACAACCTTGGCATGGATAGACATATAATAAATGTATCTTGAATGACAAAGTAAATACAGTAGAGTCACATCCTGTGTTTTGGTTAAGTGTTAGGATCAGCCTACAAAGCAAAAATCTTATATGGTCAAAAGCATCTTTAAGAATTCCTCAGGGAAATCTAATGGAATATTTGAAGTTAATAGTGGAAAAATAATTAATCTGTTTCATTTTTTAAATTCCTTTCAGAGTATTCAATTCAATAAACTGTTCTTATTTGTTTTTATTTCTTTGAAAAGTCTTTTCTGGAGGGGCCAAACTAGAGATGCCATATTCTAGACAAACTCCAAACAGCTGGGTTTTCTTCCTTGTTGGACTGTTACCATTTCTTCAGTTAGACACCAGAGGAAGAGATTGTTTTACATTCGAGAACCAAATTTGATGCAGGTACATTTTTTTATACAGGGAAACCACTATCACTTCTACCTCCTAGTTAGAGTGTTTGCAGTTGCAGAGAGATTTGAGCAGTGAGGGCAACCAGATGAAACAGCAGGTTTTACTGTAGTTGCCATCGGCTTAACCCACTCCAGTATTCTTGCCTGGAAAATTCCTTGGGCTGAGGATCCTCATAGGCTACAGTCCATGGGGTCGCGAAAAGTCGGACAAGACTGAGCGAGTTCACTCACTTCACTTATTCACATGAATAAATATAATAAAACTATATGAAGTAAATGTTACTATTATTCCTGTTTTGCAAATGAGGAAACTGAGGCACAGAGTTGAAGTAAGGCGCCTAGATTACACCGAGTCAGAGTTCAAAATCAGCAGTATGAAATGTAAATTAATAAATAGAGAAAATATATTCCTCTTACAGGTTTGCTGTAAATAGATGTTAGTGACTTGGCGCAGTGTCAGAACTGTGGTATTGAATTCCTGGTCTCCATCTCTCAGTTTTCTTCCTTTCCCCCATCTTCTCTCCCCTCTCCCTTTCAGAGTAAATATAATGGATTGGTTTTAAGTCAAATACAACTCTACTTTCATATCTTAGATTAACAAATTTCAGTACTAATTATTAATTCTTCTGCTACTGTAACAGAATAATGTAGTCTGTATGGTAACTGCTTTAAGGGTGGTATTTTCGATTAAATTAGGTGCATAGATGACTTTTTACAGAGGAATTAAAATCTCCTTAACAGGAGGATTTAGATACAAGTACTGAGATTATAGAGCTTGGTATACTGTTGTGAGAGTATGGAGTTCCTTTAATAACTATTTTAAAAGTTGAGGTATGTGCTGGCTAACCAAACTTCAAGATCTGCAGGAAAAGTTCATTGCTGATGCTAACTTGTCAAAGAAAGCGACAGAGATACTCCTTTTCTTTTTTAAAGGTGAAAATAAAAAAGCAACAGCCCAGTGTGGCTTTGAATTATATAAAATTATGTACTGCGTTGACATGCTGCATAATTTATGCTTACTATGCAAATATTTATTTCTTATTTCATTAGTACGTAAGTGATGACAGTGATCTCACTTTCTCAGAGGGGATCTTGAATTGTGCATACTTGGATTTTTGATGTTAAAGCAGTGCCATTGTATAACACTAATGCCCTTATTGGAATTTGTTTCAATATAAATAGAAAGCAGCTATTTAAATAGATTGAAATGCCTTACTGACCTCACCAAGAAATTGACACATAGGTGAAATACTAGTTTTCTCTTTCCGTGGGGAATTCCCAGTTAGTGGATTTTTATGGAAAATCTGGAGAGATGGTTACTAATATTGTGGTGCAGGATAGAGAATAGGGTTTTAGACTCACAGATGCAGAGAACACAGTGCTGGTTATGAGAGGGGAAGGGAAGTGGGAGGGGATGAAATGGGGAAAGGGAGTCAACCTCATGGTGATGGATGGAAACAGAACTTTGGGTTGTGAGCATGCTGCAGTGTGTATGGACATCTTCATAAAAGATTGTACACATGAAACATATGAAGTTATAAACCAGTGTTACCTCAACTGAAAACAAGAGTAAGGGTTTAGATTTAGAAGACTTGGGCTCACTTTTGGTGTAAGCCCAGCTAGTAGTTACATGATCTTGGGAACATAACTTTTCTGATTCTTACTTTCCTTGCATGTAAAGTAGATGTGATAATGCGATCTATCTCTCTGGACTAGGAAGAATCAATTGAGTTAATATAACTATAAAATGCTTGTGTGATAATGATAATGTGTTTCAGTTGTCACTCCAGCTGTTTTTTCCCCTAGGATTTGGGTGAACTAAGCTAAAATAGCAAACATTTATTGCACACTTCTAATATGATAGGCATGGTTCAAGAACAGACCTAGTGCCTTCGTACAAAGGTGGAATGCTCAGATCAGGAAATGTAGGAAAGGTTTGTAGTTCTGAATTTTCCTCTGTGAATATATCTCTAAAATGAAGATAGAAATCAGTGGTGAAACCTCATATAAAAAAATTCACCCAATGAATAAATTTTCTTAAGAAAAAAGCTCAGACTTTGTTTTATCTACATTTAAATGTAAAAGAACCTAAGTTTATTTTTCTGATTTAAACTTGACCTTCACATTCTCTTAAATAATTAAATTTTACTCAGCTGATATTGGATTTACTTTTATTAATATTATTTAATATAAAACATATTTAGCAAATCAAGATAGTAATTTAAATTTTGTAGTACAATAAAAATATTAATATGAAGATATTTTAATTATTGTATAGGATTTGTCTGTCCTATTCAATTACATCACAAAAAGAATTCTTGAAATTGAAAAATTCTTCTGACAGTAAGTTCTTTTTAAGTGTCAGAAATTCAACCATATGAAGCTCCTTATAAATTATTCATTTTTCTCAATTCTTAGTAGACATTTGTTTTAGGTAATTCCCAAATGATTTAAAAGCAGTATTTAATTTCTAAATGATATTTTCCTGCAACCTAATTCATAGCTTGGCTCATTTAAAATATTGCTAGGGAATTCTGCAAAGTTTTGGACCTCCACATAACTAAGGACTGTCAACTGGGTGAAGTCTTTAAAACCTGCTGAGCAGTCCGTAGCTGATAAAATCTAGCAGAAGGACTTACTGTATTCCATCCCTTTATTTATTAGCTATTCACTGAGACAGCATAGAGGCCGTGTAAGAGTTGGTTTTATTAGAGCAGCATCATGGTGGTTGTCACCTGCAGCTAGTTTCTGTCTCCTAAGGTCTGTCGTGCGGCCAAGAGCAGTTTGTTTTATATTCTGAGAAAACATTACTGCCACGTTACTGCTTACATGCCGTGTGTCACAGTAAATCTAGCTGCCACTTCTCTGTGCTTTTCTGAGTGTATTTTCCAGTTGAGAGGGCTCTCGTAATTCTCTTTATTATCCTCCTTTTTTTTTTTTTTTTGTCATTTAAAGTGTCTTTTAACAATTTCTCTCCCAGTTTACCTCATTATTATCTAACACACTTCGTCTCCCAGAGTTTTGTAGTACTCTGTGAGGCATGGAACAAATGGTGTTAAATATATTTTGAACACTTTTATGAGGTTCTTTTCCTTTCCACTATATTTTACTACTGATCATTTTCAGTGAGTTTACTGGACAGGATTTACTTTTTTCCTTTTATACTGATGGAATTTAGGAGGATGTTTTCAAAGGAACATGTGGAAATGTGGTGCCAATAATCATAAAGCATACAGCAAAACATTATAGCATACTTTGAAATTTTGAAGGTGAATTTTCATTGCTTGTCTGCTCCATTTTTTGAAAATCATCTACCATATGGTCTTCTATTAAAGTGACTTTTTTACACCTTTTTGTTGATGTTATTTTACCTTTTTCAAGTGTGATAGAAATACTTACTTTAAACAATTTATGAATGTTTATATAATGCTTGTGTGTATAGGATGATGTAAAATTAAAATAGAAACTCATAAGTTGCTATATATAGAGAGATTTAAAGAAGACTATGTAATAACGCTACATGTAGAAGTCTAAGTGTTATATTAATTATGCATATTAAATTTATGTAGCCTTTTACAGTTTATAGGACACTTTCACATCTGTGTCTTACTAGACATGTGAGTTCTAATAAGGGCTATTATTTATTCGTTCCCAAAGTGGGTAAGTTATTTGATTTTTAGCTTTGGTTTATTAATGTCACCTATGTTTTGCATCAGTTTATTATTAGAAAATAATAGAAGATAATGTCCTTAAGAAGATAACTTAAAATTGCAGAACTTTTAATACAAATTATCCGTATAAAATGTAGAATACCAAAACTAAAATTTATTCATATATTAATTTTACTACATACCAACATCTTTTACTATTATATATTTATTGTAGATTCTCTAGTTGCTTATCTCACAGATTTTTAAGCTTTATTATAAAATATGTCATTCTTTAGTTTCATCCCTCACTTGTGTACCCAATTATAAATCTGGTGGTTCTGTCATTTTAAATTTATACTTTTTGTGGCAGTCTGCATAGTTTGACCCACCCAAGAGCTAACTAATTCTTGATTAATATGATTTTCTTGTGGTCATATTATAATGGTAGGGCAGAAGTCGGTGCTGTTTCTTTTTCCAACATGAGTTTTAATGCCTTGAGATGTTTTACCTAACTCATCACAAATCTAAGAATGTTTATTCCAAAATTACAGTGGGACAGTAGTACAATTTTAGAAAAAAATGTTACAGATGTTCTTTTCTTTACCTAGGAAATGTAGCTTTGTTCTTTTTAACACTTGTGTTGTTGTCTGGTCTTACATTTTGTATGACTAACTTTTCTACCAAATTGAAAAAGCCATTAGCTTTTAGTCTGTAGAAATGTGGATCCATAGATATTTCCCATTAGACAAAAGAAAATCTATGAAAGTGAAATCTCCTGGGGCTTGGTCTTCATAGCTGGCGTAATGGTCTAAGGCAGTACAGTAGTGTACTTATGAGAAAGAGCTATGTTAGATGATTCCCTTAACATCCAGGAATAATAGTTGGAGATTTTTGTACATTCTTTCAGGTAACTAACTTTTGTACTAAATACCACATTTATTAATCAAGTATTCTAATTCAGGGAATTTGTGTTATAAATGTTATACTTTTGAAACTGTTAATGAACAAAATTTAAACTCTGTATATCTTGTGTCATTTAAAATTAGAGCTAGCTGTGAGGTAATGAGATATACTATATTTAGGTTGCCCTATTGTTTTGATAAGTTGTTTTTTTTTTTTTAAAGAACTTCTCTTCAAAAAAGACCTCCGTTGGTGATGGTTGCACAACTTTGTTAATATAATAAAACCCACTTAATTTTGCACTTTAAAAGTGTGAATTATGTGGCTTGTGAATTATATCTCAATAAAGATGTTATTAAACATTCCACTGTATAAAATGTTTTCATAGGTGCAAAGTAATAAAATTTCAATTTATATTCACAATTAATTTTTTTAAAATTGTTAAGTGTAATGTTTAGAACTTTAGAAGTAAGTATGAAACTATGTATGACTTAAGAAAATGATTTGTGTTCTTATTTAGTGGTAACACTTTGATTATAGAAACTTCAGAAACTGTAGATAAGAAAACAGACTTCTAAAAAACATGTAGGTATTTTAATATTCACATCTCTCCTATATTCTGCCCCTAAGCTTTCTTTGTACTTAACTACTTCATTGGTATCCATACTTACCCTGACATCTTTCATTAGTGACACATTGCTTTTCATCACCATCTTAGGAAAATAGCTAGATATAAAAATATCTTATAATAGTATTTTAGTGAAGGCATTGACTTTTCCCTTTGGACTATGAGAGGTATACGTGAGCAATGACATCATTATCTTAAAAGAAATACAATAAATATCTTGCATAATAGCTTTTGAAATACAGTCAGCTTGGGATTCTGTTGTAAATAGTTGCTTTAAAACACTTTGGGTTTAAAGTGAAAACTCAGAATGTTTGATAAATAATATTGTGGCATTGGTTCTTACCTAGGTGATATTTTTCCTTTTAAACTTCTGTTATATTTAGCATTAACTTTCTAATAGCTAAAATTGTTCACAACATAGTTTAAAGATAAATGCAGTATCCGGCTTTGAATTTCTCTCTCTCTTTTTTTTTTTTTTTTTGGTAAATATTAAGACCTGAGTACAAAATGAGGGCTGTATTGTGGATTAAGTGAAATATCTCAAGGCTGTGCTGTTCTGATAACTGAACCTGAAGTGACCTTTCTCAGACACAATTACAGAGCTGTATGTTTTTCCTTTAATTTCATCAGGGGTTTAATTAGTATACAAATAAAACTTCCCTTATCTTCCTTTCTACCTAATTGGCTTGTCTTCGCTTATATATGAAGTATGTGAAAGTGGGCTGTAATTAGGGTGACCGTGTTAACCTCTTTTCCTCAAATGTACTGTTGCCTAAAGGCCTCAAGGCCTAAAAACAGTGCTTTGGATTATTGCTTTGCAATCACGATGGTTGTCCCATAGGTTTTCTCATGAGCAGAAGGGCTTTGGGTGCTGCAGGTTCCCACTGCTTAACAGGATCTTCATTCTTCTCCCCACTAAATGTTTATTGATTATCTTGCTGTTCCAGGCTCAGCCTCCAACAACTTAATATCAGGCGACAGTCAAGAGAGTTCTCCACGTAATTAGAGTTGAGCATTGGGGGAACAATTAGGAGCAGAGTTATTAAACTTGATTTATCCTATTCTCTCCTGAACAGTTTCTTGGATATCAGAACATCACACTTTCACAATCTACCCAGTAGTGAAATTAGTGGCTAACCTGCTGCTTATCATTGTTGCCTTGCTGCCCAGAGGCACACCTTCTTGGTTTGAGTCCTTCGGTTGGAAATATTAGAGTCTGTGAAGTTTATCATGGGTTTTAATTAGATAAATCTGAGCAGGAGTAAAGAAAAGCTGAACTTCAAACTTTATATGTATCTATAATATATTTTATAAATGGTGTAAGTACATATGTGTACACACACATATACATATGTTTTTCTTTTTTACAAGCTCAGTGTTAGGGTTTTTAAGGATTCTACTTTTGCCATCAAAGGCAAAAATGTAGATATCAGTAAAAAGACATATTACTGCATTGTGATCTTCCTCAGCTCTTTAAAATGAGACTCCTGTGTCCATAAGTTATATAAACGATTATTCTTTTTTCAAAAACCGTTATCTCTTCATTTTTACACTAAAGAAGTATGATTCATGCCACTTTATTTCTGCCATTTTTTTTTTTGTTGTCTCTAGGTTTAGTCGTAAACTATTCAGCTGTACCTCTGACGTAGTGCGAGCTTTAGGAGACTTTGGTGGCTCCTTGACCTTGCACCTGAGAGGAGTAGATGAAAGCTAATGGAAATTGGTAGATTTAGATATGCAGTGGAGATTCTAATTCCATGAGTTATATCTTCTTTGGAAGGGTATCATAGAATTGCTGAAAAGTCAAGTGTGGTTTTATAGTGATTTTAAGGTCATGGGTTCCCTTAGATTGGACCAGTGAGCTTCACTCTGGACAAGACTGGAATCAATATCCTGAACGTCCCTCACAAATATACACCTCTAGTCATAAGAATTACTGAGCAAGAGAATTTGAATGGATTGGCACATTCTATTGTTTCTGTTGGAAAAAGAACTCAAGCTTTATGTGTAACTGGTGGTGGATCATTAATTTTATCTTCACATCTGAAAAATAGCATTTTTTTAATTACCTGAAAGATGTCAGAAATATTGACTTTAAAAGGACTCAAGTGGGTTTTATTTTTTTAAAGAAAGAAATCTCATGATACTTCAGTGCCTTTAAATATCTTAACATTGGCACAGACTAAGTAGGTTTAGCACGGCTTTTCAAATTTCTTTTTTGTTGTCTTTTTAAAGTTGGCTTGAATCAGTGACTACTTCCAAAGTGGGATATTCTCGAAGATCTGTTACTACTAAAGATTTTAAATAAAACATAATGTCTAAAAAGTAATCATAGTTTGCTTATTTTTAGTTTATGACTTGTATTTGTCTGACAGCATGCAGCTTGACTGTTTGAAAAGTAAAATACTAAATTAAAATTTTTTTTTAGCATTTAAAAATACCTTATTTAGGTTTTGCTTTCAATTCACAGTGTTTATAGAGTGAATTAATTGTTTCAGCCCCATGCAGGCAGCTTGAGTTTTTTATTTTATTGTGAGTGCATTAAAATAATACTATTAGGAGAGTTTTAAACATGAAATTACTGCATTTTGGTTGTTCTTTACTGGGTATTTGAAGCATGGTTGTGAATGTTAATGTGTGGCGAAACTCTTAGAAAAAAGCAAAAATATGTGTATACATTCAATTATATAGCTCAGTGTCCAACAAACTTAATGGAAAAATTGGTTGATAAGCTCATATTCTAGAAATTACATAGGCAGAGGAATGAGCAGATTTTCAGTGCTAAGAGATCCTCTGATCCCTATATTGTTTTACATCCTAGAGTTTAAAATAAGAAAATGCTCCTTTAACTTACAAGTTTCTAAAACCTTTAGCCTTAGTTCCAAGATGAAGTTGTACTCTTGTATCTTGAAACTTGTCCTAAGTGAATATTTCAGATTAAAGCACATAGCAAAACAAACATCAATCAACAAATTTTGTACTTCTCTGACTAGGAAAATATTTATGGACTGTTTTTATAATAACAAATGCAAGTATTATTTATAACTCTCTGTTGAAATGTTGATCAGGTTTGTGTTATCTCTGACATGAGAGTTTTTTTTAAAATGGGAAATGAGTAAATTTTATTTTGGAATCCAGTTTGTTCTTTCACCGAGATGTATATAGCAATCTGTTACAGATACATTTATAAAGATAGCAGTGATGGTTTTAAATCTTGGGTTCCCCATTCTCTTATCGGTATCCTAATCCACTTTCCTCTCAGTCACACACACACTTTGGCCATATGATAGTTCTTGCACAGATTCTAAATTTCATGTGCGTTTTTCATTGAGATCTTTATTTTTTGTCATTAAAGGAAAATGTAACCTGAGGTTTTTAATAATCAGATATTTTTACCAAGAAAAGAATGCATTCGCCTTGTAGTATTTTAAAAAATAAAATAGAGTTGTATTTTGCAGCTAAACATTTTTCCGAACCTTCTCACTTCTATCATTTCTATTTAGCACGTATGTAAAATTTTTGCCAAAAATTTGTTAAACCTTGATGTGTAATGACCCAAGTCTACTTCTCAGTCAGTCCGTATCTTTCTTTGTTTAATAGCCTATGGCATAAATTGAAGTTAATTATCGGGGCTGACAAGTAACTCTGTTTTCTGTCTGCTTGCAGAGTCTCTCCGAGGCAAAGATGGAGCTGAGAAGAAAAGATCAATCTCTGCGTCAGCTCAATAGACATCTTACCCAGCTGGAGCAGGACAAGCGTCGACTGGAGGAGAACATCCATGATGCAGAGAGTGCCCTCCGCATGGCAGCCAAGTGAGCATTTGGACCTTGGGGAGATCACTTAAAACAGACAAAAGATCAATTCTTACTTTCATGCTCTGGGTTTTAGCCCTGGATAATACAGTGTTAGAAAACAAAAGTACAGCTGTCTCTCTTTGAAATTCTCTGATATATCCTCAAGAAGAGAAAACTCTTAACTCAACATACTAAATGTATATTTTATTGAGAAACCTTAGAAAAGAATAAGTTTCTGTATAACCGCTGATGTTGTATATTTTAGGCTCTGTTGTAGTGTTAACTTGTTTGAAGCCAGATTTTCATTAACATATGACTCTTAACCTATAAGACACTTTATTCTAAAGTTTTGAATAGTTTCCTTATCATATATTTGTCAACCCTTTCTGTCCCATTGCCTTCCAATTTTGCTTCTGCATATATTATAATATTGCAAGTCATATTTTCATAAAGAAATGTTAGTATATAGTCAACCTGTGTATTATAGCATTTTTTAAGTGCAATAAAAGCATACTGATCATGGAAAATTCTTTTAATTTTATGGCTGTATATTCAAATATGTTAAATAGAGAAAAATAGGCAGTTTTCAGAGTGGGTAACTATGTAAATGTGATAGAAGTGTTTTTCGTTTTACCAGGTAATCAAGTTGACATACACTGTGAAGTTCAAATTGAACAGTTCTCTTGGGCATTTTTATTTGTTCCCCACATCAAATTTCATGGAGTACTTTAAGACAACCCTTTTCACAAACTGCATGACTTAAAGAAAATCTATTTATAGATTAAAGAGCCATCTAATTTTAATACACTCACTGTTTCTAAATTTGAAAAATTCTTGATTCCTGTACTTGCAAGTATGCAACACACAGGTATACACATGTGTGTATGTGTATATATATATATTTACAAATATGTAAATACAACTTAAAAATGTTTGGAGACAAACTCTGTTCTTAAGCATAGCATGAAATATGAATGTAGTCTATAAACTAAATCACAAAACAAGCAGTTTGCAATCCTAGAATATCCACAGCTTTGTCAGTTGGCTTGGGATATTGCTCACACATAATGAAAAAAATGAGTTTACACAGCGCCACAATATTGGCATGTTTGAATACCCACCAGTACATATTTGAGTAATTATAAAGCTCTATAACTCTGTGCTACCATATTGGGTATATGTAATTGTCATTTTTAAAAAATATAAGTCTGACTGAATCAGTTTTTTGCTGTCATTTTTCAGTTGGTTTTCTCATGTCAAATGAGATTCTTAGCATAGGTAATTTTTAGTATGTCTTAGAGCATTGAAAATTCTAAGATTAATGAAAACAAGATTATAAAACCTCTAGATTCATATTGCATCTTCACAATACTACTGGTAATTCAGGAATTTGTCGTGTCTGAGATCTGTGACCATGGGCACATATTCTTAATAACACTAAAAAAGCTAATTTGAAATTTGGAGAGCTAATACATTATTTACAGTTTTTAATTTGTAATTCACCATTAAAATTTTGTTTTCAGCATTTCCATCTAAACTTTTAATTTCATCGTAAAAGCTAAGTTCAATATACAAGGCTAGAGAAGAGAATAGTAAATTTGCATATTTCTAGTCAAGCCCATAAAGAATTTTTGTGTAATTATTATAGCACAAAAAACCTGACAAAGGGAAAATATTATTGTGCATAGTATGGCCATTTATATCCCCCACTAATATTTCTAAAGTCTTTTTCATTAGAAGCTAAAAGAATGCAAGTTTAACCTTTTCAACACATTGTATATCAATTATGTAATCATGATTTCTTTTTTCACTCTTTTTTTAACTTTGAAGATATTCATAAGGTTTTTCTCACCTCTAATTTGTGGCAGGCAATATAACTGAAGAGTTAAATATGAAAATATACCAGTGGATATGGTTGGGTTTTACACTTTTAGAAGGAGTACAGTGAAAACCAACCCTTATTTTTCAGTAACAGTGACTTAACACTAAAATGAATGACAGTTACCGTAGGGTTTGGGTTTTACTAATACCTAATCTTTATTTTGTTTCTAGAGACAAAGAATGTGTTGCTAATCATATGAGAACAGTAGAAAATATGCTTCATAAGGTACTATAATTTTTCTTCAATATTGTTCAGCTTGTATTATGATACAGTACTCCTGGACATTAATTTTATCAATATTAAGTACAAAGTACTTTGATTCATTTTGTAGCTTTCTTTAGATATAAGTTAACAAAAGGATCCTTTCAAATGACTGAAAATTTGTATTGGACAATGCTATATTGCATAACTTTTTTCAGAATTCACTTTATGTACTTGATGAAACTATGAAAATAGTGGTTTCTCCAAACTAGTATAATTGCACTTGAGTTGTTTGTAGTCTTTGCTCACTGAATTAGAGGTGATTAAGGTATCATCATGTCTCATTATGATAAAATGTTTGAACACACTGTCCCAAGTGGTGCTAGTGGTAAAGAACCTGCTTGCCAATACAGGAGATGTAAGAAACACTGGTTTGCTCCTTGGGTCAGGAAGATCCCCTGGAGGAGGAAATGGCAACCACTCCAGTATTCTTGCCTGGGAAATTCCATGGACAGAGGAGCCTGGCGGGCTATATAGTCCATGGGGCTGCCAAGAGTCGGACATGACTGAAGTAACTTAGCACATCGTCCCTCGCAGCACTCTTAAGCCTACTATCCTTATTACATATACATATATATGTAGAGAGAGACATCATATATTGTATTTGGTAGGACTCATCTACCTTAACCCAGGCAGTGATATGTTCCGAGTTGTAATCTCTCTTCTTGGTAGGCAGGCACTTTACCACTGAGCCACCAGGGAAACCCCTTATTTAAAAGTAGAGAAACGTTATTTATGTGTTTCTGTTATTGTTCAACAGGTAATTTGTTAGAAATATAAGTACTGAGTACTTTTAAGATACATGGAGTTTATGAATGAATCATATTTAGAATAATTTTTGGATCAAATTTTTTATTTAATACAATTTTAGATCACTTAAAATCTCCTAAAAACTAATCCTGCTAAGGAAATAATAAATAACATTAACAAACTAATATTTAATACATTTTAACATGTTAAAAACACTGGGCATCTGTATTCTTTGATATTGTAAGTGACTAGCTAAAAGTGACTTACCAAAAGCATTCTGAAAAAAAATCTGATATTTTTTTATTTCTGAGTGTTATTTTTAAGTAATATTTGAAACTATGAATTCTCCTCCTTCCGGTTTAAAATATTTAGCCAGCTAGTGTAGTTTAAATATGATCACATCAAATCCAAATATGCTAGAAATCTGAAATTTAGGTTTGTAGGAAAAAAGATATTTTGATTAGATTTTTTTGTTTTTTCAGTATATGGTGAGACTTTGGATAGGAAAAATAAATTATGTCATGTACATGGCATATCTTTCTATAGCAGTTAATATTGCCTTTGAAACCCAATTGTTTGTCGTCTTCTCAGACAGAGGAAAATAATGTTGGCTAGCAGCTGTCTTGGGCGTGGACTTTGACATCAGACAGAACCCATCATCAGTGTGAAATCTAAATGTCATACCTTACTTCTTGTTGTGAGAATGGCAAAATATATCTTTAAGTATGATAAAGACTGATTGCAGCAGGACAGTTATAATCATAGAGTTCTTCATTTCCAGTTCTTTTGATTTTAACATATAGAAAGAAAGATGTCTGTAGAATTGGCCTACAACCACTGTAGTTTTACTTTTGCTATATGACTTTTCCCCCTTTAGATGTTATAGTTATTTTGCAAATTTCTGTATATATAGTGATTTTTAAATTATAATTACTCTTCAAGCTTCACATGAAATTTTAGGAAAGGCTAATTAATTATTGAACTAATTCTCTTTTCTACAAAGTGTGGGTGAGAACAAATGGGTGATAAGAAGGAGACCCAGCGGGTCCTTTCTGAAGTTCTCAGGGAGGTGCAGCCCATCTGTCTTCAAGCCAGAGCTTGCACGTTTATTTTTCTGGCCACTGTGGACTGTCTAGTGCATTTTATTTCTTAGAGAAACTAAGAGTAGTACAGGAGGGTTTGGGCTATCCCATTGTGTGGTAAAAATGATTGTGGTTACATCCAAGCTCTTTAGCACAGTTTACTGTACATAGTCAAATAATATAGCTATTCAGATTTTTTAAGCACATATGTTTTCAAGGTATGCACCAAGTTTTCTGGAATAAAAATAATTTTTAACCTGCTGAATTGAATTTTAATACTAACTTCTAACACAAGAATCAAATAAAAAAAACTTTCATGTAGAAATTATTTTCTTGTACTTTAAATAACTTAAACTAAACATAATTGTTTTTAGGAGAAGCTATTATTTTTTTGGTATTTGTTCATTTTTAAATTTGATACATTCAACTTTTCAAATACTAAAACTGTATTATGCACAGCAGTTGACTGTTTATGATTTTTAAAACCCTATTTGGGACTGACACTAGTATTTAATAAAGAAGGCCCATCATTTTTATTTAAAAGCATATATTTTTTCAAAGAAATAGAAATTTTATTTTAATTGAATTTAAATATATTTAATTTATGACTGTTTTAAATGTAGACCAGAAGCTAACTTTTTATTAGGAAGCCTTTTTGGACTAATTTCAAGTTATTGGGGTTAAGAAAATTAGGACAAAGATATACAAATTATTACAACTTTTCATAATGTATATTTTTTAATACACACTTTTCTGTTTAGTTGAATTCTGAACTACTTTTTGTATTTTGGAAAAACCATAACTATTGAAAGTTAAAAGAAATCACTATTTAAACAATTAAAAATGTACAATTTGGTAGCTTTCAATATATTTATAATGCTATTCAACAATCACAAGTATCTAATCAAGAGTATTTTTATCATCCCCAAAAGAAACCCAGTACCATTAAGTAGTCACTCCTATACCCCCTTACCCTATTCTGATATTGTCTTTTGACTCTTTTGTCAGTGTCCTTTGATGAACAAAAGTTTTTAACTTTGATGAAGTTCAGGTTTTTTCTTGTGTTGATCATGTTTGGTCTCATATCTAAGAATGCACTGCCAAATCCAAGATTGTGAAGATTTCCCCCTAAGTTTACTTCAGAGAGTTTTATAGTCTTAACTCTTATACTTAGGTCTTTGCTCCATACTGAGTTAATTCTTACATATGGTGTGATGCAAGGATCCAGCTTCATTCTTTTCCATGGATGTCCAATTGTCCCAACACCCCATGTATTAAAAAGACTGTTCTTTCCCACTATTCAGTAATCTTAGTACTCTTAGTAAAAATCATTTTACAACAGATGAATAAGTTTATTGCTGGAATCTCAATTCTATTCCATTGATATTTGTACTCATCTTTATATCACTGCCACACTGTTTTGATCACTGTAGCTTTGTAGTAAATTTTGAAATCTAGAAATGTGAATCTTCCAACTTTATTATTTTCTCAAAATTGATTTGACTTTTCAGGGTGCCATGTGATTCCATATGAATTTGAGGATCATTTTTCAATTTAAAAAAAAATTTAAACTTTTTATTTTGTATTGAGGTATAGCTGATGAGCAATATTGTGATGGTCAGGTGAACAGTGAAGGTACCCAGCCTTACATATACATGTGTCCATTCTCCCCCAAACTGCCTTCCCCACCCCATCCAGCCTGAAAAAGACAGTTGGAATTTTAGTAGTGATTCAATTATATTTACTAGATCAAATTTGGGGAGAATTGCTGTCTTAAGTCTTGCAATACATGACATGAGATGTCTTCCCATTTATTTAAATCTCTAATTTCTTTCAACAGTGTTTTATAGTTTTCAGTGTACAAGTTTTGTCCCTTGTTTGAATTTATCCCTTATTATTCTATCCATTGAAATGCTGTTGTAAATGAAATTATTTTTAAATTCATTTCTTGGTTCTTAATTGCTAGTGTATGGATATATAGCTGATTTTGTGTATTGGTCTTGTATACTGAAACTTTGCTGAATTTATTAGCTCAAATAATTTTTTGTGTGGATTCTTTATGGTTTTCTATATATAAGATTATGATTTCTTTCTTTCTTTCCTCTTTTCCTTTCCTCCCCACTCCTTTCCTTTCCTTTCTTTTTTTAAATCTAATTGTCTGGCTAGAACTTGCAGTCCTAGCCATAAGATAATGTGATGACAAGCAGACCTCCTTGTGTGTTGTTCCTGATCTTATAGGGAAGGCTTTTGGTTTTGCATCATTAAATATGATGTTGCATCTATTTTTTTCATAGATGTCCTGCATGAGAGTGAGGAAACGTTTTTCTGTTTCTAGTTCTTTGAAGTTTTCTTATCATGAAAGAGTGTTGTTATTTTTGTAGAAGGCTCTTTCTGCCTCAAATTAGATAATCTTTTTTACTTTCAACCTTCATTCTTTTAATGTTGTGTACTATATAGATTGGCTTGCATATGCTAAACCACCTTTGCATTTCTGGTGTAAATACCACTTCATTATGTAGAGTATAATCATTTGACTGTACTGCTGTATTTGGCTTCCTAGTATTTTTTGAGGATTTTTGCATCTGTGATCGTAAGGAATATTGGTCTGTAATTTTCCCATGATATCATTGTCTGACTTTGGTTTCATTGTAATACTGTCCTCATAGAATGAGTTAAGATGTAGCCTCTCCACTTCAATTTTTTGGAAGAGTTTGAAAAAGTTTGGTGTTAATTGTTTAAACTTTTGGTAGATTTTACCAGTAAAGTATGGTCTGGTGATTTTCTTTCTTGAAAGTTTTTTGATTACTGATTCAATTTCTTTCCCTGTAATCAGTTCAGTTCAGTCGCTCAGTCGTGTCTGACTCTGTGACCCCAAGGACTGTAGCACGCCAGGCTTCCCTGTCCATCACCAACTCCTGGAGCTTGCTCAAACTCATGTCCATCGAGTCAGTGATGCCATCCAACCATCTCATCCTCTGTCGTCCCCTTCTCCTCCTACCTTCAATCTTTCCCAGCATCAGGGTCTTTTCCATTGAGTCAATTCTTCTCATCAGGTTTCAGCTTCAGCATTAGTCCTTACAATGAATATTCAGGACTGATTTCCTTTAGGATGGACTGGTTGGATCTCCTTGCTGTCCAAGGGACTCTCAAGAATCTCCTCTGACACCACAGTTCAAAAGCATCAATTCTTTGGCGCTCAACTCTCACATGCATACATGACTACTGGAAAAACCTTAGCTTTGACTAGATGGACCTTTGTTGGCAAGGTAATATCTCTGCTTTTTAATATGCTGTCTAGGTTGGTCATAGCTTTTCTCCCAAGGAGCAAGCATCTTTTGATTTCATGGCTGCAGTCACCATCTGCAGTGATTTTGGAGCCAAGGAAATAAAGTCTGTTTCTATTTCTGTTGTTTCCCCATCTATTTGCCATGAAGTGATGGGACTGGATGCCATGATCTTTGTTTTTTGCATGTTGAGTTTTAAGCCAGCTTTTTCACTCTCCTCTTTCACTTCATCAAAATGCTCTTTAGTTCCTCTTCACTTTCTGCCATAAGGGTAGTGTCATCTGTGTATCTGAGGTTATTGATAGAAGTTAAATAAGCAGGGTGACAATATACAGCCTTGATGTACTCCTTTCCCAATTTTGAACCAGTCTGTTGTTCCATGTCTGATTATAACTGTTGCTTCTTGACCTGCATAATCAATAAAGCAGAAGTAGATGTTCTTCTGGAATTCTCTTGCTTTTCCGTTATAATAGATCTATACAAGTTTTATTTTTGAGTCAGTTTTGATAGTTCATGTGTTTCTAGGAATTTGTCTTTTTCATCTAGGTTATCTAATTTATTGACACAAAGTTGTTCATTTTCTCAGAATTGTTTATTTCTCCAAATCAGTAGTAATGTTCTATTTTTATTCCTAATTTTAGTAATTTGTTAATCTTTCTTTTCTTAGTGAGTCTAGTTAAGGTTTGTCAATTTTGTTGATCTCTTCAAGGGATCAGATTTGATTTTCTTGATTTGCTCTATTATTTTTCTATTCTCTCCTGTATTTATCTTTGCTCACATCTTTATTATTTCCTCCCTTTTGTTTGCTTTGGGTTTAGTTTGTTCTTCTTTTTCCACTTCCCTCAGATGGAAGCTTGGATTATTGATTTGAGACCGTTCTTCTTCTTTAATGCAGGCATTTAAGCTGTAAATTTCTCTGTGAGCACAACTGTCACTGCTTCCCACAAGTTTGGTTATATGGTGTTTTTGTTTATATTAAAGTATTAATATTTTATAATTTTTCTGTGATTTCTTCTTTGACTTATTCATTGTTTGTGTTTTTTTTTTCTTTACCTTCCCTCACCCTTTATGTTTTTTAAAAAAATTTTATTTATTTATTTTTGGAGGATAATTGCTTTACAATATTGTGTTGGTTTCTGCCGTGTATCAACATGAATTGGCCATAGGTACACATATGTCCCCTCCCTTTTGAACCTCCCTTCCACCTCCCACTCCATTCTACCCCTCTAGCTTGTAACAGAGCACCAGAATTGAGCTCCCTGCATCTTAAGAGTAAGTTGTTTAATTTCCAAAACATTTGGATGTTTTCCAAATATCTTTTTGTTGTTTAGTTTTAAGTTAATTCTGTATGGTTTGCAGTGGTTTATAATTATTGTTTTATGTTGTTATCTTTTAAATCATATAGGAAAAAGGAGTTATAAATCAAAAATAGATGAACACAGACTTTTATATTTACATATGCAGTTTCCTTTACTGATATTCTTAATTTCTTTTTGTTGATTTGAATTACAGTCTAATGTCCTTTCATTTCAGACTGAAGGACTCCCTTTAACCTTTCTTCTGGGCAGGGCTGGTGGTAAAGAACACTCTCAGCTTTTTGTTTGTCTTGGAATGACTTACTTTCTCCTTCATTTTGGAAGAATATTTTTGTTGGATATAGAATTTTTGATTGACAGTTCATTTTTTTCCCAGCATTTTGGAATATGTCAACTCCAAAATTTCTCTTCAGTTCCTTTTTATACTTCATATCTATTTATATTTCTCATTTTTGAAGAAGTTATTCTCATGGCTTTCCTTTGATTCTTTGTACATGGTTTCCTTTAAAGTTTTAAAGCACATTTGAAATAATTGATTTAAAGTTATTGTATGATAAATCCAATATCTAGGCTTCCCCAGGAACAGTTGCTATTAATTTCTGTTATTTTTAATGTATGGGCCATACTTTATTTTCTTGCATACTTTATAGCTTTTTGTTGAAAAGTGGGTATTTTGAATATGTGTGTGATCATGCTCATTTGCTCAGTCTTGTCTGACTCTTTGCAGCCCTTTGGCCTTTAGCCCATCAGGCTCTTCTGTCTATGGGATTTTTCAGGCAAGAATCCTGAAGTGGGTTGCCATTCCCTTCTCCAGGAGATCTTCCCACTGAGGAACCAAACTCCCATCTCCTGCATCGCAGATTGATTCTTTACTGCTGAGCTCTCGGGGAATGTTACAGATGACAACTCTGGAACTCAAATGCCCTCCCACTGTAGCCCTCGTGTTTGTTGCTGCCGCTCACTGTAGTCTAGTAGCTTTTGTTTGCCTAGTGACTTGCTTAAATAGCCAGATTCAGGTGCTTTTTCTTGATTAAGATTTTTCCTGGCTACAGTAAACTTTCAGTTCGTTTTCAGAGGTCTGAAAAAGTTGATTCTGAAACATTTCCCCAGTTTATTCACTGCCTTGTGGAGGCACTGGCCTTTGGGGTTCTCCACTCTGACATTTTTGCTAGAGTCTCTTGCTGATATGGTGTACTTTTATTTTCCTAATCATTTTGCCAGTAGGCTTTTAATATTACCGATAATATATCCTCTCATGAATTGAAAATTTTAAAAAATGAAGAGCTCTCCAACCATAGTTAAATATTTCTATTGTGAGGAAAAGAAGGAGAATACAATCATTGTATTAAAATAAGTTTCAGGATAGAGTGATGACTACATGGATAGAATAGCGCTATAGGTAGATCTTTACCATCTGAGCCACCAGGGAAGCCCATGGATAGGATAGTGTCTGGATTATTTAGGGTTAGGTGTGAGAAAATTTAGTTCTGTTAGTATTTATTGGGTAGTAACAGAGAGATATCTTGGTTAACTATAGGGGGTGAAAGTAAGTTGACATCATTACATTTGGAATGTGGGGAAGAACTGAACATTTTTTTGTAGTCTTTTAAAATTGTTATTGAATTAGCGGAATGGCTGAATTCTTGAAGCTTTTAGAGATTGCTGAGTCCTTCAAGTTTGGGAGAATTAACAAAAGTGTTTCCTATGTATGATCACAGTGTACTATGAACTGTAAAATTACCTTTGAACTTTTATGATCAGTGTCAGATGCCTTTTGAATAAAATGGCTAAAAGATAAAAAAGGAGGTCACAATTCAGAAACCTCAGAAGACTTGAAATACCTTGAATCTATAAATCCTGTCAAGTTATAAGGCTGAAATGACACTAGACCAATGACTAGGAAGTCACAAGAGGTTTGTTTTTTTTTTTTTTTTTTGATGACATTCTTGGATCTGCTTGTGTAATAAAGTCTTATCCATCAAATTCTCTAGATCAGAATACTTGAGTATGTAGCTTCTCCCTTCTCCAGGGGATCTTCCCAACCCAGGAATTGAACCCAGTTCTCCTGCATTGTGGGCAGATTCTTTACTAGCTGAGCCACAAGGGAAGACCAAGAATACTAGAGTGGGTAGCATATCCCTTCTCCAGCGAATCTTCCCAACCCAAGAATCGAACCTGGTCTCCTGCATTGCAGGTGGATTCTTTACCAACTGAGCTATCAGGGAAGCCCTAAAACACAGTATTTACTATAAATAATAGTTGAGTCCTAATGGTTGTCTCCTTGTAATATCTGAGTCCTAAAAATGCTTTATCTATTTATTTTTTCTTTTTAATTTATTTTTTTATTGAAGGGTAATTTCTATACAGAATTTTGCTGTTTTCTGTCAAACCTCAACATGAATCAGCTGTAGGTATACATATATCCCCTCCCATTTGAACCTTCCTCCCATCTCCCTCCCCATCCCACCCCTCTAGGTTGAAACAGATCCCCTGTTTGAGTTTCCTGAGCCATACAGCAAATTCCTGTTGGCCATCTGTTTTACATATGGTAATGTAAGTTTCCATGTTACTCTTTCCATACATCTCACCCTCTCCTCCCCTCTCCCCATGTCCATAAGTCTATTCTCTATGCCTGTTTTTCCATTGCTGCCCTGTAAATTAGTTCTTCAGTACATTTTTCTAGATTCCATATAAGTGTGTTAGAATATGATATTTATCTTTCTCTTTCTGACTCACTTCACTCTGTATAATAGGTTTTTGGTTCATCCACCTCATCAGAACTGATTCAAATGTGTTCTTTTTTATGGCTGAGTAATATTCCATTGTGTATATGTACCAAAACTTCTTTATCCATTCATCTGTCGATGGACGTCTAGGTTGCTTCCATGTTCTAGCTATTGTAAATAGTGCTGCAGTGAACAGTGGAATACATGTGTCTTTTTCAGTTTTGGTTTCCTCAGGTTATATGCCTAGGAGTGGGATTGTTGAGTCATATGGTGGTTTTATTCCTAGGTTTTTCATTCCCACCAAGAGTGCAAGAGCATTTCCTTTTCTCCACACCCTCTCCAGCGTTTATTGTTTTTAGACTTTTTGATGATGACCATTCTGACTGGTGTGAGGTGATATCTCCTTGTGGTTTTGATTTGCATTTCTCTAATAATGAGCAATGTTGAGCATCTTTTCATGTGTTTGTTAGCCATCTGTATGTCTTCTTTGGACAAATGGCAGTTTAGGTCTTTTTCCCACTTTTTGATTGGGTTGTTTGTTTATCTGGCATTGAGTTGTATGAGCTGCTTGTATATTTTGGAAATTAATCCTTTGTCAGTTGTTTTACTTGCTATTATTTTCTCCCATTCTGAGGGTTGTCTTTTCACCTTGCTTATAGTTTCCTTTGCTGTGTGAAAGCTTTTAAGTTTAATCAGGTCCCACTTGTTTACTTTTGTTTTTATTTCCACTACTCTGGTGGTGGTGGGTCATAGAGGATCTTGCTTTGACTTATATCATTGAGTGTTCTGCCTGTGTTTTCCTCTAAGAGTTTTATAGTTTCTGGTCTTATATTTAGGTCTTTCATTCATTTTGAGTTTGTGTATGGTGTTAGGAAGTGTTCTAATTTCATTCTTTTACATGTTGCTGTCCAGTTTTCCCAGCACCATTTACTGAAGAGGCTGTCTTTGCCCTATTGTATATTCTTGTCTCCTTTGTCAAAAATAAGGTAGCCATAGGTGCATGGGTTTATTTCTGAGCTTTCTATCTTGTTCCATTGGTCTGTATTTCTATTTTTGTGCCAGTACCATACTGTCTTGATGACTGTAGCTTTGTGGTATAATCTGAAGTCTGGAAGCTTGATTCCTCCAGCTCCATTCCTCTTTCTCAAGACTGCTTTGGCTATTTGGGGGTCTTTTGTGTTTCCATATGAATTGTGAAATTTTATGTTCTAGTTCTGTGAAAGTAGCCATTGGTAATTTGATAGGGATCACATTGAATCTGTAGATTGCATTTGGTAGTATAGTCATTTTCACAATATTGATTCTTCCTACCGAGGATAATGGAATATCTCTCCATCTGTTTATGTCGTCTTTTATTTCTTTCATTAATGTCTTAGGATTTTCTGTGTACAGTTCTTTTGTCTCCTTAGGTAAGTTTATTCCTAGATATTTAATTATTTTTGTTGCAGTGGTGAATGGAATTGATTCCTTAATTTCTCTGATTTTTCATTGTTAGCATATAGAAATGCAAGTGATTTCTGTGTATTGATTTTGTATCCTGCAACTTTGTTAAATTCACTGATTAGCTCTAGTAATTTTCTGATACTATCTTTAGGGGTTTCTATGTACAGTATCATGTCATTTGCAGACAGAGCTTTACTTCTTTTCTGATCTGGACTCTTTTTATTTCTTTTTCTTCTCTGCTTGCTGTAGCTAGGACTTCAGACCTATGTTGAATAGTAGTGGTGAAAGTGGACACTCTTGTCTTGTTCCTGATCTTAGGGGGAATGCTTTCAGTTTTTCACCATTGAGAATAATGTTGGCTGTAGGCTTATCATTTATGACCTTAAACATGTTGAGGTAGGTTCCTTCTCTGCCCATTTTTTGAAGAGTTTTCATTATAAATGGGTGCTGAATTTTGTCAAAGGCTTTTTCTGCATCTGTTGAGATTATCATATGGTTTTTATCCTTCAGTTTGTTAATATGGTGTATCACATTGATTGATTTCCATATATTGAAGAATCCTTGCATTCCTGGAATAAACCCAACTTGATCATGGTGTATGAGCTTTTTGCTGTGTTGCTGAATCCTGTTTGCTAAAATTTTGTTGAGGATTTTTGCATGTATGTTCATCAGTGATATTGGTCTGTAGTTTTCTTTTTTTGTGTTGTCTTTGTCTACTTTTGGTAACAGGGTGATGGTGGCCTCGTAGAATGAATATGGGAGTGTTCCTTCCCCTGCAGTGTTTTGAAAGAGTTTTAAAAGGATAGGCTTTAGCTCTTCTCTAAATGTTTGATAGAATTCTCCTGTGAAGCCATCTGGTCCTGGGGTTTTGATTTTTGGGAGATTTTTGATCACAGCTTCAATCGCAGTGCTTGTAATTGGGTTGTTCATAATTTCTATTTCTTCCTGACTCAGTCTTGAAAGATTAAACTTATCTAAGAATCTGTCCATTTCTTCCAGGTTATCCATTTTATTGCCATATAGTTGTTCATAATAGTCTCTTATAATCCTTTGTATTTCTGCATTGTCTGTTGTAACCTCTCCTTTTTCATTTCTAATTCTGTTGATTTGATTCTTCTCTCTTTTGTTCTTGATGAGTCTGGCTAAAGGCTTGTCAATTTTGTTTATCTTCTCAAAGAACCGGCTTTTAGTTTTATTAATCTTTACTATTTCATTTCTTTTTCATTTATTTTTGCTCGGATCTTTATGATTTATTTCTTTCTACTAATTTTGAGGGTTTTTTTGGTGCTTCTTTTTCCAGTTGTTTTAGATGTAAAGTTAGGTTGTCAGTTCAATGTTTTTCTTGTTTCTTGAGATAGGATTGTTTTGCTAAAAACTTCCCTCTTTGAACTGCTTTTGCTGCATCCCAGAGGTTTTGTGTTGTGTTTTCATTGTCATTTGCTTCTAGAAATTTTTTTATTTCCCTTTTAATTTCTTCAGTAACCTGTTGGTTATTTAGAATTGTGTTGTTTAATCTCCATGTATTTGTATTTCTTACAGTTTTTTTTCCTTACAATTGATATCTAGTCTCATAGCATGGTCAGAGAAGATGCTTGATACAATTTAAGTTTTCTTAAGTTAACTGAGGTTTGATTTGTGACCCAAGATGTGGTCTATCCTGGAGAATGTTCCATATGCACTTGAGAAGAAGGTGTATTCTTCTGCATTTGGATGAAATGTCCTGAAGATACCAATGAGATCCATCTCATCTAATGTATCATTTAAAACTTGTGTTTCCTTATTAATTTTCTGTTTTGATGATCTGTCCACTGGAATGAGTGCAGTGTTAAAGTCTCCTACTGTTATTGTGTTACTGTCAATTTCTGCTTTTATGTCTGTTAGTGTTTGTCTTATGTATTGAGGTGCTCCTATGTTGGGTGCATAAATATTTACAATTGTTATGTCTTTCTTTTGGATTGATCCCTTGATCATTATGTAGTATCCTTCCTTGTCTCTTGTAATCTTCTTTATTTTAAGGTCTATTTTGTCTGATATGAGGATTGCTACTCCAACTTTCTTTTTTTTCCCATTTGCATGGAATATATTTTTCTATCCTCTCACTTTCAGTCTATATGTGTCCTTATGTCTGAAGTGGGGTTCTTGTAGACAGCATATATATGGGTCTTGTTTTTGTATCCATTCAGCCAGTCTGTGTCTTTTGGTTGGAGCATTTAATCCATTTACATTTAAAGTAGTTATTGATACAGATATTCCTATTGCCATTTTCTTAATTGTTTGATGTTGATTTTATAGATCTCTTGTGTTTCTTGACTGTATCCATTTAACATTTGTTGTAAAGCTGTTTTGGTGGTACTGACTTCTCTTTAACTTTTGCTTGTCTGAAAAGCTTTCTATTTCTCCATCAGTTTTGAATGAGATCCTTGCTGGGTACAGTAATCTTGGTTGTAGATTTTTCCCTTTCAGTACTTTAAATATAGCCTGCCATTCCCCTCTGGCCTGCAGAGTTTCTGCAGAAAGATCAGCTGTTAAGCATATGGCATTTTCCTTGTACGGTACTTGTTACTTCTCCCTTGCTACTTTTAATATTCTTTATTTGTGTTTAGTTTTTGTTAGCTTGATTAGTATGTTTCTTGGTGTGTTTTTCCTTGGGTTTATACTGTATGGGACTCTTTGTGCCTTTTGGACTTGATTGACTATTTCCTTTTCCATGTTGGGGAAATTTTCAACTATAATCTCTTCAAAAATTTTCTTATACCCTTTCTTTTTCCTTTTCTTCTGGGACCCCTATAATTCGAATGCTGGTGCATTTGGTATTGTCCCAGAGATCTCTGAGACTGTCCTCAGTACTTTTCATTCTTTTTACTTTATTCTGCTCTTCAAAAGTTATTTTCACCATTTTAGACTTACCTGCTGGCTCAGATGGTAAAGCATCTGCCTACAATGTGGGAGACCCAGGTTTGATCCCTGGGTTGGGAAGATCCTCTGGAGAAGGAAATGGCAACCCATTCCAGTACTCTTGCCTGGAAAATCCCATGGATGTAGGAGCATGGTAGTCTACAGTCCATGGGGTTCAAAGAGTCAGACATGACTGATTTCACTTTCACTTTCTTTCCACCGTTTTATCTTCCAGCTTACTGATTCATTCTTCTGCTTCAGATATTCTGCTATCGATTTCTTCAAGAGTATTTTTAATTTCAGTAATTGTGTTGTTTTTCTCTGTATGTTTATTCTTTTTTGGTCTAGGTCTTTGTTAATTGATTCTTGTATTTTCTCCATTTTGTTTTCAAGGTTTTTGATCATCTTTGCTGTCATTATTCTGAATTCTTTTTCAGGTGGTTTGCCTATTTCCTCTTCATTTATTTGGAATTCTGTACTTCTAGTTTGTTCCTTCATTAGTGTTGTATTTCTCTGTCTTTTCATTATTTTTTTTTAAGTTATTGTGTTTGAGGTCTGCTTTTCCCAGGGTTCAAGGTTGAATTCTTTCTTCCTTTTGATTTCTGCCCTCCTAAGAAGCAGCAGCTGCACTTTGCTAGAGCAGCTGTAAAGAGATACCCCACGTCCAAGATAAGAGACCCAAGTAAGATGGTAGGTGTTGTGAGAGGGCATCAAAGGGCAGGCACACTGAAACCATAATCACAGAATACTAGCCAATCTGATCACAGGACCACAGTCTTGTAGAACTCAATGAAACTAAGCCATGCTGTGTGGGGCCACCCAAGACAGACGGGTCATGGTGGAGAGGTCTGACAGAATGTGGTTCACTGAAGAAGGGAATGGCACACCACTTCAGTATTCTTGCCTTGAGAACCCCATGAACAGCATGAAAAGGGAAAATGATAGGACACTGAAAGATGAACTCCCCAGGTCGGTAGGTGCCCAATATGCTACTGGAGACCAGTGGAGAAATAGCTCCAGAAAGAATGAAGGGATGGAGCCAAAGCAAAAACAATACCCAGTTGTGGATGGGACTGGTGAGAGAAGCAAGGTCTGATGCTGTAAAGAGCAATATTGCATAGGAACCTGGAATGTTAGGTCCATGTATCAAGGCAAATTGGAAGTGGTCAAACAGGAGATGGCAAGAGTGAATGTCGACATTCTAGGAATCAGCGAACTAAAATGGAGAGGAATGGGTGAATTTAACTCAGATGACCATTATATCTACTACTGTGGGCAGGAACCCTTAGAAGAAATGGAGTAGCCATCACAGTCAACAAAACAGTCTGAAATGCAGTATTTGGATGCAATCTCAAAAACGACAAAATGATCTCTGTTCGTTTCCAAGGCAACCATTCAATATAATGGTAATCCAAGCCTATGCCACAAGCAGTAATGCTGAAGAAGCTGAACGGTTCTATGAAGAGCTGCAAGACTTTTTAGAACTAACACCCAAAAAAGATGTCCTTTTCATTATAGGGGACTGGAATGCAAAAGTAGGAAGTCAAGAAACACCTGGAGTAATAGGCAAATTTGACCTTGGAGTACGTAATGAAGCAGGGCAAAAGCTAATAGAGTTTTGCCAAGAAAACACACTGGTCATAGCAAACACCCTCTTCCAACAACACAAGAGAAGACTCTACACATGGACATCATCAGATGGTCAACACCGAAATCAGATTGATTATATTCTTTGCAGCCAAAGATGGAGAAGCTCTATACAGTCAGCAAAAATAAGACCGGGGGCTGACTGTGGCTCAGATCATGAACTTCTTATTGTCAAATTCAGACTTGAAGTGAAGAAAGTAGGGGAAACCACTAGACCATTCAAGTATGACCTAAATCAAATCCCGTATGACTTTACAGTGGAAGTGAGAAATAGATTTAAGGGACTAGATCTGAAAGAGTGCCTGATGAACTATGGACGGAGTTTCGTGACATTGTATAGGAGACAGGGATCAAGACCATCTCCATGGAAAAGAAATGCAAAAAGGCAAAACGGTTGTCTGAGGAGGCCTTACAAATAGCTGTGAAAAGAAGAGAATTGAAAAGCAAAGGAGAAAAGGAAAGATATTCCCATTTGAATGCAGAGTTCCAAAGAATAGCAAGGAGAGATAAGAAAGCCCTCCTCAGCGATCAGTGCAAAGAAATAGAGGAAAACAACAGAATGGGAAAGACTAGAGATCTCTTCAAGAAAATTAGAGATACCAAGGGAACATTTCGCCAAAGATGGGTTTGATAAAGGACAGAAATGGTATGGACCTAACAGAAGCAGAAGATATTAAGAAGAGGTGGCAAGAATACACAGAAGAAAAGATCTTCATGACCCAGATAATCACAATGGTGTGATCACTCACCTAGAGCCAGACATCCTGGAATGTGAAGTCAAGTGGGCCTTAGAAAGCATCACTACGAACAAAGCTAGTGGAGGTGATGGAATTCCAGTCGAGCTATTTCAAATCCTGAAAGATGATGCTGTGAAAGTACTGTATTCAGTATGCTGGCAAATTTGGAAAACTCAGCAGTGGCCACAGGACTGGTAATGGTCAGTTTTCATTCCAATCCCAAAACAAAGGCAATGCCAAAGAATGCTCCAACTACTGCACAATTGCACTTATCTCACACACTAGTAAAGTAATGCTCAAAATTCTCCAAGCCAGGCTTCAGCAATATGTGAACTGTGAACTTCCAGGTGTTCAAGCTGGTTTTAGGAAAGGCAGAGGAACCAGAGATCAAATTGCCAACATCCATTGCATCGTCGAAAAAGCAAGAGAGTTCTAGAAAAACATCTATTTCTGCTTTATTCACTATGCCAAAACCTTTGACTGTGTGGGTCACAATAAACTGTGGAAACTTCTGAAAGAAATGGGAATACCAGACCACCTGACCTGCCTCTTGAGAAATCTATATGCAGGTCAGGAAGCAACAGTTAGAACTGGACATGGAACAACAGACTGATTCCAAATAGGAGAAGGAGTATGTCAAGGCTGTATATTGTCAACCTGCTTATTTAACTTATATGCAGAGTACATCATGAGAAACGCTGGGCTGTAGGAAGCACAAGCTGGAATCAAGATTGCCAGCAGAAATATCAATAACCTCAGATATGCAGATGACACTACCCTTATGGCAGAAAGTGAAGAGGAACTAAAAAGCCTCTTGATGAAAATGAAAGAGGAGAGTGAAAAAGTTGGTTTAAAGCTCAACCTTCAGAAAATTAATCATGGCATCTGGTCCCATTACCTTATAGGAAATAGATGGGGAAACAGTGGAAGCAGTGTCAGACTTATTTTTTTGGGCTCCAAAATCACTGCAGATGGTGATTGCAGCCATGAAATTAAAAGACGCTTACTCCTTGGAAGGAAAGTTATGATCAACCTAGACAGCATATTAAAAGGAGAGACATTACTTTGTCAACAAAGGTTCATCTAGTCAAGGTTATGGTTTTTCCAGTGGTCATGTATGATGTGAGAATTGGACTGTAAAGAAAGCTGAGTGCCGAACACTTGATGCTTTTGAACTGTGGTGTTTGAGAAGACTCTTGAGAGTCCCTTGGACTGCAAGGAGATCCAACCAGTCCATCCTGAAGGAGATCAGTCCTGGGTGTTCATTGAAGGCGTGATGCTGAAGCTGAAACTCCAGTACTTCGGCCACTTCATGCAAAGAGTTGACTCATTGGAAAAGACCCTGATGCTTGGAGGGATTGGGGGCAGGAGGAGAAGGGGACGACAGAAGATGAGATGGCTGGATGGCATCACTGACTCGATGGACATGAATTTGAGTAAACTCTGGGAGTTTGTGATGGACAGGGAGGCCTGGCATGCTGCGATTCATGGCAAACAGTCGGACACGACTGAGCGACTGAACTGAACTGAACCTGAAGGTTGGTCCAGTGGTTTGTGTAGGCTTCATGTAGGGTGATATTTGGAGTGAATTTTTTTTTGTTTGTTTTTCCTCTGGTGGGCGAGGCTGAGTGTGGTGGTAGCCCTGTGTGCTGCTGATTGACTTTGTGCATCTGTTTGTTTGTTGTTTAGATGAGTAGCACAGGGTGCTATTGGGTGGTTAGGTCTTGTATTCTAGTGGTTTTCTTTGTGTGAGTTCTCACTATTTGACACTCCCTAGGGTTAGTTCTCTGGTAGTTTAGGGTTTTGGAATCAGTGCTCCCACTCCAAAGGCTCAGGGCTTGATCTCTGGTCAGGAACAGAGTCCATAAGTAGTTTGTTATGGCATTAAGTGAGAATAAAACAAATATTCAAAAGCAAGAAACCAAAGATGAACCCAGACAAATGGCAGTTACAAACTCTGGCAAATAATAATTAAGAGAAAATATATACATATACATATATACCCATGAACAAAGTCCAAACAGTCCAACAAAAATAAAGTGCTATAGATTAACCCGGTAAACGATGGAAACCAAAAATTATATCTACCTGAACAAAACTAACTGAAGCACAAACCGGAAAACAAAACTAAAGCAAGGTGCCAATTGGGGAATAAAGCAGTGAAAATAAAATTAACAAATATGTTGAGAGGAAAGAAAAGAAAGAAAAAATAGATATACAAAGTTAAATAGAGATAGATGAAGAAAGTTTATATACATTAAAGTTTAACTGCAAGGGGAGAAGAACAGTAGGAAAAGCAATCAAAGGAATAAATCTATAAAAAAAATAATAGGTTTTAAAAACTAAAATTAAAAATGAGAAAAGAAAGAAAAAAAAACGGAAAACTCCCCAGAACTGCAAAAGCTGAACATAGAGGCAGGGTTTATAACAACAATATAAAATGTGACTGAGAGAAAAAAGAAAAACAAAAAGCTCAAAAGTTAATTAAATTTCATAGTGCCTTTAAAGTCTACAGCTACAACAGAGGGGGATAAAAAGGAGAAAAAAGAAAAAAAAATTCTAAGAATTTACAGAAGAAGTCAAAACACAAGAATAATAAATGTTTTTCTTGAGTCACTGCTGTCAGAGTCCTTCCCCTTGCTGGGAGTCACAGTCCACCTCACCTCCCTAGGATGCCCTCCAAAACTGTGCTGTTCTTTGGACCTATTGTGGGGGCAGCTCAAATTCTAGTCTGGTCCAATTCCTATATGTTCTTGCCTCCAGTGTCCACAGCTATCAGAACTAGTGCGTTTTCTTTTGTGGGTACTCTCAATGACGTTTTTTGTATTTCATAGAAACAGAGTCTGCCTAGTTGATCATGTGGATTTAATCTGCAGCTTGTATAGCTGGTGGGAAGGTTTTGAGTCTTCTCCATTAGTCACACTGCCCCTGGGTTTCAATTGTGGTTTAATTTCCACCTCTGCATGTGGGTCATCCACTGGGGTTTGCTCCTGTGACTGCCTTGGAGCACTTGGGTTTGCCCCTGTGAGGGCCAGGTGTGGAGGTGGTGCCGCTGCTTCGGTTGCCAGGGTTCTGGCAGCACCAGGCACTCAGGGGAGTTGGTGGCTAGGGCAGCTCTAGAAGGGTATGGCCACCAGTATTGGCCAATATGCTCCAGTATTCTTGCCTGGAGAACCCGCCTCCCTGACAGAGAAGCCTGGTGGTCCATAGGGTTCCAATGAGTCAGACACTACCGAAGTGACCCTGTGCGCATAGATACAAGACATTTTTTTGCCCGTGGCAGTTCTGCCCCAGTGAGAGTTGAACGTGAAGGTGGTGCAGCTGCTTGGCTTACGGGGACCTTGGTGGTGCCAAGTGTGCGGGGACACAGACTGCCCCTGCCGCAGGAGTTGTGGCCCTTTCCGAGTCTTTCTTTGAGCTTCTTGTAGCTGGCAATCAAAAGGCCTCTTTGACTGGTCTTTCTCTGTAGCTCTGCCCGTTCAGGCTCTTAGAGGGCTCCCTTGCCTGGGATCTTTCTCTGTTGTTCCACGCTTCAGGCACATAGAGGGGCCCCCCTGGCTGGGGTCCTACTCTGTAGATCGGTGCATGAGTCACTTGAAGGAGCACCCTGGGTGGGGTCCTACTCTAGTTAAGTGCGTCAGGCATTTGATGAGCCAGCCTCTCTATTATTCAGTTGCCTACGCAGCCGTGTGGGGAGAGAGGCTATGGTGATGGCTCCACCCCCTACGCGTGACTCAGCAGTATCACCTTGCTTCCATGGCTACCCAGCTTTTCTCCACAGGCACCACAGTCTCCTCCTTCACATCCCCTCGATCTGTCTCTCCACAGTCAACAGCAGCCCTCGCCTGCCCTGGGATTGCTCCACAATCCCTAAACTCCAGCTCCCAGCTGTTGCACCTTCCACGGGATCTACATCTCTGTATATATGGCTGCGGCAAGGACTGTCTGATTCTCATTCCATTTAGGCTGCCACAGATCAGCTGTTTCCCTCTCAGCCTTAAATGTTTCTCCTCTGACTCAGACAGCTGCCCCGATTTGGGGATCGGACCCCTGCTTCAGTTCCCCTACCCACTGAGGGCAGGTCCAGTCCTTTTAACACTCCTCTTTCCCCCCCTAGTTCCTTTGTCCTACCGAGTTTTGTGTGGGTCTATATATTCTTTTCTGCTGGTCAGGTCCTCCTGCCTGCTCTCAGCTGGTGTTCTGCACGCACTTCTATGTCTGAAGATCTATTCCTGATGTATCCATGGAGAGAGATGTAGAGATGTACTCCACATCCACCTATTCCTCCACCATCTTGTTCTCTCCCCTACAAATGCTTTTTGCATGTATATTATGGGCCAGAAACTGTACTAGCCTTTGGGGAAACAAACAGACACACAAATAGCAATCACAACAACATATATATGTGTTTACATCTCATTGTTTCTTTCTTCAAGGTAGAGACAGTATAATTCCAGTATACTATGGTAAATATGTACCCATAAGATGCAGTTCCACATCCGTCTAGATAGTTATTCATCTATGAAGCATACTTAGAAAACCCAAGGGTTGGCTGGAAATTTCTTAGAAGAAAATTAAAGCTTGGATGGGGCTTTGAAGTGTGAGGAAAGATGAGAAAGGCATTTCAGCAGAGAGAGTAGCATGTGCAGGTGCATGGAAGCATGAATGGCCAGATGGCCTCAGTGCAGCATTAAGTGCAAGGAGAGTGCAGAAGATGAGGTTGAATGAGAAGGTGGCAGCCAGGTAATGGAATAACTTTTTTTTTTTTTTTTTGTCATTTTTAAGATGCTTCAATCTTTATTATGGAGCAGGGAGACTAAACTAAGGTTTAAGATAAGGAATGATGTGGTCAGATTTCCTTACTAAACTGGGGCTTTGGGAGGCACATTTGCAGACCATAAATAGTGAATAATGAAGTTGGTAATGAAATAATGAAGAACCTTGAGTTTGTAGGCTAGATGAGTACTGGTGAAGATTTGAGACTAGATCGTGATGATGAGTGGTGTCAGAAGAAAGGATATGAAACTTATTTAGTAAAAATGGGAACGTGAAAGGCAAGGGAGGGTGGTTCCCAAGATGGGCAGTATGATTAACTAATGTTGGGAAAACAAAAAGAGGAACAGGCTTTTTTTGCCCACCCCCCCTTTTTTGTTAGTGAAGAAAAGAGAGACAATGATGAATTTTGTTTTGGAAATACTGAGTTTAAGGTATTGTGGAGTGAGTGATCAGCAGGATATGAGAATCTAGACCTCAGGGGAAAAGGCAGAGCTAAAGATAAAGGTTTGAGATTGATTAACATAATTCTTTTGGCAAATAAAGAAGGTGGTATAGCAATTGACAGGAGAAACAAGACATTATGGATAAATGGGAAGGCTAGGACATACATTTTGAGAGATTAATTATGCCACTGGAGTTTGAAGTCTTTGAGGGATGGAGTTCTGTCTCCTTAATTTTTATATGCTCAGCATCTATCATAGTGCTTGATACCCAGTAGGTGCTTGATGAATGTTTGTTGAATGAGTCAAACTTTTTTTTACCATTACCCAGTCTCTGAACACAACTAAAACTATCTCCAGATTTCAGTGGAAGTCTTGCTTATATTGTCTTCATTTTTTATTTATTAATTATTTTTTTTTAAATTTTATTTTATGTAGTTTGACTGTGCTGGGGGTTAGTTGTGGCACAGGGGATCTAGTTCCCTGACCAAGGATGGAACCTGAGTTCCCTGCTTTAGGAGCATAGAGTCTTAACTGCTGGACCACCAGGGAAGTCCTGTGTCTTCATTTTTTGATTGCTGAAAATAGCATGTGTATATTTACTTTGCAGAATCAAGATCTAGAGGAGAAAGCCTCGTTTCAATGATAAAAATGTTTCTAGGAAAGAGAGATACACTGGCAACAAATTTTATAGGTAGCAACTAATTTGATTCCTATGAAGTGGAAAGATGATAACTTTTATTGTTAGGAGAAATTTTAGAGTAGAATTGAGTCAAAGAGAATGTGACAGGTGAGGATTCTGAATGGCCACATCTTTACATGTGATTCTTACCTTAAAAATGTGAGTGAGAATATTTGGTAATATGTAGCTAATTTTGCTTTTTAATTTTCAGATCATTTATATGGAAGACAAAGACCACAGAATAATTTTTAATTAATAAAGCTGAGAGATTAAAGTTGAAACATGATCCTATGCCTCTCATAACCCAGCTTTAAGTGACTTATTAATGACTCTCCGAATGTCACCTGTGATACTTGCGATGGTTGAGCCTATTTCCATTCTTGGTTTCTTGATCCTGATTCTGAAGATCAGCTGTGCAAGACGTACAGGTGTTAGCACAGCTGGTTTGCTGATGACAACTCTGCCCAGATAGCTGTCTTGTGTGTCATCATTCATGTTGCTCAGTGTCATTCTGACCTAGCCAAGCTAAAAACGGTATTCCAGCTCAAGAGGGATTTTAAAAACCTTGACAAACTAAAGATAAGAGACCACAGGATGTCATGTCCACGTGCTCACCAATTTTCAGCTTAAACACATCTAAATAATTTCAGTGTGTATCTGTCTTTACCCTTTGGAATAATTTGCCCTAGGGAAGAAAATATCTCTGTGTGGAGAACTCTAACAATTCATAAATACATCTTTCTGTACTCAAGTATGCGCTTTCTGTTTGTTTAAATAGATCAAGGTCACAGTAATCTATCTGCAAGGAGCAGTCTATGGTATACAACCTACGCCACAGATTTATCATCCTGCCTAGTGCCTTTATACGATGTCTGTGATTATATCATCCTATTTTCCAGGTTGATAATTTGATTTGAGGGTTCAGTTTTTCAGATCCTTAATTGGGATGTAGCCAGCTTGATAATTTGATTCAAGAGATCAGTTTTCTAGTTCCATAATTGGGATGGAACAATAATGTGTGGAGTGGTTGTGGTCGTGGTAGATTTTGCCCTTTTTTTTTTTGGGCTCTGCTCTGGAGTTGGAGGTTAAATTAAATAACCTGCAGCAAAAGCAGGCTGGTTTCTCACTTCCTTCTTTTCAAAGGAGGAGTTTCTGTGCTTGCTGCAGTGCCAATGGAGTGCCTGCTTCTGCTGCGTAGGCCAGAGCCCCCCTCCCATAGGTGCGGAGCATAGCAGGAGCTGTTGCACATACCTTGGGACCTTGTAGTTTGGGGATCTTCCGAGTGCGATTATGGTCATTGTATAAGGAAGGTTGCTCACAGGTACCTGTCTCTCAGTATGATAATTTTGTGTGTGTGTGTGTGTGTGTGTGTGTGTGTGTGTGTGTGTTGAAGGGTCAGGGAGAAAATACATGAATGAATGAAAAATGCACGCAGGTCCACTGAAACTACTGAGGAAAATCAGGGTGTTTCGATAACAATCTTCACTGCTGACCACAGGATTACTTTTATTGACACATATTTTTGCTAAGCTTGCCAGACAAGGGACAAAGAGAAGGAAAAATAAAATAGTGTTTATTTTTAGGTAGGGAAATGGAAGGAGTAACAAGATCTTGAGCAATTTGCTCGTCTGTTAACTGTCATTGTAGATACTCAGAGGCACTCTTATGTGTGGCTAGGAGCCCGGGACACAATTTCCTCATATTAGGGCTGGCAGTAACTCTTTCACAAGGTGGATGGCAGAATGACGTGTGATAGTGTGCAGAGTACTTTGAGAAGTATGAAGTACTTTAGGAGTGCTAGCGGTATTGTTACTAATAAGAGTAGTACCACACTCTATCCATTTCATGAACTAACTAGTTAAGGAAAAGGTAAAGGAGGGAAGTATCCATTTAGTATAACTTGTGAATGTCATTTCTGCTGCGATGATATGCTTTAATCCCTGCTTCTGTCACTAGACACATACCACGCTTTTTGGTTATCCTCTCTTTCCTACTACCTCGTAGAATTTGTGAGTTTGCAGTGACGTTCGTATTTGATCACATGCTCACTGAGAACCTCTGTATGTATAGGGTCTTTCTGTTGCTAGTGTTATTGTAGAGCATATGGTCCATACTGGTGAATTCCCTTCTCTCTGTCTTTACAAAAGATCTCCAGTATGCCTGTGCTACTTGTTTAACCAAATTTTCTGTAGTTTAGTTATTAGAGTGATGATCAGTTGTTGTGCCATGAAAGTTAGACCCAGGCAAGTTATCTATCAGACTATGTAAAACTTGAAAGAAGAAGCCAGAATGTATCTGTGAGATGGCATCCTATATGTTAGTGGTATAAGGTTTACTCACTAGAAATTGTTCATACATTCTCTGGTGAGATGTGGTCATTAAAATTTTTTTCATATTGGTGAAAATGTAGTCTTTCTTGCTATATCTCTGAGGCAGGGGGATGGCCAACATTTTCTGTAGAGGGCCAGATAGTAAGTATTTTAGGCTTTGTGGACCATATGGTTTCTGTCTCAACTATTCAACTCTGTCCTCTTAGCTGGAAAGCAGCCAAAGACAATAGCTAAGTGAGTGGGTGTGGCTGTGTTCCAATAAAACTTTATTTACAGTAACAGGCGGTGGTCTGGATTCAGTCCTTGGGCTGTAGCATGCCAACTGCACTCTGCTCTCTAGTGCATAAGTTGAAAAAGAATACATAGGCTGCTCTGGTGTATAAGATGAAACATAGCGTAAAGAGAAAAGGGAAAGTGATGGGGAATCAATGGAAGTGAAAGGAAGTATAGAGGAGGAAGTAAGAAAAAGGAAGGTGGGGAATGGAGGCATAGTACAACGTGAACACAGGATGGTAAGAGTGGAAGTTGTGGGAAATATTGTTGAGATCTGTGTATGATGGAAATCTCCCTGGTAAGGTTTATTTTGAAGTGTTGGAGGCCATAATGGATTGGAACAAATGAAATTTTAGGTAGGCCTGATTATCATTTACTTTTCCCAGGCATTCAAGATTCAGACATTGTATACATCTTCTTACATGTGTTCTCAAATGTATCTGAGTTTTTCATCAACAACCCCTACTGCTTTTTCCTGGATATCCTATTGGTAAAAACACAACTAGTACCATATTTCATGAATTTTTTAAAATAGCTGGAACATGGGGTGCAAAAGCCTTTATAGTTGTGTGTGATAAAAGATGCAGTTTCTTATTTTGAGAATTGAATGTTTTTCTAAAAATGACTAGTTTATAATAGATGTATCTAGCAGAAGTAGTTTTTTGCGTGTTAGTAGGAGTACAGAAAATTAGGAAAGATTGGCTTGTGAGAAAAGGCTAATCAGAGGAATAAAAACAGTGCAGTATAGATCTTAAGAATTACTTAAATCTGGAACTAAGTTGTTACAGTAAAATAAATATTTCTTAATGGTGTTTTGAACTTGTTAAGTTTCATTTATTTTTGTTATTTGCCTCTGTTTCTCTTGTTTCTTATGGCATATCTATGAGAAATGTCTGCTTTCTGAAAGTATGTAATAAGAGAAAGTAAACTACATTTTCTAAAAATCAAAATTTTAGAATGGAGTAATATGGGTGTGCTTTCCTTTAGTCTTTGTGAAAATATAAAATTATACAGTTTTTATAGGAAGTTATAAAAACATATACAATTTTGCAATTGAGATTTATACTGAGAAATTCTTTGAAAAAATTTATGTTAAAATGAAGTGTTAGTCATTTTAAAGTAGAAAAATATTATATATATGTTACTCATATCTATAAATAAACCAGAGTAAAAAGAATATAGAATCTAATTATAGGATGGATAATGATATACTGTAGGAGAATTAAAGGCTGCCTTTTGAAATTATGATTTCCAATTAATTTGAAATTTGAAATTATAATTTATTCCATAGACAGATGATGATGGTTGTTCTAATCCCAATTCACACTAAAATCTTTATTTTAAAAGGTGAACCTACTTTTCCTAGTAGGATGAGAAACAGTTTTATTGTTTTTTTTTTTTTAATTTTTTCTTCTTTTTTTTTTTTAGTTTTATTGTTTTAATATTGTTACTTCAAAATTTTTTTTGACAGTAAAGAAATTTACTTTAAATTCTCATTTTTGAAAAGGACCATTTTGTTTCCAGTGGGCAGTATTTTCTAAAGAAATCCTGCTTCTGTCTTTTCTGCTCTTAGTCACTTTGTTCTCAGCCTGTGTATTCTGTTTTTCTCGTGAACAACTTTAGTGCAGTAAGGTGAGTCTTTTTACTTACTTTTCTGTGTTGAACTGTTTCCTGTTTGTTCTCATTCACACACTGATATTCAGACTTGCCTTTTGCATTCTTTCTGAGCCATTCCCCTCTCTCCTCCTATAGTTTTGCTGTTTGCTGTCATCGTTCCTTCCTGCTCTTTGCTGCACCATTAGATTTTCACTAGTCCTAGTGGCACTGTTTTGTATTCTTTCAACATGATGCATTCACTCGCTTTATCCATTAAAATAAAAGAATTCCTGGTCAATCCTTTATCAAGACTTAAAAAAAAGCTTTTTCTTGAAATATTTGACGAACATTTTAGTTTGCCTATTTTCCAAGTTTTGATTTAATATAAAAGTGGGGAAAAAACTCTTAAATTTTAGTAGAAATATTTGTGATGTTATTTCTGTTATATATCATGGGCACTGTCTCTTTGTGGCACCGCCAACATCCAACAGATAATTTATAATTAAATGAGAGTATTAACACTTGCGTGCTATTCAAATAATGTTGTAATTGTGATGCCCATCATTAGGTTTAGCAAAACAACTGCATTTTGATTTTTTTCCCTGTCTCATACAAATACGAAGAATTACTTCATTTGGCAAATTAAATAATGTTGTAGTGAAAATGTTAATTTGACAATAAATCACAGTTTCAAATGCCAGATGCCCCTGCTTAATGTTGTTCAGAAAGTTTATTTAGAGGATATACAATGTGGCTTACTGTTCCTGTATGTCAAGCTTCGCAGATGAAGTATGATGCCTGATATTAATCCGGTTAAAGGACCTCCAGTGCCTGGAGTGTGTTGTGGATTGTACCTACACTGCTCATAGCCGCCCCCCGCCCCCTGCCCTCCCACCCTTTGCCCATATTAGCAATCTGCTTTTGTACTTTGACATCCAGGATTTCCCAAGTGAATTTTGTCACAGAAAAAAGAGAATCATCAATATCGCAGTTAAACTTGACTTTCAAAGCTAATAGTATCTCATTTGGGGGCTCAAATTTAATAAATTTTCTTTGATTCTGGGTGAGTTTTTAAACATCAAACAATGAATTGGCCAGGGTGCAGTAAAATATTTAGATCTATTGACTGTTGTTCAGAAGGGTAGAAGGCAAAACACTAGTGGTTTGATGTTGATAAATTCTCAGTACCTTAATCCACATTAATGTTTTCTTTTATCTGAGTGCAGATTGGTGACAAAAAAAAAAAAAAAGAGCAAGAGAAGGTGTCCATGCATATAAAATATAAAACCTAAAGCAAAGGCATTTGTAAAATGTGATTTATTTTGTTAAGTGAGTTAAGTGTTCTCATTCTACCTGAAGACTGGAGAGTGTTTGTTACAGATAAATACACATTCTGAATTGGGACTCTGGTGTGAATATTGTACTCACACAATTATATAAATTGCATTATAGTGTATGTTTCACAGCATACACTTTGACATGCACTTATTGGCAGAAATTCTTCAGCTCAACTTACGAAGATAAGGATGTTTATAGCCTAGATTAGCACAAATTGTGAAAGATGACATTATGTGTTTGTGTATGTTTGCTGATTAAAGGAAACCTTATGTTGTATGATAGTTCATTCATAAAGTAAGAAATAATTCAAACAGTTTTACAAGCTACCCAAGTGAAATAGAAAAATGAAGGTGAGGGTTCCTATCATTTATTATTACCAAGTTATATATGAGGTTGCTAAGATAAAACTGGAGATATAAATACAAGTATTTGAACAATGATGATTCTCCCCATTCTTTACCTTTACTACCTTGTAAAGACTCATTTCGTCCTGTGACTTCAAGCTAGTTGTATACTATTTATCAAAGACACAATGTCAAAGAGATAAAATTTTAAAACCTGTTCAGGCATAAGAAAAGTTAGGAAATGAGCTTACATATGAAAACTCTTATCATTAAACTATGTGATTAAAGATGAGAGCCTGCTGATCTTTAAACTGCAGAATGTTTGAGGCTTTTACTAAATTTGGAAATTAAAAATTAAAATACCTGTTTCTGAGCATTTTCTTTTATTCAAATTATATATTTAGTATTTCTCATTTGTCCAGAAGGTGGCAGTGTAATATCAACTGCATGTGATGCAGAAACTAGCTTGCGAATTGGTATTTCTCCCGTATCGTATCTGTGATGTGTTTGTATTGTTACCTTTCTGAATACTTCGAGTATAGTACAAATACTACTGATTTTATCCATTATCTTATTTAGAAGTCGTGTGACCAAGTTGGTTATATGTATTTAATCATTAAGATTCACATTTAATAAGAGTAAAGAGGGCAAACAAACCTCTTGCTAGTGTATTTTTAAGTCTCCTTGTGTGTTGAACATATTTGTTTTTATTCTAGAGTGCATACTGAAGTTGTCCTGTTGAAGACTAGTGCCTAATAAGTATCTTGTTTAATATATACCCGTTTATACTGGTTAAATTAAATATGTTATTAAGAGAGTGAGAATAAGTAAGAGATTGCTGTTTATATTTGTTTCTTGTGGGTTTGTTTTTCCTTCTTTCCTTTTTCTTTTGAGAGTGGAACAGTGAAAAAATAATTCAAAACCTCTTGATCAGAAGAGCTCCAGCGACTCTTCTTCCCTCTGCTCATTTCAAGCAGGAGGATGCTTTTTCTTCTTAACATTCTCCCCCAGCACTCTGAATTAGAGATTTATTTGCAACGAAAAATCAATTAGTCCTAAATTTATTCATGGATTTCAGGTCTAGCGATCAATGCAAGTCCACTCAGTGGGCTCAAGGGGACCCAGTTCATCCCAGTTAATGTGTCTGAAGGGGAATTACCATTGATGCTATTTTTTTCCCTTTAGGTCAGAGATCAGATCTCGCTGTCACGGACTGCGGCAAGTAGGAATGACTTCACCCTGCAGCTACCCAGACTGCACCTGGAGACCTTTGCAATGGAGGGGCTCAAGGGCGGGCCAGAGGTTGTAGCGTGCCAGGTTAGAGTCTAAATAACATTGTTTGCTGCTGACACATGTAGAAAAATAAATTGCACTTACTGGGGAGAATGGAAGAAACCTCAAAGTCTTGTGACTAACTTAAAGGAGATGCAAATAATTTTTCCTCATTTTTCTTCTGTCTTGTAACACTATGTTTCACAAGTAATTGTATTTTTTTCTTTAGAGCTTAGAACTAGCCCCTTAAATAATCTGGAAGAGTATTTCTTACCAAGGAAAAAATGTATGTTTCATAGCTCAGTACAGTATTAAAAGAACATTCTTTCTGGGCAACAGACGACAATAAGATACTAGGCTATTATCTCTTCAAGCTTGTCTGAATTTGTAACTGTAATTCTTTTAAAATAAATCACTTTAGATAAAATTATCAGGAGAGATATTTGACATTTTTCAATGTTAATTCCAAAATATATTCAATATTCTTAGGTGGTAATTTCAACAAATCTAGAACCTAGCTCTTCTTTGCATGAAGAGTATTTTATACTTCAATGATTAGTTTTAATGAACATTGTAATTAATATATGCCAAAGGAGTTATTTCATTTATAAAACTCAAAGCACCAAATCAGAAAACCTTAAATAACTTTAAACTTAATAAAGATATTTATTTTCAAAAACATTTATTTTCAGAAGCTGCAGCTAGCCTTCTGTTCTAGATTACTGTTAGGTTATTGTGATCATTTTTTTTCCTTTAGGCTTATAAATATTTTTGAATCAGCCAAAACAAAATTTAGTATATATTTTATTCTCTCTTTAATGTCCAATTTATTTATTGCAAAAATGTATCAAGGTTGTATAAATTATAGTGAGCCCAGTAATTCCAAAAGAGATTGTCCTTGTTCAATAAAACCCTAGAGTTTTCAGTGTATTTAAGAGAAATATCTCTTAAAACTCTGTCTTTGCTTCACATTTTGAGATTTCAGATGAACTTTTTCATTCTTCAGGTTTATGACCCTGTGAAATTGTAACATTTCAGTCCAAGTGGAGCTATGTTAATTTTTTTCTACATGCTCCATACCCTAATTTAATGTTATTAGTACTCAAATTAATACTCAACAAAGAAAAAATACTTGCTTCTTTCATTAGAATGTCCACATATTATAGTAAAATATATGTAATTATACAGCAAAGCATAAGACACTTATTTTTAGTTATAGACTAGCATACTATGCTATTATTTATTTCAAGATTAATATGTACATTTAAAATTTGATTATATGTGAGTATAATATGATTTGATATTTTTCTAGTAGTTGTAAAATAATCCTTTATTTGGTTATCTTAATTTGGAATCTCCCAGGGCTTAGTACTTGTCATAATTCACAAATAAATACTTTCCCCAAACTCTAGATTTTGATGATTTGGAAAGAGACTGATTCTTTGGAATGCTTTTTTTAAGGTAAAACATGAACTTTCTAGAGTTCTGACATCTGTGAATAGCAAGAAGGAAATGTATAAGCTTGTATTTTAAACTGCTATCTTTCCCAAGTTCTAATAAAAATAGTTATATGGGTTGCCATATACCTAAACACTTGAGTAAGTTTTATATTTCTGTGCTCTAATATGCACTGTAGCTTAGTAATATATGTTTTGGTTTAGTATGCAGAGAAGAGTACATGATTTGGGCCATAGTAGTTTTTCAGGCACACATGCGTGCATGCACTTGCATCCAGGCATGCAATTAGTGATATGGAGTACTTTGAGGAGAAAGGCACTGTATTAGTTGAAGACCTTAATTATAATAATTATAACTGCCATTTTAGTGAGCACTTAGTATGTAGCTAGTATCATGCTTAGCTCTATAAATAAATGATCTCAATTGCAATGGGCCTGTCAAGCAGACAGCATTATTTTCATTTTACAATTGACAAACAACAAATAGAGCAGGTAACTCTCCTTAGATCAACAGCAAGTAAATGGCAGGGCCTAGAGTCTGGGTTTAAGTCTAGGTATATTTGACTGCAAAGCCTGAACTGGTAAAATCTGACAGTAAAAATCAAGACATGGGTGTTAAATGGTAAGCGTAAAGCCTTTGAAATCTGTGGTGGAGTTTTTCTTCCATTTATAAAGTATACATTATGCATCTGTGTATGAGGTAGGTCATAGTTTATGGTGTATTGTAGACATAGTCACAGATAAAAAATTTTGCTTCCATTTGATAGGCTATTCTACTTTTCACCTTTGCAGTATGTGTATGTATATATATGTATATGTATATACTTATACCAAGTATGCAACATATTTAGGAATTCACTATTTGTTTAACTTTGTAATCTGTGCTGGTGAGATGGACTGTTCAAAGTGTGCCTCACCTTTGATTATGACGAGGAGAGGCCCACTATGCAGGATGTGGTTGTGTCTGAATTATTTGGCCAACATATGCAACCGTCATTTAGAGCAGTAGGAGCTGATGTTTTCCTAGACAGCCACTGTGTGTTGTTTCCAAAGGGGCATGCTTTCTTACAGGTATAATCCTGGATGGAGGGAAGACCAGTGAGCACAACTGAAGGCTGAGAGGATGAGTGGATTACCTTATCTCTCTGAGCCCAGAAGAGTGTGTGACTGATGCTGTCCTACAGGAGATAATTCAGTTTGGCTAGTCTCTGAGATGTGCTAGCTTTTAGCCTCAGTTTCCATATGTGCAACAAAGTGTAATGCTAACAGTTTCTCAGGCTTGTACTGAGTTTGAATGAGGCAGTGCATGTAAAGTGGAGAGCACAGGGCCTAGCCCAAAGGCAGCAGACAAGCAGGGTGGCTCTTGTTATTGCACACCTACATATTGCAGTATGAGGCACGTTGTAAAGATGACATAAGCAATAATAGTATAGCTTGACTTTATTACTTTTGGGATATGTGGATGTATTTTTTGGATGAGTGTTTTGTTTTTTTAAGAAATGGTGGTTGTTTTTCAGTCACTAAACCATGTCCGATTCTTTGCATCCCCATGGACTGCAGCATGCCAGTCTTCCCTGTTGTTCACTGTCTTCTGGAATTTGCTCAAACTAATGTCCATTGAGTTGGTGAGGCCACCCAATGATTTCATCCTCTGTTGAACCCATCTCCTCCTGCCCTCAATCTTTCCCAGTATCAAGTCTTTTCCAGTAAGTTGGCTCTTTGCATCAGGTGGCCAAAGTATTGGAACTTCAGCTTCAGCATCAGTCCTTCCAATGAATATTCAGGGTTGATTTCCTTTAGGATTGACTGGTTTGATCTCCTTGATGTCCAAGGGACTCTCAAGAGTCTTCTCCAGCACCACTTAGGATCTTTTCTTTGTGTCTTTCATTCTTTCTTGTTTCTTCAAAGCTTTTAGTTTTGATCAAGATCAACTTTAGCTCTCTATATTTACTTTTCCTTGTTACTTGATGTTCCAGTGAGGCCAAGTTACCAATGAACCCCTGTTAAGATCCTATGGCAAGTTTAGAACTATTATTCCTTGGCTTTTATCTCCTTAATAGCAGCATATTAGTCTACTAGGATACTGGACAAAGAATAGAACACCTAGATAAGACAAGTTAACTTTAGCTGAAAAACCCAGTGCAGTGTGAATGCAGAGGACTTTGTAAGAAAAGATATTTTGCCCGTAATTTATTAAGATAATACCTATTACTCATTGTCTTATACTTTGAATTCTGTTTTTTCAATGATTGTATGATGCTTTTAATATCTGGAAAATATTAGCAGACATCCAGTAAGTGTCTGTGCCTCCATTCCCATTCAATGGTAACCAACACAGAACAATATCAATGTTAATATTATTGATATTGTTGCATGCTTATTCCATGCCAGTTACTGTGCTAAATAAACACCTTACATTTACTTTCTCATTTAATCCTTGCAACAGTCCTGTAAATAATGGGTGCTCTGCTTTTATCCATTTTCCAAAAGAATAAACTGAAATTTATTAAGATGAAGAAAATTGTTACAGGTCACATATGCAGTGAGTAGGGTCAGTGGTCTGTTCATTCTTTTAATCATGCCTTTCTGCCTTCTGTGCACCGTGGCATGGTGTTGTGTGTGTTTTAAGATAGCTGAGAGGAAAAAAAAACAAAGGGTAGAGCCTGTCTGTAAAATATAGTTTCTTTTGTGAGAAGATCATGGCAAAAATAAAATCCAAAAGAAGTTAATGGGAAATGTTACTTAAATTGTGTATTTCAGCCTCTTCATCTGTAAAATGAAGAATAATAGAAGTCTCAAACTCGGTGTAATGATTGAATGGGTTAATCCATTGAAGTGCTTAGAATAGTAACGGGTACATGGTAAGCACTCACTGTTTGTTAGCTTTCCACCAACGTGAAAGCTTTATGAGGCCAAGAACTTGATTTTGTTCACAGTCATACCATCAGAGCTCAGAACCCTGCCTCACACAGAGGAGGCCCCAGTGCACGAATACTTGATTTCAGGCACTAGACAAGTTGACTCAGGAAGCTGCTGTGCCTAAATTGTGCATGCCTTTAAGAAATTTGGGATCATTTTTTTAAACTTCTAAACCCATTTCATTTAAAAGGAAAAGTCTCCTGAACCATCTCATAAAGGCTTAGTGCACAATAACTATACCTCTGGAAATGTAGTATATTTTATAAATATATGTTTATAAACACTTCATTAGAAAGGCTTCATTGTGAAACCATTTATTTATGAAGATTTTAAACAACAGAGTCTTCACCATAAATCCAGTAATCCTTTAATCACCCATAACCTACTGTGTTATTATGAAGTCCTTACTTGGTATGGTGGTTTGTTATGTGTTATACCCACAACTTTTGGGATACTGTGGTTTTTTTACATTTAACTTATTTTCCAGGCATAGAAATATCTTCCAGCTATTTTGTTGTATTTATAAAGTTAAATCATAAAAGAGCATCTTGAAAGGATGTTTTTTAATGTAGAGAAGAAAGAAAGAAATATCTGTAGCTAAGTACTAAACTGTCAGGGAATAAAAATATCAAGAATCAGCCACTCTTAATAATTTTTTACATGTGTCCCCTGCTATACTGCTTGATGCAACAGCCTTCTAATTGTACAAGAATCATGTCCATTTGGGCACAATTAGAAATTAAAGAAATGCTAGACAATTTTGTTTGGAAGCTTGTATTATTTAGATATTTTCTTCAACTTATTCCATCCCCATAAATGGATTTTCAGATATCTGATTATTTTTTAAAACATGAAAATCAGCCATTTTGAATGAAAATCTCACTAAATATCTAAAATGCTATGTAAAATTCCCCAATTGTCCCTAAAAGACTAAATGACTTCTGTGAGTTCTTTAGGTTTTTCTTTTTAAAGTATAGTTCTTAAGTTTCTGATTCTGGAAGAAAATTTTACTTTCTTTATATAATTTAGGTCTTCCCTGATTTTCAGAGGTCAGTCCTCCCTGGGTCTCACTGTCTCACAGAGTTGTCAGGGTTTAGTCTAAGAGTCCCCATGGTGAAGTAAAGAGAGTATATTTTGTGACAGCTGTTTGTCTCACAGATATTCTTTTTCACTTATTTTTGAGTCCATGACTGTGCTTTGAATGTTTGACATTATTGGAAATCTGACCTTTTTGGTAAGTAGGGTCATTTTTGTACTAAAGTATCAAAAAGATTTGAGGATTAGCTAAACTTGTTGTCAGTGAGTGTGTGGTTCTCTTTAAATTCTAAAAATTGAAATATCTTTTAAATTTAAAAACATGATATGATTTTAGATTTTGGTTGTGGCATCAAAGAGAATGTTGAAACGCTACCTTCTTCAAAGGATGACAAGTTCTTCTGAGGGAGGAGCTGTTTGTTAGGGAAAAACAATTAGCTGGATAAATCATATAGTTCATCTGAGAACAAATGCATTTTGATGGGGAAAAAAAAAGCCATCCTTGGTCTCATGTAGAGCTTGACAGCTGTAATCTCCAATTCCACAGAATATAAATCGTGTCAATGAGGAATCTGAATGTCCTAGATTTGAGCCCTAACTCAAGGATGAATATAAGAATTAGTGAGTTTATTTTTCATGTTGACATCAGGAAGAATAAATGGCATTTTCTGACGTAATGTTGTCAGAGAAAATATTTTTGTTATTTGCTAGTTCAAGTTTTAGAATTCTGTTCTGAAGATTTGACAGTGCACAAGCAGACATTAAGTTTCTTCAAAACTTGTTGGTACAACAGCTATGAGGGATGCTAGATGAAACAAAATATAAAGAGAAGTAAGATGTTAATGTGTACAGAAGGACCAATTTTATGATCTGTTGCAAACTGGGGTGAAAGCGAAAATGAAAGTGTTAGTCACTCAGTAGTGTCTGATTCTTTGTGACCCCATGGACTGTAGCCCACCAGGCTCTTCTGTTCATGGACTTCTCCAGGCACGAATACTGGAGTGGGTTACCATTTCCTTCTCCAGGGCTTGAACCTGGGTCTCCCACATTGCAGTCAGACTCTCCTGACTGAGCCATCAGGGAAGACTAGGTATAACAGTGGTTAAATAATTAAATAAGAGCATTTAAACATTGATTTATCGTCATCGAGAATTATGCCTTTTCCTGAATCTGTGTCTTCTCCTAAGGTTACAGGACATTTTCGTTTTTATTGACCAGGAAGACTTCTGGAAACAGCCTCACACGTCAGTCATTGTTAGAACAGATCAGGTGTCATCACCTAAGTCCCCTCACCCTCCCTGACTCCCTTCCTCCTTCCTTCCCTTCCTCAGCCTCTGTGATGTGCACTTTTATTTCCCCTCTTTTTTTTTTTTTTTTGGTGGTGGTGCTGGAGGGGATGGGGGATACATCAGTCAGAATTTTAGGGCAGAATCTTGAGAGTAAAAATGTGAAATTATGGGTTTTGGTCCAGATATTTTACCAGGTGGTGTATGCTACCATTGTTTTCTTAGTCCCTGTATTTTATTTTAAAGGACTTGCTGTTTTAAAAAAAGTATTTTTCTTTGTGGTTAAAACATAATCTTGGGGATCAAATGATAGCTATCATTTCTTTAAAAAAATAAATATCTGTTAAGACTAGGAGTACTAAAAAGTTTTTTTGTTTTTTTTTTTAATGGTTAGATGATGGGACATTTTACATCTTGTATCATGAATTTTATTTCAGGTTAGTGGTGATCTGAAATGAGGGGTTTTCTTTCCCCCTGTTGGGACTTTAATCTCTTTGCCTTTGGAAAATCACAGGATAACATGAGGGCAAGGAAATATGCCTGTATAAAACTTCTGCTATGCAGGATGTTATATTGAGGAATCTTGTGACTAACTCCTTAACTCAGCTGAAAATATTCATGAATTATTCCCTATGGATATGACCTGGTATCAGCAATCTGAACTAACACTAAGTAAAATCTGATGGGAATTATTTAAAAATGAGGTCTTTTTTCCTAGTTTTTTTTTTTTTTGTATCATTTCTTCCTTTGTTTATTACTAGGGAGAATAATTTGGAAGAAAATAAAATCATAGCCAAATCACTATCACAAAAGGTTGAAGAGGTTATACAACTTTATCTAAAAATAATAGAGTTAGCCCCAGAACAGATGGAATCCTTTCCCCATAGACCTAAATTACCCACGTAACAGGAATCCTCCAGTCATTGTCTTTCTCTCATGGAAAACACATTGTCTTTTCTTGTGAAGGATGAACATGAATTATCATCCTTGTGATACTAAGAGTGCTGCTGGAGTTCTCTGCTAATGTCACCGTCTGTGAGCTTCCAGCCCTTACTTCTTCTGGTGCCTCAGCTTGTCACCTGTAACATGGAGATGATGATACTTGCCCTACTGCATCTTGGGGCAGTTGTGAGGATCCCATGACATGGATGAAAGTACTTTGGAAATTAAACAGCACTCATAGGTAGTTTTTAAATTGTTTTCCTTTAAATATTTGGCTTATAAACATTCCTTGATCAGGTATAAACTCACTTATTTTCAATCTCAGGTTGAGATTTTTGTCCTTCTGAAAGACAAGCAAGTAAATCAGATGATGAGGAGGTTAGCAACTGTGAATCTGTGCAATTTTCTATATGTCATTGAGTTTGCTGGAAATATCATGCTGATCAGAATGGCAATTTGGAAGAGATAAAATAAGGCCGTGTGCTGGGGAAAGAGGCAAGCAATGTAGTATTGGAGAAAGCCTACGTGGAAAGTCAGAATGCCTGGATTGAAGTCCTGGCTCTGTAATTTAACCGTCTTGGCAGGTCACTCAATGGCCTCGAGCCCCCTATTTCCTCATCTTTAAATGGAGGTGGTGAAGCCTGTCTTGCTTTCACTCACAGAGTTGTGGGGAGATCAGATGGAATAATGTACACGTGAGGGTACTTTTATATTGTAAAATGCAAAATTAATATAAGCTATGTTGGACTGAACTGCAAATAGGCCTGGGTTTCAGGAAAAGTAACCTAAGTACATTAAGGGAATGTTTTAGTGTTTTGACTCTTGGAGACTTTTGACTGATGACCTGTTTGATACAGGTTTCATGTTAGTAGAAACATGCAATAAAAAGAATAAAATGTTCAACAACTCTAGTGTTTCCTTACAGGTCAGTGTAAAGCCATGGGCTGACACTTTGGTGAATACCCACATACACTTCTGAGTAATTTTTCTACAGAGTAATTTAAGCATTACTGCTGTTTTCATATGTTATTTTTAAATATTCTTTTAACCCATCTTGTTGCCTTTATTTATGCCGTTTAATTTATTTTTTGAACTTCAGATTCCAGCTCTGAAATGTTAACATTATTTTGCCTGAATGTAAAATGTTTGAGACATACCAGATAAAATCAAAAACAGAAAACATATGAAAGTAGAGAGGTTTTTTTTTTGTTGTTGTAATTTTCAGCTCCAGGTAGCCCAAAGCAGAAAAGCTGCTGAATGATATGAACAGCTTTTCTTTACCATTAACATTAAGAGGCAAAAACTAAATCTCAAACTTGACTCTCTCTGTATCTTTTTTTTTTTTTCATTTTTGAAGTCTTCTTTGAGTATAACCCTACTCGATAATACCTTTTAATGCTTATTATTGTGAGACTGAAGCCTGTGCATACTTGAACTCTCAAGTGCTACCACAGAATTGCTATTCATTGCAGCTACTTGGACAAAGAAAACAACAAAATACAGTGTTTGATGGACTGCCTAGGTGAAGACCTGGGAAAGGAAGGGTTATCTACAAATTGAGTGAGTTTATTATGGCTTAGTGATTTGCTGATTGATTTCATTTGCTGTCAGTTAAGGCTCTCTTAATGTCAGTTTTCTTTGCATAATGCCTTGAAATAAAGGCCGATGAAGTTCTTCAGATTGATGCCGCTTATATAAACTGACCCTGATTTGCCCTATTCTGTGTGACAAGTTAAGTGACAGCAGTTAGAGGAAAATCCAGCAATGAATATGCAACTTACCGACTAAGGGAAATGCAGTAAATCATTCAGTCTAAAACTAGGTACAAAATAATTTCTTGTAATAATTCCACAGATGCCTTGCGTTTCATTAAACAGACTATTATTAGTCTCAAGAGTGTATGTGTGTGGGGTTGTGTGTGCATGTTGATAGAGACAGGCAGATAGGGAAGAGGGACAGAAAGAGACAGAGGACTGAATTAAAGAAGAGAGCTAAAAGTGATCCTAAATCTTTTCATATAAAGTAAATCTTCCTCTCCCCACTTAAACTTGGAATTGTCAGAATCATGGTTTAAAAAATAGCTTATTTGAGGTTGCATAATGCTGTATATTAGGTAACCAATGAAACATAGGGTCATTTTGAAGCTTTAAATGCTTTTCAGTTTCAGAGCTTTCTAGTAAAGTGCTGGTAGCTTTTCTTTTTCTTTCAATGGCCAAAGTTTCATAGTAATGATTAAAAAGATGTGGAACTTTTATGGGGAAGACTAACTTAAGAAGTAACTCACTGAGAAAAACATGAAACACTAACATCTTAATATCTGTTCTGAGTGAGAGCTGTTTCACTCATAGCCTGCAGGTAGATTTCCTCTGTGGAGTGTGTGACATTGCTTCCATATTGCAGAGCAGCATTTTGTTCGGAGTGTATTTTATGATGCATATTAATCAAAATGAACCTGAGTTGGTGTAGCTTCCTTAGGATCAAAATGGCAACATAGAAAACAGAGCACCAAAGTGAAGAAAGCAGCAGGGTACTGTTCTGGTGGTTGGAAGTTCAGCAAAGTGACATAGCACAAACCTAAGTGATATCTGTGATGGTTTTAAAGAGGCTTTAAAAAGTCCTCAAACCGTAGATCTTTGATTGAACGGTTATCTGGTAGAATGACTTACCCACAACATTTAACATTTAGAAGCAGCAGCCCTATGTCTTTAATCCCTTCTAAAACTGAGAAGGAAATCATGATTAAATTAAAACATGCCGCTTAACTTTGTATATTTATTAAGTTATGTCATGGGACAAAAATAGAAAAAAAACAGTCTTTTAAAAAAATACTTATTTATCTATTTGGCTCTGCCAGGTCTTAGTTGGGGCATGTGGAGTCTCGTTCCCTGACCAGGGGTCAAACCCGGGCCCCCTGTCGTGGGAGCGTGGAGTCCCAGCCATGGAAACACTGAGAAACTCCCTGAAAAGGAGAATCTCTGAGACACTTAGCATAGGGACTTACACTAAGCCGTCAACAGAAAGCGGTTAAGATGATTACTCTTGAGACAGTGGGTGTGAATTAAGGAATGTTATGATTCTTCATCAAATGAGAAGGGATTCTTTATTTTGCGCTAGTCTTTTTGCAAATCAAAGGCACATTTCTGCTCCATGTGAGTAGGACTCTCCTGAGGCATTCTTTTCGGGCCCCTCCCCTTTCTTTATATTCTGAAAGCAGAATAGATATGAAATTCCTGGTCACATAAACTGCTTATCTTTTCTTGCATATCTTTTTAATTTGTTCACACTGGGAAAGGTAATGCAGACTCCTGAAGAGTCTGGAAAATTGGCTGTCCTAGTGTCCAGATATGTTCCAGGTAAGAAGAGCAAGGTCACTGGGAGCCCACAGGCCTAGTTTTCACATCTCTGATAGCTGGTAATGCATGGGAGGCCTAGGAACCAAGATAGCCTTTGCATCAAAGTATTCTATTTATTCTAGAAGGAAAATGGAAATATAGTTTGAGAGTATTTATTTATTGCATTGGTTATAGCTTTATTTATCTTTATTTTTTATTCTAGTTTAATTGAGATATAATTGACATACAGCACTGTATAAGTTTAAGGTATATAGCATAATTTGATTTACATATAGTATTGGGAAATGATTACCATAGTAAGTTTAGTGAACATCCATCATCTCGTGTGTAAGAAAGGAAGAAAAAAATGTTTTTCTCCTTGTGATGAGAACTCTTTGGATTTACTCTCTTGACAACTTTCAAATCTACCCCACAGCAGTGTAAACTGTAGTCATCATGTTTTACTTTATATTCCTGGTACTTCCTTATCTTAGAACTGGAAGTTTGTATCTTTTGACCTACCTACTTCAGCCAATTCCCCCTCCCCTCACCTCTAATCTCTGGTAACCATAAGTCTGTCCCCACCCCCCACCCCCTGAGTTATTATTTTTTGTTAATTCTTTAATTAAGTGAGATCATAACAGTATTTGTGTTTCTCTGTCTGACTTATTCCTCTTAGTATAATACCCTCGAGGTCCCTCCATGTTGTCACAAATGACAGGAGTCCCCTTTTTTTAATGGCTGAAATATATATATAAATATATATATATATATGTATATATTTATATATATATACACTTTATCCTTTCATCTGTTGGTCAGCAGTTGGGTTGTTTCATGCCTTGGCTATTGTATATAATGCTGCTATGAATATAGGGATGCAGATATCTCTTTGAACATAGCAATTTTGTTTTTGATATGGTCCCAGAAGTAGAATTGCTGGATCATTTTTCATTTGGGGAGGAACTTTTATACTGTTTTCCATAGTTGCTGTATCAATTTGCAGTACCATTGACAGTGTATTTGGGTTTCCTTTTGTCCACACCCTCACCAGCGTTTGCTATCTTTTGTCTGTTTGATTTGATGATAACCGTTCTAAGATACCAGCTGACATCTCTTTGTGGTTTTGATTTGCATTTCCACTTCCCTGATGATTAGTGATGTTGAGTACCTTTTCACGTGCCTGTTGGCCATTTGTATGTGTTCTTGGGAAAATGTCTTTTCAGAGCCTTTGCCCATTTTTAATTGGATTATTTGTCATGATATTGAGTTTTATGAATTCTTTATAACTTTTGAGAATATTTAGAGACCAATTCAATCCAGTAAATTGGTTTTAAAAAATAAAATGATCAGCTCTTTCAATCATATAGATTTGGGTATGGCTAACATCAATTATGTACCATGTACCTACCAAGAACAGGGTATTGTACTGTGCTGTGGGATACAGAAGTGACTCAAATATCTTTCCAATAGGAATATGAAATCTATGGTTGAAATGAGATGGAAAAATTATTGCTCATTTTTCACGCTTTATTTTTGTAGGAGAGGCATAGATAAAGTACATCTGTAGAAAGTGAATGTGAAGTCAGTTGTGTCCGAATCTTTGCGACCCCATGGACTATATGTAGCCTACCAGGCTCCTCCATCCATGGGATTTTCCAGGCAAGAGTACTGGAGTGGATTGCCATTTCCTTCTCCAGGGGATCTTCCCGACCCAGGGATCGAACCTGGGTCTCCCGCATTGTAGGCAGACGCTTTACCATCTGAGCCACTAGGGAAGCCACGTGATCTGTAGAGGAGAATGAAATTCATTCTTGCTGGGAAAAATAGGAGAGGCTTCACAGAGGAGGTGGCATTTGAGTAGGCCTTGAAGGTAATGCAGTTAAATACCCCCTTTCATGTAAATTGGTATTGTCAGGAAATACAGATGTGAAATACCTGGAGTTTGAGCCTGAACTGCTGTAGTTCTGGAACAGTGACATCTATGGAATTGTCTCATCTGCAAACAGGGTAGAACTAAATGATTGGTAAGGTTCTTTTCAGTTAATTAAGCTCAGTTGTATTGTAAATAAAGTATCTTCTCTGCCGGATTTCATGGCAGTCTTATTTGTTCCTTCATAATACACAAAAAGTAAATTCGTTGATTTAGTTGAATATCAGAAAGCACATTAGAACCAATTTGTCCTTAAAACATTATAATGACAACGTTTTCAGAATGATGCTGTTCAAGTGCTGCCCTCAATATAAAGCAAATTTGGAAAATTCAGCAGTGGCCACATGGCTGCACAAGGTCAGTTTTCATTCCAATCCCAAAGAATGGCAATGCCAAAAAAATGTTTAAACTATCACACAATTGCACTCATTTCATGTGCTAGGGAGGTAATGCTCAAAATCCTTCAAACTAGGCTTCAGCGGTACACAAACCGAGAACTTCCAGATGTGCAAGCTGGATATAAAAAGGCAGAGGAACTCGAGATCAAATTGCCAACATTCCCTGGATCACAGAAAAAGCAAGTGAATTCTGAGAAACATCTACTTCTGTTTCATTGACTATACTGTAGAGGCTTTGACTGTGTGGATCACAACAAACTGTGGAACATTAAAGAGATGGGAATACTAGACCACCTTACCTTCACCCTGAGAAACCTCTATGCCTGTCAAGAAGCAACAGTTAGAACCGGAGATGGAACAACAGACTGGTTCCAAATTGGGAAAGGAAAATGTCAAGGCTGTATGTTGTCACCCTGCTTATTTAACTTATATGTAGAGTACATCATGAGAAATGCTGGACTGGATGAATCACAAGCTGCAATCAAGATTGCCAGGAGACGTATCAATAACAGATATGCAGATGACACCACCCTTATGGCAGAAAGTCAAGAAGAACTAAAGAGCCTCTTGATGAGGGTGAAAAAGGAGAGTGAAAACCTGGCTTAAAACTCAACATTCAAAAAATGAAGTCCATGACATCTGCTCCCATCACTTCATGGCAAATAGATGGGGAAACAATGGATACAGTGATAGACTTTTTTTCTTGGGCTCCAAAATCACTTCAGATGGAGACTGCAGCCATGAAATTAAAAGATGCTCCTTGGAAGAAGAGCTGTGACAAACCTAGACAATGTATTAAAAAGCAGGGATATCACTTTGCTGACAGAGGTCCATATAGTCAAAGCTGTGGTTTTTCCAGGAGTCATGTACAGATGTGAGAGTTCAACCGTAATGAAGACTGAGTGCCGAGGAGCTGATGCTTTCAAACTGTGGTATTGGAGAAGACTCTTGAGAGACCCTTGGACTACAAGGAGATCAAACCAGTCACTCCTAAAGGAAATCAGTCCTGAATATTCACTAGAAGGACTGATGCTGAAGCTGAAGTTCCAAATCTTTGGCAACCTGATGGGAAGAGCCGACTCATTGGAAAAGACTCTGATTCTGAGAAAGATTGAGGGCAGGAGGAGAAGGGGGTGACAGAGGATGAGATGGTTGAATGGCATCATTGACTCAATGGACATGAGTTTGAGCAAACTCTGGAAGATAGTAAAGGATAGGGAAGCCTGGCGTGCTGTAGTGCATGGGGTCGCAAAGAGTTGGACATGATTGAGCACCTCAACAACAATATTTATGTGTTTGAATGAATTTTGTTACAGAATAGAAATTTTAGAAATTACTGAAGTAGATGATCACTCTGACTAAAGCATGTACATTCCCAAACCAATTTGATATATATCTGAATAAGAATGGGATCATAGTAAGAAAAGAATTGCTCTTAATAAAGGCATAAAATATTTTCTCTGTTTCTGTCTTTACTGACTTGCTTTTCTTTAGATATATTGAAAATTGTTCATATTGGGTTTAATTAAACTGCAGACAAGTATATCGAATTCTTATAATTCCAACTAAATGGCTTTTTAGCACCTTTGTAAAAATTGATGGAAAGGCACTGTGAATTTCCTTTGCTGAGATGCATAAAGCCAATAATTTTATGTGAAAAGAGGAAGGATAAGTGTTCAACGTTGTGTGTTTATTAATATATTTATTCTTTATCAGTAGTTTAGATCAAGTGCTCTTTCTGAATGCTGTCCATTTTGAGGAACTGAATTGGACAGTTTTTCTTTGGTTGTGAACAATTAGCTTTCAGCCCTGAAAGTAATTTCTGTCTATAACTTTTCTTTTTGTATTAACACCACTCCTTTAAGAAAATTTGCATGCTGAACCCACAAAGCCCAAAATTAGGATGTGTTTTTTGTTACAGTGTCAAAATTTGATTAAAGCAGTTGGATCTTGGTAGGTTGATTATGGAACAGACAAATGGGGAGTGCTGGTTATCACTTTGGTCTCCAAAAAGTATAAGTCAGAGAGAAGTTATTAGAATATAAACTGCCCTTTGTTAAGCTCCAGATAGCTTTTAAATGTGGATGAATAGGCACTGTCAGCATTGTCCACATTATTACTGAAATGGAAGGTTTCACTAGGTCTAAAATGAAGAACCCTACCATATTACATGTTGTTAATTCAGTGAGGCTTCACAAGTAAGTATGGTTAAGTATGGAACGCATGCTCAGGATCCAGCCCTGTGCTTGACAGATGACTGAGATGACAGAGGATGAATGCGCATTTTGGGAGAAGGAGTTAAAAAAAGAGTCCCAAATGTTAGTTCCTAATAGAGAAAGAACAAAGCAAGCACTTAATAAGGGAACTGTCAAGGGCCAGCGTGTACCCTTGGGAGCCTTTGTGGAATATGGAGACTGGGACAGGGTCTGAATGTATCACTAATCTTATGTTTTACATCCTCCTTGAGAACACTTTTTGAACAAGAAGAGTTCTGTCTTTTTTGAGGAGATTATCTGCTCTATTAGTGTTTCACCTATTCAGTGTCACTGTGAAATCTTAAAGTGTATTATCACCCCAGCTTAATAAATGGGAATCATAACTTGCCTCCTCTCTTCATATACAGGTAAATGGCTTTACCTCAGCCTTCAAATAAACTGCAGCTGTCTTGTATTGGCCATGGGCTCTTCACAATCTGGTCTTGACTCTGCAACTTCCTTCTCCCAAAACTCTCCACCTCATTCACTGAGAATATAGCTATAAATATGTAATAGCAGTACTGGCCTTTTTGTTTAACTTGAATGTGGCAGGTACAGTTCCATTCCTGAGGCCTTGTACTTGCTGGTCCCTTTTCCTGATGTGCCCTCACCAGATGTTCATGAAGCTCAGTCCTTCACTTCTTGCATGTCTTCACTTAAATATTGTCTCCTGGAAGCCTTCTCTCATCACTAACTCAAATATCTTCCCTTCTCCCATCACACTTTATAGCCATGACTCTTTATTTTCCTTCACAGCACATGAGCTCTTACCCTCCTCTCACTGGAATGTAAGACCCATGCGGGCATAGCTTGATATTTAGCACAGTATCTTCAACACCTGGAACATAATAGATGCTCAGTAATATTTGTTTAATACATCAACTAATGAATTGGATTTTTCTCTGCTGTAGACTTTTCAAGAGGCAGTTGTTGTCGTTGCTCAGTGTCCAACTCAGTGTTGTTCAGTGTCCAACTCTTTGTGGCCCCATGGACTGCAGCACGCCAGGCTTCCCTGTCCTTCACTAGCTCCTGGAGTTGGCTCAAACTTATGTCCGTAGAGTCAGTGATGCCATCCAACCATCTCATCATCTGTCACCCCCTTCCTTCTACCCTCTATTTTTCCCAGCATTAGGGTGTTTTCAAGAGACAGAGCTGTTTGCATATAAAAGAGCAAGGAGTCTGGAATCAGATGGACCCCTGATTTCCAGTTATGTCATTTGTTAGCAATGTGCCCTTAAGACAGTTAGTTATGGACTCTGAACATCAGTAGTTTTATATATAACATTGTACTAAGTAATGCCCATTTTGCAAGGACAGTGTAAAGATTGGAGACGATGCATGTTGTCACAGAAAACAGACCATGCTCAGATTTTCTTATACTTTATTTACTGTGACAGGAAAATGCTCTTCTTTTGCATGAGCAGTCCAAATCATCCTGCAGAGGTGTGTCTATTACGTGATAAGAAATAGAGATTAGTCAAAGTAACTGATCTCTGAAGAATATACTCATAGTTACCAAAAGTTTATATAAACATTTCCATATATCAGTGCCAGATGTTATGGTTTTGACATTTAGTCAAAGCCAGACTTCCTGAATTCCAGCTCACACCATCAGAATTCAATAAAAATACTCATTTTTTACACTCATACAGTGCTAAGTCTTATCTGTATGTCAATAGAATCTGAAGCAGGCTAGTAAATCTCTGTTGTCAAACTCATAGTGATGTTAAGACATAGTAGGTTCCAAAGAAATGGCAACTATAATAATATTTTTTTTTTTCTGATGGAGAGCTAGTGTAGTGAAGTTACGTTTGTTTCTTCATGGTTTCCTATGACCCTGCAGTTATTTCTTTGTTGTTCGTCTTGTTCCTTGTTCAGTTGCTAAGTTGTGTCCAACTCTCTGCAACCCCATGGAATGCAGCACACCAAGCTTCCCTGTCTTTCACTATTTCCTGGAGTTAGTGATGCCATCCAGCCATCTCATCCTCTGTCGCCCCCTTCTCCTCCTGCCTTCAATCTTTCTCAGCATCAGGGTCTTCTCCAATGAGTCGGCTCTTCACATCAGGTGGCAAAAATATTAGAGCTTCAGCATCAGTCCTTCCGGTGAATATTCAGTGTTGATTTCCTTTAGGATTGGCTGGTTTGATCTCCTTGCAGTCCAAGAGACTCCAAAAATTCTTCTCCAACACCATAGTTCAAAAGCATCAGTTCTTCTTTATGGTCCAACTCTCACATCCATACATGACTACTGGAGAAACCATAGTGTTGACTGTATGGACGTTTGTTGGTAAAAGATGATGTCTCTGCTTTTTGATATGCTCTCTAGGTTTGTCATAGCTTTGCTCCTTTTCTTCCAAGGAGCGAGTGTCTTTTAATTTCATGGCTCCAGTCACCATCTGCAGTGAATTTGGAGCCCAAGAAAATAAAGCCTGTCACTATTTCCACTTTTTCCCCCATCTGTTTGCCATGAAGTCATGGGTCTGAATGTCATGATCTCAGTTTTTTGAATGTTGTGTTTCAAGCCAGCTTTTTCATTCTCCTCTTTCACCCTCATCTAGAGGCTCTTTAGTTCCTCCTCACTTTCTGCCATTAAAGTGGTATATCATCTGCATATCTGAGGTTGTTGATATTTCGTCTGGCAATCTTGGTTCCAGCTTGTGATTCATCTAGTCTGGAATTTTGCATGCTATCTTTGCATAGAAGTTAAATAAGTAGGGTGACATATACAACCTTGATGTACTCCTTTCTCAGTTTTGAACTAGTTCATTGTTCCATGTCTGGTTCTAACTGTTGCTCCTTCACTAGCATAGAGGTTTCTCAGGAGGCAGGTAAGATGGTCAGGTATTCCCATCTCTTTAAGAATTCCACAGTTTGTTGTGATCCACACAGTCAAAGGCTTTATAGTGTAGTCAATGAAGCAGAAGTAGATGTTTTTCAGAACTCCCTTGCTTTTTCTATGATCCAAAGGAGGTTGGCAATTTGATCTTGAGCTCCTCTGCTTTTTCTATATCCAGCTTGTACATCTGGAAGTTCTTGGGTCATGTCTTGTTGAAGCCTAGCTTGAAGGTTTTGAGTATTACCTCCCTGGCGCATGAAGTGAGTGCAATTATATGGTAGTCTGAACATTCTTTGGCATTGTTGTTCTTTGAGATTGGAATGAAAACTAACCTTTTGCAACCGTGTGACCACTGCTGAGTTTTCTAAATTTGCTTCATATTGAGTGCAGCACTTTAACAGCATCATCTTTGTCATGTACTAAGCTACTGTCACTTTGTCAGGCCTTTTTTCCCAAGATATTAGTGAACACAGTGCCAATTCTATAATTGACTTATATGATGAGCATTTTCTATATTTCTTAAATTTTTAAGTCTCTATAGCAAGGGAGTTTCATTACTACTACTGCTGCTGCTGAGCTACAACTTCTACTATCATTATTATAGTCCATATTCTTATTATATTATGAATATTTATAATATATGGGCATATGCAGTAGTTTCCATGAGGAGCTTTTTTTCAGTCTCTGATTATTTTGATGATTTCTTTTTCATATTCTTACCAGAAGCCAATATGTCATTTCTTATCCCTTTGGTCTTTCTTTACATTAAGCTTTAGCATAATAAGAATAGTAATCATCATCAGTCTAGATGCTGCATTTAACCTCAAATTGGTCTTGATTCAATTCTGGTTGCAAATAATATATTTGACAAAGAATTGGCCTTGTTTTGGGCACATTCAAGTTATATATGCCATGGTTGAGTGGAGGCCAGAAAAAAGTTGAGAGTCTAAACATGATACAAAGAAAACATCATTTAAACAAATCTGATGCAAAAGTATTCTGCAACTCTGCTGAATATAGTTTCTCATGAGGCTCCTTCTGGTACCTGAAAAGTTACTATACTTACATCCTTCAAAGTGCTGCCAGTAAAAATTTTTAGTGATGGGATAAGTTAAGTCCAGGGCCATTTCAGATGGCAAAAATGGGAAATGGACTTAGATTCTCTTTTTCTTAGTAACGCCAAGAAAAACATACCTGAATTATATGCAGCATCATGTTAAATCAATGTATGCTTTTTTGTTTTAATTGTGCTTGACTTCAGGAGGTTGTACATTTGCCCCCAATTTTTTGTGCTAATTACTTGACACATTTACTATCTTTATCATTGTCACTATTACCATTGGAAAGCATTTTAATCTCTATGTGCATATTGCATTAAGTATCTGGTTGTGCATAATTGTAATCATTCTCTGTACTAACTAAATAGGAATGCACAGTCTTAAGTGGATATCAGTGTTCCAGACCAGCCTATCAAGGACACATAGTAATTCCAGTACATGCACACAACCCCTAGGATACTAAAGGTCAAAGTGAGCTGTATAGCAATGGAAAAGCATCTCATTTGAGACAGAGGGAGAAGAGAACCAGGTTTACCAAAATTGTTATTTCTACATAAATGAAAGGTCATTTCTCTGCCAGCTAATATTTCAGATATGGCAGGGTAAAAGCCTTCCCCAGTCTTAGTACAAAAAATGGAAATATAACTTTTTGGAATGCCATTCCGTCTGCACATATATTGAGTATGCCTAGATGTCATTCAGAATGAGAAATTGAGTCAGGTGAGCTAATCCTATATAGGTAGGATTTATGATGTCATTGTCTTGGTGTTTTCCTTGTAAAGTCCTTTACCGATAACAGATCCTTAAGTCAGACTGCTGAGAGATGCACAGCAACTCTCATTTTATGTATATAAGTCAATTAAATACACTAGGAGTTGTTTTACAAATTTTGTCTTTTTTTAAAAAATAATCTTCTATTGTTTGGATAATAGTACATTTGCTATAGTTTATAATCTTAATGTAAGTTTTTCTTATTAAAATAACCTGACAGCCTTCTTTCATATTACATTTTTATAAAATCAAAAGATGCTTTGGAGGAAGTATAGAATTTATGTGACATATTTGGATAATCTAGAGATTCATTGACTTGTTGGAAATGTTTACTGAATTCATTGTACAGAATGAGTGAAGTCTCCAAGAAAATTTCACCTGAAATAGATATTTATTTCCATTACAGAAGCAAGAATTGTTAGCTTAGAGTCAGTGTAATGTAATAATTATTAATGAGTTTGATATCTTTGAAAATCTTGGTTTCATAGCAAAGTTCAAGAGCGGCTTGCTTTTTTAAAAATTGTTACTTACTTCATTTTTGGCTGCGCTGGGTCTTCATTGTACCACATAGACTTCTCAGTGAGGTGATGTCTCTTCTTGCAAAGCATGGGCTCTAGTGTGCATGAATTCTAGCTGCGGTGTGTGGGCTCAGTAGTTGTAGCACACAGGCTTAATTGTACCGAGGCATGTGGAATCGTCTTGGACTAGGGAAATAAACCTGACTACCCTGCTTTGGCAGTTGGGTTGTTAACCACTGGACCACCAGGGAAGTCCAAGGGCTTTGCTTTTGTACCTTTTTCAGTTAATAGAGAAGAAAAACTGAAGTTAACAAAAATGAGTGTTGTGATAGACTACCTGCACAATTTTATGAAACTTGGAGAGCCTAGTTGAATTCTACTGATTTAAGTGAGAAACTTCGTATGATAGGCAGCCAAAACAAAGCACAAAAACACTAAACCAGTACAAAGCAAACAGGAAAACTTGCAACACATGGGGTGAGCATGGGTTTTGGAATTGGACAGACGTGGATTCGAAACCTAGTTCCTTTCTTTATTAGCTAGAGGACCTTGTGTAATGTACTCAGCATCACTGAGCCTTAGTTTCTTGTTCTATAAAATAGAGATAATGTGAGTCTTGCAAGGTTATAGTTAGAATTGGGAAAATACACAAACCTCATAATATGGTGTCTTTGTGGTTTAGTTGCTCAATCATGTCCGACTCTTTTGCAACTCCATGGACTGTAGCCCTCCAGGCTCCTCTATCCACGGGATTTCCCAGGCAAGAATCCTGGAGTGGGTTGCCATTTCCTTCTCCAGGGGCTCTTCCCAACCTCAGGACTGAACCCACGTCTCCTGCATTGGCAGGAAGGTTCTTTACCACTGCGCATTAGGGAAGCCCACTATGGTGTCTGGCACATAGTTATTATTCTTAGAACTGGGATCCCAGTAAGAAATAGTGATTGGGGCTCTACAGGAAGTGAGAACACCTCGGGCAAAGATTTGGTCCAGCCTAGGCTTTATTGACTTACCATACATTCCAGTACATTTGTAGAGTGTCGATTCACCTCCCTCCTTGGGTTACTTTTTTTTTTTTTTTTAATTAGAGGCTAACTCATTTACAATATTGTAGTGGTTTTGCCATAGATTGACATGAATCAGCCATGGGTGTACATGTGTTCCCCATCCTGAACCCCCCTTTCACCTCCCTCCCCATCCCATCCCTCAGGGTCATCCCAGTGCACCAGCCCTGAGCAAACTGTTTCATGCATCAAACCCGGGCTGCTGATCTGTTTCATATATGATAATATACATGTTTCAATGCTATTCTCTCAAATCATACCACCTTCGCCTTCTCCCACAGAGTCCAAACACTGTTCTTTATATCTGTGTCTCTTTTGCTGTCTTGCATACAGGGTCATCGTTACCATCTTTCTAAATTTCATATATATGCATTAGTATACTGTGTTGGTATTTTTCTTTCTGACTTACTTCACTCTGTATTATAGGCTCCAGTTTCATCCACCTCATTAGAACTGATTCAAATGCATTCTTTTTAATGGCTGAGTAAAATTCCATTGTGTATATGTATCACAGTTTTCTTACCCATTCATCTGCTGATGGACATCTAGGTTGTTTCCATGTCCTGGCTATTGTAAACAATGCTGCAATGAACACTGGGGTACACGTGCCTCTTTCAATCCTGGTTTCCTCAGTGTGTATGCCCTATTGCCAGTTTTTTAAGGAAATCTCCACACTGTTCTCCATAGTGGCTATAACTAGTTTGCATTCCCACCAACAGTGTAAGAGGGTTCCCTTTTCTCCACACCCTCTCCAGCATTTATTGTTTGTAGACTTTTGGATAGCAGCCATTCTGACTGGCGTGAGATGGTACCTCATTGTGGTTTTGATTTGCATTTCTCTGATAATGAGTGATGTTGAGCATCTTTTCATGTGTTTGTTAGCCATCTATATGTCTTCTTTGGAGAAATGTCTATTTAGTTCTTTGGCCCATTTTTTGATTGAGTTGTTAATTTTTCTGGAATTGAGCTGCAGGAACTGCTTGTATATTTTTGAGATTAATTCTTTGTCAGTTGCTTCGTTTGCTATTATTTTCTCCCATTCTGAAGGCTGTCTTTTCACCTTGCTTATAGTTTCCTTTGTTGTACAAAAGCTTTTAAGTTTCATTAGGTCCAATTTGTTTATTTTTGCTTTTATTTCCATTACTCTGGGAGGTGGGTCATAGAGGATCCTGCTGTGATTTATGTTGGAGAGTGTTTTGCCTGTTTTCCTCTAGGAGTTTTATAGTTTCTGCTCTTACATTTAGATCTTTAATCCATTTTGAGTTTATTTTTGTGTATGGTGTTAGAAAGTGTTCTATGTCATTCTTTTACAAGTGGTTGACCAGTTTTCCCAGCATCACTTGTTAAAGAGATCATCTTTTCTCCATTGTATATTCTTGCCTCCTTTGTCAAAGATAACGTGTCCACAGATGCATGGATTTATCTATGGGCTTTCTATTTCATTCCATTGATCTATATTTCTGTCTTTGTGCCAGTACCATACGGTCTTGATGACTGTAGCTTTGTAATATAGCCTGAAGTCAGGCAGGTTGATTCCTCCTGTTCCATTCTTTTTTCTCAAGATTGCTTTGGCTATTTAAGGCTTTTTGTATTTCCATACAAATTGTGAAATTATTTGTTATAGTTCCCTGAAAAATACCATTGGTAGCTTGATAGGGATTGCATTGAATCTATAGATTACTTTGGGTAGTGTACTCATTTTCATAACATTGATTCTTCCAATCCATGAACACGGTATATTTCTCCATCTGTTTGTGTCCTCTTTGATTTCTTTCATCAGTGTTTTATAGTTTTCTATATATAGGTCTTTTGTTTCTTTAGGTAGATATACTCCTGAATATTTTACTCTTTTCGTTGGCAATGGTGAATGGAATTGTTTCCTTAATTTCTCTGTTTTCTCATTGTTAGTGTATAGGAATGCAAGGGATTTGTGTGTGTTAATTTTATGTCTTGTAACTTTACTATATTCATTGATTAGCTCTAGTAATTTTCTGGTGGAGTCTTTAGGGTTTTCTATGTAGAGGATCATGTCATCTGCAAACGGTGAGAGTTTTACTTCTTCTTTTCCTATCTGGATTCCTTTTATTTTTCTTCTCTGATTGCTGTAGCTAAACCTTCTAAAACTATGTTGAGTAGTAGTGGTGAGAGTGGGCACCCTTGTCTTGTTCCTGATTTTAGGGGAAATGCATTCAGTTTTTCACCATTGAGGATAATGTTTGCTGTGGATTTATCATATATGGCTTTTATTATGTTGAGGTATGTTCTTTCTATTCCTGCTTTCTGGAGGGTTTTTATCATAAATGGATGTTGAATTTTGTCAAAGGCTTTCTCTGCATCTATTGAGATAATCTTATGGTTTTTATCTTTCAGTTTGTTAATGTGGTGTATCACATTGATTGATTTGTGGATATTGAAGAATCCTTGCATCCCTGGGATAAAGTCCACTTGGTCATGATGTATGATCTTTTTAATATGTTGCTGGATTCTTTTGGCTAGGAATTTGTTAAGGATTTTTGCATCTATGTTCATCAGTGATGTTGGCCTGTAGTTTTCTTTTTTTGTGGCATCTTTGTCAGGTTTTGGTATTAAGGTGATGGTGGCCTCATAGAATGAATTTGGAAGTTTACCTTCCTCTGCAATTTTCTGAAAGAGTTTGAGTAAGATAGGTGTTAGCTCTTCTCTAAATTTTTGGTAGAATTCAGCTGTGAAGCCATCTGGTCCTGGGCTTTTGTTTGCTGGAAGATTTCTGATTACAGTTTCGATTTCCTTGCTTGTGATAGGTTTGTTAAGATTTACTATTTCTTCCTGGTTCAGTTTTGGAAAGTTATACTTTTCTAAGAATTGGTCCATTTCTTCCAAGTTGTCCATTTTATTGGCATACAGTTGCTGATAGTAATCTCTGATGATCCTTTGTATTTCTGTGTTGTCTGTTGCGATTTCTCCATTTTCATTTCTAATTTTGTTGATTTGATTCTTCTCCCTTTGTTTCTTAATGACTCTGCCTAATGGTTCATCTCCTTTATCTTCACAAAGAACCAGCGTTTAGCTTTGTTGATTTTTGCTATATTCTCCTTTGTTTCTTTTTCATTTATTTCAGCCCTAATTTTTATGATTTCCTTCCTTCTGCTAACCCTGGGGTTCTTAATTTCTTCTTTTCCTAGTTGCTTTAGGTGTAGATTTAGGTTATTTATTTGATTTTTCTCTTGTTTCTTGAGGTAAGCTTGTATTGCTATGAACCTTCCCCTTAGCACTGCTTTTACTGAATCCAGTAGGTTTTGGGTTGTTGTGTTTTCATTTTCACTTGTTTCTATGCATATTTTGATTTCTTTTTTTATTTTTCTGTGATTTGTTGGTTATTCAGAAGCGTGTTGTTTAGCCTCCATTAGTTGGTATTTTTAATAGTTTTTTCCCCTGTAATTGACATCTAATCTTACTGCGTTGCGATTAGAAAAGATGCTTGGAATGATTTCAATTTTTTTGAATTTACCAGGGCTAGATTTATGGCCCAGGATGTGATCTATCCTGGAGAAGGTTCCATGTGCACTTGAGAAAAAGGTGAAATTGATTGTTTTGGGGTGAAATGTCCTATAGATATCAATTAGGTCTAACCTGGTCCATTGTATCATTTAAAGTTTGTGTTTCCTTGTTAATTTTCTGTTTAGTTGATCTATCCATAGGTGTAAGTAGGTTATTAAAGTCTCCCACTATTATTGTGTTATTGTTAATTTCCCCTTTCATACTTGTTAGCATTTGCCTTACATATTGTGGTGCTCCTATGTTGGGTGCATATATATTTATAATTGTTATATCTTCTTCTTGGATTGATCCTTTGATCACTATGTAGTGTCCTTCTTTGTCTCCTTTCACAGCCTTTCTTTTAAAGTCTATTTTATCTGATATGAGTATTGCTAATCCTGTTTTGTTTTGTTTTTTTTGGTCTCTATTTGTGTGAAATATCTTTTTCCAGCCCTTCAGTTTTAGTCTGTATGTGTCCCTTGTTTTGAGGTGGGTCTCTTGTAGACAGCATATATAGGGGTCTTGTTCTTGTATCCATTCAGTCAGTAAATGGCATTCAACCCATTTACTTTTAAGGTAATTATTGATAAGTATAATCCAGTTGCCATTTTCTTTGTTGTTTTGGGTTTGAGTTTATATGCCTTTTCTGTATTTCCTGTCTAGAGAAGATCCTTTAACATTTGTTGGAGAGCTGGTTTGGTGGTGCTGAATTTTCTCCGCTTTTGCTTGTCTGTAAAGCTTTTGATTTCTCCTTCATATTTGAATGAGATCCTTGCTGGGTACAGTAATCTGGGTTGTAGGTTTTTCTCTTTCATCACTTTAAGTATGTCCTGCCATTCCCTTCTGGCCTGAAGAGTTTCTATTGAAAGATCAGCTGTTATGGGAATCACCTTATGTGTTACTTGTTTTTCCCTTGCTGCTTTTAATATTTGTTTTTTGTGTTTGATCTTCATTAATTTGATTAGTATGTGTCTTGGGGTGTTTTGCCTTGGGTTTATCCTCTTTGGGACTCTCTGGGTTTCTTGGACTTGGGTGCCTATTTCCTTCCCCATTTTAGGGAAGTTTTCAACTATTATCTCCTCAAACATTTTCTCATGGTCTTTCTTTTTGTCTTCTTCTGGGACTCTTATGATTCAAATTTGGGGTGTTTGAGATTGTCCCAGAGGTCTCTGAGGTTGTCCTCATTTCTTTTAATTCTTTTTTTTTTCTTTTTTCCTCTCTGCTTCATTTATTTCCACCATTCTATCTTCCACCTCAATTATCCTATCTTCCGCCTCAGTTATTCTTCTGTTGGTTCCCTCCAGAGTGGTTTTGATCTCAGTTATTGCACTATTCATTATTGATTGACTCTTTTTATTTCTTCTAGGTCCTTGTTAAACATTTCTTGCATCTTCAATCCTTGTCTCCAGACTATCTGGAGACAGTTACTATCTGTAACTCCATTTTGTTTTCAAGATTTTGGATCATTTTTACTATCATTATTCTGAATTCTTTTTCAGGTGGACTCCCTATCTCCTCCTCTTTTTTTGGTTTGGTGGGCATTTATCATGTTCCTTTACCTGCTGAATATTTCTGTCTTTTCATCTTGTTTAGATTGCTGTGTTTGGGGTGGCCTTTCTGTATGTTGGAATTTTGTGGTTCCTCTGTATTGTGAGGTTCCTCTCTGTGGGTGGGGTTGGACGAGTGGCTTGTCAAGGTTTCCAGGTTAGGGAAGCTTGCGTGTGCGCTCTGGTGGGTGGAGCTATATCTCTTCTCTCTGGAGTGCAATGAAGTGTCCAGTAGTGAGTTTGGAGGCGTCTTATCGGCTTGGTGTGACTTTTGGCTGCCTGTATTTTAATGCTTACATTTATATCCCTGCATTGTTGGAGAATTTGCTTGGTATGTCTTGCTCTGGAACTTGTTGGCTCTTGGGTGGAGCTTGGTTTCAGTGTAGATATGGAGGCTTTTGGATGAGCTTTTGTTGATTAATGTTCCCTGGAGTCAGGAGTTTTCTGGTTTTCTCCAGTTTTGGATTTAAGCCTCCTGCCTCTGTTTTTTAGTCTTATTCTTAGAGGAGCCTCAAGATTTCTCCATTCATACCACGCCGATGATAAAACATCTAGGTTAATGGAGAAAAGATTCTCCACAGTGAGGGACACCCAGAGAGGTTCGTGGAGTTACTGCAGGAGAAGAGAAGAGGGAGGAGGGAGATAGGGATGATCGGGAGGAAAAGAGGGGAAAACAAAAGGGGAGAGAGCAATCTAGCCAGTAATCAATTCCCTATGTGCTCTCCACAGTCTGGAACACCCAGAGAGGTTCACAGAGTTCCACAGAGCAGAGAAGAGGGAGGAAGGAGTTAGAGGTGACCAGGAGAAGAAGAGGGGGAATCAAAAGGATAGAGCCAGATCTAGCCAGTAATCAGTTCCCTGTGTTCTCCACAGCCCAGAATACCCAACGAGATTCACAGAGTTGGGTAGAGAAGAGAAGGGTGAGGGAGGAGATAGAGGTGACCTGGGGGAGAAAAGGAGAGTCAAAAGAGAGAGAGGGCAATCAAGCCCTTAATCACACTTCTAAATAAAAATGGGTACTGAGGTTGGATTCTTAAAGGTACAAAATTGATAACGAATACCAAAAAGCAAGCGATTGAAAATCTAGAGTAGAGGTTAGACTCTCAAAAATACAATACTAAAAAAACAAAACCAAATCACAAAATTTATAAAAAAAATATATGAAATTTGCTTTAATAATAGGGTCTTTGTTTTCAAGGTAATAGTAGGTTATAAAAATGAAAATTAAAGGAGTAATAAAGAACTTAATAAAAAATCATAATGATAAAATAAATCTAGGAATTTTTCTGGAGCTGTTGAGGCCAGTGTGGGGTCAGTTCAGTTTCAGATAGTTCCTTGTTCCAGTTTTTACTTCTTCTCATGGTCTGTAGGCCCTTTCCAATGTAGTCGGTGCTAACTACAGGTTTTTAATCTGTTGCATCTGTCACTTCCAAAGCAGTTCCCTCTTCTTTGTTTATTTTGGCTTCCTCTGTTTGCAAGTCTCTTCAGTGTCTAATTTCCGCCCTAATTTCAACACATGGGGACGAAGGTAGTCACTTATTTAGGCTCACTTGTTCAGTTGTGCTGTGGGGAGGGTGGAATACTGCAAACAAACATCACTGGCGTGTGTGGGGAGTGCTCGCAGTGTCTGGGCCACACTGGGTTTGCCCCTGCTCACGGCGTGTGTGCTTTCCTGGTCTACACTGCTCAGGCCCCAGGTTGCTCTGCAGGGGAACTGTCTAAAGTGGGGCCTGGGTTGCATGCACTTCCCAGGTCTAAACTGCTCAGATTCAGGTTCTCGGGTGCTCCACAAAGGCACAGATTCATCTGGGCCTGCGTTTTGTGCCCTTCCCAGGTCCGAGCAGCTCAGGCGACCAGGTGATTAGCGAGTGCACTCTTCCCAGATGGGCGGTGCGTCTTATCACCTCCTTGGTCCCAGCCGCTCGGTTTCCTGGGTGCCCCGTGAGAGCACTGTCTCAGGTGTGCCGTGTGTCTCCTCTGGGCAGCTGATCTCTGGCTGTGGCCCTCCTGGCAGATGTCAACCATCCAGGATCCCAGGAACCTGGATGGTTAGCAACTTGGATGGATGGTTAGTTAACTTGGTTAGCAACTGGGAGCCTGCTCGTAGTTTGGTAGAGGATGCCATTTCTGGGGCCAAGATTGCCCCTCATCTTCTGGCTCTGGCTGTTGCCTGCCTGCCTCTCTGCCTCCAGCAGGGGATGAGCTGGTCTGCAGCCAGCTAGCTCTTCTCTGGTACTCACTCAGGCCTTTGTTCTGTGAGCGGGCCTGAGAGTGCCTTAGGTTAGAGCTTTTCGTGGGAAAGTTCTCTCTCTTTCTCTCTCCTTTTTCCTCCCTCTCTGGCTATCCCACAGTTTGGGTTGCTATCTCATGTTAGCTCCCTCAGATTGCCCTCAGGGCATTCAGGCCCGGTCCTTACCCTAAACAATGCAGCCTGCGCCTCCCTGTTCATCCCCTGCTTGCTGGTGGCGGATGTGGGTGTCTGGGCTACTTCTCCCCTGGGAGTTGTGGTTAGGCAGGTAATCTGTTGGTTTTTTTTTTTTTTTTCTCCCTTCCCGGGTATGTTGCCCTCTGAGATTCTAAAACTCCCCACAGACCCTCCGGTGAGAAGGTTTTCTGATGTTTGGAAACTTCTCCTCCTTCACTACTGCCTCCCCAGGATGGGTCTCCGTCGGTAACTCTCTTGCCTCTGTTTTTATCTTTTATATTTTGTCCTACCTCCTTTCGAAGACAGTGGGCTGCCTTTCTGGGTGCCTGGTGCTGTCCGCCAGCATTCAGAAGTTGTTTTGTCGAATTTGTTCAGTGTTCAAATGATCTTTTGATGAATTTGTCAGGGAGAAAATGGTTTCCCCTTCCTATTCCTCCTCTATCTTAGGACTGCCCCCCAGGTTACTTTTTGAAGCAGATGTGGGATTGACTTTTAGTGGAGAGTTGGACTGATTGCATATTGCCTTGAGTCAGATTCCACTGACTCCTTTGCTGCTACAGGCTGTCCTATGGCTCCTTCTGGCATTGCTGTGCCAGTCAGTGAGGAAATATAGACATTTGTATGACATCCTCTCAGGCTGAGTGTGTTAAGTTAGATTGTTTAACCCAAGTATATATGAAGAAGTCTGTAGGAGTTATGGGCAGAAGAGTGGATAGTCCAGGCCTTTGCCAGATAAATAGTTACCATTTAAACTTAAAGAGATGTTATTCTCTTCTTGTTTGTTTTTAAAATATATGTAGATAAATTTGTATATATCCTCTTTTAAACTAAATGTTAGCATACAACACACATACATACACACTTTACTTTTGATTTTAAAATAAGTATACTCACAAGAAGTTCCAAAATAGTACAGAGAAGTTCCTACATATCCTTCACTCAGTTTCGCCTGTTACATCTTACATAACTTTGACATTGACAAGTTGCTCAATCCTGTCTGACTCTTTGCGACCCTATGGACTGTAGTCTACCAGGCTCCTCTGTCCATGGGATTTTCCAGGCAAGAGTACTAGAGTGGGTTGCCATTTCCTTCTCCAGGGAATCTTCCTGATTGAGGGTTCAAACCCAGGTCTCCTGCACTGTAGGCAAACGCTTTACCATCTGAGCCACGAGGGAATCCACCCAGGTCTCCCACATTGCAGGTGGATTCTTTACCAGCTGAGCTACAAGGGAAGCCCTACATAACTTTAGGACAGTGCTAAAACCAGAAAATTGCCATTGCTGCAATATGTATGTGTAGTTCTGTGACATTTTATCATGTGTGTATTTGTGTAGTCATGACCATGGTCAAGATACAGTGCTGTTACAACACCACAAAGATTTTCCTCTGCTATCCACTTTATAGACATAGCAGCCCCTCTCCAGAAATCAGCACTAACCCCTGGTAGCCACTAAATGTTTTGTCTCTATAATTTTGTCATTTCAAGAATGTGTAACTGCAGTCCTACAGAATGTAACCTTTTGGGTTGACTTTTTCACTCAGCATGATGCCCTTGAAATCTATCCAAGTTGTTATTAATACATCTATCAATAATTTATTCCTTTATATTGCTGACTAATATTCATGGTATGGCTGTTCCATAATTTGTTGGGCCATTCATCCACTGAAAGATATTTGCATTGTTTCTGATTTTTGACTGTTATGTATGAAGCTGTGAACAATCATGTGCATTAATTCAGCTGTGTCAGGTCTTAGTTGTGACACGTGGGATCCTCATGGTGTCCCGGGAGGTCTTTGGTTGAGGTGCATGGACTGTCTAGTTGTGGCACGTGGACTCAGTCGTTTGGCACATGGACTTAACTACTCCATGGCTTATTGGGTCTTAAGTTCCTGACCAGGGATCAAACTCACATCTCCTGCATTGTGAGGCAAATTCTTAACCACTGGACCACCAGGGAAGTCCCTCGGGTACCTGTTTTTGGGTGAACATAAATTTTCATTTCTTTAGGATAAATGTGTTCAGAAATGTGATTGTTAGGCCATATATGAGTGTATGCTTAGTTTTTTTTTTTTTTTTTTTTTTTTTAAGAAACTGCCAAACTGTTTTCCAGAGTGTCTATACCTTTCTTTATTCTCACCAAGCTGCATGAGATCCAGTTTCTCTGTTCCTTGCCATCTTTTGATGTTGTCACACTTTTTTCTTTGAGCCCTTCCATTAGGTATGTAGTGATATCTCACTGTGGTTTTTATAATTCTCTAGTCGCCAGTATTGCAAATAATATGCTTATTTGCAATTTGTAAAAGAGAATTATTTGGTAAAATGTATCTTAGTATATTTTGCTCATTTTCTAATTGTAGTGTTTGTCTTTTTACTATTGAGTTTTGAGAATTAAAAAAAAAAGCATTTTCTGAAAGCTGGTTCTCTATCAGATAAATTTTCTTGACAACTTGAATGAGCTTGGAAGAAGGCCCTGAGTCCCCAATGAGAAAAAAAATCAAAGCTTCAGCTAACACTTTTATTTCAGCCTTGCAAGACCGTGAGAGGAAGACCCAGCTAACCCTGCTAGACCTGTAGAAACTATGAGATGCTAAATCTGTGTTATTTTAAGTCATTCAGTTTTGGTAATCCTGGAGTGCAATGCTGCCTTTATGGTTATGTAGATTAAGCAATCTGATTACTGGGGCTAGCATGTGAGTGTTAGGAAAGAAATGGGATCTCTCTGCTGCCGGCCATAGTGGGATGGTTGATTGTTGTCTGGATGCGGAGGCTTCCTGAGACCTAATGTTGTGCCTTTCTGGCTCTAGGCTGCTCACTGATTCAGTCTGTGGGCTGTTCTCCTTACTGGCAGGGGAAGAACCGTCTAGCTCAGTCGGTCACCCCGTGATGCAGAGGGGTGCTCTTCATGCTTGTTGATTGCTTACTTGTATTTTCTAGCCAGTGTTCCCAGTGGAGGGCTTCCCTGGTGCTTACCGAAAGACTATGTTTGCCAGTACAGGAGATGTGAGTTTGATCCCTGAGTTGGGAAAATCCCCTGGAGAAGGAAATAGCAACCCACTCCAGTATTCTTGCCTGGGCAATCTCATGGACAGAGGAGCCTGGCAGGCTATGGTCTATGGGGTCACAAAGGAGTTGGACACAACGTAGCTACTAAAACAACAAGAAATCCCCAGTATATGTATGTGTTCAGTTCAGTTCAGTTCAGTTGCTCAGTTGTGTCCAACTCTTTGCAACCCCATGAACCACAGCACGCCAGGCCTGCCTGTCCATCATCAACTCCTGGAGTCCACCCAAAGCCATGTCCATTGAGTCGGAGATGCCATCCAACCATTTCATCCTTTGTCGTCCCCTTCTCCTCCTGCCCTCAATCTTTCCCAGCATCAGCGTCTTTTCCAATGAGTCAGCTCTTTGCATCAGGTGGCAAAAGTATTGGAGTTTCAACTTTAACATCAGGCCCTTCAATGAACACCCAGGACTGATCTCCTTTAGGATGGACTGGTTGGACCTCCTTGCAGTTCAAGGGACTTTCAAGAGTCTTCTGCAACTTTCACATCCATACATGACCATGGAAAAACCACAGCCTTGACTAGATGGACCTTTGTTGGCAAAGTAATGTCTCTGCTTTTTAACATGCTGTCTAGGTTGGTCATAACTTTCCTGCCAAGGAGCAAGTGTCTTTTAATTTCATTGCTGCAGTCACCATCCGCAGTGATTTTGGAGCCCAGAAAAATAAAGTCAGCCACTGTTTCCCCATCTATTTGCCATGAAGTGATGGGACCGGATGCCATGATCTTAGTTTTCTGAATGTTGAGCTTTAAACCAACTTTTTCACTCTCCTCTTCCACTTTCATTAAGAGGCTCTTTAGTTCTTCTTCACTTTCTGCCATAAGGGTGGTGTCATCTGCATATCTGAGGTGATTGATATTTCTCCTGGCAATCTTGATTCCAGCTTGTGCTTCCTCCAGCCCAGCATTTCTCATAATGTACTCTGCATATAAGTTAAATAAGCAGGGTGACAATATACAGCCTTGATGTACTCCTTTTCCTATTTGGAACCAGTCTGTTGTTCCATGTCCAGTTCTAACTGTTGCTTCCTGACCTGCATATAGATTTCTCAAGAGGCAGTCCAGGTGGTCTGGTAGTCCCATCTCTTAAAGAATTTTCCACAGTTTATTGTGATCCACACAGTCAAAGGCTTTGGCATAGACAATAAAGCAGAAATAGATGTTTTTCCTGAACTCTCTTGCTTTTTCGACGATCCAGTAGATGTTGACAATTTGATCTCTGGTTCCTCTGCCTTTTGTATGTGTTTATATTTTTATCCTTGTGACACTATTAAATAAGCTCTATAACATAAAACAAAGAAAAATGGAAAATTTTAAAGATATGATTTTAAAGGATTTTTGAAAGAAAGATGAAAATGTTAATATAAAAAAAAGTTAATATAAAAACTATGGCAACATAAGAAAGATCAGCAGTTGCCAGGGGTTGAGGAGGAGGGAGGAATGAATAAGCACAGAGGAGTTTAGGTCAGTGAAACTGGTGCTCTGTTCCACCTACAGTGATGGGTACATGTCATTATACATTTGTCCAAACTCACAGAATGTATAACACCAAGAGTCAACATTAATGTAAGCTATGGGTTTTGGGTGATGATGTGTCAGTATAGGTTCATTGATTATAGCGTATGTACCACTCTGGTAAAGGATGTTTTGGTTTTGTCGGGGCTGGGGTTATATGAGAAATTCTATACTTCCCACTCACTTTTTCTGTGATCCTAAAAATGCTCTAAAAAATAAAGTTATTCAAAGAACTAAATATAATGTGAAATCTGTATATGGAAGTCTTCAGTTTTTTTTTTTTTTTTCCCATTTTAACTCACTTTGGAGACTGAATACATCTCAGTGGGTATACAAGACAATGGACTCTTCCTATTTTATTTTATAAAATAAGAGATAAAATTTTTGGTCTTTGATATAGATTGGCACTGGTCATCACTTGGTCCATTTTTTAAGCATTAATATTTCCTGTCAGTTATGTTGGGAAAAGGTGGAAGGATTTTGCAGTGCAACAGGGCTGAGAATAGTGTCTTCACTCGTGTATTTACTTTCTTTGCACTTCACCATGAACTGTTGTGTACTCTGTATGGTTAAGTAGTTTATGCACTAAATTATTGTACATAGTGTAGTCTTTACAGTAGTTTACAATGAGTTGAGAGGTAGTCTTTAAAATCTTCTATATGAAGTTTGCTAGTTTTCTTGTGACAAAGTAGTTCAAAGTCCTTTTGAACTTGAGTGAATTATGGCACTTTTCTATAAAATAAAGAGAAAAGATCCCAATCTGTAGACCTTTTCTTTGATGGCAAGTGACTATCAAAAGCATATCTAGAAAAATTTTTGAAGGAACTTAAGACAAAATACATTCTGTCACAACAGATTAAAAAAAAAAAACTGACTGCTTTATTGAAGGAGTTTTATGTAGCATTATGAAAATAGCTGTTTGGAAGTGTTTCTGGAATTTTGGAATTTTCCTAAAAATGATCTAAATCTGTAAAAATTCATTTATATATAGACATAAAAAAATCTATTCAAATTTTTGTTAAAAGTATAAAATGTATTTAAATATAAAATGCAATTATGAAGATATAAAAGTAGGACATATAGTAGTGTAAAGAACAATTGATTCCAGAAAGTTGGAAGTTTTCTAGCCAAAATTCCAATCAAAACATTGTTTACTTGATAGATAGGATTGAAGCATGCATGTCATGATTTAATAAACACAATCACTGGTGTACTTCCACCAGGAACATATTCCCTCTTTATCATGCATTGCAGGAGTAGTGAGGGTGAGGACTCTGTATTAGACTTCCAAATTGCTATAGAGGTTTCCCCTCTACCTGAAAGCAGAGTATTCCTATGAAACCTGTCATAAGCTGAAATGGCAATAAGTGAAGGAGCAGTTATCGGAGGCCCCATCTTGCTAATGAATCAACAAAATTAATGGAGACAAAGCACAGATGCTCACACATACAGCACAAGGCTATGTGGGGTGAGATGCTAAGAGTAGTTCCCGGGGAAGGAGCTTAGAGGGTCACTCTTACAATTCAGGGTGAATGCTGCCTCCAAATGGGCTCCCTGCAAAACAAACACCTGATGTTTTTGCATTTTGACTTTTTTAAAGGTGAAAACAAAAATCCTTTTCAAGTTTCTTTCAGTTAGCGCAAACAGGTACTAATGCAGGTGAAGTGAAAGGGAAATGTCATAAGGCAAACTTTCGAAGAATGGGGGATAACCTGTATCGCCTAAAAGTTATACTAGATTTTTAAAGTTGTAAAGCATACCCAACCATGTTTCTTGCTAAAGTCATTAGTTACAACATTTTGTTGAGCCTAAGGGGTTTCATACTGTTAAAGCCAAGTTAAGTCCCTCTCCTACTTCTCATGGCTGTTTATGCGTAGCTTCAAGTCCACTTGTAGCTGGATACATCTTTGTAGGAGTGTTTTCTTGTGTGTTTTTTTCTTTCTCAAAAATTTTGTTTCTGGCCCCTTCTACTTTCTATTCCTTATTGATTCCTAAGGATTCGTGTTGGCTGAAAGCAGTCTTATCAGCTTTGATGCCTGCACATGCACACACACATACCCACATAATTCCATGTGGTAAAGCAAAGAGGTGGAAGGCAGTCTCCCATCCCAATCAAGTCTTTCCTACACAACCTTGTACAGGAATGTCATGAAGAACCACATATTTAGGGCCAGGGCCAGAAACCAGACATCCAGACTAAAGAGTCTGTTTCTGGATCTTAGACTGGCTCTTGACTGGGGAACATAGTTGCTATTTGCAAACTACTAGTAACAGACCCTTTAACCCTCATTCTCTGCTGCATCTCTACATTTGTAAAGTATTAGAATGAAAGTAAATCAACTAAATGAGCAACCCTACAGCCTAACTCTTTAATAATAAAGAAAATAATTTTCCTTTAATTCCAGGTGCCAAGGAATAAAATTTGATAGTAAAAACTATGAGAATGTTATCATTATAGGACTTTCTTTCTTAGGAAGACATCTTAAATAGTAACATTCATTGGCACTAGTGGTAAAGAACCCACCTGCCAATGCAGGAGACATGAGAGACAGGGGTTTGATCCCTGGGTTGGGAAGATCCTTGGAGGAGAGCTGGGCAACCCACTCCAGTACTCTTGCCTGGAGAATCCCATGGACAGAGGAGCCTGGAGGGCTATAGTCCATGGGGTTGCAGAGTTGGACACAATAAAGCAATTTAGCACACATGGATATGAACACATGCACAACTTTTATTTTATTATTTAAAAAATTTTATTGGAGTATAGTTCACTTACAATATTGTGTGAGTTTCTGCTGCACAGCAAAGTGAATCAATTATACACATACGTATGTCCACTCTTTTGTAGATTCTTTTTCCAGATAGGGTATCACAGAGTATTGAATAGAGTTCTCTCTGCTATACAGTAGGTCCTTATTAGTTATCTGTTTTATATATAGTAGTGTGTATATGTCAATCCCAATCTCCCAATTCATCCCTCCCCTGTTATCCCCTGGGTCATAGCAAACACCCTCTTCCAACAACACAAGAGAAGACTCTACACATGGAGATCACCAGATGGTCAACACCGAAATCAGATTGATTATATTCTTTGCAGCCAAAGATGGAGAAGCTCTATACAGTCAGCAAAAACAAGACTGGGGGCTGACTGTGGCTCAGATCATGAATTCCTTACTGCCAAATTCAGACTTAAACTGAAGAAAGTAGGGATAACCACTAGACCATTCAGGTATGACCTAAATCAATCCCTTATGACTGCACAGTGGAAGTGAGAAAAGATTTAAGGGACTAGATCTGATAGAGGGAGAGCCTGATGAACTGTGGATGGAGGTTCACGACATTGTACAGGAGACAGGGATCAAGACCATCCCCATGGAAAAGAAATGCAAAAAGGTAAAATGGTTGTCTGAGGAGGCCTTACAAATAGCTGTGAAAAGAAGAGAAGTGAAAAGCAAAGGAAAAAAGGAAAGATATTCCCATCTGAATGCAGAGTTCCAAAGAATAGCCAGGAGAGATAAGAAAGCCTTTCTCAGCGATCAGTGCAAAGAAATAGAGGAAAACAACAGAATGGGAAAGACTAGAGAGCTCTTCAAGGAAATTAGAGTTACCAAGGGAACATTTCATGCAAAAATGGTCTCAGTAAAGGACCGAAATGGTATGGACCTAACAGAAGCAGAAGATATTAAGAAGAGGTGGCAAGACTACACCAAAGAACTGTACACAAAACATCTTCATGACCCAGATAGTCACAATGGTGTGATCACTCACCTATAGCCAGACATCCTGGAATGTGAAGTCAAGTGGGCCTTAGAAAGCATCACTACGAACAAAGCTAGTGGATGTGATGGAATTCCAGTTGAGCTATTTCAAATCCTGAAAGATGATGCTGTGAAAGTCCTGCACTCAATATACCAGCAACTTTGGAGAACTCAGCAGTGGACACAGGACTGGTAAAGGTCAGTTCTCATTCTAATCCCTAAGAAAGACAATCCCAAAGAATGCTCAAACTACTGCACAATTGCACTCATCTCACACACTAGTAGAGTAATGCTCAAAATTCTCCAAGCCAGGCTTCAGCAATATGTGAACCAAAAACTTCCAGATGTTCAAGCTGGTTTTAGAAAAGGCAGAGAAACCAGAGATCAAATTGCCAATATCCGCTGGATCATTGAAAAAGCAAGAGAGTTCCAGAAAAACATCTATTTCTGCTTTATTGACTATGCCAAAGCCTTTGACTGTGTGGATCACAATAAACTGTGGAAAATTCTGAAGGAGATTGGAGTACCAGACCACCTGACCTGCCTCTTGAGAAATCTATATGCAGGTCAGGAAGCAACAATTAGAACTGGACATGGAACAACGGACTGGTTCCAAATAGGAAAAGGAGTATGTCAAGGCTGTATATTGTCACCCTGCTTATTTAACTTATATGAAGAGTACATCATGAGAAATGCTAGGCTGGAGGAAGCACAAGCTGGAATCAAGATTACTAGGAGAAATATCAATAATCTCAGATATGCAGATGACACCACCCTTATGACAGAAAGTGAAGAGGAACTAAAAAGCCTCTTGATGAAAGTGAAAGAGGAGATTTTAAAAGTTGGCTTAAAGCTTAACATTCAGAAAACTAAGGTCATGGCATCTGGTCCCATTACCTCATGGGAAATATATGGGGAGACAGTGGAAACGGTGTCAGACTATTTTTCTGGCCTCCAAAATCACTGCAGATGGTGACTGCAGTCAAGAAATTAAAAGATGCTTACTCCTTGGAAGGAAAGTTATGACCAATCTAGATAGCATATTAAAAAGCAGAGACATTACTTTGCCAACAAAGGTCCATCTAGTCAAGGTTAGGGTTTTTCCAGTAATCATGTATGGATGTGAGAGTTGAACTGTGAAGAAAGCTGAGTGCCGAAAAATTGATGCTTTTAAACTGTGGTGTTGGAGAAGACTCTTGAGAGTCCCTTGGACTGCCAGGAGATCCAACCAATCCATCCTAAAGGAGATCAGTCCTGGTTGTTCATTGGAAGAACTGATGCTGAATCTGAAACTCCAATACTTTGGCCACCTCATGGGAAAAGTTGATTCATTGGAAAAGACCCTGATGCTGGGAGGGATTGGGGGCAGGAGGAGAAGGGGACAACAGAGGATGAGATGGCTGGATGACATCCCCAACTCGATGGGCATGAGTTTGAGTAAACTCTGGGAGTTTGTGATGGACATGGAGGCCTGGCGTGCTGCGATTCATGGGGTCGCAGAGAGTAGGACATGACTGAGTGACTGAACTGAACTGAACTGAAACATAAATTTGTTTTCTGTATCTGCAACTTTATTTCTATTTTGTAGATAAGGTATTTGTACCCTATTTTTTAGGTTCCCCGTATAAGCATTATCATACGATGTTTGTCTTTCTCTGTTTGACTTCACTCAGTATGAGGATTGCTAGGTCCATTTGTATTTTGGCAAATGGCATTACTTTATTCTTTTTATAAAAATTTATTTATTTTTTAACTGAAGGAAAATTACTTTACAGAATTTTGTTGTTTTCTGTCAAACCTCAACATAAATCAACCATAGGTATGTTTCTTTAAATGGTAACTTTTACTCTCAATGAGACATTTTGTTGTTAGGAAGTAAACATTCATTAGCCTTTAGTATTCTTTATGTTTGAAAAAAAATAATATATTCAATATGTATAGAATATCCTATATTTAAAATACTTATGCCCAATAATACCCCTCATAAATAGAGTCTTTCTTTTATGAGTTAAAATAGTAATTTTCCTAATACCACTGTCATTATTATAGCTAACATTATTATAGCTAACATTTACCTGAGTGTTTGTCGTGTGCCAGATACTTACTGTCTGTTCATGTATTAAATTCATTTACTCCCCCCCCACACACATAATCTTTGTGAGGTAGGACTCATTTTCCCTATTTTATGGAGATATATTGTTTTCACATATTTGATTTATCTGGTGTATCTGTTTTATATGGTTTATTTACATAGTATATAGAAATGAAATATACCCATAATTGCATAATTTAAAGTAAAATGTCAGGTTCTTGCAGCCCAAATACTTACTTCAAAATATAAATAGAAAATTTACCATTCTGTTGGGATCTCAGCCTTATGACATTTTTCACTAATTGCTCCTTCTAGCATCAGCTTCCTAAGACTTCCACTTTCCCTGAAGTCTGATTTTGAAGTCAGTCAAAGCTACATAATGTGTACATAACAAGTTATATAAATAATATACTAGTACAAATGACAGTATCTCAGAATTATATTTATTCTAAAACATTTATTCCTTAAAAGAGATGTGAAATTTTATGTTTGTACTTTCTCATCTTGTTATGCTGATTATAAACACAATAGATTATCTCTAAATCAAAAATTCATTTGAATCAGTTCTAATGAGATGGATGAAACTGGAGCCCATTATACAGAGTGAAGTAAGTCAGAAAGATAAAGAACATTACAGTATACTAACACATATATACGGAATTTAGATAGATGGTGGCGATAACCCTATATGCAAAACAGAAAAAGAGACACAGAAATACAGAACAGACTTTTGAACTCTGGGGGAGAACGTGAGGGTGGGATGTTTTGAAAGAACAGCATGTATATTATCTATGGTGAAACGGACCACCAGCCCAGGTGGGATGCATGAGTCAAGTGCTCGGGCCTGGTGCACTGGGAGGACCCTGAGGAGTCGGGTGGGGAGGGAGGTGGGAGGGGGGATCGGGATGGGGAATACATGTAATTATATGGCTGATTCATGTCAATGTATGACAAAACCCACTGAAATGTTGTAAAGTGATTGGCCTCCAACTAATAAAATAATATTAAAAAAAACAAAAAAAAAAAAAAACAAAACAAAACAAAAAAAGCCTGTTTTTGTCCAGAAACTGCTTTTTGTTCTGTTTCTCATGTAACTATATAAAGCCCACTGAGATTCATATCTCATGGCATGGTGTAGTCAAAATCCCAAGGGCTAAAGATGACATGGAATAAATTCTCAAATGCTGGGCATGCTGTTCACAGCATCATGCTGCTCTGTCATTGTTTCCTATTGTAAAAAGGGGTGATGTTTTAATCCAGAGCGAGGAGTGCTGTGAAGGGCTAGACTTTAGGAGACTGATAGAGAGGTCATTAGATGTTCACTTCCTCCTCCTCCCACCCCCTCACTTGATTCCGACTGCCATTTCCATTTCTTCTACCAAGTTGGTACCTTTCTTTTATACTAAAAAGTTGGATTTTTTCCCCCTGGCCTCCTTTATAACATAGTTTGAATCACTTTTTAATACTGGAAGTTAACGTTCTTTATTCTTCAAAAGAGCTGTGGTGTCTTTGAATAGCTCTGCCATTTCGTTGATACTCCTCCCCGCCTTTCAATTCTGAAGGAGGTTTTCATTTTAGAAGCATGTAGTATATTTTACATGCACTAGTTCCATGAAACATACTTTCTATATTGATCACTGTACCTTTGCCACTCTGAAAAAATACCCTACACAGTGTTATATGCTTTTGTCTCTCACATGAAGTACTGCTTTAATGATTTTAAATGCTAAAGATTCTGAATCTTAAGCAAAAAGTAGGATTATTATTCTATTCTTTTTAATGTTGTAAAGAAGTAATATGTGGTTTCTCTTAATACTGCCCCAAATTTTAGAATTTAGTTATTAAAAGTAGATCAAGGAATGAGCCAAAATAATTACGACTTTTGTTCCATCTATCATATAATAATTCAGACATAACTTCTCAAAAAAGTATCTTATTTTTTAAAAAAGATTTGAAGGAATATCATTTATATTATATATTCCTTTTAGAATATCATGTATATGAGAATCCATGAGATGTATTTCTCCAAATTTAAGAAATAGGATAATTTTTCAAATGTTGAACTTCTTTATCTTTAAATGTTACAGGCTGGTTCCATTATGACTTACATTGAAATAATAATCCAGGAGCCTATTATTAATAGAATGGTACTTTCTTCTTTTTATTAAAAAGCATTTATGCAAGTTTTCATGCCTTTTTGATTCTTATATAACAAGAGCATATGTATATGAGCCCCCTATCACAGATGGTCTCATTAAAATCTTAATGGAGAATTTAAAATTAGAACAGTGGTAATAATACAATGAAATTCACTAGTTTACTGTTTTTTAGAGGGCTTTTTTTTATTTCTTTTTTACTTGAGAGGCAATGTAGTTGAAGGGTTAAGAGAATGGCTTTGTATTAGTTGAATGGTTAAGAGAATGACTTTGTATTAGATTTTTACCGATCTGATCCTTACAACAGTTTTAGAAATAAGCAAGAAAAGGACTCTTCTTCCCATTTTTATGGCGGGAGGAGGTGGAGACTCAGAAGATGACATTGACCCCACAGGACAAAGCTAAGTAAGAGGCAGTGTGAGGATCAGAAAAAAAAAATTAATATGACTTCTAATTCATGGTCTTGCATCTCAATGGAGATGAATGAATTTACAAAAGTGGAGAGAGACTCAGTGTAGGAAGAAGCATATGATTTTATAATTTCTGATTTTTATCTACTTTTGAAATCTAGGGAAATATTTTGTGTTAGCATTAGCCCTAATCTTACCTTGAAATGACTCAAGGTAAGAAATGTGAGATGTGAGAGGACATGTGAGATGTTCCCAGACATGACATTTGTACCATGCTTATTTCGTATTGGGCAACAGAATTCACTTTTGTGTACTCTGTCTTTTTATGCCGACAGCTATACTTTTGCTTCTTTTTCTGACTTTAAATAAAGTATGGTTAGCAGTTTATTAGGACACGACTAAAATGAGTTTGAGTAAACTCAGGGAGTTGGTGATGGACAGGGAGGCCTGGCGTGCTATGATTCATGGGGTTGCAAAGAGTCGGACATGACTGAGCGACTGAACTGAACTGAACTGAAAGCAACTTAGCGCACACACACAGTAATTTATTTGTTAGGGTGTTAATGTTATATTTTCCCAAGGCATTTTTTCCCCCAAGTTGAAAATGCCTGTTCAACTTGTGGCTTTTCCCCTTTTACAGACTTTTTCTTTTTTCCTTTTCTTTTCTTTCTTCCTCTCTTCCTCCTTCCTTCCAGTCAGTCATTCAGGCCATCCCTGAAGATACAAAGATAGTAGATTTGTGTGCCAAATCTAATAGTTTGGCACACCATCTGGTCTAGCTATCTTCTTGGTGTAGTGAATATAAACATGTAAACGAATGCATTTCTGTCAAAGCAATAAAAGAAAAATTGCATGCAAGCATGAGGGACCCACAGAGAACCAGAATAGAAGTTAACACTGCCTTTGGGCTCAAAAGAGGCTTCTTTAAAGAGATGGTTTCTGAACTGGGTTTTTGAGGGCAAATAGGCATTCGTTAGGCAAAAAGGTATGAATTTTAACAATTATACAAGTAACACCTACTTCTGTTTCTCAGACATTGCATGTGTTGTTTCTTACTTTTGTTCACCAGATTATTTCATATGCATATACCCAAATATCTAGTTTTGTAAAGCTCTCTCAAACCACTCTTCAGATTGAATATAATTTGGAAATTCTCAGACTGTCTACCATTGTTCTAAGTTGTTGCTGTGGTTGGAACATGGTTTTCTTATAAATAATATAACATTGTATTGGACATGTGTTTGAAATGTTTGATTTTACTTTACTGTACTTGAAGTATTTTGAAAGACTTAAAAAAACATATACTAGTATTCTTGGAATTAAAATTCACTATAGGTTCCTTTAGAAGCTAAAGTTTACAAAATATGATTACACTGTGATACAGAGACCCAACAATTCCCCCAAATATTACACTAAAGAGAAAGTATTATCAGTACTTGTTTATGTTATTTATTTTATTGTTTCTAGTATAATGCAAGGACATAATTATGCTTTTCTTACAACATAGGAATTATAATACTTACTCTTATTCACAGGATTATTTCAGCTTCTTTTGTTTCAAAGCACTTGCTTTTGAGGTGGATTGAAAATTATACTAAGCTTATTTCAAAATATCTTGCTTATATATCCATCTACTGTGTGTCTTAAGATTGAAATTTAGGTCAAATTACAACTTGAATTTAACTTTACAAAGAAAATAAGTGTGCCACCTTTAAAAACTGCATTCTAAATTTTAAGCACAATAGATCAAAGTACACCTTATTTAAATAAATACTCTGAAAAAGAAATCTCAATTATTTTCTCCCAAACTTTCTTAAAATAGTCACTGTTCTCAATGTAAAATGTGAGGTTTAGCTTTCTTATTTTAAAGGAAGATGAAAAGTTGTTTATTTTAAAATTTTAATGATTTTGCTTTCAAATTATGGAAATTCTCCTTTGGGGACAGCTTTATTTGAATTGTATGTGACACTATTTTTATTTCTTAAGGCTATGATTAAAAGTTTCATGGATGTGTACCAGCTTGCAAGTGCTAGAATTGCTACGTTAGAAAAGGAAATGACATCTCATCGAAGTCACATTGCAACCTTGAAATCAGAACTTCACACGGCTTGTTTACGTGAAAATGAAAGTTTACAATCAGTAAGTCCTACACTATGTTTTTCGTCTTTGAATCTTGGGTCTCGTTTACACTCATGTTTTTGTTGTTCATCAGATCACTCACGAATATATCTAGTTTAGAATAAGTGATCAGTCAAGCAGCATAAAATTACTAAGTGTGGAGAAAACTTTGAAGGAAGGAGAGCAATTAATTTTTGCGTTGTATCACGTATAAAGTATGCGTATTGTTATCCATGCTAAAACACTACGTCAGGATTCCTTTGTGTTTGGTGGTGCAGCTGACAGTTGGGTTTGGCAGTATGCATAGTTAAAGCTTTCAACTGTCTGAAGATTCAGTATGTCCCATTAAAGACAGAATATTATTAATTATGCGTATAACCAAAATGGTAATTAGAACATGTGATTATTCTCTGTAGAAAACTAGACTTATCCATAATACATGCCTAGCTAAAGATGCATGTTGTGATTCATCTATATGATTAAAATTCAGTTTCAGCAGTCATTTTATGTCTTAAAATTTTAGCCCATGATAAAATTTGGGCTCATTTAAGACCGAACACAATTTTTTTCCACTTGAAATACATGTTTGGGGAGTATAAAAAAGTGAATGTATTTCTGACATAAAGGAATAAAATATAATTTCAACTTTTTCCTCAAGAGCCAGATATGGTCAACAATGGGATTCAGAGGATTATCAATAATTGGAATGTCTTTTTTCCTTTTTTGGTTTGATTGGAATGGATCAAGGTGACTTGTAACGAAAAACAGTATCATTTTGCCATTCAGCTATTGACAAGTTTCAAATGATATATTCAACAGAAAAAGAGTTAACGTAAAGTAAATAGATGCATAGCTGTGGCTTAGTTATTCAGCTCCTTTGAGTAGTAGCTTAAGTGTCAGCATCCCAATGAAGCTTTGTGACCATGGTATTTGAAACTGCAAACACTAACCCTCCCTCACCCCACAGACTCATTCTCACCTCCTCTTGCTTGTCTATCTTCTACCTTCCTTGCTTTATTTTTTTTCACTATAGCACTGAGCAACTTACACATTTTGTGTTTTATTTATTTAGTGTTGTCTATTTTGCTACTTACCCTCATAGAATATAAGTTCCATAAAGTCAAGCAATTTGGGGTATTTTCTTCACAGCTGTAAAGGCACTCTAGTGCCAAGAACAGTCTGGCCCATAGTAGGTGCTCAGCAATTGATTATCGAATGAAGAGTTTCTAATACTTAATCCAGTAAATGAGCAAACTAGTCATTTGAGATCTGAGATGTGAATTCAGTTGAGTTCAATTTTTAAAATTACTTTGTTAATTTCTTAATGATTAAGTAGTAAATTAGACCTCAAATAAGAGAAGTTAAAATGAAGAGGAAACCTTCATAAAGATTTGTAGAAGCATTTGGAATTCATTCTAGTGTTTCTTTAAAACATATTTAGATTGCTTCCTGCTAGTTCTCTGATCCCATTGGTTAATATTATATTATACTATGTCAGCTTTGTTGGGTCTTACTGTTATTGATTGCTCGTTCTGTTATTCATATGAAAATAATTACTTATGTTTTGAGAAAGTTTGATAAGGTGGGATTATTTCCCAATGGACTCAAAACATTTTCTTTCTTTCCTTTTTTTTTTTTTTTTTTTTACCAATTATTAAGCTATTGATGTCTTAATGAAGGTCTGATTAATATACCTCATGATCATAATAAAGCTTCCCTTCTCAACTTTCTGAGAAGATTTACAGGGTATGCTCATCATCTTGCTTATAAGAAGAGGTTCACTTAGGCAATAATTCTCAGAATGGAATGTGTGTAGTGTGAACACTCCCACAAGGTTCTGATGTGTCCTAGGACACTGCTGCCTAATCCCGTGCTTCAGTGGGATATATGCTATCCAGTCTGTTCCCTGGATAGTTGAGGATCCCTGTTTTAAAAAGAATAATAAATAATAAACTATTCCCTGGATAGTTGAAGATCACTGTTTTGAAAAGAATAATAAATTTGTAATAATAAACAAATAATAATAAATTATTAAATTTGTAAATAATAAATTAATAATAATAAATTTGTAACTTCTATTTTTCAAGACAGTTTTCTGTGCATTTTCTGACTTCTTAAGAACTCTCTGAGGGAGGTTAATTTTTTAATTTCATAGATGAGAGGTGATCTAGTTTGGTAGATAAGAGCTTGGGCTTTGGAATTACATCCATTAGAAGCAGAGTCAAGTGTAAATAAGAGAAAACTTGAGTAACCACGTTTAAGACAATTATTTTCTCTCATACAGAGAGAAGTCTAGAAGTAGGTGGCTATTGTCGTTAGGTTAGTGGTTCAACTTCTATGTAATTTCTGTACCACTCCCTGATAAGATGACAGCCAGATCTAGGATTTGGAATCACATTCAGAGAATAGGATGGCCCAGCAGTATCTGTTTTATATATATAATAATCATTGAAAGGCTTGCCATTAAAATAATTAAATATTTCTATCATATGTTTATTAACTATTAATATTTTAAAACTTTAATAGATTATAGATATTAAATATATATTTAAATGTTTATATATTTAAAAAGGAAAAACCTTCCAAGGAAATAAGTGTATTTTCACTTATAGTCCATCAGCTGGAAATGGGTTGTGTGACCACCCTAAGCTCTAGTGAGTCAAGGGACAAGGGAATAAGGAATAAATAGATATTGGGTTAGCCAATTGATCATATATCTGATTTGCCATACAAATCAGATATATCTAGATTCCAGTTCAACCTCTGTTAGTTGCTAATTGGGGGGCTTGGGTCTCAGGTTTTCATCTGTATAATAAGGATAATGATACTACTCCCTAATAGAGATGTTGGGAGGTCTAGAGAAAAGTGTTCAAGTCCTTTGCATTTTCCCTTGAACTTAGTAAACCAAAAAAAGTTATCTATTAACTTATTGCCATTATCTTCATAGAAGGTAACTGAGATTGCACCACAGGAAAAGATTGTTTACTAATATAATGTCTTCAGCTTCAAACCATGTCATTTTGTTCTGCTTCCTACTGTAACCTTGAAGATGTAACTCCTGCTCTGTGATCACCATCAGTATTTTCCTGAGCTGAGCTCTCTGCCCTTTCTGCAGCCTTGTCTTCCCTTCTTTTCACTGACACATTCTTGAATACCAGTCTATATTTTCTTTGTCTATGTACTCGTTCTACTGATACTATTTTCTTACAGGGCACCAAAATTTTGTGCTTGCTCTGCTTATCCACTTGTTCCTTATCTCCTTTTGTCTTTCTTGGACATATGAAGCTTCAACTACTTTCTTCTTTAAATACGCACTTCCTTTGTTTCCCTTGTTATCATTTTTTCTTCATTGGCTGTCTGGCCTCTACTTGCACTCTGCCTTCTTTGTATTATTGTTGTTAATTCTTTTCCACCCATTAGTTTAATATTTATTCAGCATCTGTTCTGTAGCAAGCTTGATTTTGCTCCTGGGGGTGCCATATGAACTGAAAGAGACAATCTTTGCTCTCATGAACTTAAAATCTTAACAGTGAAGGTAAATATTTTTCATGTAATCACACTAATTAATATGTGATTACTAACCAAGGTAAGTTCATTGAAAGAAAAGAACTTAACTGTATAAGAGTTTTTTTAAACAAATGAGCCTACCCTAGACTAAGGTATCAGTTAAGCGTTTTCTGGGTCAGTGATGCTTAAGCTAACATCAGAAGACTGTGTATGAGGTATCCAGGAATGGTGGAGTGTCGTGTTCCATATCAGAAAGAGAGGAGAACAGACATCTATAAAGACTCTGTGGTGTGAGGAAGAAATTGTAAATCAACTGGGATAAAGGTAGCAAAGGCAAGAGTAGTCTGAGGTAAGAATGGTCTGGAGGAAAGGGCAGAGGTCAGACTTTGTTATCTTTAAGAGCAAGGTAAGACTCATTCAAAAAAACTTTACAGACAGAACAATATGTTCAGGTTTGCATTTTTTAGAAAGATCACTTTGGCTGTAGTATGAAGAAACAATTGAATGTGAAAAACAAGAGATGAGGATGTGCCAAACAATTCCTAGTGTTTTGTTTTGTTTTTTGCTTTTGAAATGGATCAATGATTTCATTTACTGAAAGAAACAGTGGAATGGGGTGATGGTGGATATTGTGAGTTTAATTTTGAATATGTTAAGTTTGAGATGCCATCGAGACAGCTAGCTAAAAATGTCAAAAAGGCTACTTGATATGGAATTCAAGCAATGTGCCAAGCTGTAGATAAAAAATTCAAGTCACTGTTATATAGCTAGGACTTGAAGCTCTTAGCAAGACTGAGACTACATAGGAATGGTTTATAGAGTAAGAAGAGAAAAGGTCTAAGAATGAAGCTTTGAAAAACTCCAACACATAATGCCTGAGTAGAAGAGGATAAAGATGCAAAGGAAATTGTGAAGGAACAGGCAAAGAGAGAAGAGGAAAACCAAGAAAGTATGATGCCATGAGAAGAGAGAATTTCAAGAAGGGTGACGTTCACTAGAGTCACATGCTGTCAAAAATCAAGTGAAATATAGGCTGAAAATGACCTTTGGTGTTAATGTATGCATGGGCCTTGGTAACCTTAACAGAGGCTCTTTTGGCAAGAGATGGAGAAATTAGTGAAAGTTGACCAAAGGAAAGTGAATTTAGACATCTACTGCAGAGATTTAGCAGTTAAGCATGAAAAATAGGAGTGCAGTGTTCTCAGGATTTAGGAAGTTCTGTTGTAAGATGAGAGTGTAAATATATCTCAACATCTTCTTAAAATAGGCCTCCAACAGTCTGGTTTTGACTCTGTTCACTATACTGTCCATCTTTATAATTTCAGTTATCACCTTTTCCAACTCTAGCTTGTTTTTTGACTGATGTTTGCATGATATATCTTTTTTCATTCTTTTAACCTATATTTTATATTTATAGTGAATCTCTTATAGAAAAACATTGTTGGTTTTGTTGTATTTATCCATTTGACAATTTCTGGCTTTTAATTGAGTGACTGGACCATTTACATTTAATATAATTATTGATGTTTCTGGATTTTTATCTACCATTTTTGTTGTCTTATGGGGATGAAGGTGAAAGCATGATTTCTGCCTTTGTGGATATCTCTTCTAGCAGGGGAAATGGTCACATAAGCAAATACTAACAATAAGCATCTATAAAGTCTGTGGGAACATAGATGAGGAGGGAGTTCATTCTGCCTAACTTTGTTAGAAGAAGGTTCTGAGAAGATGAAATGTTTGCAGGAGTCTTTGAAGAATGCTAGGATTTGACACCTTGTTAAGGGGGAAGAGCCATTGAAAATCTCTGCTTTGTTTTGTTTTGAAGAATAGGCCTAATGGATATTAGATATATTTAATGAATTACATTACATTATGAGTTTTGTGTGTTAATAGAAAATGTATTGTTCCTTTAGTTCCATTCCTTCTGTCAATTAAAGTTATCCAACTCACTCCAAATGCTATGACAAACCTAGATAGCATATTAAAAAGCAGAGACATCACTTTGCCGACAAAGGTCCATCTAGTCAAAGCTGTGGTTTTTCCAGTAGTCATGTACAGATGTGATAGTTGGACCGTAAAGAAGGCTGAGCACAGAAGAATTGATGCTTTTGAATTGTGGTGTTGGAGAAAACTCTTTAGAGTCCCTTGGACTGCAAGGAGATCAAACCAATCAATCCTAAAGGAAATCAACACTGAATATTGATTGGAAGGACTGATGCTGAAGCTCCAATAAATTGGCCACCTGATGTGAAGAGCCGACGCATTGGAAAAGATGCTGATGCTGAGAAAGATTGAGGGCAGAAGGAGAAGGGGGTGACAGAGGATGAGATGGTTGGATGGCATCATCAACTCAACGGACTTCAGTTTGAGCAAACTCCAGGAGAAAGTGAAGGACAGGGAAGCCTGGTATGCTGCGGTTCATGGAGTCACAAAGAGTCAGACATGACTTAGCGACTGAACAATAATAACTCACCCAGTCTGTACCCACTGGAGCCCAAGACTGCCTGCAGAGGTCGCTTCAGATCCTACCCTCATGTGTTTTCAATCCATTCTTGTATTATCCAGTCCCTGCTTCTTACTTTATGACCTAAGTTGATTCTGCCTTTGACTGCTCTGCTCTTGATGTTCTTATTTGGTCTCTGTATTTGTTACTTTGAGCCATTCTCAGAACTCTATTGATGGATCCGCAGATGAACTAGCTCTCTGCTCTACTCCTGGCTCCATTTACCATCACCTCCTTCCCATGATATATGGCATTAGAGTCAGGCAGACCTGGAGGGTCCTTTCTGGCACCATTATTTATTACCCACACAACACTTTAAGCATCAGTTTCAGTATTTGTAGCATGTAGGTGAAATTGCGTGCATTGTAGAATTGTCATGAGGATTAAATGAAGACACAGTGTCCGGTATATTGGTAGATGCTCAGTAAATATTGGCCGGCTTCCCTGTACATACAAATTTTTCTGATAATTACATATGTTTATGCAGCTAAGCTATATTTGTAGCTTTAAGAAACATATGTAAGCAAAAGGAAATCTCTTTATGAGTAAGCAAAAGAACTAAAACAACACTTAGTGCTTTTCGCACATACTAAATACAGTATTGATGTTAGGTGGTGGTATTATCACTTAATGAACCGAGGACAGTCACTATATGCTCCTTTCTAAATTTTCCACCATTTCAGTAGATAAGAATAAAAAGTAAATATTCATCATTACTTAAGAAAAAGCTTAATAAATCATGGTAGAATGTATACATAGAAAGAGATGGATGGTATTGCAGATATGAATAGTTTAAAAGCTTTATCCTTCTTTAGGTGACATTTTCCTTTTTGTTCAGCAGCATGTATGTGATGCTGGAGTTCATCTAAGTGGTCTCATCAATTGTACACTTGCCAGAACTTTAACATTTTCAGCATGTTGGTCTTTGACCCATTAACTTAGGGTTGTTCTAGAGCTTTTATCTTGACTAATAGTAACCAGAAAGCTCTTTGAGTAAAGAGCTTTTGAATGCCATACAACCCAGTAGAGAAGAGTACAGCAGTCAGAACCAATTACTTGTGGGTGTTTGGAGACTGGCACACCCACAAGTGTGCAGAAACACATGATATTTCAATCTGTGAAACATAGGACGCCAAACCCAAATACTTTACTGTGAATTATGATGCTTCAAGCTACAATATTGATTTGCCTCATTTCCCTTGTATGCTTAAGCAGTATGTTTTTAATTCTGCAGTACTTTATTCATGAGAAAATAATAAGTTACAAATCAGAGGAGCATTCCATTTAATATATTGCAGGGGAGAGATCATCGCATCATTTCTCAGATCATGTCAGATTTGATAGTTGTCAAGTGGTGTTATGTTGTTAATAAAGCAGAAAGGCTCAGATGTTTTGGTTAAGATTAAAAAAAGTCTTTATCTTCTTGAATAAAATTTTGTCACATTTATTCTTACTACATTTTCTTGAGAGAGGAAGTATTGTTTGTTAGTTTTGTATAGATGAAGAAGTTGACAGAGTTTAAGTAACTTAATCTAGGTATGTTGTTTTCATCAACTTTCAGATACTTTCAGTTAATTCCTGATGTTTATCATTGAGGTTTTAAATCCTTCAAGAAAACTAACTTTAAAAAATGAGCCATAAACCAAGTCTTAATTTGTTGAGACAGGCTGTACAGTGCAGTTCAGTGGTATAAAGTACAGATTCTTGAGTTTTACTCCCAGGTTTTTATTTAGGGCCCAGTCAGGGTAGAGCAAGGCCTCTGATTTCTTGTCTGTTGCTTTCCAGTGAGATTGCAATGTGGATTAAAACAAATCTTTGCTCTGAAGGCCTTCCAAGGATAGTAGAGACTAGAAGCACTGTACAGCTATTATATATATTGCAGTGCGGGAGAACCTGGGTTTGATACATGGGTTAGGAAGATCCCCTGGAGAAGGGAAAGGCTACCCACTCCAGTATTCTGGCCTGGAGAATTCCATGAACTGTATAAACCATGGGGTTGCAAAGAGTTGGACACAACTGAGTGACTTTCACTTTCATATAGATAATTAATTTAGTTGAGATAAGGAAGGCTAAGGAGGCTATGGATCCAACCAGGCCATCCTAAAGGAAATCAGTCCTGCATATTCATTGGAAGGACTGATGCTGAAACTGAAACTCCAATTCTTTGGCCACCTGATGTGAAGAACTGATTCATTTGAGAAGACCCTGATGCTGGGTAAGATTGAAGGAGGGAGGAGAAGGGAATGACAGAGGATGAGATGGTTGGATGGCATCACCGACTCAATGGACATGAGTTTGAGTAAACTCTGGGAGTTGGTGATGGACAGGGAGGCCTGGTGTGCTGCAGTCCAAGGAGTCACAAAAAGTTGGACACGACTGAGCGACTGAACTGACTGACTGAAGGAGAAATTGACAAGGGAAAGCACAGAATGCTAAAGGGCTGGGAAGATGTCTGTCTGACTAGAGCAGCATGAATTAGGTGGAGAATGGGAGAGAGGGTGGAGACTTGCAGAGGAGCGCTGTGGTGCTATCAGCTTTCTGAGAAGTCCCCTGAATCCTGTCTCCATTAACTGCACCGAAGACATCTACCCCCTTTGATTTATGTCTTTTCTCTTCCAAACTGCAAATTTAATTTTTTTCTACTCTCAAAATTCACTGCAATTTTATGTCATAACAGCACTTGTTTTACCCTTTTGCTAAATATTGCTTACTTAGATGCTCATTAAATTCATCCACATTTTTATCATGAACTCCAGCTTTGGCCTTCACATACTAACAGAGTTTAAAAAAGGAAATAAAAACATCCAAAGATGGGACAGCCCAATCAACCTGGAGACATTTTCCTTCATCCTTGACATAAATTTCCAAACTTCTAAAGTTTTTCATAGCCGAGAAACTCAAAGTTTTTTGGTATACTAAACAGCAGCCTAGTAGTAATAAAAATCTATATTCCACTGGCCTCGCACTTCTTCTCTAGCCTTTTAGTTTTTGTATGATGTAGTTCAAGTTTTGTATGATTTACTTTAAGAGGAGCTACTTTTATGATGAATAATATTTGTGTAGTGACCGTAGGGGCAAGATAATATAAATTTTATATTTTTATATATAATTTATTTAAGTATATGCATATATAATCTATGTAATATATATACATGTATAGTGTTTTATTAAAAACATTTACTGTTAGATATATGTACGTATAAATATAAAATACGTTTAGATGTAATAAATATATAATTCCATTCTTCAGAAATGAAATATGAGGGTAGAGCAAGGAGTAGCAAGATTGAGACTTTCTAACTCTGATCGTTGTAGTCAATTAGTAATGAGGTTGTAGAGAACAGAGATGACAGTTTGGCAATCGAATGCTCTAAATATTCCTATCAGTTGTACAGAGTGGTAGCAACTAAATATGCTCTGAGTGTTTCTTATACCATTGTATCTTTCTTACTAAATTGAATTCTTTGAAGACTTCAGTTACCTGCTAGATTTTCAGAAATCTGCACTCCGGTTTTCTGCAAAAACCTCAAACTCACTGAGTTCTCAAACTGAACATGCTATCTAACTCTACCACTCCCATTTTCTCAAACTCATTTCCTTATGTTCCTTGTGTCTGACTTAGCTGTTCACCTGGCAGCCCAGGGTGACACCCTGATCATTTTTTCTACTTTCCCGTCTCCACCAGTATTTAATTAGTTGCTGAGTCTTATTATTTCTACCATCACAGACCTCTTAGATCCAGTTTTTCCTTTCTACCCTTGTATTCACATTGTTTTCCCTGGGTTATTGTGGTGGTTGTCCAATGCATTTCCCCGTATGTAGATTTTCCCCTTCCATCTTGTCTGCCACATCAGTGCCAGTTATCTTTACAACATGCAGATAAGGTCAAACCACAGCTTGACCCAAAACATATTTTGGCTCTATACTTTCTTCTTGAAAGCAAAAATTCTTGGTCACTGGCATTCAGGCATATCCCGGCTCCCATCTGGTTTTTTAGTTTACCTCAGTTGGCAGAAGTAAGCGTTTCCTTTGTTATGCTCATTAATCACTGAATTTGCCTGTCTGAGAACTATATAGTAATCTAAATTATATGTTCAGTTAGTTGTTTCTGGATTACCATATCGTGAGTCTACCAGGTGATATTTTTTATAATTCATTATAGGGGCCTCACCTCAATAAATGCTGGTTTATTAGAATTGAAATTAACTGGAAGAACACTCCATCGATGCTGCTTTTCAGTACACACTTGTTATGGCATTTGTACTTTGCACAAACCATAGTTCCATCTCAGATTTTTTTTCCCAGAACATTTTTTCTTAATTCCCATAAAACTATATTTCATGTATTTCTCTAGCAAACACTTAATGAAAATGAATAGAATCATTTATAGATTATTATACCAACCTAAAATTTAAAGTAAATACTTTCAGGTAATAAAAATTGAATATTTCTTCTCCTCTTTATTACTATTCCTAAAAACCCAAAAAAACCAAAGGAAAATGATTTCTGACAAAGAAAAACGTTCTTTTTCAGCATACCACTTAAATAATTTTAAACTTTGTCAGATTTTGCGGGCCCCAACTGTTTATCTCACCTAGACATAAAATGGCCAGTGTAATGCCTTTTACTTGCTCAGTGGGTACTCAATAAATGCTTGATAATAACAATGATATAGTAAATTAAAACTAACTGTTTCTCTGCCTAGCAAAAAGTAAGAGGATGTATAGTTTATTTCAGAAATAGAAGTCTAATTTACATAAATCATTAATAAGTGTATTTTCAGAAATGTATTTCCTTGAAATCTTACTTCACACCATATATAAAAATTAACTCAAAATGGATCAAAATCTAAATATAAGAGCTAAAATTCAGTAAAAACTTAGTTATAAATCTTCATGGATTTGATGATGGAGTCTTAGATTTTGACACTAAAAGCATAAATAACAAAATAAAAAATAAAGCTCATCAAAATGAAAACCTTTGTGCATTAAAAACACCCCTCAGAATGGGAGAAAATATATATAATTTGTATATCTGATTAGAGTCTAATATGTAAAGAACTCATAAAATTCAATAACAATAAGACAAATACCTAATTTTTAAAAAGGGCAAAGGACTTGAATAGATGCTTCTCCAAAGAAGATGTGCAGATGACTAACAAACACCTGTAAAGAGGCTCAACATCAGTCAATGCGTGCATGCATGCTAAGTGATTTCAGTCATGTCTGACTCTGTGACTCTATGGACTGTAGCCTGCCAGGCTTCTCTGTCCGTGGGATTCCCCAGGCAAGAATACTGGAGTGTGTTGCTGTGCGCTGCTCCGGGGGATCTTCCCAACTCAAGGATTGTACCCTCGTCTCTTACGTCTAACCTGCATTGGCAGGTGGGTTACTTGCCACTAGTGCCACCTGGGAAGCCCCTGTTGGTCAATAGGAAAATGCGAATCAAAACCACATTGAAATACCACTTTACACTTACTAGGAATGCGATGAGATAAAAAAGGAAAATAGCAAATGTTCATAGCTGCACTATGCAGAAGAGCCAAGACATGGAAAGAGTGCAAATGTCCATTAGTTGATGACAAACAAATGTGTTATATCCAGACAATGGAATATTATTCAATGGTAAAAAGAAAAGAAGTACTGCTACATGTTACAACATGATGTACTTTGGAAACATTTTGCTAAATTAAAGAAGCCAAATACAAAAGGCCACATATTGTATGATTCCACTTATATAGAATGTCCAGAATAGGCATATTCTGTAGAGATAGAAAACAGATGTGATTGACGAGGGCAGGGGAGTAGGAAATTGAGAATGACTGTTCAGTGGGTGAGGATATATTTTGGGTTGATGGAAAAGTACTAAAGCTAAAATGGTACTGATGGTTGCACAATATTGTGAATGTATTGGGTTGGTACAAAAGTAATTGAGGTTTCGGACCATGAGTTTTAAAACATTGTAACTAGGCTCAAATAAATCTTTATTAATCAAAATAGGAACCATTATATAGTCAACACATTTTTACCAATGAGAAATAAGTTTGTTTATTCCTGTAGTGTAAAAATCCATGCTTCAGAATTTGATGAACTCCTGGAATGCATTTTCTGCCTCCTGATGGCTGTAGAAGTGTTTTCCCTGAAAAAAGTTGTCAAAATGCTTGAAGAAGTGGTAGTCAGTTGGCAAGAGGTCAGGTGAATGTGGCGGATGAGGCAGAACTTGGTAGTTCAGTTTGTTCAACTTTTGAAGCACTGGTTGTGTGATGTGAAGTCTGGCATTGTCATGAAGAATTTGACCTTTCTATTGACCCTCTTCTTAATATCTTCTGCTTCTGTTAGGTCCATACCATTTCTGTCCTTTATTGAGCCCATTTTTTGCATGAAATATTCCCTTGGTATCTCAAATTTTCTTGAAGACATCCCTAGTCTTTCCCGTTCTGTTGTTTACCTCTATTTCTTTGCATTGATTGCTGAGGAAGGCTTTCTTATCTCTCCTGGCTATTCTTTGGTACTCTGCATTCAGATGGGAATATCTTTCCTTTTCTCCTTTGCTTTTCACTTCTCTTCATTTCACAGCTATTTATAAGGCCTCCTCAGACAACCGTTTTGCCTTTTTGCATTTCTTTTCCATGGGGATGGTCTTGATCCCTATCTCCTGTACAGTGTCATGAACCAAACTCAGCAGTGGCTACAGGACTGGAAAAGGTCAATTTTCATTCCAATCCCTAAGAAAGACAATCCCAAAGAATGCTCAAACTACCGGACAATTGCACTCATCTCACACGCTAGTAAAGTAATGCTCAAAATTCTCCAAGCCAGGCTTCAGCAATACGTGAACCGAGAATTTCCAGATGTTCAAGCTGGTTTTAGAAAACGCAGAGGAACCAGAGATCAAATTGCCAATATCCACTGGATCATCAAAAAAGCAAGAGAGTTCCAGAAAAACATCTATTTCTGCTTTATTGACTATGCCAAAGTCTTCGACTGTGTGGATCACAATAAACTCTGGAATTCTGAAGGAGATGGGAATACCAGACCACCTGACCTGCCTCTTGAGAAACCTGTATGCAGATCAGGAAGCAATGGTTAGAACTGGACATGGAACAACAGACTGGTTCCAAATAGGAAAAGGAGTACATCAAGGCTGTATATTGTCACCCTGCTTATTTAACTTATATGCAGAGTACATCATGAGAAACGCTGGGCTAGAAGAAACACAAGCTGGAATCAAGATTGCCGGAAGAAATGTCAATCACCTCAGATATGCAGATGACACCACCCTTATGGCAAAAAGTGAAGAGGAACTAAAGAGCCTCTTGATGAAAATGAAAAAGGAGAGTGAAAAAGTTGGCTTAAAGCTTAACATTCAGAAAACTAAGATCATGGCATCTGGTCCCATCACCTTATAGGAAATAGATGGGGAGACAGTGGAAACAGTGTCAGACTTTATTTTTGGGGACTCCAAAATCTCTGCGGATGGTGACTGCAGCCATGAAATTAAAAGATGCTTGCTCCTTGGAAGGAAAGTTATGACCAACCTAGACAGCATATTAAAAAGCAGAGACATTACTTTGCCAACAAAGGTCCATCTAGTCAAGGCTATGGTTTTTCCAGTAGTCATGTATGGATGTAAGAGTTGGACTGTGAAGAAAGCTGAGCGCCGAAAAATTGATGCTTTTAAACTGTGGTGTTGGAGAAGACTCTTGAGAGTCCCTTGGACTGCAGAGAGATCCAACCAGTCCATCCTGAAGGAGATCAGTCCTGGGTGTCCATTGGAAGGACTGATGCTGAAGCTGAAACTCCAATACTTTGGCCACCTCACGCAAAGAGCTGACTCATTGGCAAAGACCCTGATGCTGGGAGGAATTGGGGCCAGGAGGAGAAGGGGATAACAGAGGATGAGATGGCTGGATGGCATCACTGACTCGATGGGCATGAGTTTGAGTAAACTCCGGGAGTTTGTGATGGACAGGGAGGCCTGGCGTGCTGCGATTCATGGGGTCGCAAAGAGTTGGACACAACTGAGTGACTGAACTGAACTGAACTGATTGACCAATGCCGGCTGCAGACATTGCAGTTTTCGATGCATCTCATCGATTTGCTGAGCTTACTTCTCAGATCTAATGGTTTCGCCAGGATTCAGAAAGCTGTAGTGGATCAGACAGGCAGTAGACCACCAGACAGTGACCATGACTGTTTTTGGTGTGAGTTTACCTTTGGGAAGTGCTTTGGAGCTTCTCCTTTGCCTTTAGCTTCTCTTCTTTTCTCAGCTATTCGTAAGGCCTACTCAGACAAACATTTTGGCTTTTTGCATTTCTTTTTCTTGGGGATGGTCTTTATCACTGCCTCCTGTACAATGTCATGAACCTCCATCCATAGTTCTTCAGGCACTCTGTCTATCAGATCTAGTCCCTTAAATCTATTTGTCACTTCCACTGTATAATCATAAGGGAGAAATATGAATAACCTCAGATATGCAGATGACACCACCATTATGGCAGAAAACGAAGAAGAACTAACGAGCCTCTTGATCAAAGTGAAAGAGGAGAGTGAAAAAGCTGACTTAAAACTTTCAAAAAATGAAGATCATGGAATCCGGTCCCATCACATCATGGCAAATACATGGGGAAACAATGGAAACAGTGACAAACTTTGTTTTCTTGGGCTCCAAACTCACTGCAGATGGTGACTGCAGCCATGAAATTAAAAGATGATTGCTCCTTGGGAGAAAAGCTATGACCAACCTAGACAGCATATTAAAAAGCAGAGACATTACTTTCCAACAAAGGTCTGTCTAGTCAAAGCTATGATTTTCCAGTCGTCATGTATGGATGTGAGAGTTGGACTATGAAGAAAGCTGAGTGCCGAAGAATTGATACTTTTGAACTGTGGTGTTGAAGAGGACTCTTGAGAGTCCCTTGGACTGCAAGGAGATACAACCTATCAATCCTAAAGGAAATCAATCCTGAATATTCATTAGAAGGACTGATGCTGAAACTGAAACTCCAATACTTTGGCCACTTAATGCGAAGAACTGACTCATTGGAAAAGACCCTGATGCTGGGAGAGATTGAAGGCTGGAGGAGAAGGGGACGGCAGTGGATGAGATGGTTGGATGGCATCACTGACTCGGTGGACATGAGTTTGAACAAGCTCCGGAAGTTGGTGATGGACAGGGAAGCCTGGTGTGCTACAGTCCATGGGGTCTCAAAGAGTCGGAGACAACTGAGAGACTGAACTGAACTTACTTGAAGTTTCTTCTCAGTTCAACCACTGAGCTCGTCATCACCGGTTGTCATATAAAATCCACTTTTCATGGCATGTCAGAAATGAACCGAGAAACGGTTCATTGTTGTGTAGAATAAGAGAAGATGACACTTCAAAATGACAATTTTAAAATTTTCTGTCAGTTCATGAGGCATCCACTTACTGAGCTTTTTCACCTTTCCAATTTGCTTCAAATGCCGAAAGACCGTAGAATGGTCCGACATTGATATTTTTGGCAACTTCTCATATTGTTATAAGAGTATCAGCTTTGATGATTCTCTCAGTTGGTCATTGTCAACTTCCGATGGCCGGTCACTGTGTTCCTCATCTTCAAGACTCTTGTCTCCCCTGCCAGACTTCCTGAACCACCACTGCACTCTTTGTCCTTTGAGAGTTCCTGGGTCACATGCGTTGTTGATGTCGTGAGTTGTCTCTGCTGCTTTATGACGCATTTTGAACTCATATTAAAAAATCATTCAAATTTGCTTTTTGTCTAACATCATTTCTGTAGTCTAAAGTAAATATAAAATAAACAGCAAGTGATAAGTCTTTCGCGAAAAAAAAAGAAAGCGAGAAATTCACATTAAAATGATGTATAACATAACCACATTTTTAAAAAAGAATGGATTCCAAAATCAAATGGCAAAATTCAACAGTGCAAAACGGCAATTACTTTTGCACCAACCTGATACTTGATCCCACTGTACTGTATACTTTGAAGTTGTTAAAATGGTAAATTTTGTGTGGAGTGTGTTTTGCCACATGACAAAATATTTCTTTTAGTTCTTGGGAGGTATGGAATAGGCAGCTAGATTGTTACTTACACAGAATGGCAATGTACTGTACTGATAAGTAGCTCGACAGAGAGTCAGAGGAAACTTGGATTTTAGAACAACCCCTGTTATCAACTCAACACAGAGCTTTGGGAAATAAATCACACACAACTCCTTGGTCTTGGTTTTTCCTGGCTGTAAAATGAAGGGTTTGAGCTAGATGAAATCTACATTCCCTCTCAACTCAGAAATTCTTTCACTGAAGCTACAAACACTTTTTCGCCCTTAGATTCTCACCCTGTTTTGTTTTGTTCTCGCTTTAATTTACAACAGTAAAGTGAGTGCGTGTTTCTAAACTTGTAATCATTATATTTTGAACTTGGTTATATTCAATACCAATAACCCATTTACAAATGAATATCAGTTACATAAATCTCACAACATGTAACTAGGTAGCCAAAAAAATCCCTCAAGTAATCTGAAAACTTATTAGTGTATTTGTTACTGGTATTTCCTTTTCTTTATGCAAAGTTTTTTTGATATTTAATATGTTAGGAATGTGAACTTTTAACTCGTCGAACTATTGTAACATATTTGAAAATTATAGTAATTTGATTAAAATGTTGCCTATAAGGCAAAAGGTTTAGTTAATAGAATCCATATGTAATTAAAATGCAGAACTAAATGTAATCAGACTCCAGTGACTAGTGCCTTCATATTGATAGTTTTACAATGGCCTCTGGGGTTGAAAGTTTAAATGTTACAGAATGCAACAACACTGCAGAAAACAACCTCAGCTGGCAATTGTAGCTGTTTTAAAGACATCCGCATGGTTACTTGATAAAATGGGAATATCACATCCCAGATTTTCATCATTTTAGGAATATCTTCAGTTGGCAGGTGGTAGAAACACATGACTAGTGTGCTGGTGGAGAACCCCACTCTATAGCACTATTATATAAACAACCCCAGATGAAGGTCCTTGCTATGAGCCAAGCCATGGTCTTCTTTTTTTTCTTTTTTTTCTTTTTTAATAACAGAGTTGCTTAATTTGGGTGAATTCATTTGAATCATATGAAAGTTATAGACACAACACTATGCACCAAGCCACAAAAAAAGTTAAAAAAAATTATTTTCTCTGGACAGTTTTAAGAGTCGACATCCTGTGTTAGAGTTCTCTAATCATCACCAGCACGATTTACAATCGGAACACACAGCGAGCCAGTTTAGACCAGCTCATCTGTTGATCTTGGCAGGGACCCCTCATCTCACTGTGTGCAGCTGCCACTTGAGAGCTGGGGGACTCCGCAGAGAGCCAGAGGGTGGGATGCAAAGCTGGTCAAGGCATGAACACATAGGCCTGCTTCATTTCAGCAGTTGTGTTGCTTAAAAAAAAAATAGACCTTTTATTTTACTGCCTCCCCTGCCCCCGCCCCAGCCTTCCTTCTTTTTAACCTGAAATTAAACGAGGACCTCTCGTGGGCCACTGCGCTCCAGGCATAAGAAACTGTAATGTCTGGCTTCCAGAAACTGTCCCGTCAAAATGTGCTTCTGATTAGGTGGCTTAATTACAGCTGTGAAAACAATGTTGATTTAGGCCTCAAGATTCCAGGGCATGTCAGCCGTTATTAGCTAACCTTGGACTGAATCCACGGTTTTAAAACTCTGTACCACTAAAGTCACCCTGCTTGACAACTTTTTATTTAAGAAGAAAAGTTGCCAGAAGCAACACATTTTTATGCAAAACATTGTTCGATGCACAATTTCAACTGCAGCACTATTAGTGGTCATTTAAGGAGATGGCTAACTTTGTACTTTATCAAGAACAAGGAAGTTCTGTTTGTAAAAACAGTAAGTTTTGAGTAGTATTTTTAAAGGGTTGACTGACATAAGAATTAATTTTAATTCCTTTAATTCAGTTTTATTTCAAGCCCAGCATGTTGGTTTAACCACCCAATTTTATTACACCTAAATTTTCCTGACAGTTTCATTTGCTGTTAGGAAATAAAATTGCAATATTTTTTTTCAACAGGGGAAATAATGGCTAGTTTTAAAAAACGTTATGTTTGAAACTTCCCTTGCCTCAAGCTGGTTCAGACACAACCTCAGTTTACTTTTGGAAGGAAACGGACCTCATTAAATCGTTTTTAATATATTAATATAAGTATGTTTTTTTCATAGTGAGAAAGCTTATTACATTCATGTATTTACACCTGCAGGGCAAGTAGAAGTCTTAGTAATTAGATGGTTCCAATACTCTGGAATTTTCAATACAATTGTCACTGATATCATAAATATTAGAGCTACATATTTAAAGTTGTTCCAGTTCCATTGTATTTTAGATGACTAAAACTCCCTTTATGTGCTATGAATGTTTTTAAAAATGTGTCAATATTTTAAAAGTAGACATTAATGCATTACCAAAAAAGTGAGGTGGACAGCTGAACAACAAACATAAAGAGTCATAATTCTTGTAATTCTGGAAGAAATTTTTGCTTGAAAATACATGATTTATGCCAAACTGAATACTCAAGAGAGAGCTAAATAATTTCTTTAAGTGAAATCTTCCACACCCAAGACATTAAATCCAACAAAGTGGGTGGTCAAGGCACATCTTTTTCTACTAGTTAGGCTCCTTGAACAATTAAGGGACTCACTTTAAACCACATATGGACAAGCAAACTTTTGTTTACTCATCAAATTAAGAGTTCATGCATAGGTAGTTGATTGTGGGGAGTGGATGGATGAAGAGTTGTGTTGACGATATACTATGCATGTCCTTAAGGAGAAAGCTGGGCAACTAATTCAAAGCTGAGTTTAATAATCCCCCAATAATGTCAGTAATATTTTCTCTTTTTTAAATTAATTAATTAATTAATTTTACTTTACAATATTGTAATGGTTTCAGTAATATTTTCTAATTGACAGGTGCTATAGAGATATTTTCTATCTATATCTATTCCATTTGTTATTTTATTTAATCTTCATATTGATCTTATGAGAGAAATATTGTTTACCCATATTGCAGATAGGGCTTCCCAGGTGACTCAGTGGTTAAGAATTCTCTTGCCAGTGCATGTGCCACGAGAGACGTGGGTTTGATCCATGGGTCGGGAAGATCCCCTGGAGGAGGAAATGGCAACCCACTCCAGCATACTTGTCTGGGAAAACCCATGGACAGAGGAGCCTGTTGGCTGCAGTCCATGGGGTCACAGAGGCAGACACGATAGAGCACACATGCATACAGCAGACAAGGCATCTCCGTCCCAGAGAGGATAAGTAATCTGCCCGATGTCATTGCTGTGTGGGATCTAAGACGGAAACCCCTGTCTGTGTGTCCAAAACCCATGCTCGACCTAACAGTAGAAATAGACATTTTTCTTAGAAAATGGATCCCAGGTTATGAAATACTAGAGAAACATTAAGAATGACCAAGTTTAAGTTGAATGTGCCTTTAGACTGTTAAGAGACAGGAACATTTACACTTTAATAAAAGTTTTATAGTTTTCTCTCCAAAATAAAGAAGCTATTCTTTTTTTCTTTCAGTAAAAAAATGACTGTGTCTGAAGAGTGGTGGATTCACCAGGTCTCTGGTTAAAGCCTTTTACCTAGAACAAAGGGCCTTCCTCTTTCCTTTTGAAGTTGTGTTTTGCACAGAGAATTGAAAGAGTACACCCTTCCATGTTATATCGGTTTGAAGTTTGGATATATTGCACTTGTTCTTAAGATTCTGTGTCAGCTGAGAAATTGGGAAGACATAGCTGCCTTAGCTTCCCAGAACTTTGGCTCAGGGCATACTTTGATCGAATCTGAATTCAGTTTATTCCTTTGGCTATCCTTTTGTTCTCCATGTTTGTCTGACACCATTGGAAAGATAACCCTTCCAGATGTGAGGGCCAGCTAAGGTTACAGCTTTATGTTTCTAGTTGCCACCATCTTATTTCTGATGCGTTCCAACTGGAAATAGGAATTTGGTTGAAACTACATATCATATAGATTGTATACAGTACAGGTTATATCTAATTTTATCATGCCAATTTGATTGCTTTGATACATTATTTTGTTAATCCTCTTGGAGGCTTATGACTTAAATTTTAAAATATTTTATCAAGTAGCATTTTGGATATTGTAGATTCTTAGGTATTCCCTATCTTTTTCGACTTTTCTTGATAGTATAACCATTTTTTGTTTTGTTTTGTTTTGTTTACAAAAAAGAAGGTGACCTAGGAAGAAGTTTTGAATCTAGATATATGTATATAGCTATATATATATATATATATCCTGTATAGAAAAATAGTGTTCATTATTTATATATTGTTGTATTTTGCCTATGGAGTAATCTTTTTTTTTTTTAAATCTTGGTTTGTTTACTTAAACATTTCCTGACCCATATTTATTTGGATATAAAATCTTCCAGTTCTTTAAAAGAAGCTAAATGTCTTTCCCAAAGCAGGTAAAAACACCAAGAAATTTAAAGTAAAGTTATTAAAATAATTCAGATTTTATAACCACATTGTTTCTTCTTTTTAATGGCACTGATAACCAAAGGCATCAGGTGTGTAGTAATGCTTTTTAGCAATATTTGGAAGAGTTTAAATTGATCCCTATTTTAGAACTAAGATAGCTAGGTATAGAGGGGTTTATCATTTATTAGAAACAGCCATTTAGTATGTCTCAGTCTTATTTATCCCTGTTTCACATGGTTATCTCAGGGTGGGAGTAGGGAAGACTAGAAAACAGAGTTCTCACTCCTACCTCATTCTATGCAGGGTAACTTTGTATTAGTTGCTCAGTTATGTCCAACACTTTGTGACCCCATGGACTGTGGCCTGCCAGGCTCCTCTTTCCATGGAATTCTCCAGGCAAGAATACTGGAGTGGGTAACCATTCCTTTCTCCATGGGATGGTCCCGACCCAGGGATCAAACGTATGTCTCCTGCATTGCAGGCAGATTCCTTACCATCTGAGTCACTAACTTTACTTTTATCTTATTTTAGTTCAGAAATTAAATTTCTGAGTAAGATGTCTTTTAACAAAAGACTTATGCTTTAAAAACGTTTGAAAACTCCTATCATATCAAGAAGACAGGAACAACAAATATTTTTGCTTTATGCATAAACTGATTGATTTATTTTTGGCTGCACTGGGTGTTTGTTGCTGCCTGCAGGCTTTCTCTAGTTGAGGCGAGCAGAGACTGTTCTCTTGTTGTGATGCACAGGCTCCTCATTGCGCTGGCTTCTTTTGCACGGGCTCTAGGGCATGCGGGCTTCAGTAGTTGCAACACACAGGCTCAGTAGCTGCAACTTGTAGGTTCTAGAGCACGGACTCGGAAGTTATGGTGCACGGGCTTAGTTGCCACACAGCAGGTGGAATCTTCCTGAACCAGGGATCAAACCTGTGTCCCCTGTGTTGGCAGGGGAATTTTCAACCACTGGACCACCAGGGAAGCCCCTGTGCATAAACTTTTTAACGAACCACTGTTGACCTTGATAGCTGATGGTGATTTTTTCATTAAATATATAATGAAAACTTTTTTATCATTTGTTTTGGGGAGAATAGTGATGTGCATATTTTGGGTAAAAGCATATAGTTAACCTTTAAGGAAATAAAATCATGTCTTAGCATATGTTTTTAGTCTACATCTTATACTTGGTTTTTTTAATCCAGTTAAGCTCTAAGTTAGTTATGGTCATTTCTATTTTTCAATGACTGAAGGAAATTTACAGGGCAACAGGAGTGCTGAGGTAACTGACTTCATGCCTCAACTTCCCTTTTGGTAGGGATATTCACAGAATTTCCTTATGGGAGTAGGGGAGAATCGTTAGCGTAAAGCCAGCCTTGCAGACTGAATTTGGGAACCAACAAAGATATAAAAGTTGGCCAACCTGTCCAACATTTCACTGATGTTTCTTTCTCTGTCTTCCTTTTCACAACTCTCATGTACTAATGGCTATCATGGCTTTATCTCTTCAGTATTTCTACCTGTGATTTTTGAGGTGCAGAGGAGTTGAAGGCATGTGCCCCTAATTCGGTGCAGTGGAAACACACTGGACCGCGGGGGCAAGAGTTAGGAACTTGGTCCTGGCACTGCCACGCTAGCTATGTGCTCCTGGGCAAATAACTTCTCTGGGAATTTTCAGAGTTGTAAAAAGAGGAGCTTTGACCAGAGGGTCTCTAGGGTGTCCTCTAGAACTAAACAGATGCTTTTTTCATTCACGTTATTAATTCTGTCACAACCTCTGTTCTACTTGGCAGCCTTCTGAAGCATGTAGGTACAAATTAAAGGCTGTCCTTTCATGGGTTTGTGTCACTTCTGTGTTAACTCATTCATTTGGCAGGTTTCTCTGAGGATTCAGGTCATGAATGATAATACTGGCATGTTTCAGCTCCTGTTTTTTAGATCAATAAAAGGAAGGTTTGAATATTTTTACCTTTGTGATGGAATATCGATAGCCCCTGAATGCAGGTAAAGTTAGCATGTTGACTAGGGGAACTTACAGGAACTCACAGAAACTCCTGACTTCATGGTTGTACTCGGCGCTTCAGTCGTGTCTGATTCTCTGCGACCCTGTGACTGTAGCCCACTGGGTTCCTCTGGGATTCCCCAGGAAGCTCTTGGTTAATTTTTTACTTAGTTGAGCACTTCGGGAATACCATTGTACTTTTAACCATTCTTACAGGTTAACTTTTTATTCTTATTCTTACTTAATTTGCACCCGTACTGTAACACTGGATGAAATAGCAGGCATAAAAAACACTGATGTTGAAAAACAGTGGTAGTAAGCAATCAAAAAAGAAAAATAGATTATGGAAATTTATTTCAGATGATCTTCCCCAGAACCATAAGTCCCACTCATTGGATCCAAATTCTTATACCAACATTTTGATGCTTTTAGTGTTTCAAATCTGGTATTAAAAATATAAAAGTGTGAAAATTTATTCAAATGGTCTGTTCGTTTATTGAAAAGACGTAGAGCGTGTAGTTTGAAAAACATCCTGGACAATAAGCAGCAGCCCGAAACCCTCTGTTTCAACTAGTGATTTAGAAACAAAGTATACAGATATCATATAAGTCAGTTCATTTTTAATCACAAAGTGGAAATACCTAATAGAGCATTATCAATTATGATATTTGTAGGGTTACCAATCTATTAATTGTGGGTTTTATTAAATCAGTTTTTTACTTAAACTAGTAAAAATTAGTGCCAGGTTTTCTCTCTCACAAGCCTTGATATATGCTGATTGCTTTGTTTGGAATATTATTTTCTACCTTGTGCTCAGTTGATTTTCCCCCAAAGTTTTAAATTCCAAATCTCTCCTCAAGCACCTTGTACACTGTTAGACTCTTATAACATTAATCATACCATATTGTAATTGGTTGTTAATCAACTAACCTCATTAGACTGGAAGTGCCATGTAAATAGGAAATTGTTCTGTTCCTAGATATTACCACAATATCTGGGACATAGCAATAGTTTGCTCAAAGTTCCGTCACAAATTCTAAATTATGTGGTCCAACTTAAAGTTTACCAACCTGTTTAGAAGTTAAGTTTGTCAAACACCCAAGCACGTGGCCACGATTGGCCCTCTGTCTCTGTGGGTTCAGAATTTCTTTATTGTTAAGATCATTTGTTATGTCAAGTTACTACTGAAAAATGTTGTTTCTATGGTCTCCTCAACCCCTTTTCTTAAGGGAAGAAAAAGGGGAAAAGAAAGAAATTTCTCATATGTGGTTGTATTTGCATTTCACCTGGGATCAGGAGTTGTGTCTTTGTTAGTATCTTTGTTAGTAATCCCTCACATCCTAATGAAATGTAATAAATAAGTGATATCGGTGATGGTGAATATTCTAGTTGACCGTCTGTAGGCCTTAAATATAATACAAAGAATAGAAGAACTGTTGGTTTAAGGTCTAAGTTCACGTAAAGAGTGTGCTTAGGATACATGTTTAGTTTAGTAGAAATCATAATTTTGCAACAAATAATCTTTGTATGTTTACATTTCATATCACAAAAAGGAAAAGAAATCTTTTTCTTTACCATAAGAAAGATGAAAGGTATTCTAGAAATTTAATTTCCTTTTTATATTAACTTGTTCTTTGCTTTATTTACATATAAAAATTCTAAACTCTGATAAAGAGCTCCTACAACATGTGTAGCAATGTAAAATAGCAAATTAAAAAAAGAAAGACAGAAAAACAGCTTAAGAATCTGGTGATAGGAATGTCAGTCCACTTGAGAATAGCCCTGAACCCTGACTGCAGCTGCTGAACCCAGACCAAACCGAGTAAGGAGACAGGTCCTGAGTTAAACCGCTGGCTGTCTTGTCAGCTCTTTTGATGTTCATTTTCGGTTTGAAGATTTCCTGTTTCCTGTGAGGTTCTTGGCAACATAATAATGATTCCGTAGCACGTGTGTGTTTCTCAGCATTGTTACCAGCTTTGTCACTGTTGTCACTGATGCATTTAATTCAGTGACCCTAGAATTGGCATGATGGCAGTTGGGCATCAGTTTAACCATAAGAGGAGCAGAAGTCAGAAGCAAATATTTATTGATGAATTCAGAAACTCTGCAATGCAAAGGGGGTACATCATCAGATGATGACAAGAACTTGTGCCTGCTTTTATTTCTATAAAATAGTGAGAACACTATATATTTACAAAAACAGGTTCATTGATAAGAAATCATGTAACAATTAAGCATGTCATAGCAGTGAGTTAATATTTATTTATTAAATGACTAAATCTCAAATTTAAAGACTGTATATTTATTTTGAGATCTTCAGTTGTTGAGTAGTGTCTGACTCTTTGCGACCCCATGGACTGCAGCATGCCAGGCTTCCCTGTTCATCACCAACTCCCAGAGCTTGCTCAAATTCATGTCCATTGAGTCGATGATGCCATCCACCCATCTCATCCTCTGTCGTCCCCTTCTCCTCCCACCTTCAATCTTTCCCAGCATCAGGGTCTTTTCCAATGAGTTAGTTCCTTGCATCAGTTGGCCAAAGTATTGGAGTTTCAGCTTCAGCATCAATCCAGTGAATGTTCAGGACTGATTTCCTTTAGGATGGACTGGATCTCTTTGTAGTTCAAGGAACTCTCAAGAGTCTTCTCCAACACCACAGTTCTAAAGTATCATTTCTTTGGCACTCAGCTTTCTCCAGCTTTCTTCTCCAATACCACAGTTCTAAAGTATCATTTCTTCTGCACTCAGCTTTCTATATAGTACAAATCTCACATCCATACATGACTACTGGAAAAACCATAATCTTGACTAGATGGACCTTTGTTGGCAAAGTAATGTCTTTGCTTTTTAGCATGCTGTCTAGGTTGGTCATAGCTTTTCTTCCAAGGAGCAAGGGTCTTTTAATTTCATAGCTGCAGTCACCATCTGCAGTGAGTTTGGAGCCCTAGAAAATAAAGTCTGTCACTGTTTCCATTGTTTCCCCATCTAGTTGCCATGAAGTGATGAGACCAGAAGCCATGATCTTTGTTTTCTGAATGTTGAGTTTTAAGCCAGCTTTTTCACTCTCCTCTTTCACTTTCATCAAGAGGCTTTTTAGTTCTTCGTTACTTTCTGCCATAAGGGTGTTGTCATCTGCATATCTAAAGTTATTGATATTTCCCCCCACAACCTTGATTCCAGCCTGTGCTTCATCCAGCCCAGCATTTTGCATGGTGTACTCTGCATATAAGTTAAATAATCAGGGTGAGAGCACACAGCCTTGACGTTCTCCTGTCCCAATTTGGAACCAGTCTGTTGTTTCATGTCAAGCTCTAACTGTTGCTTCTTGACCTGCATACAGATTTCTCAGGGGGCAGGTCAGGTGGTCTGGTATTCTCATCTCTCAAGAATTTTCCACAGTTTGTTGTGATCCATACAGTCAAAGGCTTTGGCATAGTTAATAAATCAGAAGTAGATGTCTTTCTGGAATTCTTGTGCTTTTTCGATGATCCAGTGGATGTTGGCAAATTGAACTGTGGTTCTTCTGCCTTTTCCAAATCCACCTTGATCATATGAAAGTTCACGGTTCACATACTGTTGAAGCCTGGCTTGGAGAATTTTGAGCATTACTTTGCTAGTGTGTGAGATGAGTGCAATTGTGCAGTAGTTTGAGCATCCTTTGGCATTGCCTTTCTTTCGGATTGGAATAAAAACTGACCTTTTCCAGTCCTGTGGCCACTGCTGAGTTTTCCAAATTTGCTGGCATATTGAGTGCAGCACTTTAACAGCATCTTCTTGTAGGATTTGAAATAGCTCAACTGGAATGTGATGGATCACCTCCATTAGCTTTGTTCGTAGTGATGCTCCCTAAGGCTCACTTGACTTCATATTCCAGGATGTCTGGCTCTAGGTGAGTGATTACACCATCGTGGTTATCTGGGTCATGAAGATCTTTTTTGTACAGTTCTTCTGTGTATTCTTGCCACCTCTTCTTAGTATCTTCTGCTTCTGTTAGGTTCATACCATTTCTGTCCTTTATTGTGCCCATCTTTGCGTGAAATATTCCCTTGGTATCTCTAATTTTCTTGAAGAGATCTGTAGTCTCTCTCATTCTATTGTTTTCCTCTGTTTCTTTGCATTGATCACTGAGGAAGGCTTCCTTATCTCCCCTTGCTATTCTTTGGAACTCTGCATTCAAATGAAAGTATCTTTCCTTTTCTTCTTTGCCTTTGGCTTCTCTTCTTTTCTCAGCTATTTGTAAGGCCTCCTCAGACAATGGAGAAGGAAATGGCACCCCACTCCACTATTCTTGCCTGGAGAATCCCATGGACAGAGGAGCCTGGTGGGCTGCTGTTCATGGGGTTGCACAGAGTCGGGCACGACTGAAGCGACTTAGCAGCTTCAGAAAACTATTTTGCCTTTTTCCATTTGTTTTTCTTGAGGATGGTCTTGATCACTGCCTCCTGTACAATGTCACAAACCTCTGGGATCATAGAATTGAGATATATCCCCCCAGGTACTTATGATGGATTTTTTTATGCACTTGGGGTTATGAATTTATTTTCAAGTTTTCAGGCTATATTATTCCCACTTGCTTCCAAGGTTCCAGTTGATCCAGGGACTGTCCTTGGTTTTGAAAAATCTTGGGAGCATTGGTAAACTTTCTCCTTTAGTGATTCTTAACAATTTAGGGAAAAGTTAAAAAAAGGTCAGGTCCCAACAATCAACTTTAATACCTTCAAGGAGTATGTCAAATCACTGTTACTTATTCAGACCTGACCTGTGCATCTAGAACTAGACCAAGATCAAGGCCTTCAGATCTGCATACATATTTCATTTTGCTAAGCTTGAGTCTCAGCTTGGTCTGGAAGTCAGGTATTGTGTTTAATCATCCTTACATCCTTAGTGCCACCCACTTTGTGCCTGACTCTTTACTGAGTGACCAACAAAAGTTTGTTGAATCAGTCAGTGAGCTTTATTCCTTTTTGAAGAGTTCTAAAATCTTTTAGAGCTCTCTCTCTTGTCATATTTTATGTAAGGAAGATAATTGTGTCTGCATATGCCTTGAATACAGAAAGGCGTAATGAAGAGTTGCTGATTTGATGGAATTTGTAATCTAGTTCATGAGTCAGGACAGGCTCCCATCCAGCCGTAAGATGACGAATAACCATAGATTTTTAAAAGTTAGATTTATTTCGACTGGGGTGGCTAGAATGTTTTTGAGAATTTGTATTTGAGCTTGATTTTGAAGGAATTACAGGCGTTGAATAAGGAGCTCTGGATGGGGAGAACTATGTGAGCAGAAACAGGTTGTTGCTGGCGTATATGCATTCATGGTCAAACTATGAGTTGACTTTTTCCTCATAACTATGACAATTTGGTTTCTGCAGTTCTTTACAGTTTTCAAAATATACCCATGTATACCACTTTATTGCTTTTAGTGATGAAGGTATTATGTGTGAGATTCAGAAAGCCTGTGTGATCTGTGCTGCACCATGCAGCTAGTAAGCCAGTAAACTGAGACTGCTGGCTCTTGGTAAACTACTGTGGCCAGCACTTTTCTTCTTGGCCTAAATCATTTTCTTATGAAAGCCCCCTTGTGACCAAGAAAAAGTATCTTCCAGACAAGGCACAGTCTATGAATGTGAGACAGAGTTTAGGGATATATACATGGTTTTCAAGCCCGAGAGCTGGCTGGTATAGAGCAGGAAGAGGAGAAGGAGGAGATTAGCTCACATTTATCCAGTACTTCCCGTGTATGAACCAACAGCCTCAGAACCTAGTATGTATTAGTTTAGTTAATACCACAATACCCCTGTGGTTATATATTATTTTTGGTACTGTTATTATCTCCCTATTGTATGGCTTACCAGGTGCTGAAGCAAAGATTTGAACACAGGCAGTCCAACTCAAGAGCTCATTCACAGTGGCTGGATTGTGGGGACCCTGGAGTTAGGAATATTCAGATCCTGGCTTCACCACTTGGCTAACCACGTGAACCTCGTTAAGTTAACAGCCTCTTCAACAGTGCTTCAGTTTCCTCACATGTAAAAATGAGGATACCAGTAGCTTCTTTCTCTAGGCTTGTATGGAGATTAAAAGAAAGGATAACTATAAAGTCTCTGCTATTATTATTAATGCCATTTCTATCATATTCTAGTCAACTGAGCATAGAACTATGATTTGTACCTGTTCTCAACATAAGAAGGGACTACCAAGGTGTTAGAGTAACTCCCCCTTTCTAGGCAGAGCTTTGGAGTTAGCAGTAGAATGCCTTCTGATTGGTGTTTTTGTTTCTTTGCCTAAAATTAACTTACATAGTTAGGTTTCAAGACTCATTTCTAAATGCTTGGCTTACTGATGGTAGATGTCATCAATTTTATATTTTAATACTTTTTTCCTTGAATGCAGAGGTTTTATTTCTTAAGTTATAAAATTAACATTTTAATCTGTGTCATTTCTTTGCATAAATAATATCCTATTATAATAAAATTATGTCTATTTAAAAAATGAAAACCATGGTCCTAAGAAATCAAGCTACTTTGGGATTTGGGAGAGACAGCAAACTGCTATCACATGAATTTGGATAATGGAACAATAATCCGTGTGTATCATTATTGTTATAAAACATTTCTGCATGTATTTATTAGAAAATTATAGTTGCACATATATTAGAAAGTTTCTGAAACCTTAATGTTTACAGACATTAAAAAATTTCTTCATAGGGTGTTTTTGGAACTTCTGGATAAAAGCTTGTGTTTATCATGGCATCATTTAATATACTTGAAAAACACTCTACTGCTTTCTGAATGTATTTTGTTTACAATGAAAGTAAAATATTCAGCAATTAGAAATGAAGGGGGAAAAGGTTAGTTCACTTTCATGTATAACGAGGCCTCCAAAAATGTTTGCTCCATTTGCTTAGTAACATTTGAAGACTAAATATAAAGCTTCAGTGAGAGATGATGTTTATGAACAATGACCTTTAGAAGTTAATAGGGCTTAGGAAATCCTCAAGGTTCTGTTGAGCTAATAATTGAGCTAGCATCTAAAACAGCCTGAAGTAGAATACATAGGTACCCTGAGCCCCAAATTAAAAGAAATAATAATCCTAATTCATTCCTTCTTATGCTGTTCGTAGTTGTGATAGTTGACTGAATAGAGTCCTCTGTATTTACTCAGAACCTCAGAATGTAACCTTATTTGGAAATAAGGCCTTTGCAGATATAATCCGTTAAATTAGGATAACTTCATACTGGATTAGAGCAGGCCCTAAATCCAGTGACCGGTGTCCTTTTAAGGGGAGACACACAGAGAGGGTAGGTGGCCATGTGAAGACAGAGGTAGACCCTGAAGTGAGGCAGCTCCAGACTCAGGAGTGACGATGATTTCCAGTCACTACCAGGAGGTGGAAGGGGCAGGGAAGAATTCTTCCCGAGAGTCCTTGGAGAAAGCAACAGTCCTGCCAGTACGATTTCAGACTTTTAGCCTCTAGAACTGTTAGAGAATAAATTTCTGTTTTTCTCAGCCACCCAGTTTGTGACAATTTGTAATAGCAGCCTTAGGAAACTAATACAGTTGGTAAGTTTAGTGTGGGATTTAGTTTTATAAAAGGCATTATTTAGGGTGGCTGTAAACCAAGTTGAAATAGAAAAGTGTGGCAATTTTTTTTTTTATACTTCAAATACTAGTAACTTTTTTAAATTGTAAAGGATTAACTGTTTTTTTGATGTCTTTACTTAAAGGACATATAATATTTATGGCCTGTTATTTTTATGCATTTCAGCCCTGGAAGTATGCCTATGTTATATCAATCCAAACTCCTTTTCTAGTTAAGATGTTCAATAGCTTTGAGATAGAAAAATGTAAAGCTGTGTTCAGGGAAAAAAAATTAAGATCATTTTTGAAAAGTATCCTAAGTAAAACCTTCCTTTCAAATAAACCTTTTATTCACATTCCTTAAAAATTCTGTAGATAATGAGGTCATCCTCATATTGAATAAGCAAACCATCAAATCTCTAAAACAGGAAGGTAATTAAAAATGTTTATTTTTAAACAATAAAAACTGTTTTGATTTGTGCTCAGAAGAGCATGTTATTTGCTCAGAAAAAATATCTTAGAAATCTCAAATTCTTGCTGATTTTTAAAAATTTAGATATTTTCAATGCTTATTTATTTCTATAAAGTGATAGTACCAGAAATCAGAAGTTTTAAATCCATCATTCGTATTCTTCATGAACAATTTTTATTCTTTATATCATCCTGAAATGAAACAAAAAGATTACCTAATTAACACCTAATTATTCCTTTACCATGCATTTATTACCTCCTAGTCCTATGTACTTTGCCAAGTTCTAAAAATGTTGTAATAAGAGTAATAACAACAATACCAGCCTTCATTGAAGGCTTACTATGTGCCAGCCATTGTGCTGAGCACTTGATGTATATTACTAATTTAGTCTTCATTGTCTTATCAAAGGAGGGTTATTATCGCTTTTTAGATGAAGAAACTACCAGTATAGAGTACAAGATTTGAGCCTAGGCACTGTGAACCCAAAGTCCTCACTCTTAAGCATTATATTATATTACATCCTTAATAGGATGAGATAAGGGACCTTCTCTCAGGGATCTGAAGGTGTTTGGAGAAGACAGACATATACATAAATACTTGTAATGAATTGTGATAAGTCATATTAAAGAAGACCAAGTGAGAAGTGAGAATTACCTATATGAGGGCAGTAAGAGTGGAGATGGAGAAGGATTAGACTGTGGCCAGATAATATAGATGGAGAAATTGACAGGACTTGATGAATAAAATGGATGCCATGTGATTTCCTAATTGCCCAGCAATTGAATCAAGATCTATCCCTGCCTTGAGCTTCTGGTAAGAAGTGAGCAGTGTTCAAAACAACAGATAAGTATGTTATGTAGAGAAAGATTTCTTTCAGTTTGAAGGCATGTCACAAAAGCACTCCTACTTACAGACTTGACTCCAAAAGCTTAGGTCATCATCTCAGACGCGTATCGAATGGCAAGGTATGCTTAAACTCTTCTTTGCCTGGTGTAAAGTAGTGGTAAATTTCTCCTAGAATTAGTTTGTGGTGCTGGAGGCAAGCATTCCCATTCCTTTAATTAGATTTTCAGCTCTGATCACTGATAGGATCCTTGGAATTGAAATCGTAACTCTGTCTTGGTAACAGCTACAAGAATCTGTATTTGGATGTCAATAATGAAGAATCCTATCGTAAAGTGACTTTTTGGTGGCCTCTTCCTCACATGACTTTATAAATAGAGGGAACCAAAGGCAGTACAGTTTATATTACTTTTCTTTACGTAACATTAAAAAAATTTTTCAGATCTTCAGAGTGCAAATAAGTGAAAACTGATTATATATTTAGGTCTGAGTGTATTGAGAGATGAGAGAAAATGTATAAATTACTCAGGTCATTTTTCAAGATAAGTATAAAAGTTTTTAATTCTTAGCCAAGTCTGTTTTCAAGTATAGTATATTTCACCTGAAAGGCTAAGCAGCAGGACAAAAACTTATAAAAAAATTGTTGAGTTTCTGAAAAAAAGTGCATTTTTATGAGCAAAGGCTGAGTTCTGTACTCTTGAATTGTGCCTATACCTTTCTACTCTTACTTGCCAAAAGTTTTTCCTATCCCAGATCATCTTTATAGCAGTACAGTCCTGTTATTTGTCTGGGAGTCAGGGAAGGACAGGGAAGCCTGGTGTGCTGCAGTCCATGGGATCGCAAGGAGTCAGACACGACCGAGTGACTGAATGACAACAGAACCATAAATTGACTGCTGGTTGATACTAAGTTTTGATAATCTAAAAATCAGATCTTCTTCTCAGAAGGGCTTAAGGAACTGATTTGAAATTTAACTGTAGTCATCTAGAGATCTGTTTTTGAGCAGCTTCTTAGTGCATCACTGTACTGTTTCCTAGATTCCCATCCAATTCAATAGGGGGAGTGACTAAATTGTAGTCATCCTAGTTCTGAGCACGTTGATGAGAAGAAAGTAGTTAAACAGCTTGCTGTGTGTGAGCAGGTCGAGGGCAGGCAGACACCACGCACCTTGACCACCTATTATGAAGCTTTTTGCTGCTGCGTCAAGTGAAAGCGAGTTAATTGGGTGAAGCTGTGGAGCATGTTAGGGGCCTGGTTGAGGGTTGCTGTCTGACAGCTGAATGTCAGCCAAAGCCAGTCAAGTGTAGCTGAGAGACAGAGACCTGTCACAAAGTTCCCGCAGACTGGAGCACAGTTAGGGAGCTGAAATATGGTTCCGTCTCACTTTCTCCCTCATTGAATCCAAGCACCTTAAAAGATTTTCCACTGTATGTGTCAACTCTTGTTCTCTAAGCTGTTTCCCAGAACTGTCCTGCATTCAAATGATTGAACAAAAGATGCTAATGTTTAGCAAAGTGAATGTAAATTCCCTCTTTTCCCCTTTTCTGCCCAAGCAGATAGACATTCAACTCAAAGGAAACTTTGAAGGTTTACATCAAACAATTAGATTGCCTCCAAATTTAGCTTATAATAGAATCCTTTTCTCAAGAGAGTATAAAAATTGGAAATTTAAGCAGGAGAATAAGCAATGCATCTTTCTCTGATACAGCAAATCTAGGTCAAGAGAACTAGGATTCCGGCCTGGGTGTCTTGTGGATGGACACTTGCCAAAATAACTGTCCTCTTGTCTTTTTGTCACAGACAGGTTTCTTTACTTTCAGAGCAGTCTAAGGTGAAATGCTTTAATGACACTCTCCAGGTGGAGAAAAATAAACACAGAAAGGAACAGTGAGAATCCTTCTGAAACTTTGAACACTTTAGAAAGGAAAAATCAGAGAATGTTAGAATTAAAGAATGAAAATTAAACATTGTGAAATAAAAATATTTTTCAGAGAGAAAAGTTTAATATCAAATCATGTTGGCTTTCTTTGGAATATGGATTAGAAGCAGTGTATTCAGTCAAAAATAAGCAAATATATATTGGTGTGCCTGTGATCTACTGGTCACTGGTCAGGTCACTGGTCAATCCACTGGCTTCCCAGGTAAAGAACTCACCTGGCAATGCGCGAGATGCAGGTTCGATCCCTGGGTCAGGAAGATCCCCTGAAGAAGGCCATGGCAACCCACTCCAGAATTCTTGCCTGGAGAATTCCATGGACAGAGAAGCCTGGCAGGCTACAGTCCACGGGTTGCAAAAGGGTTGGACATGACTTAGTGAGTAAACAGCGGCAAGCCAAGCCACTGGTAATGCTGAAACAAACACAGATAAAATAGTCTGTGCCTCCAAGGAGGGAACACTCCATGCCAGCTCTGACCGTTGTGACTTACTGTGATGGTGGAGTCATGGCTGTTGAATGTGTGGAGGACAGTTAGTGCGACTGAGGAACTAAATTTTAATTTTACATGAAATTCAATTTTAATTAATTTAAATTACTTACATATGGTCAGTGGCTACTACATTAAACAGCACAGGCTGAAGCACACAGCAGACTGTGATGCCGTACCCTTATAAAAGCAGCAGTGTGGGGTGTCTGGATAAGGCCAAGAAGGGACTTGTAACCCAGCTGTAGCGGGGCTGGATTCAGGGAAGGTTTGAGGGCAAGGTGATACCTGAGGTGAGTTGTGAGAACCCGATGGAGAAGTCTCCTTTTAAATAGAAAAAGCCTCTTTTTAAGTAGAAAAGTCTGCTTGCAGAAGAGAATCTGAGATAGGAGAAGGCAGGACTTGCTTCAGGATCAGCATTTTGATTAGTCTCAGGGGCAAAGGCGTCTATGGGAGATTGTCTTAACGTAATGGTAGCCTCCAAGGACTCTAGCAGGCAGATTATCCCTGAACTCACAGAACAGGAGGTCTCACAGATGAAATTAGGATCCTCAAATCACATGGCTTAGCACCTCAATCTAAAACACACAGCAAGAAGCAGATGGTAGAGAGGCAGCAGGGGGACAGACCCTACTCTCTGGTTCCTTGCTCGTAAGGTGTTCAAATGGCCTCTCTCTGAGCTGCATCATCCTTCTCCTCGTGAGGTTATGGGACCGAGGTGGAGCACTGAGAAAGCTGGATGAGGTGACTGAAGATGCCCGGGTCCACTTACCCACACTTGTCTTGAGAAATACTCCTGCCAGTCTCTGTAGCTTGCCACTTAGGCAGCCAGACCGCTCTGGGTTTTCTCTGCAGCTCTGGGGGCAGTTTGCCTGTGTTCTGTGCTTCAGTTGTGTCTGACTCTTTGCCAAACTATGGACTGTAGCCCACCAGGTTCCTCTGTTCATAGGATTCTCCAGGCAAGAATACTAGAGTGGCTTGCCGTTTCCTTCTTCGGGGGATCTTCCCAACCCAGGGATCAACCCCACATCTCCTATTTCTCCTGCATTGGCAGACAGAGTCTTTATTGGCTGAGCCATCGGGGGCAATTTGAGGATGACTTTACCTTGGAGGTGGTGCATCTCTCCCTCTTCCTTGTCTGTCTGGGAGTAGCCTGTCCTGCAGGGGACCAATTAATACCTTTTCCTATCATATAGATTCCGCTGCTTATCTCACACTACTGGCTGATTCATTCTCTATGCTTAACACTTGTTATGAGTTACATCTGTCCTATTTTTTTCTTTTCTTCAAGAGAATAGTTGAATATTCTCAGATAATAAGTAAATATACAATGAAGTAGAGGTCAAGTAGAAAAAAGAGAGAAGTCTGAAGGAATGACTTGCTTAGAAAAATTAAAAGTGCGTTTGTAGACTAGAGAGAGTGATGAGACACTTGAATAACAGATGAACAGTTTTAGAAAAGAGCTTTGAAACCTTTGTCAAAATTGTTATCTTGTGGCTACCCTAACCTGAGCTGAGTTTCAAACAAATCAAGGCCTTTGTGAAAAAGTGGTGTGCAGGCTCTTGGGGAGTTTATGTGACTGAAGGCCTTGGCGATGGTTGAAGGACAAGTGGAGGTTTTGTGGGCAGGTGGTCAGAGGAGGTGACGAGAAGTGGAGAGAGCAGCATACTTCTTCTCCTCTGTGCGGGCCTATGGACTGGCTTCTGGTCTCTGAGAAAAAGATGCCTACAGGTGGAAGCTGAAAGAAATGTTTCATGACAGACAGTGTGAGACACTGGGTTCCAGGCAGAGTTACTACAGGTTTAAGGGGAAGAGTGGGTGTAGGGCTAGTCTGTGTAAAGATGGTGCCCATATGGCACAAGGAGTCTCTCTAATACGTTGGAGGCAGGGCCTGATGCAAGGATGTCAGACACCCAGCAACTTTTGACAGGGGGTTTGAGGTCATGTGTGATCTGGTCAGGAAAGAACTAGGGAAATGTGACTGATTACTGGGACCTTGCTTGTGTCCGTGGAACAGTGAGTCTAGCAAACTCTTAAGTACCATTGTCCATCAAAATGTAATACTACAAAACAGCAGTTGTGTGGTTATAGAGTATTGAACAAATTATAATTTAAGAACTGTCTCCAAACACAGGTAGTCAAGGACAAGGTGAACTCTCTAAAGGCAGAGAATTTTGGTGTGTAATTCACTTCTGTATCCCAGTACCGTGAACAGTGTCTGACACTTTTTAGGCAGTTTAGTTACTTCTTTGATTTTATTCTTTTAATAGATAGTAGATATCTATTAAAAGAAGTAGTGAGTGGAGCTAATTTAGGATCCTAATATAGTGAGTGTGGGTTTAGATGTGCTTTATGCTATCTTGGGGAAAGTCTATCATATGGAACTGGTCATGTAGGGAGTAGGTTCTTGAAATGGAATCCATAGCTCTATTATTTTGGAATTTTGTGGTTGCTGCTTTACTCTCGCAGTTCTATAAGATGTTCTCCCTGGAGATGGGTTTGGTTTGAGACTGCTGGAAATGGCCTGGTTCTATCAGAAGCAGCATTCCTGCCTATCATGTAAAGGAAATGTCGTTGCCAGCTAAGTGGTTTGCTTTGGAACGTGTGCCCCAGCACTTGTTGTGTTTGGAAGGCATTCCACACATGTGAACCCCAGGTCACTGATTTGTCTTACATCTGAAGGGTTCCTCTCTCGCTGAGAAGCAGAGAGGCCACATTCTTTTAACTCAAGATAACCAATCCCTCCAGAAAGGCCCAGCTGGGGCACCGGTCAAAGGGTTAGTTTAGCAGCCCTGGGGAATATAGCACGGATCTCTTCGATGATCAGCAGGGGAATGAAGACTTTGCAACATCTCATGAAGAATGGCTGGGGATTTCAGATTTGATAAAGTGGAGTAACAACGGAGCATGGTTTAAACCAGCCCTGGAAGGGTGGGGCAGGGAAAAATGGGTTTCGATTTTTAACGTGTGAATTTATTGCTGATTTTGTTGAAATATGTGACTGACAGATACCATGGTAGTGAGATTAAGGAAAACCATCTCTTTCAAACAGCTTTCAATTTTAGATATTTCTTCCTTCTACTCTTTTTTACCTAAGTGCATGGCCGGTATTTCTACTCAGAGAAAAACATGCTGCTAAAAGGTCTAAGTTTATAGCTTCCAGATATTACTAAATTTTTGACATTGAATAAAAAAGGACTTATAACTTTAAGAGGAAATTCTTCAGTAATGAAAAAGTGGTCAGAAAACTTTTGCTTAATAGTTCCCAGAGAGAGTGTGACATGTGTGCATTTTGACCACAGAAGTCGTAACTTGGCAGCGGAAGTGCTCTTTGGAGTGAAATGAAGGCACACAGGTTGTAAGTAGCCACTCCACGTGAGGAGCTACGCTGGTACAGAGGTGCGAGTTACTCGTGTGTGTGTACTTAATGTCAGGTGGTGGATAGGAGTTAGATAACTGGAAATGTTGAAGGAAGAAAGTGTTCTCAGCTAAATTAAAATCCGATTTTCAAAACTTGCGAAAACACTTGGTTCACGACCTCCCCTCTGAGACCTTTAACAAACCAATTACATTTCATTTTGACCACACAGTTCAGAGTCCTAACTATACTAAAATATGGGTTTCAGTATGTATAGAATTAGTCTTTTTCAATAAAGCAGTTTTAGTTGTAAAAGTGCTGTAGATAATTGGAAAATTCAGAAGCTTAGGGAAAAAATTCCTGCAGTCTCAATACCTCACAACAAGTATCATATGTAATTTTGTGTATCTCATTTTCATTTATATAGGCTTGCTCAAGGGTGAGCAAAAGCACAGCCTGTGAACCAAATCTACTTGCCATCTGTTTTTGTGTAGCCTGTAAACTAAGAATGGTTTTTACATTTTTAAATGTTTAAAAAATGAATTAAAAAAGAATAATATTTCATGATGTGAAAATTATGGTAAATTCAAATTTCAGTGTTCATTAATGCAGTTTTATTGGAACATAGCCACGCTAATTCATTTACATATATTATCTATAGTTGCTTTGGGGCTACAACAGCAGAGTTTAGTAGTTGCAACAGAGACATATGGCTTGCAAAGCATGAAATATTTATCTGATCCTCAATAGAAAAAGACTTCTGACCCTTGGTCAAGCCTCAGCATTTGTCTGTGTTCTACAACTATTTCTTAATATAACCATAAGTTTTATATCCATGTAATATTCCATCAAGTGGCTAAAGCTTACTTAAATGTACTTCTGTTATTGAATATCAGATAATTTCTATTTTTGTCTGTTATTAAGAAACTAATCATAAATGGAATTGTTGGGCCAAATGGCATTAACTATTTCAAGACAGTTACCAAGTTATAGTCCAAATGGTTCAATCAGTTCATACATCACTAGCAATTTGTGAGTGCCTGTTTTTTAATGCCTTCACTAACATCAATTGTCACAGTTTTTTAAATTGAGTTTTGATTGGTAATAAACATCTCATTTCCCTTATATTTTTTATTACTATTGGCAGTTACCATTTTTCCCATTTGTTTGTTAATGAGTTGTATTTTGACTTTTGTAAACTGCCAGTTTAAAACCTTTGATTGTGAATCAGTAGTTTTAAAGATAAAAAAACACAGAAAGAAAATTTTGAACTTTCAGAGCTTTTCCTTTATAATACATACTCCAATTTATTCCCTTTTTCTATAAATAATTAGCAGTTTCTGTGATTCTCTTTCCAGAAAGAAGAAGAGGTATATATACATGTATGTGTTTATAAATTTTTTTGGCTGCTCTGTGCAGCATGTGGGATCTCAGTTCCCCAACCAGGGATTAAACTCAAGCTCCTTGCAGTGGAAGCATGAAGCCGTAACCACTGGACTGCCAGGGAATTCCTTGTACTTATTTATGTATTTTTTAATACAAATGGGTTCTTTCTCTTTATACACACACACAGACACGTGCACACATGCATGTGCGTGCACATGAGCATGCACTGTTTTGAATCTTATTTCATTTGGATGTATTTCTACATCAGTACTTACATATTTACATCAGTTTTCAAAATTGTTGTATGATGTGATTGTATCATACTTCACTTAACACTTCAGCTTCATTTAAAAAGTGTTTTTCTAAAAGAATTCTTTGATGAATACATCTGTATGCTCATCTTGTTGAGCTTCTGTGGGTGTAGCCATAAGAAGAAATGTCTAACAGTGGAATTGCTGAATCAAAAACAGGTACAATTTAAGTTTTGTCTTCCCAAAAGTTTGCACTAGAGTACAGCCCAGCCCACGTGTAGGAACTTGCCTGTTTCCCTCTCTTAGCGGTGGGTTTCATCAGATATCTTAATTTTTGGCTATTTTATAGGCAAAAGTAAGCTTTCATTGTCACGTTTTGTGTTGCGTTTCTTTAATTGTGAATGAGGTTTACCTCATTTTTATATGTTGTTGGTTATTGTATTTCTCTGTCCTCCACCAAGCAGCCAATATATATCTGAGGTGGAGGCTGTTAGTGGTTTCCTGACCTCTTTTCTCATTCCTTCTTTGTAATTGAACCTCTATTACCCAGGCCATTCAGGGGCAGAGGGAAGCTGTATTTTTCAGACTCCCCTGAAACTAAGTTAACCACATGGCTAAATTCTAGCCAATGAAGTGTAAACAAAAGTACTCTGATTTTAGGAGCTGTTTTCAAATGTAAGTGATACCTTCTCCTTTACTGTCCTCCTTTCTTCTGGCTAGAATGCAGACATAATGGCTGGAACTTGAGCAACCATTTTGGATCCTGGAGGTGGAAGCCACATACTGAGACTGTGGAACCCAAGGTAGAAGCAGTCTGGATTCCTGGTAGCTTCGTATAGCTATTTCAGAGAGAAATAAACTTCTATCTTGTTAAAGCCACTGACATTTTGAGTTTCCTGTTACAGCTGAATCCAGTATTAATAAATGCACTATCCGGAGCCTATCTTCTAATTAGGTTCTTCTTTTTCTTGATTTTCATAAGTTTTTTGTAATTTAAGAAAACTACCCTATGGCTATTATGTGTGTTGCATGTTTTATCAGCTTTTCATTTCAGTTTTGCAATGGCATTTTTCTATTGTTTATTTATTCAATTAATTAAGTGTAAGTTTTTATTTATAGAATTTTTGTCCCTTTTTAATATACATGAGTATATGGATATATTTACTTTTCACCTTCTCTCTGTTTGAAAAATTTACATTCTTAAGATACAGGGGGGAAATGGTCTTTTTTGAATTTTCTGGCCATTTCTAGTACTCTCTACTGTCAGGTATATCAGAATTGCTGGGAAACAAGCAGACTGGGAGCACAGGGGTGTGAAGGATCGTAGGAAAAGAAAGAACAAAAGCCATCTGGGAAAATTCTTTGACTCTTTTTCCAACCTCAATCATGTCAGGAAATCTAAACATCCAAGAGAAGAAAATGGGAATTGTTATCTTGTCAGGCACAAGACATCTTTAAAGCAATTTAAAATTAAAGTTTAAATGTTATAGTATAATTTAAAACTTCAGCACTGAGTGTTATCTCTGAATGTAACAACATATACGCTTCTTTGGTGAAAGGGCTAGAATTTTATTTTATGTAAATGTCATAAAATCTATTCATTTACTCCAGTACTATGGATATTCAAGTGGACGATAAGAAACCATATGATCAAAAAGAGAAACATCTATTTTTAACATCTAGTACAGTCTGTGTGCTTTTCTTTTCCAGTTTCACAGAGATTTGTTGAGCCCTTACTGTCTTTATGAAATAGCTCTGGATATGAATAAGCCTGAGGCTGTGTCTTTGGGTGATGTGATAAGGTGGTGGCCAGGCATGAGGGGAGAGGAATCATGGATCAAGAGTCGGATCCCTTTGCACCACTTAACAAGCTGTGCAGTGTGGAGCTGTGCTTGCCGCTCTTGTGATCCCTGGTTCTTTGACTATAAAATGAGGAATAGTAGTACCTTCCCATTGAGTGGCTATGAGAATTGAGATAATGCCTCTAAAGCTAAACTTAGCACAGTGCCTGTCATTTATGTTCATACATGTTAGTTCAAAATTTGGAATTTATTATCACTTGAGAAGAGTAGGAAGAGGCGAAGGGGAGCTACTGTATGTTATTCATTTTTTGGTATATTATTTCAATTAATCCTTGTAAGAGCTCCACGAAGGATTATTCTTCGTATATAATGGATAAGATGCAGGCTCACACAGGTTAAGAAGCATGTCTTAGATCACATAGTGAGTACATGGCAGACTCAAGTTTGGAACCCGAGGCCTCTTCAGCTTCAAAGCCTGAATTCTTTCCAGTGCACTGTGCTTCTTTTCGTTGTGACATAATCTGTATATACGTGAAATAACCAAATATAAAATATAAAACCAAAATCATGAAATAATAGCGTGAGTGGTTTGTTTATTCATTCATCAGTTGGAAATCTTATTTCCAGATACTCTTCTAAGTGCTAGGAGTACAAAATCATGATTCCATTACCCTAGGTGCTCATAGTTTTCTGGGGAGATGAATGAATACAAGTAAGTGAAAATAGAAAAATAAATGTTCACAAAGGAATGCCAACATGTGATTGAATGTAGCAGCTCACTGCAGTTGGGGATGTGTGTGGCAGTGATCTGAAAAGGGCTTACAAGGAGGGGAACCTGGCAGAGTGTGAAAGGTAGAGAAGGCACACTCATCCCACAAAGGATAGAGACAGTGAACAGACTGGAGGCAGGTGTGAGCTATGGAACATCTTATTTCCTGACTCACAAGTTCATGTAAAGTAAAGTGAAGTGAAGTGAAAGTCGCTCACTCGTATCCAACTCTTTGCTTGTGTCCAACTATAGACCCTATGGGCTATACAGTCCAGGGAATTCTCTAGGCCAGAATACTGGAGTGGGTAGCCTATCCCTTCTCCAGCAGATCTTCCTGACCCAGGAATCGAACTGGGGTCTCCTGCAATGCAGGCGGATTCCTTACCAATTGAACTATCAGGGAAGCCCCAAGCCTGTGTAATAATCTGCAAGTCCACGTAGGCAGATTATAGAGTACAAGTGAGGAAATGCTAGACGAGGCTGGATAGGGCACGAATGTGCTTGTGAACCAGGCTGCAAACAACTGCAGGGTCACATGGCAAAGAGCATACTTATAAGGAAGGCATAATCCAATTAATCTACCATATTAACCAAGTTGTTGAGGCTGAAACTGAACCGGACTGGCTTAAGAACTCTGGCTTTCGAAGGAATGTGAAATGTCTGCTTGAGGAGTAAATTGTTGTGATGTGAATCGAGTGGGTTATTAGTATCTTCTGCCTCTCTTTTCTGATTTGTTTCTCCCTCTATGATTGCCCTTCATTTTTAATCTCTAGGAGTCTAAACTTCTCAGATTGTGTTCCCTCTCTCTGGAGACTCTTTTACAGGGCCCTGCTGACTCACATATCCCCACCTATCCTATATTGTTAGTGACGAAACTGGTCTGTACTAAGGTTTTAATGACTTATGGAGGGAGGAATGTGTAAAATATTTCTATAGGTTTGGTATTGGTAACTCAAAGTTATAATTGATGACTTCAAGGAATAAATATTTAATGTGCTGTTGCTGCTGCTAAGTTGCTTCAGTCGTGTCTGACTCTGTGCGACCCCATAGATGGCAGCCCACCAGGCTCCCCCATCCCTGGGATTCTCCAGGCAAGAACACTGGAGTGGGTTGCCATTTCCTTCTCCAATGCTTGAAAGTGAAAAGTGAAAGTGAAGTGGCTCAGTCATGTACGACTCTTAGCGACCGCATGGACTGCAGCCTGCCAGGTTCCTCTGTCCATGGGATTTTCCAGGCAAGAGTACTGGTGTGGGTTGCCCTTGTCTTCCCCCTGATATGCTAGCAGGGGGGTGCTAGCATATATATACACACAAACATATATGCATATAGCAAGTATATGTGTGTAGCTATATTTATCAGGTATGTGTATATGTGTGTGTGGTTGAATGAATAGACAGACAGATATCTGAGGTGCATAACTAAGCATTCCACAAGAGAAAACTATACACGTAATTATTGTTAACTCTGTCTGACTGTATAAACTGTAGTATCCTATGAGGCCTAATGGCAAAAGTGGAAAATAGGTAAAATTTGGTTAACTAACTTGAAGCATTCAGAAGGAAGAAAATTCTGTGTTCTGATTACCAAGACTCTAGTGATAAGAATGTATTAGGAGCTAAAGTAGAAATGGCAAGGGAGCCTCTTCATAAGGCCCTCTTGTGGGTACTTTGATTCCTTCATCAGTTTATGTAGAGCTGCATACTCTACTTAAAATCAGTCAATAATTTACAGAGCTTAAAACATCATCATGGAGGTCGAAGTAATAAAAAATGTATCACAGAATTTAATTGAATGTAGCCACATCATCTAAACTATGGCTAATTTTATTATCTATTTGGCTTTTTTAAAGAATCATCTGCAGTATGTATTCCTTCCCCTTAAGAGTGGCTCATCTATAGCCTCTCAAAATCTGAAGAATTATGTTTAGGAGCTCTGATTTCTGGGTTAATGGTATTCACAAAAGTTAGGTGTTAACCTTATGCCATACATCATCATGAGTTGGAATCATGGTGGACATGTAGAATTTCAGAGCTAGAAAGAATCCTGTTGTTCAGTTACTAAGTCATAGCCAACTCTTTGCAACCCCATGAATTGCAGCACTCCTGGCTTGCCTGTCCTTCAGTGTCTCCTGGAGCTGGCTCAGACTCATGTCCATTGAGTGAGTGATGCCATCCAACCATCTCGGCCTCTCTTGCCCCCTTCTCCTCCTGTCCTCAGTCTTGCCCAGCATTTGGGTTTCTTCCAGTGAGTCAGCTCTTCGCACCAGGTGGCCAAAGTATTGGAGCTTCAGCTTTAGCATCAGTCCTTCCAGTGAATATTCAGGGTTGATTTCCTTTAAAATTGATTGATTTGATCTCCTTGCAGTCTAAGGGACTCTTGAAAGTCTTCTCCTGCGCCACAGTTCAAAAGCATCAGTTCTCTGATGCTAGGCCTTCTTTATGGTCCAACTCTAACATCCATACATGACTACTATGGACTTTTGTCAGCAAAGTGATGTCCCTCTTTTTTAATACTTTGTCTAGGTTTGTCATAGCTTTTCTTCCAAGGAGCAAGCATCTTTTAATTTCATGGCTGCAGTCACCATCCATAATGATTTTGGAGCCTAAGAAAATAAAATCTGTCACTGTTTCCACTTTTCCCCCCATCTATTTGCCATGAAGTAATGGGACCAGATGCCATGATCTTAGTTTTTTGGATGTTGCATTTTAAGTCAGCTTTTTCCCTCTCCCCTTTCACTCTCATCAAGAGGCTCTTTAGTTCCTCTTCACTTTCTGCCATTAGAGTGGTATCTGCTCTTCATTTTTTAGGCAAAGGAAGTGAGACCTAGGAGTACTGATTCACTCACCTAAATGACACAGCTGAATTGTAACAGAACTGGGAGGGAAAAAGATAGTCTTCTGATCTCTAGTGCAGGTCTCCTTTCACCATACTATTTGCCTGGCATAAGCTCCTTGTAGTACTATTCAGGCTTATTAAATTACATCACTCCTCATTTTTTATGCTACTAGATTCTGGAAGACTTAACTTTATCATAAATGCTACACAGGAGACAGATGGCTTAGAGACAGTCGTTGTTTCAGAAGCCTTGGTTGCAAAGTGACTTTGATATATAGAGAGTTTAGTCATTATCTTATTATTACACTAGTGCTGTATTTATTTTTGTTGTTAAAAAATACCCTTAGCAAATGGAGATATTGAAGTCTTGAAAAATGGTTAATGGACATGTCTAATTACTATATTTCATAAGATTTTTAAAATACAGAAATTTAGTAGACACATTTTGTATTGTGAATATATATTTAACTGATGGACTATAACAGCTCAAATAGAATGAATCATTTACAGCTTATTAAGTAAATAAAAGTGCCTCCATGAAGATTCACATGACACCTAGCTTTTATTTCAGGTAACTAATTTCTTTTTTAAAAATTGCATAAATTTTTATTTACATGAGAGACTATGAGAACACCTCAGCAGTTTAAAACGTAGCTTAAATGACCACAGATTTAAAATATAATATCAGATGGTGAATATTAACTTTTAATGGTCTCTGATAAAAAGTTACTTAACTGTTTCTTACTCTCTGTGTTATATTAAAAGTGTTATATTTCTGAATATTATTTACAACATATTTACTTGTTATTTTACCATCATATTTTCAAATCAAGATCTCACCAGAATTTTTGCTGGTTTGTTTTTAAGCTATTAAGTGACTCAAAATCAAATTTTATTGTATTTCATGGAAAAGATTATTTTCTAGCGGTGCATGCAGGATAGCAAATGACCTCAGTAACAGAAAAACAATTATTTTCATTTACACAAAAGTAAGTCTGTTACTTGATGGAGGATTTGTCTTTTGAGGGGTGCAAATCTTCAAAGAAATCTCTTCTTTTTTTTCCATTAAAAAAAAATCTTAATTGGAGGATAATTGCTTTACAATATTGTGTTGGTTTTTGCCATACCACAGCATGAATCAGTCATATATATATGCCTCCTCCCATATATATATATGTCCCCTCCCTCTTGAACCTCCTCCAACTCTCACCCCCGTCCCACCCCCCTAGGTTGTTACAGAGCACCAGATAGAGATGCAGACCTAGAGACAGACTTGTGGATACAGCAGGGGAAGTAGAGGGTGAGGCAAATTGAGAGAGTAGTCTGGAAACGTAAGCATTAGCATGTGTAAGATAGATAGCCAGTGGGAATTTGCTGTATGATAACAGAAATCTCTTCTTTTTAATGTTGTTTCCCATGTTTAGGATGTATTATTTCTTTAGTGTTTTAAATCAGAATCTCAGGTACACAAAAAGTGTACCTGGTTTGAAATACCAAAGACATACTCAATACCCCATTTCAAGGTTATTTGGTCAAAAAATTTATATTAGAAATAAAAAATGCTTTCAGGCAACATGATAGAAAATAGACATATGAAAAAGTAAGATGAGAAAAAGTAGAAGAGGCGCCCCTTTGTAGAGTTTAAGATCCACTGAATGTATTAAAGGGAAGTGAGCAGTTAAAGACCTTTCCTAAAGGATAACCATCCTCATGTGTAATGTGTTAGGTCGATGGACTCATAAGAACGGAAAAGGAAATTTCAAGTACAGAATATGGATTTGAGTAAGATATATCTAACAGGAGTGGTTGGTCAGTTTGGCACAGTTATCTTTCTCTAGTCTAAAGCATCAAGGAGGAGATTTTCTCAGAGAGTAGCGTAGCTTCCTTGGTCTGATTCTGCACATATACAGTTTTCTTAAACCAGAACTTGAAGTATAAAGATGTAACAACAAACTTGTGAAGGCTTGCCTACCAATACTCTTTTATCATAATAAATAGTACGATTGCTCTGAGTTTTATTATGAAGAGAATCAGCCCCACCATCTCCTGCTCTTCCATTGTCCCTCTTACCTCCAGGTCTGGCAGAATCAGTTAGCAGATGGCATTGTAGTCTTTACAGCAGCAAAATCGATCAAGTAATAATGCTGCCAATTCAGGCACAGGGCTAAAAAAAAATCACCAAAGATGGTTCTAGCAGCAGGAAAAGTGCAGGAATCTATACCTCCAGCCTCTGATGTAATGAGATGCCTCTATTCTGGTTCTGAACTGATCTGGTCACCCATTAAGGCTGTGCAAGTGAAATCTCATCAACGCTTCTAAGCAGGGTCAACATATGACCTTGGGAGTTCTTTTCTTTCAACAAGGATAAGCTAAATCCTCTCCTTCATAAAGCCATTTGAGTGGCCATTTTAGGTATTTTTTTTTTCTTTTTAACTTCCAGCAGAAAAAGAGATGATTTCCGTCAGCTGTAGGCTTGCAGTGGAGAATCAAGAAATCAAAAGAACGGAGATCAAAGAAAATTGCTGAACTAGGTGTTAGATGCAGCCATTGATTTTTCTCCACTTGTAGTTTTAAAAAAAAATCCACAAAAATGGTAACGCATACAACAGTTGAATTTCTAATATGTTTCTGAAGCCAGAGATTCCTTCCTTCACAGTTTCACATGTAGAAACGGTTTTGTATAACATGACATAATAAAGCAGATCCTTAGCGTTCACGCTATTTTGTTGTCAAAACCTTAAGAGAATCTACCAAAAAGATGTCTTGTTATTAAAACCTCTGCAATATAAATGTATCTTTTAATGGAGACACTTAGGACTAGACTTATTATCTCAGCAACATTTATTTACTGGGAATCTGGAAAATTCTGACATACAATTGATTACTATTTTTCTCCTATCTATAAATGCCATAAAGTAACACCTATCTGCTTTACTGGTAAGACTTCATTTATGTTAAGGGTTAACTGCTGTTTACTGCTGTTACTTAAGACTTAAATGTATAGCTTCAACAAAATATTAATTATGTTTTTAAGTATTTCATGAGTGTGTGGGTTTCTTAAGTTTGATTTCCAACAGTTTCTGGGTAGCAGTAATGTTTTAAAATATGTGGCAAACTATTTTCATGTTGCATTCCCATATCTTGATATATGATTTCCAAATGCTTATAACAGAACAGTCATCATTAAAACAGGGTGGTGGTAGTGTTATTAAAGGTAAAGACAAATAGTTCATTTCATTGGCATTTTATATGTTGGTATACTATTTTCCATAGGGTGCAAGGATTGACTTGTTTTTCTTTGTGCTGTATTGTTCAAGTAAATAAGTCAGGCTGATAACTTAAAAACATAAATATTCATAGCTCATTTTCTAAGCAGTCTAATCTCCCAATTATATAGCATATAGAGGGCTTCCCAGGTGACTTAGTGGTAAAGAATCTGCCTGCCAATGCAGGAGAAGCAGGTTCGATTCCTGGATCAGGAAGATCCCCTGGAGGAAGAAATGGCAACCCACTCTAGTATTCTTGCCTGGAAAATCCCATGGACAGAGGAGTCTGGTGGGCTACAGTCCAGAGGGTCGCAGAGAGTCAGACAAGACTGAATGACTGAGCACACACACACACATATAGCATAATGAAATAAACATTATCACTAGAATTGATTTCTGTAATTTGCCAATGGATGGAATAAGAGGCAAAAATGCCTGATTGTACTGACTGTTTGATTCAATAACTTGATAAAAGTTTTATACAAAGTTTTAGTGGTTTAGCCCAATTCCTGATGTCCCGGCAAGTTTATGATGTAGAACAAATGAGGTTCAATCACAACTTGAAAAATAATTTAATATTTATGTATTATCATATAGATTATTTAAATTGCTGTTTCCACCCCATTTCATATTATGATTCTTAGTCCACTTCTCTGTTTATGGGTTTAGACTCCGTTTGAGTTTTCAATTCTGTGTTTATTGTTCTCTTCTTTTTGTATCATAGACAGGATCACGAGACCATTCAAATCTCTCCATTCCTTCAAGAGCTGCTCTTCCTGCTGACACAATTGATGTTGGGGATTTTTTGCCATTGAAAGCTGAACTTGACACAACTTACACTTTCTTAAAGGAAACACTTATAAATCCTACACCCCTGGCATCATCTCACTCGTCTCCAGTGACGATGTCTGCTACTGCCAAGCGACCAGCTCAGATTGGATTATGACTTTATGAAATAAAAAGCATGCAGGAAGAGTTAACAGTACAATTAAAATTGTTTTGATGGGGGATTTTCTTATCAGTTGAATTTTGTTTCAGCTCAAGTGGCCATGGGTTTTTAAAAATTGTGTGATATCTTGATGTGTTCAGGTATCTATGTCTCCTTGAATAATGAAATAACCAACTTTTTTTCCCCCTCTAAGTTTTATTTATTATCACAGTTGCTCATTTTTATGTAACATATTTTTAAATGTTAAAGAATGACACATTTTAGGTAATTTCCTTCAGACTTAAAAAAATCAATAAGCCATTTTAGTCTCTATCTATCAAAGTTGTTTCATACTTGTCTATTTTAAAGCAGGACTGCAATACTTTAATAGGATTGAGAGAGCTATTTGAAATGTATGCCAATGATTCCTGTCATTTCATGGCAGCCCTGCCATGGTTCACTGAGCCCCCTCTTCTCTCTTGTCAGCTCAACTGAAGACAAGCATTTAGTTGCAAACTTTAAGCAGGTTGTGCAAAACAGAAATGATGTGACTGCTTCTGCTCCTGCACAATAATGTCACTCCTGGTCAATGTGAGAAGGTCAGGTTGCTCCTTGTAAAGCTACATGATACCACTTGCCCATTTGAACAAGTTAAGTTAACTGCTGCATCTGGTCCCTGCAGGCATTGAAAATGCGTCCTTTTTAGCAAGCCTGCTTTTGATAAGAAAGTCGAGCATGTGTGCTGGGAAGATGTCTGTGGTGCATTTAGGCACTTTTTAAGGACAGTTCCCACACCAGTACAGCAGGTAACATATTTAGTATAAGCTGAAAAACTTCAAGGTAATGGCTGTTTTGACCTTCAAAATAGACTCCTTTTTTGTTTGTGTGGTAGGACCCAAGAGTGACGCCCATCTTTGATGCTGACAGAATTTAAAACAAGGCCATTGCCCTGCATTTTCTGCCTTGTAGCACACAAAAGTAAAATTGTATGTCAGGCCGAGATGTCGGGGAGCTGACAAGATGCCCCAGTGACATTTCAGCTAGAAAGAGCAAGTGTCTTGCAACCAAGTGGTCAAATATCAAATAATAGGTCAAGCAAGAAGGAGCTGAGTTCTAACCACAAAGAGGTTTCTGGGAACTTACTTGACAAGCTTTTGGGTGCTTTGTGGCTTGACAAAGTGATGTTCTGTTGGGTATCGCTAGACAGACTGTTCTTTATTGCCTTCAGAAGATCAGACATTGACATTGATTAAACTCTTTAACCCTTAAAGGTTAAATCCTTGCAGTTTGCATCATAGTAAGTGAAGAACAAAAGGCTATTTGTAATACGTTATTTGTTTTTGTTTTAATCATTTAACTCCCCAGTGATATTAACTTCTGATGTGAGCTATACTTTCTGGCAGAGTTTTGATACAAAAATCCATATTTTATATTATGTTTCATTATGGAGTTTCATTATAGATACATTAGAAAATAACAGTATGTATTATGGAATCTATATTGTCTTAACTTTACAGTGACATTTGATTCAAATACACCCAATTTTTAAGAATTTATTAATTGGCCTTGGTAAATAAAATTGGTGTACTATTTACGTATTAGCCAAATCAACCAAGTGATTTACACCATCTGAGATAACACAGCACTGTTACTGTCATACTGTGTATTCTCATAGTACTGGACCAATATAATAAGCTTTACATAAATCTTTAGAAAGCTATTTCTATGAAGTAAAATTACATCTTTAACCAAATTTCTCTTAATTCTTTCCTTGGAGTTCTTTTTATTAACCATTCTGGGTTTTGAATATTAAAGAACATGCCCTGTGTAATGTAATAGAACATGTATGAAATTCAACTTGCAAATTTATTGTAACACAGAAAATGCTGTTGTTTTTATATAGATCATAGAATAATTTCTGCATGTTTCAAAATACTTCGTTTTGCCGTTCCATATAGTAATTAAGATATTGGCAATATAGGAATCAAATATGGTTCATATGACATCATTGAGCTTCCAATTCTCACACTGTAGAAAAACAGTGTCCCCTTACATCACATATATGTCTGGTGTGTGTCTGTATGTTTATGTTAAATCTGTTTCCATATCCTAGTAATTAAAGGGGAAGGAGCACCTTTGTAAATTTTGCCTTGGACAGACCTTGGTCTTCTTGCCTTAATTTTACAGTCTGTTAATGGGATAACACCAGAAATAAATGTATATGTCTCTCCTTTTATGTGAGTATCTGATTTCATAGATAAACTTTATATAATTAATTCTGAACTATAAATTCAAAAAGATTATTAAATCAAATCAAAGCATGTCACATTTATAACCAACTAGATGCTAAAGGCCATGGAGACTGAAGGATGAGCCTTCTGAGCAATCATTAGTATTCACTACCAAATATAGTAATTTTCATACCATATGCTTTTTTCCCCAGAAGTCAGACCCAGCAGGAGGAGAAGATTTAATGACATATCCTATGGAGATCTGAGAAACTCTAGACTGCTTCCAAGTACCTCAGTGACCAATCGCTGCATATTTGAGATCTGTGTTGTGTTGATGAGGATGGTTGCTCTATCAGCTTCTTTACTTCCTTAAGAATGATGTATAAAGTAGACTTTTCTCAGGAGGACAACTTCAAATATTTTTGGAAGGGAGGAGAATTTTTACTTTACCCCTTTAGTATGTAGATTTTCTTACCTTCTGTGATCTAGAAAAATACCTGTATCATCCATCACAATCAAAGGGATTCTTAAAGTTATTGTTTTGGAACCTAAATCATGCTTACTTATTGAGACTTTTTGCCAGCATGTTTAACATAAACATTTTAGACTGATGTAATATGAATGCAAAGAGGTGCACGAAATTGAGACAGTTGCCAGAAAGTGAAAGTGAAAGTTGCTCAGTCGTGTCTGACTCTTTGCGACCCCATGGACTGTAGTCCATGGAATTCTCCAGGCAGAATACTGGAGTGGGTAGCCTTTCCCTTCTCCAGGGGATCTTCCCAACCCAGGGATCGAACCCAGGTCTCCTGCATTGCAGGTGGATTCTCTACCAGCTGAGCTGCAAGGGAAGCCCAAGAATACTGGAGTGGGTAGCCTATCCCTTCTCCAGCAGATCTTCCCAACCCAGGAATCGAAACGGGTCTCCTGCATTGCAAGCAGATTCATTACCAACTCAGCTATCAGGGAAGCCAATTCAGAGAACTGCCAATTCAATGATTATTTAAAGACAAAGGTAAGTAGCCTCTTAAATAGTAGAATGATAACTTTACCAAATGTCTAACTTTACTAAACTTGGCAACTCTATTTATTTCACATTTATAATATCTGTTATCAAGTGCTTAATGAGAGCATTACTATTTTCATGTTACTTTATTTACCAGTTAGAGGTAACTTCCATGGCAATCCAATGGTTAAGATTCTGCACTTCCACTGCAGGAGGTGTGAGTTTGATCCTTGGTTAGGGAACTAAGACCCCCCAGCGTGTCGCGTTGCCCCCTCCCCAAAAAAGTATATTTACAAGTTATATCTGAATTCATTCTATAGACAATACTGAACAATGGTAAATCAATCTTATTTTACTATGCACATTTTATAGACTAGTTTTTTAATATAAAAAGTAGAAAGTAATTGATATTTGTTGAGCAACTATTCTATGCCAGCTATTATAGCAAAACTCACATATAAACCTCTTGGGTATTTCCATTACCATCTTAGAGATGAATAACTGAGTATCTAAAATGTTAAGCATTTGACTACCTAAGATCATACAGAACCTAGTAATTACTAAGTCCAAAGCTATAAATCCAAAACCCACGTTACTTCTACTTTGCTAGGCCTGACTTCAAGAAATAATTAGCAGTTTTTAAAGAGGACAAAACTTTTTTAAAAATTTCATGACTAGTTAGGAATAATTTTCAGAATTATTTTGTGTTTTGGTATGAAATCTAGATCATTTATCCATTGATTGGATAAAACACATCCCTCCCTCTGTATGACTAGTAATGTGAAGAATAGTAACATTATCCTTACCTTTGAAAGGACCCAGCACCATTTATTTTGTTTCCCAGTGTCTCTGACTTGGCTCAGAGACTGCACAAATGCTCTTAGGACAGACCCTCAGTTGAAAGCTATTGATGGTAAGCCAGCCTGACCAAGCTGTAACTTCTCAGTGGAAAATAATGTCATATGCTGAGTAAAGCTGATCAAGAAAGCATTAACTTGTATATCTCCTAGGATGGAGATGGAGATTTTAAAAGATGTTTTTTGAACAGATGTCATAGACTGAAAAATGACCCCAAAGATATCCCTGTCTAATCCCTGGAACTGTAATTTATATGGTAACAGGGACTTTGTGGGTGTGATTTAGTTAAGGATCTTGAGATGGGGAAATAATCCTGGATAAGCTGGGTGGGTCCTAAACGCAGTCACAAATGTCCTTGTGGGAGAGGGAGGCAGAAGCTGATTTGATTACAGAGAGGAAAAGGTGATGTGATAATGGAAGCAGAGATTCAGGGGATGCACTTTTAAGGTGAAGGATGAGGCTGTGAGCTGAGGATACAGGTGCTGCTAGAAGCTAACATAGGCCAAGAAACAGACTCACCTGTCAAGGATCAAGAAAGGTAAGAGAATAAACTTGTGTTATTTTAAGCCACAGTTGTAGCCCACCAGGCTCCTCTCTCCATGGAATTCTCCAGGCAGGAATACTGGAGTGGGTAGCCATTTCCCTTTCCAGGAGATCTTCCTGACCCAGAAATCAAGCCTGGGTCTCATGCATTGCAGGAGGATTCTTTACTGTCTGAGCCATTAGGGAAGCCTTTTAAGCCACAAGTTTGTAATAATTTGTTAAAGCAGCCATGGGAAACTAAAACAGTCAGTAAACTTTAGTGTTTTTTGAAAAGATTCATGCATTGGTCTTTTAATATTTTCTAGCAAAAATAATTTCTTCTTTTAAATTATTCTGATCAGTTGCTTTCATAATTGAAATTCACATATTTTTAGGTTTCCATTTTATATTCCTGGCTTCTGAATACAATAGGAGAAGGCAATAGCACCCCACTCCAGTACTCTTGCCTGGAAAATCCCATGGATGGAACCTGGTAGGCTGCAGTCCATTGGGTCGCTAAGAGTCAGACATGACTGAGTGACTTCACTTTCACTTTCTGAATACAATAAACAGTGATTATCTAGCTGGGACATTTAGTCACTTTTCTATTGCCGTCATTTTTGGTCGTTTTTAAATTAACTTGTGACTTCAGTATGTATTTTAATGTCCATAGCGTTAAAAAGGTATGAGGGTCTGTTGTTTTAATTTGGTTCCCTTTTTGTTGGCATATTTCTATAGCTTTTTTACAAAAGAAATTCAAACTTGAAAAACTTTATGTTAATCGTAGCTTAAAATAATGATTCAGAATTTATAAATCATATCTTAAATGCACCAGAGCATTTTTTCTTTACTGTTTACCCATGAGTTCAACATATGTCCATAGTCATTTATCCGTTCTTTTTATTACAATTGAAGTGAAAAAAATTTTAATAATTTCCACACAGTGAAATCTTCAAAAAATTTTATTGTATAATATTTGAATATATTTTGTCTTCACTTTGGTGAAATCAAGTAGTTTAAAAAAATGGTATTGTTCAGTGAGAACAACTTGAAATGATTATGTTCAGTATAATGAAACCTAAACTACTGAAGGCTTAAACCTAGAGTGTAAAATATTTCAAATACAGCAAAAACAAGCAAACAAACAAAACTACCTCTGGTTTTGTAAGGAACACATCCATCCCTCCTGGTTAAGTGAGACATAAATATGTACATTTTACATATTGGTTGAAGAGCTCCATCTTTTCTCATGAACCTTGACAGTTGTATAATGTCTCTTTTCTGGCCATGGAATGTGTTGATTGGCACACCCAGGGTATCAGGTGTCCTATGAGTTCATACCTTGGGTGCTTTCATATTTTCTCTGAACTATTCCCTGCATGAGCCTTTCTGGTTTGTAAGTTTTAAATCAAGCTGACTCACAAACAAGTCTTCCAAACTATCTCTTCTGTGCAAATTAAATTTCCATTGACATCTCAGATGGAAAATTTGTTCTTAATCTTTGCAGTAGTGAGATCTAATTGATATTGCATGCTGTCGATGGTAAAATATCTGGATACAGTGCTGGAGAAGGTCTCGCTCAGTCGTGTCCAACTCTTTGCGACCCCGTGGAAGGTAGCCTACCAGGCTCTGCCGTCCATGGGATTTTCCAGGCAAGAATACTGGAGTGGGCTGCCATTTCCTTCTCCAGGGGATCTTCCCATCCCAGGGATCGAACCCGGGTCTCCTGCATTGCAGACAGACGCTTTACCTCTGAGCTACCGGGGAAGCGCGGATATAGTGCTAAAAGGAGATAAATCAAAATAGAGTTCCGCTCTTTCCTCTAAGTCACCTTGTGTGTGGGTTTGTTAGACGATTAGGCATAGGTTTTCAAAGCACTGACCTTAATGCTAGTCGTGCAGCAGAAGCCCCACATAGGTTTTGAAAACCACTGGGTTAATGTTATCTGAAAACAGGTTTTATTTTTGTGGTTTAATTGAGTCATGCTTCATTGTCTTTTATTGCATGTTAATGCCAATGAAGTGCTGATTGTTGACAGAGTCCTCCCATCGAAGTGGCTCCAGAAATGTTGAGCTGCTCTAGGAAACTATGTAAAATAAAAAGTCTTATTTAGATCTGTAGACGACTTTGCTGACAGGTTAAGAACTATCACATATTCATAAATAGCCACTAATGACAAGACTATAAGGGGCAACCTGTTCTCAACAGATTCCTTCTGTTTGGGGGTATTTATATAAGGGGGAAATCATAAATGCAATCCAGAGTAAATGTAATCATACTAAATGCCTAGTAGAAAGCACCAAGTAAAAATAAATATGGAATATAGACTAAGATAGCTAATTTTTGCCTTTTTTCTTCCAGCAATGGGCAAAATGTATTTTTTTCTTTCATTTTTCTAAGCTCACCTCTGAACTGAGAGTGAGATGCTGTCCCAGTAAAACTGGGACATGGAAAGCTATAGCACCTGAACACGCCAACTCATCGTGAGTCCTTTCATGCTTCCAGAAGCACCACTTGTAATCACACTTAAGTTTTCTTCTTGGTTAGAGAGAAATAATTCCTAAGTAAATATTGTGAAGACTAGAGAGAGATTCCTATGAAGCAAAATTCACATTCACAGTCAGAATTAAAGTCGTGCTTTCAGGTAATTAATGGTGGTGACCATCCATAACATCATCTGTAGGAAATGACAACCCACTCCAGTATTCTTGCAGGGACAAACCCAGCAAGAGTTTGTGGACAGAGGAGCCTGGCAGGGTTCGAAAAGAGTCGGACATGGCTGAGCAGACACGCACCGCAGTACACCAGTCTCTTCAACAAATGATATTGAGAAAAACGGACAGTTACCTTAGAAGAATGAAACTGTACCTCTATCTTACACCATATACAAAAACAAATTAAAAACAGGTAAGACTTGAATGCAAGGCCTGAAGCTGTGAAACTCCTAGAAGGAGACAGAGGCAGTATACACTCTTTGATATCGGTATTAGCAGTCTTTTCTGGTCCTGTCTGCTCATACAAGGATGACAAAGGCAGAAATAAACACATGGGACTGTATCAAAGTAAAAAGTTTTTTTGTGACAGTGAAGAAAACTGTCAACAAACAAAAAGCCAATGTACTGAAAGAAGATATTTACAAATTATGTACCTGAGAAAGGTTATATTCAGTATGTAAAAAGAACTTACACAACTTATTATCATAAAAACAAAATAACTTGATTAAAAATGGGCATAGGAGCTGAATGGACATTTTCCAGAGAAGACATAAAGACACATGAAAAGATGCTCAATATCACCTATCATAATGGAAAAACAAATTGTCTATTTATAATTGAGTCATACGGGTTCATTTATTCTGGATACAAGTTCCTTCTATGTGTTTTGCAAATATTTTCTCCCATTTTTGTGGGTTGTCTTTTTACTTATTTAATAGTCCCCTGCCTCTTGAGAAGTCTGTATGCAGGTCAGGAAGCAACAGTTAGAACTGGACATGGAACAACAGACTGGCTTCCAATAGGAAAAGGAGTATGTAAAGGCTGTATATTGTCACCCTGCTTATTTAACTTATATGCAGATACATCATGAGAAATGCTGGGCTGGATGAAGCACAAGCTGGAATCAAGATTGCTGGGAGAAATATCAATAACCTCAGATATGCAGATGACAGCACCCTTATGGCAGAGAGTGAAGAAGAACTAAAGAGCCTCTTGATGAAAGTAAAAGAGGAGAGTGAAAATGTTGGCTTAAAGCTCAACGTTCAGAAAACTAAGATCGTGGAATCTGGTCCCATCACTTCATGGCAGATAGTTGGGAAAACAATGGAAACAGTGGCTGACTTAATTTTTTTGGACTCCAAAATCACTGCAGATGGTGACTGCAGCCATGAAATTAAAAGACGCTTATTCCTTGGAAGGAAAGTTATGACCAACCTAGAGAGCATATTAAAAAGCAGAGACATCACTTGGCCAACAAAGGTCCGTCTAGTCAAGGCTATGGTTTTTCCAGTAGTCATGTATGGATGTGAGAGTTGGACTGTGAAGAAAGCTGAGCATCAAAGAATTGATGCCTTTGAACTGTGGTGTTGGCGAATACTCTTGAGAGTCCCTTGGACTGAAAGGAGATCCAACCAGTCTATCCTAAAGGAGATCAGTCCTGGATGTTCATTGGAGGGACTGATGCTGAAGCTGAAACTCCAGTACTTTGGCCACCTGATGTGAAGAGCTGACTCATTGGAAAAGACCCTGATGCTGGGGAAGATTGAAGGGGGGAGGAGAAGGGGACAATAGAGGATGAGATGGTTGGATGGCATCACCGACTCAGTGGACATGAGTTTGGGTAAACTCTGGGAGTTGGTGATGGACAGGCAGGCCTGGCGTGCTGCGGTCAGTGGGGTTGCAAAGAGTTGGACATGACTGAACGACTGAGCTGAATTGAACTGAAGCAAGAAAGTTTTAATTTGGGTTAAGTTTAGTCTTTTGTTTTTGTTTTTACATGCTTTTGATATGCTATCTGAGATCAGTGCCTAACCCAGTTCACAAAGATTTGCTCTGCAGTTTCAGCTCTAGCGTTTAGGTCATGATCTATTTTGAGTTAATTTCTGTATATAGTATGAGGTAGGGGTCCAACTTTATTATTTTTCAAGTAAATTCAATTGTCCCAGCACCCCTTGTTAAAAGACTATTCTTTTTCCACTGAGTTGTCTTGGCACACTTCATAAATCATTTTCCTCTATAGATCTAAGGGCCTTTTTCTAGAATCTCTATTCTTTCTATTGATCTATGTATGTCTATTCTTAGCCAGAACCACACTGTCTTGATTACCATAGCTTTAAAGTTAATTTTTGAAATTGAGACATGTGAGTCCTCCAACTTTTTTTTAAAGATTGTTTTGGTCCTGTATGCTTTGTATTTCTATCTAAATTTTAGGATCAGCTTTTTGCCAAATGATTTTTATGCATCTATTGAGATGATCATGTATTTTTGAGCTTTATTCTATTAATATGGTATGTTCCATCAGTTAAATTTCACATATTAAACCAGTCTTGTGTTCCTGGGATGAATGTTACTTGGTCATGATGTGGTGTATAAACCTTTTTTTTTATGTTGCTGAATTCCATGTGCCAGGATTTGTTGAAGATCTTGCATCTCTCTTTATAAAGAATATTGGTCTGAAGGGATTTTATTTGTTTGTTTGCTATTAGGTTAAGACTGAGCTCAGAGAAAATAAATTGGAAATTGTCCCTCCTATTTCTTGAAAGAGTTTGGGAAAGATTGATGTGATTTTTTTTCCTCTATATGTTTAATAGAATTCACTACTGAAGATTTCTGGGCCTGGTCTTTTCTTTGTAGGAAGTTTTCAAAAATATTTTAAACTTTTTAAAAATTGTGGTTTTAGCTATATGGTTGTGGTTTAGTCGCTAAGTCGTGTCTGACTCTTTTGCAAGCCCATGGACTGTAGCCTGCCAGGCTTCTCTGTCCATGGGATTTCCCAGGCAAGAATACTGGAATAGATAGGGATTCCCTTCTCCAGGGGATCTTCCTCACCCAGGGATTGATCCTGGGTCTCCTGCATTGCAGGCAGATTCTTTACCAATTGAGCCAACAGGGAGCCTCCCCCCCCACCCCGGCCTTAAATATGTATATAAAACATAAAATTTATGATTTTAATGACTTTTTATTATTAATTCAGTCTTTACTAAGACCAAGCTATAGTGTTTAACAAAACTTTAATGAATACCTGAGAATAACTGAAGAGAATTTTATCATAGAAAAGAAAGTATTAAAATGGAAATAGATGTTATTCAGTCATTCAGTCAGGTCCGACTCTGAGACCCACCAGACTGCAACATGCCAGACTTCTCTGTCTTTCACTATCTCCTGAAGCCAGCTCAAACTCATATCCATTGAGTCACTAATTCAATCCAACTGTCTCATCCTCTGTCACCTGCTTCTCCTCCTGCCCTCAATCTTTCCCAGCTTCAGGGTCTTTTCCAGTGAGTCAGCTCTTCACATCAGGAGGCCAAAGTATTAGAGTTTCAGCTTCAGCATCAGTTCTTCCAGTGAATATTCCGGGTTGAATTCCTTTAGGATTGCCTGGTTTGATCTCCTTGCAGCCCAAGGAACTCTCAAAAGTCTTCTCCAACTTCACAGTTCAAAAAATCAGTTCTTCAATGCTGAGCCTTCTTTATGGTCCAACTCTCACATCTGTACATGACCACTGGAAAAACCATAGCTTTGACTATACCCACCTTTGTCAGCAAAGTGATATCTCTGCCTTTTAATACGCTATCTAGGTTTGTCATAGCTTTCCTTCCAAGGGGCAAGCATCTTTTAATTTCATGATTGCAGTCACCATCCACAGTGATTTTGGAGCCCAAGAAAGTAAAGGCTTCACTGTTTCTATTGTTTTCCCTTTTATTTGTCATGAAATGATGGGACTAGATGACATGATCTTAGTTTTTTGAATGTTGAATTTTAAGCCAGGTTTTTCATGCCCCTCTTTCACCCTCATCAAGAGGCTCTTCAGTTCCTTTTTGCTTTCTGCCATTAGGGTGGTGTCATCTGCATATCTGAGGTTATTGATATTTCTCCTGGTAATTTTAATTCCAGCTTATTCTTCAACCAGCCCAGCATTTCACATGATGTACTCTGAATTTAAGTTAAATAAGCAGGGTAACAGTATACAGCCTCGACATTCTCTTTTCCAAGTTTGGAAACAGTTTGTTTTTCTATGTCCGATTCTAACTGTTGCTTTTTGACCTGCGTACAGATATCTCAGGAGACAGGTAAGGTGGTCTGGTATTCCTATCTCTTAAGAATTTTTCACAGTGTGTTGTTATCCATACAGTCAAAGGCTTTGTCAATGAAGCAGAAGTACATGTTTTTCTGAAATTCTTTTGCTTTTTCTATGATCCAGCAAATGTTGGCAAGTAAAGCTCTGGTGCCTCTGTCGTTTCTAAATCCAGTTTCTACATCTGTAAGTTCTCGCTTCATGTACTGCAAAGCCTAGCTTGAAGAATTTTGAGCATTACCTTGCTAGCATGTGAAATGAGTGCAGTTGTGCAGTAGTTTGAACATTTTTTGGCATTTTCCTTCTTTGGAATTGGAATGAAAACTGACCTTTTTCAGTCCTGTGTCCATTGCTGAGTTTTCCAGATTTGCTGACATATTGAGCACAGCACTTTAGCAGCATCATCTTTTAGGATCTGAAATAGCTCAGCAGGAATTCCATCACCTCCACTAACTCTGTTTATGGTAAGGTCTCCTATGGCCTACTTGACTTCACACTCCAGGATGTCCGACTCTAGCTGAGTGACCACATCATCATTGTTGTCCAGGTCACTAAGACATTTTTTTTTTTTTTAAATAGTTCGAAACTCGCTGCAGACTAAATTGTGTGCCTTCAAAGTTCATATGTTGAAACCATAAACCTCAGTGTGATCTTTTGGAGATGAGGCCTTTGGGAAGTAATTAGAGTTAGATGAGGTCATGAGGATGGGTCCCCCATGATGGAATTAGTGGCTTTATAAGAAAAAGAAAGAGGGAGAAGAGAGAAAGTTCATTTTCTTTCTACAATGTGAGGACACAATGAGAAGGTGACTGTCTGCAAGTCAGGAAGAGGATTCTCACTGAGAACTGAATTGACTGGCACCTCGATCTTGGTCTTCTCAGCCTCTGGAACTGTAATAAGCTGCAGGCTGATTCTTTACTATCTGAGCCACCAGGGAAGCCCAAATATACTTTAAGCCACCCAATCTATAGTATTTTGTTATAGCAGCCTGAGCTAAGACAGCATCTTAACTTTCAGTGAAAATGTCTAGTTAATATATCAATAAGTGATCCTGACTTATATGTGATGAGGATGACAAACAAGTGGAAAGATCTGTCTGGCATGAACAACTTTTTAAGTTGCAGTTTCCTAAACAATGTTAACTATTCTTTATGGATAACAATGCCCATTTTAAAGTAGGCCAGAACAACTGGAAGATTCTTAGTACTTCAGAAACAATGTCTTGTCTTTTCTTCTTTCTCTCCCCTTCCTCACCCACCCCCCCTTTTGACTCTGCCTATCTCTTTTCCATCTACTCTCAGCATGACTTCCTAAAGGTACATTTTAAGTGGTTGGGGTTATTTGAAAAAGTGTCTGAAGTTGTCCTCCCTGCTAAAGGAATTGTACTATAAAGTAGAATAATTTGAAAGGGAGGAGTTTGTCTTTTTCATGCACTATAAAAAGCTTTCAATTCTTTTAATAACTGAAAAGGCTTATGCTTCTGTTAGAGTCTCTAAGAACTTCTGATAAAGTTCATATTGTAGTTGTAGTGTATTGATATTTCATGAACCAAGAGAATACAAACTTCTTTTTTGGAGCCTCTGTCTCTCTCCAACACATGTCCCCTCTCACGGACTCTACCACATGGTGATGCACGAGTAATGCAAATTAAGGTGTTCTGTTTATAACTTAATGTAACAGAAGAGATTGAAGCACATGCATAGCCTTTCTGTACTTCTGAGGACTCCTCCATCAGCATTAATTGAGCATTTATCGTGTTTATGGCCTAGTCTAGCGGTGTGAGAATTCAGAACCAAAGTCACTCAGCAGCTGAGTGACCTTAGGCACATCATTTAACCTCATCAATGTCAGATTCCTCTCTGGGAAAGGGAGATAATGACACCTATTTTGCTGGGCTTCGGTGAGCATTCTGTGAGAGAATACTGAACACAGAGCTAAATGACACAGAGTACTCACTGTCTGATAGGGTGATTTGATTACCCTAGAAGGCATCAAAACCCACACAAAATTATTGGAAGGAAAACGGTAATTCATGGAACCCCCAGGGCAAGGAATGCAGCCAGCCTGCAGAGGAAGCAGGGTTCTTCTTTCTCATCTGTTCCTGGGGCTCCCTATCCTCTCATCACTGTTGCTCTCTATACATCTCCTCTCCTCTCTCTTGATGACCGCCTCTCTGAGCTCCATTTCCACATGGCCCGGGCCTGGTCATCACAGCTCCACTTCACGTAATTTTCCAGTTTAAGAGCCTAACAGAGTGTAGTGTGAGACTCTTGATTCTTTGTGGTCCACCTCCCCGTTGTCACCTGTGTCCAGAGAGGTGGCCCTCTGGGTTGTTACCTGCCCAGCAGAGGCCATGGGAAAAGACAGGATGATGTGGTAGATTCTGTGAGAAAGTGGTGGGGTGAGGAAGAAACTGCAGGTATCTCCAGAGGAGTCACCCTAGAAACCTGAACTTTCATTCTCCCTGGTAGGTCACTTCCTCCCCGTAATCCCACCTAATTCTGTCAGGTTTTGTCCTTGTATTTTGCCTAACTATGGCCTTGTTCCTGCTTCTTGAAGCTCCTTTTTTCAGTTTCCATGTAAATACATGATCTTTGTTATCCTCGTGCTTTTTTGATAGATTCTTCTTCTTTTGGGATTCATCTTCCTCTTTCCCCATAAATAGTGAGGAGTTTGTGAGGCTGTGTCATTGCATCTACTCTCCTTGCCCCGGGTATCTGTCTCTTGGTGAACTCAACCACAGAGTGCTTGGAACATAACGCTTGGCTTTTCTTTAAGAAAGGCTTGTATTACTGTTTTCTTCTTTTCCAAACTCTCTTCTTAATGCTTGAAACCTGGTAATATGCAATACTTTTTATATATTTTATGCAGCTTGTAGTATGGATTTCGTGATTAGTTTTGGGGTGTGTATGAATCTGTGAAGTATGTAAAGCATATCTAGGAAAGCAGCAGTGAGGAGTTTAGCACCTTTTAAGGGATCCTCAGTTCTGCTCCCAAAGTCGCACAGGCAGTTGTTTCTGGATAAACAGTCGTGATGAATACTGTTTGGGAAATCTCTTTGGTGCTGGATACTTATGTAAGAACTTATAATAATCTGCTCATTCATATGGCTGTGACTGCTGTAGATGAACGCAGTCTGTCATAACTGCTTCACTTATGTTTATTCACCCATAGGCAGGAAGACAATGAATTGTGTGTGTGTGTGTGTGTGTGTGTGTGTGTGTGTGTGTTGGACTTTGGAGACTGAGCGCTACTGTGACAACTTTACCTCAGCTGCAACATAAGGAGGGAATTTGAAGTAGGGAAATCAGAAACTAATCTCAGAAACCATCTCCCCACCCAGAACCATTGAGGCAACATAAGTAACATTTTCCAATTTGGGGCAGAATAGAAGAAACCAGGGGAATTTGTAGCCCTTGGTGTCAGAAGAGATGGCAGTATAGGCTCATACAAGAAAAACTGGACGGTATGGCTATGGCATGGTAGCGCTCAGGTGGGCCACAAGACAAGAAAGAAGGTAATGCCATCCGAGCCATAGTCCTGAGACAAATGTGAGCAACTGCAGATCATTTGGAGCCCTAAGATTGTCTTGGTTAAAGAACGTGTAGGCATCCAGGGCTCCAAAAGCATGCCACAATGGATGGAAGGAGAAGACATCCTCATGCCTGTCTAACCAGAGAGGATTTTTTAAATAATGATAACTTTGTGTCAGTAATAGTATCACCATGGGTTGCATGTCAGTAAATATAATCATGCTGGAGAACATTTGACCTTATATATCACAATCCTTAAATGATTTCATTCTCTTTGATCCAGCTTCTAGGAAGCTTTCCGAAGGAAATAACCAGTGATATACACTATTCTCTGTGTGATATTCTCTCTGTGATATACATGACATGGTTATTTGCAAAAGCAAAATAAGGGATTGTCAGATAAATTCTGTATTCATACAACAGTCTGTTCTGCAATATTGAGAATCATGGTTTCCTAGAATACTGCATTGTTCTCATGCAAATTTCACATGCAAAGTTCTCAAGATGTGTTGTTTGAGCAAAAAGATGGGACATAAAAATGTATAAAAACTGTTCTTTTCATAGACTTTTCCATTCATAGCTCTTTGATAGATATGAAGTAAGCTACACAACAGGACAAAAGGGGCTGATTTTACCCAACAACAACAAATGTTGTTTAAAGACACTGTGCACAAGTGGGTTTACATTTGAGAATCAAGCCTGTTTTTAAGCAGAATTACTTTTATATGCAAAAAAGTATACATACACATATGTGTATGTTTCTACACATACACATAATGGGCTTCCCTGGTGGCTCAGATGATAAAGAATCCACCTGCAATGTGGGAGACCTGGGTTTGATCCCTGAGTCGGGAAGAGCCCCTGGAGAAGGGAATGGCTACCCACTCCAGTATTCTTGCCTGGAGAATCCCATGGACAGAGGAGCCTGGCGGGGTCACAAAGGGTCGGACATGACTGAGTGACTAACACTTATGTATGCAAAATGATTTTGTTTCTACAGGTATGCTGCTGCTGCTGCTGCTAAGTCGCTTCAGTCGTGTCTGACTCTGTGCAGCCCCATAGATGGCAGCCCACCAGGCTCCACCATCCCTGGGATTCTCCAGGCAAGAACACGAGTGGGTTGCCATTTCCTTCTCCAATGCATGAAAGTGAAAAGTGAAGGTGAAGTCGCTCAGTCATGTCTGACTCTTCATGACCGCATGGACTGCAGCCTACCAGGCTCCTCTGTGGGATTTTCCAGGCAAGAATACTGGAGTGGGGTGCCATTGCCTTCTCCATTCTACAGGTATACATAATGTAAATAGCTACACACATATATATATATATATATATGTATGTATATGTATATATTTGAGAGAAAATACACCAAAAATACTACCAGAAGTAGAATTATGAATAATGTTTATTTTCTTCATAAGTATTATTTTCTTCATCATACTTTTCTGTATTTCTCTATTTTCTACAATGAACATATATAATTTTATGTTTTGAGTAAAACAGACTTGATAAAAATAGCAAGGGAATTGTGTGTACAAAGAGCAGTATAATAAGGGAGGTTCTGTAATGTGGCAAAGGGAAATAATCTTGCTTGAAATAATGTAATACACCAACTAAAAAGACTGTGTAATGCAGTATGTAAATTCATTTTCTTCCTTAGTTGAGTGAGACATGGATTCACAGGTGGAAACACAGCTAACCATTTAGTAAGAGTATTCCTGCATTCAGTTAGTATCCTTTATTTAGTTGACAAGACACCAGTGATAATAACACTGTTAACAGGGACAGTCCCTTCTTAGGATTTGTCCTGGCAGCCAGGCTCACTGTAAAATACATTGTTCATATTGTCTCATAATGTCCAAAAATTTTCTGCTTCAACTCTCTTTTACAGGTGAGGTTATTAATAGATCCACAGAGCTTGTGATTTGCCCAAATTAGGCAGTGAAGGAATGGCAGATTGTCATACTGTCCAACCTTTGATATAGTGGAAAATACGAACAATTTGGGAAGAAAGAAGTTATACTGTGATATATAGAATAATCAGCCACCGGAAGATGATAATTCAGTGCTCATTTAAAACAGAGAAAACAACGTGAGTCCTCTACTCCTTGGCAGACCCATGTGGAGGCTTGAAAGTGCTTGATAGCATTCACCAAGAAGTGGCCAGACTACTTTTTGAGTTTTGTGTGTAGCTGTTGAGATAGACTGGTTAATCAACAGAGAATTTCAGGCCATTCTTTTTCTTCCAGTTATTGGCTAGTTGGGAACTCTGTACTTGGTTGAAAGACACCACAGAACCAAGTGATGAACAAGAAGGGATAGCTCGGAAGAGGAATGAAAGCAGAATTTTAAGAAACTGCTGATGTTTAGGAAATGAAAGGGGCTGATAATAGCAATTAATGATTGTGAAATCTGGGCCTCTGCTGTGAGTCTTAAAACCAGTTCTAAAACAGAAGAAGATTAAAATACATATTGATCTGCTGATGGGGCAAAGGTAAAGTTTAAAAGCAAAGCATTGACCAATATGTATTACATTAATTAAACCCTTCTCTGCGAAGTGAAGAAGCACAGGCTGATAACTAGTATCTGTGAATTCCTGAATTGATTCTGCATTGAGCACACTTCAAAGATGCGAGGCCATGTCTGTCTGCAATCACCTTCAGAAAGGCTGTCTCTGCAGCAGAGGGAGGCCCTGAGACACTCCATGCTCTTGTGTGCAGCTGATCCCCCTACTCACTTTACTAATGCAGCAACTGTAATAGCAACAGGCTTTGAAGTGAAAGCTTTGCTGGAGTTATGTGCTCATTAAAAACTACCACGCTTTCATACAACCCAAGAACTCTAATGGGGAGGATTTCATGTTAAGAGGGTAACAAAAACCTAGATTGCCTCAATCCGTGCCCTCTTGCTTGCTTGCTTGGCACCCACTGAAGATGTGGACCATCTCTTTCAACTTTAGACAGAGCATTCTTTAAAAGTGATGAGGACCTTGGAGAACTGGCCTATTGACTTACATTTAGGTCAGTGTTTCCATTCTGCTGTTTATCTCATTTGTTTTTTCACATGTGGCTGATTAACACAGGTTCTGCAAGGATCCCAAGGGTCTGGGGAGCATAGTAATTAAGCAATACGATGGGAATTTAGAGTGTGGTAAAGATGATATTTTAAATCACTGGAGAAAGATGGATCATTTAATACATGGCATTAGAATTACTGGCTACCACTTGGGAAAAAATAAAACTAGATCACTTATGCATAAGTAAATGCCAGAAAATAAAAAAATTAAATATGTAAAATGAAAACTATTGAATGTACTAGAAATAAGCATAGATGATTTGTTTTTCATATTATTGGTGTAGGAAAGGTCATTCTAGGTACAGCTCCAAACCTAAAATCTATAAGAGAAAATACTCATAAATTTGACTGCAAGCACATTTTAAATTTTAGAGAGAAAAACATACCATAAGCAATCTCAAAAATAAACAACAAACTAGAGAAAAATATTTGTAATGCATATCAGAAAATGAGCTAATTGTTTTTTTTACATTTAAAGAACTCTTAAAAATCAGTATGAAGAAGATAACACTCTGATAAAAAAATGGGTAGACATGGAGTATCAGTTTCCAGAAATAAATACAAGGAGATTCATTCCAGTCAAATCCTAGAAATATAAGTTCATCAATGACATGACTTGTTGACTAAATAGGATAACAGCTGTTAAAAAGAGGGAAGTAAAATTATATATATTGATATGGAGAGGTGTTCCTATGTCCAAAATAATAGTTTTAAGTTAAAAATACTCAGCAAGTTGCATAACAGTGTTTGCTATAATCCCTGTTTGTATATAGAAATGTATGTCAATCTGGAAGGATGTACAAGTTAATGGTTAACTCTGGGGATTAGGACTGGAATTTAAGAGGATAATTTTAGGTCTGTAGTGTTTGAATTCTACTTTATATTATTTTTAAAATAATTTTAGACACAAGTACACAAATATGAAGGCAGATTGTGGTAAAGGCTCAAACCAGGTAATGAAAATGGAATGTAAAATCAGATCCACCATACATTGATGAACAATCAACATGGATTAGTCCTGAATGGGTATAGGGTGAGGGTATTGTCTATTTGCCTCCTGGGTCTCCTATTTAGCTCTCTGTGTCAATCTGGCAAACTGGCACTGAGTCAGAGTTGGGAGTACAAGAAGTCAATTGAGGAGTAAAGCCCATGAAAGATGGAGAGGGAGCAGGACTGGGGAGGGAGCCTTCAGACTGTGCTGCTGCTTGACCACCTAGAGACAGGCAAGAAGGGAAGAAGAATTAGGCAGGGAGAGACTCCAACCTCGTGCAGATTGGATAGAGCCAATCCAGCGTGATTCTCTGGAGCAAAGATGCCTATCACAGGAGACTGGTTTTGGGCAGAGAGATGGCCAGACTCTTGGACTGCCACCATCCTCTGCAGTGGGCTTGGGGGCTGCCCAGAGAAGCATGGCCTCACCTTCTGCACTGTTGAAGATCCCAAATGTGCAGCAGCCAGAGCTGTTAGATGCCTTGCATCAGAACAGCAAGTTGTTTTTTTTTTAAGTTGGGAGGGTAATTGTTTTCCATTGTGGTGGTCTCTGTTGTACATCAATGGGAATCAGTCATGACTATTTATATATACTTATATCCCTGCCCTTTGGAGCCTCCCTCCCCCTCCACCCCCATTCCACCCCTCTTGGTCATCAGAGTGCCAGGCTGGGCTGCCTGTGTCGTAGAGCACCTTCCCACCAACTGTTGACGTTACACATGACCGTGTATATGTGTCAGTGTTATTTCTCAATTTGTCCCACCTTCTCCTTCACCTGCTGTTGTCCACAAGTCCGTTCTCTAAAAGGAGAGCAGGCCTACACCTCCTCAGCTGCCAGAGTCCAGATCCACTTCCTGTATGGTCAGGGAGTAGCTCTTCCCAGTTGTAAGTCGGCCTCTCTTTGGGAGGGGGAATTAGAAGAGGGAGGTTAGAAGGACACACGGCAGACCCTATTGCTGCGTTTAGTGTCAGAGCTGTGAGTGATATTCCACTCCCCCTCGTCTACTGTCTCTCCTCAGGTCCTCTTGCCTTCAGCTCTCACCTCTGCTGGTCTCAGTGACTTACTGGTGACATTACCCAAATCCTCGTTCCTCAGGGATCTGAGCCCCTGGTAACCATCCCTTTTGTAGGCACTTTTCAGTTCATTGAGCTGGGCAAGGAAGTACCAGGATGGAGATGTTCTAGGCTGTGGGGGCAGGATATATTCTCACTATGTGGGAGTCACATAGCACATACCCCGTCTCCCCCACAGTCCCCTTCATTGTGGAATCCAAAACATGCACACATTTCCATATGTCTTCTGGCCAAGATCTATAAAACTCAAAAACTTTGTAAAGTTACAAACCCAATCTGGAGTTTCTCTCCAGATTATTGTCTATGAAATAACTGAAAAACAAAGAAATGAACTTGTCTGTTTGCAACAACCCTCCTTCAGGCAATGTGTGTCTTCCAAACTGCCTAAATGAGATATGTATCTGTGATAAGAAGATGTGGGTAAAAACAAATGGTTTAATACTTCTAAAGGTTTGAAGTGGAAAAGTTTTTTTGTTTTTTAATCATCTTTAATACTCTTCATTTTCCAGTAAAGTTGAGGTCAGGCCATCAGGTGACTGAGTAGGGAAGGAACTCTGGAGATTTGAGGAGGGGAAAGAAGACGTGAAATACTCATCTCAGAATGGGGAAGAATGCTTTCGGATGGAGCCCATCAGCTCAGCTATGTGATTTTCTCCAGTGTTTGTTTGGGTGAAGGCATTGAGATTGTTGGTTTCATTCAGTTCCCTTTGCCTCAGACACAGGGGAGACAGGAAAGGAAGTTGAGGGTGCTTGAGAGGAGGTGCTTATATTTAGGGGCCATAGCATCCAGTCTGGATGAGGATTGATGAGCCTCCCCATCTTTATATATTTAACATCTCCTTGTCACCTGGCTCCTCTTAAGACTGCTTCAAGTCACCCCAGTCTTAGAAATGTCCTTTCTTGGCCCCATTCACATCCCTTTCCAGCCTCCACTATGTCTTTGGCCTCTCCTTCCACAGCCACATTTTTTCAAAAGGTTTGTCTATGCCATGGTCTCCATCGCCTCATCTCTCATCACTCAGCCCACTCCAAACAGGGTTCCCTCTCAGTCATGAACCTGTACAGTCTCATAAAAGTCACCCCTGACTTCTAGGCCACTAAGTCAAATGGATATTGAGGAAGATTTTTTTTTAGTGTTACCTTATTTGCTCTCTCAGGAGGATTTGGCACTTTTGACCATTCACTCCTTTTTGAAATACTTTTGTCCCCATGGCATCTGTGACATTCTCTTTGTTTACCCTCTTACCTCAGTGATTGCCCCCTCATTTTCTTCATTCTTGACACACCCTTTTCTACCTTACTTTTCCAGTTAGGATTGAGTTTATATGTGCTTCACAGAAAACAAGCAAAAAATAATAGCTTAAATAAGATAGAAGAGTAATTCTCTTACAAAGAAGGAATCCCAATGGTACGCCATAGAGGAATTCTGTGTCTATCTTTCTGTTTCAGCATCCTAGCATTCTCAAGGTCACCTTGTGGCCCAAGATGGCAGCCATCACATCCATATGCCAGGAGACATCTAAACGAAGGGAGAAAAGGCAAAATATTGGGCTTTCTAGGTGAGTCATTAAAGGGGGTTCTTGTAAGCCCCATTCAACTCTTTGGTTCACATTCTGCTGACCTCCCAACTGTAACAGATGCTGGGAAACAGTGTCTTTTAAGTGAATAATCAGGGCCGTATTACTAAGGAAGAAGGGGAGGATAGGTACTGGAAAGCTTATCAGCAGTTAGATTTGGATATTCCTGAGGGTCTTATCCTGAAGCCCTGTCTTTCTCACCCTATATATACTATTTTTAGACAAATCCATACCCATGGCTTTTAATATACCATGTTAACCCATGGATTACAAACCCATCTTTTTTCAGTTCTTCATGTTCCCTTTGAGCAGAGCTTTTTTGATAGACTGGGACATAGTTGTGTCCACAACCTAGTACAGAGCCAAGATTCAGAAAATATCACTTGAATGTGAACCAAAGAGTTGTACGGGTCTTACAGTGTCAGGACTGGGGAAACTGAAGGGGGCCAGAAAGAAAAAGGGTCGAGGGAGCCATTTCTGTATGATGCACTTCTCATGGTGGGGGTCTCTGGGGTCAATGGGGAGGAGTGACAGAACTGAACTGCCCCACTTCCATCTCCACTGATTCAGGGAGAGGACCCTTTGCTGCTTCCACAGGCTTTGCCGCCTGTTCACTCCCCAGTGACACATCTACACAAATAACCCTGCCAGCCTGGAGTGTCTTGCAAGCAACCGGGGTGCTAGAAAGTCCAGTCCAAGAGGTTTTTATTCTATTTAACCTTACATAATTATTATATAAAGTTGAGTAATAAGGACCATTCACTTCAAATCCACCCACAGAAAGTGGCTGAAGTTCTGTTCTTTAGAGGAACTGGGCTGGTTACTGAGGGGAGGCAAGTGTCCCAGGTGGCTCAGATGATACAGAATCTGCCTGCAATGTGGAAGTCCTGGGTTCGATCCCTGGGTCAGGAAGATCCTCTAAAGAAGGGAATGGCTACCGACTCCAGTATTCTTATCTGGAGAATTCCATAGCGAACCAGGCTGGTGGGCTATGCAGTCCATGGGGTTGCAAAGTGTCGGATTTGACTGAACGATTAACACTTTCACTTTCTTTCCACAGAGCAAACACACACACACACACACACACACACACACACACACACACACACAGGCAAACTTGAGAACATTCACATTTTCACCCTGTTTAAATCAACAATTTCTTATTTAGGTTGCTACCCTAGGCTGGATACTCTCTTAAAGGCATTTGAGACACCAGGATATAAATAACTCAGAATAGGAAATAGTTCTATTTTTTTCTGAATTTTAATAATGAAGAATTGAGGAGGATCAATCCTTGTTTTGGAGCAAAGAGAACATTATTTATTTTTTAACAGACTTGCCAGCATTCAGTTTGCCTGTAAAGCAATTTTTAGATCTAGGAGATTATTTCTATTAACTGTCTATTTTCAAGATTATTTTGTTCCTCAAATTTATTTTTATGGCACCTAAGTAAAATAAGTTTTGTTAAAAATTAGTTTCATTTTCCTTCCAAATAATATTGTACTAAATAACTCAGAAGTTTATCTGGATTAAAAAATAATACACACACACAGATGCATGTCACTTTTATCATTCTTGTTAGAGGCGTTTGGGTTTTCTCAGTCTTCTATCAGTTTAACTATTGACATATAGGGTTGCCTTTCTGCTCTCATAGGACAATGTTAGAACTACTAAGTAATTCTCATTTACTTAATAGAAAGAACCATAAGGGAAATTATCAAAAAAGCTTAAACATAGCAAATCAGAGACAAGAATATGTTTTGTTGGAACCCAAATTTGAAATAATACACAACTCTGCTTTTTTTAAAATTCTTTGAGAACATTTCTAATTGGAGAATCAAGAGTAGAGCTGAGGAAAATCAGTCATGATACACCAGGTTCAGTAATAGAATTCCCAGAGACTGTACCCCAATACTTGATGTCTGGTTTTGTGGCTGGAATAGGGATAGGAGGCTGGAGTATTCACAGTTTCAAAGTGACTGGGAGTTTCTGTTTCAGCTAACAGTAGACACTGACTTCCCACATGAGGGCAGACAGCTCTTTTGATCTGGAAATGACATTTTTGTGATTTCCTCAATTCTGTAAAGTTAAAGCCAGATCTTTTTCTGGGGTAGAATATTTAAGATAAAGAGGACATACACTATTCTCCATCGTAATATTAAAAAAAAAATCCTTGCTATGACCAGAGTTACATTTTTGTAAAATTATATTGATGGTAACTTGAAGAAAGAAAAGAGTCTCTTGTCCTTCAGGCAAAGGGTGAGTTAGGGGTGGTGCTGGTGAAGGACATGCTTATCTCGGAGAGGTCTGCTTGGCACTAGGATGATGACCAGGGGACTAAGGTGGGAGATACCCAATGGATGCTCTGTGGACAGCAAGGTGCAACATAGCACAGCAATACCCAATATCCAACTGTGTGTTATTGTCTGCTGTGTTGTAATTTCTCTCTGCTTACCCCAGACCTTCAGTAAAATTGTGTTAGATGTTACTACATAGTCTTAACTGTGTTCTGGCAATTGAGAGTAAGGCTTGTGGCCATGCTTCAGATGCAGAAGCCCCCGGAGAGGGGCAACAGTCATAAGCCATAACAGAATGGCAAGAACTGGGCTGGGAGTGGGGGGCAGAGAGAGAAATAATGGACAAGTGACCATTGGGACAGAAGTGTGGGATACATAGGCATGTCCTAGGGGCTGTCACGAAGACTTGCAGAAAACCTGATTTTAAAAATGACATTTCTGTGTTCATGAAACGTAGGAACTCTGGCTATACTAAATGAGATTAAAGGGAGGGATGACTTTTGAAGGTTAAGAATGTGGGGACATCTGTGTCTTAAAAGAAACCTAGTAAGGGTGGTAAGACCATTCAGTGGGGAAAGAATAGTTTTTTCAACAAATGATGCTGGGACAGCTGGATAGCCAAATGTGGAAGAATGAAGTTGGACCTGTATCTCACATCATACACTGTGAAAATTAACTCAAAGTAGATCAAACCGCCTAAATTTCAGAGCTACAAACTATAAAACTCTTAGAAAACATGGAGGAGGGGCAGCCCTAAGATGGCAGAGGAATAGGACAGGGAGACCACTTTATCCCCCAAAAATTCATTGAGAAAACTTTTGAACGCTGAGCAAATTCCACAAAACAACTTCTGAATGCCAGCAGAGGACATCAGGCACCCAGAAAGGCAGCCCATTGTTTTTGAAAGGAGGTAGGACAAAATATAAAAGATAAAAAAAGAGACAAAAGAATTAGGGATTGAGATCCATCCCAGGAAGGGAGTCTTAAAAGAGAAGAAGTTTCCAAACACCAGGAAAACCTCTCACTGGTGGATCTGTGGGGAGTTTTGGAATCTCAGAGGGCAACATAACCAGGAGGAGAAATAAATAAATACAATTCACAGATTACGTGGATCACAGTAAACTGTGGAAAATTCTGAAACAGATGGGAATACCAGACCACCTGACCTGCCTCTTGAGAAACCTGCCTGCAGGTCAGGAAGCAACAGTTAGAACTGGACATGGAACAACAGACTGGTTCCAAATAGGAAAAGGAGTATGTCAAGGCTGTATATTGTCACCCTGCTTATTTAACTTATATGCAGAGTCTATCATGAGAAATGCTGGGCTGGAAGAAGCACAAGCTGGAATCAGGATTGCCAGGAGGAATATCAATAACCTCAGATATGCAGATGACACCACCCTTATGGCAGAAAGTGAAGAACTAAAGAACCTCTTGATGCAAGTGAAAGAGGAGAGTGAAAAACGTGGCTTAAAGCTCAACATTCAGAAAACTAAGATCATGGCATCCGGTCCCATCACTTCACAGCAAATAGATAAGGGAAACAGTGGAAACAATGACTGGCTTTATTTTTCTGGGCTCCAAAATCAGTGCAGATGGTGATTGTAGCCATGAAATTAAAAGACACTTACTCCTTGGAAGGAAAGTTATGACCAACCTAGACAGCATGTTAAAAAGCAGAGACATTACTTTACCAACAAAGGTCTGTCTAGTCAAGGCTATGGTTTTTCCAGTGGTCATGTATGGATGTGAGAGTTGGACTATAAAGAAAGCTGAGCACTGAAGTATTGATGCTTTTGAACTGTGGTGTTGGAGAAGACTCTTGCGAGTCCCTTGGACTGCAAGGAGATCCAACCAGTCCATCCTAAAGGAGATCAGTCCTGGGTGTTCATTGGAAGGACTGATTTTGAAGCTGAAACTCCAATACTTTGGCCACCTGATGTGAAGAACTGACTCATTTGAAAAGACCCTGATGCTGGGAAAGATTGAGGGCAGGAGGAGAAGGGGATGACAGAGGATGAGATTGTTGGATGGCATCACCAACTCGATGGACATGGGTTTGGGTAGACTCCAGGAGCTGGCAATGGATAGGGAGGCCTGGCCTGCTGTGGTTCATGGGGTCGCAAAGAGTCGGATACGACTGAGTGATGGAACTGAACTGAACTGAACAGATTACGTGCCTAATGGCAACTCCCAGCAGAGAAGTAGCCCAGACACTCGCATCTGCCACCAGCAAGCGAGGGCTGACAGGAAGGCATGGGCTTCATTGCTTAGGGTAAGCACCAGGCCTGAATGCCCTGAGAGCAATCTGAGGGAGCTAATGTGAGATAGCAACCCAAACTGTGGGATAGCAAGAGAGAGAGAAAGAGAGGGAGAGAGAGAGAACTATCCCGCGAAAAGCCCTAACCTAAGGCACTGCCGGGCCTGCTCACAGAACAAAGGGCTGAGCAAATACCTGAGGAGAGCTAGCCGGCTGTGGACTGGCCCATCCCCCGCCAGAGACAGGGAGGCAGGCGGGTGGCAACCAGAGTCAGAAAGGGGCAATCTTCGGCCCCAGAGATGGCACCCTCTACCAAACTGTGAGCAGGCTCCCAGTTGCTAACCAAGTCTTCCTGGTATCCTGGATGGTTGACATCCGCCTGGAGGATCGCAACCAGAGATCAGTTCCCCGAGGTGACACACAGCACACCTGAGAGGGCGCGCCCGCTGCGCACCGAGGAAACCAAGCGGCTGTGACGGGGGAGGTGAAAAGACTCACCCCCCAACCTGGAGAGAGTGCGCTCCCCAAGCACCTGGTCTTCTGAGCTGCTCGGACCTGGGAAGGGCACAAAACGCAGGCCTAACCAAGTGTGCGCCTTGGTGGAGTACCCGAGAACCTGAACCTGAGCGGCTTAGACCTGGGAAGTGCACGAAACCCAGGGCCCGCTTTACACAGTTCCCCTGCAGAGCAACCTGGAGCCTGAGCAGTGTAGACTGGGAAAGCGCACGTGCCCTGAGCAGGGGGCAAACCCAGTGTGGCCGAGACACTGTGAGCGCTTCCCACACACGCCAGGGATATTTGTTTCCAGTGTTCCTGCCTCCTCACAGCACGACTGAACAAGTAGCCTAAATAAGTGACCACCTCCGCCCCCTTGTATCAGGGTGGAAATTACACGCTGAAGAGACCTGCAAACAGAAGAAGCCAAAATAAACAGAGGGAACCGCTTTGGCAGTGACAGGTGCAACACATTAAAACCCTGTAGTTAGCACTGGCTACATTGGAAGGGGCCTATAGATCTTGAGAAGTATAAGCTGGAAGAAAGAACTGTCTGAAACTGAATTGACCCCACACCACCCTCAATAGCTCCAGAGAAATTCCTAGATTTTTACTATTTTTACTATTTATACTATTTTTACTATTATCATTTTTTAAATTAAAAATTTTTTAATTTTAAGTCCTCTATTACTCCTTTAATTTTCATTTTTATAATGTACTGCTGCTGCTGAGTCGCTTCAGTCGTGTCTGACTCTGTGTGACCCCATAGACGGCAGCCCACCAGGCTCCCCGGTCCCTGGGATTCTCCAGGCAAGAAGACTGGAGTGGGTTGCCATTTCCTTCTCCAATACATGAAAAGTAAAAGGGAAAGTGTAGTTGCTCAGTCGTGTCTGACTCTTAGCGACCCCATGGACTGCAGCCTACCAGGCTCCTCCGTCCATGGGATTTTCCAGGTAAGGGTACTGGAATGGGGTGCCATTGCCTTCTCTGTTTATAACGTACTATTACCTTGCAAAAAGAAAAGACCCTATTTTAAAAGTAAACTTCTATATATTTTTTATAATTTTTGTGATTTTGTTTGATTTTTTTAATATTGTATTTTTGAGAGTCTAACCTCTACTCTAGATTTTTAATCTTTGCTTTTTGGTATTTGTTATCAGTTTTGTACCTTTAAGAATACAATCTTCAGTACCCATTTTATTTTGGAGTGTGATTAAGGGTTTGATTACTCTGTCCCCCTTTTGACTCTCCTTTTTCTCTCCCAGGTCACCTCTATCTCCTCCCTCCCTCTTCTCTTCTCTACACAACTCTGTGAATCTCTTTGTGTGTTCCAGGTTGTGGAGAACACTTAGGGAACTGATTACTGGCTAGATCTGTCTTTCTCCTTTTGATTCCCCCTTTCTCCTCCTGGTCACCTCTATCTCCTTCCTCCCTCTTCTCTGTGTAACTCCGTGAAGCTCTCTGAGGGTTTCAGACTGGGGATAGCACATAGGGAATTGATTACTGGCTAGATTGCTCTCCCCCTTTTGGTTCCCCATCCTCTTCTCCTGGTCACCTCTATCTCCCTCCTCCCTCTTCTCTTCTCCATGTAACTCTGTGAACCTCTCTGGGTGTCCCTCACTGTGGAGAATCTTTTCTCCATTAACCTAGATGTTTTATCATCAGTGCTGTATGGATGGAGAAGTCTTGAGGCTACTCTAAGAATAAGACTGAAAAACAGAGGTAGGAGGCTTAAGTCCCAAACCTGAGAACACCAGAGATCTCCTGACTCAAGGGAACATTAATCAATAAGAGCTCATCCAAAAGCCTCCATACCTACACTGAAACCAAGCACCACACAAGAGCCAACAAGTTCCAGAGCAAGACGTACCACGCAAATTCTCCAGTAATGCGGGAACATAACCCTGAGCTTCAATATACAGGCTGCCCAACATCACACCAAACGGATAGACATCTCAAAACTCACTACTGGACACTTCATTGCACTCCAGAGAGAAGAAATCCAGCTCCACCCACCAGAACACCCATTCAAGCTTCCCTAAACAGGAAACCTTGACAAGCCACTCGTCCAACCCCACCCACAGGGAGGAACCTCCACAATACAGAGGAACCACAAACTGCCAGAATACAGAAAGGCCACCTCAAACACAGCAATTTAAACAAGATGAAAAGGCAGAGAAGTACACAGCAGGTAAAGGAAAGTGATAAATGCCCACCAAACCAAACAAAAGAGGAGGAGATAGGGAGTCTACCTGAAAAAGAATTCGGAATAATGATAGAAAAATGATGCAAAATCTTGAAAACAAAATGGAGTTACAGATAAATAGTTTGGAGACAAAGATTGAGAAGATGCAGGAAATGTTTAACAAGGACCTAGAAGACATAAAAAAGAGTCCATCAATAATGATTAATGCAATAAATGAGATCAAAAACACTCTGGAGGGAACCAACTGTAGAATAACTGAGGCAGAAGATAGGATAAGTAAGGTAAAAGATAGAGTGGTAGAAATAAATGAAGCAGAGAGGAAAAAAGAAAAAAAAACTTAAAAGAAATGAGGACAAGCTCAGGGACCTCTGGGACAATGTTAAATGCCCAGCATTCTAATCATAGGAGTCCCAGAAGATGAAGACAAAAAGAAAGGCCATAAGAAAATACTTGAGGAGATAATAGTTGAAAACTTCCCTAAAATGCAGAAGGAAATAGTCACCCAAGTCCAAGAAAAGCAGAGTCCCAAGCAGGATAAACCCAAGGCAAAACACCCCAAGACACATACTAATCAAATTAATGAAGATCAAACACACAAAAGAATATTAAAATCAGCAAGGGAAAAACAACAAATAACACACAAGGGGAGTCCCATAAGATTAACAGCTGATCTTTCAATAGAAACTCTTCAGGTCAGAAGGGAATGGCAGGACATACTTAAAGTGATGAAAGAAAATAACCTACAGCCCAGACTACTGTACCCAGCAAGGATCTCATTCAAATATGAAGGAGAAATCAAAAGCTTTACAGACAAGCAAAAGCTGAGAGAATTCAGCACCACCAAACCAGCTCTTCAACAAATGCTAAAGGATCTTCTCTAGACAGGAAACACAGAAAGGGTATATAAATTCTAACCCAAAACAACAAAGTAAATGGCAATGGGATCATACTTATCAATAATTACCTTAAATGTAAATGGGTTGAATACCCCAGCCAAAAGACAAAGACTGGCTAATGGATACAAAAGCAAGACCCCTATATATGCTGTCTACAAGAGACCCACCTCAAAACAAGGGACACATACAGACTGAAAGTGAAGGGCTGGAAAAAGATATTTCACGCAAATGGAGACCAGAAAAAAAAAAAAAAAGCAGGAGTACCGATACTCATATCAGATAAAATAGACTTTAAAAAGAAAGATTGTGAAAAGAGACAAAGAAGGACACTATATAATGATCAAAGGATCAATCCAAGAAGCAGATATAACATATATATGTTATATCTATATAACATATCTATATATTTATATATCTATATAACATTTATATATGCATATAAATATATATGCACCCAGCATAGGAGCACCGCAATATGTAAGGCAAATGCTAACAAGTATGAAAGGGGAAATTAACAGTAACACACTAATAGTGGTAGACTTTGATACCCCACTTACACCTATGGATAGATCAACTAAACAGAAAATTAACAAGGAAACACAAACTTTAAATGATACAATGGACAAGTTAGACCTAAGTGATATCTATAGGACATTTCACCCCAAAACAATCAATTTCACCTTTTTCTCAAGTGCACACGGAACCTTCTCCAGGATAGATCACATCCTGGGCCATAAATCTAGCCTTGGTAAATTCAAAAAATTGAAATCATTCCAAGCATCTTTTCTAATCACAATGCAGGAAGATTAGATCTCAATTAGAGGGAAAAAAACTATTAAAAATTCAAACATGGAGGCTAAACAACACACTTCTGAATAACCAACAAATCACAGAAAAATCAAAAAAGAAATCAAAATATGCATAGAAACAAATGAAAATGAAAATACAACAACCCAAAACCAATGGGACACTGTAAAAGCAGTGCTAAGGGGAAGGTTCATAGCAATACAGGCTTACCTCAAGAAACAAGAAAAAAGTCAAGTAAATAACCTAACTCTACACCTAAAGAAAAGGAAGAAATGAAGAACCCCAGGGTTAGTAGAAGGAAAGAAGTCTTAAAAATGAGGGCAGAAATAAATGCAAAGGAAACAAAAGAGATCATAGCAAAAATCAACAAAGCTAAATGCTAGTTCTTTGAGAAGATAAATAAAATAGACAAACGATTAGCCAGATTCATCAAGAAACAAAAGAAGAATCAAATCAACAAAATAGAAATGAAAATGGAGAAATCACAACAGACAACACAGAAATACAAAGGATCATCAGAGATTACTATCAGCAACTATATGCCAATAAAATGGACAACTTGGAAGAAATGGACAAATTTATAACTTTCCAAAACCAAACCAGGAAGAAATAGAAAATCTTAACAGACCCACCACAAGCACAGAAATCGAAACTGTAATCAGAAATCTCGCAGGAAACCAAAGCCCAGGACCAGACAACTTCACAGCTGAATTCTACCAAAAATTTAGAGAAGAGCTAACACATATCATACTCAAACTCTTCCAGAAAATTGCAGAGGAAGGTAAACTTCCAAATTCATTCTATGAGGCCACAATCACCTTAATACCAAAATGAGACAAAGATGCCCCCAAAAGAAAACTACAGGCCAATATCACTGATGAACATAGATGCAAAAATCCTTAACAAAATTCTGGCAAGCAGAATCCAACAACATATTAAAAAGATCATACATCATGACCAAGTGGCCTTTATCCCAGGGATGCAAGGATTCTTTAATCCCCGCAAATCAATCAGTGTGATACACCACATTAATAAATTGAAAGATAAAAACCATATGATTATCTCAATAGATGCAGAGAAAGCCTGTGACAAAATTCAACATCCATGTATGATGAAAAAACCCTCCAGAAAGCAGGAATAGAAAGAACATACCCCAACATAATAAAAGCCATATATGACAAACCCACAGCAAACATTATCCTCAGTGGTGAAAAATTGAAAGCATTTCCCCTAAAGTCAGAAACAAGACAAGGGTGCCCACTCTCACCACTACTATTCAGCATAGTTTTGGAAGTTTTAGCCATAGCAATCAAAGAAGAAAAAGAAATAAAAGGAATCCAGATTGGAAAAGAAGTAAAACTTTCACTGTTTGCAGATGACACGATCCTCTACATAGAAAACCCTAAAGACTCCACCAGAAAATTACTAGAGCTAATCAATGAATATAGTTAAGTTGTTGGATATAAAATAACACACAGAAATCCCTTGCATTCCTATACACTAACAATGAGAAAACAGAGAAATTAAGGAAACAATTCCATTCACCATTGCAACAAAAAGAAGATAATACTTAGGACTAAATCTACCTAAAGAAACAAAAGACCTATATATAGAACTATAAAACACTGATGAAAGAAATCAAAGAGGACACAAATAGATGGAGAAATATACTGTGTTCATGGATTGGAAGAATCAATATAGTGAAAATGAGTATACTATCCAAAGCAACCTATAGATTCAATACAATCCCTATCAAGCTACCAACAGTATTTTTCAGAGAACTAGAACAAATAATTTCACAATTTGTATGGAAATACAAAAAGCCTCAAATAGCCAAAGCAATCTTGAGAAAGAAGAATGGAACGGGAGGAATCAACCTGCCTGATTTCAGAAGCTACAGTCATCAAGAGAGTATGGCCCTGGCACAAAGACAGAAATATAGATCAATGGAATGAAATAGAAAGCCCAGAGATAAATCCATGCATCTATGGACACCTTATCTTTGACAAAAGAGGCAAGAATATACAATGGAGAAAAGATGATCTCTTTGACAAGTGGTGCTGGGAAAACTGGTCAACCACTTGTAAAAGAATGACACTAGAACACTTTCTAACACCATACACAAAAATAAACTCAAAATGGATTAAAGATCTAAATGTAAGATCAGAAACTATAAAACTCCTAGAGGAAAACATAGACAAAACACTCTCCGACATAAATCACAGCAGGATCCTCTATGACCTCAGAGTAATGGAAATAAAAGCAAAAATAAGCAAATGGGAGCTAATTAAACTTAAAAGCTTTTGCACAACGAAGGAACCTATAAGCAAGGTGAAAAGACAGCCTTCAGAATGGGAGAAAATAATAGCAAACGAAGCAACTGACAAAGAATTAATCTCAAAAATATACAAGCAGTTCCTGCAGCTCAATTCCAGAAAAATAAGCGACCCAATTAAAAAGTGGGCCAAAGAACTAAACAGACATTTCTCCAAAGAAGACATACAGATGGCTAACAAGCACATGAAAAGGTGCTTAACATCACTCTTTATCAGAGAAATGCAAATCAAAACCACAATGAGGTACCAACTCAGACCAGTCAGAATGGCTGCTATCCGAAAGTCTACAAACAATAAATGCTGGAGAGGGTGTGGAGAAAAGGGAACCCTCTTACACTGTTTGTGGGAATGCAAACTAGTTATAGCCACTATGGAGAACAGTGTGGAGATTCCTTAAAAAACTGGAAATAGGACTGCCAGCAATCCCACTGCTGGCATACACACAGAGGAAACCAGAATTGAAAGAGACATGTGTACCCCAGTGTTCATTGCAGCACTATTTATAATAGCCAGGACCTGGAAGCAACCTAGATGTCCATAGCAGATGAATGGATAAGAAAATTGTGGTACATATATAGAATGGAGTATTACGCAGCCATTAAAAAGAATATATTTCAATCAGTTCTAATGAGGTGGATGAAATTGGAGCCTATTATATAGAATGAAGTAAGTCAGAAATAAAAACACCAATACAGTATACTAACGCATATATATGGAATTTAGAAAGATGGTAACGATAACCCTATATGTGAAACAGCAAAAGAGACACAGATGTACAGAAGAATCTTTTGGACTCTGTGGGAGAAGGCAAGGGTGGGATGATTTGAGAGAATAGCATTGAAACATGTATATTATCATATGTGAAACAGATCACCAGTCCAGGTTCAATGCATGAGACAGGGTGCTCAGGGCTGTTGCACTGGAATGACCCAGAGGGATGGGATGGGGGGAAGGTGGGAGGCGGGGTTCAGGATGGGGAGCACATGTACATCCATGGCTGATTCATGTTAATGTATGACAAAAATCACTGCCATATTGTAGAGAGATTAACCTCTAATTGAAATGAATTTTTTAAAAAAATGGAGTAAGTCTTTGTGATCTCAAATTTGGAAATGGAACATTAAATATGACACCAAAATATAAGCAACAAAAGAAATAGATAAACTGGATGCCTTCAAAATTAAAACCTTTCGTGTATCAAATGATACTATCTAGGATGTGAAAGGATAATCCATAGAATGGAAAAAATAATTACAAATTATATTTGCAAAAAAGAGCTTGTATTCAAAATATATAATAATCCTTACAATTCAATAATAAGGCAAATAACTCATTAAAATGAACAAAGAATTAGTATAGATATTTATCCAAAGAAGATATATAAAGAGGCAATAAGCACATAAGAAAATGTTCAACATCTTGCAAGCCAAAGCCACAATGCTGCTGCTGCTTCTGCTAAGTCGCTTCAGTCATGTCTGACTCTGTGCGACCCCATAGATTGCAGCCCACCAGGTTCCGCTGTCCCTGGGATTCTCCAGGCACGAACAGTGGACTGGGTTGCCATTTCCTTCTCCAATGTTTGAAAGTGAAAAGTGAAAGTGAAGTCACTCAGTTGTGTCCAACTCTTAGCGACCCCATGAACTGCAGCCTACCAGGCTCCTCCATCCATGGGATTTTCTAGGCAAGAGTACTGGAGTGGGTTGCCATTGCCTGCGCTGAAAACCACAATGAGACCACTTCATACCCAGTCATATTGGTATAATTTTAAAAAATCAGATGGTAACAAGTGTTAGGATGAGGGGAAATCGAATCCTCACAGATTGCTAGTGGGAATGTAAAATGTTGCAACCACTTTTGAAAGAAGTCTGGTAGTTTCTCAAATAGCTAAACTTAATGTTGTCATGTGATTCCACTCCTCAATACACACTTAAATGACAATGTGATGTCCATATAAAATCTTATACAGGATTGTTTATAGTAGCATTATTTATAACAGCAAAAAATGGAAACTGCCCAATGTCCATTAACTGATGAATGGATAAGTAAGTCCAGTATATCCACAGAATTGGATATAATTTGGCCATAAAAGGGAATGAAATATTGATTCATGGTACAACATAGAAGAGCTTTATAACAGTATGTTAAATAAAAGAAGTCAGCCACAAATGATCACATGTGTGATTCCATTTATATGAAATATCCAGAATAGGCAAATCTACAGAGACAGAGTAAACATTAATTATTGCCTGAGGTGGGCAGGGTGAGAGTGCTAGAACATATGGGGTATCTTTTTAAGTTGATAAGAAAATTGTAAAATTGACTATGGTGATGGTTGCATGTATCTGTGAATATACCAAAAACCATTGAATTATATACCCTAAATGGGTAAATTGTATGATATATGAATTATATCTTAATAAAAGTGTATATGTGACTTCCCTGGTAGTTCAGCTAGTAAAGAATCCGCTTGCAATGCAAGAGACCCTGGTTCAATTCCTGGGTCGGGAAGATCCCCTGGAGAAGTGATACGCCACCAACTCCAGTATTCTTGGGCTTCCCTGGTGGCAGATGGTAAAGAATCTGCCTGCAGTGCAGGAGACCTGGGTTCGATTCCTGGGTTGGGAAGATCCCCTGGAGGAGAGTATGGCAACCCATTCTAGTATTCTTGCCTGGAGAATCCCCATGGACAGAGGAGCCTGGTGGGCTACAGTCCATGAGGTCACAAAGAGTCAGACCCAAATGAGCAACTAAGTACAGTGCAGCAAAAGTATATATACCATATATATATTCTTATATATATTTACATAATATAAAATATATTTATAAGCAGTTATATTTAACATGTCATGTATTTTTCATATATGTAAATATAGTCAAAGCTATGGTTTTTCCAGTAGTCATGTACAGATATGAGAGTTGGACCATAAAGAAGGCTGAGTGTCAAAGAATTGATGCTTTCCAACTGTGGTGCTGGAGAAAACTCTTGAGAGTCCTTTGGACAGTCAGTCCTAAAGGAAATCAATCCTGAATGTTCACTGGAAGGACTGATGCTGAAGCTGAAGCTCCAATACTTTGGCTACCTGATGCAGAGTTGACTCATTGGTAAAGACCCTGATGCTGGGAAAGACTGAGGGCAAGAGGAAAAGGGAGTGACAGAGTATGAGATGGTGGGACGCCATCACTGATTCAATGGACGTGAATTTGAGCAAACTCCAGAAGATAGTGAAGGACAGGAAAGCCTGGTATGCTGCAGTCCATGGGGTCACAATTTAGCAACTAAACAACAACAATATATATTTTTATATTCTTTTATACATAAAAGAATATACAATAATACATTCAATTTGGCTTCCATAGTAGATGGAGTTAGACAGCTCATCCTTCCAAGGGCAGACTCTTCCATAATGTGAAGGGCCCCCAGGGAAAGGCCGTATACCATTTCCTACAACTCCTAGCTTCAAACAACCCTCAAGGGCAGAACACTGTCATCATCTAGTCCAGAGGGCTTTACTGAGAAATTTTGATATTCTATATCTTGGTGTCAAATTTAGATAATTTGGATACCTGCAGGGACAAGCTAGGTAGTAGAAATGTGGCTGAGGGCGAGGGAGCCCTGGGACATTTGGTGGACGGGGAGTTGGGAACTGCCACACTGTGATGCACACAGACCTACAGCCCTGAGAACTCAACGAAGACTTCTGAAATTAAAATAGAACAAAACAGAACACATAGCCAGTACTAGGTCAAGCAGCGAAAGCATGGCACTGGGCAAAATTTCTCCTGTGGATCATGGGTTCTTGATCTTTGGTCTACAAGAGATGAGCAGTAGCTGTAAGTAATGTCACTTTTTCTTTTTCCTGGCTGAGTTTTTCAACATTCTAAAGGTCTTGCGGTCTTAAAAGATCATCTTTCTTTCCCTTATTTGCCATCTCTGGTGCTGGTTGTGTGCTGGGGTGATGAATTAGTTAAGACCTCCATTTCAACCAGGAAAGCAGCCTGTGTCTGAGCCTCTGCCTTCAGCTTTCACTACTGGCTCGTATTACCCATCTCGGGGTTTGCAGTGCGCAAAGGTGAAGTGGACAGACGCACTGGTTGCCATTTCTTGTACTTCCGTTGTGTCTGCAGAGAGCCTTGCTACCTGCAAACTCCCACTGGTTCCTCTCTGTTCCCAGCTGCAGCCCTCATTAGTGGTGAATTGATTGCTGGGGCTGCAGCACCCGGTCAATGGCAGACACCCACTCCCTCCCTCCCCCTGGTGAGAGGTAAAAGACTGCAGTCCCAGTGGGGCACTTGCGCTTACTGTAAACCCATCCAGATGCCCCACCGTGTGTTTGCACACAGCCTCGACGTGTTCAGCCCCCTCACTATAGAACCTCACTCCACAGTAACCATTTCAGCAAAAGTGCATTTTATGTGAGGGTGTGAAATGTGAGCTCTGAAGAGACATTTTGTAGTTATGGGAGAAAAGGACACCCCAAGTCTCACACATACAACACTTATTAATGGGTGAATACTTGGATAGTATATGAGTGTGGAATTCTGTTTCTAAATTCCCCTATTATCTAGAGATCAGCAGGATTAGTTTCACTGGCAAATAATGAGACAGAAAAGGCCCAATTAGAGTATTTAGTCCTTATATGGTACATTTCATCCAAGTGTTTCAAAGCCCTTTCTGTTAGTCATAAAATTTACCCCTCTGTCCTCCTCCCCCAATTATCTTGGAACCTAAGACAGACCTGCAGTTGAGACCAGAAACTTGTCCTTTCAGGCGATTCTTGACACTTATCCTCGTCTCATTGCTTCTTTGCTAATTTCTGCAATCAGTTTCAGTGCAAATTTTCATTTGCTGCATGTCTAAGACCTATGAAGGAGTTGTTGTGTTATGTGATTGTTTGGTTTTTAAAGAGAGGTCACTGGTCTCAGGCATAAAATTCTTGAATTATGAAGCTGGAAAGGACCTTAGAGATCACTTGGTCCTATCTCCTTTGATGTCGATACTATTCAGAAGACACAGAGAGGGGTCACACAGCACGGTAGTGGCTGAGATAGGACTAGAACTCTAGATCTGGAAATTGGGAGGTTTTTGCAGGGTTTGTTTTTGACAACCACTAACAGAAATTCAGAGATTATATCAGCAGATTCTAGACATGATGAATATGCAGTTTGAACATTATAATGGTAAAATACAAAGATATCAGCCAAACTCTGAATTTAGGTGATTGAATGGAAGACCACCCTCAATCTCCCTGCACCCCCTCTAACACACACATGTAAAAGATAAACACAGCCCTCTAAGAATTCATTTCCTAAGTTAATCACAATGGTGGTGATATCAGCAGACTGTGGGGAAAATTGAGCTGGGCAGCCTGAGTTGAGGGTGCTGTCTAGTTTTCTTGAAGGGAGAAAGGCTCTGTGTTTAGTGAACTCACATTGTCCAGCCATTGATTGGATAAACTTTGTCAGAAGGGCAGGAATAATTCACCAGGCCTTTCAGAAACTGGATAGAAATGTTGCACGAGATTGTTCAGCTCCTTTCATTCTGATTACATACTCTTCTATCAAGTGTCTGATTCCTACATTGGTATTTTAGGCAACTGGGTTCTGGAAAGGTGGATCCCTCAAAAGTAGGGATGACTTTTGTTAAAAAGAAAGCAAGAGAGTTTTATCTGTCATTATAAACTAATGCACTGGCTTTCTCATTTATACATTAATTTCTTATAAGTTTGGTTACTGTGAGCCATCCAGTTATCTCTGGATGAGCCATTCATCTTCAGACTGTGCAAAGATCTGGAGACAGTACAATGATGATCCCCCCTCTCCATTCCCTACACCCCCCTCACTAAAAGCTGGAACTCCGAGACCCAGCTGGAGACAGCATCCTTATGCCATTAGATATTGCTAAATCATAGCACAAGAATATGTGAATTTCAGCAGGGGTAAAAAAAAATAGGAATATAACATTTAATATAATATAGAGACAGTGGTTGTGGCAGGTTCATGCACATAGTGGGTGAAACAAGGGAGAGTCCTTTCCTACTACAGAGGAAGTGACCTTGAACAGCACTCCAGGGAGCTTGGGTGTTGTGGGGTGCAAACAAGGAACAGTAACTGTGGTTTGGATCACGTGGAGGGAAAGAGGAGGTGAGAAAAGTTGACTGAAGTTCCTGCCAGAGGCCAGTAACATGCATGAATTACACAAAGTGAATGTTTGTCTGTGAGTTGAAGGACACTGGACTTGTATATATAGGATGCCCTTTAGGAGATGGTTCAGAGGCAGCATTTAGGCTTTAAATGAGGATGATGGATGAGTGGGTTGTAGGATCTATGGGACACAGTGGTGGAAGTCAAGTAGTCAGAGGACTCCCTACATGGGGCTTCAAAGCTGGCATATAGATCATGCATCTGAGCAGAAACCCTTCTAGTGAGCGCCAGTGTATGTTAAAGCCACAGGCAAAAAAGACAGTTTCAGCAAAGACACTGAGGAACAGCCACAGAAAGACAGTCCTGGAAGTGGGAATGAAAGACGCCTCTGAGGAAGAGGAGCAATGAGAGAAAAATGCTTTGTTTTAAATATTTTGCAGTGTAATTCTCTTAGAAGTGAAGTTTTAATAATCCATATGAACTTATTATTCACAATTTTTCTGAAGGATGACAGGCAAAATGGTCTTCTCTGTTGTTAGGAGTGACAACAGAGCCCAATTATGCAGAGCTTCTGTTAATAATGGAGCAGAATGTGCCTACTTTCCTGAGGCATGGTCAGCCAGCAGCCAGTGTCACCTTTTCTGTCAAACAAAAGGAGAAATTCATCCATTCCTGCATCTGGTCCAGACAGCCACTCAACATCTACTGAACTGTGCACCAGGCCTGGGTAAGTGCAGGATTAAAAAAAAGAAAAAGCTTGATAAGATCCAGGCCTTGCTCTCCCAAAGCTTATAGTGAATGGAGGAGGCAGAAGAACAGGAAATTACGGTTGTGTGAGAAGCTCAGCTGAAATGCAAGTGCATCTCTTCTCAGGGGGCACTCTCACCTCCCCACCCTTCAGTTGGAAGGTTGTCTCAGTTCTTTACTCTCTACTTATTCTAGTTACAGACACTGAGTGACTCAGTGTCCCATTTCCACTGAGACAGTGTTCTTTCCTTCTCTGCAGAGCCGGGGGACATAATGAGAGGAGAGACTCTTTCATTCCCTGATCACTCTGTCCTGCTGATAGCATCAGACCCACGTGGACTGCTTTGCAAATAAGAAGTTCTTTCCTGAAAGTTAGGGCAGCCATGGGAGGGAAGTAAATTCTGGCTCACTGGGACTGACTGTGCTGCCCAAGGCAGGCCTTCAAAAGGAAACTTTACAGGGAGAGTGTCTCACATGTGGCCTCCACTATCTTCTGGGCTCCCGTCCCCATGGCATCCATGAAGACGGTCTATCTTTTCAGCTCTGGAAGATTTCAGGATATCTGTACTGTTGGTGTGGAGGTTTTACGAGGCTGTTTCTAGGTGTGGTTCTTTTATTCCTCATTCTGGAAACTAACTGGACTCCTTTGACATGAGACTCATGAAGTTTCACTTGTATGTTATGTCTTTGATTGCTCAGAGGTTCATCTTCCTGGACTGGAAATCTGGGTTTCTTCTTGTGTCTTAGGGCTTGTTAACTACTTGGTCAGCTTTCTGAACTATTTCCCTGACTCCAAATTTTCTGTTGAAATGTTGTAACTATGACACTGATCATTTTATTTCAAAGAATTCTTTATGGATTGCCAGTAGTTCTTTTATCATTGAAACATGATCTCATTTCATGGATACAGTTTTCTCTCACATCTCACAGAATGTCAGAGAGAGTTTGGTTCACTGAATTATCTCCAGTTCCTCTGGGGTCATTGTTTGTGTTTGTTCACCTGGCTCTTTCTTACTGATGTTTGTGATTCCTCAAGTGTCTGATATTCCTTGGTTATCTGTTCATGGGAGATTGATAGGGTTGGTGTGCATGGGTGGAGAGTGTAGACTGGCAGGATTGAGGAGACGGGGAGCCAACCAGCATCCTGAGAACTCCTAAATGCTTGAATGTGGAAGTTTGGGCTGTACTATCCCAACGCTCACATTAGCTGCCATGGTTTTCCTGCCTGAATGCTTGAGCTTATGAAACTAACATCTGACATCTTCATTTTCCAGCACTCTGACATTTCCAGCCATCAGACCTGCTAGTGTTTTCAACTGTACATGTCCCCAGTACACTCTCTACCTCCCCAGCCCTGTTTCCTTCCCCAGGCTTCCTGTTTCTCGTAGCTACCCTGTCTTCCCAGTGTTAAAAGCCACAGAATAATATTGGAATGATCTTACCCTCCACACTTAGTCTGTTCCTGAGCCCTTGAAGATACCTCTGTCACTGTCCATCCTCCTCTTCCCTTGCCAGCCTCTCCAGTCAGATTGTCATTATTAATACATAATGGAAAAAATTACAAGTTTCCCTTTAGTCTCCAATCTCTCAATGTTGTGTTAATATTCCCCAAATGTAGTTCTCTTTATATTATTCTGATGCTCAAAATTCTTTCCTCCAACACTTCTTTTTACTCATTACTACTGAATTCTTTAATCTGGTATTCAAGAGCCCTACCCACTTCTCCCATATTGCCCACGGGGGGCAGAAACATGCAGGTGGGCTCTGGGGGCAGAGGGACACAGTCAGGTCCTGCCGCTGATGCTCATGCGGCAAATCATTTGCCGTCTCTCAGCCACAGGTTTCTCAGCTATAACTTTGGAATAACCGAAGTACCTACTTTATGGATTATTGAGAAGACTTAATGAGATAATGCTAGTAAAAGAAGTAGTACATGACCCTGTGCATAATAGTAAATGCTATTTAAAAGTTATACTTATGATCACTACTCTTGTTATAATTATTATTGTTGAAACCAATATCTTTCAGCCAAATTGGTCTCCTCCCTGTTTCCTGAATGAATCCCATCCCTCCCATTTCTGTGCTCTGGCTCAAATGCCCTTTCTCTTCTCAACACTTTTAAAAATTGTGGTAAAATAGATGTAACATTAAATCAACCATTTTAAGTGTACCGTTCAGTGACATTGAATGCATTCTCTTTATTGTGTAACCATCACCACCATCCATGCCCAAAACTGTTTCATCTTGCCTGACTAAACAAAAATTCACTTTCTCTACCCTCCAGCTCCGGCCAACCTCCATTCTACTTTCTGTCTCTATGAATTGTACTCTTCCAGGTACCTCAAATAAGTGGAACCATACAATATTTTACAATATTTTATCCTTTTGTATCTGGCTCATTTCAGTTAACATGATGCCTTTAAGGTTCATCCATGTTGTAGCCTGTATCAGAATTTCATTTCTTTTTTAGGCTGAATAATATTCTGTCATCCAGATCTATCAAAATCTCTGTCCATTCATCCTTCATTGGACACTTGGGTTGTTTCCACCTTTTGGTTGTGAATAATGCTACTGTGAACACGGGAGTGCAAATTACCCTTATTTGTCTCTACTTTCCCTTCTTTTGGGTATTTGCCAGAAGTGGAATTGATAAATGTAAGCCTCTGTTTAACTTTTTGATGAATGGCCATACTGTTTTCCATAGTGGCCGTGTACACTGTCAATTTTAATTATCCTTTAAGGTCCACTTCCATTGCTTCCTCCTCTCTGAAGCTCTTCAGTTCCCTTTTTAGGTAGAACTCAGGCAGCGCTGGTGTTGGGTCACGACTGTGCTACCTGGGAGGCACAATCTACACCTTGGGTTATGGTGTGTGCTTGTAGATCGCCTTCCCTCAGCTCCTTCAAAGGCAGCTTGTTTTCAGTGCCGCCTCAGTCAGAGCACCAGGATTGATATGGATTTTGTGAATGAAAGAAAGAAAGAGTGAATGAGTGAATGAAGTCATCACCAGCCTTGCTCTGAATTACCGGGAGATGACGACACCCCTCAGGGGAGGGTGCAGGGGAAACTCCCCAACCCAGAAGAGGTCAGCTCCCCAGATACTTTCCTACCTGAGTGAAGCTGGTGAGCCTCTCCTGCAGCATCCCCGTAAAGCCACCATCACGTCTTCGTGTTGCTTGCCTGGCTCGGTCTCCTCTGACACAGTAAGAATCAGCATGTGTTGCCAGTGTCTGTCAGATTTCCCTAATGAGGAAAACGGGTTGCCACCTGGGTCTGCAGAGACATTGCATTTAGATGCATTATATTTAAATTTGGTTTTCATTGAAAATTTATAGCCACCCACTTCTACTGTAATGTAATGAATAATTAGAAGCAATTACAAGGAAATTTAGCAAATTACTAAACCATCTAGGAGTAAAAATGAGTGTTTATGATATTTTTCCTTTGCTGCCTGGCAGTCCAAAGTGATATATGATGTGCATGCAGACTCCATGCACAGATAGCTTTCTATGCACCTAGCAGTTTTCCAGTAAGATCATAAAAATCAATGCATGGCAGTAGAGTCTTGTGACATTAAAGGGCCTGCTTAATAAATATTGGATGATGGTGGAGAGGGGAATGATGAATTTCAGCAGTAGAAACTTAACCACAAAAGGTTTTATGCTGGTGCATTAGAGATAGCTTTTTTAAAAAGTTTATTTTTCTATTTAAAAATGTACATTTTAATTAAAGAAGTTAAGGGTAAAAAAACAGAAAATTGAGTGAAATTTCAAAAAGGCTGCCCAGGCTCTGCACCCAGGGAAGATTATTCTTCCATTTTGGCATATTGACTTTATACTTCTTATGCATGTTTGAACAATTTTTATTGTCGTAGTTTTTTATCATATTGCACAAATACTTTACTGTTTTGATTTTAAATTTTAGTAGAGTCACTTAAACGTAGCCTCATGTTGCTATATCCTCATGTTGCTTCTTCCTGGAGAAGGGAATGGCAATCCACTCCAGTATTCTTGCCTGGAGAATCCCACAGACAGAGGACCCTGGCAGGCTATAGTCCATGGGGTTGCAAAGATTTGGACTTGACTGAACAATTAACACTACTACTACGTGTTGCTATGGGCAAGTCACATAGATAATGCATGATTATTTTACACTCCCTATGATCATAGTTTTAGCTTGTTTCCACTTTTAACGAGCTATAAATAGCACTGCAGTGGACCTCATAGTACATATAGCTTTTATCTATATTTTAAAATTAGGATTCTAAGAAGAATGATTCCTGGGATATAGAGTTTTAGAAGTTCTCAGTTCTTCGTATCTGATTGCTTGCCCAAGGGCTAATACTTATTTGCTCCTGAACCCTCGATGTTGAGAATACCTGTTTTGTGGCATCAGCACAAGTATTAAGTAGCACTGTTAAAGCGTTTTGCTATTTTAAGAGGCAGTTTTTATTTCTTTGGTTGGAACTGAGGTTGGTTGAACTTGGAATCTGTTAAGTTCAGTAGCTGGGAAAAGAATCCATCTGATCTGGTTTATGGGGAAGATTTATTTCATTACATGCTGTGCAGAAGAAACAGGCCTGGGTCTGCCTTCCAACTTAAATCACATCTAGAACTCTAGTTGCAAGGGAGTCCTGTAAATGTGGTTTTGAGATTTCTAGTTTCTGTGGCACAGGGAGACCCACGAGAAGGAGGATAGATGTTAGGTGCCAGTCTCCCACACCACCACAACACTGTAAAGTGTGTCGGGGATATTTGTTAGCCTGTTGCATTATGTCTTAAATGAATGGTCATTTCCTAACCCTTTTAGGCTATCTTGTAAAAGAAGCTACTAGCAACTAGAAAGACATGATGTCATTATTTCTAAGAAACTTATAGCCTTGCCCTTAGTAAAACTGAAGGCCAGGTGAAAGTGAGAAAGGCCAAGAGATGACCCCATTGGCTCCCAAACTGCAGGGGCATCCAAAGGTTGAAAATGGGCTTCTTTGCACATGTATCAGTATTAAGCAAATTAAGAAACTTTTATCCAAAGAGATAAAATTTTTATCTGTATTAATGACAGCATAGTCATTCAAATATTATGTTCTTTTCCTAATAATACTTGGACTTTATGCATTTATTAACTTCTAAAGCAACTTGTTTTCTCATTAAATAGGCTATGACCATTTAAACTTAAATCAGTAATAATCTGACTCCATCATGCCCTCAGCTTACCTCCTGGGGCTGCATGGCTCCAGAGATGACTGTTCGCACAGAAAGTAATCTAAATGGCAGCCCATGGAGTTGTGCTGTAATGCTGAGACCCTGTCAACTCCCCAATTCACTAGAGGGTTGGTTCTACTTTTACTCCTTACTATGCTTTTCAGAAAGATGCTAATACCTAGGGCAGTTACAGGATTTTATGGGCAACTTGACCCTTAGAAAGCCTAGGATAGACTTTTTAAGAGCTAGTATAAACTCAGGAGACATCACCCAAGGCCACCCAAGTTTCCCTTTCTAGTTAGGCCTTTTTGTTCTTTGAATTAGCAGCCAAGATTGAACAATTTTGCCCTTGGATAATAGGGTTTTATTTTTAGGTAGGGCTGTTTGAAAGGCTGACTAAATCTAAAGTAGTTGAATTAATTTAAGAAAGTGGGAACAAATCAATTGCAAAGGCAAAACTTTAAGTTTCCTTTCAAAATCCCTCTCCAAAGTCTTTGATTTGGGAATAAACTCCAAACCCATGACTTTTTGGGAATTGCTCCATATTGCCTTGCCTACCTAGAAGGAGAATTCTGAGCTCTGATCTCTTCTCTCCAATGGTTCCGGTCTAACATCATTCAGATGTGAATTGACAATTCCTATCCAATGCCTGCTAAAAAGAAATTGTGTGACCTCTATGGGTGGATGGATGAAGAGCCATCCTAATTCCTTATGGAAGGGACTTCAAATTCTATTGTAAGAAGACAGAAGGCTATCAGATTTTTAATCATCATTTCTAGTTTTCCCATAGCCAAGAGTTGAGCTATAAGGACAATTTGGGTTTAGGTAAGGGATGGTAGAAGAGAGAGACAGAGGAAGACAAAGACAGCGTAGGGGAGGGAGGAAAAGACAGGATATGAAATTTAAAGAAATTTCACTTGTGAGAAGAGAAATAACCCTCTACTCTGGCAATGCTGTGTCCGTTGATTAGTTGACTTATACCAAGAAGATATAAATACCAGTAGGAGGAAATTCCTTTTTTTTTTAAAAAAAAGTACTGTTGGTGGTTTTGGAACAGCTACAATCTATAATTATCGTATATTCTGTGTTTTTCAGAACAGTCTGGATTTTAAATAATTGCTTTCATTATCCCCATAAAACATCAAAAATATTCTGGAAATGCAAATATTTTGACAAATGCCTAACTGAATGAATCACGTCATTGAGCATTACAAATGTGTGAATTCATTCTGTTGGTTCTGAGCATGAATTCAAAGACCTCAAACAGAAAGCCCAGGGTCACTGATTAGCAGCTTCTGGAGTATAGAGAAGTCATCTGCAATGGACTCTAACACTGAAGAAGAGTCTCTTAAAATGTAAATTAATTATTCAGAGACTTGTCAAGGGATGTTTCAGGGAAAAAAAGGAAAATGGTTGCTGAATGAATAAAGTTCTTCTTATGAGTATGAAAATATGCTAGCAACTTCACCAGAAGATGAATAACAATGATGAATGTAAATACTGTACTAATTGTTATTTGCCTTTTGCTTATATATAATACATTTTCACTTAAATTTTCCACTTTCAATAAGATAATTTCTTTAATATATAACTGATTGGTTATATCTTTATCAGCTTTTTCACATAAATAAGTAGTAATGGATAAATATAAGAAATAAGAAATATGTATAAATAAATAAATAACAAATCACAGAAACTTCTCTAGTGAGGAAGGCAAGTTAAAAGCAGGAATTTGGGAGCTAACTGGATTAGGAATCAAAGCCAGTTTCTGCCACTTGCTAGAGGTATGGTAAGTTAATCTCTCTAAGACTTTGGTCCCTTATTTTAAAAATAGAGGAAATAAATATCTCGTAAGTTTATTGTGCTTGGGATTAAATGGCTGTAGCGGGTTTTACCCAGAGTAAGCATTCAGTAAATTATAGCTACTCTGAAGAATACTAATATTGAAATGTGAACAAAAGTCTTTGAGAGTCAGCGCAAGGTTTACCCTTTGCCTTTCTTTCTCCTATGTGGCTAGCTGTGCGCTAATTGGCTCAGGATCTATTAGCCTGAGCCTCTGAGGCCAGAGGGAAGCAGAGCCCCCTGCTGTTGGGAGACGAACATGTGGAATGAGTAAGAAATAACACTTCTGCTTGAAGTCTCTGAAACATGGGGGTGTTTGTTACTGCAGCCTAAGCAGCTTCTCCTGACAGATGCAAGATGGAACCCAGAGGCTTCCACTGCTAGCCTGTCTAGGACCCAGGGGGAGATAGGTGATGAGGACAACGCCCTGGAAAAGGGGCATTAGTGACTGTGACTAAAGGGAGGAAATGGTCACTTCAGCTGTGAGCATTAGACTGTGTATGGAACCTTGTATGCTAAAGACATTGAAACAAGGAAAATACTACTAGCTGGAGACAGTATTGAATATACTGGCCCGGTTCCAGGAAAGTCTCAAGGGAGGTTAAAGTGGTCTGGAGACCTCCCGCATGTTTTAATAGCCGCCATCTCTTTTACCTGTCAAAATTGACAGGATGGAAATATCATGTTAATGTCTGCAGAGGGAGGACCGTAGGTTGGGTGACCGTGGCTTAAGGCTCCCTGCCCAGCGGTGGGACGCACCACCCATGTCTCCTAGAGGAACCTGCCTCTCCCCTTTACCATGTCTGTCTCTCAGATTCACCCAGGGGTCTTCCAAAGAGAGTCTGATGTCTGTCTGGATTCCTGGAAAAATATGCTGTCTACCAGGATGTATTTTCAGACACAAAAAGTGAATACTTTGTGTTGCCACCAGGTGGGTACACTTCATTGCTAAACCTGAAATTGACATCATTTGCAAATAAAAAGACATGAATATATGGAAGAGCTTCTTCAGGTCCTTTGCCTCTCTTTCTAGCTTTCTGTATCCTCTGTTAAGAAGAAAGATCCAGCACTCCAGGGTGTTCTGCTTCTGATAGAGTGTGGTGTCCTCGTCAGTCCTACCAGATGAGTCAGTTATCTGCTCCTGCAGCCTAGGCCTTTGTAGATGGAAACCCTGGGGTGCTGACATTTCACCACATCCAAGAAGTGAATGAGTAATAAACAACCTTCCATACACTGAATTACTGATCTCCTGATGCAACCCTGGACAGAACACCATCATCTAAATAGTTAATGCTCTGATTCATTGTTTTCCCAGTTCTCTTCCATAGAACCCAAGTTCTAGAAGATGTACCTGGGTACCCTGCTGCAAAGAGATTCAAGATCAAAGCCTCTGGGGTTATGTTATATTTTACGTTTCCCTTTAGTGGTTTCAACAGCTTGTTATCATATTAAGGGCTCTGACAGGTCCTCAAATGAAAAATCTCTTTGATTCAAATAGGTGTAAGTAGGTTGAAACTTAGCTATGTTTTTCTCAAATTTGCTTGAATTTGACCATAAGCCATTTTTAGTACAGCAAAGTGATTAACATCCTGAGAAACAATGACTCTTGCCACTGACTTAAGAGTTACTGCCCTAATTTATTCCTCATGACTTGGGGCAACACAACCTCTGGTCTTGTCCAAAGGTATAAATTTGTGAGGCTAGAGATGAAATTCATGGGCCATGTTCAATCCAGGTTGTTTGTATGAAGTCGCCCTGGGAGAGAGCCCTTTCCAGCTGGGAAACCTCCAAGACAGGCAAAGGTGATTGTGAATTTCCAGGGTTCATTGGGCATTAGCAACTGTTTCTTCAACATCTAAAAAAAATATTTTACTCTGTATGTTCCAGTAACTGATCATCTCAAACACAGTAAGGATTTCACCCAATCAGTCCCAACCAAGGCTTTCTGGTGTTAAATACACTGTGGTAGATAGAATAATGCTTTCCCTTCCCCACTACCACCAAGATGGCCACATTCTATTCCCTGGTATCTGTGAATATGTTACCTTACATGGCAAAGGGACTTTGTTGATGTGGTTAAATGAAGAATCTTGAGATGGGGAGATGTCCTGGGTGTGCCCATTGTAATCACATGGGTCCTTCCAAGAGGAGGACAGAGGGTCAAAGATAGAAAAAGGAGCTGTAACAAGGGGCACAGAGGCTGAGGTGATACATTTTGAAGAAAGAGGAAGGGGCCATTTGCCAAGAGCGATGATTTTTTTTTATTGGAGGATAATTGTTTTGCAGTGTTGTGTTGGTTTTGCCTTACAACATCACACATCAGCCATATCTATATAACTATGTAACTATATATATATATATATATATATATATATATATATATATATATATATATATGCATCCCCCTCCCTCTGGTGCCTCCCTCCTGCTTCCCAAGGGCAATAGATTTTGAAGAAAGTAGAAGGGGCTATTAGCCAAGAAGCACAGGCAGCCTCTAGCAATTTGAAAAGACAAGAATAAACCTTCTTCCCTAGAGCTTCCAGGAGGAATGCAACACTGTCTGTGCCTTGATTTTAGCTTGATAAGACTTATTTTGGACTTCTGACCTCCAGAGCTGTACATTTACATTGTTTCAAGCTACTAAGTTTGTGGTGATTTGTTACAGCAGCAGTAGGAAACTGATACAATACCTTGATTTTGTCCTATCTCTAACTGGCCCAGAACCACAAAATCCAGCCTAGAGCACTCCACTCTAAAAGGAGACTATTCTGAGTTAAGAGGAGCCATCCCCTGACATCATAGAGTTTCTGCCTACTTCCTGGAAGCCAGAGGCCCTATGGGAGGCATCACCCGATAAGAGAGTAAAAGTTATCAGTTGCTGTATGGCTGCTTCTAGGCATAGAGGGACTGCCTCAAAGGGAGTGCTCAGACCCCCAGAAGCAAGGGCAGTTGAGACAGACTAAGGAGCACAGGTCTAAGACTAAGGTCACAGACTAAGGAAACCAGGAACTGTGCGCAGAACAGAGATTGTTGGATATTGTCTTTTCACGAGTTTGGTATTGTCTTCTGCTATACACAATGCAGCCGGTATCCTGAACAAGTCCCCCATCCTGGAAACTTGAGCCCATGTCAAGAGGCTGTCCCATTCTAGGAATCCACATGACCAAAGGAAGTTCTGACCATGCATCTTGGACATAGCAAACAGAAGCACTAGGCAAGAGCAAATAAGAGAAGCACTATCTACACATATGGCACCTGAGATTTAGGATCACTCAGAGGCAGCCCTAGGAGGCCCGGCATGCTGGGATGGCTTGTCCTTTAGAATCTGTCTCTCTGTAGGTAACGTCATGAAAATGATCATTTCCATGCCCTGCACAGGATCTCCATCTCCATCAGCTCTGCTCCTTTTAAGGAAAGACCTTCTACCTTCCTGGTTTTCCAAGTCACTTCTTGTATTCTTAATGTTTGTTTGGGGTGGGAGGAGTAGAGAGCATTGTTTGCTTTTCATTTCATCTCTTGATGGGCATCCTTGTTTTAGAAGATGCTTCCAAAGACTTACCTCATGAGGCTTGCCTATCCACCTGCTTTTCCTCACAGATTATGGCCCTATGGAGTTTACCAACCAGGTCCCAGAGTCACAGCTTTCCTGCAGTGACTCCTAAGACGGTGTGGTTAATTCACTCAGAAGGACAGGTGTGGTAACCCATCTCTACCTTCATAGGGGAAACTAGTGGTTTCAGAGTCCTCTTCTAGGTAGATCTGAGGACACCCAAAACCTGGCTCGCCAGAACCAGGAACTCAGAAGATGCACATAGTATTGGATAGAGAGAATCAACCAGTTATTAGCAATTCCTCAAACATTTGTGCTCATTTGATCACATCTAACGTGGGTTCTCTGGCCAACAGTACAGACCCTCCCTCCCTGAGGCCTCTGGTATTGCAATGGGAGATTCCTAGGCAGCTGCTCCAGGTACCTGGATTCCGGCCCAGGATTCTCCAGCCCTTGCTCCTTCCCTGCCCTGGGTCTTCTCTCATTTGACCTCTTGGGCCTCAGTTTCACTTTCTGTTTAATCCCCTCCTGGACCTCTTGAATACGCAACTTTTGGTGTTTTTGCTCGTCACTGACAAGGCAAGAAGCATTTACTTCTTCCCATTCATGGGCTCCACTAAAACTGGGCAGGGACATTCCCTGCCTCACCCGCCAGGGGAGGGAGCTAAGACAGGGATGGCAGTTAAGGGTTTAGTAGTGTTAGGAAAATCATTGAAACTGGAAGCCTAATGGGGTTCCATGGTCTGAATGTATGTTCTCCCTCCCACCCTCCACCAATGTGTACGTTTAAATCCTAACCTCCAAGGTGGTGGGAAAATGGAAGCGAGGCCTTCGGGAGGTGATTAGTTAATGAGGGCAGAACCTTTGTGAGTGGGATTAGTGCTCTCATAAGAGAGGCTCCAGAGACATCTTTTGCCCCCCTCCACCATGTGGGGACATATCAAGAAGTTGCCAGTGTGCAGCCCAGAGGAGGGATCCTCACCTGACCCATACTGGCACCCTGATCTTGCACTTCACTCTCCAGAACAGTGAGAAGTAGATTTCTGTTGTTTATAAGTTGCCCAGAGTGTGGTATTTTATCATAACAGCCCAAACAGACTAAGACACTGGGTGAGAAGGAAAAAGTTAGAAATGTAGTTTCACTGGGTAAAAAGCAATAATAATTGCAGCATTCATGAAAATGTTTATCATCTATATTTAAAAGCATAAAACAATTATGTATATTGGTAAATATGTATTGTATTAGCATATTGTCACTTTTGATTTCCCCAGTTAACCCTCCATGAATTTACTCAACCTTCATAATTTATTGCTCATGTAGCAAGGTCATAATGTGTCCAACCTAGAAAATTAATGGGTATATTCCTTGACCTTATGAGCTATCAGTTCTATGCCTTGACATTGAGCCTGGAGATGTAGGGCAGAGGTAGTTTAGTGGTTTCTCAGTCCAAGGTTGAGTAAACAGATGTCCCGGAGTTGATCTTCCCCAGAATAATTGCATACAATGAGCACAAATGTTTAATTAATCAGGAATCTTGTGCTTATTATCTTTTCACTGGGTTTTCACTGATAATGACCCAGAGGAAAATTCTTTTCCTTTGTGTGAATGATATTTTATTTAAGGGTTTTCATTTCATCATCTGATTTCCTCCCCTTTTCTAGTGAGAGAGAAAGACCCTGAATGAATGAATACATGTGCCACCAACAAAAGACAGGCACACCCAGGCTGGGGCCTGTGGGGTGGCCTCAGTGTAGCTGGATGTGGGGGCATGTTCACCGTGCGAGTCAACCTCAAAACTATGCTGAAGTCAGAATAATTTAACATTTTATATTCAGTTGATGCAAACTTCCTTTCCCCAAATCAAAGTTGGGAGAAAGAAAAGGGAGTTAAGGAGAGGTTTGACGCATAAGAAAATGCGAAGACAGTTGTGTATGAAATGAGGTTTGAGTTTCAGAACTGAAGGTTTGCAGTCCAGGCTGGCTCACTAATGAAGGACCTGCTCCTCTAACCTGGTGCACAACACAAAACATTAATCAGGACATTGTTTACATTAAAGGGCTGCGTTTTCCAGTGGGTAATCATCAGGGAAATCCAGTCAAGGGCGAACAAGGACGGCAGCCCTGATTAATTAAACATCTGCACTGGGGCTAAAAGCAAGACTTACCCTGTTGGTTGTACAAGAGCTATTGCTATTAATGCCATCCGTGGAATTGGGAGATGTTGTTTGCTAAAATCTACTCTGTACAGAAGGCTTGGTGTTCAGGGCATATCAAGTTAAGTCCTATTTTGGCTTCTCCCTGTGGCACAGGTGGAAGGGATTGTGGGCAGGGTAATGTTGTACATAGCTTCTCTTCAAGGAGAAAGCATTTGAGCTAGCCATGAAGCACAGGGGCAAAGTTGGAAATGTGGATTTGGGAGAAGGCTACCCTGGGAAGGGCATTCTGGGGAGGGGGACTAGTGTGAGGAAAGTCAGGATGTCTGGAATTGTACAGAGCGTGTCTTTATAACTATACAGTTCGGTCTGGAGGCCAGGAGCCATAAGTGTGGGAATCTGTGTTGCAAAGTAAGGCCAGATAGAACCTGAGGAGCTTAAGGTTTGTTCTGAAAGTCATGGGAGCTCTTGGAAATTGCTTGGGCGAGGGCTGGCATGACCAGAATGGTGTTTCTAGAAGATGACTTAGAGAAGTGGGCAGGGAAGAATGGATGACTGGGTAGGAGAGAGACCGAGACAGGAGGGACCTGTTAGGATTGTGCCCAATTACAGATCCTATTCCAAAGATAAGGGTTGTCACAGATAGAGTCTAAGGCAAACAAAATTCCAGACATCCCTATTTGCCATGTTCTCAGACTAAAAATGATTCATTGTTTATTTGAAATCCAAAATTTTTTTCTGGCTTTATTTTGATAATGTTGACATATAACCTTATGTAGTTCTATGATTTGATACATTTATAACAAAACAACTTTACCACCATAGTATTAGCTTCCACCTCCATCTGGTTGTGTAGTTACCATTCCTTTTTTTTAATGAAAACACTTAAGATCCACTCTCAGCACCATTCAAGTATATAATGCAGTATGTTGTATTATTATATATAATTATCATGCTGTACATTATATCCCCCTATTTACTAATCTTGTAACTGGACGTTTATATCCGAGGGCCAATATCTCCCCATTCCCCCCCCTCCCCCAGCCCCTTGGTGGTCCGCCTCCCATATGTTTATTTGTGAAATCCAGCAGCCCCAGCCGCTGTTAGTGACCTGGTGTGGCAGTTCTGAGTATGTATCTTTCAGATCTGCAGCGGCAGGGAGTCATTAATTGGCCAAGAGCTCAGCTCCTGTACTCTGAAAGCTGCTGCAGTTGTGCTGAAGTCATGCTTCCCATGGTATGCTCCCAGCCAATGACTCAGTTTGGCAGGGATGTCAAAACACCGGACTCCTCTAATGGTGACTTTGGCTCCAGGACCTCCCGAAGACCGCGCTACACTGCAGTCCAGAATGCTGGCACCCAGCCTTCCTTTTATCTCTCTCCTTTTCAAGGGGTCAGACCCTTGATCAACTCTCCCATCCCCTTCTAGCCCCTTCCACATGTTCTCTCATGGATCTTTGCACTAGTAAAGCTTTGCACATCTAATCCCAACCTGACATCTGCTCCTTGTAGGTTATACCTGTCTTGGTATTCAGTTCAGTTCAGTTCAGTTGCTCAGTCATGTCTGACTCTTTGCGACCCCATGAATCGCAGCACACCAGGTCTCCCTGTCCATCACCAACTCCTGGAGTTTACTCAAACTCATGTCCATCGAGTCGGTGATGCCATCCAGCCATCTCATCCTCTGTCATCCCCTTCTCCTCCTGCCCCCAATCCCTCCTAGCATCAGGGTCTTTTCCAATGAGTCAACTCTTCGCATGAGGTGGCCAAAGTATTGGAGTTTCAGCTTCAGCATCAGTCCTTCCAACGAACACCCAAGACTGATCTCCTTTAGGATGGACTGGTTGGATCTCCTTGCAGTCCACGGGACTCTCAAGAGTCTTCTCCAACACCACAGTTCAAAAGCATCAATTTTTCGGCACTCAGCTTTCTTCACCGTCCAACTGTCACATTCATACATGACCACTGGAAAAACCATAGCCTTGACTAGACAGACCTTTGTTGGCAAAGTAATGTCTCTGCTTTTTAATATGCTGTCTAGGTTGGTCATAGTTTTCCTTCCAAGCAGTAAGCGTCTTTTAACCTCATGGCTACAGTCACCATCTGCAATATACTCAGTGACAAAGAGAAGTTGTGGGTTAGGAAACAGAAGCTGGCTAGGAAAAGTTCAAGGTTCATAGTTGTAGAACATGAACCAGTGAAGATTACAAGACAGCGGGTGGCAAAGGCAAGGAGAGAGGATTTGAAGGGGAAAATTTTCTGGTATGGGTTAGTTTTACTTAGCTCTAATGAAGACTGCATAGTGAAAAATCACACAATGCATTTTACAATGCCTATATTCATAACCACAGATTCTTCTTTTGTTCTTGGGTCCCATTCAGGCACCTATGCTGCTGATGCTCAGTTCTGGTTGAAGAATCTTATTTTATACGACCTGAATCAAGGGTGATAAATTGATTCTGTTTCCAAAGGAACTCTGATAAATTGGTGGTAACTTTGGAGGGATGTGCTATGAGGGGTTCTGCAGTCATGTCTGGGCTCAGGGGAAAGAGCACTGGGGTTGATTAGTGTGGTCTGCTATGGTTGAGGGAGTTGGGGAAGCAGGATGAGTGCTATATGCTTTGTCTGTCCTGCCCACGTTGGTGGGTTCCTATAAGTCACATCCTGTGCCTGAAAGAAGGCTGTTGGGGTCATCTGGGAAAGAAGCAAGAGGGCCTGAAATAGAGAAGAGGCATCCAGGGTTGGAGAGGAAAAGATAGGAAAAGATTTATGAAGTTAGAACAGGGAAGACTTGGGGAGCAAGCACAAAGGAAAAGATATGGAAGAATCAGATTAGATTCTATGGTTTCAGGGACTGGAGAGGTGTATGTATGTATGTCTGTTTCATCAGGCAATAAGTTCCTTGACAATTGAGACTAGTCATGTAAGTTACTTTATGGATACCTCATAGTAGTAGACTCATCAACATGATCAGAATGACTTTCTGTAGCCATTTTACTGTGTGTGTTTTTATATGGATGGAATGTTTGGATGACTGGATCCATTCCATTCCATTAAATTTATTCAACTGCATTCATCCAAATGCACAGATTCTAATTTAGATGTATAAAATTTTGAAAAAATGTACATATGTATATGGTAATTTCACCTGTTCCAAAGTCACGTCAGGAAAAGCAAGTTTAGAGTCCACTATGCATGTGTGCATGCTAAGTTGCTTCAGTCGTGTCCAATTCTATGTGACCCTGTGAACTGTGGCTTGCCAGGCTCGTCTGTCCATGGAATTCTTCAGGCAAAAATACTGGAGTGGCTGGCCATGCCCTCCTCCAGGGCATCTTCTCCACTGAGGGATCAAACCTGTGCCTCTTATGTCTCCTGCAGTGGCAGGTGAATTCTTTACCACAGGTGGCACCTGGGCAGCTCGGAGTCCACTATAGACAGGTATTATTTGATTTCTCCTTACTGAAAATTGTGTGTATTTTGAAAGTGAGTTTAGATTATGAATATGGACAACACTTGATATTCAAGAGCAGCAATTTGCATGGTTAAGGACAAAAGAACAACTGTCTGGCCCTGCCTCACGTGGGAAGCCCCATGCCTGGTCAGGCACGCACCCACAGGGAGCGGAGAGGGTGACAGGGCTCTGGGTTCATCACCACAGAAGTCAGAGGACTGACTCATTTCCCTTCCTGAGATGCCAACCGTGGTTTGCGGCGGTGCCTCACCACACTGGCCAGACCCTTGCCTCTCCTATTCCATGTGACCTCGTCCCCAGGTGCCAGCTCTTGGCCTTCTATCTTAGGGACGCATACATTTTTTTCAAGAGGGTGGAGAGAAAATCAACATCAAGATGAATGACCTTTAAAGCAGGGAAAGAATGAAAATACTGGAAACTTCTGTCCATGTTTCAACCTTCAGGGGCATAAGAGTACACTGGAGACAAGGATGGAACCAAGTCTAGTTTTGAGGCCAGAACCTTGAGTCGAAGAGATCATTTAGAGAACTCGCCTAGTGCAACATGTCTGTGAGAGTAGTTGCTGAAATCTGCCCGCTTTCTCCCTCTTTTTTTTTTTTAAATGGTGGTGGAGGTTTAGCTTTAAAATGAATTTAACTTTAAGAGAATTCATTTTAGAAACAGCTTCCTCAGCCTGCTTTTATAAAAGTAATTTCTCCCAACTGGAACACACTCACATATGTTCCACATATGTGGTCATTCCATTGTACAACATGCTCCTTCTGAATCCCACACAAAAGTAAATTACTAATCTAATTTTAAGTAGCATGGGAAATTTCTAGTGAATAGCTAATTCAGTAGTTCACACCAGAAAAGCTTTTACAAATGTCCAGGACAAATATAATAGTAAGTGTTAGGGTGTACCTACCCAGACTGGCATATCCAGTCTGCATGGTATATGTTGGTGAAAATCTAGCCTAGCTCTATTCACAGTGTTTATTGGGATATGCTGAATTACTTGAATCTGTAATACATTGATGTCTGTCTAAAATACTCAAGTTGTTCTTTGCCAGAGAGCTGCTCTCTCAACTGGATCTGTACGGGGCTTCGGGGAAATGGGATGGCCAGTTAAGTTAATCACAGGTGTGAATTCCTTATGGGCCCCCAGAGGACAACCCATAGAATGTGTTTCTCAGCTGCAGGAGGTACCCTGAATTCTAATAGGTAACCACTTCCTGAGGGGCGGGTACAATCCCTGGCTGCCAAACAGGACCATTTTTGTAGCGGCTCAATTAGGTGAAACATGTTTAGGTGGAATAGATGCCATGACTGTGATCATGCCCTCAACCCCTGGGTTGGGTGAGGATGCAGCAACTCGCAAGAGCTGGGCTAGAGAGGCAGCCCAGAGACCCGGGTGGGGACTCAGCATGCCCTTGGTCAGCTCGCGTGGCTTCCTCTCCAGCAGGGGGGGCTTGGCCAAGGCCGCTCAGTTTACAAGATGGCGCCAAACGGGCCCCCAGAGAAACATTATCAAAGGCCTTTTTGTCTCAGAATGCATCAGGGCAGAGGAAGGGAATGTTATACATGGCATGCATGGATGGGCTTTCAACCCACCCGAGTCCAAACCTCATTTTCTCTCTGGGAGAGAGGAAGGTGGCAGGAGAAGAAGCCAAAAGCCCAGGACGTTGCCAGCATTCAAGTGGGAAGGGCCCTCCTCTGGAATGAGCACACTGGCAGAGGAATGAATTGTAGAAATGCTGTGGTGAACGAGACACCGAGATTTATTTTAAAATGAAAGATTTATGAAAATGGCCTGGTACCAGAGGAAAAAGAGTCTTGAGAGTTGAAAGAGATGATGGTTTGTGAGCGGGGATGACGTGGAACACTGGAGAGTGATATGCAGTGAGGGGAAGGCGAAAGGCCGAGAGGAGAGTCCCTGGGAGGGTGCTGTATGCGGGGGCAGAGGGGCTCAGGCTGCCAGTCTGGAAGCTGTCTTCTCACCCACCCATCCATGTTAGTTCTGGGGCCTGGGAATTGCTTTCTTCATCTGTGGGGGAAGCGGGTACTGAGACGCATTGTTGCAAGGCTTGGAAGTCCATGCTGACTCCAGGAAGCGGACAGGGAGTGTATTGTGAGGATAGAGAGTCGCTTCTAGAACCTAGCGGAGGGAAGGGTGAGAATCAGGGCAACGGCTGGGCTGCAGCTGAGCAGGGACCGAGGGATAGGCTGTCAAGACCTGGATCCCAGCTGTAAGAAAACTCTGAAAGTTTTCTCTCCCGATGCCGTCCTGCCCCAGATCCCTCCTTCCCAGAAGGGCCTTTCCAGCTGGTCTGGTGTGGGTCACGTTCTCAGCTGTCGGCCAGAGGAGGGCACCCAAACCATGGGCAATGGCACAGATGTTCTCCAGGAGAAAACTGAGGGGCTGTTTTCAGAACAAGAGGGCCAAGGAGCTGGGCAAGCAGGAACACAAGTGCCCTCCCACTGTGCAGGGCTAGGACAGAACCAGCGCAAGGTGATGGCTCGGGTACCAGGGCGTTGTGGACGGGAAGGGGTTCGTATGCATCTGATGTGTTACCTCATTTATTTCTTACAAGTGCCCTGAGAGAGAGGAAACCAGGTGAGGTCTCAGGAAACGTCCTGGGACTCACAACGCCCTGGGCTGGCATCCAGTCGGGGGCCCCACAGCAAGAGTGCTTTCTGCCTCTCTCTGGTGCCCACACAGGCAGCTCCAGTGGGGCGGGGAGTGCCATGGTATTTTCCAGCCCAAAGCTGCCCAGATTTCTGAATCCTCCACCTACACACAATAGAGTCTTTTCACCTGAGCTTCTTAATAGAAATTTGAAGTCTGAGTCTGAGTGCTTATCCCCTATCCCAAATATTTACAGAGGTGCTAGAAGCAAGGGAACCGCCACCCAGCAACATTTTCTGGAGAGAATTACCTGGGGAAAGGAAGGTGAACTGTGCCAGGCTCAGTCCCCGCCCCCCGCCCCCCACCTTGGGCCAGGGCAGAGTGCCTCGTTTTTTGCAGTGGTTCCAGTTGTTATATTGCTGGGTTCCCACTGCCAGCCCGTCTATGAGCCCCTGCGACGAAGAGATGCAAAGATTTAACGGTTTCCAGAGGGAGGCTACCTAATTGGACACACATTTGACATACACACATTTGACCCATTCCACACATTCCTGGGCTTGAATAACACCACCTGTAAGCTGGTGAGATGGCGTTTCCACGGGTGCTAACCAGGAAGCTGCCCTTTTCACCCCACTGTGGGAAGGGAGCTCTCGCACACATTTTTTTCCACAGTAATTTGATTTCATCTGAGAACAACTGCAGAAGCTACTGTTGGGAATGCAAGCCTAGGTTCAGCGTGGAGGTCATTGTTGGTATTAGACGTTCCAGTCTGTGACAGAGTTGAGTTCTATTGAATTCCTCCAGGAAGCCTCCTGTCGTGAGTTCTGTGGCTCAGAACGGGCAGGGGGCCAGCACATCACCATTGTGATGGAGTTCACCCCCAGTCTGGGGCACCAGGTGGTTTGAGTGTTGTGAAAAGCCAAAACTTTGCCTAGCAAATCTTCCCTGGACCCTGGATTGGCACTAATCTTTCTCATGCTATCAGTGTCGTTCTCCGGAGTTTAACGCAGAGTGCTCCATTCAGTTTCAAGTTTCTGAGGGACCAAAGGTTAGTTTGGGAAATGAGGTCTAATCTTCATCCTCCCCAAGCCACCCTTAATAGACACCATTTGAGTAGGAGCATAGCATACTTGGTATGCAAATAGAGTTTCAGATCAAGTCTGCTAGCCCCATCTTTCAACCAGATGGCTACCCCTAAGACTTTTTCTGAAGAAATTTTGGAGACTCCATTTGTAGACTGAATCTAATAAGTAGCACACTTGGAAAAAGAAATCCCAGGTAGGGCATTCTGTAAGGGAACTGCTTTCTTAGCTCCCCAGCTTTGACTGCAGCTCTTAGCTAATCCACCTATCTAATGATAATAGCGTTTGGAGAGATCCTTCAACTTGGGTGTTAAAAACAAAAACCAAACAGAACATATGAAGAAGGAACCCACAGGATGATTTGAACTACATATATTTTAACACATAATTAACATGGGTATTGTATATACAGAAATATTAACACAGGTTGTCCCTTTAAACGTATTTCAGTTCCTCCCCCTTAAATCCCTTGTGCAGATGTGTTGAAAATAAATGCCTTTGCTTTATCTGAATGTAATATCCAAGTTCACAGTGACACCCCCCCCCCCACTGGGAGAATCTGTGTGGCATGTCACCACCCATGATGGCATCCTTATTTATGATTTGAAGAACATTCTCTGTCTTGGCCTATGTGCTAATTCCAAGCCCACTCCAAGTTCTGAGGCTTTTAGAAAGGTTACTTTCATCTAGCATTCTTGGCTTACTGCCTGCCTTGATTTACTCATTTCTCTGGGAAAGATTTGGACTTCCCTGGTGCTCAGCTGGTAAAGAATTCGCCTGCAATGCGGGAGACCTGGGTTTGATCTCTGGGTTGGGAAGATCCCCTGTAGAAGGGAACGGCTACCCGCTCCAGTATTCTGGCCTGGAGAATTCCATGGACTATATAGTCCATGGGGTTGCAAAGAGTTGGACACTTTCTTCTTTCACTTTTTTCTTTCAGTGAAAGAGCAACTTTCACTCACTGGGAAAGATTACCTTTCTCTTGGCCATGGCCTTGAAGCTTTCTGTCTCTCTTTGAATATTTTCTGCCCTGCTGCCTCTGTGAGCTGCATTATATCCTTATTCAAGGGTGGAGGAAATGTTTGATGTTTTATTCCAACAAATATTGAATGTCTACTATGTAAAGCATTGAACGAGGTGCTGTGTGAAAAAGCAACTTCCAAATTTAGTCTGAGTGGAAAACAAATCCCACTCCCCTGGAGAAAATGTGCATCGTGCTCTTTTCTAAGAGGCACTGTCAATGCCCTCCCTGGTTACAACCACTCAGACTCTTACACTTAACAGTTTTATGCCCGCAGTGGAGGCTACACAATCAATGTCAGCAGAGCTTACTTAAGTGAGGTTTTGGAGAAAAGTTCTTGGTTATAGAGATGCTAATTATTTCCTCCGATGGTTATTTCCTTCTTTCCTCTAGGACTTCTTGCTAGAGAAGTTCTCTCTTCAAAACAGCCCCAAAGGGAGTTCCTTAAATGTTGTGAGACCCTGTCACTGTCTACAGCTGGTTGCACTGGATGTGGATTTCTGACCCAAGGTAAGCTAGCCACATTTAATCTAAGGACATAGTGTGTGCGTGGTCAGTTGCTCATCGTGTCAACTCTTTGTGACGCCATGAACTGTAACCCTCCAGGTTCCTCTGTGCATGGGATTTTCCCAGCAAGAATACTGGAGCAGGTTGCCATTTCCTTCTCCAGGGGATCTGCCTGACCCAAGGATTGAACCCATGTTTCTGGCATCTCCTGCATTGGCAGGTGGATTCTTTACCACTGAGCTACTTGGGAGGCCCAATAGACAATGCTAATTTTCTTGGGAAGTTGAACTGGAAAGGCAAGTAATTGTGAATTCTGAGACCTACATGTTGCAGCCTCCATATTGGGTCAAAGGCAGGCATTGACAGGGAAGCTATCAGCACAAGGAGAAAAGGGAATTTGTTTGTCTTAACCTGAGATCTGAGTACAAAGAAGTATGTTTCAGTTATGAGTCAAGAATTTTCAACCAAGAACCTAATGCCTTATTTGGATTTGAGGTTTGAATTTATGCTATATATGTGGTCTAAGAGTATTTGAGATGAGATAGTAAGATGAAAATGTGATGCTAGACCATGATGTCACACAGTTATGAGTCAACAACACTGTCCATTGAGTCTCACCCTCAGTGGAGACCACACAGGATTCCCATAAAGAAAGTGATCCTGAAGACAAGCTTACTCTCCAAAATTACAGAACATGCTAGGAAACAATCCTCATGAAAGAGAATCAACAGATAGAACATACTTAGAATCAGATTTCCAGTAACTTCAGATAGTGGATCTATTGTCTATGGACTGTTTGTTGTTGTTGTTTAGTCCCTAAGTCATGTCTCACTCTTTTGCAACCCTATGGTCTATTGCCTGCCAGGCTCCTCTGTCAGAGGGATTCTCCAGGCAAGAATACTGAAGTGGGTTGCCATTTCCTTCTCCAAGGGATTTTCCTGACCAGGGATTGAACCCCCATCTCTTATGTCTCCTACATTGGCAGGTGGGTTCTTTACTACTAGTGCCCCCTGGAAAGCCCACCAAGGACTATAAGTGTGTTTAAAATGATTAGAGACATGAGGTAAGGAATTGAAAGCCTAATATACAAGGTATAGTAGCATGTAAAAAGAAAAAACAGATTTGGAAAAGAAACAAAGATTCCAGAATTAACAATTATAGTCATTAATTTTAATGAATTAGATATGGCTAAAGAGAAAATTAATATGCTGGAAGAGAGGTATGATTCTCACTCAGAATGCATCACAAAGATATAAACATAATAAAGAATAAAGATAAGGGTGATAGAATGAGATAGAATAAGAATTTCAAGGGAACATAATAGAGAATGAGGAAAAGAAATATTCAAAGACAAAAAAGGCCAAAAATATTCTATAATAGTTAAAAGGTAAGGATCATAAGATTCAGGAAGCTACATCAAGTCATGAGTTGAGTAGATGAGTAAATCCAAACCTTAAGTTCACTGTCATAAAAATGTAGAACACCAAAGCCAAAAAGTTCTCAGTGCAGCCATAGAGAAAAGGCATATTTCCTATAAAGGATATATGATTATATAGGCAGCAGACTTCTCAACAATAACAACAGAAACCAAAAATCAATAAGATAATGTACCCAAAATTTTCAGAGAAAATAACCATCACTTCCTCATCCACTTAACTTATTATTCAACAACAATGTTCTGTTTTTGTTTTTTTTTAAGTTACCAAAAACTCTCAGGAAGAAACTTCTAAAGGATTTATTTCAAGTAAAAGACAATTAAAGCCAAAGAGAATGCATGAGATTGGAGAAGCGGTGCTAAATTTAAACAAGCATCACCTGTAGAAAATAGCAATAATATTGACAAATTTTAAGTTACCAAATTATGTGGAACTGAAATATTGTACAACAACATAAAAGAAGGGTGGGAAATGCTTGGATCTCTGAAGATTGGTAGGTAAGTAGAGATGCTGACTTATTTTATACTTTTTAAGTCAAGTATAGTTTGTTAATCGCTCAGTCATGTCTGAGTCTTTGTGACTCCATGGACTGCAGCTTGCCAGGGTCATCTGTCCATGGAATTCTCCAGGCAAGAATACTGGAGTGGGTTGCCATTCCTTCTCTGGGAATGTCAAGCATATGTGATAAAAATGTAAGGATCATTCAAGTCTAAAAATGTTGTATGTGTATACAAACATAAAAATGAGATGAATAATTACCAAAGTGGTAGGATAGGCAAAGAAGGGACAAAGAAAACTTGATCACTCCATTAAGAGATAGGAAAAAAGAAAGCAAAGATCATATACAGAAAGATAAATATAAAGCCTAAAATAAGATGGCAGAAATAAATCCTAAATAAATATAAATGGACTAAATGTGTCACTTAAAACACAGAGATTAACTTGGTTGAAAAAAATCTAGGTGGTTAGTAAGAGACTCCTCTAAAATACAAGGGCAGAGAAAAAAACAAGGGCAAAGAATTGAAAAAGAACTGTCAATTGAGAAAACGGGATAAGTAGAATTATATTTATACCAGACTTTAGAGCAATATTCATGATTAGTAGTAAAGACTGTTATAAAATAGAACAATTCTAGTATGTACCTAATAGCCTCAAATAAAAGGCAATAATTGAATTCTCAGTACTAGTTGTCAAACATACAATCATAATAGAAGGAGATGTTTTAACACATCTCTTGAGACAGGTAAAACAATTTTAAAAATTATTAAGGAAGATTTGAATTAGTCATTTTTGGAATGATAGTAACAATTGACTAAATATTCCTTCTGATTCCAGCTCAAAAATGTTTGGGGTCCTTCTATCTGAAATTTATTTGGGAAGGCAAGCTTTCCTCCAGACACTCTTTTATGGGAGGGAGGGGGCTAGATTCTCCAACATTCACTCTAACCTGTCCAGTACTCCCTGGTGTGGATGAGGCCCTCTGCAGCCTTGCCTCAGGGAGGGGTGATTTTGGCATGTGAATACTGCTGACTCTTCTGTAACTTGGCCATGATTTTTTTCCCTTCTGCTTTTTAAATTAGTGCAAGCTAGTATGGCCTCAAGATTCTTTGTGCCCAGCTGAGGCAGCAGAAAGTCACATGCATTAGTTAAAGTGCAGGCTAAACTGCTGTCACAAAGACACTGAAAAATACGGTGACTCAGATGAGATTGCTTATTTCTCGCATGAACTGTAGCCCACCAGGCTCCTCTGTCCATGGGATTCTCCAGGCAAGGACACTGGAGTGGGTTGCCATTTCCTCCTCCAGGGGATATTCCTGATCCAGGGGTCGAACCCAGACCTCCTGCATTACAAGTGGATTCTTCACCATCTGAGCAACCAGGGAAGCCCTTCTCTCTCAGGGACCAGTCCAGATACAGGCGGACAGCGCTGGGCACCTTGGTGGCCGGGTATAAAGTCGTTCGACTTTCTTCTCTTTTCCTGTTGTCTGCATCCCCATATCTGCGTTCCAGCCCATGGGCAGTGCCAGTGGCTCCTTTTAGAAGATGTGACCCAGGATTTGCCCACATCACTTCCACTCACCTTCCTGTCTCTGTAACTTAGTCGTGTGACCACTTGGAGCTGCGTGGGAGCTGGGAATCATTGTCCGCAGCTGGGTAGCCATCTTCGTTGGTCCTCAGTAACTCTGTGTGTGTGTGTGTGTGTGTGTATGTGTGTGAGTGTGTGTTGTAAGGGGGCAGGTGGTCGTTCTGTTGCTGGAAGGAAGAAGATGGGACTGGAGAGCAGAAAGTAATGAGCAGTGTCAACCACAACATAAACCTTTATTTCTAATCATAGCCCCACTCATTACCTGTGGGAGATGTTGGAACTGCTCGGAACCTCATTTTACTAATAGAAGATCTTATCTCACAGAGTTGTTATTAATAGCAATCAAGATGAAGAAGGAGAAAGAGAGCACTCCCAGGACTCTTGTGGATCCCGGCTCTGTCATCACTCCCCTGTCCACGAGCACTGTTGGGGTGGGTCACAGTGGACCTGGACCTGCCTCTGGCTGCTCTTCCTGGAGTCCCTCTTTCCTTTCCCTGATCCCCCCTCTCCCTCCTCACCTCCTCAATGGAAGGCTTCTGTAGATGGATGAACTGTCACCTGGAAGGTGGAGGCAGACCCCAGATCCCTGTGTTCTGGAAGGAAAAAAGGATTAACTCGCTCCCCTGAGTTATCTCTGGGCTGGACCTTATCTGGGTTCCTGCTCTTCAGCTCTGGCTGGGACAGCCCACTGCAGAGAGAAAGGCAGGCGGCTGCAAAGCTTTGGTCGTTCTGCCCCCTGTGTGACCTGCAGGTTTGTTTGCTATCCTCTGTACCCAGTGGTGCAGGTCACATGCTGAGCTCCTCCCAGGAATCTGATTGTTTGCAGTTGTAAAGTGCGAGAGCTTGGATCTGTCCGAGCAGAGGGTTAAATCATAGAGTGTTTTACAACGGCAGCTATAGGGAATGTCTTGTTTTCTCCTTATATGGCTATTTTTCTCAGTCCAGAATCCCAGGGTGTATTTTACGTGGTTGAAATACACAAATGGAGTCACAGTCTTAGCCAAACAGGCTATGTGGCTTTAAAATTAACAAGCTTCGCTCGGCTTCTGAACCCCAAACACACATTCACGTGCATGGTTTCTGCTGGGACTGTGGAAAGATACTTCTTCCTTTTTAGCCAAAAATATTTGATGGCATAGATTTCTGCAATTCTATCACTTCATACATGAGAAATATTTCTTTTGATCAGAGTAGTTTGCAAGTGCATGGGTCAAATTTAAGCATCGAGTTTTTAACGAGTGGCTACTGTGTGTGAAGTGCTACATGAGCTAGCTCTGGAGTAGACAGGCAGAACAGGGCACCAAACATTAAAATGGGGACAGGAAAGATGTTTAATGATGGTTCAAGGTGGACACTAGGAGGAGCATGAGAAAGCAGCACACGGTGAGTAAGAAGACGAGCTTGCCACAGGCTGTTAGGGAACGGAGATGTCTGTTCATGCTGGCATGGTGAAGGCAGGGTTCGTGGAAGGAGTGGAGCTTTGAACGAGATGGATTGGTTTTGGTCATGGGGTGTCAGGGAGGCATTCTGGGTGAGGGGAGACCAGAAGGAAAATGCAGAGGAAGGAAAATGCAGGATCTTTTAAAAGAAGAGTAGATAATCCAGGAAATGGTTCACGTAGGAGAAAGGGAAGTTCAGATGGGAAAGGCCGGTTGAGGCTGGAAGTGGTTTGTGAAGTCAGGCTGAGAAGTTGGGATATTTATTGCATGATCAAGGGGAGGTGTTGAAGGATGTCAGGTATTTATTTTGTTCTGAACCAGTCTGAGCACCAAGATTCTCAACAGTTTATGCTTCCAAAACTTTTTTTTTTTCTCTCTCTCTTTTGGCTACCTCAGTGAAAATGACTTAGTCTAGACATTTAAGATTGGATTATTTAAATATGATTTGGGGGTGTTAAAATAAGACTCCTTACTGAAATTTCTTTATTGGTGATTTCACACATGAGAAATGCAGAGTTTATTACTGAGTAGAATTCTTGGCCACACCTTCTGGAACACAAACTATGAACTCAGGTTTTGCAAGGAACAGTGGATTGACCAACTTTCATTCTTTGTGGGCAAAGGGGCAAGTGTTGGAGGAAAAAACCCAGCACTGGATTCAGATCCAAAAACACCACATTTTGAGCAAATTTGGATGAAAATTTGCATTTCAGGGGCAGTTTGGAGACAAAGTTTAGCATGGGAATTATGCCCCCAAAAGACCACTTTTTGAGTCTCATTTGATCTTCAGTTGAGTTTTCTTTCAGAGGTAGAGCTGGGATTATTGTCTATTATAAATGGAAGGAAACTGTCGAAAAGTTTTAATGACTTTCCCAGATTCACACGGGTTGTTCGTGGTGGAACCAGACTCTCAGGAGCTTGGAGGGATTCAAGCATTGTCCTTGGAGCTGTGAGTTGGCAGGGCATAAGCTCCAGAGTATCAGGCATGGACGTACTGTCAGGAAAGCCACACAATTAGAGAGACTGTCCCAGCCTTGCAGGTGGGAGGTGATGACAAGATGACTGGAGGCGAGGCAAGAAAATGACATCATGAGGATTTTGACAGGAGAGAAGAGTGACACCACCAACTTACAGTCTTCAGAGGCCAAGTGGTGTGGCACTGGCAGGGAAGGGCAGCAGGGTCAGCTGGAGCAAAGATGCTGAGGCATTGAAGGCAATTGGGTCCCTGGGACCTTGAACAAGTTACTTAATCTTTCTGAGCCTCAACTGCTCCTGTGCAAAATGAATTGAATTATAACCCTCTATGGCGAGATGTCAGGATGATTAGATGGGAAGATGGCGGCAAATTTTCTAGCCCAGTCCCTGAGACATGGCTGTATTCAATACTGATTTTTAAAATATGTGCTATTAAGAACTATCAAGCTGGTAAATTAGAAATGATACAGAGATGTGCAGTTTGTCTAGCCATGAGGATGGTTTTTTGTTGGGGTTTACATCTAAGAATGACAGAGAGCCTCTTTTTGGTGTTGTTTATCATAGATCATTGAAGATCAGGCAGAAGAAGCGTGTACACACACACTCATTGGGTACAATTGAGTGGCTTTCTCCTGCCGAGGACATGTTGTAGGTGAGCAAAGTGGACCTTGGCAAAGGCTTGCACTGGTAGATATCTGTTTGGGGGATTGTCGAGCAGAATTTGTTGATGATGACGTTTTCCAGTTTTGAAAGCTCTTCCTAAAATATTTAGTGCTTGTAAGAAAGAGTGCCAGGCTTCCAGGTTGCTTGCACAGGTATTGGCGGGATGTTAGGTCAGGGAAGTGCAATAATCCCAAATCTTCTCTCATGTAAGCTCAGTGTTGAAATACAGAAGGTCACAGAATGGTGAAGCCAGAGGGCTTGGGGAGGACAATTAGGATATATGGGTTCTATATAATTGTTCCATTTGGGGAGCTGTTATTTATATTGCCATGTTGTTATGAAATGCCATCAATGTACCCTTAAATTTCATATCTTGGTTGATTCTCTTGTTTGTTTTGACTGTAGGATTCATATTGATAGGCTACAATACCAGCATATATTTAGGGTATTGAAGAGCAATAGATGTATTGGTTTGAAAGATCACAGAATTATGGGGATGAGTACTGAAGTGTGTAGAACCTGACTCGTTACAAAGATGCTAGCAGATCTAATAAAATTATTTTTGATTGCCCCATTTGCTTGAGCTCTTCCAGAGTCACATTCTCGCTAATTTTTTCCTTCATGAATTCTCTCTTTTTGGATTATGAATTTTTAAATTGATGTATAGTTGATGTACAATGTTGTATTAATTTCTGCTGTATAGCAAAGTGATTCAGTTATACGTATATATTGTTGTTGTTTTAATCATTGAATTGTTTCTGACTCTTCACTACCCCATGGACTGTAGCCCATCAGGCTCCTCTGTCCATGGCGTTTTCCAGGCAAGAATACTGGAATGAGTTGCCATTTCCTTTCAAGGGGTTCTTCCTGACCTAGGAATTGAACCTGTGTCTCCTGCATTGGCAGGCAGATTCTTATCACTGAGCCATCACATTCTTTTTTTATATAAATTCCTTTCAGTTATATTTTATCATAGGATATTGAATATAGCTCTTTGTCCTATGCAGTCAACCTTGTTGTTTATCCATTCTATATATAAAACCTTATATCTGCTAACAAACCTCCCACTCCATCCCTCCCCCAGCCATCTCCCCCTTGGCAACAACCAGCCTGTTCTCTATGCCTGGAATTCTGTTTCTGTTTCATAGATAGTTTCATTTGTGTCATATTTTAGATTCCACCTATAAGTGATATCATGGTATTTGTCTTTCTCTTTCTGACTTACTTCACTTAGTATGATGATCTCTAGTTGCATTCGTGTTGCTGCAAGTGGCAGTACTTCATTATTTTTTTGTGGTTGACTAGTATTCTACTGTATACATGTACCACATCTTCTTTATCCATTCCTCTGTCAATGGATACCCATTCCTCTGTCAATGGACATTAGGTTGTTTTCATGTCTTCACTATTGTGACTAGTGCTGCTATGAACGTAGGGGTACCTGTATGTTTTTTAATTATAGTTTTGTCTGGATTTATGCCTAGGAGTGGGATTGCTGGATCATATGGTAATTCTATTTTTAGTTTTCTGAGGCGCCTCTATACTGTTTACCACAGTGGTTGCACCAAGTTACATTCCCACCAACAACGTAGGAGGGTTCTCTTTTCTCCATGAATTATAGAGTTATGTTTTTAATCGGAAGGCCATGGTGTCAGAAAGTCCGGATACATTATTTGTTTTGCATTGTTCCTTTAAGTGTGTGTTAAGGGAGCTCAGCACCAGGAGGACCACATTTACTCAGGCCACTTCAAAAGTGGAGTCATTCTGAGGAGAGACTGAGGCAGATACAGTGAAAGAGGGTATCTATGGTTTATTTGAGGGACATTCCAAGAAATCACAATGCTGAATCTTAATACAAGGACTGTTCTACAAGTTTCCCATTAGGAAGGAAACTTGGATCTTGCTTGGGTCTTGCTTTCAAAGAATGATGCGATGCCCTAGTAGTACTCAGATATGATTATCTGAGTTGCACTTACCTTGTTCCTGGAGCTGGGATGAATGACTAGCATAGGCAAACCCAGCTTCAGGGAGAACACTCCTTGCTCACTAGGGAAAACTGTGCCATTTATTCTGAGAATGTGCAGAAACAGCATTTGATTGGGAAGGGGTCATTTATCTCCCACTTTTAAAATGATGAGATCAGTGTGTCTCCCCAGTGGGCTGTCCCCCTTCTATTCAGCAACAATACACTAGTTCTTTTCAAAGAGAAATATGCTTCCACTAAGGGGGAAGGGAGGCAGGGGGTGGTAGCAAAAGGGATCAAGCAACTTTCATTGAAGGATTCATTTTTGATTTAAATATTTTGTTCTAATCTCCAACTTCCTTTTTAACTTGGCAGAATGACCAAAAGAAAAACAATGTCCCTCCCTAGCCCAGTTTACAGCCTGCCAGAGTAGAGGATCCGGTTACTTCTTCCAAATCGTATACATTGGGTTGTTCGATATATTAGTTTTTTTTTTTTTTTCTTTCTAAATCTATTGCTTATACACAAAGGGTTTTCTTTTAATGGCATGTCAAAGTGGACTTTGGTGAAAAACAACAGGAGCAAAAAAAAAAACACAGGATGAAAAATATAGATCGAATTTAGCCAGCTATTTAATACTTTTTTTGGGTTCTTTGAGTATGTTGTGGAAGGAATTCTCTGCAAGTGATACATCCTGTAACTGTAGGCAGATGTAATCCTCTGACCGTGACACCAGCAAAGATTTCCCTTCACGTTGGATACATCTGCAGCCATCTTGTTCCCTCCCACCAAGAGGAAGTGCTCAGGGAGGACTGAGCTCAGAGGAGGACCGCTCACGGGGTCCGGGCCGTGTGCATTCCCTGTAATTCATATTCCCCGGGAACCTCAGGAACCTGGTCTTGGAAGGGGGCTGCAACCAGGGGTTAGAATCTGGAGAGCAGGCCGCTTTCTGTCCTCAGAAATCCTGTTCTCCTCCTTGTTGCCACATTGCCCTACTCATTGCTTTGAATTTTCTTTCTCTTTTTTTGTAATTAATTTTTGTATATTTATCTGTTTGGCTGCCCCGGAGTTGGGGGTGGGGGCGGGGACGGGTCTTAGTTCCAGCATGAAAACTTTTAGTTGTGGCATGTGGGATCTAGTTCCCCAACCAGAGATGGAACCTGGGCCCCCTGCATTGGGACTGTAGAGTCTTAACCACTATGGGCAGTGGGATCTTGATTCTGCTTGGTGTCTCTCAGCCTCAGTACTACTGACATTTTCAGCCAGGAATACCTTGTTGTGGGGACTGTCCTGCAGTTCATGGGAAGTTTAGCAGGATCCCTGGCCTCTTCCCACTGGATGTCAGTAGAAAGCCTCCACCCTACCTGGTGTGACAATAAAACATGTTTCCAGGCAGTGCCAAACACACCCTGGGTGCAAGCAGAAGGCTTCTGGTTTAGAACCATAGGTGCCACGGGGAACTCAAGGCAAGGTGAGGTATGGCTATTGGAAGTTTGGCAGAGATGGTAAAGCCCAGGGCACATGCTAGGGCTGAGTATTGGAGTGCCGGTTGCGTTCTTCTCTTGGAGACTGAGGGGTGAGGGGAACTGTGACCACTCAGTGTTACTGGCTGACTGCTGATGGATCCAGAGAGGGGGCCGACCTGAGATAAAACCAGCGGAACCACTGCTTTCTGTAGCTCCTTCCTAACTCCACGAGCTCCTGTCACCTGTCACCTGGGTGTCCCCTCACCCTTCACTCCCATTACTCTTCACTGACAAAAGATTAAATACAACCACACTTCTTCCCCGGGCTGCAGAAACTCTTCTGAGTGCCTTGCCCTAAAGGAAGATACCGTTTCTTGAGCCTGAGAAACAAGGCACTTTACCGGGAGCTCTCTCACTTCTTCCTCAAATCAGAAAACCCACTAATCTCTCTCCAGGTATCCTTAAATCTGTCTCCTTCCTGAAATCTCTTTTGCCTGGTGGCCATTTATATATGAAGCTTCTCAAGGCAGAAAACTGGGAGGGTCCTAAACTTCTCCCTTTCACCCTGCACCCCTCTATCCATCTCCCACCTAACAAGTCTGTTCTATTATCTCCAGTATCTCCTAGACCTGCCTCTCCTCACTGCCTTCTATCATTGCTTTGATGCGGGTGACCTTTGTTATTCATCCCTCCAGCTTCATGAGAGCCTCCATGCTGACCTCCTCGTCTCCATAATGGCAAATATGACCATCACCACCTTCTCTCATTTCCACCACTTCTGAAATGAACTCGAATGGTTGATGCAGTCATACTAAGTTCTTTGTTATCTGAGGAGGGAGAATATGTTAGAGTGGCTTAGCGTCACTACTCCCTGGATTGAAATCCTGACATCTCAGGTGAATATCCTGTCCTTTCTCAGCCTCAGTTTCCTCAAGGGTAAAATAGGGATCAAAAGTACCTGTGTAAGTAATCCATAAGAAACACTTTTTATCAGAACCTGGCCCCTATTAAGAGATCAGTAAATGTACTCTATTGTCATTGCACATGTCATACATCATCTCATTACTGTATCCTGTTCCTTATCTGATACTTGGAATCCTTGGCTCTGGACTGGGGAGGGAGTGCAGATGCATAAGGATCAGCACATTGCCAGCATTGACACTGAATCTGGAAGCAAGGCTCCAGTAGGAAAGGACACATGGAGGGTGCCTGGGTGAGGAACAGAGTTGTGAGTCTCTGCTGTGTCCGGCGACGAGCTCTTATGATTCAGGCAAAGCACCAGTTGACTCATCAGAATTGGACATTGGAGGCCAAACTTGAGCTGCCTCCTGTCCAAGAATTCATCAGTCTGACCTGTGCACCTCCTGGGGAGCACAATTAAGGGGCCTAGTGTGTGCTCAGGGCACACTATCTGACCAGGTGAACTGATGTATACACATGCACCCTGCGTGGCAGCTGGGCTGGCCAGAGAAGGCGAAGGCTGGTGGGCTGGGTTGATGTGCCCCACGTGTGCTTCAGCCTCCCCACCAGAACACTCTAGGAGACCTGGCTGGGGGAGAGGGAGGTCACGGGGTCCCCCTGGTGGTGCCCACCTTGGAGATTGAGCTGGAGGCATGGGCAGAAGATACCCCATTCCAGAAAATAAGTGATGACCTTGCATCCTGCTGCCTTATAACAGTGACAAGACCCCTCTGTTTCTTCAAGGGTCTCCCTCTGACAGTTCTCCATTAGAGGCTATTGATTAGATCCATTAGATCAGATTATCCATTAGCTCAGATTATCTATTAGATTAGATTTGGGGTGAAGTTCTCAGGGTTCAGACCTCAGTTCTGCCACTGACTAGCCCCTGTGATCTTAGCTAAATGACTTTCTCTCTCTAAAGGTTTAGGTTCTTCATCTGTAAAGTGGGCATAATAATAGAATCCACCTAATCGAGTGGCTGTGAGGATTTAAATGTTTGACTTAGAACTGTGCCTGGCACATAGTGAGTGAGGTGGACAGGAGAATTAGCAATGATTCCAAGGAGAGGCATTTAGGCCACAACCCTACACAGAGAGGACTCTGGTTTCATTTGTATGTTTGATTATCCTCTCTATCATCTCTCGCCTCTGACTTCAGTTTACTTACCTACAAGTAGTTTGGGGGATGATGTGTGTTTACAGCCAGCAGCAGGCCCCGGGCCTCAGTTTGTACTTTGTCCCAGGAGGGCCCCAGTCCGTGCTCTCTCCCCGCCATCCACTCTCAACTTATCTTCTCAGTGGCCTGGATGGGCTTGCTCTGGTTTCCCATCTCTAGGGAGCTGTTTCTCAGGGTTCTACTGCCCCCCGCCCCCACCCTTTGGGGCCCTGTTGATAACAGCTCTCTACGTCTAGCTCTCAGGTACCACCTACCTCTTCCTTTGTTGTTTTTCCTAAAGTCAGCCCACACTATGGTTTTAAAAAAATCTCTTTATCAAACTCTCCTCATTACCTATCTTGAGTGTGCCGTGACAAATCTGAAATCCATTCCCAGCGCTCTCAACCACTTATACTGTGCTCATCATCTCCGGATACAAGTGATGTCACATCTCTGTCATCTACTAACTAAACCTGGCTTGAGCTCCTTCCATCTGGGGTAGTGGAAAGCCCCATGTCTGTTGGGTCCTCTCCATCCCTCTGAATTGCCTGTCTCCATCCAAAGGGGCTGGGGGATAGAGGAAGAGAAACTCTGAGGAGAACAACCTTTGTCCTGGTCCCAGATCTTGCTGCAGTTTCTCTAGCATAAGGCCATGGGACTGTCACTGGGAAACTGGCCTTGACAATCTGGCCATCCTCGCCTGCTGCTGCCCATGAGGTCACTATTCCTTGAGGCTGTTTTGTCATCGAATGAGTGACAGCACTTTCATGTTAAAATCACTGCTGAGCTACACACGTGCAGCTTCGTGTTCATGAAACCCTCATGAAGTACAAATTTTTCCCACCAGAAATGAAGAAGCTTGAGGCCTAAAGAGGTTAACTAACTGACATGCCCTATAGACACTGGAGCTTTTTGAGTTTTAAAATGAAGTGTTTGCTTTTAAAACCTAATTTCAGGCATTAGAATATGGAGAGTCAACTGTGGCCTCCCTCCACAGGCCTGTGCTCTACTTGATGGGCTGAATTTGTTTTGGTTTTATCACTTTTTCTTTCTTCCTCTCTGTTCACTCCACACACCCTCTTCCTTAACTCCCCTTCTCTCCCCAGTTACACTTTGAGAGGTCATTAAAATCCAGCGTCAATGAGCCCATCCCATTAAAATGCTTTTTCTTTTCAAACAGACCATGAGCCTTTCCAGAGTCCCTCCTCCCATCACCCTGCTCGTCATTCAGCCCATTTAAGCTCGATACTGACAGACGGACTTTTGCTCTTTCCAAATACCCTTCCCCGGCCAAGAATATTCTATTCATACATTGTTGCTGGAATGATAACATTTGCAAAGCCCTAACAATCTGAGACTTGTATCTGCGGGAATAATTTTTCTCAAAGTTGTAGCTGGATAAATTCTCACCGATGGGTATGAGTTCTGAAGATCAAAGAATATTAGAGCTGGGAGGACTCTTGGGGATCTCCAGGCAGGTCCACTAAAGACAGATGAGGAATCTGAGGCTGTATAGCTCAGCAAAGTGAAAAGTGGAAGTGTTAGTCACTCAGTCATGTCTGACTCTTTGCAACCCCATGGACTGTAGCCTGCCAGGCTCCTCTGTCCATGGGATTCTTCAGGCAAAAATTAGTTGCCATTCCCTTCTCCAGGGGATCTTCCTGACCCAGGGATCAAACCCGGGTCTCCTGCATTGCAGGTGGATTCTTTACTGTCTGAGCTACACCCAGAGCTCAGGGGATCTGCCCAGAGTCACCCACCATCTGGACTAGTGCCCAGGCCTGCTGAGCCTCAAGCAGCCCCTGGCACATTTCTGCACATCTCACATCTTCTCCCACCTCCTGCTTCATGAGATTGCTTTTGGGGAGGGAGAGTATAACTGACAGATGGGGAGGGGTCCAGGGGAGTGAAGACTAGTAAAGGCTCCCATCTCAGCTCTGCCACTGCCATGGCCTTGGACGAGTGACTGCACTCATCCAAGCTTCAGTTTCCCATCCTTGTATGCTTGTTCTCAGGATGTGAGGATGGAAATAACTTGGCAGGATGTGAGGCACAGATACAGGTCAAGGAACACCTGCCTCTCTTCTCCCTCCCTCACACTCCTTTGCCTCTCCAAAAAGCAGTCTGGCGGTCAGCCTGCCTCCTGAGTGTGGTCCCTCACCATCAGGGGTGACAGCAGCTGCTGTTTGTCATGAAGGCCAAATCCCCAAACGCCCCACTGCTGGGCAGAGAGAGCTCCTGATGTGAATCTGACACCTGATGCGGCCCTGGCGATGCTGGCTGCCTTACCGTGGCCACGCTTCTTCATTTCACAAGCTTTTTAGAGTGAGGAGTTATAAGGCACAGTTTCAGAAGATTTTTGAGTCCACAGATGAGTGTAAATCTGGCCATCCTTTCCCCCCAGCGGGTTGCCTCTCGTATAATAGATGCGTTCATTTCTTGTCCCTGTTAGTGTTCTCATTTCAGTTTGGGGCTGAGCTGGCCTTTGTCAAGGGGGAGGGGGTTGGAGTTGGTTCCCAGCATCTGTGGCTGGGCCTGATGCTGCCCTCTCTGACCTCCTACAACCTACCTGCCTTTTCCTGCAATTTTGCCAAGTGTGCTCACAAGGCCTTCCCCTCTTTGAGTGCGTGGAGGATTGTGGTCCTTCTCTAGACCCACTCTCTGAGCCCTGGGTCCTGCCTTGATATCAGAGGTTGGTCTGATATGGCTTCATAGACAGCAGCCAGACCATGGCCAGAAAGGACAGAGGGCTCCTGGAACCACACCCTGGGAACCCACTGTCTTGCCACCCTAAGAAGGAAAGCAAAAGGGACAAACCCCCGGGGGCTGCTGTGGTGGGGTCTATTAGAGACAGCGATGGCAGAAAGGCCTTCAAGGTGACATTTGAGCAGATTGAGTGCAGGAGGCGGGTGGCCAGGTGGAGGCTCCCAGGAAGCCAGAGCAGCCGGCGTGAAGGCCCAGATCAGGAGAGCCAGACTCCACGTGGGGAGCTGGAGTTGGGGACTGAGAGGGGAGGGTAGATCAGGGGAGACCTCCTAGGTCATGGTATGAAGTTGGGTTTTATTCTGTGTGGGGTGGGGATCCATGGGAGGTTTTGAACAGTGGCTAACAAAATCGACTTTAGTTTTAAAAGGATCTGTCTGCCTCCAGCTTCTCAGTGCTGAGCTCTTAGCATTTGGGGAGGGATAATGCTTAGCTGTGAGGGACCATCCTAACATTTAGGATACTGACCCCTAGGCGCTAAAGGCGACAGGCGTTATTGTGACAACCCCAACTGCTCCTGTGTATTTTCGAACACCCCAGGCAGAGTGGGGCAGGGGGACCCACCCGGGTGGAGAAGGAGTGCCCTGAGGGGCATGTGTGGAAACAGAGACCAATTAGGACACAAGCCCCTCGGCCAGGGTGGCAGAGATAGGGAAGATTGGACTTGTGGGATTTAATGATGAGCTGGATGATAGAGAAATGTGAGAGCAAGAAGGACCCCAGATTTTTAAAAAACTTGTCACCTGTCCCCCAGGTTTGTTCTTTTGTTTGTTGGGAAGAATGGGATAGAATTACATTTTACTTTTGAAGTAGGAGAAATGCCTATAGAAGATGTTCAGGGGGTCTGAGAAACTGGAGTTCCAAAAGAGATCATGAGGCAGAGAGAAATTTGGGGGTCCTCATGACCCCCTTACCTGGTTTTCTGTTGGGCTTCCCTTGTGGCTCAGCTGATAAAGAATCCACTTGCAATGCAGGAGACCTGGGTTCAATCCCTGGGTTGGAAAGATCCCCTGGAGAAGGGAACGGCTAGTATTCTGCCCTGGAGAATACCATGGACTGCATAGTCCATGGGGTCCCAAAGAGTCAGACATGACTGAGCAACTTTCACTTTCATGACTGTTAAAGCCAGGAAGCTGGCTGACATCACCTGACAGAGAGTGAGGTCCAAAGACGGAGCCTGGGGCCCTGGACCGTCAGAGTCCTGGAAGCAGAGAGGGTCCACCATAGGGGATGGAGAAGGAGCAGTCCATGTAGGAGGAGAAGCACCTGCAGAGGGGGCTTCTGGAAGCTTGCTGGAGAGCGTGCCAGGTGCTGTGGGGGGCCCTTTCAGGTGACTCACCTCCTCAGCCTGGGGAGGCTCATGGGATGTCACAGAGAGAATGCTCTGCTAGCGCATGATCCTTCCGCCTTAGCTTTTGGCAAATGAAACGTGTAATTTCATGATGACTATCCTCATTCTGCAGCAGGTTGCCCTCACTTAGTGTCTGCCGAGCACAGCCTTCAAGTTGTGGGAGACGGGTGTCCTGAGGCCTGATGGTCTGTGTGCAGCCCCCAGCATGTTCAGGAGCTCAGGTGGGGAGAAGGCCCCTACTGGTTCAGGTGGATCATTCCTGGATATCAGCTAGCTGTTCCTGGCTTTTGTGTATGTTTCTAGTAAAAAGCAACTGATGACACACTGCCATAGAATGAAGCAATTTCTCTGCCCCCTTTAAGCTGGCGAATGGTATCGTTTTAAAATTTACTTTTATTTAAAAGAAATTCAAACCTGTGCCCTGTTTATGCCTAACAATAGGATAATGGTATCACTATTTAATGTAGTATTCTCCAGCCACTGACAATGTTTCTGAGCAGGAGAAAATAACATGGAAGAATGTTTATATTTTACTGTTAAAAAGGCAGACTGTAACATTATAATGTTGTTTAGATCACAATCATGCAATGTAAACAAAATGAAAGATACAGATGTGCAGAAAAAGGAAAACATTGTAAAGAAGCTAATAGTGGTTTTCATTGGGTGGTAAGAAAATAAGAAATATATTTCTCTTTTTCGTGGTTTTATGTATTTTCCAAAATTTTGTAGTGAGTATACAGGTATAGGGCTTCCCTGGTGGCTCAGATGATTAAGAATCTGCTTGCCATGCAGGAGACCTGGGTTCAATCCCTGGGTCAGGAAGATACCCTGGGGCAGGGAATGGCTACCCACTCCAGTATTCTTGCCTGGAGAATCCCATGGACAGAGGAACCTGGCAGACTACAGTTCATGGGGTCGCAGAGTTGGATATGACTGAGTGACTAACACACACACACACACACACACACACACACACACACATACAGGCATAGCTTATTTTTGCAATTGACAAACATTGTGGTTTTTACAAATTGAAAGTTGGTGGCAATGCTGCATTGTCAGATGATAGTTACCTTTTTTTAAAAAAAGCAATAAAGTCTTTAACTAAAGAATGTACTTTTTTAGACATAAGGCTTTTATTGCACACTTAATATATGGACCACAGGATAGTGTAAACATAAATTTTATATGCACCAAGGAAACACAAAATTCATTTGACTCATCTTATTGTGATATTTGCTTTATGGTGGTGGTTTGGACCCTAACCCACAATATCTCTGAGGTGTGCTTGATTGGCCCTAGGGTGGCCAGGGGCAGCAGAGAGACCAGAGAGCCCTCCGCTTCTAGGCATCCTCCAATATCGATCAACTCCAGCCAACAACTCCACCAGGGTCTTTTCCCAGGCCGCCAGGTGGCACATTGACCAACACCCAGTGGCTGGTGAAGATTTACAAACTCAAGAGGACCAGCAGTGGGATATCCAGGGCACCGAGCATGTCCTCTGGCTTCATGGAGCTTGTCCCTGATAGTCAGGGCCTGACCAAACATGGTCCACTGGAGAGGGAATGGCAAACCATTTCAGTGTTCTTGTCTTGAGAACCTCATGAACAGTATGAAAAGGCAAAAAGATATGACACTGAAAAATGAGCTTCCCAGGTTGGTAGGTGTCCATTATGTTACTGGGGAAGAGTGGAGAAATAGCTCCAGAAAGAATGAAAAGGCTGAGCCAAAGCAGAAAGGACACCCAGTTGTGGATGTATCTGGTGATGAAAGTAAATTCCGATGCTGTAAAGAACAATATTGCATAGGAACCTGGAGTGTTAGGTCCATGAATCAAGGTAAATTGGAAGTGGTCAGGCAGGAGTAGGCAAGAGTGAATATTGACATCTTAGGAATCAGTGAACTAAAATGGATGGGAATGGGCGAATTTAAGTCAGATGACCATTATATCTACTACTATGGGCAGGAAGCCTTTAAAAGAAATGGAGTAGCTCTCACACTCAACAAAAGAGTCTGAAATGCAGTACTTGGATGCAATCTCAAAAGTGACAGAATGATCTTGGTTCGTTTCCAAGGCAAACCATTCAATATCACAGTAATTCAAGTCTGTGCCCCAACCACTAATGCTAAAGAAGCTGAAGTTGAATGGTTCTATGAAAACCTACAAGACCTTCTAGAACTAACATCAAAAAAAGATGTCCTTCTCATCATAGGGCACAGGAATGCAAAAGTAGGAAGTCAAGAAATACCTGGAGTAATAGGCAAATTCGGCCTTGGAATACAAAATGAAGCAGGGCAAAGGCTAACAGAGTTTTGCCAAGAGAATGCACTGGTCATAGCAAACACCCTCTTCCAACAACACAAGAGATGACTCGACACATGGACATCAACAGATGGTCACTATCAAATCAGAATGATTATATTCCTTACCATCTTCGCCAAAGATGGAGAAACTCTATACAGACAACAAAAACAAGACCTGAAGCTGACTGTGGCTTCAGTTCCTTAATGCAAAATTCAGGCTCAAATTGAAGAAAATAGGGAACACTACTAGGCCATTCAGGTATGACCTAAATCAAATCCCTTATGATTATACAGTGGAGCTGACAAATAAATTCAAGGGATTAGATCTGGTAGATAGAATGCCAGGAGAACTATGGATAGAGGTTTGGAACATTGTACAGGAGGCAGTGACCAAAATCATCCACAAGAAAAGAAAAGCAACAAGGCAAAATGGTTGTCTGAGGAGGCCTTATAAATAGCTGAGAAAAGAAGAGAAGTGAAAGGCAAAGGAGAAAGGGAAAGATATACTCAACTGAATGCAGTGTCCTAGAGAATAGCAAGGAGAGATAAGAAAGCCTTCTTAAGTGAACAATACAAAGAGATGGAGGAAAACAATAGAATGGAAAAGACTAGAGATCTCTTCAAGAAAATTAGAGATTCCAAGGGAACATTTCGTGGAGAGATGGGCACAATAAAAGACAGAAACAGCAAGGACCTAACAGAAGCAGAAGAGATTAAGAAGAGGTGGCACGAATACACAGAAGAACTGTACAATAAAGTTCTTAATGACTGGGATAACCATGATGGTGTGATCACTCACCTAGAGCCAGACATCCCGGAGTGTGGGTCTTATGAAACATTACTACGAGCAAAGCTAGTGGAGGTGATGGAATTCCAGCTGAGCTTCTCAAATCCTAGAAGATGATGCTGTGAAAGTGCTGCACTCAATATGCCAACAAATCTGGAAAACTTAGCAGTGGCCATAGGACTGAAAAACGTCAGTTTTCATTCCAATCCCAAAGAAAGGCAATGCCAAAGAATGTTCAAATTACTGTACAGTTGCACTAATTTCACATGCTAGCAAGATTATGCTCAAAATCCCTCAAGCTAGGCTTCAGCAGTATGTGAATCGAGAGCTTCCAGATGTACAAGCTGGATTTAGAAAAGACAGAGGAACCAAAGATCAAATTACCAACATCTGTTGGATCATAGAAAAAGCAAGGGAATTCCAAAAAAACATCTATTTCTTCATTGACTTCACTAAAGCCTTTGACCATGTGGATCACAACAAACTGTGGAAAATTCTTTAAGAGATGGGAATACCCGACCACCTTACCTCCCTCCTGAGAAATCTGTATGCAGTTAGAAGCAACAGTTAGTACTGGACCTGGAACAATGGACTGGTTCCAAATTGGGAAAGAAGTACGTCAAGGTGGTATATTGTCCCTCTCCTACATCAGGTGAAATGCTGGGCTGGATGAATCACAAGCTGGAATCAAGATTGCTGGGAGAAATATCAACAACCTCAGATATCCAGATGGCATAAAAGCAAAGATGAACTAAAGAACCTCTTGAAGAAAGTCAAAGAGGAGAATGAAAAACCTGGCTTAAAATTCAACATTCAAAAACTAAGATCATGGCATCTGATTCCATCACTTGGTGGCAAATAGATGAGGGAAAAGTGGAAGCAGTGACAAATTTTATTTTCTTGGGCTCCAAATTCACTGTGGATGGTGACTGGATGGTGACTGCAGCCATGAAATTAAAAGACGCTTGTTCCTTGGAAGAAAAACTTTGACAAACCTAAACAGCATATTAAAAAGCAGAGACATCATTTTACTAACAGCAGCCTGTCTAGTTAAAGCTATGGTTTTTCCAAGAGTCATGTTTGGATGTGTGAGTTGAACCAGAAAGAAGGCTGAGCATTGAAGAATTGATGGTTTTGGACTGTGGTGCTGGAGAAGACTCTTGAGAGTCCCTTGGACTGCATGGAGATCAAACCAGTCAATCCTAAAAGAAATCAACTCTGAATATTCATTGGAAGGACTGATGCTGAAGTTGAAGCTCCAGTATTTTGGCCACATGATGCAAAGAGCCAATTTACTGAAAAAGACTCTGATGCTGGAAAAGATTGAGGGCAAGAGGAGAAGGGGGCAACAGAGGATAAGATGGTTAGATGGCATCACTGACTTAATGGACATGAGTTTGAGCAAGCTCCGGGAGATTTAAAGGACAGGGATGTCTGGTGTACTGCAGTTTGTGGGGTCACAGAGAGTCAGACATGACTTTTTGACTGAACAGCAATGCTTAACAGTATTTTATTTATTTATGGCTGCCCTGGGTCTTAGTTGCAGTGCATAGACTTTTCTAGTTTTGGTGCCTGGGTTTCCTGTTGTGGTGGCTTCTCTTGTTGCAGAATGCAGGACTCTGGGTACATGGGCTTCAGTTGTTGAACAGGGCACATGGGCTCAGTAGTTGTTACTTGCGGCATTAGTTACCCCATGGTGTGTGGGATCTTCCCAGACCGGGGATTGAACCCATGTCCCCTGCATTAGCAGGGGATTAGCAGGCAGATTCTTAACCATTGGACAACCAAGGAAGTCCCCCTGACCGGATTTTAGAACAATGTTTCTGAAGTAGAACTTTGTGCAGTGATGGAAACAGTCCATGTTTTTACTATCTAATCCATAGCCACTAGCCACATTCGGCTATTGAAGAACTGAAATGTGATTCGTGTGACTGAGGAACTAGATTTTTAATCATGCCAAGCTATTACCAAGTTAAATTTAACTTTTAGTAGCCATTTAAGGCTAGTGACTACTATATTTGACAATGAAGTTTTAAAAGTACAAAAAAAATAATACAGGTATCTTCTGCTTTTTTGAACGTTCACTTTTTGCCACCTCACTTTTACAAAAGACCTGTATTAGTACCCATTTCGTTAACCAGAAAGAAATCCAAAGACAATTTCACTTTTACAGAAAGAGACAAAAAGTGAAAATAATATCCAGAGTTGGTTTTGCAGTGAGCTGTTATAGGGGCTGACAAGAGTGGCCCCTCGGAGTTCCTTCCAGGGAACCACACACAGCATCTCAGCATCAAGCCACCATAGCTTTGACCTGAGTCTGTGAGCATCTGTGTTTTATCCTGATTTATTTCATGCATTGGTTAACAAGATGTGTCCTTAGGTAATTGATTCTTTGCTTCATGCCGTTTTGGCTTACGGAAAGTTTCATAAGAGCACTGTCCTTTTGGATAGTGGTAAAACCTGTCTATAAGGACATGTGTATCCTATCTCAATAAGCTATTAAAAATAATATAAGCATTTAAAATGTGATCACTAAGGTTAGAAATTTTATCGCAGCATGGAGTGAATTTGGATTTCATAATTGATAATGTGGACAGAGCACAGAAAAAACTGTGGCTTTTATTTAAATAGTTTATTTTCTAACTCAATAAAAAATGATCCCGCATTAGGGTTGGTCCTGCCCAAGTTCAGTTTTAGACTAGGAAGAAACAAATGACAACCTGGATGTCATTAATTGTTGTTCTACAAAAAGTTCTGCTATTGTAAATAATATTCTTCCATGTATACATCCAGATGTAAATTCAAACATGTAAAATCTTTTGAGGTGGAAGCAAAGCTTGTTACTCCCATTTTACAGATAAGAAAAATGAGACTTATGAAGGTTCAGTTCCCATAATCAAGAAACAAGAAGCAAAAGTAATGCCTCTTAGCTGTTGAAGCCCAGAGGATTTTATTATCTTTCACAATATGAACAAAACAATTTCTGATAAACCGTCTTGGGAAGGGGACTTCACCAAGGAGCTGGAAGGATTTGCCATTTTTAAGTCCTTCATTTAGAAGTCTTTTTGTTTTGGCTTTTAAAACTGTCCCAAGATTAGTTCTCAGAAGGCAGAGCACTGTGCATTTATCAAAGGCTGCCCTTTACGGGGTTGGATCTGTGTTTTTATGCTTTCCATGGGAATGCCAAGTGAAAAACCCTAGCCTTTACTCCCCAGTCCTGTACCTCCGTCCCTCTTCCCTCCCTCCAACGTACACAGCCCCTCTTCCCAGGTAGAAAGTTAGCCAATCATAATTCCACATCTGGCAGTTTAGAAAGACTTAGAAAGATGATAAGCTCTCCCAGGATCACGTTCCCTGGACGAGGGGAGGCGCAGTGACATAGTATTCGAGAGATGACCTCAGTTGGACAAGCCACCCCGCTCTCCGTGCTCCCTTCATCTGGGTGGCCCTGAGTGTTTGCTAAGAGCAGCAGACAGCAGCACAATTTAACACAAATGAATACACTGAATGTTTTCAAACTGAAAGTCTTAATCCTTTTTGGTTTAAGTTCTAGGGGGAAGGTTGGAGCCAGTTGTGATTTAAAAAATAATAATAAAAAAAAATTGGTTCACCCATCTGTCAGTACCGCCAAGAAATATTCACATGAGTAGGACTATCCAAAAAAATGAAGAGTAGCTCTTTTCCAAGACAGATCTCTGGAACTCTCTCCCTCCCTTGCTCAGAACCACTTCCTCTCCTCAAATCTCACTTTAAAACCTTCCTGTTTGCTTTAGCCTATGACTGACTCAGGCCCCATTCATCTTTCTTTCCTCTCTCCCCATGACCACATCCTTCCACTCTCCCCTCACCGGCCACCGTGAGAACACTCGCCGGCCTCTTCCTCCCTCTATGGCTCAGCCCCTTGCCTGCTACCCTGCAGTGACAGCCTGACTTGTGGGGGGTCCTCGCTGGCCTGCATGAGTCACCCTCACACAGTCCAGACATGTTTGGAAGGGTGAGGGCCGTCTCTAAGAGGGTCCTACCCCTTGGTCCTCAGAGGAGGAAGAAGTAGTGAATTTCAAGGTGACTTCTGTCTAAAGAGGTGCTTTGCCAGTTTTCTTTCACAAGTTACAGACTCAGAAACTTGAGAAGCAGAACACAAAAAGACCTTGTAATAGACCCACAAAGATACAAACTCTCAGGCCTGTTTTCCATAGGAGATTTTAGGTGAAGCCTGAAGGCTAGATGGGGGTGAAACACAGGCCAGACAAGAGCTGTTGTTACACCTCCAGAATAGAGTTGTAATTGTCTCAACTGCCTTCTTCCCCTCAAAAAACGAAGTAAAATTCCTCAGCAAAATTCTAAGGCAGGATTGGCCCTGGGAAAACTGTCTCAAAGTAAGCCCAAGTGTTGGAATCCTTTTCATCAGGGAGTACCTGCAGCTCTTTCTAAAGAGTATGTCCAGAAACAGACTCACAGACTTAGAGAGCAAATTTATGGTTACTAGGAAGGAAGGGTGGGGGAGATTGGGATAGATAGATTTGGGAGTTTGGGATTGACATCTACACACTGCTATATTTAAAGTAGATAACCAGGGACTTCCCTGGAAGTCTGGTGGTTAAGATTTTGCCTTCTAGTGCACAGGGCGTGGGTTCAATACCTGGTTGGGAAGCTGAGATCCCACATATCTTGTGGCCAAAAAACCCAAACCATAAAACAGAAGCAATATTGTAACAAATTCAATAAAGACTATAAAAATGGTCCACATTTAAAAAATATATTAAAAAAAAAAAGGTAACCAACAAGAACTTTACTGTATAGGGGAACTCTGCTCAATATTCTATAATAACCTAAATGGGAAAAGAATTAGAAAAAGAATAGATGCATGTATATGTATAACTGAATCACTTGCCTATACACCTGAAATTAGACAACACGGTTAATTAACTTTTGCCTGCTTGCATGCTAAATCGCTCAGTCGTGTCTGACTCTTTGCGACCCTACGGACTGTAGCCTGCCTGTACCCTGCCAGGCTCCTCTGTCCATGGGATTCTCCAGGCAAGAATCCTGGAGTGGTTGCCATGCCCTCCTCCAGGGGATTTTCCCAACCCAGGGATCGAACCCGCATCTCTTATGTCTCCTATGTTGGCAGGCAAGATCTTTGCCACTGCCGCCACCTGGGAAGCTCTGCGCCGATATAAAACGGGAGCGTGGCTTCAGATTGGCTGTGTAGGCAACAGGCAAGCTGTGGGCTCTCCCACAATGCACCGCTCTGCGATCCCGAGGCACAGCCGCTCCCGCCGCCATCTCCACCGCAGCCTCCCCACCAGCTCTAAAAGAGGTGCTCCCCGAGGCCAGCGCCTCAGGTTTTATCTTATGAAACACACACTGGTCTTACTTTTGATTTATCATAATAGCAACAGCTGCCTTTTTTTTTTTTAAACCGCATCGCTTTTTTCCAGAGCAGGTTCGCGTTTGCTACCTGATGGACGTCAGTTCAGTCAGTTCAGTTCAGTCGCTCAGTCGTGTCAGACGTCAGGCCACTAATAATTTTCCCATTTTGCCTTTAAGGGATTAAGACCATTGCAGTTTGACTAAGGTCACAGAGAAAGTAAGCAGTAGAGTTGAAATCTACATCAGCCTTCTATAGGAGCCATGCCCCAACTCTCCACACGCCCAGGTGAGCACTTAAGTGTCCGTAGACTGACAATCTGGGGAGGGCTTCCACACGGTGGATTTGCAAACAGTCCTTGGAGATGGCTTTCCAGTGAATTGTGGGGGTTTAGTTTCATTTGGGGTCACAGATCTTCTTTTTGATCTTGCTCAATCCTAAAGGAAATCAGTCCTGAATATTCATTGGAAGGACTGATGCAGAAGCTGAAGCTCCAGTTCTCTGGCCACCTGATTCCGAGAGCTGACTCATTTGAGAAGACCCTGATGCTGGGAAAGATTGAAGGTGGGAGGAGAAGGGGACGATCAGTTTGAACAAACTGCGGGAGTTGGTGATGGACAGGGAAGCCTGGTGTGCTATAGTCCATGGGGTTGCAAAGAGTCAAACATGACTGAGCGACTGAACTGAACTGCCTCATTTAAAACCATAAGAGTGAGTCAGCGTTACCCAAGCTCACCCAACAGGTGGTAGAGTGATGGGCCTCTGAATTATGCTTGTGGTAGAGCCTACCTGGGGTTAAGTCTGGAACAATTAATTCTGTTGTGTGAAAAACAAATCATTAAAAAACATATTTTGAAAAATGGAAAAAGAAATAATTTTAAAAGTGCCCAATTTCAGTTTTGAAAGGTATGTGTGAGAATTTGTATTCAGTTGTGCCATGGTGTTCCTCCCCCCAGAACCTCCTGTGTTATCCAGAAGTTTCTCTGAAGGTGAGCAGCTTGACCTGCACTAATGTGAAAATACATGTCCAGTTGTGAGATCTTGGGCAGATGGAACAGATGATTTGGAGAATGGGACAGGGAAAGAGAGAAAAGGGGCTGTTAGCATGGACACTGGGACCTGGAGAGCCATTTCTGAGTGGAGGCAGGGGAAAAAGGGAGTGAGGCCATGAGGGTCCTTGCACGGTGCCTCCGTGCCACACCTGGGAACAGGGACTTGAGAAGTGGTTGACGTGTTTATTTGGTGTGAGGTCAGCTACAGCTCTGAAAGCAATAACACTATTCCCATAAAACAGAACTCCCAAGCTGGGCCACCAACCTGCTTGCTGCCAAAGAAGGGTGGTGGCCTAATAAGTGAGACATTGCTGTCAGCTCTCCATAAATGGAGGATTCTTTCACTTTGTGAATTATGCAGGCTCTTCCTTGACCTCCCATCTCCAACCCATGTATTACTTTAACCTATTTCTTGTTTTGTGCTGCTTCTTTCAGATGAAGAAGGGAAAAGAGATTTGATTTCTGTGCCTATTAACCACGCCAATAGAAGGTTGTGTGAAAAATGAAGCTATTGGTAGAAGGTAGGAAAAAAATCTAGTTATAAGACCAGCAGAAGACCTGAACTTCAGAGAAGACCACAAATGAATTGAATTAAAAGCATAGTTCTCTTTTCAAAAGCTAACATGAAATGAGGATGGGTTTTGTACAAAAGCAGCTGCTCCTGCCAGTGGGCTTATGCATGTCCTTCTTTCATATGCCACAGTCAGACCTAGGAAATTCCCTGGGAAGTCCCCTCTACCACAGTGCTTGCAGTTTCTCCATTTGACTATGATTCTGTTGGATCTTGGGAGATTGATCTTCAGGAAGCTGTTATCACAAAACTGCTCTTCCTGGAGTGAGGAGAGAGCATGGTACCTGGGAAGACAAAGGGAGTGGATTGGGACACGGGAATCTGGTTCCCATTTTAGTTCTACAACTAGCAGCCTGGTGGCTTTAGGAGAAGCCTGCCATTTCCCTGGCCTCAATGGTTTCATCTGTAGATTGGAACGGCCTGGAGATGATAAAAGTGAAAGCATCCATCACCATGCCTGGAAGTGCTCAAGAAATGATTCTTTCCTGCCTGCTGACTTCCATTTTCCATCTGTAAGGTAAGGGATTAAACAAGAAGACCTCTGAGGCCCTGTCCACTCTAATGCTTTAAGGTTAAGTCACTTTTAGGTGACTCTATTGGTGACATTTTAAGAAATTGCCAGCTAACATTCTGTGGTTGTAGTCTGTTAGATTCCATCCAATCAGAATAGCGTTGTGATTGTGGCTTTGTATTATGATTTTTTATTTTCCCTTATCCTGATTTTTATTTTCTATTTTATGGCTTGTGCTTTATTAAGTTGTCATAAATCCTTTGGGGTGTAAGAAAAGAAGTATAACAAACTGGATGAAAGAATGCCTTAATGGAAAGCCAGAGAATAATGCTAATACTAATAAACTGCTTTTATTGGCTACATACTATGTATGAGGAACTGTGCTAAGCACTTTATAAACATTAGATCACTTAAAGGCTCACAATAACCCCTTGAAGTTATAATTATCATCCCCATTTTATAGATGAGGAAATTGAGTCTTTGAGATACCAAGCAGTTTGTCCAAGGTCACACAGTTAACGAGTGTTGAAGCTGAGTCAGAACTCCAAGTCTGGCTAAATCAGGGCAGTGGTGGGCTGACAAACAGGCTCCCAAAAAACCAAAACCAAAACAAAACTCTAAATGCCTGATACAGAATATTTACTGATTTCCATCATGTAAATACTTCCACCATGACCAATTTCAAGTTTCTAACAGTTAAATCAGCTAAAAAAAAAAATCCAAAATATTTAACAGTCTGCTCTTGCAAGCCAATAGGAGCCAACCCCAAAACACTCAAGAAAAAGCCTGAGTCATCACCACTCAGTTACACTGAGTTCCCTGGATCATAGGCTGAGGTTGGGGATAATAGAAAAGAAAGAAGAAAGGGAGGATGGTCATAAACAGAGAAAGTAAAGAGATGACAGATTCATTCATTCATTCATTCATTCATTCCACATAGGTTTATTGAGTGCTGGCTAAGGACCAAGCATTGTGATATGTGCTTTGGATTTGGGCAAGAGTAAGATAATCAGGGTGCCCAAGTCAAAAAGTCCAGAGTGTTTGGCGGGAGAGAGCAACACTTAAACAAATAATTGAACACATTATGTGATAGAAGTATGTATGAGTCTACGGGAGCCCAGCAGAGGGGAGGAATGAATTCTGTCTGAAGGATGCAGTTAGCGACATACACATGGGGACTGCTAGGTAACACACATTGTTCTTCCTTTCCAATTTATAAAGAGGTTTGCTTCACTAGAGATGTGTGCTCAGCTTAGAATTCTGCATTTCTGATTATAGAGAAACCAAAGATGGGGTTAAGAAAGGGACAATGATATTGAAAGTAAGCTCTTAAGAGTTAGGGGTGTTGTCTGATTTACCCCTATATTCCTGAGACCTAGCACCATGCAGAGAACATAGTAAGCCCTCAATAAATATTTGTTGTCTGGATGAACCACTGTTGAATAATGATTTATGAGCTTCAAAGAATTTTGCTTGAGGAAAGAGGACTAATAATAGGTAAGAAGTAAGCAATGTAAATGGGCTTCCCTGGTGCTCTAGTGGTAAAGAATCCACCTGCCAATGAAGGAGATGCAGGAGACCCAGTTTGGATTCCTGGGATGGGAAGATCCCCTGGAGGAGGGAATGGCAACCCGCTTCAGTATTCTTGCCTGGAGAATCCCATGGACAGAGGAGACTGGCGGTCTGTAGTCCACAGGGTTGCACAGAGTAGGACACAGTTGAAGCGACTTAGCACAGCACAGCAAGCAATGTAAGTGTATGGAGGATCGTGTAGAAGAACAGGGTAAGTGGAGGGCAGTATATGGGCAGGGACTCCGGGTGTCCAGGATGGAGGTAAAGGGCCCAGAAGGTTGTGTGTCCTCCGATGCTATCACCTGTTGTGATGGGTGACCTCTCTGAGGAGGATCAGAGGATGGGGCAGATCACTGGCTTCCTCTGAGAAGCAAGCTGTCCTGTCACATGCCTGCAGTTGTATTTGGTGAGCTGGGGAATGCCAGGAATGATGCCATTCATCGTTTGACTTCAAAGTTCAATATGGGAAGTGTTAGTTAACTCAGTCATACACGATTCTTTGAGACCCCATGGACTGTAGCCCACCAGGCTTCTCTGTCCATGGAATTCTCCAGGCAAGAATATTGGAGTAGGTTGCCATTCCCTTCTCCAAGGGATCTTCCTGACCCTGGGATCAAACCCAGGTCTCCCACATTGCAGGCAGATTCTTTACCATCTGAGCCACCAGGGAAGCCTTCAGTATGGGAGAAGCTAACAAGTCATTGGTGTGATGAAGTTTGAGGATTTCAATGGATTTCCTTCACATTTGTTTGTTCTTCGCTTCCTCTGATTATTTGAGCAGAGGCTGCTGTTATGGAAAACCAGGTAGTTTGAATATTCATTCTTGGGACTTAGGACTGGTTTTGTAAGAAATAGGTCTGCTACAAATGTGTAATTTGTAGATTATTTTCATCATAACAATGCCTTGTACATGTGGATGGTTCCTAGCTGCAAAGATTTTTCTGGTAATTACTTTTGATGCCTCTTCAAGACAATCCCATGAGGACATTAGAAAAGATGTGAGTGGCTCTATTTTACTAAAGAAGTCAAATAACTCACTCAGAATCACAGAACTGAGTTCTAGTAGAGCAAGGGCCCAGGATTTGTTGTTCCAGATGCAGAGACCTCCGTGTCCTCTTGGTTTCTCTTATGATAATGCCTGCCTCCTGTAGTGAACTGGGACCCAGCAGTGTCCTGGAATGGTCTGTCTTGGTATTCAAGAACTTTTTTCTCTATAGTGAAAAATGGAACCTGCCTGCCCCAGTTTCCAAGCCACCTCATGATTCGAAAAGCAATTGCTTTAACTCTGACAAAATTAGGCCACCTCCAACCTAAATGGAGCCCGTTTTCAGAGTAAGACCCTGCGTGGAGACAGCTCTTTCCTGGAAGGATAACAAAAGCATGCTTATGTGTGTATTTCACTTGATGGAAAGGAATCCCCAGTGAGACCATTTTTTCCCCCTGAATTCTCCCAAGTCCAGAATGTGTCCAAGTTTCCAAGATAATCTCAGAAGAGCCATTCATCTATGAAGATGGCCAAACTGTCTTCCAGCTCAGTAGACAGGGTCTGTTTGAGAGAAAGAAGGTGAGGGGGTGAGAATAGGGGTGTGGGAAGAGGGTGAGGGAAGCAGAGAGCAAAGGAGTAAGACGTGCAAGGAGAAAATGTGTGTGGACGAATGCTGACAGGGAAAGGAAGGAGACCAAGGGGCCAACCCTGACTCCGGGGTCCCATCTGCCAGGGACATTTACAGCTGATTCTTTTTAGAACCTGTCACGGTCTGCCTGGCAAGCTGTCACTTCTCATCACTTGGCTCTCACTGAGGATCTTTGTGTCTTCACTGTCATGAAGAGACCTGGCAACTGGCAGAGAATTTCCTGGGGTGCTACGTGATAGGCCATTATTTGCCTCTTATCATCTTAGTAGAGTAGTTATACCGCTGTCAGAGGTAATGGAGACCATGCCACTAAGAAAATTGGCTGTAATTTATTTATCAATTGTTTCTGCATACCACAAAAGCGGCCTTCTACTTTACAGTTGTGTCTAAGGTATTTGAGAGCCCCTGAAGTTCATGGTTTTCCGGTATTCTAAGTTCTACTTATGGCCTTTCCTGTATATGACACACAACACCACCCTTGTGGCTTGCAGGCCGTTTTCTTCTTTGCTTTCTTTAGTCACAAATCATCCTGAGGCATCCCTTAAGTGCATTTGTATTGTTAAGTGCACCGGCTTGATTTGGTGTTAATTCAATTTGAGTGCCCTTAATATCTTGTGGGGGTGATGCAATGCGGGCCGCCTGTACCTTGTAAAATCGGGTCCCAGGTCTGCCTGGGAGCAAAGCACCTTTCCCATAGCCATTTACCAAAGTTGCTGATAAAATTTTCATAAGGGAACCTTTTTAGTCTGACCCTATTGTGTTATTGTACCATTAAGTCTCGGAGAACTGAGCTGGCTTCTAGTGACAGCTTATCACGTTCTCCATTATTGCTGGCTGCCTGAAGAGCTAACGGGCTGGGTGCAGTGCAAGCTCCCTCCTCCCTCCCACTTCTGGTCCGTTCTGGGAAAAGCTTATGGGCCAGCATCTAGGGGCTAATGTGTGATTGTCTCTCTGTGGGTGCCAGAGAGCTGAGCTCTCTTTCTGATGAGCCTGGGAAAGCTTGAGAGGCCCTGACGGACTTGGTAGAGCCTTCGTGACAAGAAGGGGAGAAGAATGGGTTGAAACAGAATAAGAATTACAAAGCACTTTGCTTAAAAAGCAACCCGCCCCAGCGGTAGTGATATTGTTGACACCACTTTGACACATAGCTGGAAGTAGTGGATTGGGCCAGGATCTTTGGAAGGTTGGCATTAGAATTCTGACAACATGATTAACTCAAAAAAGAACTCCTAATGCTGGGATTTGGATGTACCTGGGTTTGCATCCAGCCTCATTCATTGGCTTACCTGCTCTGTGACCTTGATCATGTTTAGTCTTGGAGCTTCAGGGTTCCATCTGTGAAATGGGAATATCACGGTCAAGTCCATAGGCTTTTTGTGGTGATAACGTGAGCATGGAGTATGGCTGGCACTCACACAGCATGTCTTAGGGTTATCTTAGAATCTCAGAGGTCACAAGGTGAGAAATCTGGTTCACATGGTAAGGAAATTAGCTGGCTACCACAAGATGAAAAATGAAAGAGAAAAATCTAGAAATCTGGTCTCCAGACCCTCATCTAGGTGTCTTTCCATTCTTCCCTTATCTACCCGATGCTGTCCACGACATCAGAAACTTGGTTGGATTTGGGGTGCAAGAGGCCACATTCCACTTCCCTAATGATGGTATTTCTTAACAGTAGTCTAAACTGCTTTTCAGACTTTCTGCTTGTCTTGGTGGAAATGGCTTGAGTCTGCCTAACCGTGTGAGCCTAGGCCCTGCTTGTCTCTGCTGCTCTGGCTGAAAAATCTCAGTGGTCTGAGAAAAGAAATGGAAGGTGCTCTTTCAAAAGAACATTTTTTTCCGTTTATTTTTATTTCAAAAGAACATTTAAAAATCATTCTTATAAAAGCAATATATGTTTACTGTGGAAATGAGAAAATCTAGGTAAAATATGGAAACTCTAGTGAAAGAAAAAAACCCACCTGTAACCCTAGGGTGCTGCCCTGTGTTTCCTTTCAGGCTCCTTTCCATGCCCACACACATGCTAGCTTGTTTAGGCCCTTGCCCGCTGCAGGATATTTTAGGCATTAAAAGTGCAGTCTGGCTCCACAGGCAGATCATTTAACTTTTCCACTATTGTTTCCTCGTCCATAAACTAGGGCTTCCTCAGAGGGTGGATTAGAGACGTAAATGAGCTCGTCCACCTGACACAGTACGGAGCACACAGGAAGCCCTGCCGAGGTTTTCCTTAGGATGATTATTATTCAGTGTAAATCTGGGATTACTGTATAATCTGCTGGAAATACGGCTCTTATGGAGGCCGTTTCTTCTTTGCTCACCCCCAGTTGCTCAACTCTTATGCTTTCTTAAACTGCTCACCCAGACAGGGTCTCAGGGTCAGACTGACCCTGCCCTTCCCCTGCTGAATGGTGATAATCATGTGTTCATCTTCCTGAAGGGTTAACGCACGAATTCTCACAACTTGACTCCTGGTGGGCGTATTAGACCCACTTTATAGGAGGGAGATCTAAGATGGAGCAGGCATTGAAGTGGCTGTATGAGGTCTCCAAGCAGATGAGGTGGGTGTCCTGGTTGCCGAGAAACGAACAGGGCCACCCATAGGAGTGGTTGGGCTACTCCTGGGCTTAGGATTTGCCTTTATCACAATGGAGATGAGGCTTAGATGGTACAAGGAGGAAGGCTGAAATCACAAGAAGACAAGTTCTTGTAAATGAATATCTCATGGAAAAGCTCTGAGAGTCTCGTTGATGTGTGTTTGTGTGTGCGTACGTGTGTGTCATCTTTTTGGTGTTTTAAAGCATCCTTTCCTGGGATTCAAAGATTCTGAGAGCGAAAAATGATCATTTTAAGCCAGACTGGGCAAGATAGGATCATAAATCAGGAAGGATGATCAGGGTCCGGCTGTGTGTGTGTGTGTGTGTGTGTGTGTGTGTGTGTATGTATAGCACATACACAGAGAAGGCGCCAGTGTGCAAGCCTCTTGGGGTGAGTGGGAGGAGCGGACATGGGCCTGCAGAAGGGAGCTGGTTTTGATGAAATATTGGCTAACGCTTGGGGCACCGAAGAAGAAGAGGCTCTGGTCAGGGAACTGCGCTGCATTAGAATTTATAATAGATTAGTTTATCTGCCCCTTGATCTTCAAGGGTATTCGGGGAGCTGAGGATGAAGCATGTCTGCCTTGATTTTCACAGTGAGAGGAAACCTCTGGAACAGAATTCCCAGCTTCTCCCTCTGCACAGCCCAAGGCGGTGAGAGCTTGCTATTCACACCCCCGCTCAGGTCATTTGGAGGAGGCTGATGGTGCCCAGGAATGCCGACATACTTCACAACATCACACAAGAAAGAGCCCACTCAGATTCCTAAGGGGAGCTGCTGTTGGTCCATCCGGGTTTCGAGTGCAGCACTGGATGTGATGGCCCCTGCTCCCCCTCCCGCTGCAGAAGTTTGCAATCCATATTCATCTTCACTGTCCACAGGACTCCCTTCTCTCCATCTGTCTGTCTGTCTGTCTGCCTCTTTCTTCCTCGCTTACTTTCATGAAAAGGGGAGCCTACTAGGGTGTTTCAGATGCTCTGCTTTAAACGCCAGTGAGCTGAAGCGGCCAGAAAAGAAAGAGCGAGAGGTGTGGTTTGATGTCTCGGGGTGCTGGCGAGATGATTCTTATAACATGAGCCCCTTGGGGTCCTCGGTTAAATCCCAACCTAGCACCACCCCACCCCCAACCCTGGCTGAACTGGAACTCTGAAGTCCAGCCAAGGAGCATTGCTGGTGCTCCCCTGGCAAACAATTGGAGGGTAAGAGGCAAAGGCCAGGGGAGGGGTGATTCTTTCACTGGAAAAATTACCTGCTGGGAAAGAAGGAATTGTATGATGTGTGTGGTGAGAAGTCCAGTCAGGAAGGACCTGGCTGTTGCATTACAAGGCCACTTTCGGAAGCCAGAGGGACTTTTTATTGCCAGAGAGGCCTGCAGGTTCCAGCTAAAGTGGCTGTGTCAAGTCTTTGGGAGGGCATGGTGATGAGGAGCTGTGAGCCAGGGCTCTGGATGCCAGGTTGGGAATGAGGGGGGGCAGAAGCTGAGGAGGGGGCTTCACTGTCTTCAGACTCACTCTCCTAAGGCAGGAGGGAGACCCAGCGGAGAGAGGGGCTGCCTGCTTCCCGGCTAGCCAAGGGCAGTGCACCCTCCATTGCCCCCACCTTAGGCTTTGTTTGACATCCCCTGTGTTTGGCCACACTCTCTCCACCCCCAGCTTCTTAAAACCTCCCCCTCTCTCACTGGACCGTCTCTCTGCTTCTCTCTTTCTATGGAAGTTGCATAACCATCTTTCATTGAGGGCAGCCCCTTCCCCTCAGGCTTCCTTCACGTAGGTATGGGTGCAGAGACTTTGGGGCACCTGACCCAGGTCTGGCCAGGTGACCCAGTGAACCAAGATGGTCCAGTCAGAAGCAAACCTGGAACTTCTGTTGGAAACTTCAGTTGGAACTTTGGGGATGGAGAAGTTCTCTTTTATCTTGGTTGATGAGATGAGAGGATAAAAGCCTGGCTTCCAGGGAGGCCCATCAGGACTGGAAAATCTGTGTGAAAGTGAAGCCACTGGAAAGAGAAGAAGAGTGAAGAGGTGTTTAGAGATGAGTTCCTAATGGCATCCTTTGAGCACTAGGATCTGATCTTACTGGAAGGCAGAGTCTATACCTGGACTCTTCAGTTTTACCAGCCAATACATTTCCTCCCCTTCCCCCTTTCTTGTTCAAATTTTTCCTGCTACTTACAATTAAAAATGTTATGTCTGTATGTTAGGTGGATATGCTTTTCTGTTTCCTGCATGGGACCCCCTTTCTCCCTTTCTACTCCTCATCTGTGACTATCTCCCAAAGTTGAGTGCTTAGCTTGCTCTTTTTCCTGACTCACTCAGGCTTTCCATGCTCTCTGTGGTATCAACTGTGTGTGACCCCCGTGAGAGTGATTCTGACTGCCACATTTGTGTTTCTACCTTAGATCTTATTCCTTGTATAACACATTTCCACATGGGTGTCATACACATGGTCACGCACAGCTAGCTGAAGTCAATATGTTACTCCTGATCCTTGGGAATGGTGAGGGGCCCCCTTTTCACGTTTCTCCTCTTCAGCCTGGGCATCTGCTTCCTCTAGTTCAAAGTCAGGATTATTTTTGATTCCTTCTTTTCCTCTTTTCTGCCCTGTATTGCATTATCCATTAAGCCTCAAGAATTTCTCTCGCGTATGTTGTTTTCCTTCATCTACTGCCATCCCCTGGTCTAAGATCTCATCGCGATGACCTCAAAAGCCTCTTACCTGGCTTTCAAACTGTCCCATCTATGTAGCACCCTCCGGCGTATTTTTAACTTCCTCAAATACCTCTCTCACTTCACAGCTTACCTGGGAATGTTGGATTTCTCACTGTTGGGCATCTTGGTGTCCCTTAGATATTGGCATTCGTGAGGTGTGAGAAGTCACAGAAACATCTTTCTGGAATACTAATTTAATCTGAAATCTTTCTTGGGGTGTAGAAAGTTAAGTGTTTTCATGAGAAAGTAATTAAAAATGTTTTTATATTAAAACAGATTGATATTGGGTTTCCCAGGTGGTGCTAGTGGTAAAGAACTCGCCTGCCAAGGCAGGAGGTGTAAGAGACGCGGGTTTGATCCCTGGGTCAAGAAGGGGGCATGGCAACCCACTCCAGTATTCTTTCCTGGAGAATCCCATGGAAAGGGGAGCCTGGTGGTCTGCAGTCCATAGGGTTGCAAAGAGTCAAACATGATTAAAGTGACTTAGCTTGTCCACACAGATTGATCTCATATAAAGAAAAACACAAAATGCATATAAATTTTAAAGATTAAATATTGATTTCAAAGAAGTTATGAGATTGTAGAAGTCTGCTTCCAGCCACCACCCGAGAGCCCTGGGGTTCCTTTTCCTATGCCATTGGGAAGAAAGTTTGGAGAAGCACTGACATGTTGAGTCAGGTCTCACATCCTCAATTTGGTGTCTACCTCAACTGCCCCTGTCTTTCCTACGCTCCTCCTTGTCTCTCATCATTTCTTGGAGGTAGTTGGCTTTCCTAGTTGTTCTTTGAACTCTGTACCCTCATTCCCAACTTTGTTTCTTGTCACTGTCTCCTTTCTCCAGTGATTTCCCCTTTCTTTTTCATCAGCCTAAATCATCTACCTCTTTCAGCCTTAATCACCAGCTCACAACGGTTTCTCCCTTCACATACCCTTGTAGCCTTTGGCAGTCCAGATCAATAAATGGATTATGTACTGGCCAAGAGTCACTAGCCTGATCAAAACCCTGACAAGTCTCCCTATTATCTGGCTGTGGGATAAAGTCCGGATTCCTTGGCATGGCTTACTGGCTCTAGGCTGAGCTGGTCCCTGCCTGATGCTTCAGTCTCATCTCCCCGGTGACTTCTTCTGATCTTTGCCATCCAGACTTCAAGAACCATTTAGTGCACCTATAGCACAGTGGCCACTCTCCCCTTTATCTTAGCCCTCTTCATCCCCTTCTCCTTATCTTGTCTTTATCCTTTACAGAAAATATTGAAGAGAGTGAGGTACAAAGAATGGAGCTAGAGAGGGACCACATCATGTAGGGCCTCACAAGCCCTGATACTGAACTTTATTCTGAGGACAGTAGGAAAACACCAGTTGCTCTAAGTATAAATGTGACTACTTGGTTTATGCTTTTTTGTGCGGGGAGGGTGTTGCCTTGTTTTCTATTTCTCCCATTTTTATCATTATTACTTTATATATATTGAATCTATATTGTGAAGTTCATATATCCCAATGATGGTTATATTTAGTTCTTCTTTCCTGTTCTTCATATGCTCTTTTTTGTCTTAAATTCTGTTGTCAGATATTGAAAGTGATGCTATGACTTTCTTTGATTCATATTTTCCCTGAATATTTTTTCATCCTTTCATCTTTCTGTTTTCTTTTAATTTTTCTCACAAACCACATATTGTTGAATTATATGCAAAAAATTTAGCTAATCTGAGAGTCTCTGTCTCCCCTATACTTAAATCTACTTATCCCCACAACTGTCTCAGATCTATCTCTATTCCATCCACCTATCATCTATTATTGATCATCTATCATCTGTCTATAATCTTACCCTGAACAAGTTGAATGTGTTAACATATCCTTATTCTTTTTGCTGTCCATTCCTTTCTCCCATTCCCTTGTTGATATTGTTTGAAACTTTTGTTCTGAGTTCTTATCAATACACTTATTTATTTTTATTTGTTTCTTAATTTTTTAGATAGCAAAAATTCTAGTAATTATTTGAATTTCTTTATTCTCCATATTTCTTTTAGTAATCGCCTGAATTTATTTCTTACCTGAGTTGTCTAAATAGTTTGTTGTGTAGCAAGCCTGCCTAAAGCCTTGTATGCTTGAGAATATATCTATTGAGCTCCCAGATTTAAATGATAATTTGCCTGAATATAACATTCTACTATAAAACTCCTTTTTTTCCCCTTTAGTAACAGGTGTCTGGTTATCTGTATTGGTAGAGGGGCTCTAGATTGATGGAGCTCCTAGAAAAGGGGGTCAGAGATGAGTTCCAAGGCAGAGTATCCAAGTCCCCCAGAACTACAGCATCTTACCCCAATTTTTTGCCCCTTCACAGGCCACAACTCTGGCCAGAATCCTCTTCTCAATGTTCTGAGAAAGTACCCTTGGAAGGAAGTGATCACTGTGGATAAGCTTTTCAAACTCTGGGTGGCAACCCATTAATGGGTCATGAACAGTTTTAGCGAGTCAGCCAGTGGAGGTATGGGGAGGAGGAGGGAAGAGAGAGGAGGAATAACAAGAAGAACAGAACATGAAGAACAAGGAGGAAAATGAGGAGTAGGAGGAGCAGATGGAGGAGGAAGGAGAAGGGGTGGAGAGGGAGAAAAAAATAGAATGGAATAGAACAAAACAGGTTGAAAAAAAGTGGAGGGCATCCCAATAGTAAGCACATTCTTCTGTGAAAATTTTCTTTCATTTATTCAGGGCTATATGTGTACTGAGTCAGCACATGAAATGTGTTCTCTTATTGTGAGTGGAAGTCAAATTTGAAGAGCACAGCTCTTGAAGTGACCCACCAACCTTGAGGTGAGGGGGCATGGGGGCAGTGGTTTGGTGGTTTACTCGCTCGATCGTGTCCAGATATTGTGACATCATGGGTGGTAGCCCGCCAGGCTCCTCTGTCCATGGAATTTCCCGGGCAAGAACACTAGAAAGGGTTGCCATTTCCTTCTCTAAGGAATCTTCCCTTCCCAGGGATTGAACCCAGGTCTCCTACATCACAGGAGGAGTCTTTACTGACTGGGCCATCAGCAGAGGAGTGAATGCTGAAGACTGGCTGACCAACCCATCAGTTCGTCACTCCATAGGGTGTTGCATTGTCCCTGTTTTACCCTTGTCCCACCAACCATCTGGCTAATGTCATTGTCTTCTTTTCCACAGTAAGGCAGGAGATTATCTGAGGGTAATGGCAAGGGCAGAACTTGGGAGCTTCTTTTATCACTTTGCTCATCCCTGCTGCATCATACCTGCTGTCCCTACCCACGTTCAGTCTACCAAGGGCTTCCCCACAGTTTTATGTTAGCTCTCCAAGTCCAGTCTTGCTGCTTCTTTCTGTAGTTCTTCCAGGTTGGTTGTGTGGGAGGGAGCCAGCTTCTCAGGCTGGTTTTCATGCTGTCAGAAAGCAGAAACCTTATTTGCAATCTGACACAGGTCCCATACCCTGTTCTTCTGTATCTTTACCTTTGGCAGCCTTCATCCTCTTTCCATGCCACCCCAGGCCCTCCCATTTCATAAATCCTCCTGCTTCATTCTCTTCCTTCCCCCATGCACTATCTATTTTGACTTTTGCCTTTGCCTGTGATTACTGGAAACCTCAGGCCCCAGCCAGCAGGGAGATTTATAGCTAAACAATTATGCTGTTGAAACCCTGACAAGTCTACCCTGGTTAATGGCTTTGAAAATATGGGAGAGGTGTGAACAACTAAGTCTATGAGGCTCCATGTTGTGGGCCTACAAAGATAGACTTGTAGGACCTATTTACTTTAATGGGAATTGTTCATTTTCTCTTCCCCTTACATTAGTGTTCCAAATGCTGGTCTCACTCAATATGGATTCATTACCTAGAGAATGGCTTGGATATTTGGATAATCATCTTCTAAATAGTTTCTTTTTTCCCTTTCCTATTATGATTTTTGGAGCTTGGCCAACAACAATGCAACAGGCAAGCAACAGACTGAGGGAAAAAGCAAACAGTGCTGGGTTATATTAGTAAATTATCGTCTATTAGATGCAGGTGGGATTCCTCAACTTCCCAGCCTGGCAGAAAGCTTTTAATAAAGCAGCATGAGAAGGGAAGAGCTGCTTTTGAGGTGGTGTCACGGAATCTGGGGAGGAAAGGATCAGGCAGGAGAGTTCAGTGGTCAAAGACAAGACTCTGTGCTGCTGGAAAAGTGGGTACCTAGGGGCAAGCCATCACGGGCATCCTGAAGAACTGGGCCTCTGCCTTATCAGGGGAAGCAAATGACTGATCTGACCCGTCATTCCCTTGGAGCAGTTGTACCTGCACACCTTTTATGTGACTTCCTGGTAGGGAGGTATACTTTCCTGCCCTTTGACTTTAGAGTGGGCCAAGTGATCTGCCTTGGCCAATGGGAGGTTTGCGGATATGATGTGAGCCCGAGTTTGAAATACACATGTGAGATGGGACTTGCCATCTTGTGCTCCTACTTTCACCATGGAAAGGACACGCCTCAAGAAAGTGCTCTTCCAGTGAAGACGAGAGACGTGGGGGAGCTCAAAACCCAGCCCACAGGTTGGAACCAAGCCCAGCCACACTCAGCCTCCATCACTAGCCAAATCCCTGTCATCTCATAGATGTACAAGTCAAAAATAAGAGCTTTTTGCTGATTGCTGCCGAGATTTTTGTGGTTGTTTGTTATGAAGCACATCTCACAGATGTACCCAGCAGGGCTGCCCTGGGACACAGTGGGGAGGCACACTCTGCTCTTCACTGAGTTGGTATAAGAAGTGGAGGTGGTTTTAGAACCCTGGAAAAGTCTAAGCTGTTGCTTTCTATGGCAAGATGACCCATGCAGATGGCAGTGCCATTTTCCCCACAGAATGGGTCTGGAAAGGAGTGCAGAGACACAGTTTCCAGAACTTTCTGAGACAGAGGAAGAGTTGAGAGGGCAGTTCTGTAAAGGAGCAGGAATACAGCATTTCAAAATGATGCTTCAAATGGGAGGCTGAAGTCCTTTGTGTGATCTGCATGTAGTTTGTGCCAAGACAAAAAAAAAGTGCTGAGAGGTTTTATGGCCATGGTTTTATGGTTTTAATTCAACGCTGGAAGTTTCAAAAGGTTTTATTTGACTGATACTTGGTCTCAATCTTCAACACTTAACACAGTACTAAACAAATAGAAGATGCTCAGTCAGTTGACTTATAATTGATAGATTATCAGGAAACTTAAACCTAATCACAGCACTGCCATTAATTAATTACATGACCCCAGACTAAAAGCTTAACCTCTCAGTTCCCTCATGTGGAAATGAGCATGATGTTATTTGATGTCCATAGTCTCCATGATGATAGTTGGGAGGATAAAATGACATGAAGATGAAAAAAGTCTGCAGTGCTCCAGAAGTGATAGACTATTATTCTCCCATAGGCACTGGTGTATTGGGTGCTTGTCACTTGTAGAGCAAAATGGAGACTGAAGCAAGAATACAGCCTTGAAGGGGTCAGAAGGTGCTACTTCCCTTTGCTATCTGTACAGGAAAATGAATAAAGGAAATAACAATAATATTTCCCAGTCTTTTTACTACTGTAATTTGTGAGACCAAGTCAGGTCTCTGGGTTGAGAAATCAAGCTTTTTATTGCACCTTAAATTGCGTGGTGTGAGCCCTGATTTGACCTATAATTGTTTTTTAAAAACATTTCCTCAATCAACTACATTGGAGGATTGAACTAGCAGCATCTCTGATCACAGGCCCTCTGACCTCTTTTTAAAGCTCCATGGTGACATTGGTAGTCATGTACGTGAGAGTTGGACCATAAAGAAGGCTGAGCACCTTAAGAATTGATGCTTTCAAATTATGCTGGAGAAGACTCTTGAGAGTCCCTTGGACTCTCAAGGAGATCAAACCCAGCATTCCTAAAGGAAATCAACCCTGAGTATTCATTGGAAAGACTGATGTGGAAGCTCTAATACTTAGGCCACCTGATATGAAGAGCTGACTTATTGGAAAAGACCCTGATGCTGGGAAAGATTGAGGGCAGGAGGAGAAGGTGGTGACAGAGGATAAGTTGGTTGGATGGTATCATAGACCTTATGGGCATGAGTCTGAGCAAACTCCAGGAGATAGTGAAGGACAGGGAGACCTGGTGTGCTGCAGTCCATGGGGTTTCAAAGAGTCAGACATAACTGAGCAACTGAACAACAACAAGAAGTGACATAGGTATGGTTTGAACTGTGTCCCTCCAAATTCATGTGGTAAAGTCCTAATTCCCAGTATCTCTTGAAGTGACCATGTTTGGATATAGGGTCTTTACAGAGATAAATTGCAAATAACCAAAATAGACTTCTGTGACCACCTTACTTAAAATAGAAGCACCCTCACCACACACGTATTTCCTATTTCCCTTCCCCACTTTACTCTTAACACCTGTATCTGCATGCTTTAGCTTGTTGATTATATAGTGCCTAAATCCCTGTACTGGACTGCAGACTCCATGAGGGCAGGAATTGGGTCAGGAAACTGCTTTATTTTGTGCACCTAGAATAGTGCCTGGTACAGAGTTGCCATTCAGTGATGTGTTTGTTAAATAAATAGATCGGTGTTTGACATACGGTGCACTGATAAGGTACAGTGTTGTATCATCAGAAATTGTACCATAATGTTCAACCCTGATTCATCCTTAGTGATATGAGAGTGATAAAAATGACAAGTAAGAAATCAGTTTTCTAAGGTATATATAGTAGGAGATCCTAATTATATAAATATATGTTTCCAGAAAGAAATAAACCAAGATATTAATAGTTATCTCTGGTGTGACTTCACTGGTGGCTCAGGCAGTAAAGAGTCTGCCTGCAATGCAGGAGACCCGGGTTCGATCCCTGAGTTGGAAAGATCACCTGGAGAAGGAAATGGCAACCCACTCCAGTATTCTTGCCTGGAGAATCCCTTGGACAGAGAATCTTGGGTGGGATACAGCCCCTGGCGTTGCAAAGAGTCAGACATGACTAAGCAAATAAGCCCAGCACAAAGATAAACAAGTTAAAATGAAGTCATTGCTGTGAACCCTAGTTTAGTATGACTGGTATCTCCATAGAAAAAGAAAATATGGAATCAGACATTCACACAGGGAGAACTCAATGTGAAGATGAAAGCAGAGGCCAGGGCAATTCTTCTAAAAGTCAAGGAACCCCAAAAATTACCAGTGGTCTACCAGAAGCTAGGAAAGAGGCATGGAACAGATTCTCACAGCCTTCAGAAGGAGTCAACCTTGCCAACACCTTGATTCAGACTTGTAGCCTCCAGAACTGCAAGACAATGAATTTCTGTGATTCAAGTCACCCAGTTTGTGGTATTTTTTTTAGAGTAGTCTTAGCAAACCAATACACATAGAATTTCTGTTTGTGAAAAAACTGGTTCTTTGTATTGATAGCAAAGATATCTACAGTGCTTACGATTTACCAGGCAAGGTTCTAAGTACTTTACTTATGACTTATGTATTCCTCATCAGAAGTCTCTGAGGTAGGGGCTCCTAGTATCCTCGTTTTGCTGATGAGGAAACTGAAGCAACCAGGTGATTTAGCAACCTGCTGAGGGTTAGAGTTAGTATGTGGCAGAACCAGGTATGAACCCAGGCTGACTGGCTCCAGAGCGTGTCCTTTTGCTTTCCAGGAATGTGAGATAGGACATTAATGGTGTCCACTTGTTCGTGTAGAGATCCCAAATCTGCTGCCTCGGTCTTTGCTCTTAGAGTAAGGGAACAACTTTATTTCCAACTCTAAATGATGCTTTTCCTCCTACATTTATGATATAGTTTCCCAAACTTTCCCCCTTGCCTTCTCCTCTGAATATCCCCTACTTTGTCAACATTGTTGTTCATTTACCTCAGTTATCCAGGATCCCAAACGTGGTCTGATCCAGTTGGAAAATGGTAGAGTTATCACCTGCCATGATCTAAATATTATATTGATTTTTTTAGTAGTTGCATTACCCTAATGATCACATATTAAATCATGGTCAACTGACAGACCTGGTTAAAACTCATAGCTCTAAAGCTGGTGTTATCCTGTCTGTACAGTTTATTCTTTCAGCCAAAGTAATGGACTTTGCATTTGTCCCTGATGTTTTTTCCCCCAACATTTACACTGTCAAAATTATTTGAATCTTGATTCTATAATTCATGGCCATTTACAATTTTATAGTAGATTTCTTTGTTGGAATATATTATGGGCAGCTTGTCTTCTGGAACATTCTATCCTTTCTACCTAATTCAAGATGACATAGCCAAACAGTTACTTTCGTCTTAACGAAATGACAATTTCAGGCAAATGTGTGTGTAAGTGTGTGTATATTTATGTTGGTATGTACTGTATTACAGTTTTTAAAAATTTGGTTTGCTCATAATTTTCTTTGATTTTTTAAGCTCCCTAAGTGTCTCCTACCTTTTTTTCTCTAACTTTAAAATAGAAATATTGAAGCATGTTTAGATGAAGAGGCCATACCTTGTTCTAGGCTTGATCTCCCCAAGGTGAGCACTATTCTGTGACCTTCCTATGTTCATGCAGCAAGTCATGAAATCCAATCTGCTCACCTTTGGGGAGTTCTTGGAAGATCCTCTTTTATAAGAAACATTATTTTCCACCCCGAGAGAGAAAGGAGGGCTAAGCAAGTATTCTTAGCAGTTCACCAAACACTCTGGAATTACCTTCACATTTTCAGTTTCAAGCCCGTATCTAAAAGACATACTGATTCCCAAAGCCATACCAGCTTCCTTCTTTTCCATGGTAGGTAACTTTTGTCTTCTTGGGCTTTTCTCCTGCTACCTTGCTACATTTATCCATTCTGCTGCTTGCTATCCTAAACCAGTAGCTGCTATTTCTGTTCTGCTGATATGGGGAATGTCTTTGTTTCTACTGATTTTATGGCTCTTATACTAGGCTCTGATAAAGTTTCATCAGTGTATTTAAGTTTCTTTGCAGCCCTCTCTCTTAAGGAATGCAGAATCTGTTTTTCTGAGGCTAGGTGGAAACACATGGGTTTTTAATTAGAAATACCCCTTCTTACTGACAGTGGACCACTGTTCCACATAAATTCCAGACACACCATCAGAGGTCAAATTCTTACCACTTGTGGTAAGGTAAGCTCATTGGGTTCTAAAGTGGACATTGTCAATTGTTTACTAACATCCATTATCTTTCTTCTTTCTTAACAAAATCCTTATTTTCTTCTTGGTATTCGACCTCTGTACCCAACTCAGCCTTGTAACTCAAGGGAGGTTTTTTCAGTCTTTCATTTCAGGGATGGGTCTTGATTGGTCTAAGTCAGTCCTTACCACCCCATCTCCTTTGCTGGTCATTATCCCTGAAGCCAGGGATAGGACAGTTCATACCTTGATGGTTCCCTGGCAACTACTGGTCCATTGGGTAGTTGAGACTCCCTGGGACTCCCGTTGACCAAATAAGACTGAAGAAAAGAATTTTTAGTTCACAGTTGGGGGAGAGTTTTTGTCTTTTGCTCACTGAACATGAATAAGGAAAAATGTAACCCTCTATGCTGCTGAGAGCTAACTTGTAATCATGAAGGAAGTCGGCTTGAAGACAAAGCCAACAAGTGCCAGAAGAACAGACTAAGGGAACTTCAGAGGTTCAGAGTCTGGGCCATGATGTGCCCTGCCTTCCTGATATGTGGGGTAACACCTTCTTCTTTCATTGTTTATACCCATTCTAGTCAAACATGTTCAAATTAATGCAGCATCTTAAGGAAACGGGAGTCTTATGTTCTTGCAGGTTTGGTAGAATTCCTGAGGTGGGCTTGCATCCAGGGGAAACCCAGCTTTTAAATAGTAAACTGTCAACTTTGTTTGTATAGTGCAATTGAAATATTTGTTTCTTATGGATTAGCTTTTTTTTAACATGACAGAGATGCTCACTGGACCCTCAAATAAATTCGTCTCCATTGATCCAGTGTCTTATCCCAATTATTCTCAGCTTCCCAGGTGGTGCTAGTGGTAAAGAACCTGTCTACCAATGCAAGAGACATAAGAGACACAGGTTTGATCCCTGGGTCGGGAAGATCCCCTGGAGGAGGGCATGGCAACCCAGTCCAGTATTCTTGCTTAGAGAATCCCATGGATAGAGGAGCCTGGTGGGCTACAGTCCATAGGTTCACAAAGAGTTGGACACGACTGAAGCGACTTAGTGCATAGCGTGCATAGGGTGGTGATGATCATGTCTGATCATACCTTATAAATGAAACATAAGTATAAGAACCTTAAAAACCTTAAAAAATCTGATGTTGATTTTATAAAGCTATATAAATTATGTTGAAGAAGGGAGACATTTAGTTCATGCATGACTTAAAAAAAAGAAAAAGTTCACTGTGACTGTCCATTCCAAGATGCCTGCTCTTAGGAAAGGTACTTGGTATCTTCCTAACAAAAATGTAAATACTCTTTCCAGCATGTCATATCTCTGGTAGCTTGGAGAACTTGAAGAAAGAAGGGTTTTATGTGGTAACATGATTATTTCCAGCATTTATAATCAAATAGCTTATAAGGAAGTGAATTATATATGGTCCAAGTTGGTTTGAGGCAGAATAAATTCATTCACATCTTCATGCTAGGTATGATGTGTTTTTAAGTTTTAGATGTTCAGTCTCTTTTTGTGACAGCCTCACTTTAATGTCTCAGGTTTCCTGAATACCAAACTCTCTTTGGCTGATGTAAACTTTTATTAGTGTTTCTGACCTAATAATTTGCTTTTTTAGGGCAAAGATATACCTGGTTTCATTTCAAGTAACCAATAACCTCTAGTTTATCTTTTAGTTGAACTTATATATTTGTGTAGTGTGCGCGCGTGTGTGTGTGTGTGTATGTGTGCATGTGCTTTTGTATGTCTCCTTATGGACACACATGCCTGAGCTTTTTATAAACCAGTAGCAAACAACTTAAGAGATGTGGTCATATAGAATGGACTGAGCATCCTTTTCTTGAGTGAGAGATAATAAATCATTCTTCTCAGGTGGAATCTTTTATTTATGCTTTGGGATTCCATTTTATCGAGAAAGCTTTGGTTTTCCTTTTTGGCTTTGTCTAAGCTCCACTTTAGTAAGTAATTCCAATCAAGCTGACATTTATTAGTGAGGACATGGTCCACTCCAATCTCATACTCACAGTCCAGCTGTTGCCATAACAACTTTCCTCTAGACTTCCCTATTTGTAAGTATGTGTGTATAATGGCAGTGCTGTGTGGTTGCAGATTTGCTGTTTGTTAGTAGAATAAAATCACCATCTACTCCTATGCCTTAGGAATCAGTAAGCAAGGGTTTTTTTGTCATTGAAAGAGTTTTAGCTTAAAATTTGAGCAATTGAATAGTATTACCATAAACTGGAATACAAGATTTTACTTATGGGTTGTACGCTGAGAATATTTCTGTTTTCTAAGACATTTCACACTCATGGTTTTATCCTCACAATAATCATGGGGGTCTGAAAGGTACATGTGCATCCTGCCATCATCACTGTTTTATAGTTGAAGAAAATCAAATCAGAGCAAAGTGATTTTTCCCAAGGACACTCAGTTAAAAATTGGCCAGTCCTGAGATTCAAACTCAGAGCTTCTAAATTCCACTATGGTTTTGCCACAGGAAGAAACAAAGGTTGAAACAGTACTCTGAGGTCCTTCCAAATTATTGTCTGTTGTTCTTGTGTGTGTGTGTGCGTGTGTCTCTGTGTGTCTGTGTGTGTGTATGTGTGCACCATCTCAGAAGGTAAGAGTCGCCTGTGTTATTCTTGACATTAATTTTCTGAGATATCCCAAGGAGATTTTAAATAACTTACTTAGTTGGAAAATAGAGCTGTTTATTTGGGTGCTCTGACTGGTGTGCCAGTTAAATCATTTCTGGTTCTAGAAAGATAGAGCTTCATATTCCTTTATTTCTTAGAGATCCAGAAATTCAGATTCCCTGGGGATGGAACCTCTTTAGCTTCAGGGTTTTATAATAATCAAATTTATTTATTTTAATGGCAACCCACTCCAGTATTCTTGCCTGGAAAATTCTATGGACTGAGGAGCCTGGTTTGTTACAGTACATGGGGTCACAAAGAGCTGAACATGTCTGAACAACTAACACTTTCACACTTTATTTATTTATTTTTAATTGAAGGATAATTGCTTTCCAATATTGTTTTGATTTCAGGTTTTGAAAGGATTTGAGTTGTTAGATCCCCTATGGAAGAGTTTAAAACTTTTAGTGCTCTTTCTACATGTAAAAGATAGTATTTTGTCCTGATTGTCACATCTCCTGGAGTTCTCTCTATGATTTCAAAAATTCATAAAGTGAATTTTTTGAGTGTCTGTATATGCTGGCAGTGCTCAGCGCCTCCCTTTAGTGATCTCAGTTTTCTGATTTACAGAGACTGTATTCTGAAGCAAACAGTTGATTTTGCTGAAACTAGTGATAAACTAAAGAGACCGAAACATTGTTTTTCTCTCCAGTTACTCTGCTCCTACAGACTATACCATTGAGTTAATGTTGGACACAGGTGGTTCCTTTTAAACCTGAATCAATATGTTCTAGAAGTTGTGCTATTAATTTCTGCAATCTGTATAACAGGATGCTTAAAGTAAAGGCTATTTCTTTAAAATGGGGAAGGAATAGTTTTGGAGGCTGGGCACCATTTTTTCTTAACTCTGATGAACATCAGAAGGGGTCTTTGAGACTGGGAATGAGCCCGCTGAGCTGGAAGGCAGGCTGTCGGCGCAAGGTAGAGGAAGGAAGGACATAGCTTATGTGCTTCTTTGTCCTCTTCTTGATCTAGACTCCCTCCTAAAGTGATTTTGTCCTATCTCAATGGCTTGCTGCATTTTTCAGAGCTTGTTCAGGGAGACAGAAACCACTCTAGGGAATTCCCTGGAGGCTCAGTGGTTAGGACTGTCTGCTTCCAGTGCAGCAGATCTTGGGTTGGAGTCTAAGTTGGGGAACTAAGATCCTGTATGCCTTGCAGAGTGGTCAGAAAAAAGAAAAGAAAAGAAAAGTATTATAAACAGTAATGACTTGAATTCAGAGAATTAGAGGCAAGCAAAACCGTTTGAAGGGCTGTGGAGCTAAGGTCAGGGAAACTCCCAGTGCTGATTTCAGCTGCTGGCAGCGCTGGAGTGGGTCATTCTGGAAAGTTTCCTCAGAAGTCACTGTGAACTTCAAGTCTCCAGGAGCAGGTGATTCTCCAGAGCTTGCCTGGAAACCCCTGCCATATATACTGACGTGTCTGCCTGGAAATCTTTCTGGAAAACTCTAGCTTCCAAACTTTGTGCAAGGGCCTCTGAGAGGAGACCCTAAGCCACAACCACAGAGGGGAAGACTTCTAAGAAATGTGTTTCTGGCTCTCCCATGCCCTGTGATACAGAGGAGAGTGTAGCAGGAGGTGGTGCTGATGCTGAGTTATCAGCTGACAACCAAGGACATTGCCTATATCCATTTTAAAGACCATTATTTTCAGTCCATATCATGTGAAAAACAGTTACTATATGAGAATGTGCAAGTCTGAGGCTCCATGATGATCACAAATGTGAATGAATTTGGTAGCCTTTATCCTCTTAAAAGTTGTTCTTTTAGCAAAAAAGTAGGGAAATAAAAAAGAAGAAATTAGAGAATCAATGATAGCCTCACTTTGATCTTTGTCTCTGTCCCCAAAGCGAACAACCTCACTAACCAGCGACAGTAATTTTTAAAACTTTCATATGAATCATTACAATTGGGGCTTTCCTGGTGTCTCAGTTGGTAAAGAATCTGCCTGCCAATACTGGAGACCTAGGTTAGATCCCTGGGTTGGGAAGATTCCTAGGAGAAGGAAATGGCAACCCACTCCAGTATTCTTGCCTGGATAATCCCGCAGACAGAGGAGTCTGGTGGGCTACAGTCCAAGGGCTCGCAAAAGAGTTGGACATGGCTTAGTGGCTAAACCACCACCTCCCTGAATCTTTACTAAATCTGAATGAGTTTCAAATATTGGCTAAGAGTTTATCTATTCTACCATAAAGAGAAGCTCCTAAATCAACATTTCTCAAGTGTTTGATACAGTGAAGTACTTCTGGAGTATTAACACAATGAAGAAAAACACCTTTTCTTTTACAAGTAAAAGAGGATGATCAGGAAAATAGAAATAATTCTTGTAAAGTAGAAAATCTTCTCCTAGCTCTTCCCCTCCAGCTGTTTCTTTTTTTTAAATCCTTGTTTCATCATGTGCTTTTTCTCTAATTCCTCTTTCTCTCCTCACACCAGTTGTACCATTAGCTCTTCCTTCTCTTTGTTTTTCCAAGGAGACTTGGTCATGGCCAGGGATGGTCATCCCCCACTTCAGGAACACTGACTGTGCTAATATAAATCATTTGTGGAGAACATACGATAGCCGACAGCCCAGGCCAGCAGGTCTTGGAATGTGTTCTCCTGCCAAAGCCCCTCCTCCCTCCCACAGACATTTTCATCACTGGATTTCAAAGACAGATAATGCATGAGAAGAAGTAACAGCCGTTTTTCTTCCCCCAGCATACCTTCCTCCCACCAAAACTCACCCTGATACCCAATGGGAAAGAAATGAGACAATTAGATTTTTTTTTTTTCCTTAGAAAATTTGCAAGACGAAGCCCCAGAGACAGAGCATGCCAGATGTTGTGGAGAGCATGGCTGCTGGGTCCCTTCGGCCACACATGCTGAAGTCATGAAGTCAGGAAACCTGACTCAGTAGTCGCTGTTCCAGTGTGGGGGCTGACAAAGCACCGCATGGTCTGGGACGGCTGGAAACCGAGCCCATCCCCGGAGCCCAGTCCTCTTCTGAGTTTGTTCTTGGGCTGGGGTCAGTGGGAGGGAGCCTGGAGACTGCGAACTACTTCAGCACTTTCTGGAAAACCGTGAAAGGTGAGGATAAACTGGGGGCTTGGTGTCTCTGCAGTTGCAAGGGGAGTCCCGTCTACACTGTTGATGGATGCTGAGTGCCTGGAGTCTAACTGTGGGTCCTGGTACAGGGTCTTGGATGCATACTCCCACAACGAATGAGATAAGATGTCCAAAAGGTTTCAATGAGAGAAAGTAAGAAAGCACATGCTTCCATGTTTTTCTATTCCAGGTTTGCCTTTATTAAAATTACAGTGAGACAGTCCTACAAAAAATGAACACAAACACAAGAGTGAACCATCTCTTAAAATGCAGGCTCTAGGCTCAACCTGCTCCTCCTTGAGCCCAGATGCAATCAACTCCCCCTCTGCCATATGCTGTTGTTCCATGTCGAGCTGGCATATTTATACCAGACTTCTGTGGATTCAGAAGACTTCAGTGCTATGCTCATTTGCTCCAGACTTGACACAGCCTGGCAAAGCAAATAAGATCCTCCTTTTTGGCCCTGCTGATCAGCTCTGGGAACAGCCCCAGCTGCCTCTGATTCCCTGGAGACCAGAGTATCCTCCTGGGCTCACACCTAGAAACGTTCCCCAGATATGGAGTTTTACGATCAACATGGACCCATGCTCTGGTTCTTAAATTAGTTCAGAACATTCACCAGGGAGACTTGTTATAGATATGGATTCCAGGCTGCCAGCCCCAAAGATTTGAATGGACTGCTACAGACCAGGGCATCTTTCCTAAGTTCCCTGGTGGGTCTGATGGACTTGCTGAGCATTGGTGACCTGTCTGGGACAGCTGCATTAGAAACTTTTTCTTACAGCGATGCCTCCAAGTGCCTCCCTAATCGCCCCACCCTCCCCCAATCAGACAGGTGCAGACATTTGCTGTTTGCTATTCATCAGAGCATTTTACAACTAGCTTTCTGCAGAACAATAAAAAACAAAAGAGTTCAACTTAAACATAGCCAAATGACTTTTCACAGAGCAGTAAAGTGATTTCCTCCCCGGCTCTGCTGTGAAGCAGATCTGAGCAGCTCTGTCCATGCCGGACATTTTTGCAAGTTGACCCTGGGCCCACTTCAGAATCGCCCGGCAAGGGACCTGGACTGCCGGGTCCAAGGTCCATCACTGTGGTTAATTTCAGGCCTGCATCCCCAGGAGTATGTGGGAGCTGGCTGAGGTCTCAGACCAGCTGGGTAAAAGAGCCCCATGCCCACGCTGCCTGGTGGCCTTCGGAGCGCTGCAAGGTGGGTGGTCTGCGAGCTGGCAGAGCTCAAGGCTGCAGGAGTTCACAGCCCCCTCTGGGGGACATGACGAATGGCCGCGCTGACAAATCCTGGTCTGCTTTCCATCTCGGAGCCCTGCACGGTTTCGCTTTCAAAGCAGGAAAACAAACCACGGGAAGCAGACACAACACTCACAGGCCACAAATGATACAGCCATTTTCTCCTCTCAAGTCAGGGACCTGCAAAAGGGAAAGAAAAACTGCTCTGTTAGAATTGCTTGATGAAGAGTGGATACAGGAAACTACCCCAGGGCTTGGCCTGAAACCCCCCCTGCACCCTCTCTCGTCACCCCTCCTTCTAACCAGCTTGAGATTCAATCCTCTCTGGTGCTCAGACCCATCTGATACTGGTCTTTTCAAGGGCTTCCCAGTTTGCACCAGCCCTTATGATCCCCAGGCCACTGAGGAAGGGCCACAGTACACCAACCAGTCCATGTCTGCCGGATATGCTTCTAGAGTGCCACTAAAACCTCTTCTGAAGAAAAGACTCTGCAGGTAAAGGACATTCACAATATTCTAATCTACTCTGACCTCACCTCCATTTTAAGGATGAGTCCAGTGAAGAAAGGAGAAAAGAACAGTGTCACGAGAAGTGGGTTGATTTCTGTGATCCGCTTCTCTCTGATGTTGCCTTGTCCCCATTCCCCTCTTTCACCCTCTGTTCCTTCCTTTAGGATGTGCATGGTAATTTAAGGTTGAATTATCAAGAACCAGAAAGAACCACTAGAGAACTTTGTCTCTGTAGATTGTGAATGAAAACCATGTTAGCTAGCCAATGTAATAAGTGATTCCCCTGCTTCAGCCTCTCCCAGTTGGCAGACGGATCTCTGGGATGCCTGGGTCCTGTCTGCCACACGAGATCATGTCATGAAGCCTGTCTTCTCTGTGTTCTCACGGCAACATAGGAAATGAAGCAGACAATTGGGGCGGTCCCCTCCCCTGGCTGCATGTATATAAAGTGGCCTTGTCCCCCTAGCCATAGCTAGCTAAGCCAATCTGGACCAGTGAATTCTTTCTCTTCATTATGTAGTGGTTAGCAGCAGGCATATGCTTATGCAAGAGGTGCTATAAAAAGTAGGGCCATAAGTGTTGTGGGTAGACAGGACCCTATGAGCAAAGTTTGTGCTCATAGTGAGCACTATGAGCTGCTAAGTCGCTTCAGTCGTGTCTGACTCTGTGCGACCCCATAGACGGCAGCCCACCAGGCTCCTCCATCCCTGGGATTCTCCAGGCAAGAAGTAGGGAGGATCAAATGAATAGGGCTCAGAGTAGGCCATAGGGAGCACTGGGAAAGAAGGGAAAGCCCCTGTTAGATCAAGTTAAAGTACTTGGAATACTGTCTTAGGCAACTGGCAGACATAAGAAGGTATGTTAAATAAGGAAGTGAAATGATCAAATCTAAGTGTAACAAAGTTAACTCTAGTGGCTCAATGGAACATGGGTAGGGAGTGAAGAGGTGGTTAGGAAAATCTATCTTAAATGGTTTATTTGTTCAGTTGTTCAGGAAAAAAGCCTATCGTGCTCACTGGGTGTCAAAGGAGAGTAGATAAGAGCTTTAACTGTGGTAATCCCTGTGAAAAAAAAGGAGAAAGGGATTCACAACCCAGGTCCAACAAGGCTTGACAACTGATTTGCTTTGGACAAGAGGGAGGAGCGGGACTCAAGGGTAACCGAGGCCACAAAGGGACTTTGCATGCACGCGTGCTAAGTTGCTTCAGTCGTGTCTGACTCTCTGTGACCCTATGGACTATAGCCTATCAGGCTCCTCTGTCCATAGAGTTGTCCAGGCAAGAGTACTGGAGTGGGTTGCCATGCCCTCATCCAGGCAATCTTCCCAACTCAGGGATTGAACCCACATCTCTTACGTCTCCTACATTGGCAGGTGGGTTCTTCACCACTAGTGGGAAGCCCACAAAAGGACTGACAGGCCACTATGCTGAAAGGGGCTCTTTGGGATGGAGTAGGGAGAGTGATCAGGATATATATCGAAATCTGTTTCCTCCCTGACTGATGAGGCTATCCTAACATTAGAGAACTATCCAGAGGTTTGGAATCAACCCACGCCACCTACAAAACTAGTGTGAAAACAAAGGAGTATATTTCATGATGATATGAAACAATCAGAATGTGCTAACAGGGAGGTCATGAAGGAAATGAATTATTAGGAGAGAGTGTGAGCCCAATACTAATATGAAAGCCCTTTTCAGGAGCAGTGGGCCTCTTAGAGATTCGTAGCAGGGCTAGGATACGGTCACCTTCAATGAGTGTGGGCTTCTTTGGAGAACTGAGATAAACATTTGGGCCCATGGCTGGACTTCTTTGGAGGCAGGATCTCAGGGGATGAGTAGAGCAGAAAATTTTATCTTCTGCCAGTTTTCTCTCCTTCTTGCGGGATCCCAGTGTTCTAGAACATTCCTCAGATGTGGTCTCCCACTACCTTCTTCTGAAATTCACACTTGGCTCTCTCTCTCTCTCTTTAATGCATACCACATGCACCTGTGTTTTGAAATATGGATAACTCTGACTTACTAGGGTATTTTTTCTGTTATCACCTGCTTCCCTATAGAAATGTTAGAAAGACGGAGTGGGGGAAATCATAGAAAAAGCCTGGCTTTGGTGCCAGAAAAACCTGTTGTCAGATTCTACCTGATGTGACCTTGAGCAAGACCCTGAGCTTCTCTGGGCCTCAGTTTCTTTAAAACTTCATTAGACTATTTCAGTAGTTGGGGTGATGTCTAAAAAATATTCAGTACTTAGTAAGCATTTGGTAACTATGAGAATGACTGTGACTCTACACTCTTGTTTCACTGTTCAATATCGTAAATGGTCCCAGCTTATCTGCCAACAGGTAAAATTCTCTAGAAACAAAACTTTAGCAAATATCAGTGTGGAATTTATTCATGTTTTATTTAATTACTTAGGGCATTTAATGAAAGAATGAATTATTAAGTGAGAACATTGATTGTTCCCTGTGTATGGCAAGAAGATCTCCTGCGTGTGCTTAAAATAACTCCGTAAAATGCAGATCAAGCCGTAGTAAATTAAAGGAAGGGAGAAATGGCACAAAGATGAAAAACACAATTGAGCCTGCAAGTTTGCACAGAATGGCAGCCACATCCCAGTGATCCCACTTTCCTCCCACTCAGAATTCTGGCTCTCTGGAGTGCTGGTGGGTGCTGGGTTCATGAGCCAGAGTGAGACAAGCTCTCTCCGGTGTCTGTGTTCCTCCAGACCCTCTACCCTTCTTCACCCTACTGTGGGCCCTGGAAGCCTTGCTGTCTGGACTTTCATTGGGTCTGTCCAATGGGAAACCCTTGTAGGATGTGGGAATGAGGGAGAAGAGAGATCTGAGGTATTTATCGCCCTGATTCTCTCTACTGAGTCTCTCTCTGACATTCTCTAGGTTCTAGAAGTTGAGTTTCAGGTTCCCTCCCCCTCTCTCTATGGGCCTAGAGGTGGTGACAGCTCCCGTGTCTTTAGACCCAGGGGACTGGACCATCTCTCATGTGGTATACTCTGCCTACACTTTGCAAATAGTCCTTTCATTAAACCTTTCTAGAATTCTTTGGATTTGAGTGTGCCATCTGTTTCTTGCTGGGCAGTTAGCAGTTGATACCAGCCAAGTCACACTGGTACAGAGGGCTGAGAAGACTGGAGGAAAGGAAGCAAAATGAGAAAACAGAAAATTAGAAAGAAGGGAGTCTATGACAGCCATGGAAAGTATCACTGGAGGACAGAGGGATAGAGAAGGCAGGAAATAAACTAGGATCACACCAATGGAGCAGAAAAGTGGTGTGTGGGGCGAAGACACACAACACCAGCCTAGAGTCTAGGACTACCCCTCACACTTGGCCTCACCAGCCCTTGAGAACCTCTCGGGTGTCAAAGTAAAGCCAGTCAGAGTGGTCCACACATGGGCTGGAGTGCTTAGTGCAAAAGTAAATTGAGTCACACATAAGGCAGTAACCTCTGAGTTACTTCATTGTGTGAAGACATAGTCTAGTAGCTGATAGTTAAAATGTATGTAATCTAGCATCTTGAGATAAATCTGCATTATATTCCATACATTCCAAAAGGGAAAACCATATTTATTGAGGGTCTAGTTCTTGCCAAAGCAGGTTTTTTGTAGTCCTTGTAGCAGCTGAAAGGAGAATAGTGGTACCCTGAGCTACATAGCTTGTATGTTTCAGATGTGGGAGCTGACCAGTCTTTCTGATTTCATTGAGGAATCACGCTCTCTCAAAAACAATGAATCCTTATCCAGAGGGATCCATGAACATTCTCAAATCCATGAACATTTGAGGCATGACTAAACATTGCTCTGGTTTGCTTTCAGTTTCCAGAGGCAATATCTTGATTCATTTTCCTTTCTAATGTTCCCCTCCTTGTGAGAAATAGACTTGTGTGTGTTAGCCAGAGATGGTGTGTGACCTGGGACTGGGGAGTGGTAATGGTGTGGTGGCTCAGATGGTTCAGAATCTGCTTGCAATGCGGCAGACCCAGGTTCGACCCCTGGGTTGGGCCGATGCCCTGGAGAAGGGAATGGCTACCCACTCCAGTGTTCTTACGTGGAGAGCTCCTTGGACAGAGGAATCTGGCATGCTACAAGTCCATGGGGTCACAAAGAGTTGGACATGACTAGGTGACTGACACCTCCTACTGCTATAAGGGTATGATGTGCTGTGCTCACGTTACGTTTCCAGGAAAACCGAGGCTGCTCGGTGAATTCCCAACACTAAGGGTATGATGATAACCCCTTGTGGAAGGTTTGTTTTGTTTTTTAATAATTTTTCTTAAAACAGGAAAGAGCTAATCAATATAAAATCTAGTTGATTCCACAACTGTGTAGTGAGTGACTGTTTTATGTAGGACCCTGGGTTTGGAAGCTCCACCTCTTTAAGGCTTATTTAAACGTCAATTTTTACTAGAATTAGTCAAACAAAGCACTACCAGGATCTTGGCCACCCTGCTTCCCTGGTGGCTCAGATGGTAAAGAATTTGTCGGTAGGGCAGGAGACCCAGGTTTGATCCCTGGGTTGGGACGATTCCCTTCCTGGAGAAGGAAATGGCAACCCACTCCAGTATTCTTGCCTGGAAAATCCCATGGATGGAGGAGCCTGGCAGGCTGTATGTAGTCTGTGCGGTCCAAAGAGTCAAACACAACTGAGTGATTAACACTTTCAACTTTTACCTTTCAGAGGGGTTTAGGGGCAGCTGCATGAGCCTGTGGGACTGCAGCCTGTTCTCCTGAGTTTATTCTTTCTATTTCCTTTTCAGAGCAAAGAGGAAAAGAGGCACAGGAATTCCCAGGCAAGAAATACAGATAGTAAAAGCTGTTGCACGGAGCTCCTGGAAGGCTGTTGAGCAGGTGGGTGAGGATGTCAGGGTGAAGATATGGCGGGTGAAAGAGACTAAGGTTAAAGTAACCATGATTGCGTTTGAAGCCACATCAGCTCTTCCTGATTTCCTGTTGCAGACAGGAATTTTTAAAACATTTTAAAAGACATAAAGACATTTTAAAAGACATTAAAAAACATAAAAAGACAAGAAATTTTTAAACATATCTGATGTCCTTTTCATAAGAATAATACCGTAGGATTCCCTAGTGACTTCTAGGACAGATTCTAAAAAGCATACAGTGGAGGCAACGTTTGCATGAGGTGCATGAAGAGGTTAATGAAAGAGAGTATCGGAATCCTATTAAATATGCCCCAGATACTCATATTTCATGGATTTCTGATGCGAGTCTCCGGCCTGCACTGGTTTGGCATTGGGAGTGCATCAATAAGAAAGACATTGCACAACTGATACATTTAATAAATGTGATGATGAAGGAAAAGACTTGAATAGATCCTCTTCTGCATGCAGTTAGGAAACTCAGAGCAGACACAAGACAAGTTAGTATGTCTTGGCCAAAAAGGAAGATGGAAAGAGAGAATGATTATAAAAACACCTACCCATCCTTTCAGTGGCCGTTACTTAGCTGTGGAAAAGGCAACTTACAACAAACCAGAGACTCTAAGAACCAGCGCTGTAGGGAGATAGCTCTTGGGTCAGAAAAAGTCCTCACTAATCTCTCCTTTGCAAAACATCAACAAGCACGTCTAATACTAGCAAAAGCTGAGCTTTCAATAAACCGGAAAACAATGGAGGCATTGTCTGAACTCGCCAAATAGTCCTTTGCTCCCACCACACAGAACACTCCAGGCTGTGTGCAGCCAAAACTCAGCCCAATCTTATCGAACTAAATTGATTTATGAGAGGAAAAACCTAAAAAGGGAAGCAGAGAAATAATGATATTAATTCTAATAATGCATTGACTAGTGCACGTATAAATCATTCTCCCCACTCAGATTGATTTCATACAAATAAGAACTCTATGCATAAACTCGTCTCCAGCCGCCCAGGCAGCCACCCAGAGCCTGCTCTTGCAGATAGAGCTCAAGAAAAAGGGTGGGGGGTCTGCTGGAAGTTCACAGAAGTCTTGCCTGAGAAAAGCCTGTGGGATCAGCCCCAGAGGTACGATGTAATTGGCCACACACACAAATGTTGCCGCATCCGAACATTTTTGGCAACTCATGAAAGCCTCGTTCCTAGAGGCCACTTGAGTGTCCAAATAAAAGGGGATTTTTGTTAGTGAAAACTGGAAAGAATAACCCATCCTAGGATCAGGCTAATAGGGCCTGGCCTGTTAAAATGTAACACTGGGCCGGCCAGAGTTTGAAGTGTTGCTGGCAAGGATTTGGAGCAGCCGTGAGGAGAGCCAAGCCTCTCTCACAAGGAAAACTCTGCTGGTGAGGGGAGCTTTCCACAGCCCAAAGAGCCTGTATGGCCCACCTTGAGAGGAGAGCTTCTTCTGGGACAGGGATCTTCCCGTACCGGGTTGAAGGGGGAGAGCTTGGGGTTGCTTCTGTCTCCCTCAGCACCTCGGGCTCCACTCCCCAGTACCCTACTCCACCCACCAGGCTGTGCTTCGAGGCAAGTGAGACTTAGTGGCTGACCTCCGGGGCCGCTTCCGCACATGGCCTGGGAACAGCAATTGCTCTCCGTGTGTCTGCAGGGTGTTGACAGCCCTGGGCCGAGGGAGCTGGGGGAGGGAAGCAGAAACAGTGATGCTGTAGAAATCAGGCCACAGAGGCCTTCTCTTATCACCAAAGGGCCCCCAGCTGAAGAAAGTTCTACTGCTGCCTGCTTCACAAAGGAAATGCCTTCTCCTACTGCAGGCCAGTCTTGGTCTGTTTTAGTAGCAGAGGCCCCTAGGTTCTGCATCTAGTATTGCCAGATAAAATACAGGATGCCTGCTTAAATTTGAACTTCAGATGAACAACGAATGGTATTTAAATATAAGTGTGTCTCAGGTGTTGTATGAGAAAATACTATTTTCATTTGTTGTGTTAGGTAGAATTCTTAGACACCACCAATGACCCTGACTCTTGATTAATCTTCTCCTCTGAAGTGTGGGTAACACCGGTAACTAAATAAACCATCACTGCTGTGATTGTCTTACATTACATAACAAAAGGGATTTTATGTTTGCAATATGCTATTAAGGTAACTAATAAGTCATGTTTGAGTTAATCAAAATGGATTAACTATTCCTATCCATATGAACCCTTTATATCTGGATCTAGAGGCCAGAGACAGACAGTGTCCAAGATTCAAAGCAGTAGAGAATTCTCTGCTGGCCTTGAAGGACAACACTCTTGTGTTGCAGGGAAGCCTCACAGCCAGGCACAATAGCCAGCCTCTAGAACCTGAAAACCGGAGAAAGCAATGGCACCCCACTCCAGTACTCTTGCCTGGAAAATCCCATGGACAGAGGAGCCTCGTAGGCTGCAGTCCATGAAGTCGCTAAGAGTCAGACACGACTGAGCGACTTCACTTTCACTTTTCACTTTCATGCATTGGAGAAGGAAATGGCAACCCACTCCAGTATTCTTGCCTGGAGAATCCAAGGGATGGAGGAGCCTGGTGGGCTGCCGTCTATGGGGTTGCACAGAGTCGGACACGACTGAAGTGACTTTAGCAGAAGCAGCAGAACCTGAAAACAGCCCCCAGTTAACAGTCAACAAGAAAACAGGGACCTCAGTCCTTTACCGCCATGAACTGGATTCTGACACCCTGAAAGAGCTTGAAGGAGGATCCCAGGCCTCAGGAGAGATGGCAACCTGGCTGGCCCTGATTTCTGCTATGGGAGACCCTGAACAGAAACCCATCCATGTTATGCCAGACTCTGGACCCCTGCAAACTGAAGGAGGGAAATCCTTTTGTTTTCAGCAGTTAAGTTTGTGATAATATGTTAGGCAGTAATAGCAAATAAATATTTTTGCTGTATCTTAGAGCTCTATCTGTATCCTATAGTCTCTAAGGCATACTTGTAGAGGTTCCTGGTGTAGACAATAAGAATAGAAGATATATGAAGGGGCAAGGCAGACCTGAATAAACTGGGCATCCACTTGTTAGCAACCTCAGTAGAAGAAGAGCAAAAGTAGGAAGACAAACCATAGTATTGTCTGCTCTGGTGCTCATGTCCTAGCAGGCAGGGGTGGTCTGGCCTCCTGGACCTCACAGCCCCCAAGTCTCAGTTTAGACCTGTACACACACACACACACACACACACACACACACATATGCACCCTTATATATACCTTGTCTCCCAGGGAGGAATGTGGGAATGTGCAAGACAATCTGTCCCTTGTCTCAGAGACAGATACAGTTAATACATCTGCGTATAAAAGTGTGGTGTCAGCCAGAGCCCATTACTGATCCGAAGCTATAGAAACACATGTGTTCTGTGTAAGGATAAAGTGTGTGTGTGTTGGAGGGTGGGTGTGAATATAAACAAAGAAAGCAAGGGCTGTTCTAGTCTAGAACTTCCTTGGGCATCAGTTCAGCTTCCATTCAGATCATGTAAACAAGTCTTCAGAGACTAAAAGAAACTTGGATATCATTTTTAAAAGGCTCAGAGACTTGGTTTTGTGTTTCATTTATCCAAATGTTCTTTTGCTTATGGATTCCCCTAAATTTTCTTTCCAACCTCTTCTCAGCCCCTCTGGCCTCACACTACCCTTGAAAGTGGGCAGGAGGAAACTCTTAGGTGTCAGCCAGTCGGCATGGAGAGTTTCTCTTTCATCCCCTGAGTGTCTGGAGATGTGAGTTTAATGAGAGTCATCGACCTTTGAATTATACAAATGGACCTCTTTAGCAATCACTTCCCTCCCCAGTCCATACCCACCCTCAGCTTTTAATCTTCTCAATTATATTTCCTTTTCATTGATTACTACTTTGCTAACTTTCAGATTGAGCAGGCAGTAAAACCTTAGCCACACAGGTAATGCAATTGCTTTTTGAGCCTGTCGCCTACGTCTCACCTCCTGAGGGGGCTTTCAGGCCCCCCTCCCACCCTACTGAATCTTGGCAAGTTCATCAGCCTTCAATTGATTTTGCAAAATGGCCCCTTCCAACCAAAGATCTGTGCAATCCTAGTTAGGAAGACAGAATTACCGTTTTGAGCTTTGGTAGCAAAGATTGGTGAGGCGGGGGTGAGGGGGGTGGGGAGGAGGGGGCATGTTGCATGCTGCTGTAGGGAGTATGGGAAGGGGCCTCACAGAGGCTGGCTGTTCCCAGCTCTGCCTGGGAGTAGCAGGTGATAGGTCTGGGAGCGGGGAGTTCCAGGTTCTGTTCCCACCTCTGCTCTGACTTTCTGAGCGACCTTCGTTGAACTGCTTAAGTTTCTGTGCTTTCCTCTCTGTGCCATCTGGAAAGGGGAGACAATGACACTTGTTTGTGAAAATGCTTTGAGGGATCCTGGCATAAAAGATCCAATGTAAAAGCAAGTGATGGGTAATACTTCCCATAAAGAGCCCCTTGTGTGCATCTGCAAGAGGCCCCACTTGAGGGAAAAGAAGAAAACTGGAGAAATTTCCTTGATATCAAGGCCAGGCAGAGGATGGACGTTCCTTGGGACGAGTTAGAAATCCCTGCTGTAGCTGGGGGCTCCAGAGCTATAGCGGGATATGAGCTCGGCGAGGTACATGCTGGGCCCTGGCCAGCAGAACAAACAGATCTGAGGTCTCTGCACCAAGCAGGACCCTGTGCCATATCAGGATTAGCCAGGGGACGTGACCAACAGCAAGGGACCAAGGCGGGGGAGGGAGGGCGGGGGGACCTACCTCCCATGATTTACAGGCACTGACGCAGGGACCTGGCGGGGGAGGGGGGAGTCAGAGAACTTTGGGGACATTTTCAAAACTGGAGGTAGTTCAGAGGAAATTACTCAATAAAAACCAGGTTTCTCTAACTGAATAGATCAATTTACAGCTCATAAGGTGGAAAAAGTCTGAGACTTCAAGATTCTGGTTGGGCGGGTCTCCTAAGGTTTCCTCCCTTGGCAGAGCGACTGTGGCTTTGGCTCTCTCAGGCCAGGCACCCCTTCTGTAGCTTTCAGGGCCAGCATTTTTTCTCTCATCTTGTTTCTCTCTTTCTCTGCTACTTAAATTTTTCTGGTTAAGATTCCTCCTCTCTTCTCTTACAAGCCTCCAACTTTTACCTCCCTACAGTCCTATTAGAGAAGCCCCTATTGTTTTTGTTTTCCTGATGATACAATTCTTTTCTCATGGTTCGCCCCTCTTAGCTGCCTCCCCCTCCCTGTGGGTAGTCTCAGAGCCTCTCTTCCCTCTGTTTTCCCTTCAGGTCCCTAAAGCTTCTGCCTTTCTCCTCCAGCTGCCCATGGTCTGTTTTTCTGTGCACCTCTCAACCTCTCTATTTCTCCCTCTCTGCCTTTTATCTTCCTAGCCCCTCTCTTTGGTTGCTCTCTTGGCCTTTCTCTGTTGCTACTGCAGTAATTCATGATGAGCGTCCAGTAACACCATCACCTATTGACTGGACTTCTTTAAGTTAGCACAAAAGCAAGAGATTTCTCAGGGAGGCAGGATCCAGGACCCTGGAAGGAAGATAGACAGGACCCAGATGGAACTGTATTGGAATTCCATCATCCATCAATCATCATTCATTCATCATCCATCTATCTACTCATCGACCCATCCATCCCTTCATCCGAACCTTCATTTAATCATTCATTCAATGAACATTTGTTAATGTGTACTACATGCCATGGACTGAGCTAGGCACTTGAGAGAAAATGGAGATCCAGTATGGACATGAGCCTTGATTTCAGTAAGGGCTAAGGAGAGGTATAGAGTTAGTTACCAAGAGACCATCTCATCAGGATAGGAGCTACTTAGGAATAGGAATTAGGCTGAGGGGAGAACATACAGGCAGTGTACATGACTTTTGAGAAAGGCTGCCACTCCTCATCCCTCCCAAATCCTCTCCCATTGGCAGACCAAAGGCTCTAGTTCTTCTAGTAGAAGTCAGTGCCGCTGGGCATTGACTTCAAGTGAAACACCTCCTGTGACCTGGAAACAGTGACTTGGTCTAAGTGGTAAATAAAAGTCATTAGTCCTTTCCTGGGAACAGCCTTTGTGAGTGGGCAGAAGGCATTTGACACCTGAAGGTGGGAGCTTGTTGGAAGAAGTCACCTCTCGAATGTGGATGTGTCCCCAGGATGATATACTTGCTCTGCACGGTGCTGGGGGTGGACTCTGAGGGTCTGAGGGAAGAGGCCATGCCTCCTCGCCAGCCTGCTCTTCCAGGTGTCAGCTGGCAGGCCCCACAAGCTGCTCCTTCCCTCTCTGGAGCCTCAGTCCTTCCATAAACTTTGGAGACCGGGTAGTTCTCGAAGCCCCACGCCTCCCTCCTCCCTCTCCCTGGCGTTGGTCACAAATTCTAAGCGGCCCTTGAGTTTCATGCCTTGATGGCCTGGTAATTGTTATTGGAACTCGCCTAGGATGGATTTACGGTAATGAATTCACCTAATAGCAAACCCGTCACAGGCCTCTTTGCAGACAGGATCTTTCCCAAGTGAAGATATTAGAAAACCATTCTGCAAAGGAAAAGCAATACCGACTGGTGACTTCAAGTTTAGGAAAAAACACCACTGTTTGAGTTTTTCTGTTGGCCTCTAACTTTAAACACTTCATTGGCCAGTTGCTAACCAATACAGTTTTTGGCCAAGTTCCTGTTTATATTGGCACCAAATGTGTGTATCACAAGCAGTTTGTGTGTTTTGGGGCATGTGTGTATGTGTGTGTGAATCTGTATATGTTACAAACTCCAAAACTTTTGAGTACAAGGTCTTGTGCTCTGCTTTTTGCAGATTGTTCTGTCTGTAGACTGAACTAGCAGGCAGAGCATCCGTGTGCATGAATGACTTGTTGTCAGTCACCCTTCCCCATCACAGCCACCCTCTGGCTTGGCCTGACCTGGCATGGAGCTCTCTGGCTTCCCTGGCCCCCTGTCCTACTGAGTAATGAATGAGTGAGATGGCCTCTGCCCAGTGAAAGGGGCTCCGGGGACAGTGGGTGCTTTTTGTGTCACCTCAGTCTGCAGGACCAGAAGGCAAATCATCAGGAATGCTTGGGATGAGGAGGAATTTGCTCCTAGCTTGAGCCAGGAAGGCTCCATGTTTCTGTGGCTTGGCATTAAGCAAACAGCTGCTTTTTTGTTCTCTCCTCAAATTATTTGTCCAAACAAAAGGCAACTGTCATGGGGAGAAAAGTACAATTTTTCCAGCGCTTGCCCCTCTGTGTGCCTCTTCTCACAGCATGCTCTCTGACTGTGTGCATTTCCACAGTTCAGTGTCAAGTTTCCAGCTGACAGCAAGGCAGGGTCTGCTGCCCTGCAACGTGAAAGCCTCTCTGAAGCCTTCTGACCCAGCGTACCATCAGAGCTAAAGGCCAATTTCCCAGGATGGCACCTTCCCTGTCCAAAATCCCCAAGGATTTCCTAAGTCTGTAAATCGTGAACTGAGAAACATTCCTTTGGAGACTGAAAGTTTGGGAAATCAGTGAATCCTAGAGGAAAGAAGATGCTTCCTCAAACTCCCATTTCTTTAGAAAGTTTTGTAGTTGGTTCTTCTGCCTGGCAAAGGATTGTTATTTAATTGCGAGTCATCCTTTAGAAAAGACCTGGGTTATTAGTTTGCATGTCTTTAGAATATGGTAAAATATGCTAAACAATGCAACTAAATGATATAGAGTTTAATCTTCCTCTGAGGCTTATTGGGATTAGGCCATGTCCTTATCTGCCCAGCACACTCATGAGTTTTCTTTAAGACTTGGGGCAAATGTCATCTTTTTAGTGGGGGCCTCCCCTGTCACCTGACCCAGAACTGCCCTCACCTACCCTGCAGAATTAGGACAGCCTCGTCCAAGCTCCCATAACTCTCCTAGTACTGGCACGTCACAATGTTTACACTTTCTGTTCCGAAATAATTTCAGACTTTTAGAAAAAATTGCAAGAAGAGGATAAAGATTTCCTACATACCAACGTTTCTCAACCTTTTTCTCATTATTGCCCCCTTCCCCCCCAACCCTTTCTAGATTTCTTTTCCTAATTACCTTCTGCCATGAAATTTTAATACCATAGATTTGCTGTAAATATGCTTGTGAACTCTCTGTATGTCTGAGCTTTACATGGAAAAAGAGTGAGTTTTGTTGCCCCCAAGAACAATTTCCATTCTTGTGAACACAGTACTGTCTCCTGGAGAATGTAGGCTGTATATCCTTTACCTAGATTTCCCACATGCTAGTATTTTCTTGTATTTGCCTTATTGTTCTTTCTCTAAATATGTATTGTTGTTTAGTCACTAAATTGTGTCCAGTTCTTTTGTGACCCCATGGACTGTCCATGTGCCCAGGCAAGACTAGTGAAGTGGACTGCCATTTACTTTTCTGGGGGATCTTCCTGACCTAGGAATTGAAGCTGTGGGTTTGCATCTCTTGCATTGCAGGTGGGTTCTTTACTGCTGAGGGTTTGCATCTCCTGCATTGCAGGTGGGTTCTTTACTGCTGAGCCACTGGGGAAACCCCTAAATATGTGTGCATACACACACACACACATATACACACACATATATATATATATAAATATACACATTTATTTATATATATACACAGTATATATTTTTTCTGAATTGTTTAACAGTAAGTTGAAGACATGATGCCAAATAATTTAGAAAGTGTTCTTGTAAACAAAAACTTTGTCTTTGCATTTTAACAAAAAATTGTTTTTAACATTTCCATCTTTTCCATATGGCTGTAGGTTTCTCAGGGTCTACAACCTGTTTTTTACTATCTTTAGAGACTGAGTACCAGGATAGGGCCTAGAAAATAGAAGGAGCTACCATAAAATAGTACATTTCATTGAAATATAGCATATGCTGTGCATTTTGATATAATTTCCATATAATTTAGTAGATATAATGAAATTGTTTCTCTTAGTATAAAATATATAATGTAAAATATCATATGCTGTACATAAAAATGCAAAACATTTTTATTTATAAATGAATGGAAATCCCAGGATCATCAGTATAAACTTAAATCACAAAGTAGTCTATAGTTTCAGAAGCTAGAAGAAATTGCACTAAAAATTTTCAGACCTTGGAAGTTGCTTTAAAAATAGCAAATAGCAAACCAAGAAACTATTCACCTGATGTCAGTGTCATAGAAAATTACTTGGAGTTGTCTGAGCATATGGCACTTGCCACCTGGTCTCAGCATTTGTGTTACTCTTTGGCAGACAGTGTAATACAGTAATTCAAACACTGTCCTGTCTTCTTGCATTCACTCATAAAGATTTATTGACAACCTTCCATTGACAAACAGGTATCAGAGGATCCTGAATTTTCTTTTTCATTTTCTATGTACTGAAAAGTTGCCTAATCCATATTTGCCTTGATTTCTTTGACTGCAACATGGATATCAATATATTGTGTCCTGGGGGTCTGCACATTGCTTAATGTGATATAGGATATGCTGGGGACTGATTCTTCATGGATTTTAGAATGAAAAACGTAGAACAAAGTTCCAGGGACTAAGATGACTCAAATAAGACTTATTCCAAGAATTTGGCATCATAGGTGTGAATACACTTGGTATGAATAGATAGCCATCCCATAAAATATGTAACTGATGTACAAAACATGTAAAATGTTTATGTTAGGTTAATTTATTTTAAAATAAATTATTTTGTTGAATTAAACTTTACCAATGAAACATTGACAACCCTAAGCATAAATGAGAAAAAAAAAGTAAGTATTTGCTGTTGTGACCACTATTTAAAGATTTTCTTGACTTTCTTAAAAAAAAAAAAAAAAAGATTTTCTTAACTTTCTTGAAGATTGCCAAACTCCGCTGTTTCCTTGTGTTTCATCCAGTCCATGCAGTCTGCTCACCAGATTACCCCAAATATCATCTGAGAGTCCTGAACTTGGGGGGGAAAGCTTGGGTTGGGGGAGCTGAGAATAAGCTGTGATGTTCAATGGTTAGAGAGTAAGACTATATCAAAAGCTAATTTTGTTGAAATCACAGTATTCACAATTGATGTTTCAATACTTTGTGCCTTTCATTTCCTCCACAGCAAATGGACAAGAGAAGCTATTCACATCTTCCAACCTCTGAGACAAGACATCCTGGGACAAATCACTGTGAGGACTGCAGCCAGTTATGGTAGAAGGTCCCGTATCACTGAATCCAGAGCTGGAGGGGTCCAGGTGAGTAATATCTCATCCTGTAATGTTGTAGGCAAAGTTAAGTCCCTGTGGATGGAGGTGACTTGGCTATGGTCACAGAACAAGTTACTGGCAGAACTAAGGCTAAAGTTCAGGTTTAGCCCCAAGTCTTGGCACTAGGATACTTTCTTTTTTAAAGTGCCTTCCTTGGAAAATTTAAAGATTAGTAGATGAGAATATGTTTTGTTTCCACTTCTTCAAAAGAAACATTCTGAATAAATTTAAATACGTTATGCACCATTACTTGAGATGATCAAAGGGTCCAATTAGATATCATACTAAACTCGTGAGACTAAGAAACAGAATCAGTATTCTCATCCATTTTTAATTTCCCCATTTTGCAGATGAGAAAAATAGGGTCTAGTTGCACTATTTTGGGCACTGTGAACTTTCCTTGAATATCTAGCAGAGTTTGGATGAGACTTCTTATCCTAACTCAGTTATCTGTGGAGTTTCTACTAGATTTCACTCTTCCTTAGTGGTGAGGCTAGGTATTTTGGACAAGTGAAGTTTGATTTCACTTCTTTCTCATGTTTCCTTGTGAGTATCTTTTCTTTAAGACTCAAGGTAACTTATGAGGGTGTATATTGGAACTCTTTTCTTCCCCATGACTAGGCTTTTCCCTCTCTTACTAATAGTGTGCTGCATGCACTAGACTTCCAGACCGCTCTGTCTTTTGAAACATATCCATCCTCTGTCTGACTCCCTTACAGTCCCATTCGTCTGCTGTTGGGCACAGTGGGTCCCAGTAGGTTTATCATAAAAGTAATCTATACCAATGAATAAAATAGGCAATGTGTTAGTCTATCCATATAGCTTGATGCCATAACTAATTAAATGTGTATATAGTGTAAACAATTCCCTCCCTTGTGGTAAACTAAACTACTTTTGAAATTTTAAGTCCCTTTCTTTAGAAAATTATATTTGCAGCAAAAAGGATAAGATACAAAGTGACTGGTGAAAAACTGAGAACAGTTCTTCCATTTTGCAGGAGACACCAGCAGTCATTTTGCCGGAGATATTGATCAGCCAGAGAATACGCATCTGTGAACTGGGTAAATCCAGGGCCAGGACTGGAGACAGGTTTACCTGAAGTAAGCAACAATGTCCGGTGGAATGAGGAGCCTAACATTCTAGGTGACAATTTTTACATCCAATTCACTGGAAATATGGTTGAGTTTCTTGGTAGGAAAATTAATTTTTTTAGCACTAGGGCCTCTGAACCAGCAGAGTTCCAAGAATGAGAAGTAAACATTTAAGAAGTCCAGCTTTGGGTGAAATACTAAGGGTTCCTTTCCTATTTCTGCACTTTGGTTGGTGGAATTATGTTTTCCAACTGTGGAAGAAACACTATATATTGGTCACTGGTTCACAGCATATGTCACATCCTGTTGTTCAGTTGTGTCTGACTCTGTGACCCCATGGACTGCAGCACGCCAGGCCTCCCTGTCCTTCACTGTGTTGCATTCTACAAGACTCAGTCCAAACTTGGAATATGGTATCTTCCATTTGCAGCTGACACTGAGTGTCCAAGTCCATTTTACCATTCTGTGAGACTGGCTACTTCTGGGTGTTGGGATACATAGTAACACAATGGATGCCATAAGCTCAGTCTGTTGCCTCACTTTTTTTGGTTGAAAATTAAGCAAGACACAGGAAGAAAACCATTAAATAAAATGTGATCATTGAACTTCATCAAAGTTCAAAGCTTCTACTCTTTGAGAAGCTATTAAGAAAATGAGGTAAATCACAGATTAGGAGAAAGTATTCATATTTATATATCTGACGAATGACTTGTTTACAAATATATAGAGGACTTTAACAACTCAATAAGAAAATCAATTAACAAGGGGCAAAATTTGAACAGAGACTTCACAGAAGATATAAAAATATCTAATAAACCCATCTCAACATCATTAGACATCAGGGAATGAAAATTAAAACTACAATTAAATAGTTCATCACAGCACTGTTTATAGTAGCCAGGACATGGAAGCAACCTAGATGCCCATCAGCAGATGAATGGATAAGGAAGCTATGTACATATACACCATGGAATATTACTCAGCCATTAAAAAGAATTCATTTGAATCAGTTCTAATGAGATGGATGAAACTGGAGCCCATTATACAGAGTGAAGTAAGCCTGAAAGAAAAGACCAATACAGTATACTAACACATATATATGGAGTTTAGAAAGATGGTAATGATAATCCTATATGCAAAACAGAAAAAGAGACACAGATGTACAGAACAGACTTTTAGACTCTGTGGGAGAAGGCGAGGGTGGGATGTTTTGAGAGAACAGCATCAAAACATGTATATTATCAAGGGTGAAACAGATCACCAGCCCAGGTTGGATGCATGAGACAAGTGCTTGGGACTGGTGCACTGGGAAGACCCAGAGGGATGGGATGGGGAGGGAGGTGGGAGGGGGGATTGGGATGGGGAATACATGTAAATCCATGACTGATTCATGTCAATGTATGACAAAACCCACTATAATATTGTAAAGTAATTAGCCTCTAACCAATAAAAATAAATGGAAAATAAAATAAAAATAAATAAATAAATAGTGCTAAACTACACCTACTAGAATGGCTAAAATTTAAAACATTGACAGTACTAGATACTGGAGAGGATGAGCAGCAGCTGGAACTCTCCTATATTTTGACGAGATTGTAAGATGGTATTTTGAAAAATAGTTTATTGGTTTCTTTCAGATTTAAATATGCACTCACCATATGCCCTCAAAATTCTACTCCTTCAGTGTCTACCCAAGAGAAACAAAAATGTATGTCCAAACAAATACTCTACGAGAATATTTATAACAGCTTTATTCATGAGAACTATAACCTGGAAACAACCCAAAAGTTTATTAATGGAAAAAAAATTGTGGTGTGTCCATACAACGTGTTATTTCTCATTAATAAAAGGGAGCAAATTGCTAATATTACTGATACATGTGACAGAATGGAACAGTCTCAAAAATATTATACTGAATGAAAAAGATCCCAATACAAAAGAGTTAATACTGCCCGATTCCATTTAAGGACTCCAGAAAAGATAAATCAAGTATATAATGATAGAATTAGTGGTTGCCTGGGGCTAGGTTCAGGGACTGGAGTAGGGATTGGTGTGAGGGGACATAGGAAGCATTCTGGTTGGGAGAAAATGTTCCTTGTTTTGACTGTGCTATGGTTTCTCAGGCATATAAATTATCAAAAGTCATTGAAACGTGCGCTAAAATGGGCTTGTTTTATTGTATTGTACTTACTTCAATACAATAAAACAGATGGAGAAGCTCTATATCATCAGCAAGAACAAGAGCTGGAGCTAACTGTGGCTCAGATCATCAGCTCCTTATTGAAAAATTTAGGTTTAAATTGAAGAAAGTAAGGAAAACCACTAGGCCATTCAGGTATGACTTCAATCAAATCCCTTATGATTATACAGTGGAGGTGACAAATAGATTTAGGGGATTAGATCTGGAAGATAGAGTGCCTGAAGAACTATGAATGGAGATTTGTAACATTATGGTACAGGAGGCAGTGATCAAAACCATTCCAAAGAGAAAGAAATGTAAGAAGGCAAAGTGGTAGTCTGAGGAGGCTTTACAAATAGCTGAAAAAAGAAGAGAAGTGAAAGTCAAGGGAGAAATGGAAAGATATACTCATCTGAATGCAGAGTTCCAGAGAATAGCAAGGAGGGATAAGAAGGTCTTCTTAAATGAACAATGCAAATTGAAGAAAACTGTAGAAATGGAAAGACTAGAGATCTCTTTAAGAAAATTAGAGATATCAAGGGAACATTTCATTCAAAGATGGGCACAATAAAGGACAGAAATAGTAAGGACATGACAGAGGCAGAAGAGATTAAGAAGAGGTGGCAAGAATCCACAGGACTATACAAGAAATGTCTTCATCACCTTGATAACCATGATGGTGTGGTCCCTCACCTAGAGCTAGACATCCTGGTGTGTGAAGTCAAGTGGGCCTGAAAAAGCATTACATAAACAAAGCTAGTGGAGGTGATGGAATTCCAGCTGAACTAGTTAAAATCCTTAAAGATGATGCTGTTAAAGTGCTGCACTCAGTATTTTAGCAAATTTGGAAAACTCAGCAGTGGGTACAGGACTGGAAAAGGTCTGTTTTCATTCCAAGTCCGAAGAAAGGCAATGCCAAAGAATGCTCAAGCTACTGCACAGTTGCAGTCATTTCACATGCTAGTAAGGTTATGCTCAAAATCCTTCAAGCTAGGCTTTAGCAATACCTGAACTGAGAACTTCCAGATGTACAAGCTGGGTTTAGAAAAAGCAGAGGAACCAGAGATCAAATTGCCTACATTTGTTGGATCATAGAAAAGGCAAGAGAATTCCAGAAAAATATCTACTTTCCCTTCATTGACTGTGCTAAAAGCCTTTGACTGTGTGGATCACAACAGACTGTGGAAAATTCTTCAAGAGATGGGAATACCATACCACCTTACCTGTCTCCTGAGAAACCTGCATGCAAATCAAGAAGCAACGGTTGAAACTGGAAATGGAATAACCGACTGGTTCAAAATTGGGAAAGGAGTACAACAAGGCTGTATATTGTCACCCTGTTTATTTAACTTGTATGCACAGTGCATCATGGAAAATCCAGGGCTGGATGAATCACAAGCTGGAATCAAGATTGACTGAAGAAACATAAAAAAAAACCTCTCAGATATGTAGATGATACCACTCTAATGGCAGAAAGTCTCTTGATGACGGTGAAAGAGGAGAGTGAAAAAACTGGTTTAAAACTCAACATTAAGAAAACTAAGATGATGGCATCTGGTCCCATCACTTCATGGCAAATAGATGGGGAAAAAGTGGAAGCAGTCACAGATTTTATTTTCTTGGGCTCCAAAATCACTACAAATGGTGAGTGCAGCCATGAAATTAAAAGACACTTGCTCCTTTGAAGGAAAGCTATGATAAACCTAGACAGTGTATTAAAAAGCAGAGACATCACTTTGCCAGCACAGGTGTGGATAGTCGAAAGTATAGTTCTTCCAATAGTCATGTACAAATGTGAGATTTGGGTCATAAAGAAGGCTGAGTGCCGAAAAAATGATGCTTTTGAATTGTGGTGCTGGAGAAGACTCCTGAGAGTCCCTTGGACTGCAAGGAGATCAAACCAATCAACATAAAGGAAATAAACCCTGAATATTCATTGGAAACACATTTGATGCTGAAGCTAAAGCTCCAGTAGTTTGGCCACCTGATGAGGAGAACTGACTCACTGGAAAAGCCTCTGATGTCGGGAAAGATTGAAGGCAAAAGGAGAAGAGGGCGTCAGAAAATGTGGTGGTTAGATAGCATCACTGAATCAATGGACATGAATTGGAGCAAACTCTGGGAGTTAATGAAGGACACGGAGCCTAGAGTGCTACAGTAAATTAGGTCACAAAGAGTTGGATTCAACTTAGTGACTGAACAACAACTTATACCTCAGGAAACTTGTTTTTTATAAAAAGTGTATGCTTATATGATATTGGATATAATCACCTTGTGATTCTCTCAGGTTGAACTCTTCATTGTGAATCATCTTTCAGGGATTGACATGGATTCCAATGAGCATCCTAACCTAAACACTTCAAGCTCCATTAGACTCACTAGTCAGAAGACCTGCTGGCAGAATGACTTGTGTTGTGGCCTGAATCAGCTTCTCCAGCCTTGGACTCCACTCAAGACTTAATAACCTTATGCCTTACTCAGCAACATGGTCAGAGGAGGACATCCATATGTGGTATGTATTGACCCAACAAAGGCCAATAAAAGTGTTGCTCATTCATAGCGGTGATATATGTATGATACAGCAGTATTTCTTTCATCTTGGAGGAACTATTCTAGTATTACAGAAATATGAGCTTCTAGAAATGCCCCTGAGATCCATGAATTTCTAGTGGATGTGTCTCCCCACTTGTGACACATGTGTGCTTTACCGAAATATCTCATCCTGTCTGCTTACCTGGTTGATTAGCCTGATGTCAGCTAAACTGTGGTCCTGCAGAACATTCCATGGAATAACAAGAGGATCAACAATCTTTCCTGATCTAAGTTATGGCACAAAGCAGAGTCCTGAGGCCAGGGTGGTGAATATGTATTATTATTCCTGTCAGATAAAAGCAAATGTCTTCTGATAGAGCGTATATATTCACCAGGTCAGCGGCATTAGATAACTAATTTGGTGACTTGGCAACAAGCTCTTCTGCTGTCCCAGCTATTACTCATGCCAGTCGTGGGAATTATGAGTCAGATGAGAGAGAACCATTTATATGAGGTCAGTGGGGGAGATATTTTGGGAAATATTACTTTTCCTCATACCATATCTCTTTATAAACTGTGACAGCCCCACTGTGTGATCTGGCCGTTGATACTATGATAACTTAGATTTGCAGGGAACTTTAGAACTTACAAAGAAATAGCTTACAAATATACTTATTCACATTTCCTTCACAGTAGGTCTATGGAACAGATAGAGCAGATTTTATTTTCTTTTTTAAAAAAAAATATTTATTTGGCTGCACTGGGTCTTAGTTGCAGCATGCAGGATCTTCTTGTTCCATGACCAGGGATTGTACCTGGGCCCCCTGCATTGGGAGTGCAGAGTCTTAGCCACTAAATTACCAGGGAAGTCCCAGGGCAGATGTTATTTTCGAATTTGGAATGACTGCTACATGACCATGTCAGGATTTGAGTGTAGATCTCTCTGATTCCACAACTGAGCTGCCACCATGCCCCTTAAAGCAATGCCATTCCTAATATGTGGGTTAGTTAAATTCAGCTGAACATGTTTAATGGTGAGAAATGATATCTACACAGCACTTGGTACAAGATAGAAGAGTCACTTGTTGTTGTTTAGTCTCTAAGTCTTGTCTGACTCTTGACAGCCCCGTGGACTGTAGCCCGCCAGGCTCCTCTGCCGATGGGATTTCCCAGGTCATAATACTGGAGCAGATTGCTACGCCCTCCTGTAGGGGATCTTCCCAACCCAGGGATGGAACCAGTGTCTCCTGCGGCTCCTTTACCGCTGAGCCACCAGGGAAGCTCACTAAGTGGCGGTTCCTGCCAAGACTGACATATGTACGTTTAGGATGTGCCAAGTGCTGGGACTACAGATGAGGTCCTCCCCTTGAGGAGCGTGGTGTGGGAGGATAAAGCAGAGCTCGCTGAGGCATCTGCTTCCAAGATTGCCTCAAAAAGCCAGTGGCCCTGATTAAAAAAAGAAAAAAAAAAAAAAAAAAGATTACCATTTGAATTCTGTTTAGGCCAGGCAAATTAAGGCTGGTGGTGGAATGCCCAGGGTTCTTTATGGATCAGAGTTCTGTCCCTTCTCTGATGTGCAGGTAGGGCCCTCCCAACCCCAGTGATTTGCTCTGAAAGCGACACCCACAGAGCAGGTTGCTTGGAAAGAGGAGTGCAGTGATCACTGTAAACATTCCATTTTTCAGTTTAGCCAATGATCATTGCCTTGTTTCTTGGATCTAATGTGACTTATTGAGGTATAAAAATCAGCTGGAACACCTTAGGGAAGAGCACTCTGGAATGAGCTTCCTATCTCTGTGGGGTCACACAGGAAGCGTCCACATTCATATCACTTCTCAGCGTTCACAGGACAGAAGAGTCAGATGGGTTGGGGGTAGCAGAGGAGGCCTGCAGAGAGGCAGAGTGAAATTGCTTACGTGGTCCAGAGAGGGAGGAGGCTGACCTGGGCATTAGAGAGGTTTCTCTGACACGCAGGGGCTCCAGAGGTGCCCTGGTGCCACCAAGGGCTTTCCCCAAGGGAGGACAAGAAGCATTCTGAGTGGCTGCTCAGGGTCTGCATGGCGCTGAGAGTGGCCTGGTTTGGTTGGATTTCTCTTGTTTTTGTTTTTCTGTTTTTCAGAAACAGTCACCAAATTCCCATCATTCTTTGTATGCAACACCCATTCAACCTAAGCGATTTTCCAAGACAAAGAAAACATCATGTCTGGGAACACGTGCCAGTAAGAAGTACATGACCTTCTCTTGCTGGGGCACTGGTATTTTTAAAGCAACAAATGCTTGATATTGAATATCCCATCAAGGCTCCCTTCTGAGCAGATTCAACAATTGTCCTGGGGAAGAAACAATCTGAGAAATGCCCCCAAACCATTATGGGGTGCCCACAAAAACAGCTCATCAAATTCTTCTCCCTAATCAGGAAGGCAGGGGGTAGTGTGTGTGTGTCTGTGTGTGTGTGCGTGTGTGATAGAGAGAGGTGCTTGGCATGGTGCTTGAGACCCATTGTTGTCCCCTTATCAACCTTTTGCTTACTCCTGTAAAAATACAACACAACTTCTCTCCGAGAACATTTTCCAACCAGAGGTCTCTGCCTCAAGGCAAATGCATCAACTCTTCTGGCCCCTGCACAGGCCTTCTGAAAGCCGAGCGCCCTCACTTGGCTAAGTAAATATCAAAGTGCCGGGGCTTGTGAGCAGGTGGAACTGAGCCTGGTGGGCCTGAGCCCCAGCCATGGCCTTTCTGATCCTTTGTTTTTCAGCAGCAAGTGGAGGCGAAGGCAAAGGTGGAGGGAAGGGAAATGTGATCTCCAGTGAATTGCAGTGTTTTGCTTTCTCTAATCCTATTCAGGTGGTGACTGTAGCAAAAAGGAAAAACAGGCCAATATATAGGATGCAGAAAAACCCTGATTATTACCCCGATGAATGTGCATTGGCGGAATTGAATTCAAGTCGCAGTGATTCATTATTAATGGGTCCCAAGTTCTGACCCAGGGTGGAGGTGGGGCTCTTGTGAAGGCGGAGATGGTAGCTGAGGGAGGGTCTCTGCCCTGGAGAGGAACTGGGCCTGGAGCAGGCGGTCCCTGAGCCTGGCCCAGACCACAGCTGGCCCAGGACCGCCCTTCTTCCAGGACTGCCTACTGCACACCTGCAACTCAGCTTCTCTTGTCTCAGAGCTGTGCTGTCGGTGATTTATTCCACCCTGGAGCCTCCCAGAGGCCAGGCCCGGGGAGAGACTGTGCAGAGAGTGTGTAGGGGGACTGTGCTCCATCTCCGCCATTCCCCAGCGAGGACTCCCCAGTGAGGAGGATGGAAAACACTGTCTTGCATGAATAATACACCTTCCTCTTTTTGAAGAGCTCAGAGCACCTAGCAGACAGGATGCTCTTCACCTTCAACCACTCCCTGAGGCTAAATCAGGTTTTGATTTACCCCTCCCTGCCTTTTTTTCTTAAATAGATGAGGAAATGACAGCACAGAGCAATTGGTCCCTGGGAGTGAGTTGTGTTGGGGTAACAGGAAGCAGACCGGGAAGAGATGATTTGGTAAGAGTCCTTTATAGAGGCAGAAATTCTCTCAGCTAACCCTATGCTCAGCACAGACACACGAAAGGGATCCCAATCATTTAAAAAGCTCCTGTCTACGTAATAGCTTACCCCAGATGCTGGTCAATGCACAGGGCTTTTTTGTCTGTTTTAACTCACAAGAGGGTTCCCTTCTAAGAGGATACTTCTAGGTCACATAGAAATAAAATTGAAACCACACCTAAGAATTGGAAAGGCCACAAAGAGAACTGTGTATTCAAACTTCAGTTCAGTTGAGCTCAGGAAATGAAGGCAAAAATTCCCTGTCCCCAAATTTTTCTGCCAAATGAATGGAACAAGAAGGGAGACCCAGGAGTTTCTCTGTGGTAGACTCCCTGTTAGGTAGTGGTGACTAACCTCTAATTCTCTTTGGCCTTTATTGTTGTGCAAATTCTTACTAACCTTGTAGCTGCCCCCAATTGACTCAGTGGTAAAGAATCTGCCTGCCAAGTAGGAGATGTGTGTTCAGTTTCTGGGTCGGGAGGATCCCCGGGAAAAGGAAATGACAACCTACTCCAGTATTCTTGCCTAGAGAAAGCCACAGACAGAGGAGCCTGGCGGGCTACAGTCCATACGGTCACAAAGAGTTGGACACAACTGAGCAACTAAACAAGAAGTCTTTCCTTCACCATGCTACAGCAAAAATGATCTTTTACAAAACCAAACTCTTGTCGTGTCGTTCCTGGACTTAAAGCACTCTGTGGCATCCCATAGCCTTCAAAATAAAATTCAAACTCCTTAACATAGCATGAAAGACCCCTATCTGTCCCACCAGATGCCGGAAACAGCCTGCAACTTTTTATACTTGAGCTTATCAATTCATTCAAGACATCAGACTGTCATTGACTGGGTGTTGGATGTGTTAGTCTCTCAGTCATCTCTGACTCTGCGACCCTGTGGACTGTAGCGCACCAGGCTCCTCTGTCCATAGGATTCTCCAGCAAGAATACTAGAATGGGTTGCCATTCCCTTCTTTAGGGTATCTTCCCAACCCAGGGATCAAACCCAGGTCTCCTGCATTGCAGGCAGATTCTTTGATTAAGGACTCAATATTTTTCAGTAGGTTTGCCAGGCACTGGAAATGTACTACTACACCTGGTAGAGCCTAGAACATGATCTGACCAAGACTCAAGGAATCCACCCCTAGCCCCAGAACTTACTTCTCTGTCTGCCCATAACTCCCTCCTCTTCCACCAGCTAGGTTTTTATTTTCATGAATTTTCTTCATTTCTCCCAGATGCCTCTGTTGAATTTTCTGATAGCCCATGGTGCTGTAATTGGGTATTTATCTGTTTTCCCCCTTTGTGTATGAGATTTTTGAGGACAGGAACTTTGTCTTGTTCATAGCACCTCACATAGGGCCCAGCTCATGGTAGGTGACTCTAGGGGTCATGGTTCCACAGCCACACTGGTTCTGGCCAATGTAGGGTGGTGTAGGGGCCCTGAAAGAGAAACCTCTAAACACACTGTCCCTTGTTTTCTCCTTGGTGTCATATCTAGACATGATGCCTAGCACTGCTGCAGCCGTCTTGCTGTCCAAGTGGCACTAGCTTTAGAAAGAAGCCAGTAATGAGGGCAGCAGGGCAGAGAGCTGCAAGTAACCTCAGCCTGGGATCCTCCTACATCTGGACCTGAAGTTATGTAAATAGCAAATTCCTCATGGCTTAAGCCATCTGATTCAAGGTCTTTTCTTTCCTTCTCCTTTTTCTTTTCCCTCCTTTGTGTTCTTTTTCTTTTAGCTTTTATTTTTTGCTGCCCACATCTTTCTAACTGATTTGTGACTCAGTACCTGTCTTCGGTCGGGCTGGCAGTAGAGGGCCTAGCCACAGAGTCCAGCTGACAGCATCTGCAATTAATTGTATTTATTTAAAGGTCTTATTTTCCCTGCTAAACTATAGATTCTTCTGAGGGGAGGAAGTGATTTTGTCTCATATTGTCCTATTATTCTCTTCTTTGAAGGATACAGAGTTCCAAAAATATTGAGTCAAACTAAATTGAACTGGCATCTTCAAATACTTTTTTCTCCTTTTTCTTAACCCTCAACATATCACTTATCTTTATACCACATAATTTAGTATTTTGTGCTATACGGTGGTTCTTACATTGACTCCCATTGAAAGTCTTGCACTCCCCATGAAGATGTTAAGGTTCTGGAGAACAGCATCTGAGTCTCATCTCGTTATTTCTTTGATATCCCTTGTGGTTCGCATTTGTAGGGCTCATAGAGGCATCTAACAACTTCCTGATGAACTAATGCTCTGAAACCTTGCAAACATTACATCCTACCAAGATTTTCAGTTATGCACTCTTTCATGTTTGTCTCGGTTCCTTGATGGCAAAAGTTGTCACCATTTTTGCTAGACACCCTATAGACATAGAGTACCTTCTCGTCTTTCCCATGTGCATAGAGGTGACATCAGATAAAGCCTTTGTGACTAATGGAGGAGAATATTAAAGTATTGTCTCCCCACAGATCACAATTCCACAAAGCGATTTTGGTGAACTTAAACCTCTCAAGGACTTTTGTGGTGGAGGTGAAACTAACATTCAGAATATTGTTTGGGATGGAGGGCTGTTTTTGGAAGTGACACCACACGCTGATCACCTTGTTTAGCCGTTAAGCCTGCTTTGCTATTAACTGTAGATAGTTACAGAGCCTAGTTTTCTTTCTCATCTCCAAGACATTTCTATTTTTGAAGCTCTACTTCTTAGGTGTGTCCCTCTGGATTTCTAAAGAAGTCTATAGTCACAGTTACTGCTTGTTGAAAGGATACTTGGCACCTTGTTTTCTATCCCTTAGAAGGTCCTCTGACAAGATGCTCCAATTGCCTGTTTTTCACACATTTTCCCATGACTGAGATTCAACAATACAACTCAGCAGTTTAAATTATTTAAACAAGCTCCCAACAAATAAAAAATCAGGGAGAGGTAAACATAGGCACCTGTACATTCTTATTTTTCAATGCCTCTTTGAACATCGCTTTCCCTCTCTTGGTGATGGATTTTGACTCTGGTTATAATAACAGTATCTCTTAGAGAAAATATTTTAAAAACCCTAAAACCAAGAGAAAGCAGGAATTAAGAATTGACAAATTTGTCCTCATTTCCCCCTCCTTATTTTATATATCTGAGTGGTTTTGCTCTCAAATCTGATGAACAAGTTTTCTTTTTGAAGAATGGTCATGCGTTCTTTGGGTTATTTAGTTTCCAGCCAGGTATGTGAAAGTGGTAATAAATTACATGTGTGCTTAGTGTCAGGAACATCCATAGTACAATCGAGGGGATGCCAGAGAGCAGGGCTTTTAATTTAATCTCCTGTGTCAAATACTGTACAGTTCAGTTCAGTCGCTCAGTTGTGTCTGACTCTTTGCAGCCCCATGGACTGCAGCACTCCAGGCCTCCCTGTCCATCACCAACTCCTGGAGTTTACTCAAACTCATGTCCATTGAGTCAGTGATGCCATCCAGCTATCTCATCCTCTGTCGTCCCCTTCTCCTCCTGCCTTCAATCTTTCCTAATATCAGGGTCTTTTCAAATGAATCAGTTCTTTGCATCAGGTGGCCAAACGATTGGAGCTTCAGCTTCAGCATCAGTCCTTCCAATGAATATTCAGGACTAATTTCCTTTAGGATGGACTGGTTGGATCTCCTTGCAGTCCAAGGGACTCTCAAGAGTCTTCTCCCACACCACCATTCAAAAGCATCAATTCTTTGGTGCTCAGCTTTCTTTATAGTCCAAGTCTCACATCCATACATGACTACTGGCTTTGACTAGGTGGACCTTTGTTGGCAAAGTAATGTCTCTGCTTTTTAATATACTGTCTAGGTTGGTCATAACTTTTCTTCGAAGGAGCAAGCACCTTTTAATTTCATGACGGCAATCACCATCTGCAGGGATTTTGGAACCCCCCAAAATAGTCTCTCACTGTTTCCACTGTTTCCCCATCTATTTGCCATAAAGTGATGGGACTGGATGCCATGATTTTAGTTTTATGAAAGTTGATTTTTAAGCCAACTTTTCCACACTTCTCTTTCACTTTCATCAAGAGGCTCTTCAGTTCTTTGCTTTCGGCCATAAGTGTGGTGTCATCTGCATATCTGAGGTTATTGATATTTCTCCTGGCAATCTTGATTCCAGCTTGTGCTTCCTACAGCCCAGCGTTTTTCATGATGTACTCTGCATATAAGTTAAATAAGCATGGTGACAATATACACCCTTGACGTACTCCTTTCCCTATTTGAAACCAGTCTGTTGTTCCATGTCTAGTTCTAAATGTTGCTTCCTGACCTGCATACAGATTTCTCAAGAGGCAGGTCAGGTGGTCTGGTATTCCCATCTCTTTAAGAATTTTCCACAGTTTATTGTGATCCACACAGTCAAAGGCTTTGGCATAGTCAATAAAGCAGAAGTAGATGTTTTTCTGGAACTCTTGCTTTTTTGATGATACAGTGGATGTTGGCAATTTGATCTCTGGTTCCTCTGCGTTTTCTAAATCCAGCTTGAATATCTGGAAGTTCACAGTTCATGCACTGTTGAAGCTTGGCTTGGAGAATTTTGAGCGTTACTTTATTGGCGTGTGAGATGAGTGCAATTGTGTGGTAGTTTGAGCATTCTTTGTCATTGCCTTTCTTTGGGATTGGAATGAAAACTGACCTTTTCCAGTCCGTGGCCACTGCTGAGTTTTCCAAATTTGCTGTACAACCGATGGAAATAACTTAAGGAAGCTTGACATGTGAGACAATGTGTTGCATGCCCTAGGGGATAAAAGATATGTCAGACACATTCAAACCCTACAGGTATACTATAAGCAATCAGAAAAGGGGGAAAAAAACCTTTTTTTTCAAAAATGGAAAAATTGTATTACATAAGTAATTCACTGCCATAAAATTAAGTTAGAGATAGATTTAGTGTAGAGACTGAAATGTCTAATTCTCCATCTGTCATTACAGAGATAGACACTATGAAGAGTTTTGTTGAGACTTTCAGAATTTTTATCTGTATAGTATAATACATGTGTATAGAAACGTGTATTTTTATGCAGTGGGATCATACTATATATATTGTTCTTTAACCTCTGTCAGTGCATATAATTATCTTTGCTTTATTTCTCACTGGCTGTGTACTATTCCATTGTATGTGTGTATCACACTGCCTCATATTGACAGTGGGACCCAGTTCTCTGAGCTTTTTAAATTGAAGTATAGTTGATTTATGTTGTTGTTCAGTCATCATGTCTGACTCTTTGTGACCCCGTGGACTGCAGTATGCCAGACTTCCCTGTTTTAGGTGTACAACCTAGTGATTCAATATATTCATAGATTATACTTATTTAAAGTTATCTTAAAATAATAACTGTATTCCTCTGTGATGTACAATATGTCCTTGTTGCTTTCTCTGAGATATTTTTTACTCCATTAGAAACAGTGTTGTAGTAAATATCCTTGTTCATTTATTTATTTATTACACTTGTTAAACCAACTTCTTAGGAAGATCAGGGAAGATTTCAGAGAAGTGGAACTTTATTAGAGCCTGGAGGATGGTGTGGCATGAACAAGGATGGAAACCACAAGATGTAGTCTGGGATCTGTGAATAGATGTCTTTGGGTGAGGTGTAGATTTTGTGGTTTCCATCTTGGGCAATTGACTCACGATAAAAAGTTAAGATGAAGGGGGAGTTTGCAAAAGAACATGAAGTTCCTACAGTTTAGACGTTTTGAGTTTGCAATGATGCCATGATGAAATGCCTAAGAAACATTAGATGTGGGAATGGAGGGTGTCAGGTAGATGGGAACCACCAGAGAGGAGGAGGCATCGGTTTCCAGGAAGCACTGGGAAAGCCATGGCACACAAAAGAGACATCATGAAGGATGGTTCAGCAGGGCTGGGGGACCGACTGGGTGTGACGGAAGTCAGGAGGCCCTGTTTCCTTATCTAAAATTTGGGGGACAACAATTTCCGTTCCTCACGGTTAATATGAGCACTAAGCGAAATAACAGGCAAACTTTTCATAAGTAACAGTTACTCCTGTAATACCATTTCATTAGGTTATGAACTTTCTCTGTAGTCCCCCAAATAATGGTCATCCCAGCAGGGCTCTAGGAGTTGTTCGTTTATGGAACGAAGAGGGTGGATTACAATGACCTTTTCAGGGAGCAACTGTGAAGTCACCGAAGGGGGTTGGCTATGTTTTCCCAGTGATTCAGTGGAAACTCAAGAGTTTAACTTAAGAGTCACCTCCAAAGATGTGAATCTGGTCTAAATACTTTGGGGCACTTTCACATCTGTGGTTATTGAGTTAAATTTTCCCTTTTATCTATTTCAACACCCCCTATCCCACCCGACTCCCCATCAAATTACAGAGATTTGTTTTTGCTTTTAGAGCAGAAAGGAAGGATGGGAAGACACATTCCAAATATTTAGTTAGTTTCAAAAGTATGTGTTATTCAAAGCACCTTCAAGTACTAGGTTTCTTGAAATAAGAAACTCTATCATCTCTCTCTGCTGTGTTCCCTTGGCAGGAACAGTAACCATCTACTTCAAGTGCAAAACACTCAGCTCTTTGCAGGGAAAGAATAACAGCATGAGAGTTGGGAGAGGGGAATTCCAGGCTCAGCTCTCCTCATCCAGGTGGGAAGACTTCTCTGGGCCTCATGATCCTGATCAGTAAAATGAGAGGGCTGAACAGGAAGCCTTTAGTGCCTTATTGGTAAGATAAGGCACAGATTCCTTGTGAGGTTGATGGGGCAGTAGCATGAGCTTTGTTTTGCAGACTTGGAAATGGGAAACCCAAGAGGTGAGTGACTTGACTAAGCAGAATGTGATTTCCCTCCTCAGAGATGAGACCAGAGCCAGTGTCTGCCAGCTGGTTTCTAGCGGCAAACACTGTCTTCTGAAAAACTCTGCCTTTGATTGGGATGGAGGCTTCTAGAAGGTCAGAGATCTGCTTCCTTCATGTGGAAATCACCTCCCATCCCTTGGCAGCTCCATTATTTCTTCCCTTCCCACTCCCACTTTTCACTCTTTATTCCGGCCTGAACTACTTTGAGTTCTTCATATGGCCCCACTTCCTCTCAGGTCCTGCTCTTTGCATAAACTCGGTGTATTTTTCTCTTCTCTGGGAAAACTTTTCTCCCCATGAACCTTTTTCCCTAGTTAACTCCTCGTCTTTCAGGCTTTTGTTCTATCCTTGTCTTTTTCAGGTAGCTTTCCCCAACTCTCCCTCCTAGCTATGTTAGAGATACTTTCTCTGAACTTTTCTAATCATTATGATGATAGTATTTACCACTCTGCAAGGTAAGTGCCTGTTAATTTACCAAAGTATATGAAAAATATACTTGATGGTTGTCCCCAGATTTCAATGGCTTCAACCAGGTAAAAGTTTTTCTTTCATGTAACAAAAAATGTAGAAATATGCTCTCCAGAGTCAATGTGGTAGCTTAACAGTCAACAGGGACCAGATCCTTAAAGTTTTGTGCTTCAGTGTCCTTAATGTTGCCTCATGGTTCCAAGATGGCTGTTGGAATGCAAGCCATCACATCCATGAAAGGGGCAGGAAACAAAGGAAATATCTACCAGATGAGTCAGTCCCATTTATGAAACTTTCCTATAAGCTCTACCAGAAGTCATCTACTTGCCTATACTAGGTTGGTAAATATAGTTTGTCAGTATCCTGAAAAACACTGGATACTCTTGGTAAGCTACAGGAGAGAGGAGCTGTTTGGTAAACAGTCTGCATCTCTGTCATCTAAACAATCCAAGATGTGGTAGGCCATCCATGTCAGTCTGTGAGCAGACAAGTGAGGAAATGAAAGAATTTATGAACTTTTGTAACAGCTTCACGTTGACGTGATGTGGTATCTATCCACAATTATAGGCAGTAAAACAGTAACATTTGGTTCTTTCCCACAGAGTTTGAGAAGCCCTACCTGCCACAGGTCCTCTATCTTCCCCACAAGACTACAAGCATCAAGAGGGCAGGTAAGCTTTGCTCTCTGGTTTGCTCATGGGTCCTGCTGCTATAACACCTAATGAAGAGGTGGTTTACAAACCTGTGAGTCTGGATGATGCCAGAGACTCGGCCTCTGCACTGATGCTGAATTGAATCTTGAAGACAGAGTTTGGGGTGAAATAGAAAAGAATAGGAAAAAAAAATGCTTTATTGCTTTGCCAGGCAAAGGGGCACACAGTGGGCTCCTGCCCTTGAAAACTGTGTGTACCTACCCAGGAGGATTTTTTGAGGAGTTTTATAGCAATAGTTCAAGGGTAAGGTTGCTGATAAGATTAGGGTGTGTGCAGGTCCTCCACTCCTTTAACCTGGTCTCGGGTCACCTTCTTGATGAGCTGCTCTGCTTCCTTTAATGTAGTCTCAGGTGGTCTTCTGTGGCATGAAGACTGCTGATATCTTCCATTTATAGAAAGTTAATTCTATGGAGAACTTAAAAACATTGTTATGTGTATCACTTGAGGCTGAACAAGAACCCTGCCCCAATACTGCACTACTGTTTCTTGGCTACTCCTCCCTGGACTCTGCATTCCCCTCCCTTCCTGGATTAGCAACTGTTCAAATCTGTGCTTTGAAACTCAGGAAAGGTCATGGAGCCTGGAGTCTGTTCCCTATAAGAAATGGGGGTACACACAACAGCTTCTATACCCAGGAGCCCCACAGGGTCCTGGTGAGCTTCAAGGCTAAGCATTGATTGCATTTGTCACCATCTGGTTCTTGCTCAGCTGACCTGCTCAGATGTGTCTGAATTTCTCTCCTCTCCCGTGTCCCTTCACGATCTCATGTTCTTGCTTCTCTCTTGCCCTACTGTCTGTGTCTCTATGATCCCTCTTTCTCTTCCAACTCTTGAATATGCCAACTCAGCCCTGAGCCTTCCACTTCTCCCTCTCTACACCTTCTCCTTCTGGGCTTACCTACTTCATCAGCTTTCCTGCTCCTACAGGAGAAGGACCTCCAGATCTTGGCCTCAGGCTGAACTCTCTCTTGGCCCCTGGTATCTTCCAGGTGCTTGCTGGAGTGCCTCCAAAACTGAAGTCTCTCTTCTCCTAAGTTAGGCTGACTTCCCAACTCTTTCCCCGGAAACCAGTGGGATTTGACGAAGACCCAAGAGAGGCCAAGCCTTGGGAACGGATAAATCTAAACAGTTGGGGGAGATAGGATGTGCTTCTACATATGAGCAAAGGAGGCTCCCCACGCTTAGACCAGGCCCAGAGGGTCCCCTCCTGTAGGGCTCTGGGAAAGTGGTGCAGGCCTTGCTCATGCAACTGCAATGCTTTCTGTATTGGGGAGGGAGGTGTGATTGAAGATACTTCCTCCCTCAAGGATGACCCTTCATCACAGTGAGCAATTGCTCTTCTCTAATTAAGTGCAAAGCCCACCCACTGTGAACTCACTCCCCAGATCTGTCCAGGACTGCCCTGGCCTTCTCAGCTTGCTTCACAATCAATAGCTCTAGAAAAACGGAAGGTTTATTCACTGAAATCGCAGATCAATGAGACAAGATTTGCATATGAGCTTAGTATATAAATCCTGGGCTGAGGTAATAATTTTTTTTTCACCTGCTATCTCCTGATTTTCCCTCCCTTTCTGTTTTCTCAGTTCATTCTCCTTTCAGCTCTTTTGTCCTTCTCTACACGGATAATATCCTTTCCTTAAAGACTCCTACTTTTCCCCACCCCACTCCTATGCACTTCCCCCAGGCCCTGTGTGATGATTATCTGTGAATTTGCCTCCTTCCACCCAACCTTGAGGGCAGAGATACTATTTCCCTCTGGGTCTCCAGAGTGATGGCTTCCCTGATAGCTCAGTTGGTAAAGAATCTGCCTGCAATGCAGGAGACCCCAGTTCAATTCCTGGATCAAGAAGATCCTCAGGAGAAGGGATAGGCTATCCACTCCAGTATTCTTGGGCTTCCCTTGCAGCTCAGCTGGTAAAAAATCTGCCTGCAATGTGGGAGACCTGGGTTTGATCCCTGGGTTGGGAAGATCCCCTGGAGAAGGGAAAGGCTACCCACTCCAGTGTTCTGGCCTGGAGAATTCAACGGACTACAGTCCATGGAGTTGCAAAGAGTCAGACACGATTGAGCGGCTTTCACTTTCACTTTTACTTCTCCAGAGTGAGCTGGGCATGGGGGTTTGGGGGCTGCCTCATGGCCTATGCTCAGCACTGCTCTTTGAACCCATAAATCTGTTTATTGAACAACTTCTCCTGTTCCTCTCTTTCTCCATTCTTTCCTCTTCTATCTCCCAGCTTCTTCTCCTTTCATTCATCTTCCTTAAGAGGAAGATTCCTAGTAGATACCTTGACAAGGAGGAGCTAGTGTGTGTCACCATGGTTGGGACTTCCCTGTCCCAGAGGCCTAGGGGTCACCTAGGACAATTGGGGATCATTCTCCTACCTGGCAGTGTTCCCCAATATTCTCCCTTACTCCCAGGGGACTTGAAAGACCTGAAGAATATTTGTGCCCTTCTCTTGTCTGAAGGCTTTGAAAGCTTCTCTTAGACAGAGGTGGAAATAGTGTGATGGAAACGCCTAAAACCTGATCCCAATGAGTCTCTCCAGAAGATAGTGCCCATAGGATTCTTGGGTTTCTATTTTCTGTCTTGACTAAGAAGTTGTAATGTGTGCACTCTTTCAAAGCAGATATAGCTTTTGACTTTATTTTTGCCAGTTTAATCATGTTTTGTTGTAACTTTCTTTTCTTTCCTCTGGGATATCAAAAACTTGCATTGGCACATTTGGGGGTCCTCTTCTCAGTGTGATACTTATATTTAGAGGTAAGTGATTGTTTGAATAAAAATTGGCATGGGTAACTGCCAAGACAACTTCCTGCAGTGTTAGAGACAAGTCCAGATTGGAACGGAACCTGGGGTCCCATCTTGGATGCTGGCTGCTCAAGATCGGAGGCTCCAGTGCTTGTGACTCATAACAGTGCTGGCCACTGACGTTCCTGTGGTGTGTCATTAACAATGTGCCTCCATGTAGGATCTTATTTGAATCTTGTGTCAGTGCTCCTAAGGTCAGTTGTAATCACCTACATTGTAGTCTGAGTGAGTTGAAGGTCAGATGTTATGTACTTAATAACTTGCCTGCAGTTCCACGGCCAGGAAGCACTTCCTAAGGCTCAAACCCACTTTTTGCTGCTAAATTCCTTGTTCTTCCCACTGAGCCACATGGTCCAGGTATGAACTCTGCTCTAGGGTGATGAGCATCATGGGATTCATGGGATGGTTCTTGACTGCCACTGCCCTAGCTGTCAGTGTGAGAAATAGCTCCTGATGAAGTTCACTTTTCCTGGGCGAGAAGGAAGGTGAGTGATGTGCAAATAGCTGAACTTCCTTGCTCCAGTTTCCAGAAAATGCTGCCAGGGCCCATGGATAGGACCACTTTAAATCCTTCCCAGTCTCTCCTCTTCCGGTGCATACCTTCTCTTCCTTGCAGCCTCTCAGTACTGCCTTCCTTCTGCCTCCGGCTCTCTGGGCATCCCAAAACCTATTAATACCCATTGTTGCAGTCAAAAATATTGTGCAGTTACTCTCCTGTCCCAACCTTTGCTGAGAAAGATTCTGGTTAATTAACATTGATTGCAATCCACCACTGCAAGTAAAAATCGATCGCTAGGGTCCCTAATTTGAATGTACTTCTCTCTCCTTATCTCTGGTGAGAAAAAGAGAGGCAGAGAGGGTGAGGAAGGGAAGAGGGGAGAGGACAGAGGGTATTTCTTAAGCAGTCCAATTTCCAGGGTCCCTGGTGAGGGACATTAGTGATGCTGCTGGTCTTTAGATCTTGCCAACTCGCCTTCGGCGTGGCCATTTTTCAGTGTGACGTCTAATTGCCACAAATAGTCACTGTGCCCATTTGGGCCTTGTTCATAGCTCCCTACATTATTGAGAGAGGAGTGCTAGTATTGATTCTGGATGGCCAGGGAGAGCACCAGAGAATATTAGTAAGGAGCGGAGAGAACACAGTACATAAACTTTTATGACACGATGTCAAGCTGGATTGTGAAGACATAAATGAAAAGGACAGCATGCTCTGTAATTACCACAAGCACACGTCTTCTGTCTGCTGGGGACGGCGGCCCAGGCTGGCTGGGGCAAATTGCAGAGGGGGATGAATTGTCCAGCTCACAAAAACAGTGGCCCGTAGTGGTTGCTCCTCATGCTTGAGAAAGAATATATGGAATGAAAAAAAAAAGCCCTTCTTGTTGTGTGTGGTAGTGTGGTCCTGAGAAAATTGTGTGGGTTCTGATGTCAAGTTTGTCACTGACTTTAGCCATGTGACAGAGGGTTATTCACTTAACCTCTCTGAGCCCCAATTCCCTACAGGGTAAAAAAGAGGTAATTATAACTACTTTGCAGGGATGATGTAAAGATTAAATGAGATAATGCATGCAAACATTTTGCATGGTATTGGAAAATAGCAGGCTCTCAGCATAGTTGGACTTCCCTGGTGGCTCAGCTGGTAAAGAATCCGCCTGCAGTGTGGGAGACTTGGGTTTGATCCCTGGTTGGGAAGATCCCCTGGAGAAGGGAACGGCTACCCACTCCAATATTCTGGCCTAGGGAATTCCGTGAACTATATAGTCCATGGGGTCACAAAGAGTCAAACACGACTGAGCGACTTTCACTTCCACTTTCACTTCTTTCAGCAGATAGTAGATATAATCATCATTATTCATTTTTGATTCAATAAATATTTATGGAATATTTGCCCTGTGCCAGCACTATGCTTGATGCCAGAGGTAGATGGGCACCCCAGGCTCATGGATCACACAGTTCTATGGGTGAGACAGACATTAATTAATTATCAACCCAATATGTTAGAAGCTGGGAAGAAGGCCATAGTGCTACATGACAAGGTGAGATTGAGGGCAGGAGGAGAAGGGGATGACAGAGGATGAGATGATTGGATGGCATCACCAACTCAATGGATATGAGTTTAAGCAAACTCTGAGAGATAGTGGAGGACAGGGAAGCCTGGCATGCTGCAGTCTATGGGGCTGTAGTCGGACACCACTTAGACTGAACAACAGTAACTCCTGTTCCTGCCTTTTCAACACTCACATTTATTTGTTTATTATCTGTCTCGCTCACTGAGAAGAGGGACTTGGTTTGTTTGATTCTCTGCTCTGCCTCCATTGCCTAGAAGCATGAATGACATAGTGAGTGGGCACTCAGCAAATATTTACTAAACCAATGAATAGCTATATACCCAGGATTCAGAGCAAGAATTTGTACCTGACTTTTAAGAGCTTATAGTCAAATGAGGTACAAAGGAAATGCATAGTATTTAAAACTCAGTGAAACCATTATCAAGTTTAGTTACAAAATCACAATGGAATGTGTACCCAGAAAACTCTCTGCCTGGACACTGGCATCACATACAAGCATGGGCTGGTGACACAGATGTCACACGGTCAGTATTTAGTGAGGAGTAAGGAAAGGGAATGGACAAATAATGTAAGTGGTTGTCCCTTCTGAGGTCTGTGGCTGTATTCACCCAGTGTGAGTAGTTAGTCAGGGTAGGTTGACTTGTTTAGCCAACAATGCCCAAAATCAGCAGTGAGGTCAGCACAGGGATTCCACTCCACCAACTATTCAGGACACAGGCTCTGCTGCTCGGGTCTTGGGTGCTCCAGTGGAGCCTCCTTGTCCAACTGGCCGGTGACTCACTGCGGCAGCCTGGAGCCTGCCAGGGAGCTGGCTCTGGCTCACGTTGTGTTGGTGAGACGTCACGCGGCCGATGCAGGGCGGACTGGGGAGTGAGACAAGTGGTGTATCCAGGAAGGGGAGCTGGTGGGCACCCTTGGTCTCTACCGCCATGAGTTCAGCAAACTCATGGAGACCCGACTGTGTGCCAAACACCGGGTTCCAACATGGCCAGACCCCAGAACCCTCCAAGAGAATGGCATCTAGTGGGCAAAACATGGAACAAAATTACAAATGGCAGGTCTTAGTAAGAGCCATCGTAGAGGGACAGCAAGTACAGTAGCAATGCAGAGGAAGGAAGGAGTTATTCCATACCAATTATGGGGCGGTTGCAATGGGCACAGTTAGACTGGAAAGGAAGTTAGGCCTATAATCCCTGGGGTGGTGAGATAGCTAACTGTACACCATAGACTTGCATTCCCCTCCCGTGGTACAGGCTGGTGACAGGTAAGCAGCTGTCCAGGGTCTCCATTTCACAGACCTCCTGGTGAGGTTTCACTAGCTCTGAACAGTGAAGTGTCAATCAAAAGGACAATGTTTACTTCTGGGTCAAGTCGGGAAGGAAAGAGGTGTTCTTTCTCCATCTACTCGTTCTCCACCCACTGGCCAAACGTTGATACCGAGTTACCTTGTAAGCCTCATTTGGGGATGGTAGGGCTTCTAAATGACTGAGGAACAACCTCCCCTTAACACCCTGATGCGTTGGAATTACCCTGGACAGTATGTGAATGAGAAAGATAAATGTTATTGAGTTTAAAAATGTTATATATTTTGGAAAACAGTGCAATAGTTTCCTACCAGCTTAAAAATGCACCAGTCCTGTCTTCCAGCAGTTCTACTCCTAGGGATTTACCTAGGAGAAATGAAAACATATGTCCACAAAAAGACCTGTGCTAGAGTATTTATAGCAACTTTATTTGTAATAGCCAAACACTGCAAACAGTCCAAGTATCTGCCTGCAGGTGATTGGATAAAAACATTGTATATTGCATATTCATATATGGAATACTCTTTGACAATAATTAGTAGGTAAAGAATCAATTACCAGTATACTCAACAACATGTGTCAATATTGAAAACATTATGTTGGGGAGAAGGAGTGGGACATGAAAGAGTACATGCTGTGTGATTCCTTTGTGTAAAGTTCAAAGCAGACAAACTAATTTGTGGTGACAGAAATTAGGATAGTAGTTTCCTCTGGGAGAGAGAATTGGCTAGAAGGGGACATGAGGGAACATTCTGAGATATGGACATGTTAAGATTTGAAACACTGAATGGTAGGGTGGTTGTGTACATTTATCCAAAGTCATCAGTTGGTACCCTGAAGATCTATGCATTTCATTGTATATAAATTTTACTTTAATGTTAACTAAGCAAAAAAAAAAGTGTTCAGGCAAAATGAATGGATAATTTTGATTAAAGTTCGGGGTTCTAGATGGAGGGATAAGGGTAGAATACAGTAGTATTAGTACTTAGTATAGAGTTCTTAAGTAGTATTCTAAGACTGGTAAACATCTGGGCTTCCCTGATTGCTCAGATGGTAAAGAGTCTGTCTGCAATGCAGGAGACCTGGATTTGATCCCTGGGTTGGGATGATTCCCTGGAGAAGGAAATGGCAACCCACTCCAGTATCCTTGCCTGGAGAATCCCATGGACAGAGGAGCCTGGCAGACTATAGTCCATGGGGTTGCAAAAGAGTCGGACACGATCTAGCAACTAACACTTTCACTTTTCACTCACAGTAGCATGTAAGACTGGTCTACATTTTGGTCATCTAATGCTGAAGGAGTTGGATTTTATTACCTAAACAATAGGGTGCCACCCCAGGCTTTTGAGTAGTACAGAAACAAGCTCACATGCAAGTTTTGGGAACGTAAGTGCTGGCATGTGGAGAGGGAAGGGCAGTATGAGTAAGATGACTAGTCGCCTTAGGAGCCAGGGCCCCGTGAGTTATACGCAGACTGGAATTTCCCTCTGCACGTATGCAGTGGCCAGTCCAGGGAGCCGGCCCGGGATCTAGTAGCTGTGTTGGCCAAAGGTCGAATTGTGAAACAAACAGTTTCTTTCATGCAGAGAATATTTTAATCCCTAGGACTCTTTAGTAAGATCAGGCCATGTGTTTTGATTGGAAATGATTTCTATTATTAGTTACTATTACTACTCTTGGACTGTTGAATGCCAAGGCTTGGGAGGAGCTGGGCAAGACCCAGAGAAAGAAATAGTCTGTGAAGTTTGAGTTTTCCAGAGCTCAGCAGACAGGCCCTCAGTCTTGCAGCTAGTCATTTTACACTCATTCACCCACACCTAGGGCTGTGTCCTTCAGTTTGCGTCAGAGACCAAGAACCTGGAAGCAATGATGGTAGAGCCACAGGGCAGAGTTTCAGAGGTGAACAGCTACTTAGACCCATACTCAGCAGTTCATGTGTTCCTCAAAAATCCTAGGAAAGACTGTGGCAGAAATGCCCCCATGCCATCCTGAGTTGTCACCTAGATGAGCCTCCCGTATTTCTTGAGGGCCCAGAAAAGATGAAAGAACTACCAAGTCAGCTCAAAAAAACTCTTGTTTATTAAGTCAAACATTGCATAGGTATTTTCTGAGTGTTGACTCTGTGTGGGCGCTGGGACGTGGAAGTAGGTGAGATACACGAGGCTCTTCACTTCTTCTGACTCCTTCCCATCACCCAGCAGCATCTCCATGTCAGGTATTTTCCATGACAGTCTTGAATGTATGTATTTAGGTCCTTTTCATCAGAGATGATTCATGAAATAGCAAACCAAATGTGGCCTTATTTTAGTACTATTGTCAGTTTTTTCTCTTAAACACCTCCAGGAATCGGAACAACGAATCCTTTGTCAGTCTCTGAAGCAGAGTCTCAGAAGTAGTCATTGTAGTTGTACACACCAGGTGCTCAATAAGTGCTGAAACTGTGCCTAACCAGGGACTTTCTGGAAGGTAAACCAGGTAGCTGCTTCCCAGGGTCTCAGTCATCCTGGCTGTGATGCCCCAGGGGGCTCCCATCCACGCTGACTGGGGGTGTCCAGCAATTTCATGGTATGAGTTCCCCGTGAATTGTTGCAATGTTTGCGATCTCATGGTGCCAGGGGTCTTTCAGTGGTCTTTGGGGTGGGAGTGGCCCTCATGTAGTCTGCCAGCTGTCCTGAATGCGCAATTCTCATCAGCTTAGGAGTTCTTCAGGGGGTCCTTGCTTTGCCCTGAACAGCAGAGGCTTGGACATGAGGAATCAATCTTCCTGGAAGCTGCAGATGGTCAGCCTTCCTTCCAGACTCCCCTGGAGGCAGGACTGATTACCAAAGAAAACTGGCTTTCTCTGCCAGGGAGGCCTGTGTTCCCACTCTCGGCAAGTCTGTGGACCTCAGAACCTTTGCCACACGTGGACCTTTGCCGGAAAGAGACAGCAAAGCAGAAAAAAAAAAGTTCTGGAGGCAGAGAGGCCTAGGTTTGCATTCTGGCTGTACTGTTTACAGGAAGTGAGACCTAGTCTATTACTCCAATCCTCAGTTTTCTCATCAATAGGTGGAGGTAATAATAGTGATGACTTGTATTAGAGTAAGTAGTACTGGGAACCATAACCAACAACCTTAAATATCAGTGTCCTACCACGAGAAAGGTTTATTTCTCATTCATGCACAGTCTAACGTGGATGGTTTTGACAGATGGCTATCCTGGATGGCTCTTCTATGAGAATGGATTCAGAAGTCAAGATTCTCTCCATTGCCTACCTCTCCTGTTCTAGGGACCTGAAGTCCTGTGTCTCCAGCATTGGGACAGAGAGAGAGAGAGAGCCAACATTTTAAATAAGATAATCCAAAACAAAAACCATCAGTACCTTTGCTCACAAAATGTGCAGAAATACAAGAGGCCAATGAATCATCTCCCCAAAGTTGGCAGCTTGAAATTGACCTTGATGGGAGTATTTACATCTCAGAAATCAGCAGATGCTACAACTGAGGACCATTCCCCAACTGGCTGTTAAACATTTCCGGGAGTATCCCTGGTCCCCTTCAGCTCTGAGTTAGATGGGCATCCTGAGGGCTGAGTGCCCTCCTCAAACACTTTGTGTCAAATGATGTTTGAGAAAAAGTGATCCTATTCTTGAGTCTGTGCAGAAAAGCAGGTCCTGAGAAGCAAAGAGAACAAAGTATGGCCTCTACCAGGAGTCACATTCTGTTCACAGCCTCTGGAGGCTGCAGGCCTATCACTAAGCCATACTTTATCTCAGTGACAAAACCCAGAGCTGTGTCCATGGCATCTCACCTTCTGAACCCTGGAAGCAACACTTGCAAAAGCCATGGGCTCTCTGCCTGAGCTCTCAAACCTGCCTCATTGTCTTCCTGTCTTGATTGCTACCCCAGCGGTCTCCAGGCAAGCAGAACTGAGAGCTTTTCAGCAGTTGGGAAGCTCAGCAAAAGGCTCTCCTTTACAGCATCCCCCATATAGAAGAGCTGTCTTCTAAAGATAATTATGGGTCCTGCAATACATGCACCTATGCACATTCCCTGTCTCCTAATGCTCACATTTCCTACTCTTGCCATTTTCTTTTCTGAGACCTCTGAGAACCATTAACAGGGTTTTCCTGCTCCCCAGGATTTGCAGGAGAATACAGATGGGCCCAGAGCGGCCTCAGTGACGTCTGGAAGGATGTGATAGAATTTGCTACTGGAACACTTGCTTTTCTTACCTGTGGCGAACATTCGTCACCACTCCCCAAAATAGCACAGACAGAACCAAGGCTTCTGGGTCTCTGGGCTGGCCTTGGCCTGGGCCTGTGTGTGCTGGGTAGAGAGGGCTGGGGTTAGTTTCACTCACTGTTCCACTGGAGGAAAGGCAAGGTTCAGTGCCTTTCGGTTTGTTTTCACAAACTCAGTGGGACCACCTCCATTCCTACTACCACCCAGTTTGCAATTAGACCCTCCCCAGACCCTGGAACACAGCCTCACGCAGCCACAAGCTCCAAATGGCAGTGGATGAATGGCCAAGCCTGCAGTGATGTCAACGGCCTGTGCTGAGGCCAAGGAAAATATGCGGGGGCCCGGGATGGCTTCATCCCTGGGCTTGTTGTAACGCAGCTGTGAGTCGTAAGTTTTCCATCTGAGCGGACAGAGTACGGTATATCTGAATTAGACTCAGAACCTAGCATGCCGTCCCCAGAAGCCTTGCTCCCTCCCTTGACTCCTTACTCTCCTTGAAGAATCACAATTCTCTAAGCTAGTGGAGCTTGAAGGGGCTAGAGATGGAATGTGAGGTAGCTAGAACTGTCAGTAATTTGGAGATTTGGGGGAAGCAAGCTTGAAGTCCACAAGTCATGGCAATGCGGGGTGGGAGTAGGGGCAGTGAGCAGGCAGGGCCATGGGGTGGAAGAGACAGAATTCTGGAATTCTTGACCTACTGCTGAGAGCAGAGAGGGCTGTTTTGATCATTCAAGCTCCTATGCCTACTTCTTCCTGATTTATATAAGTCGTTCCAAGTTGTAGTTCCTGTTTTGAAGGGGCAGAGGCTTGAGTTGCTTAAAATCATTGTTCCAATCTTTCGCTTGCCGCTCCCCATGAAGACACAGCCAGCGGGGCTCTGAGCACCCTGCTCCTCCTTCAGGCTGCTGGTGGTGGAGCCATCTCCATGGTCAGTAATTCTCCTTTTGAATCTGCATCACACAGATGCAGCCCCAGGGGGACCATCCTTAAGTACCCAAGCGATGCATTTTATGGATCAAATGACAAATGGAAACCGAATTGTTTTTCAGAGTCCAGCAAGGTCTTGGAGCCTGGGAGCAGTTTAGCATGACTCCCTGGCTGCCCCCTCCTCCTCCTCCCAGTTGCCTCCTCCTCCCCCAAGTCTCTGAATTGCTCCAGCAGAGTGGAGGTTGAAGAAAGTAGGGTCTGTATGGCCTGACAGCCTGATGGGCTGCAGGGCCTTTCCTCCCCCACGCTGACCGGGGCTGGCTGGACACAGCCAACCATCACCAGGATCACTGCCTCCCCCTTTCCTGCTGTAACCCCACCATCACCGACACTTGGCTCTCCTTTTATGACTGTTTATACAGCAAACATACTTCGGAAAAAGAAGAACCCTCCCGTGGCTGCTGGCCATTCCACCTTGTGGTTGCAGAAGCAAAGCAGGGCTGGGCCTGATCTCTGGATGCCACAGTGTCCTCCCCAGGGTCCTGGGGTGCTCTGAGACAGTTGGGCCTTTGACGCACATCTCCATCCCCTCTTCTGGGTCACCTGCCACCATGAGATGATGCTGGGGCTTTAAGTGTCCTGGGGAAGGTTCAAAGCTGAGCCACAAAGTTAGAGACCCATCTGCGTTTGTACCTGTAATACCCATTTGCTTCCCTGACCAAGAAGAATAACCTAAGAACTTCCAGCTCCTGAGAACATAGTAAGTGCTCCCCAGACTTTGGCTCTTGTCATTATCAAGGCTGTGCTGGGTATTGTCTGGGTGCTTTGTGTGTTTTTTCTAATCTTTATGCCATCTTAGCAGGAAAAGTACCATTAGCTTCATGTTAGAAGTTTGACTCAGAAAAGTTAAGTAACTTGCTCAAGGTAACAGAGCTAGGCAATGTTAGAGGCAGTCTAACTCTGAAGTCTAGGCTCATTATAGGAAAGCCTGCAGCCTCCTCATATTTTTTCTCGTGCATGCATGCTAACTTGCCTCAGTCATGTCCAACCCTTAGTGACCCCATGGACTGTAGCCCGCCAGGCTCCTCTGTCCATGGGATTCTCCAGGCAAGAACATTGGAGTGGGTTGCCATTTCCTTCTCCAGGGGATCTTCTCAACCTAGGGATCGAATCCACATCTCCTGAAGCTCTTGCATTGTAGGCAGATTCTTTACCACTGAGCCACTGGAGAAGCCCAATATATTTTTTTCCTGTCCTCTGTTTTTTCTCTGTCTTGATGGGCTGCACAGGGGCTGACTACTCAATCCTCAGGGTCCACGAGCCCTTGGCCTCTCCTTGGAGAGCAGATGCCTTCATCCTGTGTACTCGCCTTCGGGACTGTTTAAAGAACCCCTGCTGGTTTCTGAGCAGCAGAGCTGTGACGAGTGGTGGTCTGTTGGCCAAATGCCCTTTCCAACTCTCCTCATGGACTTGTTGAAAATTCAGCTCAATCAAGGTGGGGTTGACTTGGGCCTCAGAGGGTTGCCTCCCAGGAGAGGCCTTCCCATGGAAGTGACTCTATCTCCACGTCCTTCCCACCTGTACTGGATGGTGGACCCAGTTGGCCTAGGGAGGCTCAGCAGGCCAAGCTCCAATAGCTGAGGACGTTGGGGAGATGGCCAGTGAGTGAGGGGGTCAAGGTCACACAGTTGGGCCCTGAGGAGTGGATCTGAGAAGGCAGGCAGCATGGAGGGCTGGGGTCCACCTGGAGAGTCCATCTAGGACCTCAGAAACCATGGCCACTGCAGCCACTGGGGTTCCAGGTTTAGTGGTCCTCTAAGAAGCAGAGGAAGAGAGAGAAGTCTGTGATCCCAAGATCTGTGGGAAGAAGGAGACATCTCTCACCATTCATTACCAACATTCTGTCTTTCATGGTGTGGTCTTCAGTTTGGCCAAAGCTGTGTGTGTGTCTGTGTGTCTGTGTGTCTCTGTGTCTGTGCAAAGACCATTACATGCTCAGAGCTCAACCTCCTATGTCTAAAGTGTGGCTAGGAACTCTCCAACATAGAACCTGTGGCATTGTTTGGTGGGAGCTAGCCAGGGCACCCCACAAATCTGTAGTGGAATAAAAGAATGACTGTGTGAGTGAGTCCATGAGTGACTCAGTGAACAGATGAGATGGGAGACCTGTGCTGGGCTCTTTTGCTTGTCCTTATCCTTTCTCTCTGTATACAAATTCCACATGCTACCTTGATTTCTACTTCCTCAATGAACACAATTTGGATCAACCTATCAACAACCCTCAGATATAGTATCCAGGGTCATTACCAAGGTGAATACCCTCTCCATGGCCTCTTCCAGGCAGTCTCGAGCGAGCACTGAACTGAATCAGGAGTCCCATACTTGAGCTCTGACTTGGTTCCCAGTTAACGGTGTGGCTTTAAGTAGAACTCCTGCCTTTTCCAGGCATTAGCCACTGCCTCTGCCAAAGGAGGGTGGCCTAGGTGGTCTAGGGGCCATCAAAGTATGGTTCTCTGTAAGTGGTCTTTGAGTGAGCCATAGCCAACACACCCTTGGCCTTTGGTGCAAGAACCACAGTCACTGAAAACCATAGACTCCTTTGAAGCTTCAGCTTAATTATCAGGTATCTGAAGCTTGAACCTTATCTTCCTATTCATGGAAAAGAGGCATTGAGGGAGCCTAGCACAGTGCCTTCAGGCTGGCAAACAGGTCTGTCTTTGAAGTTGTAACAGAGAGCGAGGGAAGAGGGATGGGGATGTGAGAGGAAGAAGGCCCAGGCTGGAGGGCAGTTACAGGGCAAGGCTCCTCTCAAAAAGGCAAAGAGAGCCCAAAGCAGGCAGGGTCACTGAGGAACATCAGGTGCCAGAAGAATGTGGCTCTTCTGGGCTCGGGGACAGAGAACAACAGACTTTTCAGTGCTGCAGCATTCTCCTCTCTCCTCCTCTCCTCCCGTAAACACCACCCCTGGGAGGAAGGGGGCAAAGGGTGAGCTGGGAGTTTCTCCATCCTGTGTCAGTGGCTCTGGACCGAGTTGATGATTCAGATGATTTAGTGATGATAAAAGAGTCAGTGAGACTCTGGAAGAAAAGCACAGCTTACCAAAAAGCCTCGCAGGGAGTCTAGGTCAGTTAGGGAACAGCATCTAAAAGTAGAAAGGCCATGAGAAACCTGCAGACTGGGCTGCGGGCCTGGCATTTGCAGGTGCAGCTACCAAGGAGCCTGAGTCACAAATCCTCTCCCTGGTGAGGGCTGAGGAGGTGTGAGAAGGGCAGGGGAAGAGGAGCTAGGTATGCCGGGGCTGAGGAGCCCAGCCTCCGCCCCGCAAACAGGAGATGTCCAGGCGACACCTCTCCTGGAGTGGGTGCTACCTAAATTGTATGCTTCAGGGCTGACAAGCAGATCTTCTGTTTTCCCTAATCCCCAACTCCTAATAACCTTCCCACAGGCACCTGGAGTTCTGTCCAGGTGTGGAAAGCTTTATCACTTAGGGAATTAATGATCATAAGAGAAAACTCTTCTTGAGTACAAACTGTGCCAGGAACTACACTCAGTACTTTGTAGATACTGTGTTAGTCAGGCTTCTCTGGAGAAACAGAACAAATAGATCTAGCCATCCATCCTTTCATCCATCTGTCTATATCCATCTGTCCCTCCATCCATTCATCTAGAGATGGGGAGAGAGAAAGATTTATTTTAAGGAATTGGCTCACACAATTGTAGGGTCTGTCAGGCACGTTGGCAGGCTGGAAACCCAAGGAAGAGTTAATGTCACAGTTGTGAGCTCAAAGGCAGTCTGGCGGCACAATTCCTTCCTTTTCTGGGGATCCTCAGTCTTTTCTTGTAAGACCTTCAACTGATTGGATCAGGCCCACCCACATTTTAGAGGGTAATCTGCTTGACTCAAAATCTATTGATTTAATCTGCTTGGCTCAAAATCTACTTGGTCCTAGTGCTTGACCAAGTCACTGGGCATTATGGCCTAACCAAGTTGCCACATAAAATAAACCATCACACATACTTTATTTCTTTAATTCTCTGTGTGTGGATAGGTGCTAGAATTATTTTAAATCTTGTAACTAGGTTAAGCACAAATTTTGTTTTCCTTTATCCTCATTTATAGGCCTAAAGGAGATTAAAGGAAGTTAACAATTCACCAAAAATAACACATCTAGTAGGCAACAGTCAGGATTCATGCTCAGGACTGTTTGATTCGAGAGCCTACCCCCAGCCACCGTACTGCACTGCCTCCCAACTTTGGCTCCCAAAGTGTTTGTTTAAAACTACTTATGTTTGGGAGGTGTGTCATGTTAAATAATGACCAGTGACTCTCTTGCTCATTCCCCTTTTAAATATTTGGGAGTATCTATGATAAGTAGGACATGCTAGTGAATCAGGCTGGTCAATCATCTCTTACCCATGGGGTCAGGCGTTTTTGACCTTTCCTATTGAGAGCAGTATCACTTGACTAGCATTAAGGGGGATGCCCAGCATTGGGGGTGGTGCCGCCTGCACACTTGTAGTTTCTCTTTTCTTTTATATTCCACTACAAAAGTACTTTCATTCCCAGAGCATTGCCTCTCTGAGACTCTTTACAAGGCCATACACCTCCTGCCTTCCCCGCCCAGAGTCAAGGCCCCATTGCTCTCCTCCTGCCTGTGCTTGGAAGCCTGGGCATCCTTCTTCTAACTCCTAATCAAAGGTAAGGAGAGAAAAAGAGAAACTTAAATTCCCATGATGAGCCTTGAGAAATGATGGATTTAAACTGGAAAGCAAAACTTGTTTCCAGCTTCAGGTCCCCTAGAGAAGGATAAAGAGCCCAAGAAAATGAGGCAAGAAAGAAATCATCTGCCCTGTCTCTGTCTGCCAGCCTCCCCCTCACATGGCTCCTTCTCCCCAGGGTCTCTGGTCTCTTCCCCCTTGGCTTCCACCTTCTGTGTTGACCTGGATGAAAAGGGTCAATGCCAATGACCACCCTGATTCCTATCAGCTGAAGTCCCTCAGCCCATACATACACAGGAGACCAATGGCTCTGCTCACTACAAATCATTGATCGTGACAAGCTGCTCACCAAAAGTCAAGTACGCAGCAACTGTTGAGACTCCCACACTCTCTCTGCCATGGAGGAATTTGCCTAATAAATTTCCTTTCCACTGTGTGAGGGAGCAAGGGAAGAGAGAAGCCGGCCAGCTTGGACAGGAAGCCCTGCACGCTGACGGTGCGGCGTTTGCTGCTTTGTTGGGTCTCCCTTGTTCAGCACCAGCCGCCGGCCCTTATTCAGCATCTGCTCCCTGGTAGTGCCCCACACTGGTTGATGGAAGAGAAGAAAGGCAGACAGATGTTGCTGCTCAGGTTTCAGAGTTTTAGGAGCCACTGGCTCCCCGAGATTCTAATACCACAGGTGTTTCTCAACCCAAGCCAAGAAGGTCAAGTTACAGCCGGAGACAGAACCTCATTATAGGCAGAGACATGGTGGGGTGTGGGCCTCTCGAAGTAGCTACTTAGGTCTAAGTAAATCAATTGACTGGTCTTATCTTCTGCATAGAAACCTGAGTTTCCTTTCCATTTTCTTTATCAGAGAACTTATTTGATAGCATTTTATCTGAATAATGATGTCTCCAGGAGGATCTCTCTGATCATAGGATCCACTCTCCTTACTCTTACTCATAAGGGTAAGACAAACAGAACCATTAGACGATTCCCCTAGTGGCCAGCTATCTCATTGCCATGAGCTGGTTATAACATGGAAGAGTATTTTGCCCTGTGAATGCCTATTAAGAAAGGTAGTTACACATACTCTCTCCACTTGTGTAGGAGGAAAATGCAGAAGAAAGTGTCTTTCAAAACAACTATTTGCTAAAAAAAAATGGTGTGAGCAGGAAGGCTGACACACGAACCAGGGTCACCAAATTTTCTAGCCCCGCAACATATGGGTTACAATGGAGGATAGCAGGAAACTCATAATTTCCACTGATATTTGGAAAAGAAGGCTATTTTCTATCTCTTGGATATTAATTGCACATTTTTAGGTCTTTCACTTCTTTCCTACCTTCCTCTCTCTTTCCTTCTTCCCTTCCTTCCTTCTTTTCTCCCTCACTTCCTTCCTTCTGCTTTCATTTCCTTGGTGAAAATAGAACAATATCACCATGAAGTAGAACAATGCATAAAATAGAACAAATAGAAAATAGAACAATGCAATGAAATAAGTAAGACTGAAAAGATCACTAGCTTCCCTGGTGGCTCAGTGGTAAAGGACCCGCTTGGCAATGCAGGATCAGGAAGATCCCCTGGAGAAGGAAATGGCACCCCACCCCGGGATTGTTGTCTGGGAAATCCCATGCATAGAGGAGCCTGGCCGGCCACAGTCCACGGGATCACAGAAGAGTTGGACAAGACTTAACGGCTAAACAACATCAAAGCAAAACCACTTAGAGTATGTCTGGAATTTATGCTGGAATCTTCATGTTATAGGATCACATCACTGGCCTTGAAATGGGTTGAATTGGCTTATCTTTGAGTGTGAGTCTGAGAAACAGAATTTTAAAGCTGAATGCATCCCATATAAAACTATGTAGTCCAATTTCCTTTTCTTCTAACAAACAAGGCAGCCAGGGCCAGAGAAGTTAAGATTCTTGAAAATCATTGCACAGATAAGACAAGACCAATCCTGAATTCTGAGTTTGGAGAAATAGAGTCAATTGCAACTTAAGACTGAGGAGGAGGCCTTCTTTCTCATGGTGGAGCATGAAAACCTTTTGAGGGCCACCACCATCCTCATAAGCTCACCTCCTTTCATGGCTGCTGCCTTTTCCCTTCACCTTTCTGTCCCTCAGACTCTAGTCTCCTCTAAAAACAGAGGATCGGGAGGTCTTCTATCTTTTGCACATGTCTCCAAAGGCATGCCTATGTTAAGCAAGCTATCTTGTGAGATTCTTAGCAGGAGAAGAAAACTTGAACTTGGAGAACCTCTGACATATTTTATCCTTCCTTTGAAAAATGTCTTGATGCCAGCTCAAACTGGTAAGGAGCCAAACATCAGAGAAGGCTCACCCTTAGAGATACTGGGCGTTGCTCTGTGTCATCATTTTTCAGAGCTGAGAATGATTATTAATAGATAGAGGATTTAGGGTAACTAGGCTAAGAGGGTGACATGAAGTCTACATTTATCCTCCCCTTTTCTCCTGGGAACCCAGAAACTCCCCCTTGTGCTCTCAAATCCCTATGGGATGATCCTGGTATCCTGGTTTGGTATCCTGGTTCTGTGATTTTATTGCAGTGTTCCCACAGTGAGATTCGAGAGAAAAGGGTGGTCACACAAAATGGATTCATTTGAAAATCAAACATACAGGACTCTGGTGATCATCCTGCCTTGAAATGGAAGTTCAGTTATAATCTTAATCATCATCATGGGACTCAGTATAAATAGATTTAAGCCTTCCTTGTAACCCACATTCTCTTTTTTACACTGCAGTAGCAGAAAGTTTTTCAAAACTTAAATCCAGTCATGTCATTCTCTTGCTCAAAAACTTCCAGCAGCTCCCCTTCATTCTCAGAGTAAAATTCAAAGTTCTCAGCATGACCTAAAGGGCCCTACATGACCTGGTGCTTGCTACTTCTGTGGCTTCACTTCCTATCATCTGTCCTTTACTCTGTTCTAACTACATTGGCACATTTGTTTCTCTAATTCACAGAACAGGTTCTGCCTCAGGGCCTTTGAACTTGTTTTATCTTCCTAGAATATTTTCTGGGCAAATAGCCGTGTATTTAACTCTTGATTCATTCCTGTTTCTATTCAGAGGGGCTCCCTTGACTTGCCCTGTAATGCCCCACCCTTCATTTTCCATTACCTCATCTTTCCCTTTATAAACAGCTGTTTTTGTTATTTATTCCTGGTCTCCTTCATTCAAATATAGATATCATGAGTCTAGTAACTTTCTCTGTATTTCTAGACATGTACCTAGCACATGGTAGGCATTCAATAAATATTTGTAGAAGAAAGGAATGAAAAAAAGAAAGGAATGAATGCCTTGTATTTAGTTTTCACGTATATTTATATATCTCTCTATTTTTGTTCCAAGCATGCACACATACATCACAAACCACAAATCAAATGTACACTAAGCACAAAACACTTAGGCAGGAGGTCATTTCAAATTCATTAAGCATTAATTGAACACCCTCTTAGGGCAAAGTCCTCTGCCAGGTACAGGAATGAGAGGAAAGTCCTAGGAAAAGAAACAAAATAATCTTCTCTCTCTTCAGCAAAATGCCACTAAAGCTATTTTACTTCTTGCAATTATAACACAAAACTTACATGAGAAATTATTTGTTTACACTCAAATATCTGAAATTTTACTTGGTTTTTAAGCATGTCACTCCTTTTTGTTTTTCCTCTTTGTGTCATCCTGTATTTGAGTTTATAATTTTTCTTTTACACTGAGTTGTGATTTTGGAATTCTCTATGAGGAATAATCCCAGTGCTGAGATCACACAATTAATTTTTCAAAATGAGATTAAGAAACTCTGCATTCTGGATGGGAGACCCTGTCTGGTGATTAGTTGCCTGGAAGAGCTTGTTACAAGCCAAATAGAAGGAGCTGTCATCCCGTTGATGGTTTCCAGGGACTGAGGCTCCAGGACCTGCAGTAATTTCATTTGTCATCATTGCAAAGCCAGAGAGTCACGTGAACCACCAAAGCCTGCAGCAAAGGAAGTTCACTTGCCAACTGTCCTCAGGAATCGGAACACAAGATAGACACGGCAACTGCTGGAAGTGAATTATATCCAGCAGTTATATTATCGTTGTCATGAAAAATAGAGGCAGCGAGTTTGGATCTACTTGTAATAATTTCCGAACTCCAGGCAAAGACTTTTAGTGATGAAGATATCTTTAGAAATCATGATGTTAGCTCCTTTCCTTGTCATTATGAAAACAGGCTTCAAGAAATCTTTGATCAGCAGTACAGCTGGACTGGAGGAAAGAAAGGAGAGTCATCTTACCAGCATGCTGTGTGAAAGGAGAAAAAGTACCTGCTTGAAGATTCAGCAGTATCCCAAGGGTATAAAAGTACACGTGATGCTGAGTCAGTCAACAGAGTCAGTGAGCAGTGCAGGGCATCATGACCCCAGTGGCAAGCAGGGCTGCACTCTTCTGCTGCTCAACCTGTCCATCTGTTGATTCATGGAAACACCTCAGCTGATAACTGGGGATAAAAGGAAAGGACTTCAAGTGCCCAGGAAAGGAATTAGCAAAAGCTGCCAACCCTCACAGACCTTGCACAGCCCGGACAAACTGAAATTATGTTGTAGGAACAAATAATACCCATGCTCAGTGACTTAAAACCATGAAGGTTTGTTGCTTGCTCACAGTAGTGGTGTTCGTCACTCAGTCTTGTCTGATTCTTTGAGATCTCATGGACTGTAGCCCCCCAGACTCCTCTGTCCATGGGATTCTCCAGGCAAGGACACTGGAGTGGGTTGCCTTTCCCTTCTCCAGGAGATCTTCCCAACCCAGGGACTAAGCCCAGGTCTCCCGCATTGCAGGCAGATTCTTTGCCACCTGGGCCCCCAGGGAAGCCCTCCTGGCTCATACTGTGTATGTGTTACATATCAGCCATAGGCTTAGCTGGTTGTGGTCATTCAAGCGCCGAGTTGCCAGTCTCCCTGCTTGAGAGAACAGAAGGCTCTGGCAGTCTTGTGCTCATAATGAAATGCTCCACTGTAGAAGTGACCCACAGAAATTCCGCTTGCAAGTCACTGGCCAGGGCTAGTTTTCCCAACACCTGCACAAGAGAAAGTACAATCCTACTGATTGGGTAGGTTGAGGGCTGAGAACTGGAAACACTTGGTGAATAACATTAATGACTTGTGCAACCTCTTGTAGGTCCTGAGGGGTGCTCAGGAGTAAAGAGGAGAGGGTTGTCCTAGTCAGGGCTGGAAATCCAGGGGAGTTTGGGAGAATGAGGGGGAGAATAAGAAATGGAGGGGCCACAGCAGAAACCCAAAATTTGAGACCAGGTCCGCAAAGTGGAGGTGGGGGGCCCGAGGTGGTGGCAGCTCAGTGGCCATGCCTAGCCCAGGGCTGTCCCTGGAGTTTGGGTCTGGATGGTGACTAACTCACTTTCAGAGCCATCCTCTCCCAGTAGGAGACTGAGGTCAGGAGATATTCTTTCCTATAATCCTGAGTGGTTGTAGGTCCTCCAGGCCTTGCAGGAGGAGCCTGTCAGAAGACGTACTTGGGAGGGAGCCAGGGAAGGGAGGCAGGGGCTGACATCTGGCTCTTATCTCCCCCTGACTTAGAAAATGCCTTTATTTTCAAGGACTGTCATTCTAAGTCCTAACACCCATGAGAATAGACACAAGGAAGAATTTTCTGAAGCTTTTGAAATTCCCAGATGAGTTCCAAGGGAGGGAGAAGACTTTTGTTTGCTTAAGACTCCACAGCAGTATTTTTTTACAGTATGTAGTTCAAGGCCACCTGCATCTGAATCATGGGGGAGCTTGTCAAAGACGAGGTTCCCTAGGCTTCTCCTCAAACTCACTGAATCATGACTCGTGCGGATGGAGCCCAGAAAGTTGTGTTTTTGACATGTTCCCCTGATACAAATTAAAGTTGGAAAACCATTGCCTTAAAAAGGAATCAAATCGCTGTTGGAATGGCACAGGTTTGTCCTCCCTAGAAACAGAAAAGGAAACCCTTCTAGTCCAGTGGTCATGTTTTCCAGGGCTGCAGTGTAAAGATTCCAGTAGGTTTCACTAATTAGTCCTGTTTTCTGGTTCATAACCGTATTCTGGCTTCAACCTCTAAAACTGTTTCAACTTTCCCCAGCATTTGCTGAAGTCTGAGCACCCGGTTGCTGCGATGGGAACGACAGGTGGCTGGGCCCATGGGGTAGGGGGGGGTCTGCTCTCCGCAGGAGACAATTACATGCTCTGAAAAGGACAACCATGGCTTGTCCTAGGCAACAGAGGGGAACTCTTGTCAGCATTTTGAAAAGCCGGCGCCATGCTTGAAAGGGGCTGAAGGGAGCCACTGATGGGTCTGGCTGCAAAACAATTGCTTATGAGGAGGATCGGTGTCAACTTTGAAGTGAGCCATGCTCGGATTAGCACCGACGTGGTAACAAGCAGAATGAGTGCAGCTGAAATGACATATTTAGTCAGGAGAGAAGCCTGTGTTTAAGGGAAGGACTCTTTCACAGGAAACAATGTGCGAGACTTGGATGAGATGCTTCTGGCTTTTTGTTTGTCTGGCTTTAAGAAGCTTCAGCAAAGTTCAGACAGAACTGAGTGGCTCATTCCCCGAACTGAGTGACATGTGTATCTTCTGTATTTACGTGGTGGATGGAGCCTGCCCTTTCTGGATTGTGGAATGGGTTCCATCATTCATGCCCTGCATGTCCCTAGGAGTCCTGGAGCTCCTGTTTGCTTCAGAGTCTCCAAAGGGGAGATTCATGCCTTCCCCCACTGACTGAGGGGTCTCTACAGAGCACCATAGAGAAAATTAACCATGCTTGCTGCACCTGGGAAAATTGGGTCCATTGTCCCCTCCTCCTTGGGGGTTGTCTCCCTCAGATGTATTTGCAGAGAGTGATGGTGTTGTTTTTGGAGGTGATGGTGGACTGAGAGGGGGTTTCCAGGTGGCACTAGTGGTAAAGAACCGACCTGCCAATGCAGGAGACGTAAGATGTGTGTTCGATCCCTGGGTTGGGAAGATGCCCTGGAGGAGGACTTGGCCACCCACTCCAGTATTCTTACCTGGAGTATCCAATAGACAGAGGAGCCTGGCAGGCTACAGCCCTTGAGGTTGAAAAGAGTTGGACATGACTGAAGCAACTTAGCACGCATGCACGCTTGCGTGTGGAGGGAGAGGAGTGAGGGGTGGTGTCACCTCTTCCCAGTCTCTGCAACTTTTCCTCCCTCTGTGGCTTTTTGCTCTGCCATGAGCTACACTCACAAACTCCTCTAAATTCCTTTCTCTTCACAGAGCCTTCTTGTGCATAGCAGTCATGGCCAAACTAGGTTCTTGGACCAGGTCTTTTCCTCTCAAGCTCTGGGTGGAAGGTGGAAAATGGGGCATGAAGTAGGGTATTCTTTCAACTATACCTTCATAAGCCTTTGCTTTCTCAACTTCCCCATGTATAAAACATGGGAATAATACCTCCCTTTAAAGATAAAATACAATCTCTAAGAAGCCTAGTCCAATATCTGGCAAAAAGTCAGCACATGATACATACTTCTTGACTTTAATTGGGCTATTTTGATTAATATTACAAATGATATTATGATAATGACTTCCTATTTGGGAGTGGCATTGATTCAGGCTCCTACATCAGTCACATTACAGATGTCACAAAAGGCGGGATTTTTATTCTGTCTGTGGCATATAAAACAAACAAGTCTACTTGTCTTCATTTAGGTGAAGTGTTTTTGCCTCTTTTCTCTTAAAAGCATTCTTTAACAGAGCCCAAAGTACACAGTTGGAATACAGTGTTCAGTTTATAATTGAAATTATTAGCTCAATTGAAATTGAAATCATTATTAGCTCTCTGGACTTGTAGAGACTAGTTACTTAGCACTTCTTCACCAGGTTCTCTCCATCTGGAAGATGGGGACAGTGTTCATTTTCCTGATGGTCATTTGTCAGTTGTGTTATAAAGATGAATAAAAGAAAATCCTTCAAACACTTTCAGTTCTTAACAACAACAATAAAAGTTGCCATAGCAACCCGAAGCATTAGTCGAGGTTTCAGTTCATCGTTGGAAAAATCTCTCAAAAACTAGTTTCCATTTTGGGGGAAAAAAAGAGAGACATCATGTTACACTCACTCATTCAGGTAGCCCTTGGCACCTTTCATACAGATCAGGAATCACTTCCGGAAGGTTATAGAGTGCCTGTGCGAAGAGTAAGTTGCAGCAGAGAAAAAGCTTAGCACAGCTCCTCACAGCTCAGCCATCTGGCTGCCCCGCCTTCCACCACCCTTCTGTCGCTCACCTGGTGGAGCGCCTGCCCGGGGACGGCAGGGGGCGGCCTTGCAGATCCAAGGCCAGGCTGCTCAGCTGCAGCAAGCGCAGCAGTCCAGCCACGAGACCAGAGAGTCCATTAATTGGCTAATTTTGCTTATAATGTTTGGTCACTGCCTGGCAGGCCCCACTGTCTCTCGGGTGGTTTGGGGCTCATTTGGAAAAACAGCCTGGCTTGGAATTGCTTTTTTGAATGGCTTGTGGCATCTTCTAGTGGTGCCCTTTGCTCCACTCCCTAGTCTAGATCAAGTCTTCTGGTCCTAGGCTGCCCGGCAAAGCCTGGTGTGGAGGTGAATCCCACTGAGTCTCTCAAAATGTCTGCTCCTTCTTAACTGAAGGTTCTCTGGTTTTGGGTGAAGGAGAATGGCTGGGAACTCTAAGCTACCTTGGGAATCCTCTTCAGACTAGACCCCTTAATCCAGTATGTCACTATCCCAGGGAAGTCCTGGGTTTCTCAAGTCATCCTACGTTTCCAGCAGCAAAGGAAATGAAGCCCCCAGATGTTTGCTACAGTCAGGACTTCAGAATTTTCCTCCTGAGTTGTGTATGTGTGTGTTGTCTGTGTCTCTGTGTGTGTTCCTAAGGCATTTTTTGGTTCTTTGTGAAAATTTCCTAGAAATGGCTGAATGAGGTTGAGCCCGTCACTCCACCCTTCATTTGATGTTTTGCTTCAGTGCCAGTTACCCCTAGATGATTTTCTATTTTCTTAGGATTTTGTCTCTCAGACTTCTTACAGGCCTTAGAAACATGTTCTTTCCAACACAACTTCATCCCTAAACCCTACTCTTAAATTCTTCTTCCTTTAGACCTAGAGAGGGACCAGGTCTCCTATTACTGACTTCAAAGTTCTTAAGAACTTCATAGTCCTATCTTTCCCCTTCTTCTCCTTCTAAGAAATCAGTGTCACCACTTTATCTTTCTGGTCTTGTGCTGGAAATGGCTTTTTATTTCTTACAGTGTGCCTACCTTCTGCTTTTATCCGGCAAAGATGTTCTGAAATCCCATCTCCTTCCTAGTGACCATTCTGCCCATTGGAGGGATGTTGGCGACTTATCTCAACACTCAGTGCACATGCATCCTTTTGTCTTTTCGGGTCCCTCAGCTTTCACATAATGAAAATTCCTTAATTTTCCTGTTTGCCTAATGCCTGCCCCTCAGTGTGTGACTTGCCAGCATCTCAGGTTTTCAGTAGGCCGAGTTCTGTCAGATGTTTTCTTTACCTAACCTCGCTCTCTAGCCCCTGTGGCTCCAGGTACTTGGGGTAATTTAATTTTCTTGCACAGTGATGAGGAGCTCTGGTTTACAAATGGCAAAATGAGGTGCAAATAGATTCCTTGGAACAAATGAGTGACTTGATTAGACGTGGAGTTAATCTTCCAGCTCATGAGTCATTTGGCCACGGTCCCCAGAGCTCTGCATTTCTTTCAGATCCCTCTCTGTGTGCAGAAAAGAGAGGAGCCATTTTTTTTAGTCTCTGTTCTGCTCCATTTCCCCTACCAGTTGGTGGACATTTTATAAATGCTATTTGATGAAAATGAAAACCTCACATTACAAAGAGCAACAACATTTGAACCTTTATCTAATTCTTAAACTTCTAATAAGCTCTCAGAATGTGACTTGTTTTTCTGAGGGAAATAATTTAGTTAACAGTCCTTTACGGTTCTTCTCAAGGATAAGATAGTCTCATTGAAACCCAGTTCCTTTTGAAGTTATCCTTTTTAGTGAAATTGTTTAACTCTGGAGCTGGTGTGGGTATATGAAAGTGATATGTGTATGTATGTGTGACATGTTTGTGCTATGAGGTGTCTGTGATGTGTATGTACATATGCATGCTATGTTTATGCTATGTATGTAAATGTGCTATGCATGTAAATGTACACTGTGTGTACATGTGACATCCTTGTGCTGTGTGTGTGTGTACATGTGATGTGTCTGTACTTTGAGGGATCTGTGTGTTTATGTGTGATCTACTTGTGGAATCTGTGTGTGTGATTTGTGCTATGTGTGTGTGTGGTGTGTGTGCATGTACACATGTATGCTGTGTTTGTGCTACGTATGTAAATGTGTGTGTACATGTGACATCCTTGTGCTGTGTGTGTGTACATGTGATGTGTTCGTGCTTTGAGGTATCTGTGTGTGTGTATGTGTGATGTATTTGTGGAATCTGTGTGTGATTTATGCTGTGTGTGTGTGGTGTGTGTGCAAGTACACATGTATGCTGTGTTTGTGCTATGTGTGTAAATGTGTGTATACATATGATGTGCTTGTGCTGTGGGGTGTCTGTATGCTGTGGGGTGTGTTGTGATGTGTTTGTACTATGTATGTGTGTGCTGTGTGTGTATGTGTGTGCTACGTGTATATGTACATATGTATGCTGTGTTTGTGCTATGTATGTAAATGTGTGTGTGTATGTGATGTGTGTACATGTGATGTACTTATGCTGTGGGGTGTCTGTGTATGCTGTGGGGTGTGTTGGGATGTGTGTGTGCTGGGTGTGTATGTGTGTGCTGGGTGTGCATGTGCATATGTATGCTGAACTTCTGCTACGTGTGTAAATGTGATGTGTGTACATGTGATGTGCTTGTGCTGTGGGGTGTCTGTGTATGCTGTGGGGTGTGTTGGGATGTGTGTGTGCTGGGTGTGTATGTGTGTGCTGGGTGTGCATGTGCATATGTATGCTGAACTTCTGCTATGTGTATAAATGTGATGTGTGTACATGTGATGTGCTTGTGCTGCGGGGTATCTGTGTATGCTGTGGGGTGTGTTGGGATGTGTTTGTACTATGTATGTGTGTACTATGTATGTATGTGTATATGTGTGTGCACTATGTGTATATGTACATATGTATGCTGTGTTTGTGCTATGTATGTAAATGTGTGTGTGTATGTGATGTGTGTACACGTGATGTGCTTGTGCTGTGGGGTGTCTGTATGCTGTGGGGTGTGTTGGGATGTGTTTGTGCTGGGTGTGTATGTGTGTGCTGGGTGTGTATGTACATATGTATGCTGTGTTTGTGCTATGTATGTAAATGTGTGTGTATGTGATGTGTGTACACGTGATGTGCTTGTGTTGTGGGGTGTCTGTGTATGCTGCGGGGTGTGTTGGGATGTGTTTGTGCTGGGTGTGTATGTGTGTGCTGGGTGTGTGTGTGTGCTGGGTGTGTTTGTGTGTGCTGGGTGTGTATGTGTGTGCTGGGTGTGTATGTACATATGTATGCTGTGTTTGTGCTATGTATGTAAATGTGTGTGTATGTGATGTGTGTACACGTGATGTGCTTGTGCTGTGGGGTGTCTGTGTATGCTGCGGGATGTGTTGGGATGTGTGTGTGCTGGGTGTGTATGTGTGTGCTGGGTGTGTATGTATGTATGTATGCTGAACTTCTGCTATGTATGTAAATGTGTGTGTGTGTGTGATGTGTGTACACATGATGTGCTTGTGCTGTGGGGTGTCTGTGTATGCTGCAGGGTATGTTGGGATGTGTTTGTGCTGGGTGTGTATGTGTGTGCTGGGTGTGTATGTACATATGTATGCTGAACTTCTGCTATGTGTGTAAATGTGATGTGGGTATATGTGATGTGCTTGTGCAGTGTGTGTTGTGCTATTGGTGTGCACGTGTGTTGGGGGTTCCTGGTGAGAAGAACACAGATCCAGGCATCTTGGAGGGAATGTTTGTAACTGAATTTGAAGTTAAGAGCTTTTCCTGGAGCTCAAGTTTCATGAAAACCCAAAGCATGGGCCAAATTCAGCAACAGGCTGATTTGCGGTTGTGACCCTTGAGGACCGGGCAAATCTGATAGTTCATCAGGGTTGGTTTCTGGGGGAGCCTGGGTCAGTGTGTGGGAGAGAATCTGTGTCCAATTAGGACTTGATGGGTGAGAAGGGTTTGTTGGTGATCTGAAGAACAATTTAGGGTTCCTCTGAAGGGAAGCCACACAGGCCTGCACAGACAGACAGACACCATACCTGGGTTTTGGAAGATTTGCCTGTGAGGGACTGTCCCAACTACTTTTCAAATGGATGGCTTCTGGCTTAAAGAACTGCACTTAAAAATAAAGACATTTTCTGTGGTAAGACATTCAGAAACCAGAAGCAAAGGAGAGAGTGCGCTGCACCCACCCTGGGCTTCGGCAGCCCCCGTGTTCCTCCTCTGACTAGACCCTTCTGGGAAGAAGGGTGCTTATCACAAGCACTCACTTTGGAACTCCAACTTTAAAGAAACATTTCTGACACATAAATAATTTTGCAGACACCGTATCTGGAAAAGCCTGGTGTGCCTTTCCAATTATTGAGTACAGACAACATTCATGCCTGCTTTGCTCCTGAGCTTCTTTTTACAGAAAACAATTATATCTGCCTATGTGTCTTGTCACTAGTTAAATCATTGTGTTAAAGCAAGACAAATGTATTCCTTGCATGAGGAAAAAGCATAAGTGAGTTATTTTGAAAATTTGATTGTGAGATGTATCTGGAGAGAGAGCGAGAATATGAAAGAATGGCGTTGAATGTCCATCTGTGTCCTGCAAACCCCAGCTTCCTGAACTGAGCTTCTCGTGTTTGCTGATAAATGATGCTCGAAAGAATTAGGCAATTGCTACTTTTTTTGAAAGACCATGAAAAGTAACACAAAACCAAAGCAAAAGTAAAAAGCCAATAGGTGAAAAGAATGAAAAATCATTTCCAGGTAGTAGTTGGCTAAGGTATATGAAGAGTAGCATCTTTCTCTCTCATGTCCAGCAGTGTTTATCTCTTTGTTTTGACTCTGACCTCAGTTTTCCACATCTAGTGTGACAGGTGGAAAGAAGGGTGAATTCTTCAACATGGATGACATCATAAAGCAAGTTTCAGTTCCATGGTAGAAGTTTAGAAGAGCTTTTTTTTATACTAGAGGGAAGATAAGGAGGGGGTGGGGGAAGTGCCTCTGTCTCTGCATCCACTCAGGCAGAATGTGCCTCTAGAAACAAAATTCCTGTGTGTCTGGAAATAATTGAGACTGCACAAGATATATAAATCAATAAGAGAAAACACATAAACAATCCAGATAGCAACTGAAAAACAGATTAACATAAAATAATATAATTTGGTGACACATTGGCTTCTGCCTTCTTTACAGGTAATGAAAACACATGTTTGTATAGTCTGGTTTCTAGGACATTCCTTTAAAGTATCTTCTAAAACCTTATCTTATCTCTGGCTCACTCCCTGCTTAACATTGGTCTGATGTCTGGGATAAGAATGGGGATGCTCCGGAGAACCAAAAAGCGGTATGTTAACCATACAGTGTTCAAAACTGCTCATTGGATGCAGTGTGTGCATATTTTGCAGTGCAGAGCAGAAAGGCTGGACGGAGGGCCTTTATGTTGTCTGATAATGCAGCTCTTTGAAACATTGCTGGCAGACTTTCTTCACATCATGTCACACAAGACAAGAAACGGGACAGGCCCTCTCTGCTTCTTGATTCATCGACCTGCCATACAATACAACAAACCAGCTTTTTCAAGGCCCCCTGAATGAAGGCCTGTGCCTGCAAGGGAAATTTAATTGGATTTCTTTATGGGTTGCAACAATCCAATGAAAAATTATGTAAGAATGGTATGATTCAGTTTCAGCATGCACTTGAATAATAATAATTTTTTTTATTTATAACAAGAATTCTTTAAAAAATAAAAAGAAGAATTTTTAAATGAAAACACCCTGAAATAGCACTTTTCAGCTCAACGAGACCAGGCAGCCCAACTGTATCTGCAGCAGCTTGTGTTGTGTGGATGTTTGTGTCATTGTCCCAGCTCAGAAAATGATTTTAAATGCATAGATTACATTCAGAATGTAGTCAGAGGCTTTCAAAAGCACTTGGTTTGGCTTTCTGGAAAAATAATGTTGTCTTTAACAATGTCCCCTGCTTTGAACCCAAGTGTTATTTATGAATCCTGGAGAGGAAGAAAATGGCCATCTCTCCATGCATTCTTTGGAACATCTATGTGACAACTGAAGATTAAGTCTTCTGTAGTGTTTTGACATCTTCAGATTGGTTGAAACTGCACTGAAGATTATTTCTTTTCCTCCTCCTGGAAGTGGGCAAGTGGCTAGTATCTGCCTAAAATGCCTTCCTTGATATCCCTCCTATTTTCATGGTCACTGGGTACCCTTTTTGCTACTTGGGCAACATAAGGAGCTAAAAGCACCTCATTGCACCCACCTCCATCCATAAATAGCCACATGGTTGAAATACAAGGTGGCAGATCACTTAGGCTTATTTCCTTTGTGGCTGCAGCTGTCTCTTCATTTATTTGTTCTCTTTTATTCATCAAAAAACTTTATTTGTTCTCTTTTATTCTCACTTCCTGTAATATACCTCTTTCACCTGGTTTACCTGGGAAACCCATATTCATCCCAAGACTGGGAGCCAGTGTGTCCTCTGAAAGCTCCTTATGATCCTTCACCCATTCCAAAATCAGCACCCTTCCCCTCTGTGCTCCTACTGCTCCTTGTGCCTCTCCAGTGCAGTTCATACCACATCGTCGTAACTGTGGCTCACAGATTGGGCTCCCACACTAGACAAAGAGCTGAACACAAGAGCCATCGGCCATATTTATCATTGTCTCCTCAATAACTGATACAGTGCCCGGCACCAAACAGAAATTTAATAAATAGTTCTTCAGTGTATGAGGCTTCCCTGGTGGCTCAGATGGTAAAGAGCCTACCCACAATGTGGGAGACCCAGGTTCAATCCCTGGGTAGGGAAGATCCCCTGGAGTAGGAAATGGTTATGCACTGCAGTATTCTTGCCTGGAAAATCCCATGGACAGAGGAGCCTGGTGGGCTAAAGTCCATGTGGTCGCAAAGAGTCGGACAATACTAAGCGACTAACACGTTTTTCAGTGTATGAATGAATTGGTAAGTGTGTAAATAAAATGAAATGTCAGTAGCCCACATATACCAGCCCAATCAAAAAGTGAATCTGTTTTTCTGAAGACACTACATTAAATAAAATGCACGATTTGATACTTTTGAATCAGGGCTCTTTGCTGAATTTCTTTAGAAATGTCTGAAAACATCATACTCATTTATGTAGAAATGATGTGCCTAAAAACTGTACAGTGGAAAGGAAAGCTTTTTAAATACATATATAAATTGGTTGAGCAGGGTGGCCCCATAACCAATCACTTGGTATTTGCATGATGTTTCATAATAATCATAGTATCTGACATTAGCATGTGCTTTACAGTTTTCAAAGTATTTTAAGATTCTTGTTCTTGAATTTATTCAGTAAATAACTACTGAAGGCTGCTTTGTTGTAATTGCTCTGACAGTGTGCTATGTGGAGCAAAATAGGCCTCAGGGTGCTTACCATCTAGTGGAGGAAGAAGATGTGAAGCGAATCATTGAACAGATGATTTAAACAAAGACTATTATGCATTAGGATGGACTATTAAGAGAGTATCTGTTATGTCTTATGTTACTTGAGTTTTATACTTTTGTGAAGATTGAAGATCATTTTGTATAGTGTCATGTGTCACATTAAGCAAGAATGGACAGAGTTTACAGTGGCTAGCAAGAATGGAAGCAAGAGTAGAATCCAGTTGTACTTCCAAGTGGGAGCAGGCATTGAGAATTGCTGGAGGCTGAGTTACATAAGTTACTGGCCTGGGGCTCTCCAGAGCTGTCTCCACTGAGGTAGAGGAAAGAGTTCCCAGCTTTGTGAATGGCAAGGAACTGGAGGCCAGAAAGTAGCTCTTATGGGAGTGTAGCACACCTGGGAGGCTTGGTCAGTCGGATATGTGTGTGTGTGTGTGGTTGAGATGGCTGGCGTTGGAGGAAACTGTGTTCATAACATCTTCTAGCTCCTGTGATGGAGTGATAATGGTCTCCATTTTAGCGCTTATTAGATGCAAGTCATTTACCTACCTTAATCTCCATTTTACAGACCAAAAGGCAGAAAAGCATGAAAGAGCTTAGAAAAAGTAAGGAACCTTCCCATGACCACAGAGGTAGAAGGTGATGGGACTGGGATTTGAACACAGGTCTTGTTGCTGTCACCTATTCTGTGTCTACTTCCTGATCCTCAGATCTCACAGTTTTGTAAATTTGGCGGTTGCTGTCAAAAGAACTTTTCCATCATCTTTGCTGTTACACTGGAGCATAGATGTTAAAGGATTCCCAGAACAAGTAGGTTGGCTGATTTTAAACTATAAAGATTCAAAAATGGTAAGAATCTTCCACCCATGCAGTCTTGTACACACACACACACCCACCCACCCACGCACGCACACATGCACACACACACACACCCTGCTCTGGAGACTGTCCTTACAACTCCACTATCTTTCCACCAAGGAGAGACTTCAAATGTGTTTGGAGCCTCTCCGACTTCAGTGGGATGCACATGTGTGCATCAGGAGACAGCATTTGGCTAGTGGAGAAGAAATGAACTGTCGCTATCAGTGACCGTGGAGGGAAATCTTGAACCAAGAGTCTCTTTTTACCATGGGAAGTAGCTTTGTTGGTAACAGTCCTAATCTTCTTTTTCAGCGGGTGAGCAGGGTAATGACACTTCTGGCTGAGGCTCATGGGGAAGTGTGGCACGTGGGGGAATAGTCGAGCATTCAAGGGGAGGAAATGTAATCACAGGAGCCATAAAACCACTGCCATTCAACCCCACTCCAACAGCCCCAGCCCCTCACATTTCAGCCACTCATAACTTTACGACAAATTCTGCTTTTGGGATAAAACTTTCCAAGTTCAGTCTCTGCTCCCTGAGGGTCAGTTTTTTATGGGAAATTTGTGCTAAATCAGCATAGCTCTGTTCAAGTTGGAGAAACACAAGATATGATATGCTTTCCCTTCGCCAGCTTGAAAGAGACGACCAGCAGGGAGTGTCCCCTGAGGTCACGGTCTCAGGGATGTCTCTCGTTTCTGAAAGTTCCAGGCTTGGATACGATCTCAGCCATGATGAGAAACAGCATTGCCAATTTTCAGAGATGTCCGAATCAATGACAGAGCCAACAAATGGATATCGCCAGGGAACAGGGGCAGACGTGGGAGAAATTGGGAGGTAGTAACAAATGAACAGAGAGATTTTATAACACAGAAAATGTTAATTGAAAGGGCTGTCTCTGATGAAAAATAAAACTTTGAGGTTTAAATAGAGAAACATCCTGTGAGAACACACCCATCTGTGCGCCAAAGCTTGTCTTTCAATTGGGTATCTAATGTCCTCTGAGGATGTACCTGGTGTCAGACTCCACTTGAAGTCACTGGCATCATGTCCACTTGTTCTCAGCATGAATCTGTGTGGCAGGAATTCCTGTCCCCATTTTACAGGTGAGGAAACATTGTTCATTTATTCAGCCAATAAATACGTTGGAGAGTTTAGCATCGTTAAAAGCAGCAAACCAGACCACAAGTTTCCTCTCTCAAGAAGGTCCCATTCTCACAGGGCAGGGCAGAGAGAGACAACAGTTACATGTCAAGAAGCGATCAGAGCAGTGAGTAAAGGTAAAGCAGGATGTGCGCTGCCAGTAGGGGCCAGGACCAGGCTCGCTGGTGAGGTGGCGCGTAAGCCGGGCCCTGAGGATGGTATTCTTGGTGGCTGGAGCATGAGGACAAGGGCAAAGGGGAGAAGAAATGAAGGTAGAGAGGTTGTCAAGGGCAAGATCGCACAGGGCTCTGTGAGTCCCTGGAAGATTTTAGCTTTTATTCTATTGGGTTGGCCAAAGAAAGTTCACTTGGGTTTTGCTATAACATCCTACAGGAAAAAACCCAAATGAACTTTGTGGCCAACTCAGTGATGCAGAATCAAGGCCCTGGAGGGTTTTGTGAAGCTAGAGTTCACGTTCAGCTGCCATAGGAATGGAGCGAGATGCAAGTCTCGTCCTCTCAGGTGATATCCAGAGGTGGGAAGCCCAGGGTTGTCAGAGTGGCCATGTGAGGGTGGACATCACTGCACCAGTAGGCAGGGCTGCGAAGCAGTGAGCTGTCCCCCTCTTTCAGTGCTTTGTCTGGACGTTATACGTGTTGCATCTGCTCATGGCACACGGACTCCAGCCTCGCTTCAGGGACACACCAGCTGCTATGGAGGTGGAAGATGCAGTCTTTACCCATTATTCAGATACATTTTGGAGGGTCTATTGTTAGAGGAAGAAAGGGAGAATGGGTGTTGGGGGGCAGCTGAGAGTCTGTCAGAGAAGGTTTTAAGTGGAGAAGTAGTGTGATCTGATGTATGTTTTTAAGAGACTGTTCTAAACACTGTCTTGAAAAAAAATCACCTGGAGGACCAGGGGTGGAAGTAAAGAAAGTAGTTAGGAAGTGATTTTAATAATCTAGGTAATGAATAATGGCACAGGCTGGGGTGGCAGAAATGAAGATGGTGAGAAGCATATAGATTCTGGATATATTTCAAAGTAAAGCTAGAAAGATTTATTTTTTAATTTAAAAGTTTTATTGAAGTATAGTTGATGTATAATATTATGCAAGTTACAGGTGTACAATCTAGTGATTCAAAATTTTTAAAGTTTATACTCCATTTATAGTTATTACAAAATATTGGCAATATTTCCTGTGTTGTACAATGTATCCTTATAAGCTTATTTTATACATAATATTAAAAGTTTGTACCTCCTTAGAAAAATTTCTTTAAATTTTTATGGATAAAAGTATGAGATGTGATTAAAAACAAAAAGAAGTCAAAGATGACTCTGAAAATTTTTGATGGTTTTGCGTACTGAAAAAATGGACTTATTGTTTACCAAGATAGGAAAGACTGGGTAAAGGGTAGATTTTAGTGTAAAATTAAGAGTTTGCTTTTAGACTTTTTGAGTTTGAGATGACTATCAGACACCAAAAAGAAATGTCTAGAAGGAAGTTGGAATTTTGACCTTCCATTTGGGAGGAAGATTAGGCCTGGAGATACAAACTGGGGAGTTGTCAGTGTTTAGATGATGTTTGAAGCCACACTCAGATGTAGTGACCTTCTTCCAGTCACTGGTGTAGTTAAGATCTGTTTGTCTGTTTATGACAAAGCCTATGCTTTCCCCACTAGGCAACACTAGTGATCCAACTCTCCATCTCCTGGGAATGGCTAATCTGTCTTCTCAGACCCCCTGTGAATCACTCCACCCCTCCTTCTCTCCCCCAACACCCATTTAAACTTTAGTTTGTGCCTTCACTATTTCACTAAAGAAAGGAAACAAAATAGATTCCAGTCAAACAGACAGACTGCACAGAAAAGGGTGCCCTCAAGTCCTTGTTATTCAGAAACTCCTAAAAGTTAACTATAGGGCGTGAGATGAAAGCAGAGCTGAAAGGAGAAGCTGGTGAAATGGGATCACCAGGGAAAAAGTACTGTGAGTCTCTGAAGGCACAAGGCATAGACAGAATATTAGGGTGAAGTGGTGGCTGGGGCAGGTGATGGAGGTTGTCAGGACAATAGAATGAAGAATAGTGCAGAGCTCAGGAAGTCCGATGACCAGCTTCTGGGACTTTGAATGCTGTGCAAGGGGTGGGACAGTCCTATATTTCAGAGCCCTGTTGACCTTGTCAAGACCACCACTGGAAAGGGCTGTCCATTGTGCAACTATTAAGAACGACTTTTATAAAAGTATCATGGGGATTGAGGAAACACTGGAGCAGAGTTTGAGGACTTACAATAAATTTTCTTTAACTTTTAGCATCTCTTAGTTTCTACCCTGTCTATATTAGCTGAAAAAGATGAGCGAGACTCTAGAACAATGGAGAAAATTGAGAATGCCATCCTGAAGCTTTGCTTCTGTGATCTTTCTTCTGGAACTCACTTTCCTGATGACCTGCTTTCAGCTGGTTCATGGAGACAAGGGATTTTTCTGCCCTCCTACACTAGAGGCCTCATCATAGGTTGAAGAGTATCCCCCCCTCCCCCCCCACCTCCTCCACCAATTTCAGTGTTGAAGTCCTAGCTCCCAGTACCTCAGAATGTGACCTTATTTGGAAATTGGATCATTGCACTTATAATTAGTTAGATTGAGATGAGGTCATTAATGTGGGCCCTAATCCAGTAGCACTAGTGTACTTATGAAAAGGGGAAATTAGGACACAAAGCCATGCATAGAGAGAAGATGATATAAGTAGACAGAGGGAGAAGAGAGTTATTTACAAGCTGCAGAGAGAGGCCTAGAACAGATCCTTCCCTCACAGCCCTCAGAAGGAACTTCAAAGTAAAGTTGATGTACCGTGTTGTGTTAATTTCTGGTGTATAGCAAAGTGACTCAGTCTTCTTATGATTATACATTTTTATATTCTTTTCCATCATGGCTTATCCCAGGATATTGAATATAGTTCCTTGTGCTATACCATAGGACCGTGTCGTTCATCCATTCTATATATAATAGTTTGTATCTGCTAACCCCAAATTCCCTCCATTCCCCTCACCCCCCACCCCCTTGGCAACCAAACATCTATTCTCTATGTTTTTGAGTCTGTTTCTGTTTTGTAGTTAACTTCATTTATGTCACATTTTAGATTCCACGTATAACTGATGTCTCATGGTATTTGTCTTTCTCTTTCTGACTTACTTAATTTAGTATAAAGTCACATCCATGTTGCTGCAAATGGCATTATTTCATTCTTTTTATGGGCGAGTAGTATTCCATTGTATATATGTACCACAGCATCTTTATCCATTCATCAGTTAATGGACATTTAGGTTGTTTACATGTCTTGGCTATGTGTATAGTGCTGCTATGAACATTGGGGTGCATTTGTCTTTTTGAATTATAGTTTTGTCTCAATATATGCACAGGAGTGGGATTGCTGGATTGTATGGTAATTTGAATTTTAGTTTTCTGGGGAACCTCTATACTGTTTTCCATCGTGGCTGCCCTTATGTACATCCCCACCAACAGCATAGAAGGACTCTCTTTTCTCTCCCCACCACTCCAGCATTTGTTACCTGTAGACTTTTTAATGATGGCCATTCTGACTGGTCTTACGTGGTACTTCACTATAGCTTTGATTTGCATTTCTCTACTGATTAATGATGTTGAGCATCTTTTCATATGCCTGTTGACAATTTGAATTTCTTGTTTGGAGAGATGTCTATTTAGGTCCTCTCCCCATTTTTCAACTGGACTGTTTGTTTTATTGTTCTTGTTGAGTTGTATGTCAACACTTCGATTTAAGACTTCTAGACTCCAAAAGCAAAAGACAATAAATTTCTGTTGTTTAAGTCACCCAGTTTGTGGTGCTTTGTAACAGTAGCCCTAGCAAACTTTTTACAGGCCTCCATACACATCACTGTGACAGGTATCCACAACAGGGTACCAGACTTAGCCTGAGGACAAGGCATTTATGCAAAAAATGTTTTCTTCTCTCCAATATGTTGTGAAGTCCTATTCTATGTACCCAAGATTTTGTCTTTGCTGATGCTTTTTAGAACCTGAGAATCTTTTTCCCAGCAGCACCATGGCCCTGATCAAAGAGATTCATGGCATGCATGTATACCTTAAAGAAAGTGGACTATACCAGTTCAGGGGAGAAAGAAGAGCAGTTTAAACCAGTGGTCCCAACCTTTTTGGCACCAGGGACTGGTTTCACGGAAGACAATTTTTCCGCAGATGGGGAGAGGGATGGTTTTAGGATGATTCAAGTAGAACGATGGAGAGCAGTTGTATATACAGATGAAGCTTTGCTGACTTGCCTGCTTCTCACCTCCTGTGGTGTGGCCTGGTTCCCAACAGGCCATAGATTGGTACTGGTCTGTGCCCTGGGGGCTGGGGACCCCTAGTTCAAATGATCCTGGCAAGTTTGCCCACCATCCCACTAAGTAGATTTGTGCTTCAGAATGAGTAGGAGCCAAGAGGCAGGAATCTGCTGTTCCAACCTACTGTTTCCTCCTGCTCTTGATTCTGGCCTGCCTTCACATGAGAGTCCCTTTCCAGGGAAGGGTGATTCATCTGTATAAAGACCTGTGGGGTTTAAATTTATTTAAATATTTATTCAGATATTATTTGGGGTTTAAATTATTTTGCTTTATAAGATGACTCTAACACCCGTCCCCGCATAGGCAGTGACCCCACAAAAGTACTGCCATGGGGGTATGTCTGGTGGAACCAATGGCATGGGAGGTGACCCCCAGGTGAGTATTGTGCTCCGTGGTGTGGATTAGAATAGGCTCAAAGGCCAGTTAGAAGATGCCATGCAGGGAGTGTTTATGAAATTATTTTTTTCCTCATGCAAGTCAAAGACAACAATCAATGGATCGTTCTTGTATGAAAGAGCAGGAACATCATCTAAGTTTGAGTTTCTTTTTAAATGTCTCTTTTATACATAGCAAACCTATGTGGAACCCAATGTAGAAATCAGATAAAGGGGGAACTTCCCAAGGCCAGAGTCACACTGGTCAAATATCTCAAGGTAGGTCATTCAGGTGAGTGAAGTGAGCTGGGTAGATCTCTGTTGAGATGGAGAGAGTGTCCCTGGTCTTAAGAGGCAGCCACTAGATGGCTTCAGCCCTGCAGGAATGGGTCCCAGTGTTAGCAGATCTACTTCCAAGGGAAGCCAGGAAGCTAGAATACGTGAACACGCCTGATTTCTAAACTGCTGCTCTGTGATGGACACTGCTAAAAAAAAAAATGAAAAGACCAGCCATAGACTGAGAGAAAATGTTTGTAAAACACATATCCAATAAGCAACTTTATCCAAAATATACAAAAAAGTTGACAAAAGAAAACAACCCAATTTAAATGGGCCAAAGATCTGCACAGACACATCACTAAAGAAGATATACAGATAACAAATAAGCATATAAAAATATGCTCAACATCATATAATATGACCCATGGGAATTGCCAGTAAAAACAGTGAGATGCCATTACACACCTCTTAGAATGGCTAAAATCTCAAACACTGCTGCTGCTGCTGCTAAGTCGCTGATAACACCAAATGCTGATAAAGATGTGGAGCAATAGGAGTTCTCATTCACTGCTTGTGGGAATGCAAAATGGCACAGCCACGTTGAAAGACAGTTTGGCAGTTTCTTCCCAAACTAAACATAATCTTACCATATGCTTCAGCAATGATGTTCCTTGGTATTTACCCCAATGATTTGAAAACTTGCGTTCACACAAAACCCTGCACATAAATGTTTATAGCAGCTTTTTCATAATTTCCCAAACTTATAAGCAACCAAGATGTTCTTCAGTAGGTGAATGGATAAATAAACTGTGAGACACCCATAGTGCTAAAAAGAAATGAGCTATCAAGCCATGAAGAGACATGAAGGAATCGTAAGTGCATATTGCCCAGTGAAAGAAGCCAATCTGAAATCACTACATACTGTCTGATTCCAACCATGTAACATTCTGGAAAAGGCAAAACTATCAAGACAGTGAAAAGATCAGTGGCTGCTAAGGGCTGGGGGATAGAGGGATGAATAGGGAGAGCAAAGAGGATTTTTAGGGCAGAGAAACTAGTTTGAGTGATACTGCAAGGTTGGGTACATGGCATGAGCATTTACAAAACCCATAAAATATACAACTTGAAGAGTGAACCCCAATGTAAACTACGGACTTTAGTTAATAGTCATGTATCAATTCCGATTCACCAGTTGCAATAAATATATCATACTGATGCAAGATGCTAATAATAATAAAGAAAACTGGGAGCCAGAGAGAAGTGAGAGGAAAGAGTTAGTATCTGGGAGCTCTAATTTTTGGCTCAATTTTTCTGTAAACCTAAGACTGCTCTAATATTGATTTTAAAACTCCTGATTTTGAAAGCTTAGCAACCAACTCAATAGGTAAGGAAAACAAAACCATTGTACAGGTCAAGGAAAAAACTCATCTGCAAGCTGAGCATGAGCCGCTTGATTTTGACCTCTGCCCCAGGCCGCTCTTCCTGGCGGCTCAGACTATAAAGAATCTGCCTGCAATGCAGGGGACCAGGGTTTAATCCCTGGGTTGTGAAGATCCCCCGGAGAAAGAAATGGCAACCCACTGCAGGATTCTTATCTGGAGAATTCCATGGATAGAAAAACCTGGAGGGCTACAGTCCATGGGGTCGACTGAACGACTAACACTTTCACCAGACCCTGCAGCAGCGCCATGGGCACTGCCACCAGATGCCAGGCTCCATGGAACACAGCATGAAAACCACGTTGCTTCTCCAGTCTCCATCTATAGAGATAGGGAACTGAGGCCCAGAAAGCGGGGACTGGCCCAGGGTGACCTGGGTGATTAGTGACAGAGTTCAGACTGAGACCCCAGCCTTCTGCTTTCATTTTCTTCCCCAAGAAGTCTTTCCTGAGGCCTCAGGCCCTCAGCTTCCTTTCCTTCCACTGCTTAATCAAAAAGAAAGGGCCGCCAGGTTCATTTTAATAGAGGCAAAGCTGAATCCTTGAGGCTTGGACTTGGCAAAGGGAAGATAAAAATGGAGTGGAGAGATTAGCCAAACAGACAAAGATAAATTCTTCCAGCAGGGAGCTTCCTGCAAAGCCATAATGGCACTCAATGTTTCAAACACAAGTCAGAGGTTGAGGCTGACTGTATGTTGAAAACAGTTGGGCAACACAAAGGATTTGAGGGGGAACAAAGCCTAGCATTTATGCAGTACTGGTGAGTAATGATAGCTATCGTTATGGAGCACTAACTCTGTGGCAGGCACTGTATATGTCCCAGGCTGTGTTACCCTCAGCAACACCGTACAAGGCAGGCGTCATTCTATCACTGCCATTTCACGAGACAACTGAAGCACATAGGGGCTAGTTGTTGGCCCAGCATTATATAGGCACTAAACAGTAAGACTGGGATTTGAATTCTGGTGGGGTGACTCCCCACCCCCTGCTATAATGCCTCTTTAACACCTGTCAAGTGCCCAAATTGGTGGTGTGGTGTTTTGACTATGTAATTGAATGTCCACATAGGCCACTTGAGACAGCTGCAATTGGTTATAAACATTTGTGGTCAGATATTCTGGCTTTGGGCTTCCCTGGTGGTCCAGTGGTAAAGAATCCGCCTGCCAACGCAGGAGACACAGGTTCGATCCCTGGGATGGGAAGGAAATGGCAACGCACTCCAGTATTCTTGTGTGAGAAAACCTGTAGACCGAGAAGCCTGGTGGGCTACAGTCCATGGGGTTGCAAAAGAGTCAGACACGACTTAACGAGTAAACAAACACAACAATTCTGGCTTCAACACATACCAGCTGTGCTGTTTTCAGGCACCTGAAACAGCTTAGCCTCTCTGTGCCTCAGTTTCCCACCTGTAAAATTGGTCTGATAGCAGTGTCAACCTCGTGGGGCAGCTGTGAGGTTTAGAAGAGGTAATATGCCTGAGAAACCTAGCACTTTTCCCCCCCATTTAATAAATGGGAAGAATAAGTTTCCGAGAGATTAAGTCACTTGCCAAAGATCACACAGCTGGTGAGTATATTGCCTGCTTGGACAGGGGGGAGAAGGGAGTTGGGGGCTGCTTCTGAAATGAATGTAATTCACTCTAAAATGAATGTAATTTGGACACCAAATGCAGTGGAGAGCATCGGACTCTAATAGAGAAAATATGATTTAGTGGTTGGTTTTTAAACTAAACAAATTTACTGTGGTCTCTAAATGAGTCTCATGACAAGACCAAAACACTGCTTTAGCCCCAGATTACCAATATCATATGTTAAGGAGAGAAAGCCAGATGGCTCTTAAGCTGGTGTCAGTAGAAATATATATAGGTGGGTTGTTTTTTATAGCTGTTGGCATATAAAATAAGTCATTATTCTAAATAGAAAAATATTGATGATGTCATCGAGGCCATTGAAAGAACATCAACCTGATCTGATGAACCGGGAAATCAATAGATACTTTCCAAACAAGATGACATGCCTTTTTAATTGGTTGTGTGAGTGTGATATACTGTGCACTGCAAAGTTCAAAGTTAATGCTCACTGGTTTGGGGTTTTGATTGTTGTTTCTGTATGCGGGCACTTTTGGATCCACTTAGTGTATTATTAATAGTGATAATAGTACCTGCTGTGTGTGTTTTCATTCCAGCAGGGACAAAGTCATAGGTATCTTTGTCAGCAACGTAATAAGAAGATTGGCATTTCTACGTAGTCCCTTGGAGTTCAAGGGAAGGCTGATGTAGGTTTGACCTACATCTAACGCATGAGACACCAACCAAGAATTATCCTATTTCCCTTAGGATGTTAATTCAGATGGCAGGTGACTCAGTAGATAAACTTGACTGATTCTTGGTTGTGGGGTCTCTGAGCTATTGCCTTGGCCCCAGATAAGGTCCATGTGAACTGTGTGTACACCCTTGTCACTGAAGCACCTGGTTGAAAAGGTCTTGGGATCAGAGAGAGAGAGAGGTTTATGGGTCAGGGAGATGGTATCTTGCTGCCATGCCCTGTGGCTTCTGGTCAGGAAAGTGAAAGTGAAAGTTACTCAGTCGTGTCTGACTCTTTGTGACACCATGGACTATACAGTCCATGGAATTCTCCAGACCAGAATACTGGAGTAGGTAGCCATTCCCTGCTCCAGGGGATCTTCCCAACCCAGGGATCAAACCCAGGTCTCCCACATTGCAGGCAGATTTTTTTTACCAGCTGAGCCACAAGGGAAGCCCTGTGTTCAGGACTTGTGCAGTGATTTCCTGACGCACCTTCCTAAGAACCAAGGCCTGGTGAACATGAAAATGCTTTGCCCCCAAAGGACTTGCCAGCCTTTCCTATGTTTCTTGGTGTCTTTCCCTGATTTCACATGGTTTGGCATACATTTCCTTTGAGAAAATGACTGTACCTCTAGAGAGGCCCATTTCGAGGAAGAGGCATGAGCGGATTCTGAAAATTTCCTGGGAAATCAGTGCTAGAAGGAACCTGAGAAATGATATAGTCAGTCCCCTCTTCATCAATGGGGAGGAGTTTCAGCTTATAAAGCAGCGTAAAAACATGAGCTGTAGATCAAACTAATTTTAAAAATTGTAATGTTTGCTTTTGTAATGATGTACATAATTACACAATATAATTTGAATGACAGTAGGGAAAAAAGTAAAATAACTTGACCTCTGTGAAACTCCAGAAAGGAGTTTCACATTTTGGAGAAAATGATATATGAAAGAAAGGGAGGAAAAGTCAGAGGATTGGAAGGGGGGAAGAAGAGGATAGGGGGATGAGAGAGAGAGGAGAGAGTGACAAGAAGGCTCCCACACCAGCATCTTAGCCCTCACACCGCCTGCCTCCCCAGTATCCCAGTGCTTTGACCTGGCCGCAGGAAATGGTTCCTGTTGACCACTGTGGAAGCTTCTAACCCATAGGCAAAGATACACTGATGTTTCTCTCTGCATCTCCTCAGCATCACTGGGTGATGTCTGATTGCTTTTCCCCAGGAAGTAAAAGCAGTAAGCCCCCAGTTGTTATGAAACGAGAGCGGGTAGAAATCTGGTTGACGGGGGTTGAGGAAAGTGGTGTATGGAACCTGGAAAGGGGAGAGGTCAAAGACCATGGCCAGGTGGGTGGGCTGGGAAGTAGGGCAGGACACTCCTGTGCTCTCTTCAGAAAGTTCTTCAGCCCCTGCAGAGGGTCCCTGCACACGGAGTACTCACATTAGAAGACAAAGCAGCTGTCATGCTCCAGACCAACCCCGTATTTATAGTGACCAACCCTGCCTGAGATTTACAAGCTCAGCCCTTAGGAGGGAAGCGCCTAAGAACACACACCAAACCCTGAGATGAAGTGGGGCCATCACTCCACACCTTATCACCTCTTCATCCATCAGAATGACATGTTTTATAGCCTTCTTCCCAGCCCAAGGTCAGCCAGAGGGCAGTTGGGCTTCTCTTGTTTTCCCTCATACTGAGAATGTTCGGTGACCTTGCTGCCCTCTTTCCCACCACGCCTCTTGGAGGATTTTTCCTGCCTACTCTTAGCTGTTGATTATTGATGTCCAGTCCTTGCTGTGAAGGTGGCGACCCATCCTGGGGGCGCTTTGGCTGGTTTTAGTTCAACCGATTACAGTCTCCAGTCAGATGTCCTTTCTCCCTTGAGGCACTGTCAATACACTGTAGGTAACACCATGCCAGAATACGCCTGGAGGAAGCACCCCATCACGTTACAGAAAGGGGCTTAAATGCAAAAGTTCATTATACTTTATAGAATTGTGACCTTGACCAGGTTCCCTGGAATTGAGTTTCCTCCTGTTGGACAGCAATAACAACAATACTAATCAGTAGAAGAAGCGCTGACATTTACGCTGTTCTTATGTGTCTGGCACTATTAGCACCTATGTGTTTAGTGTGAGTCAGATCTCTCAAGAACCCTGCCATGCAGGTATGAGTATTATACCCTTTTCGCAGTTGATGAGACTGAGGCCCAGGGTGTTTAAAATGTCTCACCTACAGTTTATTCAGCAGGACTTGGGGCCCAGGTAGCATGACTTTGGTTTAGAGGCCTCAGAGAGTTTGCGAAGCTGTTTCACTGATTCCTTAATATAGTTCCAGAAAGGAAGCCTGATGAAGATGATAATTCCTATTTTTCAAATAAGAAAACTGACTCTCAGAATTTAAAAGATGTCCAAGGACTGCTGGCTTGGACAGAATGGGACCTGGAACCTGTTCCTTTTTGGTAAATCTAGACCTCTTAGCTCTGAGGCCCTGTAGGGTGTAGCTCTTGGCCAGGCGATTCCTGAGGATCCTTCCAGAGCCTCATTCAAGACTATAAATTGGAAAGTGTGAAAGTGTTAGTCACTCAGTCGTGTCCCACTCTTTGTGACCCCATGGACTGCAGCCTGCCAGGCTCCTCTGTCCATGGGATTCTCCAGGCACGAATACTGGAGTGGGTTGCCACTCCCTTCTCCACCTAAATTGGAGAATCCCCTCTCTTGGTCATTGGGACAAATGCTCCTTCCATTTTTTAAACAGTGATTAGAATGTAGGAAGGAAATTCTTCTCAGTGAAATGAAACAAGTTGCTTTATGTAGAAAAATCTTGCTGATAACCTCCTTACCAACAACAACAAAAAAAAAACCCAAAGCATTCGGTTGGATATTTATTTATTTATTTTTTAACAGAACTCTTTAAAGGAAGCCTAGTATTTACTCAGGATTGCCCTATCTACAGAATATTAATTAGGAAATGATTAAAGGATATTGGATTGCCTTCCATTCATTGCCTCAATTATTTATGAGGAATGCATATTTATGGAAATGCTCATTTTGTCATCTTTGAATCTATTAGCTTTCATACTGAGTTGCATTTTGTCAGGTTGCCCCAAAATCCAGTGGCTAAATAGGACCTAAATCTATTAAATATTGACTCCAGCTCTGCCAGGCAGAAACGTTCCTCCGTTAATAATGCAAGTCTATTAAGCATCATTGATACTGTAAGTGAGACAACTTCTTGTTCGAGTGGCTAAGTTTACTCTCAGGCAAGGGAGCAGAAAGGGGTTTTCCAATTTGATGTCAGCGAGTTTCTTCTACCATGGGATTCTTGTGAAAGAAAAAAAACTGACCAAATTAAAACTGGCCTGTGGGCTTTGTTTTTTATTTCCTGTAGCTAAAAGTGTATAAATAGAGCTGCACTAAATAAAGCACAATAATTTGTTCTTGAAATTAGCAAGCACACATTTCACCCATAAAACCGTTGCTCTGTGATGTGAGGCTGGATTTCATTTCAGTGGTCTTGATTTATTGTTTGGTTTGTTTTATTTTGAGGAGGTGGGGATAAGACCACTGCAGGACAGATCTATTAAAATAGTTGACAAGAAGAGATTTGAGAAGGTTTATTAATCTTTAAAAATCTGAGTCAGTGAGTTGAAAATGTTTAAATGTTAGGAAGAATTATAAAATACCTTAAAGATGTATATATGCAATTTAAACCAAAAATATTTGATGGTAGTTTGGAGATATCTTCTTGTCTCTATTCCATTCTTCTTTTTAAGGTCATTTTCTATACCCTTACTTTTTGTGTTTAAGGAAGATTGTTTTGCCATGCAGGTTGAGAATCTGGTGTATTAGGATACCTTGACTGACTTTGAGAGAGCCTAGCTGCTGCCTGTATAAACAACCACCACCGCCATCACCCCGGCCCCCCTAGACCCTGTTCTTCCCCTGCTCATCACATCTGTATGCATTCTCTGATAGGAGCCAGTTTAAACGGAAAAAAGGGGAAGCATTTTGATTGGAAGTGCAAACCAGGGGGCAATATGAAGAGAGGGGTTAGAATTGCAGCTACTTTCTTGGGCTGGTTGTTGAGTGTCTCTGGAAAGACAGGTAAAAAGGCAGAAGCCATCAGAACAGCTCGAAAGTAACTTGGCAAATTGCTAGACACAAGCATTGGTTGCTTTGGATCATAGATAATACTTAGTGTTACTCTGCCAAACAGATTATTCAGTTAGGACTCTGGGTACCAGTGATGACCTGACTCAACTCAACTGGCTTTAATAAATAGAAGAAAGAACATGTTGGTTTATGTGACTGAAAATTTCAAGAATCGGCTGGTTTCAGCTATAAGGTAGTCCCAGGGGCCCAGGGGCCCAAATGATGTCACCATTCTCCTTCTCTTCACTCTATTCTTTCCCAGATGGTCTCGTGATGACGCCATATGGAGTGGCAAGATGGCTGCTGGCAATGAGTCCAAGGGAAAAATGTTAGTCTCTCTCCCAGAATACCCAGCAAAAACGCCATTGTATCTCATTGCCTCTGGTTGGGCCACCTGACCATCCTTGAACCCATCACCAGGTGTAGGGGAATGAATGCTCTCATTGGTCAGGCCTTGAGTCGTAGACCCACATTTGGGATCAAGAGAAACAAAATCTACCCAAGTACACAAATTGAGAGAGAAGGATCAAGTGGTTTTGCAGAGGGAAAAAAGGATGGTTGAAAAACCACGTGGCAGGAACAGCAGAAAGCGTGGTGTTCTCAAAGAGGCAGGTTAACAGACAGAGTAGGGCCAACAGCAGGTGGCAGCTGCTGTCACAAGTTGGGACACACGAGGCACCCCTGTAGGGACACCAAGAAATAACTGAGAAACACTGCAAGGGGGCTCTGTCTGCCAATTAACTGGATGGGAGACTTGGGCCATTGTGACTTGAGTACAAAAATGATGGCTTGATTTTCCTTCCAAAAGCGAGGCCTAGGGCATTTGATTATACTTGGAACTCTAGAGAAGGCAGATGTCACTTAAAACAGAGTTGTATGAGTGTATGCAATAAAATCCCCACAACACTATTTAAACTCTAGTTATGGTTTGTTTTAGTGCAGTTTTTAAATGGTTCGTTCTGGTAGAAATACAAATCCATTTATAGGGCGATTTGGAGGAGCTGGAGACAAAGAAGTCTTTATCCAAGGCAGTTATTAAGTTGAAATTTTCCAAGGCAACCTCAGCAGCTCAGAGATATGATTGTATTTGTCTCTTGAAATGAATTTAGTCCTTTTGGTGTCTGTAACTGTGACTTTTCTTTCTCATTCCTCATGTTGTATGTTTTGGTTTCCTGTCTTAGGCTTGCTAAGGGTTGGTGAATCTTTTTTGTCTTTTTGAGGAATCCACTTTGATTTTACTAGTCATATTTATTTTGTTATTTAAATTTCTAAAATTAATCATTTCCAGCTTTTTCCCCCTACAATTCCTCTTCCAACTTCCTATTACTTTATTTCTTGCTGGTTTTGTTCTGTTCCATTGAGTTGCATGTTTAGTTTACTTATCTTCTTAATTAGTAAAGCTACATGTTTTCTTTTGAATACAGCTTTAGTCACTGTTCATTAATTTTTTATATCAAGTGTCACTTTTCTGCCAATTTCTGGGTAATTTGTATTTCAATTTGATTTCTTCTTTGACTCAAGAATTTTTTAGAGTTATTTTAATTACCAGTGAATGAGTTTCATTATTGTTAATACTGGTTTCCAGTTTTCCTTCATAATGATAAGCGAATATGATCAACATTTTGGAGGTTTACAGTTTTATTTCTGGCCAAGAACACTATCAGTTTTTTTGTGAATATGTATTAGACATAAGAGGAAAAAGTAATTCCTTGTAACATATATTATACTTGTGCAAATATATGTACATGTGCACACATAGGCACAAAAACACTTATACACATATATACTAGATAGACGCAAGACACTCATATACCAGATAGACTCTATAGATTGTTTTTCTAAAACTTTATATCCTTTTTTCACCCCAAAACTTAGACATTGAAATCTGAGAAAACCAAAGTCCCTCACTATGATCATGATTTTATCAAATTATTCTTACATGGTAAAAAGTTTTTGCATGATACACTTTACTGTCGTCAACAATTTGAACTATTCCTCTTTACCTAATTTCATGTTTTTGGTCTTAAGTTTTACTTTATCTGACATTAATATCACCATTGTTTCATTTGGTTTGTATTTGCATTTAATGAATAGTTGCAGCTAGTCTTTATTTTCAAACTTTGTTTTTCATTTTACTTAAGGGACATACTTACAAACCAACTAAATTTTTGGATTGTTGCTGATTCGTTTGTTTTTTTAACCTAATCTGCAAGTCTTTGCTCAATGGGCTTCCCTGGTGGCTTAGCTGGTAAAGAATCTGCCAACAACACAGGAGACCTGGGTTTGGATCTCTGGATCAGGAAGAAGGGAATGACTGGAGCAGGGAATGGCTACCCACTCCAGTATTCTTGCCTGGAGAATCCCATGGGCAGAGGAGCCTGGTGGGCTACAGTCCATGAGGTCGCAAAAAGTCAGACACAACTGGGCAGCTAACACTTTCAAGAAAACCATTTGCATTGATTGTGATATCTGACATTTTTGCTCAGATCCCATCCATGTTATTTTAGATTTTCTTTTTTTTTTTTAGTCTTGCTTATTGTTTCTTCTTTTTTTTTTTCTGGTTTCATATTTTTTGCATCCTTTTTCTGTTCTTTAATATGAAGGTCAATTACGTTTCTTATTTTCTTCCTAAATAACTTTATATATCCAGCAGTAATATTTAAACATACCTCTCTAAATTCAGTAATAAAAAAATTAATTAATAATTGTACCCCTGCCTCTGCCCCCAGAGCACAAGATTTTTAGCATGTTTTTGCTTCCCCGCTCTTTAGCCCTGTGCCTACTCCTTACCCTACTTTTATGCTTATGTGCTCATAAGCTTTACCCTACTTTTATGCTTATGTTGCTTTATTTGTATCCGACTCTTTGTGACCCTACGGACTGTAGCCTGCCAGGCTCCTCTGTCCATGGGATTCTCAAGGCAAGAATACTGGAGTGGATTGTCATGCCCTCCTCCAGGGGATCTTCCTGGCCCGGGGATGGAATTCCCATCTCTTATGTCCCCTGCGTTGGCAGGTGGGTTCTTTACCACTAGGGCCACATGGGAAGCCCACCCTCCTTCTGGGTATTATTTAATTAATATGACATTTTATTTCCAACCAATTATTAAATTTTTATTCCAGTTACCTCATTCTTTTCAAATACTTTTTATTAATACTTACATTGTAATTTATGACTGCATTATTATGAGGATATTTGTAGAGGTCTTATGGTGCAGAGGATAAGTTAAGTGTGCAGGTTCCAGAGTCAATCCATCTGAGTTCAAATCCTGGCTCTATGACTTTGGGTAAGTTACCCACCCCTCAAATAAAAGTAATAGTAAAATTTGATTTTTTTCCTACAATGTGAAGAAAGTAATAGTAAGTTATGTATATATATAACATGCCTAGAAAAACACCTGAGACACAGTAAGCAGACAAAAACTTTTAGACAGTATTATTATTATCTAATTAGATTTAGTTGGAAATTATTGCGTTAGGCATTTGGTCACCCCTAATTCTTATATTCCATTAGCTTCTATCTTGAGATCTGTATTCTAATTTTATTTTTATTTGACATGCACATTTTATTAAGTAATTCTTTTAGAAATAATACAAAAGTCTTTGTATGTGTGGAAAAGTCTTTTTAAAATTTTTGCTTCCCAATGCCTTGGTCAGGTGGATAGTTTTGAAATTATCATCCTTTACTTACCAGACAGGAAAATCAATGACAGTCTCATTCTGTTTTCTGTGTAAGTGAATGGTTCTCTCTTTATCCTCTGATTTCAGATATGTCTAGAGTTTTGGGTCTGTTTATTTTAAATATGCCTGGCTTTTAGTAAGCCTTTTTTGATATGAAAATGCAAGTCATTTTTTCTAGGTCAGAAAAATTTTCTTCTGTAATGTTTTTGATTATTCTCTTCAACCTATTCCTTTCTCTCCTCCTGGACTTCTGTTATTTCATGTTAGGTTTCCTGCATCTGTCCTCCATATCACTTATCCTTCCACTCATTGTCATTTCTTTGCATTTTTTCTATGTTGTGAAACCATTTGTCTATTTAATTTTCTAAATCACTAGTTTAATATCCATCATGGTTCAGTCTATTGTTCAATTTCCTTATTCTATTTTAATATTAAGAGGTTTTTCTTTTTTTTCCCAGAAACTTTTAGGGGCTTGGGTTGTTTTAGCAACATCATTTTGTATCACTTTAGGAGTTTTCATTTTAGTTTACTATTTTGTTTCTATCATATTATAGCTTATTTCTATCATTAAGTCATCCTTAGTATGTGCCACCTTTCTGGTTTTCCCTTGGTCTCCTAGTTTGGAGGCTACTGATTTCATTTGCATTCTTTCCTTGTTTATTTACATTAGCATATGTGAGTTGTTTTGGCACCTGAGGTCAGGCTACCAGTATCTCCTGACCATACACGTATGGTGGGTAAGATTGGCAGGTGACCAAAGGGAAAGCAGATTATTTTTCCCATCAGTTACCAACAGAACAGCTCATTGAGTTCTGTCGTGTAGGCTATGGGGACAGCCCTCAAGGATTTCATGATTCTCCACAGTGACCGAGACGTGCTGTCCCCAGCCATAGAAAGGGAGCTATTCATTGCAAGATTGATGCTGCCTTTGAAGGCATCAGTGGGATGAGAGGGATCAGTGGGAAGGACCAGGTCAGCACACAGCCAGCAGGTGGTGCAGTTCCTTTGCCTGTGCTAAGTGCATTCTTGGGCTCAGCTGCCTGGCAGCCCTGGGAGAGGTAGTCTTTGTCCCAGAGCCCTTCAGAGGCAGCTCACACCTCCAGTTCCTTTCCCCACCAACCCCCTAGGGCTGAAAACATGGAAAGCTACCCCTCTTGGCCCCTCAACTGCACCTTTTCTCAAGAACCTTTCTCTTCCCAAACAAACCCTACAGATTCCCTCCATGCTCAGGAGTAGACCTCCCTCAGGATGAAGGATAAATCCCTAAAGCCAGGGGTCTTCTAGAGTTGTATTTGACCTTAAGTAACTCTTAAGACACAATTTAGTGCTAGAAAATCCTGTTGGGAAGGAAAAAATATTTTTAAGGAAAAGTAAGACATTATCTCTTTCTGATTCAGAGAGAGAGGTAGATTGAGATGTACAGGTTTATACAACAAAGCTATGCAGTTTCTTTCTGTGATACCTGAAGAGGGAGGACCTAGAGGAGCAAAAAAAGCAAAACGTCCTACCTCTGTGCATACTAAACTGAATGTGGCTGGTGCTGTTATTTGCTGTTCAGTGGGCATCCCCACCTCCTTATTCCCAGTTAGCCATACTCCAGAGGAAGAGTTAGAACTAGCATGAGTCAGTCATGGAAACGCCATCCCCCTTTGCCAAACTCACTCTCAAGCCTTCCTTGTGGCTAAAGAGGGTCATGATGAATTCTAGCCAAGGACACTTTAAGATACATGTTTTGGAGGATTTCTTTTCCTCCCTTTCTTCTTGGGATGATGGTTCAAAAAGTGTGCCAAAGCTTGGTAGTCATTTTCTGAGCAGAAAAACCACAGCCACAGGACAATCATGAAAAACCAACACATTTAAGAGGTTGAATTAACCTATGTTGGAAAAATCAGGTTGTTGATGATAGAAGTGAATTACTAACCGTTATTAAGTATACTAAGTAATCATATAGATTACTTATGGCTTAGTTCACCATATTTGAGTATTCTATTATTTGTAATTTAAAGCATTTTTAACTGATACATTGACATTTGGATTAATGTGTTAGGATTATGCAAAGGCAGATAATAACTATTATTTTAAAACTAAAACCAATATATTATAGAGTATAACTCAAAACTCCTGTGAATTTTTTAAAATAAAATTTCATTAAGTCCTTGCAAGAATTCCAGAGCAATTCATATATAGGGAAAGCAGGACTTAGAAAAGTTATATAATTGGCAGATTTTAGTCTGCTGAGCCTATATTCTTAATGCAAAACTATGCCCTCTTCTCAAACGCAATTTAATGCCACTCCTACCTATCAAACATATTTTAACCCAGTGGTCTGGCTCTTTTAACCAATGTACCTGTTGATGGTGACATATTTAAACTTTTTTTACCTTTTTTAAAATGACTTCCTACATCTTTGAAATTGTATTGGCAAGGTTAAACCAATCAATTATCAATAGAATGGCATGACACTTCTTTATTATCAGCCACTGGGGTATTTATTAAATAGTAACATGCATACTTTCATTGTATTAGATTCTTAAAATATTAAATGAAACACAGTTCTGATGGTCCTTGAGCCATAGGTTAAATGAGAAAAAAAAATCAAGTGTGTTGTGGGGCATGTCACAGATAATTTGGACATAGTGGAGTAGTTTTCTTCCTAAGACAGTGCATATAGTCTCTGACATTTTTTCTATATTGACAAAAAATAATTCCAATTTTCACACTGTCATGGTACAAATAGAAGTGTGACTTACGTCTCATAATTTGCATAGCTGATTTCATGTCCTTTTGGTCATTCCATCATGTGCCTGACAGTTACAAAATTGTTTTTCTTTGGGACATCATTGGTATATGCTTATGTTGCAAGGAGTTTCCAAATTAAACCATGGGTTTATTACATGACACAAAGGGAACCTGATCCTGTGTGTATGAAAATCAGGTTTATTATGGATTTTCTGGGCCAAGGTACTCAGGTGCCCAGTTGTGAATGATGGATAGACTCAGCACTCTAAGACCTGGGGTTAACCATCTCAGAATCCTATCCTCCTGTGTTCAGTCCTGAATATACTTTTCTTTAATTAAAAAAAAAAACATATTTATTTATTTATTATTCTTGGCTGCACTGGGTCTTTGCTTTTGTACCTTCTCTACTGCTACTTTTTGTTGAAGTATGTGGGCTTCTCAATGCAGTGGCTTCTCTTGGTGCAGAGCAGGGGCTTCTGTAATTGTGGCTTGCAGGCTCTAGAGTGTGGTCTCAGTGTTTGAGCTGAGGGGCAACAAGCTTGGTTGCCCCATAGCATATGAGATCTTAGTTCCCAGACCAGGGACCGAACTCATGTCTCCTTCATTGGCAGATGAATTCTTAACCACTGGACAACCAGGGAAGCCCCTTGAATATGCTTTTAACTAGAACTCCATAAACCTGCAGATGGTGCCTAATGAAAAGCCAAGTTTGGGAGAGCTTAAAGGCCTTCACATTCTAACACGGGGATAATAAAAGAAACTTGAATGGCTCTGGCTTAAGGCCAGCCTCTCTACGTTGGTCACCTACTGCACCGTGAGTACCTTGTTACAGCTCTATGACCACCTACATTCTCCCACCCCTCTTCTTAGAGGTGCTCTCCTGCCTATAGCTCTCAATAAAAGGCAGCCATATTTTATATTATATGACTTGTCTGAGGCACAGCCGATCAGAACAGAGGTGGGCTCTGTCCCAAGGAAGCCAAGACAAAGCTTGCCAAAGACACAAGACATAGCCTGTCCCCCGGAAAATGAGCTGAGTCAACCAAGACCTCTGTTTCAGTTGAAAGAAGGGAGGGAAGTATCATTGATGGAGGCAAAGTAGAAAGGATATCACACAACAGAGAAGAGCTGGACAAGATCCTGGGGAAACAAATTCTGAGTGAGATGGGGAAGCCAATACCAAGGAAGCAGGATCTATGAGGCAGAGGAAAGGTGTGATACCCAGGGTAAAAGCTGATCACGGAAAGGATAGATGAGAAAGCTGCGTGGGGAGAAATAGAGAAGGAAGGAGGGGGGAGCAGAGAAAGGCTAGTTCCTAAAACTGTGGAAGGCTAACACTTTCCAATTCCTGTACACGATCCTGTGTATCTTTATATTAAACCCTCATTTCCCTAAGAATTGGTCTCTCCCCTACAATCCAGAGTCTGAATCACACAACAGGCAAATGAGGAGTGGAGGATGGAAAGCCTAGATACATCATGATGAATCCAGGTGAATATAAACCCTAGGACCTGTCTCTGTGTCCTTTCCTCTGTGATCCAAGGCTCCATGGCCCAGTCTGCCCTAGAAGATGCTGGAATCTCAGCCCTGGAAAGGTCTGGGGTGCCAAATGGCTCACACTATGAGGACATATTCAGAGGCAGAGACCTTGAAAAACTCTCTGCATTAGATCTCAACAGCCCAGATACTGAAGTTGGCCCCACTTGGGGGTGACCTTGGCTCTGGTCACACTGTTGTCATTAAGAACAAACTTTCCTGAGGAAGGGCACATCCTGTGACCTTAAATGGAGAGTCTAATTCAAAAAGGCAGACTCTGGGTTTTCAGGTCTTTAAGGAGAAACTCAACAGTTTGCTTGGTGGGGAATCATCTTCTGAATTGCCTGTGACCTAATTCTGTGAACAAAACCCCAGAGACCAGCCACTGTTTGTAGCTGAGGGAAGTATCTGTTCACTTAAATATAGCCCATCATGATTGTATTCAAATGCTTTGACAAGTGGGAAAGGACAGGTGAAATTATCTAAATGGCTCGGGCTATTTATCTATCTATTGAGAGTGCTGTTTCCTGGAAAGAAGCCGTGAGTTAAGAAAACAGTTTTAACTTGTTCTCTCAACTTCCTGGCTGTTCTGATACTCAAACCACACTTCAATATTTCTGGGTTTTGTCTGACAAAGTAGAAATGTGTGGGGAGGGGAGGAAGGGAAAGGATGTAGTGAAGACAAAACCATGAAACTGGAAGAATTTCAAGGGTTCAGAGGCGGCAGTCTCTGTTCACTAGCAGGGCTGCCTCGAAACGGGGATGAATATGCCTCTTGTTTCAAATTTGCAATGAGGGCATTATATGTATATACCACTCCTTTTTCCTCATCTGTCTCAAGTCATCAAAAGCCAAGAAGAGGTGATCTTACTTGGTGTCTGTGTAACAGGGTACCAGATATTTGCCCGTCTTCCAAATCTCTCATCCTTTGTGGTCTAAAGTTTTGTAGACTGAAAGTCATTTCTTTGGATTACACATCTCCAAGCGTCTTCTTTTGATCTTTATATAAATGTATCAAATAACTTTTTCCCAAGAGCAATAGAGAATTACTAGTGAAGTTGAGATTACTGGGCATCTATGTGATCTGTGGAGAAAAATGAAACACAGTTCTAATATTTCTGCAGCACCTGAAATCTGTGGTTTGCAAAATGCTTCATATATAATCTCATTTCATTTCTGCAACTCAAAAGATAGGTAAGATAAATGTTCTTATTTTTCCCAAGTCTCAGATGAGAACATTGAGGCTTTAGGAGATTCTATGAGTTTTTCAAAGTGTGTATGTAAGAAGCTGAGGCTAGATAAGACTCAACCCATTGAGTGTTTTTATTTTTTCCACTCTAGGCAGACTCTCCAGGGAAGTGAAGAGACTCACTTCCTAGACTGTTCTAGGTCAGCCTTTTAGCCAGTGGCCAGCAGCCTGGAGGGAGTTAAGTATAGTAGCAGGCAGTGGGTCCTCCTATCCCATAGGCAACTCTTCTCCATGAGGAAAGCATCCAGGAGCCCAAGGCACCCCCAGGTGAGTGGCAGGTTAGCTAGCCCTAATGAGAAGTGCTGTGAACTATCTCTGTCCCCAAGACAGAAAGCTTTACAGGAAATTATCACCCCTCCTTTCTGCCTTCTCATTTTCTACTTGAAGTTGCCCTCTTAAATTCATTGTCTACGTGGTCTAGTTTGCTCTTCTTTGATCCATTTCACAGACAGTGACCACAGCCAGCTGTGACCTGGCCGGCCATCCCACTGGTATGTCTAGCCGGTTACTCAGTGGTTAAACCTCATGTATTTTATTAGGAGTGAATGGGACACACATCTTAATGACAAGAACCATCTTTCTATGTGAAGACACTCCATAATGAAGCACGTTATTGCCATATTAAACTCCTGTCTGGCCTAAGTAAGATTGTAGTTAGTTCAACATTTTGGTTAACAAAGGATTCCTATCGTTACTGATTTTCAAAGAATTAGAATCCAGTAAGACACTACTTTTTTCTAAAGTAACTCTGTGCATGATTTAATATTTCTATGAAGACTCAAGGCACTGCAGATATTAAAGGTTCTTAAAGTCCACGTTGGGATGGCAAGGTTAGGTAGATGAAATTGAGAAGGAAAAAGAGGGAAAAGAACATTTTTCCTGTGGAAACCACCAACCTTGCTCTGGACTTTGAATGTGGAGGTCATCTTAGGAAATCATGCATCTTCTAGGTTGCTCTGGGAATGAGCAGACTTTCAAAGAGGAACACAAGGCCATGCCGGAAGAAAGATGCTGCCACATATAGAGTTTTAGAGCTTTCTGACCCATTTATTGAAAACTTCCCTGCTAATCAAAACCAGCTTAGGAGGTGGGTCAGAGTGTGATTTCTAGAAGCCTTGCTTCCTAAGGGCACTAGAACATTGCTGGAGTGCTACATCTTTCTGGAAATATAACAAAATGGAGAAAGTTGTATTTATCATAAGTGTCGTGAAGTTGAAATATTTAAAAGAAATGTTATTTGAAGGAGTTGCGGTTTCATAATAGTTGCATGGTATGTCTTCAAAAGAGGGTAGGTCTGGTTGGCTACCTACATTTGTTTAACTGAGAGGGTTATGCAGCTTTGGGACTGAGCAGAATTGTTCAGAGAACAGAGGAGGTGCCTAAGGCTGTTATTAGTTTTCCCCTCCCTCTCTTCCCGCCCCTCCACATAGTGTTGAACAGATACGTAAAGAAACACTGAATTATGAGGCATCCCATTGAAGGTTATCATGTCTCTGTCTGGCTTTGTTCCTAATGCATTGATGCTTTAAAGCTCACTAGTTAACTTATCTTGTGACCCCAATCACCCCACTTTTTACTGTTTCAATGTTGACTATCTTTCCTTCAGAAAGTGGAAAAGGTTTTTTTTTTAAAAAAAAAGAAAAGGAATCAAAAGCAATCAATCAATTATCCTACTTTTTAACAGCTCTTTTTTAAATAAGAGGGTGGGGAATTAATGGAAGAGGTTGCAACTGGTGTTTAAAATGAGATTTGAAAATTGCCTATATCTGGTTTTAAAATACTTTGTACTAAAGAGGATCTTAAAAATGATGTAAGAAGCTTTGCGGATGAGGAAACTGCTCTCCAATATGACTTGCTGCAGGTCACAGTGCTATTACAATATGTAATTAAGTGATAATCAGTGAGATCCAGGAAAAGTATCCCCAAGATAGAAAGACTTTGAAGGATGTGTCCATCTGGTCATCATTTGTGCTTTGCCTTCATTTACCTGATAAGAGACAGAGGAAGAAGAATTACTCATGATTACTTGTGATTACCCAGGATTACTCTCGTGAATAACACAACCACCTTGGACTATGCACCTTTGTTCGACCACATTTATGTAGCACTTCTTCCATGAAAGGCATCGTTCCAGGCAGATTCCAAACATGAACACTTTTCACAATGGTAACAGCCCCCTGGGACAGGTACTCTTGGTATCTCCACTGTGCAGATGGAGAAACTGAGGCATGCAGTTAGCAACTTGACAAAGTCAAGTCAGGCTCAGAATCTGTGCTGGTAGCCACTAAATTAGCCTGACTGCAGAGCTCTGGGCCTTCTCTGGTGACTCAGATGGTAAAGAATCCTTCCTGCGATGCAGGAGATCTGAGTTCAATCCCTGCGTCGGGAAGATCCCTGGGAGGAGGGAATGGCTACCCACTCCAGTATTCTTGCCTGGAGAATTCCATAGACAGAGGAGCCTGATGGGCTACAGTCTATGGGGTTGTCAGGAGTTGGACATGACTGAACTATTAACACACACACACACACACACAGAAAGAGAGAGAGAATGCTGCTCCTTGTTTTTCCAGAAGTCTTCATTGTAATCCCCCGTGATCCACCTAAAGTAATGAAAATGCGGTGAGCTATGCTAGTGAGAAGACAGAACCCTTGCTGGCTGGGAAGGGGTCCCTGGAAGGGTCCTCAGGATGAAACAATAGAGCAATACCAGACATCCAGATGAGATTTTTTCCCCACAAAAACATCAGGTTTTTGGGGAACAAAGAGAGGAAGGTGGGTGAAGGCGAGGCTGAGAATGTGTAATAAGATGCAGTCCATATGGGATTACATGAGGACATATGTATATATGTGTTTGGAAGTCTGCACACATGTGGTTCTAGTTGTGTGTGAAAGTGTTTATGCATTCAAGTTTTGATACCCACTGTGTGCATGTGTGCGTGTGTCCATGTGTGTGTGTGTGCACGCGCGCACGCACCCGTGGGCTTGCTAATATTCACAGAAGGTGCTAGAATAAACTCCTCCAGTGACTGGGAGTCTGCCTGCTCCATGATCTCATATCCACATCTGGGTTCATTCTGCCTCAGAAGTGCCTGGTCTTCCCTGTCTACTGAAGGAGGATTCTGCTCACCCTTCTCTTGGAGCCAAAACAAAATGAAGCTAAAGAGGAAAAGGAGAGAGAGAATTTATAAATTAGAACTTTTCATTTTTTCTGAAAGGGCCATTATTTGCTCAGAAATGAAATGCATGGGATGAGCAGTGCAGTTAGAAAATTTTCCCACCTCTTTAAAGAAGCTGAGGCCCAGTTGGAGAGGACCAGAGTCCTCTGACGCCCCAGCCCCTCAAGCCCACAGCCCATCCTGTGGATGGCCAGGTCCTTACCCCTGTGGCTCACACGTGCCACCCATCTGGCCAGGAGCCAGGAGCCTGGGAGGGCCCTCAGGTCCTATTTCCCCAAACCCTTAAAATGCTAAGCCCCTGTTTAAGGCTAGCCCTGCTATCCCCAGAAACACTGTGTGTACACGGCCTTTCAGGTTACTGCTGCCAACAGGCGGCCAAGCAGACAGGAGGAAAGAAACAGAGAATGCTGGGGCTGCTGCATTTTAGCACACACCCTGAACATAGCTGTGGGCTTGTGTCTGTCTACCGAAGTGTGCATCCAGGCTTCCTTCCCTGGAAGGGGATGGCAGGGGTGGTCTTCCCCAGGAAGGGGTGATTGCTTGGCAGCTGGGATGATAAGCAGGACCAGCAGAGGGCGCCACCATGCTGACTCTCATCTCTCTCCGAGTTACAGATGTGTAGGGGGAAGCTCAGGCCAAAGATGGATCGATTCAATACTGTACCCTCTCCCCGTCTCCCGCCTGCTCCCATCTCTTCTCTTCTCCCTGCCCCCTCCTGTGTTCCCTCCTTCCCTCTCCTCTCTGTCTTTCTTTCCATCTCTAGCCCCCACACCCTCCCCCACTTGAGGAGTTCACCCCAGGGAACCTCAAGTCTAGTAACTGAGTGTTAATTATGTCTGAGTGGATTCTAGAGAAAAAGAAAACCATATACTGTATCAGCAGAGAAATGGTTTCACTATGAGGAAACTAATGATGCTTTTATCAGGAACAATATAAAGATTGCTTTTTTACTAGTGTGTGTCCCATAGGGTTCAGGGCTATGAGATATTTCTGTATCTGGCTTTAGGTTCCTCTGAGCTTTTACATAATCAAATCAATATAGCCATGATTCACCCTCTGGCAACAACTACTCCCTGCAAGTTTGCTGTTGTTTCTTTAGCGGCTAAAGAGAAAATAAATAAATATATGGAAAGGAACTTATTATGAATCTGTAAACATTGATTTGCTCGGTCTTCGGGCTTCCTTTTTAATTGCTCTGCATACACAAGCGTGCACACACAGAAAGTGAGGGTGCGAGTCCATGGTCAGAAAACAAGGTGGCACGTACCGCCCGAGTGTTTACTGCTGCCTGGTTTTCACATTCAGAGATGTCTTGCCTGTCTATCTACCAGCGTCCTTTTCATATCTTTTCTTTTCATCCATTGCTCCGGTGAGTTCCCTACATTCTGGGCATGATTTTGGTTCTTGCCTTTCTCTTTGAGTCATATCATTTATATCAGGAATTTCCCTCCCCTCTGCCAGGCAGAAATGATCCCCTTCAGACCTCTGTCTGGTCCCAGGGCTGTGGGAAAGAGAAAGAGAGCCCTTGGCAACCTGCAAATGGGCTCACTGTTTCCTTAGGAAACACGTCTTCCCTTTGTGTGTTTTGGAGTCTCAGCCCAGCCTCTACAGTTCCAGAAGAAGCCCAGCTCGGAGAAAGGTTGACATCCTTCCTAGCACGTGCAGCGTGCCCGTGAGGCCTCCCCTCCCCTCCTCTAAGTAAATAAACACAGCCGTCTGTCTTTCACACTAAAGCCTGGGGGAGGGTTCCAGCCCTCTGTCATCCACTCTTCATAGGCGAATCGAGATGACAGAGGCCTCTAAAGATGGCTTTTTCAGTGTCACTTGCCGCTTTGGATCCACAGAGAGTCAACAGAGGAAATCAGTGTGTTTAGCTGGATTTGGAGAATAAAGGTGGACTCTTACAGGCCTCTGGTCTGTAAGGGACAGGCAGAGACTGTTCAGTCATTACCCCTCTAGTCCTGAGCCTTTGAGGCCTTGTTCATGATATGTTGTCTTTTCTCTGTCCCTCCAAAGAAGCAAAAACATTAGAAGTAATAACAGAGACAAGGCAGGAGAGAAAAATCACTTATGTAATCAGGTGTGCTGAGCCCTGGGGCTGATAATTATCACAAAAGTGAAATGGCTCCCTAATTATGAGGGAGTCTGATTATTGAAGCCATGCTTCCGTGACAGGGACGCCATACTCCTCTGAGAGGTCTGCGAGAACAAAGTTCCTTAAAGCTCTTCCTTCTCTGGGTAAATATTTGCCACTGAAGTGCTCTCTGCTACTATACTCCAGGACTTCCAAGGCTCCAGGCAGAGGTGGTCTAGCCTGTAGTCTGGGAAGGGAGGGGGCATGCAAACAGTCCTGGGTGTGGTGATGCTGGCAGTGCAGTGTGTTAGCCTGTGAGGGTCCCAGAGGCTGTCATCACTGAACATCTGCTCTGTACCAAAGACTGTGCTTTGTGTGCATTATTGCATTAATTTAGTTCTTATCCTCTGGACAGGGTGGCAAAGAAAGTCTTATTATTACCATTTTATGGAAAAGGAAAGTGAGACTCAGCAAGTTAAATGATTTGCCCAAGGTCGCAGAGCTGGCATATGATGGAGTTTTTCTCTTTCTCTCTTTTTTTAATAAGTGTAATTAAATTTTAACTTTTTCTTTTAATATTTGTTTGCTTATGTAATTTATTTGGCTGTGCTGGGCCTTAGTTGTGGCACACAGAATCTTTATGGCAGCATGCAGGATCTTTTTAGTTGAGGCGCACAGACACTGAGTTAGTTGTAGCTTGTGGGATCTAGTTCCCTGGCCAGGGATCAAACCTGAGCCCCCCGTATTAGGATCACAGAGTCTTAGGCACTGGACCACCAGGCAAGTCCCTGATGGAGTCTCTTGAGCTCCAGTCTGTGGACTTTGCACCATCCTGATGTCCTAAGAAGTGTGGAAAACATACCAAGGACAAACTTATAAAAATGATATGATTATGTGTTTCTTCTGAACTCGTATTAAAAATCGTCCTGCTACCACGTTAAATCCCGTTTCATAAATCTTATTCTTAGAAGGGGCTGTTTTTTGGTTAAAAAGAAAGAGAAGCAATGTAAAGCAGTAAAGTAAACTATATTGAGATGGTGTGCTGATGTGGTAGACATCACAGAGGAGGTCAAGGCATGACTGGAGGTTGGCGAATGCCACTGTTGGCCACATGGCCTCACAGAGCAGGAAAGTAGGGGGACTGTTACTTGCTCCCTCGAGTTTGTGTTGAGAAGCATTCTGAGGCCCCATGTGTTATCTATTAGTGATGCCTGCCTTGGGACACCATGCAGACTTGGGGGAAACTAACAGTGACTTGTGAGGCCTCTTTGATCAAGCCAACCTGCTCCTTTCCCAAAGGAAGATGAAGCCCAGAGAAATTAACTGAACCATTCAAGTGTTTTGAATCCATAGTTCTACCAAGAGAAGCTTTTTTCTAGCAGTTCCAAACATTTGCTCATCGATATCTTTTGTCCTCGGGGAAGAGATGGAGGTCATGAAATATGCATACTTTCTCCCAGTTGAAGTTATTTCCAGTGGACAGACAGGACTGGATTAAAATCCTACCCTTTTCCACATGTGATTGAGAGGAAGTGACCTTTGAAGTTTACTCCTCCATAGAGTTGAGATTAACATAGTTATGGTGCTATTGCAAGGGTTGGATGAAATAAACTACATAAAGCACCAATTCTGATAAGCAGAGGAAAAGTTCAAGAAATGATACCTAATATTCAACTATTGCCTTATCCAAACATTGGGTACTTGTTCAGTGCCTCCTATGTGTATTGACCAATAGGTTTGCACAACAGTGAAAAGATCAAGGCAGTTCATCCTTTGGTACAAACTTAGAAGGCTCAGCTGACACTTTTCCTGATGCCTTTATGGACGTCATCGCTCTGGCACACAGCCCTCCACCCTCACCAGTGCATGAATGCGCAGATCCTGACCACATGCTCTCACACCAGGAAAATCAGAAAATACACTAAGAAAAATCCAATAATACTGACTTGAGGTTTTCAGACTCCTTGGGGGTAGATAGATACAAGGCAGTAAACCAGCGTAGGGAAAGAAAAACAGTTTTTAAAAAAAAAACTAATAAAAAAAAATCCCATAGGAAGGAAATGGAAACCCCCTACCCTCCAAATGGAGCTAAATTGTGTGGTTACCAGAACTGCTTTCCTGGAAAGGGGACCAGAAGCTGAGCGCAAGCAGCACTTAGACTGGAACTGTTTTCTAAACAGATTTTTCTCTTTTTTTTTTTAGCGTGTATTTTTCACATATTTTAACCTTTCTCAAAATGCCCTGGCCAAAAGCACTAAAAACGCTGTACTGTTAAACTTAAATTAGGGGCCTCTGTCGGTCGAGGCACCCAGCTGGGTTTTTTCTGGCAACTGGAGGCGGGCCGTGAGGGTGGTGGGGGAGGCACACAGCAAGCAGCCTGTCACCCTCAGTCCTCACGGGGTGAGGAAGTATACTCGGCTCAGCGGCCCCTGGTGAATGACAGTGAAAGAAACTTAAAAAAATAATGAAAGGACATGAGTATGCTAAGAAGTTTGCTGGTTTTTTTTTTGTTTTTTTTTTTTAAGTTTAATCTGCCTGTTTTCAGAACCAGCAAGAGAGGTTATGACTACAGTTTCATTTTGGATTCCTAATTACAAGAAGTGGGAGTTGGGGGTAAGACTTGGCAGAGGGTGCCTGGAGGAAGGGTATGAGAGTGGGTATGAGGTAGGGTAGGTGGAGAGTGGCCCGAGTTTTATTCACAACAGTAGGTTTTAGCTGAAGCCAAGTTGGGCAAAAGAGACATGTTCACAAGTCATCACCAGTTGTGGCCAAAGAAACGTCACTTTCCATCTCATGATTTTCCGCAGTCCTTGGGGACCAAATGGAAAACTTTCGGACTTCTTTCTTCAGGAAAGCATACCCTGGGTGAAGTTGAAGTCCTGGGTGACACAGTGGGTCACCAGGCCATGATGAGAGTCCATTCAGCACAGCCTGACTCAGTCAGAAAGAACCCGAAGGATATTCTGTAATCTGGGATGAGTGAGTTCATTGATCTTATTGGAAAATGGGCACTTCAGCTTCTTTCCAGGGAATCAACCTGGACGTGTCAGCAAAGAGTCCCCTTGGACACATCGACCCAAGCTGAAAAATGTACTTAGGACACTTCACGTGTGCTACTGGCTGTATTGTCTGATGGGCCATGGAGGAGGAAAGGGAAGTGGCAGAGTTGGGATCGCCTCTCTCTGCAGCACTGGGCGCCTCACAGCAGGCCCTGGGGCATCTGTGGAGGCTCTCAGGGACCTGCTGAACCTTGGCACAAAGATTGTTGCAGTTGGGAAGAGCCTTTGGAACATGGGAAGTCGTCCGCTGGTGCCACCAGGCCTCATAGTTGGAATTGGAGCTCAGGCTGCTGCTAGGACATGACCAAAGGCAACAAATGTTTGACCAGACATCTGAGAACATCTGTTTTGTTTTGCTTGTGTGGATGAAGCTCGCTTGGCCTGAGGTGTCTGCTTTTGGCGAAGATGCAAAATGGATGCCTGTGTGCAAACATGGGCAATGCCAAATATGGGCAAAGCCAACTTAGGTGACTGCATTTTCCCCTACTTAAATCCCTCAGTAAAGATGAGTTTCTTTCTGGTTTATTCCAAATGTAATGTTCAGTGTATGAAGGGAGGTAACACAAAGGGACCCGGGTGTCTTGGACACCAGCTATTCTCTAGGCTTTGAACGTTTTTTTTTTTTTTTCCTCTCCTATTCCCAACTGCAGATGCTAATGGGCCTCAAGTCGCTGCTGCTCGGACCTCCCCATGAACCCCTCTTCTTCCCTGACCAGGACAGGAAAGTGATGGTTAGGGAGAGGATGTGTAATGGAGCTGTCCTGGGAGGAAGCACTGAAAAAAAAAAAAAAGAAACAGAAGGAGCATTGACATCCTGGTCATGATGCCATAGGCTTTTTAAGAATGCCCAGGCTCCCAGCCAGGGGTGGCGGCCATTGCTCAGTGGCAGAGTGATACCTGGTTTATTCTTAGTAAAGTGCTTGGGGAGCATGAGCCCAGGAGTCCTAGAATGGAAGAGCAACCACCAAACAGAAGAGGCTCACTCTGCCTGTCTTCTGGACTATTCAGAGCTGGGGAAGGGACGTAGATGGAGACCAAGACCCAGACATCATGGCATTACGAGTGCCCCCAGCCCCCTGCCTCCTGCCCCCCCAAATCATGATTGCTTTATGTGGTTCATTTTCCCTTTGGTGAGGAAAATGGGATGTGGTGTCAATTACTAGGGAAAAATATACAAAGTCCTAATGGCTAATCTATTCTTCTAAGTACAAGGAAGGCTAGTACACCTAAGAGACTTGATCTAATTGTATAATAAAACTCGAATCATTTCAAGCAGGATTGGACCTGCCGGGTCTGTTGGAGAAAGCTCAGGCCTCCGCTGCTGCCATGGGCTAGGAGAGCGGTGAGCTGACCCTGGAAATTGCTTGTGGGTAGAATCCGAGGAGGGACTGAAGGGAGGCGGGAGTATGGCTGCAGGGAGCAATGAGGGACCATAAAGATGTTGGACCGTAAACAGCATCTTCTCGTTTTATGTGTCTCCATGGTGGCAGTTGTTTTCTCAGCTCCAGTGTCTATGTCAAGAGTCTAACCTTGGAACGGAATCCACATGCTGCCTCTCGTTGGTCTCTCCTTCTTTCCCCGTCCCGGCTCTCATCTTTTGTAGGTTGATATTTAGAAAACTTGTGGTGCTAAACCTTTTCACATAATTCTCTTGTTTAATTTAATCTTCCTGACACCCCTGGTTGGAAAATCCAATTATCATTTTACTGATTAAAAAAAGAAATCCAAGAAAGGCAAAGTTGTGCAAAGTTATACTGCTAAAAAGTGATGGTGCCAGGGCTCAAACTTGAACTTTCTAACCCATTCCTGGCCTCTGCCGTGTCCCTGTTTGGGGGCAACATGCCTCTTTGCCAAGCCCTCTAAGCGATTTGGGTGTCAGGGCACTGTGGGGACTTCAGGAAGGTGGTGTGTGTACGGGAAGCTAGTGGCAACATGGATCCTAAAATTAGCTTTTCTCCTTTCAGCTCTTTCTGATCCGATCTAAAAACATGAAAAGACTTGCAACTCCTTTGCATGTAAGTCCAGTGACAGCTTCTAACGCCACCACAAAAGGCAAAGCCTCTGTTTATTTAAGTGTTGGGTTTTTTTTTTTTTAAAGAAAAATACATCTGGGAGTAGAAGTCGCTGGGTTATAAATGAGCTCTCACCCCACCAAAGAAAAAAATAATAATTATAATAAAAATAATGGCACCATATTCTCTGATAAACCAGTGCCAGAAAAGCTCTTGGGGATCAAGTTTTGTCAGTCCCCAGCTTTTACCAATTTAAATTCTTGGCAGAGTATTAAAAAAAAGTATAAGGTATTTGAAACTCCAGTCCCTCAGGTACTAAATCTAGTGTTTCCTGGCACTAGATGAATGTTACTGAAGTGAAAACCTAGCACCACAAGACCATATCTCCATGGCTGTTCATATTTATACTTAACAGACAAATATGTCATTCTTTCGGGATCGCTTTACAGGGCCAATTTTTTTTTTCTCATATGTTACCCACCCTTTTCTGATAAAAATGAAGGCAGACCAAGGCCAGGACACAAACTCTGAGTTAGTGAGATGCTCTTTCAGTATCAGAAAGCATGTTTCTCCAAAGCTGTGTCTAATATCCCAAGCCACAGATCAAATGAAGGAATAGGACAGGCAGGACCCTGTGAGATGATAAAGGGGAGCTGGATGGATGTAGTTTGGTGACATTTACTCCCTGGTCACTTCCCTTGTTTTTTGTTTTTTTTTTTTCTTTATAGTATAACTTTAATCCAAAGGGGAGTAGGAACTCTATGGTCCCTCAGATGTTTTTGCCAGAAATCTGGCTTGGCAAAGGATATTCAACTCCCTCTACACAGTTAGCAAAAAGATCCTTTTTTAATATCCATGTCTACACTCCATTCATGAACTAGGGATCATCTTTTCTATCCTGGGCTCCTGCAGTTTGACCCCATCATGGAGTCCTCTAGTTGCCTTTCAGAATTTTTCCCTACTCTTTGGCTACTGATCAAGTTTCTTCTCTCTCCTCTCCCCTAACTCCAGCTAATGAAAGTTTAGTCTAGAAATAGCTGGAAATATCTCAAATGACTCAAACTCTTCAAGTCTGTAGTCTACATTTTAACCTTCATCATATAGCAAGAGAAGATGACATGTTCTTATTGAACACCTACTATGTTTGGGGCACTTAGTCCTTACTCAGTTTTAAAACTGGATGACGAATCTTATAAACTTCATGAAGAAAGGAATGGTATTAATATTTCAAGTACCCCGAAACCCTGAGAAGCACTGCATAAAATATTGCAATATGCCACTTCCATTGCTTTGTCTAATCTAAAGGTTCACATTTTTGCAAGTGGAAAATACATCCTTTAACTTTCAGAAAAATGAGTTTTTAGTCAAAGTGTTAAGATATCTCAAAGTACCCTCTGTACTTTGTAAAATATTTATATCCTAACCTGAGGGACACAGAATGGAAAATAACTGGAGTGAGGATTTTCAGCAAGAAGTTGCCACGGGAACTTTCCACATCTCCCGTGGGTACCACTTAAGCTTTAGCCCACACGGCAGGCTCATCTTGGCCCGGGCTGGTGAGATGCTACTCAACCATCTAAAGCAACTGAGAATCACAGCATCAACCAGCAATGGCAATGAGGTCGACTTTTTCTTTTCGTTGTCCCGCTCCTAAAGTAAGGCAGCTGCCCACCATAGCCCCCTGCTCTCCATCCTTTCTTTTCGTTCTCTGTTGGGAGTTGCTCATCAACTCTAAGTCAATCACGATTTCTATGCTAATCTCTACTCCCCATGCTGACTTCTCCTGAGGACATCTGTCCTGTGTGCTGAGTTGCCTGTAGGACATTTAAACATGGTGGCCATACCTCAAACTCAGAGTCCCCCCAAAGGAACCTTTTCTCTCCCAGTGCACCCTGCTTTAGCCAGTGTCTGAATTTTTCAATTACCCACCTCTGAAATACTAGACTGTTCTGACTCTCCAGTCTTTAGTCTTTCTTAGCATAAACAATAGCGGTATGCTTTGCCTTTTTTGGCTTCATAGTCTCATTGAGTCTTTATCACAATTCTATGAAGTAGATATTATTGTTATTTTTACTATATGGTTGAAGACTTAACTCAGAGATGGAACATGATTGGCCAGAGGTTACACTGCTGAGTAAAATACAAGTAGTGGCTTTCTATTCAGATCTTGTTCTTTTTCCAGAGCCTACACAAATCACTACGGCAAGTAGGTAGAGTCTGACCAGAATTCCTAATATCTCTTGAAGACATCTGTCTTAGTCTATTCCAAGTCTACCTAGCCCCTCACCATCTTTCTCCTAGACTGATTTCCTAAAACTACAATTTTCTTGGATTCAGCCTTTTCCCATCAGAAACATTATCCAGAGCTCATCTTGTAAGATACTGTGTTTACTATTTTCAGCAAGAATCAACTTCTAGTGGTTCTCCATGAGTGTAGCCTTACCCAAGATGTTTTCTGGAACATTCCACATACATCTCATTGGAGGGTCAAGAGTCTGCTCTGTACCTGGAAGGGGTCAAGAGAGACTAATGAAGCTTTCAGTCTAATAAAAAGATAGGCATTAAATAACAGTTATAGAAGTGATGAATGTTTTGAGGAAAAGCACAGAAAGCTTATGGAAGCCCCTGAGAGTACACTAATCTTATCTAGTCTGCTGGTCAAGGGGGCCTCTTTTAGGAAGATCTAAAGTGTTCCTCTTTCATAGGGATTTTTTCCTAGCATGTTTTGTAGTTTTGGAGGTAAGCTTGTCTTCAGGGTCACTTTCTTTATGGAAATCCAGTGTGGTTTCCACTGAGGGTGTGACTCAATGGGGAGTTTTGTTGGTTCACAACTGTATTACATCATGGTCTAGAATCACCTTTTTATGTTACAATCTCATCTCCAAATATCCTTAGACCACATATGTAGTGTAAATTCAAACCTCAAATCCAAATATGGCAAGTTCTTGGTTGAGAATTCTTGACTAAGGCAAACTTCTTTGTACCCAGATCTCAGGTTAAGACAGACAAATTCCCTTGTCTCCTGTACTGATGGCTTCCCTGTCAATGCTTGCCTTTGACCCAATAGGGAGTCTGCAACATGTAGGTCTCAGCATTCACAATTACTTGCCTTTCCAGTTCAACTTCCCAAGACAGTTAATGTTGTCCATTGGGCTTCCCTCAGGTGGCTCAGTGGTAAAGAATCTGCCTGCCAATGCAGGAGACACCAGAGATGTGGGTTCAATCCCTGGGTCAGGAAGATCCCCTGGAGAAGGAAACACTTCTCCAGTGGAGGCAACCCACTCCAGTAGTTTTGCCTAGAGAATCCCATGGACAGAGGAGTCTGATGGGCTACACTGCATGGGGTCGCAAAGAGTTGGAGATGTCTGAGCGACTGAGCACACATGCAATAGGGTGTCTACAGGTGAACCTAGGGATGAAGAAAACTAAATACATTTCCTTATCCCAGGTTTTCTCAAAGCCTGACAATGTGCTAAGTGTAGCTGGTAGTCAGCTTCAAGATGACTGAGCTTGCCTTGTCCACCTGTGTTCCAGGGCCTGGAAACCACCTGGAACAGAGTAGACTCTCAATAAACATTTGTTCACAAGGCTCATCATTGAACAATGAAATGCTTTTGCATGAAATTAATGTAGAGATCATGCCACTTACAATATTTATTAAAATTCATTATGCCTACACTTTTGCATCTACTAAAAGATAAATTCCATTAAGACCTTGTTTCCTTTAGGTTCTTTACTCCAGATTGAATTTCAGGGGATTCAGAATGGAAGTCATGTAGGCCTGGATTTGAATCTTCCTCCATTTATTAGCTGTGTGAACTTGGGAGACTTACTTAACCTCTCTGTTCTGGTTTCCTTGTCCATAAGATTAGAATTATAATCTCTGCCTTTCAGGGTGACTAGGAGGAGTAAATACAATAATGCATGTAAGATCCTTGGCATAGAGCCTGGCATAGAGTAATGCAGTAAGTAATCAATGTCACTTTTGCCATTGCAGTTGTGATGAGTAGCTTGTCCTCAACCTCAAAAGGCTTGCAGTCTAGAGGGGAGACACAGAGCACCCCAACATGCTCATCAACAGATGACTCACACTCAAGTGTAACCAACACAGCAACTGAATTTTTTTGAGCCCCTTCTAAAGTCATGTTCACTGTCTACCCTGAAAGGAACTGACCTTACTCCACTTGCCATGCACCCTTTAGACCCCAGTTGGAATCCTAACTCCCTAATTGCATAGCTGAGTGATCCTAGTAAAGCCAATGTACCTATTCTCCTTTCTGGTTTCTGTTTCCATGCTTATGAAATGGTGCTAGCAATGCATATCACATTGGGAGATGGTGGAGATTAAATTAAAGAAGCTAGCATTTGTGAACAGGCCTTGTGTAGAGTAGGTGCACAATAGCTGTTAGCTGCCTCCCCTTCTTAGCCCACTGCCCCAACCTGTCCCCCTGCCTGTGGGAAACAGCCCTCCTGTGGTGGCCCCCGTCCTCCTCCTGGGGCTGGGGTTTCACTCTCACCCTGTATAAAAATGCCAGGCACTGTCCAAATGTCCATGTGAGTTTCTGCATCCTGTAAGAGGTAAAAGGATTCTTCTTATGAGAGTTTGCTCAGCTATCTGGACCATCAACAGAGGGCCAAGTGTAGACCCTTCCTTCCTCAAGTCCCGACTTCCTATCTTCCCTCCAATTAAACCTGCATGGTGGCCCTGGCTCCGAGGAGCCTGCAGTCAGAAGGGTGCAGTGTGGCCTGTTCTCTCTGCTCCCCAGCAGGCCCATTTCTGGCTCTCAGAGCCAACCATGTGCCTCTTTAAAGATCCAGAAAGCCCCACTGGAAACAGCTCCACTGGTGTCCAATCTCCAAGCTTCTGATCAGACTCGCTCATCTCTGTGCCAGCGAGTACCTACAGAGAAGGGAGAGAAGTGCTATCTCCCTCCCCGGCCTCCTGTTTCTGGTTTCTGTGGTGGCTCCTCAGCATTTCTGCCTGTGTGTCCTTGTGACCCTCGAGGTCCTGAAGGAACAGTTGGGAAGAGCTGGAGGAGGGTACAGACCCCGATTGTAATGTGACAACGTTCGGTTCTCTTGGTAGGGTGCCTGGCAGTGTCTCTGGAAGAGGGGAGTGCTGTTGTGGAAGGAGTGGGCTGACTGCTTGAGGGCAGAAGCAAGAAGATGAAGAACGTGTCTGAAGCCTGCACAGTTGCGGGGGAGGTGGAGGGGAACCAGAGGTGACACTGAGGAGGGACAGCAGAGACCAGAAATGTGGATGGGAATTTAATTATCTGCTGTAGAGTCTCTGTGGACCCTTATCAAATTTTCAGTAAGATCTGTGCAGCTCACCGAAGCACTGTGCCAATGGATTCTTTCTGGGGAACTCCCATAGGAGCTGGATTCTGCCCTGGGTTGTGCAGGACAACAGTACAGCTTAAGGAGAGGTGGGAGGTAGAGGACCCCTGGCTTCCAAGGTGACCACAGCTACAATAATGAGGACAGGAGACACAGCCATGGCGGTTTCCTCAAAGGCTGCTCATTTTTAAATTCAATGCACTCTGAGAAACACCTACCTTCCTGCCCGTCGTGAAAAACTTTACAGTGTCTCTTCTCATGGAGCAGATGATCTAATGGAGAGAACAAATAAGCAGACACCCAACTTGGATCCACACACAATGACCTCAGATCAATAATGGTGGGGCCATTAACTTCTGACCAGGAAAGTTAGTGAAGGTATCAGGAGCCTTAAGAGATGACATAGGTGAAAATAGGTAAGGTTATACCCATGGGGGTGTAAAGGAGCATGTTGGTGATTATGGGAGCAGGATTGAGTATTGTCATGAGACTCATATCAAGAATGGGGGCCCCCACCAGGAAGAGTCTTGAAAACACTCCATGGAGCTAGGATTTTATTAGCCAGGCAGATGTTGAAGGTATTTAAGGACACAGGTGACATGATCCAACCATATTCGACAGCCAGTATAGGATAGATTGGAGGAGTAGTATACCAGGGGCTCAGAGACCAGCTAAGAAGTAACTGTAGTCATCCAGGTACCTGAATGAGTGACACTAGAAGGGCCCCCTTCTCAGCCAGACAGGCTGGGTTTAATTGTCCCCTGAGATATGCCCATGGAAGAATGCTCAACACTGAATAGTCAGTCCTCAGAGTCCAGCTTGTGTATCTGAACACCAAATCTGGCTTTGGTTGTTCCCCTCACCCCTCCTTTCTCCATTCCCAACACATCCATCAAGGACACGAATCAAAAAGCTCCAGTCAAGCAGGTGATCAGCAGGTCGGAAATGATACTGGGAGAGGGTGTGGTCAGCCTGCCAGTGTGGGAGCTGGGTGCTGGGGGAGGAGGACTGATGTGAATCCACGTGTGAGATTCAGCTGCATATTGATCCAGCCCATTTGCACGTGCACCTCATCATCAGCTCCTGCTTAAGCCCTCGCTTCCCCGGTAATTGACTCTCGCATATTGATTAAGATGTTGATGTGTCCCAGGATTTCTCGGTGGCGATGCCGGCTTGCCTCCCGGCAGGCAGGCTGGGAAAGCTCTCACTGTACGCCTGTCACTGAACACTCCTTAATGGATAAAGCTGTCATCTGAGAGCTGGAATGTCTTGCAGGCACAAAGACGAAATTAACTGTTCAATAATGTATGGGACATGGAAAAAACTTTACCCAACAACTTCAATTGATTGCTCTAAGTGTTTTGACTGCACTTGCCTGCTTTGCATAAAGTCAGCGACTTTGGCCGATTTTCACATACAGCCATTTGTTGGCCGCTTTCAGAGTAAGAATTGAGACACTTCCGCTGCTGCCAGGAATGGGCTGTCTGGAGGGGTGGAGGCGGGGGGTTCAGGGAGCAGGTGGGCATGGCCGACACTCACCCCTTGGGATTCTTGAGTGATCCCAGGTCTTTAAAGCAATGAATTCCTGGCAGTTCTGTGGAATCTTGCTGGAACTGATCATCCCGGGTGAGGTGGGTGAATCACTGGGTATGGAATTCCTGTGACCTCACTTGGCCTGTGGCTTCTGTCCTCAAGTCCAACATAAAGTCAAAGGCTCCTGCAGAGAGAGGCTATGTGTCGGACCCATGGGTGGGGAGAGGGCAACTGGGTCACATATTTAACACCAGTTTGATAAACAAGTTTTGTATCACTTAAACTGGGCCTTGCTCATAATTTGGAATTCATACTCTTGAACTATCCTGCAGGTACTAGAACCCACGGTTGCTTCTCTCTGACTGTTACCCATTTCTAACCTGGAAAAGGGGGAAAGTGGGGAGGGAGCAAACCTATACTCTACATTTTTTCTGCCAAGCTCAGCCTTTTAAAAACATAACAAGATCCTTTGAACATAGCTCTGTTTTATCACAGGATCTTTATTGAAGTTTTAATCAACACAAGCAGCTGACAAAATAGGAGAGTGCAGATTCGGCTGTACATTATGTATCCTCCTTGTGAGTCTGAAAAAAAAAATCATAACATTAAAAGAAGAGAAAATAAACAGCCTCGTTTAAAAAACAAATGAAACCCACCAAACCAAGGAAATCCTCTTGCACCCAGAGGAAGGCCTGCCGTGTGGCATGCCGACTGCAGCCCTGGAGTTTGCAGCCTCATGGAGGTCATTACCATAAAACAAATAACCACCTCCTTTTTGTCACCCACTATGAGCGAACTCGAAACCTCAGGCCCACGTCCAGAGATTCCTTCTTCTCAGACTCAACCAGCCACGGATCCGGATGACGCGTCTAGAGGAGGAAAGGAGGGCACGGGCCTATGTCCCAATCCAGGTTCTCTTCTCAGTCCAGCCGCTGTGCCTTGGCCCATAGCCTCCACTCATCACCACTGCCTTCAACTCCGTTGTTTCCCTTCTCTCCTTACTCACGGATGGGACAAACATCCCAGTCTGGGTTTATCCACTGAGTGTGTCAGGGAGAAACCACTAGATCAGGAGGGGTGGATGCGTTTCTCTTTCTGTTCCCAACTAGATATTTCTTTTTTTAATTTATTCATTTTTAATTGAAGAATAATTGCTTTGCAATATTGATTTCTCATTCCAGGGAGATTAGCTTGTCTTTTTGGAGGCCTGGGGTCTTCTGCCGTTGTTTAGAAGTTGCTCTGTAGGGATTGGTTCCATGTTTTGATAAGTGTATGAAGTATTTGTGGGAAGGCAGGCAATCTGGCCATCTAACTCCTCCACCATCTTCTCGCAACAGCCTATATTTCAAAAGAGCTGGGCTGCTGTCTTGAATTCCAGGAAGGGCATCCCCTGAATGTGTATAGCAATATAGCAATTTCACTTCAAAAGTGGTACATGGGAGCTACTGAAGAGAGAGACCCTCAGTTGGGTGGCCACAGCCTGACTGGTAGGACTCCTCCCTTTGTGGCCAATGCTGCCTCTCTTGTCACTGAGATAGGAAGGAAACGCCAGAGGGGAATGGGACCCACTGTCTCAGGCAGGGCAGAGTAGTGTTGTGATGGAGATCTGGATTCTCCTGTTGTCAGGACCTGGATTTGAATCTCAGTCCTGCCACTTAAAATGTGTGGGCCCAGCGTCCTTTGTGGCTCACTGAACTGGGATGCATTGGCAGGAAGAGTGACTGAGGACGAGGCGGATGGTGAGGTGTAGATGGGACAACAAGTAAGGCAGGGATGCAAAGCAGCAGGCAGGTCAGCCGGATTATTGTCCTTTAGGAAGGTTTCTTGGAACAGTGCTTTAAATGGGTTATGAAGTAACAGATATACACCAGTTGGCAGGGAAGACTCTAGGTGGGACCAAGCAAGATGTGGTGAAAGAGTATTGGCCCTCAGGCCCTTGGGGAGTCTTGAGAGTCAGATGGAGTCACTGACAATGTTGGAGAGCCTTGGATGCCAGGTGGGGCCTGGGAGCGAGCACCGGATTCTTGAGTAGAAGACTGGCAGCACCTGTCCTTAGGAAATGATCCGTGGCCACAATGAAATGATGCTGAATGAACCACAGGGAGTCAGGACACATGCTTTGTCCTGGGTGGCCACCAGGGTGTGACAAAACAAGGGCCAGAACTAAGGATCAATATAAAGAAATGATACAGTATTGGCAGATCTCAGGGGAGGCTGCCCGGCCATCCTGGCATTTGAAGCAGAGTTTCTACATTGGAATAAAGACTTTCCAGGTAGCTTTCCTAGAAGCTCTATTTCTGTGTATTTTCTTGCTTTGCAACCAGATCCAGAGAACTGGATCACCAAGCCAAGACTTCTCCCCATCATCCCTCCCTCGTTGTTTCTTCAGACACCTGTCCCACACACACTCGGGCAGGCAGCGGCATACACAAATGCAAGACACCAGGTCGCTCTTCCCACATGTTTGCAGACCACAGCAGACAGACAAACTGGTACACAGACATGGCCATGGTACTGCGGAGGCCAAAGGGACAATGTCACTAACTCAAATGAGAGTCACGGTTCACAGGCACTCATACCTCTGAATCAGTAAAGTGCACACAGGAACTTGGTCTCTGCAAAACAAAAGTAAAAGAGAGGTTCCAAACCTGTTTCCTTATAATGTGATGAGAGAAAGTTTCGGAGAAAGTGGAGTTAATACAGAGAAGGGCATGGTTGAGTCTGATCAGGTTTGGTAGCAAGTTACCCAACTTGGTAGAGAAGCCAGACTGGCCCAGCCAGGGCACCCCATATACTGTGGGCTCAGGCTTTCAAGAATCTATACCGCTGGGGTTGGGGCACTCTTGTAGAGATTTCACAATTTATTCTGGTCACCTTTCGCTTCTAGACTTTCTGAAGTACAGAGAGTACTTGCCCCTTAGCCATGGGGAAGAGCAGTAAATTAGGTCAGAATTGCAATTTATCTCCACAGGTAACTAGGGGGGATTGTCCTAGAGCCTGGGTGACCAATAGCTGACTCCCCAAATCTGTCTCAAGGCAATCACAGTAAGTGATTTGCAGTGGTGGGAATGGAAATGATTTATTCTGGGAACCCTGTCAGTGTTGCTGTTAAATCATTTGTATTTTGTTATGGGACATGAGTGGGCTAGCTGTTCCCCAAAGGATATTCCTGTGCTTGGGGGCCCCGATGCTATTTCCACAACTGGTTATTTCAGGTGACAATTAACAGGAAATGATGATAACTGCCCCCGGGGTGGTCACTTTTTCGAGGGATGCTGCATATTAAGTTTCAATTACTTACAGTCTCTAATCTAGGTCTCCAAAAGGAAACGAGCTGCTTCTGCAGTTGTCAGAGAAAATCAGTTTCTTTTTTCCTATTTTGTCAATTTTCAGGAAGTTACAGTAAGAGTTAAACTAAAATTTCCCTGGGGTCTCATCTGTAAGAAACACATCTATTTCCCTCACCATCCAAACTCTAAAAGGCAAAGTAGGAAACCTAAGAAGAAGAAGCAAATAAACCGAACAAAATGATGTTTATTTGCTCGTTTCCCTTCATGAGATGAATGCTGTGTTACTGAGAATGCTCCGGGCAGAGTCCCTGGGTGGAAACGTGACAGTTGAGCACTCCCTGCCCTGGTGGATGACAGGCTCATTCATTCTCCTCTGAGGAACCACGTTTCTGGTCCCCGGAAGAGGATGTGCTAGTATTCAGATGAGACAGCAAGCCAGGGTCCAGCCTGGACATGCCGAATATGTGGGTTTTCTGTTGCCTGCCGCCTCCGAAGTTGGCATGGTGTTTTGCTGCATCTGCTACGGCAGCGAGCAGTGTCTGTTTGAAGTCTGGTCTTTGGGAAGGAGACCCAAGAGAACATGAGCTGGGCTTGTCTGGATATCAAAGTCCAAATTAAAAATTTATTCCAGTGTTTGAAAAATTCCCGACCAAACCTTCATATGGATTAAAAAAAATACAGACTCCCATGTTTCTGCAGTGTCTCCAATTGAGAACTAGAGGATTTATTCTGAAAAAGGAAAATAAAAGCAAGGTCAAATAGCTTCATAAATGGACTCTGGTCAGACAGCTTCTTAGCTAAATCTGTAAGGAAAGTAATCTGTTTAACCATTTTGGGCAGTTGGGAAGCATTTTTTTAGTTATCATTTTTGAATCATTTTTTTTAAATTTTGTCTTTTCCTATTATGTGTCAGATCACCTAGCTCCTCACTGCTGGAGCTGGAGAGTAGAGAATAATAAAGAATTTCTCCTATTCAAACCCCCCTCCCCACTCTACCCCATTAGACAAAAAAAGTAGAGAGAAAGGCTTTTATTCAAAGTTGTGGATTTGAGGAGGAAAATGATGGCCAAGCAAATAATCAAATAATAATTAAGAAATCATAGGTAACAAGAACATAAAAGATGGTTAGTGAAAACAGAAAATAATTAAATAAAGGAGTAAACGTTTAGACAATCCATTTACAGCAAGATCATTAACAAAATTTGCAAAAGAAGTAGAACTAACCTGAAATGGCGACTTTTAGTGAAATATTGAAACAGAAGTTGAGAATAAGAAATCAGCTTCAAGTGCAAAACACCTAGATGAAGGATCTGGATCAATGTATCAAGTTCTGATTGAAAGCAAAGGGCAGAATAGAGGAAAGTGCTTGAACCATGTCAACAGAGAGAAGTGATGGAAACCATGAATGGAGGTAATGCTAGAACTACAAAGACATAAAGCAACCTGCAAAAGATGCATGCTGGGATGTAAATGCATTTACACTGGTCCAGGGTTTTTGCTGTTGTTGTTTTGATAAACTTTGGTGACTTATATGCCTGTCATTAGTGTGCAGTTTGAAGAATTTCAGAGAGAGCACACCTATTCAGATGTGGCCATGGAGCATCACCAATACCCCCAATGCTATTGTCTTGATTCCTGCTTTCGAAATGTCATATCTCATCAGACATTCATCATAGATTTAGCCTGCTCATTTGGGAAAGCCATGTAGAGTCTTAACAATATTTATTTCATTTTTATTTCTCCCTCTTTCATTCAATTTTGATAAGACCAATTTACCAATCTTTTGTTTTAGGGATAGTGAATTTCATGTCTTGTTCAAATTTACCTTCACCAAAAATGAAGATATCCTTATGTGTTACATTCTAGAAGCTTTATTGTTTAACTTTTTACATTGCAGTCTGTGATCCATCCATATTGTATCTTTATTTTCAAATCCATTCATATAGAATTATTTATAATATCCACTTAATTTTTTTAATGTCTGTACAGTGTGTCTTGGTAATTTATGCCAACTCTCTTTTTATCTAATTCGGTCTTCCCAGAGATTTCTTTTTCTTTCTCTAAAGGATATAGACAAATACGTAGAAATCCATTATGTGATAAAGAATTAAGAGAATGCCAAAGATGTATAGTGAGTTGGTAGTTTAAAGCAGGAGAATTGATTGACTGAAAAACTCAAAAGAGACTTGTGAAGTGAGAAGTGTTTGAGATAATCCTTGAAGAAAAGGTAGAATTTGGGCAGTATAAATAGAAGCATTTGAGCATTGCTGGCAAAAGGGAAACCTGGAAATAGTCGTTTGGATAAAGTATAGCTGAGAGCTGGTAAAAATACAGGAAGTCTGACAGAGGATAGGTCCAGACTATCAAGAGATTTGAATCATAGATCACTGAGAAGACGGTAAATATTTTCAGTATGTTGTTAACTTGAAACCATGAGGAGTGATGTTGAGAAAAGACTCCAGGTTTTCTAGCCTGGTGATTGATGGAGGATGGTGACATTTCTAAAAAGGAAAAGCAGAAAGGAGAAAGAGCACTGCAGACTTTAGAGATGTAGATTCATGGGTACCAGCATAAAGCTGAAGCCTGGAGCTAAGTCTGAATGAGTTATCAAGGGATGAAACAGCTCAAGGAGATAATCAGGCTAAGTCCGGCGTCATTGACCAGCTCCCTTTAAGTAGTAAGAGGAGTGTGGAGTCAAGAGAGCACAGGAGAGAGGAACGTATGGAGGGAGCCCTGGGGGTCAAGAAAGCAGGATTTCAAGCTGAGGAGGGTTCATCAAATCTAGATTCGATGAACTACTGAGGAGCTAAGTGATGACTGGGAATGCTACTAGGCTTGGTATCCAGTGGGAAATCACTTTTGACCTTGGCGGTATTTAAGGAGATTGTGAATGTTTGGTGTCAGTGGAAAGAGGAGAAGATCCTCATTTGAATGGGTCTGCTCTTCCAAGCTGTGCAACTCCCATTTTTTTTTTATCCATTCAGCAGTTCTTCACTGACAGTTCTTCCTTTTGTCAGGCACCATGCCAGGTATTCTTTGTATGGTGGTAAACAAGAGAAACAGGATTCCTCTCCTACTGAGCTTACATCTAGAAGAGGGGCTAAACATCTCACAAATATAAAGAAATGATTTAAAAAAAAACAAAGCATGATTAGTGGTCAGGGCAAAAGAAGAGAGGATTATGGGAGAGAATAAAAGGAGCTTGATTTAGGAAGCAGGGAGGAGTCAGGGAATGCTTTAGCATGGATGGCATACAGGAGCATAAATGGATTGTGACAGCATGGAAGTGACCTTGAGAGCCTCATTCAGGGGCCATGTGGTCTATGAAGTTCTGAAATTTACAGAATATCACAAGTCCCCATCATATACCTATCTTTAAGAGATAGAGATCAATGGGAAAACTGTATAGTTTGAGGCAAAGTTTTCTTTGAAAACACGTGGGGTATATGAATCTACCAGTGTTAAGTTATAATGCTGGGAGACTACAAAAGCTCATATGATTAATTGTAATTATCATTTATAATGTATGCTCATAATCACATTGCTGCAAGAACATCTACATTATCTTTCACTTTTGAAATGCTTGTGTTTCCCAACAGACTTGGGAAGGGGCTTTTATTAGGTCCATCAATCCAAACCTTTTAAGGTAAGACTGTTGCTACCTTAGAAGGCAGAAATGCATTTCCTAGCCTTGAAAGAAAGCACTAAATAGTCATTAGCTTCTTCAGTTTGCTTACCAGACTGCCTATCATTGGGGTTAGACTGGCCTCAAATTAACACCCTGCTCTATTTGTCCACTGGCATCGTTGTCTCATAGAATGTGTTCTCAAGTGACCACACGTGCAGACCCCATGCCAGAGCTAAGTTCCTGGGGAAAAAATGTCTAAATTAAATTTAGTTTATTCAGTTCCATTTGAAATGAAATCTGTGTTTAAAAGAAAGTCCTACTCAAACCTTTTTCAAGCCTGTATCCATCATTTGCACTGATTGGTCTCAGAAATCTTGATGTGGAGGGGGTTCACACCCTTCTGTTATCACTATGGTAACTTCATTCTCAGGATGCTTTCTTCTCTCCTCCTGTGCTCCCTTCACAGGAGCAAGGATGCTTCAAGGGGGGCCCTGCTCTCCCCAACCCCTGCATCTCTCTCTGCCATCTCCAGCCATCCTCTTCCTTTTTCTGTCTTGTATCGCTTGTTCGCTGGGCTCTTGGGTCTTGTCTCCCTGGGGAATCTCTCTGTGGAAGCCCTTGTGCCGGAGCATGGTGGCTGGCCCATTCACCTTGATCTGTCAGTGTCAAGACCCTTTGGAGCCCACAGGGACAACTCGCCAGTAACCAGGGGCAGAGCAGCTGTATCAACTCAGCTTGGGGAAGCTCAAGTATCCAGTGATCTTGGCTGTGTGGAGTTTGAAACTAAGCCCAACATATTACTCACGACAAAACTAGGGACCAGCCAAGTTAAATAGAGCTCTCCCCAAAACATTCACGGACTGAGTGGAGAAGGAAGCTGTGATGTGAAAAGAGGCTATTTTGTGCCTGCTTTTATTTTTTAAAACAACACACTCTCCATAAGTGAGATGAGAAAAGTAGGAACCTCAAAGAGCAATATCTATCACTTTAAAAAGTTTGGGCCTATGGCCATATGCTATGTCCCTCTAACTTCATAAGCTTGGTCACAATTGTAGTAGTAGTGTCTTCTTTTATCCAGAAACTGTGCTAAGATGAGTTACAAACACATCCTCATCTAGTCTTCATGGGTACCATTGTTATCTCCCTTTGCAGATGGGCAGGCTAAGACCCTGGAGCAGTGTGTGTTATTATATGGCTGTTAAGTGATGGAGCTGGAATTTAAACCCCAGTAACCTGCCTCCATGGGCTTCCCAGGTGGCTCAGTAGTGAAGAATCCTTGTGCCAATGTAAGAGATGAAAATTTGATCCCTGGGTCAGAAGATCCCCTGGAGGGAATGGAACCCACTCCAGTTTTGTCACTTGGAGAATTCCATGGACAGAGGAACCTGGCGTGCTACAGTCCATAGGTTTACAAAAGAGTACACCTTAGCGACTAAAACAACAAAACAAAAAAATCTGTCTCCATATTGGTACCTGTCTGCAGGTACCAGTGCAAACAAACGCAGGTAACCAGGAGCTTTCACAAAGAGGACACGTCAAGAGAAAATCATGATGCCACCTCTTGGGTCTGTGAATAGAAGCCCATCTGTGTTTGAGAGAAATTGGAAGTTCATAAAAGTTGGGCATGCCCCATTGAACCAAGCAGGGCTTGAGTCTGCAGATTATTTTCCAAACCAGAGGGAGTTCATTAAGCTGGAGAAAAAAAGATCATTTAATAGACACAGAAAATATTTTTCAAATTTTTCCCCTAGCAGAACAGTTCAATCTTCCCAAGTCATGGTTCATACCTCTGCTGGCCTTCCTACCTGGGATTGTTTCAAGAGGCCTGAAGCAGAGACCTGGGTCCCCAGCTGGTCAGGTCTGCCCCTTCGCCAGATTGGGGCACCCACACGGCCCTCTGTAGCAGCTCATCCACATAGACACTGTTTATTCGAGCACTGAGAATCTCATTTCTCGAAAGTCCGGGGAATTAGATTGTTTGTTTTCCACACTGAAAGTTTTCATTTGAAAAATAACCCTCTTTGTTTAACTAATGAAAAGGTGGGGGGTTCGGGTGGGGGAGCTGCTTGCTTCTCAAGCTGGGTAAGAATTCCATGGGCAGTAATTCTGTTTCTCAGTGGAAAATGTTTCGGTTTCTTAATGTTGTTTGGCAGACTGGCCGCTGCCCGGCCCTCGCTCCACGGACCACACATACACACTTGTGCACACTCTTCCCACCCTTCCCTGTTGGGGGCTGGGGATGGCTGCCTCCTCTTTCCAACACCTGCAGAACAAAAACGAGGTGGGTCCACGGCTGACGGCCGGCCAGAGTTATCCCCGTCTGTTTGGGAACAGAACTCGTTCCGGGGCCGCGCTTTCGACCCCAGAGGCTGGGTGGGCCACAAAGGAAGGAAATTGGACTCTGAACGTCTCTTGTTTCTGTGCATCTCCACGTCAAGCAATTCTCTCACACCATAGAGGGGGTGGTCTAACATTCCCTCCTCATTAGGTTAGTATGGGATGGTGATAAACACAGTGCTGTCATCATTGGCTTTCCAGCATGCTTGGCGTGGTGCTGAGTGGTCTGCATAACCTATCAAAACATGGCCCCAGAGGCAACTTAGTGGAGGGAGAGAAAGCATGGATACTCAGATCAGACAGATCTATTCTGTTACTTAGCACCTCAGCCCACAGGCAAGTGACAACCGAGCCACTCGGAGCCTGTGTCCACAACTGTGGACGGGGAAAGTATTTTATTTCGCAGGGATGTGCAGTGCGGGGGATGGAGTTCATCACATTGTAAATGTCCAAGCAACGTCAGTCTGGTTCCCGCCTTTGTTCTCTGAACACTGCCTGTCTCTGGTCCGCTGAGATGACAAACCCCATTCCTGTGGAATAAGCTACCAGCCATTGAGTGCTGTCCATGCAGAGGTGAGCACAGAGCAGGGCACCCTTGCTGAGATCCACAGCAGAGGTGGGGGGCACAGTGGAGCCGGTCCTGGAAGCACTAGGGACTTGAGGCTCTGTCACCAGTAGAAACAGTTTTGTCTGTTATCCACGGAATTTGAAGACTTCCCTCTGTCTAGATTCTTCATGTGGGAGAGATCCATCTGTTCTGAGAGGCATGGCTGAAACACTGCTCTGCTTTAGGCAAGCAAAAGAGATGGGCAAGATGGCTGCAGTGTAAACGTGGACATTTAAAAGATCCACACATGTAAGGCGTTAAGGAGAGAGTCAGCAGTTAGCATGGAGTAAGTGAATAGCTTCCAAAGGGGATATAACATGGAACATGTGGGCTTCCCTGGGGGCTAAGTTGGTAAAGAATCTGCCTGCAATGAAGGAGACCCAAGTTTGATCCCTGGGTGGGGAAAATCCCCTGGAGAAGGAAATGGCAACCCACTCCAGTACTCTCACCTGGGAAATCCCATGGACAGAGGAGCCTGGCAGGCTACAGTCCATGGGGTCACAAAGAGTTGGACACGACTGAGTGACTAAACCACCACCACAGGTGTACTAGTGAGAGCACTTTGGGTTTTAAATGATAGAAACCCTCTTCTAATATGACCTTAAGTAAATAAATACCTAAGACAGTCATATCACTAAGACATTCTGGGTTGATCTTCAGCTAGGGCTGAATACCCAGTCATAGTATGTTACTGGAACTGGCTTATCTGCTCGATTCTCTCTCTCTCCCCCTCCCTCTCTCTCACTCACCATCCCTTCATTTTGTCTGCTAACCTTATTCTCTCCTCTTTGTGATTAACTTCCTACTCTCACCTTAGCAACTCTGCAGAGAGAGAAATTCTCTCTCTCGAGATCTGTAGATCAAAGCCAGGGAAGATTCTAACTGACCCAGCCCTGAACTTCTCCCTGGCTGGAGCATAAGGGACTAGATTTTGCCGAAGTCAACCAGAGTGTTGATGGAGCACCGGTTCTGTGCGAGGCACTGTTCTAGCCGCTGGGGACCTACCTGGTGGTGAGCAGCAGCACTCCCTGCCCCCGAGAACTTGGTCTTGTGAGAGGCCAGGATTTTAGTTGAATCCTGCTGCTTCCTGCTCTGCAGTGTCAGGAGCCAAACAGTAGGAGCAAGTCTTCACTCTTCACAAAGAAGCCAGTTCCATGGCAAATTTAATACAAAGTCACCAAGTACCATTCTATGTGCTGAAGTTCCCACACAAAGGACAAGCATACATGTGGTCTCTCCATATGCCAGCCGGCAGGACAGCCTCAGTGTGAAGGGTGCCTCCTGGAGGTGAGCTTAGGCAGCACCACTGGCCAGAGTGGCTTAGGTTCTGAGGAGAAACGCCATGGTTGTGGGGTTTCTTGCAGGAAACTCTCACAAGGAATGCAGATGGTTTCCGTCATGGGTAGGGGCAAAGCAGGATGACCCTATAGCTCATGACGTCTCTGGCTGTAGAAGGGCTTAGAGTTGTGCAGCTTCTGCTGAAATGTAAGCATCTTCTGAGGACCCCATGAAGACCTTAAAAACTCGTATTCTTTTTAAGGTGCGGAGGGGTACCTATGTGTGCATGCGTCAGTCATTTCAGTTGTGTCCGACTCTTTGTGACCCCATGGACTATATAGCCCACCAGGCTCCTCTGCCCATGGGATTCTCGAGGCAAGAATACTGGAGTGGGTTCCATTCCCTCCAGGTTATCTCCCTGACCCAGGGATCGAACTCGTGTCTCTTCTGCTGTATTGATAGGTGGGTTCTTTACCACTAGCGCCACCTGGGGAGCCCAGGGTATATATATATGTGTGTGTATATATATATATATATATATACACACACACACATATACATATACGTATATAATTATTTGCTTTCTGGTCAGAAGATGGGATGCTCTCTAATTAGCAGCAAAAATGGACTCAGCCCTGTACCTGTTCGAGTGCTCTGTAATGAGCATTGTGGTTTTAGGTTAGAGGGAAAAAATAGCTTTTCAAACTGTATGTAGACAGAACAGTAGATTTGTGTGTCTCGGTGACTTGGATATGTGATGGGGTGGGAGGGAGGACTCGCTACCTGTAACTGATTCAGTATTTATTGAGTACCTACTACGTGCCAATCCCTGGGTATATATAATCCAGGCTGTCTGCTTCAGGATGGAGTGACAAACACCGGAAGCTGCATATAGACTGACCACACTACCGTGTCTTAAGAGAGGTGGCAAGTGATGCCTCCTGTGTCCCAGACACATGTGGGGAGGTTAATGCTTATGGTGGATATAAATGATTTCCCCCTCACTTCCGAAAGACTGCCTGAAGCCCCAGCGAGGAGGCCTGGCTGGAAGTCAGGAGGTTTGGGAGAAAGGTGAAGGCAGACTTTCATGTCAGGCTGTGGAGTCATCTGAGGCCACCACCCGCTGAGCACGCTTAGCCTCTGCAGGCCCAAGGGGCTGTGTGACAGGGCTCCCGGGGGCCTGTGGACAATCATTACTTTTATTACGCTTCTCACTGTCAGGGCTTCCGAAATCCACACGGACTGCTCTTATGATTTCAGGTTGTCCCCAAAGAGAAGCTCAAGAATCAGTGATGAGCACAGCGGGAGAGGGAGCCAGCTGCCTATCTCAAAAGGGCACATCACCATAATCACGGGGACACGGGGAGCATATGCAGAGAGAATGAAAGGGGCGGGGTAGGGGTGGGGTGGGGCTGTGTGTGTCAGGAGCAGCCCAGACGGTGTACAAACCAGGCGTCCCCTCTCTGCATGCCTCCCCCCTCCACCACCAAAGGGTGCCTTTAAAATACGTGATGGGCACCCGCGTCTCCTCCCCGACCCTGCCTGGCCCCCTCCCGTAGTAGCCACCTTGCCTGCTATTCCAGTCAATTCACCCTGGGTCTCCCCAGGGCTGGCTGTTGCCTTCATATTTCATGCGGAATGTGCAGCCTCCCAGGAGCCCGAGGCATGCCCTGCATTCAGATGCATCGGCCGGCTCTGACACCAGCCAGCCACGGAGCATGCCTAATGAGGAGGCCGACACCGAGGGGGAAGAGTCAGCCCAGCTGCGAAGGCCTGCCATGGACCTGGAGTGGGGCGGCAGGAAGGCGGTGAGGGCAGACTAGGGGAGAGACCACATTCCATCACCAGATACTACAAGCGCGGGCCCATTTAAACAACACTGGGATTGGATCAGAGCCTCAAAGGAGGAGCAGTGCAGTTCAGGGAACGAGCTGGGGGAGAGCTGTGGAGACTAGGAGGAGGGCGACGCGCTGGCTCGCGAGGGTTTCGGTAGGCAGGGCTGTGCCTTTTCAGTGTTTCCTACTGTGTAGGGTTTCTTCAAGCATCCTTCGAGACCGCTTCATCAGCTCAAAGATCCTGCCGAACAGAAGTTTCTCCTTTGGTTAAAGCCTCATCTACCTTAATTTCATGCACTGCTCCTCCTTCTGACTGGTTCTGTCCGGATAACTGGGCCCTGGCTTCCCCTGGGACTGAGGGCAGTTATACTTGGGGGCAGACGGAGCGCCTACAATCTCCGTCCCAGAGCTACAGGGACGCAGCGCTGACTCCGCCCCCTCCCTGACATCGAGCCCCGCCTACTTCCGGTGGGTCATTCCCATGCCGAGGAAGTAGTGAGGCGGGTTCCAGTGTACAGACAAGAAACCAGGAGTGAGAGATCACACACCAGAAGTAAGCTGTGCGTGCGTGCCAAGTCTGTCTGATTCTTTGTGACCCCATGAACTGTAGCCCGCCAGACTCCTCTGTCGCTGGGATTCTCCAGGCAAGATTACTGGAGTGGGTTGCCATTTCCTCCTGCAGAGGATCTTCCCGCGGGATCTTTGAACCCGCCTCTCTTACATCTCCTGCACTGGCAGGTGTCTTCTTTACCACTCGCACTACCTAGGAAGAAGCTGGTCACCCCTAAAATCTTGTCCATCGTTCTTCTTGAAATATGTGTGAAATGAGGTAGCAAAGCATGATTCCCAATAATTTCACTTAGACATACACTGAGAAAGAGTGAGATGTTCACATTTAATCGAAAAAAATCATTTTTAAGTCATGAATGTAACAAAAAATTTCCTTTAAAGCTCTGATTTCTGTCATCCCTCTGTGTGTGTGTGTGTGTGTGTGTGTAATCAGCCTTCTGTTTGGGTGCTGGGGACAACAATTTCATAACAAGAATAGTAATCCCTTATTGAATTCTTACTATGTGCCCCATACTTTTCATTAATTGTCTCATGTCATCCTTGGAACACTGGGAACCAGGTGATATCGTCCTACTCTTGCAGGTGAGGAAATTCTTGCTCAGAGGAGTTAAACAAATTGGCTAAGGCCACAAAGTTCATGAGTGGCAGGAGAGGAACCTGTTTGCCTTGCAACTCCATGCTTTTAACCCCTACAGCTTTTGCCCAGATTAAGCCACTTTGGTTTGCAGCCACATCACATAAACACATTTTTAATATAATTCATTGCTCCCTTTATTTTCAGCATCACCGTTCCTCATGTATTTCCTGCCTACTGTATTCTTGAAATACCTCCCTTGTTAATACCTATACTTTTTCTCATGTGAATCATAGCTTACTGGTTCTGATTTTATGGTTCTTTAGATTCTGTCCTGAAAACAGAGTAATTTCCACTTTCAAGCAGATGTTTTATTGTCATGGAATTCCTTTAGAACTAGAAATATAAAAATTCTATTGGAATTCCTCTAACTGGAGGAAACCTTGGAGATGATCCATCCCTGTGTCACTGCTGAAGCAGGAATTGCTCCTATCTCATCCTAGGCAGGTGGTCATCTCCACATAAGCATCCTCAATGCTAGAAAGCACGCCGCACAGAAAGTAGCTCAGCCTGCTTTCAGGCTGAGAGGTGGGCAGGGTCTCCTGCTGCTTCCTGTTGAGTGCCTGCTTTCCACAGCCACTGAGAGTCATGTCTACCACTCAAGGACTTCGGCCGCTGTGTGAATTTCCTGAGGATGTCATAACAGAGCACCATGATCTGGGTGATATCTCACAGTTCTGGAGCCTGGAAGTCATGATTCAGAGGGTTGTCAGTGTTGGTTCCTCTGAGCGCTGTGAGGCAGAATTTCCTCCATCCTACTCTCCTGGCTTCTGGTGGCTCATTGGCAATCATTGGTATTTCTTGGCTTATAGGTCTCTGCCTTCATTTCACCTGGCATCCCACCTGTGTGGGCTTCTGTCTCCAAAATTCCTCTTATCAGGTCACCAGTCATATTGGGTTGGGGACCCTCCTTATTCTTTGTGTGTGTGTGTGCATGCGCTTAGTCACGGAGTCGTATCTGACCTTTGGCAACACCATGGACTGTAGCCCACCAGACTCCTCTGTCCCTGGGAATTTTCCGGGCAAGACTACTGGAGTGGGTTGCTATTTCCTCCTGCAGGGTACTCTTCCTGACCCAGGGATTGAACTTGTGTCTCTTGAATCTCCTGCATTGGCAAGCAGGTTCTTTGCCACTGTACCACCTGGAAAACCTTCTTCTTGCTCTAGTATGACTCATTTTAACTAGTTACATCCTACAACAACTCTGTTGACAAATATGGTCATATCCTGAGGTAAAGGGGTTAGGGTTTCAACACGTAAATGGGGCAGAAGGGGGTCATAGTTTGACCAGTACCAGTCCCTCTTCTGCAAATCAGCCTTTCAGACATAAGAAGATACTTGTGTTGCCCTGAGGCTTCTCCTTCTTATTTTAACAACCTCCAGTTTTTGGCCAGATTCTCCTGTCCTGGGAGTCTCTTCCAAACACACCCCTCTCTTGGTCAGTGCCTGAGAGAGTGGCACCCTGCCAGGTGGGCTCTGAGGGCCCACTCCCCCAGCCCAAGACTCTGCTCCTCCAGGTCAGCTCTGTGGGTCCACACCCTCGACTGCCGGAATGTGCAGAGCTTGACTCTACTAATCCTCCTGGTCTCTGTCAAATGGATTGCTCTTAAACCTGGACTCCTCCACCCACAAAGATGCTAGTTGACTCCCTTTGAGAACATCAGTGAAACAACCCTGGCCAGGAGAGATCCTTTTGGCACTTTGCTGAAAACTTCTTGTCCAGGTCAGAGGCAGTGCCACCTATTCTGGGTCATTTAGTCACTCTCCATGTCCATCACTGCAAACCCTTTTCTAGTCTTGGTATCAAGTCCATCACAAAAACAAAGGAGTGTGGAGTGCTTTGAAGCCACCTCATTTGTTAATCCTGAAGCTGAAATGTTAGAAGATATCCAGTGTGTTTGGCAAGCTCGGTTTTTCATAAACACGCTGTGTTAAGTTCTCACTGCCCTGTTGTCTTGCTCACCGAGCTTTTCTCACTTAAGATTTGTTCCATTTTCTTGCAAAATAGTGAAATTCCCAGTTCTCTGTTTTCCCTGGATTATTTCCAGGGAGATAATGCTTTTCTATTTTGGAAATCGGTCCCACATGTCTTCCTTTAATACTTCTGATAAATCCCCTGATCATGATTCATGGTTTTCAGTCCTTTAATAAGTGGGCTTCTTAAGCAATTGTTTTGATCAGTTTTCTAATTTGGGCTTGGGGAGGGCTGTTGCTTCAAATCTACCGATCTGAATTCTTTCCAAGGGCACCATTTTTTGGGTAGTCTTCCTTGGTAGATATCTAAGAACTAAGGCAGGGCCGAACAAAACCTGGGAGTGGAAGTAGGATAAAACAAGTGGCAGGCTTAAGAGGGGAAAAAAAAAAAAAGAATAGCCAGCTCTGTTTTCCCAAATTCTTTTGGGGAGAATATGAGATAGGGGAACCCGACGGGGTTCTGAGTGGAAAACACTGGGGAACAAGATGGAGAAAGGTAGAAAAGACACGAGATAAGAGAACCTGGATTGCCTTGGTGTATGAAAATGAGGTAACCCCACCAACCCAAGTGACATTCAGGGGAGAGTTCAGGCCCTAATCCTTCCAGGACAAGTTCTGGGGTCTCTGGAGAGCTGTGGTGTCACTGGTGTATTTGACATGCAGAGCAGGGCATTCTCACCCCCTCCTCTATGCTACAATATTAATTTTTAGGAATTAGCATGTAGTATTCCATAGTAATTATTTCTAGTTCTCACTTAGTTTTAAAACTAGAAATTTAAAGAAGAAAATCTCAATTTTGAAGATATTATTTAAAGTCAGCAAAATACTTCGTGTATGCACCAAAATGTGGGCTACCCAGGTGGTGCTAGAATGGTAAAGAACCCACCTGCCAGTGCAGGAGATGCAATAGACACAGGTTCAATCCCTGGGTTGGGAAGATTCTGGAGGAGGGGATGGCAACCCACTCCAGTATTCTTGCCTGGAGAATCCCATGGACAGAGGAACCTGGGGGGCTACAGTTCATGCAGTCACAAAGAGTCGGACACACTAAAATGTATGTGTCTTAAACAAAATATTACGCCTTATAGTTTGCACTCTGTTTCACTGCCTTGACTTTGCACAACAAAAGCTCTCTAAGAGGTCACATAAAATAACTGAATTTTGTTCTTTCCTCCTCACAATCTTTTACTATTGCTCTTCTTTTTTGCTTTTATTGTTCAAATGCAGAGATGTATTCTATCACAGGAGTTGAACACATAAATAGCACCAGTGTGAATTCAAAGGCTCCCTAACTAAGAATTTACTCTCAAAAACAACATGAATGTGTATCTGCCTGTATTGGAGACTACCTGGATGAAAGTTTCTGATTAGCTTCCATGAAAAATATATCTATTAAATGATAAGCAATAAAATAAATTTTAAAAATGTGCATATATATGTATGTATATGTCCATGTGTGTACACACATGTATATAACAAAAATGCCACAGTAATGGCAATTGTGTAACTCAGACCAACAGAAGATTTTGGGGGTGTGGGAACAGGACTCTTTTGTCATTGGCACTTTTTAGCGTCACTGGCACATGGTGAAAATAAAAGCTGACCAGCATCACACTGGTAGCTGGGGCATTCTGTTCCCCCTAACCTCGGGGACCATCATGGGGAATGTAAGCAGGAGAGTGTACTCAGATGAGCCTAGAGGACTGTTGCGGGCAGGCAAGAATTAGGGCCTGAGGTAAGGGTCTATGTTGTTTGAAAGGTAAAATGACACATGGTTATTTTGTTCCGCATATTTCTACTTTGTCCCTTTAGCTCTGTAACAATCTCCAGGGTCCCCCATCGAGAGCCCTTGGAAGGCACAGGCCCTGTCTGTACGTCTCTGTATTACCCACCTCCTCTGCCTGCCCCCTGGAAGCAGCGCAGCACTTGGTTCATTCTAAGTCCTCTGTAAATGTCCACTGATAGTGAGATTTCTCTAACCCGTATCGTCAACAGTTTAAAAGCAACTCATCCTGTCTGTGCATGTGAACTCAGGAACTGCAGCCTCCTGCTCTTGCATTCATTACCCACACCAGTGGGCTCGCCCTTCCCCAACATGGTTATATAATGGTCTTGATTCTCCAAAACCCTATTAGCTCACCTTCAGCTCCTTGACTTCTGCTGCCTCGGGAGACTGACACAGGGGAAGGGAGAAAGAAGGCAGGAAGTAGAAAGAAGACCCCTGAAGATTTCAGCGAGTTGGCCCCACCCATGATCATTCAGATACAGGTTCTTAGACCCCCAGGCCTGGCGAGGTTCCCATTATCTTTACAGAACGGAAAATGACGTATCCACGGAGGAGTCCCAGGGCCCTTGTGGGAGCGCCTGAGGGAACTGGAGGATGGAGCCTTTTGGAAACTGCAGGCCCTCATCTGCCTGCCTGCTGGGAGGCAGGGAATCAGCACTGCAATTTGGAGCACTTCCTCCTGCCCACCTCCAGACCCCACAGTTTAGTTCTTCATTAAAAGAAGGTCCGTAGAGGCGCTTAAACACAAAACTCCCCATAATGGTGAATACTCAGAATTACTTTCCACCAGATACTGCTTCATTTAATTGGACTAAAGCAGGCTCCCCTGGCTCCAGGCTCCCTTGAAATCCTGCCCAAATTTGCCTGACTCCTGCATGGGCCTGGGTAAAGATGAGGCAGGTGCACCGAGGGGCTGCGAGCTGGGCTCCCATGAACTGTAATGGTTGCTGCATGACTGATTCCCCAACTCCTCCACCTTCCCGCCAAATCCCATGACCCCCCTGCTTATGCAAAGAGCAGGCTCCCTAGTGCCACCTTATGAAGAAGTGGTAGAGCAATTTCATTTAATATTGCTAGTGCTTCCATTAACCTGACTATATTGCTCTCCATCCTCAATTTAAGACTCTCTCTTTCTCTTGATTATCGATGTATTTCGGAGCCTCTGAATGTCCTCTCCAGACCTCTAAGCCAGCCTGGAATAAGCTGATAATCGAAAGCTTCAGTTCCTTGAGGTTTCCTGGCTTTAGAGTAATGCAACCTTCCCACGCCCCACCACCCCGAGGCCTTAGAAGCCATCCTGGGGTCTCCATTTTGCTCTAGTGTGCTCTGATGGTCTCTGTATTCCCTCTTGCCTCTATTTCTCTTCCTCCCTTCCGCCTTCCCTCCCTTCCTTCCTTCCCTATTTCCTTCCCCACCTTTTTGTTTTTTTTAAATTGGTCTTTTCTTTTTGTTGTTAAGATTTGCTCAATAAGAAAGTATTTTAGAGTTATCTTGGAAACAGGTAGACAGAAGTGTATTATGGACCATTTTTACTCTATATGATTGATTGATTCAATTGTTAATTCAGTAAGTATGCATTAAGTGTCTACTATGTGTCAGGCACTCTTGTAGATTCTGTAGATGAATCAGGAGCCGAAGGTTGTGCTTTCATGCAGCTTAAATTCTAGCAGAGAGAGAATAAGTTAAACAACAATAACAACAACACATTTACAGCAGATGAAGATAAAAAGTGTGAAGAAAGCTAATGTAGTGCAAGGGGCTGGAAAGTGATGGGAAGCCCCCCATGCTGCCCTTGTGCCCATACGTGCTCCTTTGAACGGCAGAGGCCTCTCTACATTTAAATTCTACAATAAGGACGATGTGGGAGATAGGAATACTCTCTCCGGGGGAGAGTACAACTGGCAATGTAAATAAGCTTACACTCCCCCCCCCCCCCCCACCATGACTTCCCTGCCATGGCATGCAGAAAGTTGGGGCAGGGCCCCTAGGAGAACAACCCCAAGCTTTCCTCTGCAGTGCAGCCCTGGGTGGATGAGGCATCAATATGACCACAGAAAAAAGATGGTGAATCACCCTACTCCATCCTGTCACCGCATTAGAACTCTCATTCCATCACCTCTCAGTTACCAAGGTCTGAGAGAAGGCCATCACCCCCATTCCTTGCATCCTGTGGCAGCCTAGGATTGAATGAAAGCTGGCTTTTCAAACCTATGGTAATCGGGATAAAGGCTGAAGCTGGATTCCTGCAGCCTCTAATGCCTTCAGGGAGTGGTCCACTATAGCCTGGCCAAAGGAGAGCGTAGTTCTCTGACCTCAGCAAAGAATGGAAACCTCAAATGCTCGGACCAGAGGATGATTCTGTAAGAATAGCAGGCCAAGACTAAAGTAGGGCTCAGAGCATGAGAAGTTACATGCCTTCCATGAAAATTGGTCCCTAGGCCTCTGTATGCAGTGAAGGAGGGATGGAGGGAAAGCTCTGGACTTGGTCAGACTTGGGGCTGGATCCTGGATCCGCAGGTCTCTGCTTTCTGGTTGTGGATAGTTTACTAACCCTCTCTGGGATGTAGTGTCCTCACTGGTAGAATGGGCCAGTCATACCTTATTCATAGACTTGTTGTGAGGATTAAAAGAAAAATGTAAGTGGATAACTCCAGACATTGGGAAAGGAACCTGGCACTGAGTTAATGACCATTGTCTAGAATTTCACTTAAGTAGGAATATGTCATTTATTTGAAGCCTGATGAATTTAGGGGTGAATAGCATGTCTGTAATTTACTTTTAAAATTAAAAAAATATTGTGAAGTAAATAGTACCTTTTCTGGAGAGTCTCTAGCCAATACACTTATCCACTTTTATTCAAAATCTAGGTAGTGTCATTCATTGTCTAGGTTTAAAAACCATCTACTTGCCAACAGTGCCTTATTTTTATCTCCAAGCCAGTCCTTTCTTAGGAACTTCAGACTCACATATTCAACTGCTAATTTGACATCTAAGAGCATGCATAACCCAAACAAAATGCTTGATTTCACATCCCAACCCTACCCCCATAACTTGGTGCCTGGCCCAGACCTGCCTCACCTTTTCCGTGTCAGTAAACAACCACCACAATTCACCCAGACACCTCAGCCAGAAACCCTCCTCCCTCCTCCTCCTCCATACCCCTCAGCCAGCCCATCTGCATTCCCTGCTGATCTTACCCAGGATCTTCCTAATCCATCTCCTTCCCACCACCTCCATGCCACCTTCAACTGGATCACAACAGCAGCCTGTGAAATTCATCTCCCAGCTTCCACTCTTGTGCACTGTAATCCAACCCCTGCACGGCCAGCACCATCCTTTTAAAGCACAAACCAAGTCTTGTCATTTGCCCCCTTAAAACTGTCAGTAACTTCCCTTGTACATAGAGTCAAATCTAAACACCTCCCCGCAACCCGCCACACTGGGTGTGTGTACCATCTTCTTTTCCACCTTTCTCCCCCTCCTTCCCTTGTCCATCCTTCTGCTTTTCTCACTGCACTCCAAACACACCACCCTCCAGATACATTGCCCTTCTTTCCGTTTCTTTGACACACCAATCCCCTTCCCCGCTGGGCTTTCCGCTAGGCTGTTTCCTCTAGCTTGAATTCTCTCTCCCTTTCTCTTCCCATACCCAGTTCCTTCACATCCTTCAGGTCTCAACTTACATTTGACCTGTCTGAGTATCCTTCTGTGACACCCCAAGTTCCAAATAGGCCCCTCAGTCATTCTCATAGCACATGGCTCTGCTAACCTTCAGAGAGGGAAGGATTGTCTATTTACCAGTGGATAGCCAAAGCCTTGCATAGAGCTGATTAAAATTTAATCTCTTAATAAATGAACCAATTAAAAATCACACTGCCCTCATTCTAAATCCCCATCTCTAGGGCCCCACGCCTTGCTTCTCAGCCACAGGTATACCGGGCCATTCCTTTTGCCAGGCCCCCGTGGCTTCTTTGTGGTATCCTCACACTTCCACCTCAGCCCATCACTGCATCAGCCTCCTTGTTACTCTGCCAGCATCCCAGTGCCCTTGAAAGGCAGGTTGGCCAACCTAGGGCATGAAGGGCAGCTACATTCTGCACGCGTGTGTATGTGTTTATCACACATTTCTTACTCAGTCTTTTATTTCTCCTGCAACAAATACAGTCTTTGTTTGCCCATCCAGCAACCCAACCCCTGCAAAATGAGATGGTGCCAACATTGACAGCAGGCCACAGGCCCTTGCTTGCCATGTTGGCCCCCTCGGAGGCCTTCTCCTTGCACTTTCTGAGGTGGTTTCCTGTTGTTGCTGAGGTCAGCATTCAGACTAGCTTTGAACATGGAAGCCTCACCCATCCCAGGGCGACTCTGGCTTTCTTATCAGACTCTGCCCTAATGGGAAGTGAATGCTGCAATCGCGGGGCGCACTCCGAGGTCACAATTACGTAAGGATTATTAATGAAGCAACGATGTCAAAATTGTGTGAAATCAAACTCAGATTTAAGTACTTAAAATAAACAGATATAAAGTAACAGATGTCCCGTTTTGTTCTCAGATGATTTCATCCCTTGTTAAAAATAAATGTCTGGCTTGAAAGGAGAAAAAAAAAGAAAAGGGGAACTTTACTTCCATGTTAAAAATTAATTGAATCCAGAAGTTGGTAAAGCAACTAAGTGGTGTGGGTTTTTTTTTTTTAAGGCAAAGACATATTTGTGTTGATTTTTATTTCAGCGAGTAATAAATTCATTGCATAGCCCCAACTTTGATAGACCAAGCTCACGTCCTTTGAAACCCAAAGGGAAAATTTCTCCATAGTTATTATGCAGATAAGAATGGGGCCCAGTGTATCCATCTGAGGAGAATTTAGTTCCATGCTTAACCCCAAAGGATGCAACAGCAGGGGCTTCAAATACCACAAGTCCTGATTGTCACGCTTGCAGCCATCAGAAACCCATGGAGGTGGACTTGCCTTGGAATTTCAGCGTGGAATTCCCAGAGAAGACGCCTACTGAAATTAGTAATGGGAAAGGCAAATTAGGTCATCTTGTCCGTCCCCCTGCCAGCTTCCTACACTGTGGTTAATTTTCTCCTCCTTTGATCAGATACATTTTAAATGTTTCAAGAGATGGAAATTGCACCAGTTGGCTCCCTCTAGAGTTCCACAGTCTACTGAAGTAACAGGACTCGATTTTCTGCCTGTGAGACTCAGTGGGAATTTTTCCAAGAGTGGAAGGTTGTTTGTGAACGGGGGCTGCCTTTACCTCCCCCAAATGTCTCTTCCTCATTCTGTTTATGGCCCAATTCAGAGGATTTAGAAACCCGGAGAAATGTTCATCTGTCCAAAATCACAAAATGGCCCCGGGAACATTCAAAGGAAATAATTTATTTGTAGATTCTGAGTAAAAAAACACAAGGGGATTGGTATTGATGCCCTTGAATAAAAGATGGAGCAGCTCATAGCCCCGATGCTGGCTGTCTGTGTGAGAGAGTTGCATGAAGCACCATTTATTGAAAGGGATAAATAATCCAGATAAAAAACCATATGTTTCCAGGCAGAAAATACATGTTACTAAACTGTTAGCCACTTTGAAACATAAAAATACTTGGTTTTTCAATCGGTCAAAATTATATTGCCTATATTTCCAGTCCCCATCTCTGAACCCCCATGCCTGAACAAACCAACATTAGGTTAGCAATGAAAAGCAAAGAATGGGGTAGTGGTGACAATTGCACAACATTGTCAATGTACTTAATGGCTCTGACTTGTATGCTTAAAAATGGTTGAAATGTTTTTTTTTAAAAGGGAGGGAGGTGAAAAAATGAAGCCATTCTGATTGTGTCAGAGGTAAGGAGTGGACAGTTTATGCAATAGGTAGAGTGGGCAGGAGGGATGGGGTCTAGTTTTGCTCAGATTTGTTTCATTTCTCTGCACTTGACTCTGCAGCTTCTGCACAGACTGAGGGTGGGCCAAGATGTCCCTGAAGTGTCCCCAGGCCCAGCACGTGCCTGCTTTGTGGCGGACACTGCTGTTGCCAGCTCCCCAGTCATTCTCCTTTCCTACAATAGAACCTCGCGAGGGGTTTTGAGTGTGGCTTTGTTGAACCATTCAAAATAAAAACTCAGAGCTCACTTACCGCCTCCCTTGCAGCTGACAACTGGCTGTGTGACTTAGCTCTGAGCGATGAGATGCAGGCAGCATCCCCAGGGAGGTAGCCTTCCACGTCCCACTCTGTGTCCCTTTGCCTTCCACCTTCTTCCTTCCGCTCCTTTGTGGTTGTGATGCTTGGAGGAGCAGCAGCATCCAGCAGTTACGGGGACAACGCAGACAGGGAGAAGGCAGCTGGTGACGTTACAAAGTTGCCCTTCGAGCCCTTGTAGGGGCAGAAAATGCTCCCTTCTTCACTTCTAGTTTCTTTGGATGGTCTTATAATTAAGTTGACAAAAACACATTGACGGGGAAAAAAATTTAATTCCATATGTCCAGAAGTCCCAAGGATATGAGACTCAAGACCAAGTCAGGCAGTTGAGCTTATGTGCCAGCCTCAGCTAAGGAATGGGATAGGGGTCAGGGGCTTCAAGTGAGGGCGGGGGGAGGATAATTCACAGAACAAGGAGATGAGCAGATGTTTGCTAATTAGAAATTTGCCATGCTGTGCAGATATGCCTTTCAGATAAAGACGTTATCTCTGGTAATAATCCTTTTTTTTTTTTGGTACAGGTCCCTATCTAAATTCTTCAAGGCAGGTAAGGGAGAAGTAAAAGTTTTTCCTGAGTCTCTAGGTCTTGATTGCCTTCAGCTCAAAATAATTCACATGCCTAAGTGTCATATTTTGGGATAGCATGTTTTGCTTTCCTTCATCGTGGGCAAATCAACACTCGTGTGTGTGTGTGTGTGTGTGTGTGAAAGAGATGTGTGTTTTCCTATAACAAATAAACACTTTTCCTTGTTTAAGCCAGGGCAGCAGGGTTCTCTGTTATAGCCAAATACATTCTTAACTGATACAAGTTCTGTGTCATGTCCTTTGAAATTCCACATTACTCGCTCCTTTGAATTAAGTGCTGAAGGCCAATGTTAAAACATAAATGCTCATTGAGAGAAGAACATTTTAAGTTGTAACAAGCCATTGACATCTTGCTGAAAGTGAGTTCATCAGAGTAGCTCTCTGGTCCAGTAGCAGGGGGCTGAAGGATAGGCAGGGAGGCAGGTGGGCTTTGATGGGAGGGAGGGGGTTCTATTCCCACTGGGTCACTATAGTGACAGTCCTGGGGTTTGGGATTTGGGGTTCTTAGGGGAGGTGGGCAGTACTTTAGGGAAGATGAAGGACTGGAAAGAATATGGAAAAGACCAAAAGTGGCCTTGAATTCATTCTCTGAAGAGAACACTTCAACCCTAAACAGCATCAGAACTACCCTCAGACATCTACAGGGGAGATGGGAGAGCTGCGTAAATATTGTCTGGAGAGTTTAGACTTCAACAGGAGATAATTCTGATTACAGTTTCTTTTCTCAGGGAAAAGGTATTTCCCTCCCCTGTTGCCATCTCTTCACACCTACCCCACTTTAAGAGCCTGCTCAAAGCCTAGAGCCTGCCAGGACCCCTGCCCTTCCCCGGGACACTGACAGCAGGCCGGTGCTGGCTTCCCAGCCCTTTCCTCCCAGCTGCATGACTGCAAGTCTCAGCCTCTCCCGATGGAATGTCCTCTCTGGCTGGGCTGCCTTTTTTGTTTGTCTTAGTATCTCTTGCAGTGCCTTATGCCCGGTGGCCTTTTTTTAAGCTAACATTTGTTGAGTGCTCGTGGTAAACTGGGCTTCCCTGATAGTTCAGTTGTTAAAGAATCAGCCTGCAACGAAGGAGACTCCAGTTCCATCCCTGGGTTGGGAAGATTTCCCTGGAGAAGGGATAGGCTACCCACTCCAGTATTCTGCCCTGGAGAATTCCCTGGACTGTATAGTCTATGGGGTCGCAAAGAGTCAGACACGGCTGAGCGACTTTTGCTTTCATGGTAAGCCAGGCACCATTCTAAGCCATTTACGGAAACTTCTCACTCAGTCCTCAGTCCCCGATTCAGCCCCACCCCCAGCCAGGTCCTCAGTGTTGGCCTGGCAGAGAAGGAGCCTGTGTACTAACCCTGGTTCTGTTCGTCCCACTCCCTTCTCTTCTCTCAAACCCTCACTCAAGTTAACCACCCTGCTTTCCCGCCAACAGAGCTGGACCCATAGCTGCTCTACTGCTAAAAGATATACCATCCCTATAAAGCTTTTAACAGAGGAAATGACTTCATCAGGCTCAAGTCAAGAGGTAAGAAAACAAAGGGTCCTGGAGAAAGAGCGTTTAAAGATGACAGCCCACTAAAATCAGTCCCACACAGCACAGGGGAGGAAGATCCCAGCACTGTGAGCCGCTGTGCGTGCGTGTATGCCAAGCTGCTTCAGTCACCCCCGACTCTGCGAGCCTATAGACCATGGCCCACCAGGCTCCTCTGTCCATGGGATTCTCCAGGCAAGAATACTGGAGTGGGTTGCCATGCCTGCAGGGGCTCTTCCTGACCCAGGGATCAAACCCACCTCTCCCATGTCTCCTGCATTGGCAGGCAGGCTGTTTACCACTAGCAACCTGGGAAGCCCTGGTGAGCCTCTAAACCACCTCAATATAATAATCTGATGGGGGAGCAGGCTTGCTCTTGAGGAGTAGAGCTAAATATGGGAATTTTAGGCATCAGGTAGCCCTGTTTTATGTCCCTGCTCTGCCCCCACCTTGCTGTGTGATCTTGTGCCACTCACTTGGTGTCTCTCAACCTCAGTTTTCTCATCTGTAAAGCAGGAGCATAGTTCTATTATAATAACTCACATCTCCTATGTTTCTGTGAGAATTCAATGAGAGAATCCATACGAAGCACTTTCAGTGGTTCATCAGGGGAGATTCAATACCAGAGATTACTGGGGTTTGGGGTGGGCTGTTGGAGCAAAACTAGGGAGACAGTGTTACCCAGAGAGAGGTTAGTAACTGCAGGAAGACCCTACCCTTTGAGATAGGAGGAGCAAAAGAGGAGAGGGGGTTACCCTTGCTTACAAGCACTATCTCATGAGGCCACACTGCCCCTTCTGCTGGAGCCACCACTGCTGCTGCAGTGAAGAAGCAGGACTCTGGGCCCTTGCAGACACTGCAGGTCCCCAATAAACCTGAGGGTGCTGCTACTCACCAACCAGGCACAGCAGCCTGCGGTCACCTGAGCCAGACCAGGAACTAGTTACAATACTGATGTAATGACTTCTCCCTAGTCTCTGTGAGTGCTTCCCCATGAGAGAACCTAACCCAAGCTAGCAAGGAAGCCTGGGAAATGTAATTTTCAGGCTTCTGAACCCTGGATACAGAGGAGAAAATAAAAGAGTGTGAAGGAAGCGAAGAACCAACTAAGAAATCACCAACACTGAGGTTACACAATCCGAGCACTTGATTGTGTTCATTATCATCATCATCATCATCACCATCCTTTTTAAAATTTTTATTTCTGCAGCCAACAAGTAGTGGGACCTCAATCATGTTATTTCACCTCTCTGGGCTTCCCTGGTGTCTCAGATGGTAAAAAAATCTGCCTGCCAATGCAGGAGACCGGAGTTCAATCCCTGGGTCGGAAAGAGCCCCTGATGAAGGGAATGGCTACCCACTCCAGGATTCTTGCCAGGAGAATTCCATGGACAGAGGAGCCGGGTGGGCTGGTCAGGGTCACTAAGAGTCAGACACGACTGAGCAACTAACACTAACTGATTAACCAGGCTTTTATTTCTTTATCTTTAAAGTGAACAATCTGGGCTGGACAAGTAATGGGTCCCTTCCAACAAACAATTTTCTTCTTTCCCTCATGTACCCAATCAATAAACATTTTGCTGAGGTCCCAAGTGTGAACTGGGCACTGAGGTAAAATCAGCAAGATTGAGTTTGAACTAAAGGTCACTTGTAGTGACAGAGATGAACAAATGCGTAATCTCAAACTCATCCAGCTAGTTAAGGGCAAAACAAACTGACTCCCAGGCCAGTGCTCTTTTGTGTTTATCACCTTACTTCCCTAATTGATCTAATAAATTCCGCACAGAAGAATTTCTTCTTCTCGCTCTGGATGTGTGCAGAACCAATAGTCCTTTCTCTGATAATCTCCATTTCCCATTGTCCATCATCTACCTCCTCCCCGACCTGTATCCCAATATCAACCTGTCAAGAATGTAGCAGACAGGTGAGCTGCAGAGTGGGTCATCTGCCTGGGGTCCTGGTCAGCACCTGTGGAGCTCTCAGAGTAATAACGGGTGTGAAAATATGAATGCTCTGGGTCTCCGTGATTTCCCTGTTTGCCCCCTCTGTCATTGTGCTGCCCACAGATTTCCCACTATTGCTGATGACCCTGATGTGGAGTAGGAGACCCTGTGTATTCCATCTCTTACTCCTGCTCACTCGGAATGCATTTCAGATATTGCCGTGGAAACGTCAATTCCCCAAGCCAAGAAGACCCTGTTTCCCAGAAGCTGCTTCTACAGACTCTAGAATATAGATGAGCCTGGCCCAATCACACACTATATCTTGACCCAGCGGATTTGCAGCATACCTGCATTGGAGGTAAATCGATTGGGGCTGCTTAATCCTGGCTACTACCAGGCAGGTTCTCCCCTACTCATTGAAGCTTAGTAGCAACAAGCCCTTCACTGTAAAGAGAATTTTTTGTCCTCTCACTTGGGACTAAAGGTCAAAGTTTAAATCTATATTTAATGCCATTTTCTGAAAACTGGATTTGTGATTCCCTTTATGTTGGTATTACATATCTTAAGGGATTTCAAGGGGAGAAATCTGGGAAGCCCAGTTTCTGAGAATGACCTTTACTTTAAATGTGTAAATAGGATGGAGCTTGTGTTTCTGCTTTTTAAACCTTTTAATTGTGCTTCCAAAGACAATTCTGGAAAGCATGGGCTGTGCTGAGTGGTTACCAGGAAGCCACTTTGAAAAGAAGAGACTCAGATTTTTGTCTTATACAGAAAGGCCAAAGGTTAATGGCTCCTGCTCTGTTGGCCTGCTAGGGACAGTCTCTCTTGAAGCTTTGTACCTTGAGCTATGGTGATCCCATATTAGAATATGCAAATAGTACGGCCTTTAACTGCCTCGGAAAAGGGAAAGTTCAAATTTACTTAATTCAATTTTTCCTCTGAATTTTATAAAACATTATTGAAGTAGTATCAGAATATCATTCAGAATGTCAGTTTTAGAATATTTCAAATATTTACCTAAAGTTTTTTTTAAAGGGCCGCTTTCACTGTCTGAATGTAGCACTAAAGGCAGTTATAAAATTGACTTTCCTTGCACTTCATAAGCTCAGACTTGCATGTTTAAAAAGTAGTGATGGGAATTTCTCAGTTTGCAAACAGCCTCTGGGCATGGCCAGATAGATAGATACATAGATAGACAGGAAGAAATAATTCTAATATTTAATAAATATACCACGATAAGCTTAAAAAAAAAAGTTGATCCTCATGTTATTATCACATAATCTCCAATACTTCCGACTCCTAAAATTTGAGCTTGTTATTTTGAAGCTAGATGTGATTTGTCCTCCATGGTCTCTGTATGGTCAGGCCACCCAGCAAGGCTGTCCTCTTGCTGTCTGTCCATCACCTACTCCACCAATACCTGCTTCACCCGACCCTACTCACAGGACAGACCTTCCAAAATAGCTGCCTCCACCCCAGCTAGTGATTGTTCTAACCTTTAGATCAAAACATCTCCACCTGTTATCAGTGTGGTGGTGAAGGGCATGGCCTCTGCTGGTTTCCCTGGTAACTGATGAGCCCACCTGATGTCAATTCCCCCTGGACCCTCACCTTCCTCCAGGGAGCAGAGACTGCCTCCCTGGCCTGCCCGTCATCTGCCGCACACTTTGGGGTGTCGCTCTAGGACCTGGTTCAGACGTGTAAGTCCCCCACTCATTGAACCACTGATGGCTCGGTCACCCTCTCTGGAGCCCTTTCTTTGGTCTTGAAGCTGGGCAAGCCCAGGGCTCATAGGCTTGTGGGGTGAAGCCCAACAACTAGCAGAACAGCCAGGAGACTGAGGAGACTCCAGTAAGCCCCGACACATTGGGAAACAAGGATGGGGATGGGAAGTTGCAGGGGACCGTGCACTCACATGTGGGGCCTGAAAGTTGCAGGGGTGATCCTGGGGTGGCCGTTCACTTGCATGTGGGGCACAGAAGTTCTGGGGTGATCCCAAAAGTTGTGGGGAAATCCCGCATGGCCGTCCACTAGTATGCAGGAACCTGGGATAGATGCGCCAAGAGAGTTCAGAGAGCTCGTAGAAAACCCTAAGGCTGCTGTTGTTGGCCTCAGCTCTGGGCTGGCCGCTGGTTTTCACATAAAGATCACATAAAGAAAGACCACAGGAGCTAACTGCCGAGGCAAGGGTTAACTTAAATGCTGATTCTTGTTCCTCTGAAAGTGAAGCACGTGAAAGTGAGTGAATATGTATTATATTCTATTACTGTTATTTGTTTAAACTGAATTGGCTATCTAGAAATGGGAAAGAAATCCCTGAAAATGTCCAAAATGGGACTCTTGACATTGTGAAACTGGTTTTTATTACCGACAGAGGAATTTAGCTTTCTAGAAGGAATGGGTGTTTCTCTTCTTGTGCCTTTGAGATGTAAATGGTCTATCTAGCTGGGCTCTTGGGAACTTTCATCAAATCCCTATGAGTGAAGGAGGAAGAAGGAGGCCTTTTTAACTCTCGCAGGAAAATTGTGAGATTTCTGTGTCTGTACAGATACCTGTATATCTATGTGTACCTTACAAACCTGAGGTGTCTCTGCCTTCAAATGGCTTCACCAAGATCAGTTTGTGGATGAGCTCTGTTTCCCTGGGTTAAAAAAAGATTGTGTGATGCCAAAAACTGCCTCAGTGCACCAGCGCTGAATCGAATCTCAGAATTCTGAGTGAAGTAAAAAAGAATAGAGTTACAGCTTTGACAGGCAAAGGGGAACAGAACAGGTTCACGCCATCAAAGTTGTGTGTCCCAGGGACTTGGGTGGTGGTCCAGTGGTTAAGGCTTCACCTTCCAATGCAGGGGGTGAGGGTTCAATCCCTGGTCAGGGAGCTAAGATTCCACATGCCTCATGGTCAAAAAACCAGAGCATAAAAAAAAATAGAAACAATATTATAACAAATTCAATAAAGAATTTTTTAAGAAAAAAAAGTGTGTGTCCCAACCCAGGGGATTTGGTGAGGAGGTTTTTGATGAGCATGGTTCAAGGGTGGGGTTGCTGATAACGATCAAGTTATGTGCAGGACCTGCAGTCCTTTAATCTGGCTTTAGATGGTCTACTGATGAATTTCTGTGGTTCTTGAGGTTTTCAAACTGTGACCTGTCTGGACTAAAGAATGCTTAAATAAGTAATAGTAATAGTTGTTGTTCAGTTGGTCAGTCGTGTCCAACTCTTTGGGACCCCACGGACTGCAGCATGCCAGGCTTCCCTGTCCTTCTCCATCTCCCGAAGTTTGCTCAAACTCATGTCCATCGAGTCTTTGATGCCATCCAACTATCTCATCCTCTGTGGTCCCCTTCTCCTCCTGCCTTCAATCTTTCCCAGCATCAGGGTCTTTTCCAATGAGTGGGCTCTTCTTACCAGGTGGCCAAAGTATTGGAGCTTCAGCTTCATTAAGTAGTCAACATCTTCCACTTGTTGGGGTTTTAATTCTGCAGAAAAGTTCAAAGATTTTGCTACAGTTATCCCTTGAGGCAAAACAGGACTCTGTCCCAAGCCTACACTATTGTTTTTTGACTGCTGCTTCCTTGTCTCTGCATCCCTTCCCTGATTAGCAACTGTTTGAACCTGCCCTGTGGAACTCAGGGAAGGTCATGGAGGCTGAGGCCTATTCCCTACCAAAAAAGAAATGGGGGACACAGAAAGGTTTCCACGCTCAGGAGCCCTGCAGGGCCCTGCTAAGCTTCAAGTGCTAATATAAATTCTGAGAATTCATTCCTGAAGCTGGGCAAGTATAGGGCTTGTAGGCCTGTGGAGTGCAGCCCAATGTCATATGGAAAGGAGGGTGGCTCCCATATTAGACTTTTCATTACTCAGCAATGTAACAAAATCTTGCCCTAGGAAGTTGTTTCTCTTGGTCCTTCCAGACGGTTCTGCCCCCATCATTCCTACAGCTGACTTGCCCACCCATCTCCAGGCGCTTTCTCTCTGCACAATATCTATCCATGATGCCCTGTCAGGGGTGGTTTTGTACGGATGAGGCCCAGGAAAGAGACACACCTGGCCCAGGTGCAATTCAAAAGTGGCAGGACCAGGTTTTAACCTCTAGTCCATCTGACCCAGAACCCACACCCTTCCCTTGACTCCACTTTGCTCCAAAATGAAGTTCACTGGGCTCTCTCCTCTGAAAAAAAAGAAAAAAAAAAATTGTTTTATAAAGAGAACCATTTCTTGTTACATTTTTTTTTTTTTCCCCTTTCATCCATACCTGTTGCTCAAGTGCCTCCTCCCAGCCCCATGCTTCCTCCCTCAGAACGCAAAGTCACAGACAGGTTGAGGGAGAAATGTGCTGGTGTTTCAGTCACTTCAATAACCAGATCAGGTGTCTTTGTGGTCAGCACTAAGCTAGCCAGATGGAACAAAGCTGTACATGCCTGGGGCAATTGTGTTCATAGGTCATAGCCACGGTGAGCTTCAATTCTGCAAGACGCATCTAAATATTTACTTTATGCTTGCCCCAAACTTTCCCCTGCTTCCCGTGGTCGTTTATGCCTTAACGTTGCTCTCCTGCCAGCAGCCAGCAACTTGCAGCTCCTGAAGAGCCCCGTAGGGAGATGGCAACTCTCCTGCCTCAGTCCCTTCTTCATTTTCCTGACTGGTCTTTGTCTCTTCATTCTTGTAGCTGGGCTCCTCCCGCTGTCTCCCCACCTTTGTCCCCTGGCCCCCAGATAGCTGTCGCTGAGACCACTGTTGACCCTGGCCTCTCCAGGACCTGTGTTCCTCCGCCCGGCATCCTTTATTTAACTGTGGCTGCCTTAGGCAAAGCTGATTAAACTCGCCTCCTCCACTGCCACGCTCCTTCCCTGGGGCTTTGTGCTACCTCTGGCTTTCTTCTTACCTCTCCTGTGATCTTTTACCTTCTGTTCTCCCAGCTCCCTTCAATTCTCCCTCTGCACTTTGTTTCTGTCTGACCCCCTCTATCCCTTCACTTTTAACTGTAGCAGACTCAAGGGAATGTCTTTAAAAAAAGAAAAGAAAAGAAACCTGAAACACTATCTTCCCTCTATTCCCTGCCATCTCTCTCCCAGCTCCTCCTTTCTCTTTTAAGGCAAGTTGCCACCATGTCAAACTAAAATCGAGTTTTATTGTTTTTGCCCGAGGCCCTTTCCTCTCTCATTCCTAATTCCTAAACTCCAAGCCTAAAGTACTCATACAGTTTCTCAGATTGAGACCCTCTTTCTCTTTTTTCCAGAGATCTCCAGAAATCAGTCTTCTGCTCCATCCTCAGCAGAAATGTCTTCATTCAGGGTCTGTGTAGTATACCTCGGCTAGCAGAATTCTTGGCTTTTCATCATGTAGCCCAAGACAGAAACCAAGACCGCCACCTTCGAGGCCCTCTTGGATGGCTGGTACAGATGTAAACACAAGATGTGTAAACACATCTTGTTCGCAGCAGGCATGTAATAAATACTGATGGAGGTAGGAGTGTGATTTCTGGAGTCAGACAGATGGAGGTTCCAATCCTGCTGGATTCCGTAAAATCTCCCCATTCCTTCCTCTGTGAAGGATAAATTATAATGACTGCTTACTTTATGTGCTTGTTGTAAGGATTGAGTGACATAATGTGTACAAAAGTTGAGCTGTAAGTCCGGTACAAAATACTATTCAAAAACATTAGTTGTTATTAATAGACAAGGAACAAATTCCAAGAGACAGAATTGTAGCTTCTTACAGCTTAACTTCTAACTCTAATTTTTAAAAAAATTAAAAATCTCAGTTTATTGCTAGGTTTAATTGACTAAAAGTGGTTCCCACTGTGTCTTAGGCCTGTTTCTAGTTCTTATATGTAATACACATTTGGAGTATGAGCAGTTCAGCATGAATCAGGCAGCCCCCACCCCAGCTTTATCTAAAAATCCAACAACTCACCTTGTCGCTTTCCACTGGTATCCCCTGTCAGAGAACTTTGAGGTGCCTAGGCTTCCCTGGTAGCTCAGCCAGTCAAGAATCTGCCTGTAGTGCAGGAGACCTGGGTTTGATCCCTGGGTTGAGAAGATCTCCTAGAGAAGGGGATGGCAATCCACTCCAGTATTCTTGCCTGGAAAATTCCATGGACAGAAAGCTTGATGGGTTACAGTTCATGGGGTCACAGAGAGTCTGACATGACTGAGAGACTAATGCTTCAGGGGTCACTTGCAGGGACAAGTTTATGCCTTAGGAAAGAGTTATTCTAACGTGCTTGACCACCCAGCCCCAACCCAGCCCTGTGCATTATATGCCGCTTAAGACAGTCACAGGACAGGCATGGACACAATTCTTCCACAGGAGAGGTTGTACTCTTTCAACTCTTTTAATTAAATTGGCCAGTAAATTCAATAAGCATTTTAAAGAAGGATCAATGCAATCAAAGAAACAAGGAATTCAGTATAGCCACAGGTTTTGGGGGGTGTGTGTGGGGTGTGTGTGTGTGTGTGTGTGTGTGTGTGTCTGTGTGGTGTGTGTGTGGGGGGTGTATGTGTGTGGGGTGTGTGTGTGTGTGTGATGTGTGTGTGTGGTGTGTGTGTGTCTGTGTGTGTGTGGTGTGTGTGTGTCTGTGTGTGTGTGTGTGTGGTGTGTGTGTCTCTGTGTGTGTGTGTGTGTGTGTTGTGTGTGTCTGTGTGTGTGTGTGTGGTGTGTGTGTGTCTGTGTGTGTCTGTGTGTGTGTGTGGTGTGTGTGTGTCTGTGTGTGTGTGTCTGTGTGTGTGTGTTGTGTGTGTGTTTGTGTGTGGGTGTGTGTGTGTGTCTGTGTGTGTGTCTGTGTGTGTGGTGTGTGTGTGTGTCTGTGTGTGTGTGTCTGTGTGTGTCTGGGGTGTGTGTGTGTCTGTGTGTGTGTGTGACTTGTGGATGAGCCACTACTTCAGCTGAGACAAAATGGAAGCATCTGGATTCCATCAACTTCCTTTAAAGCACTTGCAAGTAAGTTGCCTTGACCAAGGGGCTCAGAAGTCGGCCTTTCACTACCTTCTCAACAAATGATAATTTTTTTCATCAGCCCTGTACAGTCAATGTCTGAAGCCAAAGTATTTGCCATTATTCCCAGAAGAAGAAAAGGGAGCCCAGTGCTGTTGCCTGAGCCAAGAACCGGACGCCAAGACTTGGAGCTTTTGGTTCTGTTGCATGATCAAGGCTCTATGAAGACGCACAGCTTCCTCTCCCTCACCTCCTTCGTCTGTGAAATAGGAGTGAGTGATGTCTAGAATGGACAGAGACTCAAGGAGAAATAGGTGTCAGTGAGGCCCTATGTGAAATGTTTGGTGAGATTCTTGGATAAAGAATTGCCAGGGATTACATATGTGCCTGCCCACTTCCAGATTTACCAAATCTGTTATGTTAACACATAGTCAAATTTAAGGAGAGCAAGCCCAAATTGTATTAGAAGGAAGGACTTTAAGTACAGCCAGTTTGGGAAAGCTCCTCTGACCATCTGGGCTCATCCTACTTGCTCTTCCAGTTCAGGCATTAGTCTCTGTGTGTGATGGGTCCCCCAGGCCTGCAGCCTCAGGGTCACCCACTCCTCGCTGCCCACCGCCTCCTGCAGCTTTGTGCTGTGTCCTCCGATCTTATTTCACAATAGGCGATCACAAGGCTGCCTTTTTGCTGCTAAGTCTCAAATACCCCTGATGTTAATCCTTGGAGGCTACAAAAGAGTATCATTTTTTTTCAGTGTCATCCTCTATTCTTATCAGTGGGTCATCTAATCTCAAGAATATACACACCATACGCTTCACCTCCAACTCCACGAAGCCATTTTTCCTTTGAGTGAGGAAGATGCCTCCAAAAATGTAATTTTTTTTTCCCCTTAACTGACATTTTTGTGAAGAAGTTATGTAGCATTTGCCCTTCTCTCAGATTGTCTCATGCAGTGAGCCATGTTATATAGACAGCCTTTCCCAAATATCCTCCCACACTTCATGCATCCCCTCTGAATAAAGCAAAGATGTGTGTGCTAGACTTTGGGGAATGGACATGGTTCAAGTCCCCAACTCACTCAGAAGGCACCTGGTCTTCCAGCTCCCCAAACCTCATCCTTACTCTCCTTACTGTTTTTCTTTGTCCTGTTTCTTAAAAGAGCCAATTCAGTGCATGTGTGAAGCTGGTCTCCAGGGAGAAGCATTCTCTCTCTAGTGAACCCAACTAGGGGGGGAAGCCAGACAGGGTCATGTCCCCCCATCCCCTTGGTGGAACCAAGCCAGCAGTCAGCTTGGAATGTCTGCGGAAGAGGACTCTGGCAGCCAATCTAATTGCACAACCCTGCAACTCCCCTGGGCCATGAGTCAACCGCCTGCTGTCAACCCACAGCGCTTTGATGCAGCCCTTCTCAGACCCCTGGGCCTGCTGCTCTCATGCCTGTCTAGCCCATTTCCCTGTGAGTCCAGGCAGGCAGCATTAAATGCTTTTCACTGTGTCCCTCTGTGCCTAGCACCGTGCCTGATGCTTTGGAAGCCTTCACTAATTGTCAGATGAACGAACACAGATAAAATATCAGTTGACAATTAACCCACTTCAAAGGATACAAAACTCTATTTCTGGAAACTGTATTGAAGTAATTGGTTCACAGCTTAAATGCTTAAATTACTAAAAGTGCTTACTGGATAAATGAGTGACTTTCTTGGCACACTTTATAACAAGTGACACATCTTTGACTAGTCACCAGAAATGTGAGTTTACCCCTCCAATGTATATTGAGATCCATCGGTGCACCCACGATTATTTAGCACATGAGAAAGGGGAAGACAGAAAGGGAGACCTCATAGAAAGGGAGACCTCAGCCTTGTCCTCAAGAACATCTTAATCCTAATGAAGAGGGGCAGATTCAGAAAACTCTTTGCAGAATCCTTCTGATATTGCAAGCTGGTCTCAGATCCCCAGACAAACTTGCTGGGATTTAGACATTGCTCAGCCAACCAGATTGGTTCTGGTCACAATGTCTCAAGAGCTCATCATGTCATGATGTTTATGGTCACATCACTAAAATATTCAGACAGGCGTTCAACAATTATGAAGCCAAACCAGTGTCTGTGGGGAGATGAGTGGTTTCCATGTAATCCCAAGTCTGAAAGCAGAAAAAGCAAATGGAAAACTTCATCAGACATACCAACTGAAAGAGGAGGAGATGTGCCAGCCTCTTCCATTAGAACTGTGGTCTCTTCCTTCTGTCTGTCTAGATCCCCTAACCATCTCTTAAAAGGATAGTATGGCTAAGTTTTTTGATGACACCTATTTCCAACTCCCTTTTCTTTCACATTCCTCCCGTTTAGAGGCTGGAGAAACTATCATTGTTCTCAGCCTGCATTATGAAGAAGGGTGGTCATTTGATCTTTGTGGCCAAGCAATAAAAGTCTTCTAGAGGCTTCTGAGAGTGCTTCTGCTTTCCTGACACTATCTCCATTCAACCCCCAACTTTCTGTGTTTTTAAATTATTATTTATTTGGCTGCACCAGGTCTTGGTTGCGGCACATAGGATCTTTAGTTGCCTCTTGTGGGCTCTAGTTCCCCGAGTAGGGATCAAACTTGGGCCCCTTGCTTTGAGAGCATGGAGTTTTAGCCACTGGACCACCAGGAAAGTCCCCTACTTTCTGTCTTGAATACAGATATGATGCTTCATGTTGGACAGTCTTTTTGTAAACATGAGAGAGAGATGAAGAGAAACATCAGTCTCAACACCCTTGAACCACAAAGCAACCTTCAGACTTTCTTATGTGAAAAAAAAAAATTGACTTTTGTTAAAGGCACGGTTAGATTTCCGTGTTACTTGCAACTAAATATGTTCCTAACTGTATTAAGATTTCAAATGTGTTTTTAACTTTTCATGAGGAATAATCAACAAAACCTTAACAGTGAACAACAACTGGGAAAGAGGAAAATGGTAATAGAGAGTCTGCTGGTCTCTCTGGGAGGCGTTTATGAAAGGAGAGTCCATCGTGGCTGCTAGTGGATATGCAAGGGGGGCCTTTTCTTGTTTTCCAATTAATACACCATGGAAACTTTTTTCAGTTTTAATATTTTTTTTAATTGAAGTAAAGTTGATTTACAATGTTGTGTTGATTTCTGCTGTATAGCAAAGTGATTCAGTTTTTTGTTGTTGTTTAGTCACTAAGTTGTGTTGGACTCTTTGTGACCCCATAGGCTGCAACATTCACACCAGGTTCCTCTGTCCTTCACTATCTTCCAGAATTTGCTCAAATTCATGTCCATTGAGTCAGTGATGCTATCCAATCATCTCTTCCTCTGCTGCCCCCTTCTCCTTTTGCCTTCAGTCTTTCCAAGCATCAGGTTCTTTTTCAATGAGTGAGCTCTTTGAATCAGGTGGTCAAAGGATTGGAGCTTTAGCTTCAGCATCAGTCCTTCCAATGAATATTCAAGTTTGATTTCTTTTAGGATTGACTAGTTTGATCTTCTTGCTGTCCAGGGAAGTCTCAGGAGTCTTCCAGCACTGCAATTTGAAAGCATCAATTCTTCAGCCCTCAGCCACCTTTGTGATCCAACTCTCACATCTATACCTGACTACTGGAAAAACCATAGCTTTGATAATATAGACCTTTGTTGGCAAAGTGATGTATCTGCTTTTTAATATGCTGTCTAGGTTTGTCATAGCTTTCCTTCCAAGGAGCAAGATATACATTCTTTTATAATATTTTTTCCACTATGGTTTATCATAGCATATTGAATATAATTCTCTATGCTTTAGAGTAGGAATTTATTGTTTATCCATTCTATATATAAAAGCTTACACTTGCTAACCCTGAACTCCCAATCCACATGCCTTGCTCAATCTTCTTCCCTTTGGCAACCACCAGTCTGTTCTCTATGTCCGTAATTCTGTTTCTGTTTCATAGATAGATTCATTTGTGTCATATTTTAGGTTCCACATGTAAGTGTTATTGTATATTTGTCTGTCTGATTTATTTCACTTAGTATAATAATCTCTAGGTCCATCCTTGTTGCTGCAAATGGCACTATTTTATTCCTTGTTATGGCTGAGTAGTATTCCATTGTGTGTGTGTGTGTGTATGTATGTATATATACCTCATCTTCTTTATCTGTTCATCTGTCGATGAACATTTAGATTGTTCCCATGTCTTGGCTGTTGTGAGTAGTGCTACTCTGAACATATGGGTGCAGGTATCTTTTTTAATTATACTTTTACCTGGATATATGCCCAGGAGCAGATTGCTGGGTCACATGGTAATTCTACTTTAGTTTTCTGAGGAATCTCCATACTGTTTTCCATAGTGGTTGCACCAACTTGCAGTCACACAAACAGTGTAGAAGGGTTTCCTTTTCTCCACAACCTCTCCAGCATTTATTATCTGTAGACTTTTTAATTATGGTCATTCTGACCATCATTGTGTAAGACGAGGTGGTACCTCATTGTACTTTTGATTTGCATTTTTCTAATAATTAGCGATGGTGAGCATCTTTTAATTTGCCTAATGGCCATCCATATTCCTTCTTTGGAGAAATGTCTATTTAGGCTTTCTCCCCATTTTTCAATTGGGTTGTTTGTTGTTGTTGTTGTTGAGTTGTATGAGCTTTTTATATATTTTGGAATTTAAACCCTTATCAGTCACATCATTTGAAATATTTTCTCGCACTCCATCAGCTATCTTTTCATTTTGTTATGGTTTCCTCTGTGCAAAAACTTTAAGTTTGATTAGGTCCCATTTGTTTGTTTTTCAATTACCTTGCATACTGACCTAAGAAAACATTGGTACAAGTTATGTCAAAGACTATTTTGTCTATGATCTCTTCTAGGAGTTTTATGTTTAAATCTTTAAGCCATTTTGAATATGTGTGTGTGTGTGTGTGTGTGTGTGTGTGTGTGTGGTGTGAGGGTGTGTGTGTGGTGTGAGGTTGTGTTCTAACTTCATTGATTTATATACATGCAGCTGTCCAACTTTCCCAGCACCACTTGCTAAAGAGACTATCTTTTTCCCATTGTATATTCTTGATTCCTTTGTCAAAGTTAATTAACAGCAGGTGAGTGGGTTTATTTCTGGACTAAGTATTATGTTCCATTGATCCATATGTTGAGTTTTTGTGCCTATCCCAAACTGTTTTGATTCCTGTAGCTTTTTTGTATTGTCTGATGTCTGGGAGGGTTATGGCTCCTGTTTTGTTCTTTTTCTTCAGGATTACTCTGGAAATTCTGACTCTTTTTTGGTTTCATATGAATTTTAGGGTTCTTTGTTCTATTTCTGTGAAAAATCCCATGGGTAATCTGATAGAGATCACATTAAATCTGGGTGGCTTTGGGTAGTGTGGTCATTTTAGCAATATTAATTCTTCCAATCCAAGAGCATGGGATATCCATTCATTTCCTTCAATCTTCTTCAATTTCATGGAAACTTTTAAATAATGTTTTTAACAATAAAACTTCAATTAGCTAGCCCATTGTCTTCAAGTATCTAATTATAACTCTCAAATAATTGGCCAAGCTCACATCATTGATTAATAATATTTGGATCAATGCTTTCAGGTATTAGAAAGCACTTTTACTTATGTCGTCTGGTATGATCACCATATCCTTCATCAGCTCCATGGATACAGATGTATATAGGCGTGCCTGCCTGGTATTAGAAGGGCAATTTTGAATCCTAAAGGAACTAGACCTACTAACTAATTATTCACTGCATGTGAAATATATGCTGGTTTTATGTTTTTAAAAGCTTGTGGTAGTCATTATAGTATGCTGGTCCATAGTACCATTACTTACGATAGCCAAAAAGTAGAAACAAACCCATGTGTCCATCAACTAATGAATGGATTTTTAAAACTTAGTGTTTCATATCACAAGATATTATTTGGCCATTAAAAGTATTTAAGTACTGATACATACTCCTACATGGATGAACCTTGAAAATATCTTGCTTGGTGAAAGAAATTGGACACAAAAGACATATTGTATGACTCTATTCTATTTTTAATTCCATTTATATGAAATGTCCAAAATAGACAAATCCATAGAGACAGAAAGTAGATTAATGGTTACCAGGGACTGGACAAAAAAGAATGGGAAGTAATGCTCATGCTTACCAGCTTTCTTTTTGGTGGTAAAAGTGTTCTAAAATTAAATGGAGATGATAGTTGTACTAGCCTGGGAATATACTGAAAACCACTGAATTGTGTACTTTAAAAGGATGATTTCATGGTATATAAATTATCTCAATAAAATTGTCATTATCTATATCTAGATAGATATGAAAGCTCAGACTCTGGAGCCCAACTTCTTGGGTTTGGATTCCAACTCTGTCGCATACCAGCTGTGTGATTCTGGCCAAGTTACTAGCTTCTCTGTGCTTCAGTTTTCTTATCTGTAAACCAGGGATAATAAGATTCATGTCTTATAGGACTGTTGTGGGGATTAAAAAAATATATAAATTGCTTAGAATCATGCCTTACATATAGAAAGTACTATGTATTATTATATTAAATATTACTCATTATTATTGTTATTATTAAAACCCAAGTGTCTTATTTGGTACAAGGACCATTATTTATATCAAGTTGTAGATAAATTTATTTGAAAAATAGATAAATTTTAATGTATATATTTGGTTTCCCTGTCTTCATCCATTTACTACCTAAATGGGTATCTGTTATAGACTTAGTTGTTTGTAGATACAAAGGTAGTAATCACCAGCTAGTGATTTTACACACACACACACACACACACACACACACACACACACACACACACTGTGACTTTGAACTCCACATATGTTCAAGTATAAAACTTCAAAGACCCCTCTTTTTTTTTCTGGAAGTCCCAACAAGGAGCTTGCACAAGCCCACAGTCTATCAGTCAACTTCCATGGGTAGCAGGTGCCCACTTTTTCTCTCTCTGTCCGTCTGGCTAGCATAGAACTGCCTGAAGGATCCCCATCTACACTGGGACAGTGAGCATCTGCAGTGCCATTTCTCACCTAGACTGCTATCTCCCGTGTGCCCCAGAGTAGGTGGGGGACCTATACAGAAGAGAGAATAGAGACCCTCCCTGCCATACCCGCCCCCCCCCCCCCCCCCCACCGCCCCATGCTGCAGAGCTTCAGTCCACACCCAGAATCTCACAGAATAGTTTCAGGAGAAGCCTCGCCTGCTTTTACTCTTCTTCCTCTGATGGTGAATTCAAGCCTTATCCACCAGACCATACTGAAAATGGTTATTCCTACCATCTTAGCCAACACATTCTTTTCTCTCTTGCCTCTTTCACCTGCTAGTTAAAAAAAAAAAAATTCCCCATGCAATTAAAGGAAGGATCAGAAATAGATACAAGTAGCACATAAAGAGTAGGCTTGTCTATACTAGCAACACCTAGGAATGGGGATCCAGTTTGGTCAGCAAAGTGTTCCACCCACTTCTGGTAGAGAACTGCTGTCTGAACCCCTCTTGAGGCTGAGAGCCTGTAAGGCAGTCTTTTAAAAGGTCAGGCCATGCTAATTCATTCAGTGAATTGTTACTGATCACTTACTAAGTGCCTGGCATGGGGCTAGTGCCAGGGGTACCATGATGCATAAACATAGAATCTAACCTAAATCATAGTTTTCAGTAAGGTGAAAACATGGGTGAATTTGCACATGCTTCCTTTCCCAGTGAAGAGCACATCAGTGATGTGCTCTCCCTTTTGGATGAATAAGACACATTCCCAGCCTGGACTCTCCAACTCCCTCCATAGAGAACAGAAAGATAAACATTCTTTTATTTGCAGTTGACATGGTTTTATTTTCATGAACTAGGAGTGGCCTTAATAGACAACAGGCCCTACTCTCCAATTACTGCCAAAAAGAAGAGCTACAGAACATCTTTTCCGAAACCATCTCTCTGAACATTTAACTCACTCAAAGTTCACAGTCCTATACAGTTACCTTTTGGTCTATAGTGTAAATACATATATTTGATACCTTCTAATCTAAATTTTCAGGATAGCACATTAGGTACCTAGTGTAGTCCCCAGGTGCTCATTTTATAGAATTCCTCCAGGATAAAGAGAAGTCCTCCTAGGAAAGGCTGCATAGCTCATCTCAAAAACAAACCAAAATGTTTGGGAAGAATCTCAGCAAGAGTGATTGGAACAAAAATGGAGAATCCTAACTAACCCTCCATTAACCAGACTATCCTCTGCCTGTAAGCATTCTAAGTTTTATTATACTCTCAAGAGTTTATAGTAAATCCTTAGGGGGCCCACTTCAACATCTAATGGTATATACTTCCACCTCCTGGTATATATCTCAAAGAATTAAATGGGGGGCTCCAATAGATATTTGTATGTAAACACATGAAAAGATGCTTAACATCATTAATTATTAGGAAAATGCAGATCAAAACTACAATGAGGTAACACTCTACACCCACTGGGATGACTACTATAAAAAAATGGAAAATGACAACTGTTATTGAGGATATGGAGAAATCGGAACCTTTTTGTACAGTGGGTTGAAATACAAAATAGTGCAACTGCTATTGTGGTTCCTAAAAAAAATTAGAACTTAAACTATGCATGATCCAGCAATTCTCCTTCTAGGTATATACCCCAAATGTTTGAAATTAAGGTCTGAAAGAGGTACTTATGTATCCATGTTCATAGCAGTACTAGTCATAGTAGAAAAATGGTAGAAGCAATTAAAATGTGCATGGATGGATGAGTGAATAAAAACAATATGGAATATATATATTATGGAATATTATTCAATTTTAAAAAGGAATAGAATTTCGATACATTCTACAACAAGTGTGAATCTTGAAGACATTTGTGTTAAATGAAATAAGCCAGACACACAATGACAAATACTGTATGATTCCATTTATATGAGACACCTGGGGGAGTCAAAATCAGACTGACTGAAGGTAGAGCAGTGGTTCCCAGAGGCTGGAAAGGGAAGTATAGTGGAGTTTTTGTGTGACGGGTACAGAGTTTCAAATGGGGACGATGAAAAATTCAGGAACTGGATGGTGGTGTTGATGTACCATGTGGATGTACTAATGTCATTGAATTGTGCACCTAAAATGATTAAAGTGGTATATTTCATGTTATTTATATTGTACAAAAAATTAAAAATTAAGGGAATTCCCTGGCTGTCCAGTAGTTAGGACTCCACGCTTTCACTGAACCTGGGTTTAGTCCCTGGTCAGGGAGCTAAGATCCCCAAAGTCACAGAGCAGCCAAAATAATCAATAAATTAATAAGATTTTTAAAAATTAAAGAGAGAATGGGTGTACTTAGAATGCCACTTGCATGTATGTGCATGAATAGAACAGGCCACTTGTCTCTTCAAAATCTGAAGACCTTTGCCTTCTCAGGTCTGTTTATCCTACAGCAGGATCCTTGGCCACGGTCTCCACGTCCACCATCCAGTAAGGAGTGTCTGATTAAGTGACACTGCTGTATCCACATGTGATTCACAAAAACCCTTTCCGTCTTCACCATCAGTACTGTTTGTGGCTGCACACTGAATAGGAATAATCAAAAGGTTCCAGCTGGCCTTCCTTAAAAGGTAAAGAAAATCCAGCATTTTTAAGGTCTCTCTAATCTTTTGTTGTTTCAAGTGAATGCTTCCTCTGAAGGACTATTTCAGCATTTCTGGGATCTATTAAGAAGAGCGTAATGAATGTTATAGAACCAGTCAACTTAAAAAAGAGAGATAGAGAAGGAAATACTGCCGACTTCCAGACACCTCCCCTACTCCTCTTATACCAAAGGAGCCATATCTTCATGCCATAATAAATGCAAATTTGGAAAGGCTCGCAAACCCGCCTGCCTCTTCAGCTGACAGCCTCAATTATGGGGCCTAATCCTGCATTCCTGACACTCCCCTTACCCCTGCATAACTTCCAGAGGAGTCAAAGGACCCTCAGCCCTGGCCCTGGCAGGGAGACATTAGTTATGCAGGAGCAGTGCCTGGGGCGTGCTGGCAAATTTAAGGGTCTGTTCATATAATGACACACACTTGGAAGCCTTAAATCCTCATGCTTTGGACTCTTCACCTTCTACTGAAATAAAAAGCCGCAGCAACTCCATTAAAAAATATAAAATTGCTCCACAGGAAATGAACACTAGTTTGCTTCCAATTTACATTGGTTTTAGGTTTCTTCTTCCTTGCCCCTCCCCACTTTTACTTTTAATGTCAGTGTCCAGTTTTATGGAAAATATTTTCTTTAAGGAAAAGAATAAACACAGGCCTCGTGCTGGGTCTTTGTTTTTTATTTACTGAAGTGGGCAAAACAACTTTGACTTGCTGGCTCTCACCCTCCCGTAAATCAGTTGGAATTCCTCGCAAGTATCCACACAGGCTACCCCCTTATGTCACCCTGTGAGGACACCTAATGACCTCTGGCTTATTGAGAAGTGGCCTTGTTTTATATAAACTAATCATCCATCCAGCTATATTAATAACGCGGCTATAACTCATTTTCATCCCAGGCACACGCTGTACATTATCAGTCTCCTAATTAATCCCAGGCAATTCAGGGGGCAGGGATTATTTCTTCCAATTTTCCTCACCACTCCTCACTCCCGAGACCCAGCCAACAGAGGGTCAGGCTCTGCGTCCCGCAGCCACGGCCCTGAGTCCCGGCCCAGAGCCCAGCCCGCCCCAGACTTGCTCCCTCTGCCCTGGGGAAGCCTGGGAACTCGCACACCCCTCACCCCTGCTGATCTCAGAGGCGGCAGGGCTGCCTCCAGGGAAAAAAAACCTGGGGTCAGCAAACATCTGGCAAGCCTGCCGAACGGACAAAGTCCACAGCTGCTCCCCTGAGTCAGAAAATAAACTCAGAGCCTTGGGGCAGAAAGCAGAGCTGGGCCCCATGCTCTGGGCAGCTGAGATATTCACCATCCGCCCTGAAGTCCACCTTGCGGGCACCTTTGTCCTTTCTGGGCACAGGTCGGGGCAGCTCCAGGTACCCCACCCGCTACCTCAGTCCAGGCTGCTAGCTGTTCAGAGTCCAGGGCTTGAATGTTCAAACCTCTCCAGCACATCTCCCCACCTCACACAGGGAAAATCAGAATCCTTTGATGACATGGTGTCCAGAATATTGAATAGATTCTTAGGCTTACTGAGAAAGGAGTTTCTCTTCCTCTTCCTCCTTGGTTCTCAGAGCCTGTGTCTGACAAGGTGACGTGTTCAACCATGAGCATGAGCATCTCTAAACATCTTTGAAGAACAAGGTCCCTTGACTCCCAGGGTGTTTGAGCGCTGAAAAAGCTTCCCTTGTTTCATTTGAAAGACCGCAGGGTCTGGAGTTGTGGTTTAATCACTAAGTCATGTCTGACTCTTGCAACCCCACAGACTGTAGCCTGCCAGGCTCCTCTGTCCATGGGATTCTCCAGGCAAGAATACTGGAGTGGGTTGCCATTTCCTTCTCCAGGAGATCATCCTGACCCAGGAATGCAACCCAGGTCTCTTGCATTGCAGGCAGATTCTTTACCAACTGACCTACAAGGGTCTGGAGACCTGTGTGCAAGTCCCAAGTCTCCCATTAACCTGGTGCTTACTTGACCTCCACAAGTCTAGGTTTTCTCATCTTTAAAGTGGGGATAATAATGCCCTCTTCCTTTGCAGGCTGCTTGTGAAACAACAACCTTTTCAGGCTCCTTTGTAAGCTCTTCTTTGGATCAGCCAGCGATGTTGAAGTTCCTAAGCACAGGATCCCTGACTCCCCTCCCTTCTCACTCTCTCCCTGGCAATCCTGTCTGCCCCAGTAATGACCATGTCAGTGTTCCACCTGGTGGGATTTTGATCCTTTTTGAGAGTTCTGTGCCTTACCTGTGGCTCCTAGGACAAGGAGGAGGACTGCCCTCAGGCTGACTGCATGGCAAAGAGAGGGACATGCCTGGGGAGGTATCACATCATATGGTTCCTACATGGTGGGCGGGAAAGCTGTGAGGCTTAATGGGTTCTCCAGAATTCCCTTTAAGGAATCAGGCTGACACTGATGCCAAAAACTCAGCCTCTGTGCATCAGTGCTGAATCAAGTCTCAGAGACAGAGTTTGGGCTAAAGTAGGAAAGAATAGCTTTATTGTTTTGCCAGGCAAAGGGTACGCAGCAAGCTCATGCCCCTGAAAAGTGAAGTGTCCCAACCTGTGAGGGTTTGGGGAGGAGTTTTGTAGCAGTGGTTCAAGGATGGGGTTGCTGATAAGATTTGGTTGTGTGCAGGGCCTGGACTCCTTTAATCTGGTCTCGATAATCTCTTGATGAGCCTCTCTGATTTCATTAATCTGGCCTCAGGTGGTCTTCTCTGGAATGAAGAATACAAATCCTTTTGTCAGAGGTTTTCATTCTGTAAAGAGCTCAAAGATATTGTTCTCTGCATCACTTGAGATAGAATCAGGACCCTGTCTCAAAGCTACACAATTGTTTCTTGGCTATTCCTCCCTAGTCTCTGCATCCCCTTCCTTCCCTGATTAGCAACTGTTTGAATCTGTGCTTTGGAACTCAAGGAAGGTCCTGGAGGCTGAGGCCTCTTCCCTACAAACAAGAAACGGGGGACACGAACAGGCCTCCATGCCCAGAAGCTCCACAGGGTCCTGTCGATTTCAGGATCAGGCTCACACCTCCCCTCTGCAAGAGTTTGCCTCTATACGCTTTTGTGAAATGAAATGTGACTTCTGTCTCATTATACTCTTATGTTAAGACAAAATATTAGAAGTTTCTGGTTCCACTTAGTTTCCGCTCTCAGCATTCAGATCATTTTCCAGACTAAGAGCTTGACTGGTTTGGGGGAAATGAAACCGGACCTTTGGAAACATAAGAATGAAGTTTTTTCTCTTTAATTGTTGCATGACCCAATCACAATGATTAATTTGGCCATGGGCTGGAGTAAATTTCAGACAGGGCTGATGCTTTTGAGCAGGGAAGTGAATCCATGCCACTTCATTTTTTACCCTAGAACCTTGACAGCCCCAGGTAAGCAGCACGTCCCAAGGCAATTCTTCATCTGGGACTTTGAGGATGGCCACACACAGGGACCATGGCCTCAGAGTCCATGTGACAAGGGAGGCCTGCTTCTCTTGGAATCCATGGTATATTTCCGTAAATGTTGGGTGCTTTGAACTTTGTTGCCAGGCTTGTCTTGCCGAAGTCTGCCTTGATTTGACACTTCCCTATAGCTTACTCAGATTGAGGAACTGGGTTGAAAATCAAATTCTCAACCTTGGACAACGCTCTTGATGATATCACTCAGGACCAACACTTTGGTGACTGTACAGTTTATACAATGCTTTTTTATATATTAACTTCGGGGCCTGGTCTGGCTGCCCTCTTTCTGGTAAGTTCTATCCCAGGTCTTCCCTCCTCTTAATTCAGATCTCAGTGTCACCTTCCCTGACCAATGCTATGAGCAGACCCTTACACAGCTGTGTATTTTATTTCCAAAGCTCTCATCACTCTTCTGAAATGATCTTGTTTACTTTTCTGTTTCCTTGCTGAATACCTCTCTCCTCATACCAGAATGTCAGCCCCACAAGGGCAGGGACCTGTCTTATTAATCCTGCCTCTCTGGGGGCCAAAAACAGTGCCTGGCCCTTTAAAACACTCAGCTTTTTTTTTTTTTTTTTTGCTGTATTAGTGGATAAGTAAATGATTTTATTTGAGTATTATGGTCATGTAAGGTAGTTGTTATCTTCATTTTTGAAATGAGTTACCTACATCTTCATGAGATTAAGCAATTAGCCTGAAGTCCCCTGGAATAGGAAATGGCAACCTGCTCCAGTAGTCTTGCCTGGAAAATTCCATGGATAGAGGAGGCTGGCGGACTAGAGTCCAGGGGTTCACAAAGAGTCAGACATGCCTAAGGATGCATGCACACACACAGTTGGTCTGTGACAGAATAATACCTCAAACCCAGGTTTTCTACCTCTGTTCTGGAGTCTTCTTAGGGGAAGGAAAGTGAAGTTTTACCCAAAACTGGATCATGCTTGGTACTTTTAAAAACAAGCACCCCATCAGAGATCATTGTCAACAGTTTGGAGTGTAAAAACTTGATAAAACCCTGACTCTCTTCCCTTTATCAAAGATGAAAAAGCAATCTACAAAATGGGCTTATAAAGCAGAGCCCAAGACTGCTTCCTATACCAGCCCCTGGGTGGATCACTGCCCCTCTCCTCTGACATACTGCGGACCCTCTCCCATCCCTCCCTTCTCTGGTCTTGGACCTCACTGGCCTCTGGGTCCCTCATTCCAGGAGGCCCTGGCCTGGGTTTCTAGACTTTCTGCAATTTTTCTGATGTCCTAATTTCTTGATCACCTGTGCTGACACGATCCTGATTTCCTTCAATATGTCTTTTTTCCACTCCTGGGAAATTTATGTCTGTTCTGGCATATGTCCCCATCTTCCTTTGTGAAAAGAGAGGTAAGGAGGGGAAGGAAAAATGCCTTTTAATATTTTTTCACAATGTCTTCATGTTCTGTCAATAAATTACCTCTGTCAGCTTTTAGAGGCCCTACTGGCTCTTGTACTGACCTCTTGTTCCTCCTGTACTTGAAAAATGCCTTATTATTTATCTCAGCCTCTCTCGCAATCTTCTTTTCATTCTTCACCTTTGCTTTCCTTATCATGTTTTTGCACTTTCTTAACTTTGTACTATAATTTCTCCAGCTGAGTTGCTGTTTGGTTTTTTTTTTAAATACTTTCTCGCTTTCCTAGTTTTGATTACTTCCCCTACCACTACCACATCCTTTTTAGAGCTATTTGTTTGGCCTATTTTCTATGCAGCAGGTTGCTAAGGGAGCACGCATTTTCTTTGGGCAGTTTCTATTCATTTCTCTCTGATTACACTCTTCCGTCAGCGGCTTTTCTTTCCAATCTTTCAGTGTCCTTGGAGCTTCTTGGTAGGACCTGACAACTTCTGTTCCTTCAGGAATTACTGCATGTCCTTCTAAGAGGGTCCTAATTCCTGCGGGGCCTTACTTGGAATGAGCAGTTCCCCCAGACGGCAGGCTACAGGTCATGAGGAAGCTGGGTACTTTGACACATCGCTCAGGCTTCCCCCACATCAAACTGCCTTCGGGTACAAGACCTTACAGCGAGTGTAAGTACCCTGTGCATGCTGGCAGGAACTCAGCCCCGTGTGAAGAGCTTGCCTCAGTAGTTGGGAGAATCCCGTGGGCTCACCAACAAGACCAGTCAGGTGTGAACAATACCCTCGGGACTCCTTGGCCAGTGTCTACCTTCCGGATGCCTTTTTATCTGCTCGGCACTGTTGCTAATGCTGGGCACTGCTGCCACCTCTGTTGGGTGTTGTCACATGGACTGCTGTCACCACCTGGCCACCACCAGACTGCTGCTCTGCCATGGTGAAGACCACAGCTCTCAATACTTCAAAGCCACACTGTGTTTGGACAGACTTCTCCTCTCCTCGTTATGCCATGGGTATCGAGTTACCCTTGCTTTAGAGCCTTTGGGGAAGCAGAGTGTCTCATCATTACTTCCAGCACTCTTTTACTGGAATGAGGGCCCTGAGAGACTGAGTCAGATGCACCCTCAGGATGATGGCACCTTCCTTGAGAGGGCGTAGGAAACTGGCCCTGATGTAGATGGCGGAGCAAATCAGGGCCACTTACGAGGCAAAGCTACAGAATTGTAAGGACATGAGTAAACAGAGAGAGCAGGGGACCTCAGGAAGACCGAGGACTGGAGCAGATACACAGGGCATGGGGGGTCAGAGTCCTTGTGCGCCTCTGACACATTAACATCCCTGATTCGCTGGTCTGGGCCCTCACACGGTACAACAGCACTTTTTCCCTCTTACTTTCCTGTAACATTCTCTGTTGTACATCTAAAGTAACATTCCTCTTCACTTCAGCTAGTTTAACTGGGGATTTTTGCTTTGCAACCAGAATCTTAACTAATATAACCTCCCGGTTACCCAGCTGTGGCCTTCTGGTGCAATTTTTCTGGTGCGAATGCCTGCTTAGGCTTAATTATCCAACTTCATTGTCACCTCCTCTCTGAAGTCTTTCCTGACAGCGCCCTCTCTTGTGACACTTCAAAACTCTGCTCATAACCACTATACTGTAGTGTGATTCATCTATTTATAAACACTCCGCTTGCCAGACCATGACGTCCTCGAAGACAGAACCGTGTCTTAGTGCCTGAAGCCCAGAAGGTGTTCAGTCAATGTTTGCAAAGATGCCTCAGTGGCTCTAAGTGGATTCTGGGAGCCACCTGCCAGTTGGCACCACGCTGCCTGCTGCTCAACTTTCCAGGCACTCGAGGGGCCTGAATTTCTGCTGACTTTGCTAACTTAGCCCTTCACTCTCAGTTCCATCTTTGCCTAGTCCTCCCTGGGGTCCAGGATTGCTTGCCTGCTGGGACCTTCCTGCTCTGTGCAAACTTCACTACCTTTGGATCGGTGACAATTCCAAGGTGACCCCCTCTGGGGCAGAGCACACACTGTTTCCCAGGGTTCTAGAACTCTATGCTGAGTTTTGGCTCCTCTTAATGGCTTTGTGTGGTTGCCTGGGGCCCGTGCTACCTGTGTGTCTGCTCATGACAGCATCCCCCACCTGATCCAGCCATCTGTTTATTTTGGCTGCATCTCCTTCTTTATTCTCTCACTCCTGAAAGATGGTGAACAGTAGCTACTTCCTTTAATCAGCCAGAAGCCCTGGTTGCCTTGTCCATGGTAGAAAAATTGTCTCCAGATCAGTTGCAGCTTTCTTACATGAGAAAGAACATCAGCGCCCATTTGCTGAGGAAAAGCAACAACAAAACCCTCTCGCTCTGTTTAGACCATTTTTCCTTTATGGATTACAGTGCCCCTAGCACACCCACCAGGTTTCCCTGCCGACTGCCAGCCATGTATCCAAGTTTCTGTTTCACTCCCTGGCAGTGTGGGGCAAGGGAAGAGCTTCACAGCCTTGGGTGAGGGGCTGTTTGCTTTACTCAGGTTCTCACATACAGAGTGTTTTGCAAGAAAGGTTTCTGCCAGTAACTGATACTCTAACCTCTGTACCAATAGGTGTGCAGTTGCCTGGGGCATCAGGTGGTTTAAATGCTCTAGAGTTGTAACCCCTTTGCCCCTTCAAGTTTTACTTTTCTGACCTCTGCTTTCAGCCAAAAAAGAAAAAAAAAAAAAAAAAGTGATACCCAGGCTTAGTTCATCCTCAGGAATTTCAGAATGGTATCCCTCTGAGCCCCGCCTCTTATGCTGATGGACATGGCTTTCTGAAATTCTGTGATAGCCACATGCCATGGTCTGAAAATAGAGTCAGAACTTTGGGCAAAACAGTGCCTGCTGGGGACCCAAGTTCAGGCTGTTTCTGGTCTCCATGATGGATAAGGATGTCCACTCAGGATGGGCTCATATCCAAAAGAGCTGCTCCTCGCTTGAGAGGAAAGAAACAGCACTTCTGCGCCAGGCAGTGGCCTTTGGGCCTGTTGCTGCAGGATGGACACGGAGTGAGAAATGAAAGGCCATCTCCAGCCAGGCTGAGGCTATGAGAGATGAGCATGGCAGAGGATGGTGTTGTCCTGGCTCTTTCTTTCCTCGGCTAACTGCCTTCAGTAGGAGATTTCAATGCATCAGAATATTAGCTAAGGAGATACTTTAATCTGGGGACAAAAGGACACCCATTTAAACCTATTTACCAATGAAGGCAGCTAGAAGTGGTTTGTATCTGAGCATAAATTACCACCCCACCCCAACCACCACCACCTGCCCCACTCCCAAGCTGATCTTTTAAAGTGAAAACCTGGTTTGGTGATTTGGGGCAGCCTAAAAGCATGTGTAATAGAAGAGAAAGAGCAACTGGACAGGGAGTTGGGCCTTGTCATTTCTTTATATATATATATATAATTTATTTGTTTCATTTTAGTTATTTGGGGCTGTCCTGGATCTTTGTTGCTGCACACAGGCTTTCTCTAATTGCAGCCACTGGGGGGCTACTCTCCAGTTGCAGCTTGCGGGCTTCTCATTGCAGTGGCTTCTCTTGTTTCAGAGCGTGGGCTCTAGGGCACGTGGGCTCCAGTAGCTGCTACGCCTAAGCTCAGTAGTCGCAGCTCTCAGGCTCTAGAGCTCAGTGGTTGTGGCATGCAGGCTTAGTTGCTCTGCAGCATGTGGATTCTTCCCAGATCAGGGATTGAACCAGTGTCCCCTGCATTCCAAGGAGGACTCTCAACCACTGGATCACCAAGGAAGCCCAGTGTCTCCATTTCTAATGCCAGGCTCATTAGTAATGATGTCATTTGGGGCAAATCATTTCTCCAGCTTCAGTAGTGACCTCAGTGGAAGCAGAAAACACTGACATTCTAATTGCCAGATCCATAGGCTAAGTTTCATTCTTCATCCTACTTGACAACTCCATTGCACATGGTGGTCTTGATTGCTCCTTCCTTCTCAAAACTGTCTCTGCTCTTAGTTCCTGGGGTTCGCCTCTATGAACCCTCTTCCCATCTCTCTCCCTGCCCTTCACACTCCTTTCTTGAACCCCTCCTGTCTCACTCCTGCCCATCCATTGCCTGCTGGTGTTTCCCAGAATTTCCCCATTGGGCCTCTTCTCATCAGTCATCCATTTTGTAAGCAATTCCACGGATCCAACCACCATCTCTTAGCTGATAACTGCCATATCTCTACCTCAGAGCTCTCTCAGCCTCTCTCCTGAATGCCAACCTCTCTTTCCAACTTTAGATGTCAAGCCCCTCCAACTCAGCCTGTCCAAACTCAGTTCATTGTCTTCTTGTATATGTCCCATCTGTCCCCTGAAACCCAAGTCCTTGTAGCCTGTTCTGCCTCTGTATTTCACTCAGTCTCAGAAGCTAAATGATCTTTTGTGCTTCATTCTCTCTAAATAGATGTTGTTGCCTAGTTTACCTGAGGCATGTAGGAACATGAAGATATTCCTACATCTTCATGCCATTGCAGCTGGCTCTCTTTTGTCCACAGGGTCTGTCACCTGAATCTCTAAAATAGTACCGGAAGTAGTTAAGGATGGGTGTAGCTGACATACTAGAAAGTGACTTGCTATGGCTTACCCAAACAGTTTTGTGCTTTTATTTATTTTTTTCATGCAATAAGAAATCCAGATACAGAAGATCCAGAATCAATATGGCAGCCCCATTATACCTCCAAGGCATGCCCTAATTTCCTTCTATCTTTCCATTCAGCCATCCTTGACTGGTGCTGTCATCTGTGGGCTGGTCACCTCATGCTCACTAAATGATTGCTCCTCTTCTACATCCACGTTCCAGGCAGCAGAAGAGGAAAGGCAAAAGGCAAATGCCTCTCAAGTCTGTTCCCTTTCAAAGAGCTGTCCTGAAAGCTCCATCCAGTGACCTGACTTACCTTCCATTGGCCAGAATGTTGTGGGACCACTCTCTACAAGGAAGACTGGGAAAGGCCATGGGAGTTTTGTTTGTTTTTTAAGCAGGGCACATTGCCTCCCTGGGGGGGTGGGGATGGGGGGAAATTGAGGATGGTTCTGTTGGAAAATAAGGGAAGGAATGAAAGGAATCAACACTGCATAAGCAAATATCTGTGACTGCAACAGCCTGATCTTGGTCTCCTGGCCATCTGAATCTTCATCCACTTCTCTGTCCTCTATATCCCCTAAAAGAAATCTGACCATACTGTGCCCCTGTTTAAAATATCTCTGTTGAGTCCTCAGTGGCTGCAGAATAAAGAACAAACACTTTGGTCCATGGGGTCCCATCCTCTTTTCTATGCTCTTCTGTTGTCATCACCGTCTGCTCAGAACACACTCTAAGATCCCACAGAACCCATAATAGTACGACTGCTCCTACTGCCCAAATGCCCTTCCCATTGCTGGAGATATTTCTTCAACATTCATCCCTGGGGAGGGTGTAGGCATATATCAACCCCTAGACTCAAGTTTCTTCCTTAATCCTTAGAAGGGAGACCTTCCTCACGCCTCTGAGTCCTCCCCATCCCACACAGCTTGTGATCCTTGGGTACAGACAGTGGTGTGTTGGTCAGTGTTTAACAACCAGCTCTCTGGGGATGGGCTTCCCTCATAGTTCAGTTGGTAAAGAGTCTGCCTGCAATGCAGGAGACCCGGGTTCATTTCCTGGGTCAGGAAGATCCCCTGGAGAAGGAAATGGCAACCCACTCCAGTGTTCTTGCCTGGAGAATCCCATGGACAGAGGAGCCTGGCAGGCTACAATCTATGGGATTGCAAGCGTCAAACATGACTGAGTGACAAAACGCTCTTTGGGGATGGGAGGCTCTGGTCTCTAGAGTTTACTGAGTCTGTAGTATAAATACTACCCCCGTGGCCAGATTCAAGCTACTGACAGGATGTAACCCAGCCTGTACTGAAAGAGGTACGGTTGGCTCCCAAGAGCCATTTTGAGTACAGCAGGAGACCCCCCAACAGGGAAGAAGGGTGCATGATTAGGTCACAGCACCAAAACCACAGGCAAAGCTTAGCAGCCACCCCCTCACCATCATCTCTGAACTAACACTCCCCCCACCCCTGCCCTGCCAAATACATCTCTTCTTTCCCCGAGTTCACACTGCTCTTTGGTGATTCTTCTCCCACAGTAGTGTTTTTCTTAAATCTTCTTCTGTGTGAATGAGTGAACTTTTTCATACTGTGCGTTCCCTCGATCATTTACTGCACACACGGGGCACTGAGCCCCTTTCATCCATGATTCCCTGGTGAATCCTCACCTCCCTGGAGAGGCTGCCACACCTCAGGTCACCACCAGGAATTACTCTTCAGCGTCAGATGCAGACACAGAACCTGAGCAGCAGGTAGCACAGTGTGGGACTAAATGCCCACTTCTTTAAAGGATGAAGGAGGAAAAAAACCTGATTTTTCTCTACCTGGAGGCCAGTCCCACCTCCCTGAGATCCTAGGAATGTTCACTTATCATTTAGGGCTCAACCTAAATGATTCATTCTCTAGGAAGCCCTTCTTGGACCAGCCAACCCTCATCCCCACCACCAAAGGTGGGCTAATACCCCTTCTTTGGGCTCCCCAAAGCCTTGGCCATCAGTAGAGTTGATCACCCTGTATACCTGTGTTTCAGTTATGACAGTTTTGACAGCCTGTGGACCATCAGCTTCCTGAAGGCAGGGGCCTTGTTTGCAGTGCCGCAAAGGAGGTCCTTACTGATCACTTGCAGAATGGGAACTGAGCAGAATGTGTAGCATGTTCAAATATTCCCTGGGGAGGTTTAGTTTCATTTCTTTGGCCTTTGTCTTTTGCTCTTACTATCCGTATTATTGTTTTCCCCACCAAATCCCTCCTTTCAATTGGTAATACCAAAAGAAAAAAAGACAAAAGATTTCAATGAATTGCAGCTTCCAGCTGGTTATCATTATTTAAATTCTGGCTTTATCTCTGTGGGCAACTGAAGCCTATGATTTAAGCTATCTCTAGCTGAGCAAGAAGGTCCGGTGCCCGCCCAACCGCTCATATTTCCAGAGTGCACTTTGCTGTGTCAATACACATTACTTGTCACATTGCAAAGAGTCTGAGGAGAAGTTTGATCTCTGCTGTTAGATTGTTGTCATGTGTCAAATCACACAGCCCAGGGGGAATGACTACAAATGCACAAGAAAAGCAGACGCTGCTGAGCCATGGTTGGACTGTCTGAAAGATAAGCACCTTGTAGAGACCGGGAAAAGAAAGGTCAAAAAACAATCAGAAGCCACAGACATTGTAAGGTTTACTTTCATCTTTTTGCCCCTCTGAGCGTCTCATTTTACCAGCCTGGGCAAGTATGCATTTTTCATCCAGCTGGCCTTCCAGCTGATGCTCCCTCAAGCAGGGACTAGTTTGAGTATGTAGTAGCATCACTGGTAACCAGGGCGGCAGCTGCGATGCGCTCACAACACAGCTGAAGAAACAAGGCAGGTGACAGTGCAAGTTCCTGCCTACCGGCTCCTTCCCAAGGAAAACTCAGAGAAAATGGGCGAATACAGCTAGACTCAGGGACGAAAAACCCACTTCAGGGAGTATGAGCTATCCAAGCAGGAAGGCTGGAATAATTGTTTTGCTGCGGCTGGTGATAGGTTTTTTTTTCCTTCTTCTTGTTTCTTTTAAGTTGGCTGAAAAAAAAAAAAAAAAAAAAAACCCAAATGGGTACTAGCTGTTCCATATTAAAGAAGGAATGGGCGCTAGTCAGTCGCCCCATTTCAAAACGCCCACGCGCTTGAAATAGTTTCCTAGAAAGGCAGATATAATTTAACTGGGTGTAGCTTAGCACACTGGCAGGGCATTTTTACGACACCTTCCAAATCCTCGATGGCTGATCTCGTGGTATGACAGCAGCACACCACATTCATTGCACCAGACAAGGATTAGGGGAGTAAAATTAGTCATGTATGTAAATTGTAATCACGTTGGACGGTTGTATGTGCTCATTTAGGCATTTTAACAGTGTGTGATGCTATCCTCTCCGCAGGACTAATAAGCATTAGCCATAATGAGGTCAGTCAGTCAGCCAGGCATTCTCAGGGGATTTAATTGGGACATGGGTCTCTGCTGAAGTGAAAATTAATAACTTTTGTCAATGTTCTGGTGAAATGTTCTGTCTTATTAAACTATGAGGGTCAATTAGAAAGCATTATGTAATAAAGTCCCCAGCAGCAGAACTCAAATTGAGTTATACCACAGTCATTATTCCAGGGCGAATGCATTTGAAAATGGAAAACCAGAGCGCCATATGGAGGATTCGGGTCAGATTTACAAGCATCGCATGTTAAGGCTTCAACAAGAAGGAAACAATTAAACGTAATACCGAAATAAATCAGTGCGCCCGGCGTGCTGTGCAGGGCGGGGCGCCTGGGGCCAGCGTAGCCCCGGAGCCGTGACAGCGCGCAATGGCAGCACAGGCCAAAGGCTTGTTTGGGCTGTATCAGGCAGCGCCGTCCCCGCAGATCTCTCTGAATGCTTGCTTCGAATCTGGGGCACACCTGGAAGGCTTGGGCCAGCACTCCGCCTCCTATAAATAACTCTTTATTGTCTGGCTATTAAGACGAGAGATTGCTTTTTATTAAAGTGCAAGTTATTGTGGTACAGCAAATTGAAGAATTTTAAAGTACACTAAACAGCCTCCGATGGTCCCCATTCAGTTATGTTTTATGGTACTTAATTAAAAAAAAAAAAAATCGTAACTCCCTCAGGAAAGAGTTCCACAGGGTTCCAGTAGGGTTGATTGGCCTGCCCCCTCAGGACCCTACTGGGGTCAGGGCACTAGATCTCTTTTTCAGGAGTGCCACAACCTCCATCCTACGAATGATGGAGCCTACCAGCATCTAGAATGCTTCTAGCTTCCGCCAATCAGTGCTCACGAATGCTACGCCTTTTCCTGTTTTCTTTTGGATCTGCTTTTTGCGGGCATCACAAACTCCTTCCTGCGAATGGCGGAGCCAATCAGCATCCAGAATGCTTCTGGTTTCGGCCAATCAGTGCTCACGAATCCTCTGCCTTTGCCGTCTACCGTGGCCTTGCTCTAGGAAATGTGCTAGGAGCCGCTAAGGTACTTGAAATGAGCAGTGAGAGCGTCTAGGCCAAGATTTGGGCTTTGACATAGAACTGTTCAGGCACTTATAACGAAGAGGGATTGGGAAGAATGGATGCTGGGGACACGGCCTCAGGCCTAGGTGTGCGGGGGTGTGGGAGGTGGGGTGCTGGAGCAACCGGACTGCCCTGCCTCTACTGGAAGCCTGGGGAGGAGGCTTGTCTGCTGCACTCTTCAAACAGATATTCAAAGATGCGCTGCACCTAAAACAACCAGGGAGTAGAAGAGAGGGAGGGAAGCAGAGGCAGGCGGATGGCGGAGAGGGAGAGAGATACACAGAGTATCCTTACTCTCCCGGTGCTGAAGGACTACAACCTCCTTATCTGTCCCGCCCACTCTTTTCTGAACTTTCTCTTCCCTAGTGAAGTGATCTGGGATCTGATTATTTCCCCTTTCCCATAATCGCGTATGTTGATTGTGTTTCTCATTAAACGCCAATTATAACAGTGCCCCGTTCTTGATTCCAGGCCACAGTAGAAGCCAGTTCATTCCCCCCACCCTCATCTCCATGGCACAGCTACGGTCTGAGCCCCTGTCACCTCCCACCAGGGCCCCTTTTCCAATGCTGCCCCTTCCCACCCATTTTTTCACACCAGTCACAGTAACATTTAAAAAGACAAACACACACACAGATATGGTCAGGCTGTTTAGACTTTTGTTTGCAAATAGGATAAATTCCAAAACCCTTGCCACAGCCCACAAAATCTCTCCCGGATGTGTCCTGGGCTCACCGTAAGCCATGCTTCCTCTCACACCGCTCCTGTGGCTTCTAGAACGTGTGATGTTGTTGCCCTACTTGGAGTTTTTTGCGCATGTAATTTTCTTAGTGTGGAATTTTCTTCCTCCTGATTGTGAATGACTGGTTCCTCTTAAGCTTAAGTAGCACCATCTGGGAGGCCTTTCCCAACCATTCTATCTAAAGTAGACCCATCTAGAACTCTATCATCATCCTGTATGTTCCCAGTACAATACTTTCCATAGTGTTTAAGTTTAAAAACAACTTAGTTTGGGCTGTTCTCTCTCTCTTTTTTTTTTTTCTTTTTTCTGATTCCTTCTGAGTCTAAGTTCTATGATGGCAAAGCCCAGATCTGTTCTATTCTCAACTATGTAGTCAGCAGTGGGGGGAAGTGACAGGTGCTGTGTGCTCAGTCAATGAAAACCTCATTGATTTAAAGGGTTGCCTCGGAGGGAAACATGAAGTTTTTCCAACTCCTTATTTTGTAGAAACTATTTCTGAGGATGGAGAAATAATACGCACAAGAAAGCTTTGGAAGAGTTGGGACCAGTACCTGATTTTTCCTCAATATATTTCTTTATTACTTTCTTTTACCACATCACCAGTCCTATCTATTAAACATGTCTTGTCTTTTTCCCTATTTGAATAAACACCACCAAATCCTATGGTGAAAGCATGTTTAAAACCATTTTAAAAAGTAAAGCTGCTTCATCAATAAGAGAACAGATTATTTGATTCTAGTATATTCACATAAGAGAATGAAAATGAATGAACCAAAGCTATGGGCCTAAAAATGGTTGAATCACAAACACATAATGTTGAATAAGAACAGCTAGTTACAAAATAATATATAATTGTCATAGCACTTATATAGAGTTTAAAACATAAGCAAAACTAAATAGCAAGTGGTTAGTGGATATATGGTCAAGCTCTAATTAAAAATAGGAATAAGGAATGTTTTTTTGAAAAATAATAAAAGTAACATTCAGATGGTTACTTGCCAAGTGTAGAGAGAGGTGGGAAGGAAAGGAGCCTGTGGAAGGAATAGCATGGAGATGGGGTGGGTGGTGATACATTAGTTGGGTAGCAGTTTCATGATTACCCGTTTATTTTTTATGCTTAATAATTGGCAAGCTTATATATATAAAAAGGACTTACCAGGTGGTTCAGCAGGCAATAAAATCAGGAGACACAAGAGATGCACTTTCAATCTCTGGGTCAGAAAGATCCCCTGAAAGAGAAAATGGCAACCCACTCCAGTATTATTGCCTGAGAAATTCATGGACAGAGGAGCCAGGTGGGCTACAGTCCAAAGGATGGCAAAGGGTTTGACATGACTGAGCAACTAAGTACATGTAGGAAAAATTGATTAATTTTTAAGAATTAAAATTGACATGATTTCAGCTTTGCCTGACTATACCCAGTCTCAGAAAGGAGTTCTTTCTCCTTCTTCAGGAGTGCCTCAGAGAGCTTTCTCCAGCCTCACAAACCTGGCAAACTGGAGTTCTTGGGGCCTGTTCCTGAGTCAGGTCAATATTGTACAAAAAACATGCAATAATCATTCAGACTGTGTGGAAGATGACTTTGGAGTTAACTACCCAATGGGGTAGAGCCCTTGAGCAAAGTAACCTCTTTATTTGTCTTTCCACAATAACAGACTTTTCTTTACTATCCTTGGGGCTTTTGTTCATTTTCTATCCTGTGATTACAATGCAAACACCCCTGGGAGTATCCACATCAAAATCAACACCCTCACGATCTTCACCGATGCTGAGCGAGTGGTATGTTGAAGAGAGGCATGGCAGTGGTAAGGGAGGTAAGAGAGCCTCAAAAGCAGGTCAGGCCACTATCCTCTTGTCCAGGTGGCCTTACCTGTTTTTTTGCACAATCTCATTAATTGAAGGAGAAGGGGGTGACAGAGGATGAGATGGTTGGACGACATCATTGACTCAATGGACATGAGTCTGAGCAAACTCCAGGAGATGGTGAAGGACCAGGAAGCCCGGCATGCTGCTGTTTATGGGGTCGCAGAGAGTTGGACATGACTGAGCGACTGAACAGCAACAATTTTATTTCACATTCTTCGTCTCTGATTTGAGCCCTAGACTTGTTACTTGCATACAGTACCCCCAGATAGCCAGCAAGTGTGCCCCTAGTGGTGTTGCCACATGCTGAAATTAGCCTCCTTAAGCAATTCCTTTTTCTAATGTTAGTGGAGGGAGTTCCCACCATAAGGGTTTCTGGTTCATTTGTGTTACTGGGTCTCTCAGGGCCACACTTCTGTTTTGAGAGAGAATTTTGGCATCGGGCTCCTTCTGACATGTCAGGCTGAAAAGTGATGTTGAGCCAAAAGTTCTGTTGCTTCATTTCGGTTATTTATGAGAAGTTGGTATTTTCTGCTAACAAAGACAATGGGAAATTTCAAAACCTAAAAATTATCAAGCTGTTGGGATAATGGTGGGAAAATAGACATTGCAAAGCATTTCTCAACAGTTGGAGTAACTTGCCTTCCATATTTTTTCCCAAGATAATTATGAAGATAAATGCCACTTGCCTTTTGGAATCTTTTTGCTGATAAGTATGAAATTATTCCAGGGAGATTCTGGATGCCGGGTCCCCATGGCCACACACTTCTATAGGAAAATGCAATCTGCCTGCACTTTCATCTGTTGGTTAGTGAACAAATGGAAGAATAAATGAATGAGAAAATCACTCAGCTACACTCACACGCTTTGCCACACATACTCATGCATTACTATCTTAGTTTAAGGTTAGATTGTTTATTTATCTTAAAAAATGTGGGGGTTTTCTCTGATTATAAAACTAATGTGTCATTATAAAACGCTTGGAAAATACAGAAAAGTATAAAGAAAAAAATAAAAGCATCCATAATCCAGCCTCACAGAAAGGTCTTATAAACACTGAGGTTTATATCACACGATTATTTTTTTGAGCATGTAAATGTTGCATGGCTGAGATGTGACTGTGCATACTGTTAATATCCGTGTTAGAATTCTAAGATAATTCCCCAATGCCCGACACCCTTGATTTATCTCCTCCTCCTGGAGCATGGGCAGAAGTGACCTGCAAATGGGAAATAGATATCACATCCACGACTGGGTTATGTTACTATGGGCTTTAAGAAAAGGAGATTATCCCAGGTGGGTCTGACCCAATCAGGTGAACCTTAAAAGAGACTGGACTTTTCCTGGACACAGAGATATGAAGCATGAGAGGGATTTAAAGTGAAGGAGGTTCTCTCTTGGTGGCCTTGAAGATACAGAGGCCCACAGGGCAAGTAATTCTAGAAGGTTTCAGAAGTTAAGAGCAGTTCTCACTGATATCCAATAAAGAGACAGGGACCTTGGTCCTAGAACCACAAAGAACTATATTCTCAAAATAGTTGAATGAGTTTAAAAGAAGACCCCAACTCCAGATGAGGACTCAGCCAGGCCAACACATTCATTTTGCTCATGAGACCCCTAATCTACAGAACCACAAAATAGTAAGTGCCTACATTTGTAGTAATTTTCCATGTTGCAATAGAAAAATGACCAAATATTCTTTTTCATTCACATTACGACTTAAACCTTTTTTTCCTATTATTGTTAACTAAAATTTTCATATTTTCATCTAACATGTGTACAGATCATTTGTTGTTGTTCAGTCACTCAGTCCTGTCTGACTCTTCGTGACTCCATGAACTACACCATGCCAGGCTTCCTTGTGCTTCACCAACTCTCAGAGTTTGCTCAAACTCAAGTCCATTGTGTTGGAGATGCCATCCAACCATCTCATCCCCTGTTGACCCTTCTCCTCCTGCCTTCAATCTTTCCCAGCATCAGGGTCTTTTCCAATGAGTCAGTTCTTCACATCAGGTGGCCAAAGTATTGGAGTTTCAGCTTCAGCACCAGTCCTTCCAATGAACATTCAGGACTGATTTCCTTTAGGATGGACTGGTTGGATCTCCTTGCAGTCCAAGGGAGTCTCAAGAGTCTTCTCCAACACCACAATTCAAAGGCATCAATTCTTCATCCTTCAGACATTTTTATTGTTCAGGTCTCACTTCTGTACATGACTACTGGAAAAACCGTATATGGACCTTTTTCACCATAGTAATGTCTCTGCTTTCTAATATGCTGTCTAGGTTTGTCATAGCTTTTCTTCCGAGGAGCAAATGTCTTTTAATTTCATGGCTTCAGTCACTGTCCACAGTGATTTTGGAGCCCAACAAAATAAAATCTGTCACTGTTTTCCATTGTTTCCCCATCTATTTGTGATGAAGGGATGGGATCAAATGCCATGATCTTAGTTTTTTGAATGTTGAGTTTAAGCCAACTTTTTCACTCTCCGCTTTCACCTTCATCAAGAGGCTCTTTAATTCCTCTTCCCTTTCTTCCATAAGGGTGGTGTCATCTGCATATCTGAGGTTATTGATATCTCTCCCCACAATCTTGATTCCAATTGTGCTTCATCTAACCCAGCAATTTGTATGATGTACTCTGTATATAAGTTAAAGAAGCAGGGTGACAATATACAGCTTTGACATACTCCTTTCCCAATTTGGAACCAGTCCATTGTTCCATGTCTGATTCTAACTGTTGCTTCTTGACCTGCATACAGGTTTCTCAGGAGGCAGGTAAGGTGGTCTACTAGTCACGTCTCTTGAAGAATTGTATACAGTTCATTGTGATGTACACAGTCAAAGATTTTAAGGTAGTCAGTGAAGCAGAAGTAGATGTTTCTCTGGAATTCTCTTGCTTTTTCTATGATCCAACAGATGTTGGTCATTTGATCTCTGGTTCTTCTGCCTTTTCTAAATCCAGCTTGTGTATCTGGAAGTTCTATACGCTGTTGAAGCCTAGCTTGGAGAATTTTGATCATTACTTTGCTAGCATGTGAAATGAGTGCAGTTGTGCAGTAGTTTGAACATTCTTTGGCATTGCCCTTCTTTGGGATTGGAATGAAAACTGACCTTTTCCAGTCCTGTAGCCACTGCTGAGTTTTCCAAATTTGCTGGCTTATTGAGTGCAGCACTTTCACAGCATCATCTTTTAGGATCTGAAATAGCTCAGCTGGAACTCCATCACCTCTGCTAGCTTTGTTCATAGCGATGCTCCCTAAGGCCCACTTGACTTTGCACTCCAGGATGTCTGGCTCTAGATGCGTGATAACCGACATGGTTATCTGGATCTTTAAGATCTTTTTTGTATAGCTCTTCTTTGTATTTGTCTTAATATCATCTTCTTCTGTTAGGTACATATCATTTCTGTCCCTTATTGTGCCCATCTTTGCATGAAATGTTCCCTTGGTATCTCAAATTTTCTTTTAGAGATCTCTAGTCTTTCCCATTCTATTCTTTCCCATTCTATTGTTTTCTTCTTTTTCTTTGCATTGTTCACTTTAAAAGGCTTTCTTATCTCTCTTTGCTATTCTCTGGAACTCAGCATTCAGATAGGTATATCTTTCTTTTTCTCCTTTGCCTTTTGCTTCTCTTTTTTACTCTGCTATTTGTAAGCACTCCTCAGACAACCATTTTGTCTTTTTGAGTTTCTTTTTCTTGGGGATGGTTTTGATCACTGCCTCCTGTACAATGTTACAAACCTCTGTCCATAGTTCTTCAGGCATTCTATCAGATCTAATCCCTTGAATCTATTTATTACTTCCATTGGATAATCATAAGGGATTTTATTTAGGTCATATCTGAATGGCCTAATGATTTTCCTTACTTTCTTCATTTTAAGGCTGAATTTTGCAATAAGGAGTTCATGATCTGAGTCACATTCAGCTCCCAGTCTTTTTTTTTTTTTTGCTGACTATATAGAGCTTCTCCATCTTTGGCTACAAAGAATATAATCATAATTGATATTAACCAGTCTGTATTATTGGGCATTTAGGTGTTGCCATTATATGTCAGTACAGTCAAAGTATGGTTTTTCTGGTAGTCATGTATGGATGTGAGAGTGGACCATAAAGAAGGCTGAGCACCGAAGAACTGATGCTTTCAAACTGTGGTGCTGGAGAGGACTCTTGAGAGTCCCTTGGACGGCTAGGAGATCAAACCAGTCAAAGGAAATTAACCCTGAAAATTTATTGAAAAGACTGATGCTGAAGCTCCAGCCCTTTGGCTGCCTGATGCAGAAAGCCAGCTCATTGGAAAAGACCCTGATACTGGGAAAGATTGAGAGCAGGAGGAGAAGGGGGCAACAGAGAATGAGATGGTTGTATGGCATCACCAACTCAATGGACATGAGTTTGAGCAAACTCTGGGAGATAGAGAAGGACAGGGAAGCCTGGCGTCCTGCAGTTCATTGGGTCACAAAGAGTTGGACGTGACTGATGACTGAACAACAACAATTATAGGTGTTAGAGATGTGTTACTTAAAAATTAAGTGTGTCTTCTTATTTTGTAACTGTGCTTTTTATTTCATTTTTTGTCACATGAAAGAAAAATGAAACATCTGCTAAGCTTCATTGCCTCTGAGAGAAAGAGACAGAGAAACAAACAGGGACAGGGTATGTCTGAAGTTTTCTCTTTGCTCCTGAATGGAAAGTAAAGACTGTGTGTTTCAAGGATGGAAGTCCTGAATACCTGCAGGCTACATTGTTCAAGGGGAGGGATGAAGGCTGAGAGCTACACAGGTTAAAGACTGGCTTCTGCCTAGTTAGTGGTTCCCCAGGGCTGAAGAGAAATATGGGTTGGAGCACTTATGGAGCTCTGGGCCCATATGAGCCTGGTGCTCTGGGTCACCTCAGAGTGGGCCTGCTGCATGACTGACAATGGGACTGATGAGGCTCTGCCAAGGTCCTCAAACCCAGTTTGAGGTGGGCAAACTGAGAACTTGTCTCATTATGCTTGGTTAATACTGGTTTCAACCAAATTTACTTTCACTTTGAAAAGTAAATATGACATTTCATACTTAAGAGATATGGGGCATTGCTACCTGTTACATAAATGGTACTGTGATAAATAGTCTTACATAAAAGTGTCTCTCTATTTATTACTATTTATTTGAACAGATTTCTAGAGATAGGTTAAAGGATGTAAGTATTTTGACATCCTTTATATAAATTGATGCTTTTGAACTGGGGTGTTGGAGAAGACTCTTGAGAGTCCCTTGGACTGCAAGGAGATCCAACCAGTCCATCCTAAAGGAAATCAGTCCTGAATATTCATTGGAAGGACTGGTGCTGAAGCTGAAACTCCAATACTTTGGCCACCTGATGCGAAGAACTGACTCATTGAAAAAGACCCTGATGCTGGGAAAGGTTAAAGGCAGGAGAAGGGGACGACAGAGGATGAGATGGTTGGATGGCATCGCTGACTCAATGGGCATACCTTTAAGTAAGCTCTGGGAGTTGGCGATAGACAGGGAAGTCTGACGTTGTGCAGTCCATGGGGTCGCAAAGAGTCAGACATGACTGAACAACTGAACGGAACTGAACTGAACTTATATAAATTATAAAATTACAGGTTTTTAGATTTCTTAAGCTAAAATATACAGAAGACACTAGATGCATAATAAATTCTCCATTCGCCTTTTCCCACAAGCACCCCAGTGTACCAACCACAGAAGATTCAAGCCCAGTTGAGCAAGTGTAGCCACTGTATATTTCCTCCTGGTGAAGGTGCTAGCATGCAGCCTAGGCTGTGTAACAACCGGCACAGACATGGCCTGATACACACCCGCCTATGCCGGTAACTGGCTGTGTGGCCTGGTGTATGCGTTTCTTGGGGCTGCCATGGCAATCTACCACAGCTGCATGGCATGAACTACATAAATCTATCATCTCACAGTTCTGGAGGCTAGAATTCCGAGACCAAGGGTCAGTAGGATTGGTTCTTTCTGGAACTGTAAGGGAAGAATCTGCCGAACCCTCTCTCCCAGCTTCTGGTGGCTTCCTGGCAATCATGACTGTCTTCTCCCCATGTCTTCATATGGTCTCCTCTCCACTCCAAACTCCCCATTTAAAAAAATAATTTTATTTGTTTATTTACTTTTGGCTGTGCTGGGTCTTTGTTGCTGAGCAAGCTTTTCTCTAGTTGTGGCAATCAACGGCTACTCTCTAGTTGCGGTACATGGGCTTCTCATTGCAGTGGCATCTCTTGTTGGGCAGCATGGCTTTAGGGTGCGTGGGATTCATTGTGCAGTGTATGACAGTCTCAGGAGTTGTGGCACACGGCTTATTTGCTCCATGGCACGTGGGATCTTCCCAGACCAGGGATTGAACCCGTGACTCCTGTGTTGGCAGGCAGATTCTTTACCACTGAGTCACCAGGAAAGCCCCCATTCACCTTTGCGTAGGGATACCAGTCCTATTGACCTCATCCAAACTTGAGCATCTGCAGAGACCCTTTTGCCATACAAGGTTACATTCACAGATCCTGGGGGTTAGGACTTTAGGGGGACACAGTTCAATTCATGACACTTTGGAGAGCCATATACACTCTCTGAGGCTCTGTTTCTGAGGCACAAAACAGGAATGATACTACCCTCCCTATAGTGAGGATTCAATTTACATGATAAATGCGAAGAGAGGTGAGTGCTAGAGCAGTTACTCAGTGCCTGGCACACAGCACTTCCTTAATAATATTGACTAAGTTAGCAAGTAAAACTGTTGCTCTAACTGTTGCGGTGCACTCACATGGGTACAGAAACCCATCTCTAATTATTGAGTGGAGATGTGTGTTTATGTGACCGCTCCAGCACCCCTGCAGAGGAGAGGCAGTCTTACTTTTCAAGTATCTGGTACATTTTCCTGGTCCAGTCTTCGTAGGCTGATTGTTAGCCAGACACAAACCTCGCCTCTGCCACAAAGCCCACTTGGGAGATTGGTGCCTGCCTTCTGCTGCTAGTTCGTTGTTTGAAAAGTGCCAATGCCCCTGTTCATCCATAGTGCCAGGACCCTGTGCAAAGTTGCCCACCCAAGCGAGGCATCCCTGAACTCCAGGGTTTCAGAAGGTGGACCTGGCACCAACCAAATGTAGTGAGAGGCCTTTGTGATATACACACATGTGCATGCACACACACACACACACACACAAGCCAAAGCAAAGACCCCAATCAGTGCTTAAAGCAACTTTTAAAAGGAATAGAAATTGCTCAATCTCTTTGATGATATTCAAAGAGTCTTTTTTAATATATGAGAAAGCCCATTCTAAATTCTGAACACATCTGGTGTCCCCAGCTCTTTCTCCCCCCACTCTAAACCCTCTTAAGTCCATAATTTAGAAGGTCTGAAGACACACAAGGATCTCACTGCAGCATAATTGGGCATCCTGAGCCCTCTGGGTTGGTTTTGGTGCCCCACCTTGGCCCGGAGAAACTTTTTCAGAGTAGGAGAGGGAAGCTTTGGGCAAGGGGCAGGGAGCAGGGGGCGTGGACAGTGGCCTGCCTTTGATGGGAGAGCTAAGCCGCCTGCAGGAAAATGTTTGCTATTCATTTCGCCCTGACACTCCAGGAGAGGAGCACAATTTCTTTTGTGATTGGAGGTAATGTAATCTACAGGAAAATCAATGTAGGCTGACAGGAGAATCGCCCAGCTGATCCGCAGACCAGAGACACTGAATCACAGCAGGCTGCAGCGGCCGCTCGCTCTGCACTACTGCTGCCTCTGGGAGAACGAGGTTTTGGAAAAGCTCACACCCTGGGGTGCTCCTGACTCCGCTACGCTGTCAGCCTGGCTGGCTGGGCTGCTAGAAGTTGAGTGACAAAGCAGTCAGTTGGGGGACGGTGTTGGGGGCACAGAGGGCCAGAGCATGAGGCAGGGTTTCTGTGAGGAGGGAGACAGAGAGGCTCATATTGCAAAGAGATGGGAGAGACAGACCCACACACAGATACACATACACACACACTAAGTTTTAAATGATCTTCGTGACTCTGTATTACTTTACTGCTTTTTAAATTAAGAAATTCAGACTCTCTACCTCTGCCCCCAAACATGCGTTACTCTAGTAATCAGAGAATAAAATGTAAAAATAAATCAGAGAAACTTAATGACTACAGCTCTTGCCACCCTCAAAACACCTGCACATCTGCTGGGCCCCTCTGCTGGCCTGGTGCAGCGGACCTCAGCACCCATAGCCACCACAGCGGCAGCAGCAAGGTTAGCAGGTGTCACCCCTGTATGGCTGCGAATCACATCCTTCAACCTGGAGACATAGTCAGGATCCTGGGCACATGCTGTCCCCACCCCGAATGTCCCTTTTACTTGCACCACGGCCACGGACAGCCTTCTGGTCCCTGGGTGTTTGATTTAAGGCATTACCAGCACTTCCCCTTTGGGGGTGAGGGGACTTGAGATCTGTGTAGTTAAAACATGTAGTCTGCTACAAGAAGCATGTGGAAGATGGCATTTGAGAAAGTAAGGGGTTAAGAACCAGAACCCAGAGATTGAGTCCTGGTGGTGCCCGTTGGTACCCAAAACCGATTCCCAGATCCAGAAGGCCAGGCGGCCCAGAGCAACTGGCGAGCCTCACAGGCCTCTTGTGACCCCTCACTCTTAGCTTAGCAAAACCATGTCTCCCACAGACACTGGCTCCTCCACATCTCTCCTGTCTCCTGCCTCCCAAACTCCCTGGCAGAGGCTTTCTACTTCACCTACTCTGTTCCTAGCACAAGTGTTTAAGGCCGTAGAGGCATCAGCCTCAAGCCTGCTCTATTCCAAGATCCGGGGGCAAGTCTTGGTCTGAACTGGCGCCCATTCCTTCCTTTCCCCCCTGCACAGTCCCTGCTCTGCAAGGAGCTGACAAGGGCTCTGGACAGCGGGACAGCGGGATCCAATAAATCTGAGGCCTGTCTAGGTGCTTCATTTATCAAGAGGCCTAATTTACCCAGGCCCTTTAGACTAATTGCAGATTTGCAAAAACTGCTGAGAGTGTAGAACAGAGTATTGTGAGTGTCCCTTGCCATATTTCTGCTAATGTGTTTCATCTGGAGTGCATAAAGAGGCAGGGATGCTGATTTTAGACACAGCACTTTGGGGCTAATCCAGCTAAATGATTAGCCCTAAAATTCTGCAGTGATGTCATTTTCCCTACAGTGCTCTGCCAGTCGGCTTGTTTGCTTTATAGTGAGAAATATGTACTCGCAGCCCCTGCTAGCTGTCTCGGCTTCAGGGAAATCCGCCCTTCGTGGTTTATTTGGGGCAGCGACGCAGCCCACTCGTCAATCTCTGGGTCTCTTCCCGGGTTGACAAGGATTGCCAGCAGACAGCAATAATGGCAAAATGTAACTTCAGGGGACTCTTGGATATACTGCAGTCTCCTCCATCACCCTAGGCATGCCTGTGGGCAGGTTCTGCCAACCAGGGATGCCATCCAGATTCTGAGCTCCAAGCCAGATGGGTGCGGATAAGAGGTGGGGTCTCAGCTCTGCGCCCAGCTGTGTTGGCACCTGCCGGTTCCACGACCTCTCTGAGTCTCAGTTTCCTCCCTCTAGGAAACAGACATGAACACCTACTGAGAAGCTCAAAAGAGATAATATGCATTCAAGGGTTACCCAAGGGGGCAGCCCTCATGGCAAGAATGAACAGGGAGCTTTGGAGTCAGATGGCTGAAGTTCGAGCTCAGTCACTTCTGAGCACTAAGATCCTGATTACTCATCTGCAGTGAGCTCTAGGCTCCTCCTACTTCAGACGCACGAAGTAGCCTTGCGGGATGATTGAACTCAGCACCCACTCACGCCAGCTCCAGGTCTGTGTTCTACACATGACGGGTGCTCAGAAAACAGTGCTCTGATTTCGGTTTATGCATGTCCCCAATGTTGGGCCCATGTATCTATTTCAGAAGTAGTTAATGGTTGTTTCACAGCCTAGCAAGTTACTTTCCCAGTAAATTCAAACATGTCTGCATTTGGCATAACCTCAGAGTTGAAAAATAAAATTTCTAAAGTTGGTTAGACTTTCTGGAATTCCTTGCTATGTTTTGGAGGAGGGGTAGCAATATCCAAATTGCCGAAGTCTTTGCAAGTTCCAAAGCGCATATACTCCTGAGCATTTATAACAAACATGTATAGAGTGTTTAGTACATGCCAGGCACTGTAATAGAAGCATTTTATATATAACTGCCTGTTTCCATCTTAACCACACCTCTCCAAGGCAAGTGCTATTATTATGTCCATATTAGTGATGAGAAAAAAAATCTTTATAAGAGTAAAGACTTAAACCAAAATTGCTCTCTCTGTTAAGGAACAGAGAAGAAACTCAAACCTCTGGGTCCAGCTCCCCTCAAACTGATGCTTTATCTAGAACATCACACAGGGGTAAAGACACACGAAGGGAAACCTGCAAACACAGGCTCCAACCCAGCAGTGCTCTGCAGAGCACCGGTTATTAAGCTGGGTGCTGTCCACATAGCACCTCTAATCTTCCCAACAATGCCACAGAGTGGGAAGTAATATTGATCCAAGTTACAGATGAAGAAAGGAATGCTTCTGCATTTCCCCAAGTTACTGGACTCGAAATGGGAGGAGCTAGGAGTAGAATCCAAGGCCAGCACCCTCTAGAGGCTACTTCTTTGTGCTAATCTGGGAGGAGGATGAGCCCCGAAAATGGGCTCATGAAGCAGACGCCCATGATGGAATCGCTGGGCCCGTAATCTTTAGAAACTGGCTCTGGTTCAGTTGTGAGCATGATCTTGGTAACTAGGCCAGAATAAATGAGACTGTGTCTTTGACACCTTCACATGGCCCCTCACTTGCCTAAAAACTCTGCAGCATGATCCTTTGGCCTAGAGAATTGTTAAATAGCAGCCCTGGAGAAGCTGAGGGCAAAGAACTCCTCTGTGTTGTGAGAGGCTGGTGTAAAGCCATCTTATTAATTGGCCTGCCTGGTGGGAATGTTTGTCCTGACGGATCAAAGCTTGAAGCTGAGACACAGCACCCAAAGCCATGGAGGCAACATTTGTCTTGCATCTCCCATCTCTGATTAAGAAGCCGGGGGCATGGGCCAAATTGCATGATGGATTCCTCACACATCATACCATAAATTTACCCCCGAGGGCCCAGTGCCGTGGGTCCCGCTTGTGTCAGCATGCTAACACACAGCCTCAGAACCATAACGTAGTGTTCTAGGGGGAGGCTGAAATTAATGAAACCCTGGCTGACATTTTGAGCACGCACACACATATCTCAAGATTATCCCACAAGTATATTTCTTGTAGAGAGAGTAGTTTTTCCATATTAAAAGATGGCATTAACCTTCAATAGTCCATCACTTGCGTTAATCCTTTCCACCTGTAAATATTTCAGATAAAAATATCACACTGGCTGTGCCTGTGTCTTACAAATGTGGCTTAGATCTGGACATGGGGGAGATGATAGGTTGAATTTTTCACTTGCAAATATCCATCAAAACTAGAAGCAGTGGGTGGTGGTGGAAGGAGCATGGGATTTGGGGTCTGCAAAGCCTGGATTCAAATACCAGCTTCATTACTAGCCCAGGGACTTTGGGAAGGTTCCTTGGCCAGTCACCCCCTACATGTGTGGAGTTTATGCCTTGCAAAAAAGGGCTTTGTGTAATTAGTCCATCCAGAGGGGCTGAGTTTTTATAATTCATCTGCCTGAAGGGGTGGTTTCAATACTTACACCATTGTAAGCATGACCACAGTCCTTGCTGCCCTGGCTTTTTCAAGGCTCATCAGCCTCCTCTGTGAAACCAAGAGCATGCTTTCTTTTCCAGGTTCTGAGCTTGAGTGATGCTGTGTGTATAAGCCCAGACCCATATTTCTATCATGGAAAGGAAGCTAGAACCAGGATTATAAAATGGCAGCCTGTGTGCAAGGGTCATTCCACATATGGGTTTTATTTGGCTCAAACGTGATTTTAAAAATGTTGAAGCCAGATCCTTTAAAAACCACAATAATTAGGAGCCTAAAAACCTTTTAAAATCAAGAGTTGTTTGTTTTTATAAAAACTGTACTTCCAGTTGTTCGCTGTTCAGTCGCTAAGTTGTGTCCGACTCTGCAACCCCATGGACTGCACCACGCTAGGCTTCTGTGTCCTTCACCATCCCCTGGAGTTTGCCAAACTCATATCCATTGAGTCAGTGATACCATTCGACCATCTCATTCTCTGTCACTGCCTTCTCTTCCTGCCCTCAATCTTTCCTGGCATCAGGGTCTTCCAATGAGTTGGCTCTTTGTATCAGGTGACCAAAAGATTGGAACTTCAGCTTCAGCATCAGTCCTTCCAATGAATATTCAGGGTTGATTTCCTTTAGGATGGACTGGTTTGAGCTTCTTGCAGTACAAGGGACTCTCAAGAGTCTTCTCCAGCACCACAATTTGAAGGCATCACTTCTTCAGTGCTCAGCCTTCTTTATGGTCCAACTCTCACATCCGTACGTGACTACTGGAAAAACCATAGCTTTGATTATATGGACCTTTGTCAGCAAAGCGATGTCTCTGCTTTTTAATATACTGTCTAGGTTTGTCATAGCTTTTCTTCCAAGGAGCAAACATCTTTTAATTTCGTGGTTGCAGTCACCGTCCACAGTGAATTTGGAGCCCAAGAATATAAAATTCGTACTTCCAGTTCCTCTAGACAATTGGAACGTCTGGGCACATGAATGGCACCCCCCAAGAGTGATAATCACCAGGACCTGTGAAAGGGTGCTTCTTGCAGAAAGGCAAGCTCATTGCAGGTCTCACATCCCCTGCTTTCAGCCTGCACGGGCGCCATGGAGGCCACCTCCCTCAGGCATATTCACCACCAGTTCCTGTTCCCACTGCCATTCAGACGTCCAGGCTCCTGCTCCCTGAAGTGTGATCTCCTGGCCAGCACCTGGGAGTGTGGGCAAGATGAGGAAGCCCAGGCCCCAGCACAGACTTCCTGGATCAGGATCTACAGTTTAGCAAGGTTCCCGGAGTGATCCACAGGCACACTAAGGTTTGAGAAGCCCTCAACTAGGAAGAGGGTGGCAGTCTGTGGTCTGCAAGCCAAATCCAGCCAACCGCCTGTTTTGTCAGTTAAGTTTTATTGGAACACAGCCACGCCCATTTGTTTATATGGTCTCTACGTTGAGTAGTTGCAGCATGCCCTCAAAGCCTGAGATATTTACTGTCTGGCTCTTTACAGAAAAGATTGCCAACTCCTCCTCTACAAGAATGTTTTTTCTAAAAAAAAAAAAAAAAAGCAAAATATATTTCTAAAAGAATATCTTATTATAGGTTCAATTGGACATTCCGAGTGCTATAGATGCCACAGAGGGAGTAACTGTTCAGAAACATTTCTTCATACAAACTGCTAGTTTCACCTTCTCTGGTTTCTCTTGATTTGGGGTTCTGAGTTCTCAGTCCTTAGGGAGACCACAAAACTGTATCCCTCACGTTGGCAGAGGAGCCTCTTCCACTTGGATCTCCTGCCTCTTCTTTGTCTGTCTCTCATCCTTCCAGGCATTTAGCCCCTTTCTCATCTCCTCCCCAGGACTTGCTTCTTCTTTTCTTGCCTGTAACACCTTCAGCTAGGCCAGGTTTCTTCCTGGATGATTTGGGTAAGTACAGCCCTGGGCCGGTCAGGATGGGGAGAACAGGCCGGGTTGTCACTGCAGAACCTGTGAGATAAGCAGGCCTTTCACCAAGCCTCAGATTCATAGTTCATCTTCTACACTGGTGCTTTGCTATAAGCATGTCTCTCTTTACCTTATGCCAGCCGTGTGTGTGCAGACCCCAGAGGACAAAAAGAGCAATGCAGAGACTCATCCTGCAACCTGATGAAACAGCTGGCCCACAGGAGGCCCTTGCTGCTGGTACCTGGGGGCCTTCCCACCTGAAGCGGCATGGTGTTCTTTTTCTTTTACTGATCTGAAAGTAGAAAACTGTGAAATACTGCAAAGTAAAATTGTTTTGGAGCCAAAAAAGTGTCTAGAACCACACAATTTCCATATGTGGGTATGATGAATTTTCAACTGACCAGTCAACAAAGACTCTTCGTCTTCAAAGTGAAATTCAGCATTTCAGAAGGTGTGCCAGCCAGCAAGGTGTTCACCACATGGGGAGCCCACAGTGATGGGAAACCTCAGGTGGGCCTCAGGCCTTGCACAGAGGATCTGGAGTGTTAGGCACGGTCCCAAACCTCCCCTTGGCACCCGACAAGGAGACTGGAAGCCTCAGAGGCCGAGGGGCATCACACTGGATTGTAGTGTCTGAGCCGGGAGAGGCTCTCACTCCTGCCTTTCTGCCTCTTTGTCTATTTGAATGTGAGTTCATCAGGGGAAGACTTCCAGAGATCCACGCAAATCCTTTGTATTACTGAACCAACAGAGAGCCTCACAGCCCAGAGTCTCACTCTGGAACTCTTCACCATCTCTGTCAGGAAAGGATTCTTAGAGAGAACCTAAATCCCTCTTGCTGCTTTCTCTGCTTTCTATTTGTTTTCTCTTTTCTAAAGAAGCATCGGTTGCTACTCTCCCCCTGCCTTAAAAAAAACTCTTATTTATTTATTGCTATGACTGCACACGCTTTTCTCTAGTTGTGGCAAGTGGGGGCTACTCTCTAGTTCCAATGCGTGGGCTTCTTGTGGTGGCTTCTCTTGCTGCAAAGCACGGATTCAGGGCACACAGGCTTCAGGAGTTATGTGCATGGGCTCAGTAGTTGCAACTCCCAAGCTCGAGAGCACAGGTTCTGTAGTTGTGGTGTGTGGGCTTAGTTGCTCCTCAGCATGTGGAATCCTCCTAGACCAGGGATTGAACCCATGTCTCCTGCACTGGCAGGTGAATTCTTTACCACCGAGCCACCAGGGAAGTCCCCATTCTCTCTTTGATGATCTTTTGTCTATAGGGAGAGGATAGCACCCTTATCCTCTCTGCCATCTCTTCTCCAAGTTATAATTGTATTTCTTTTCATCTTTCCCCATTAGTCTTGTTTTACAACTTTTAAGTATCACTACCCTGGAACCGTCTCCAAATTCCCTGCATTCCTACAAACCTCATTCTTATCTTGAAAATTATATAAAAATGTATGGAGTCAACATAGGAAGAGGATGGTTGTATAGGTATTAAACTCTATCCTGTTATGGATGTGGCCAGGATTTCTTCTGAAGGAAGTGTTCAGAAGTAGTGAAAGTGGGGATCCAGAGCTGGAATTTTCTCACATTTGTTTCTTGGAGTCAGGGGATGTAGGAGATCATTGACAAAGGCCTACTAAGAATAATGGTAAAGTTAATAATGATGACAATCATATTGAATGCTTATGATGTACAAGGCTCTGAACTAAGGTTGACACGTAGTATTTCACTCAGTCCTTATAATAACCTTTGGAGAAAGCACCATTATTATTTCTGTATTCCAAACAAGGAAATTGAAACACATAGAGCTTAAGCAACAGGCTCAAAGCCCTCCTGTAGTAATTCCAGATGATCTCACAGAAAGGTTCCCTTGCTGCTATGAAGGATATAGAATTTCCCTGATTGTAAGAGAGGCATTGAGAAGCCTGTTCAGAGAAGAGGCAATCTTTTTATACCCCACTGGACCCCCAACACCTAGCAGCGTGCCTGGCGCACAGTGGGTGCTCATCAAATGTATGTGGGGTGAGTGGGTAAATAAACTTCACTGCTGGCTTTGAGCATGGTGTCAGGACTCAGCGGAGGCCTGTAACTGAGACCCAGATGATGATGCATGCTTACAAGAACATAACTGAATTAAGGAGTCATCCCTGCTCCTGAGCAGCAGAACCACCCAACACATGTGCAAGGTGCAGTCCTCTGGGCTCACCGTGGGTCTCCTGAATTGGAACCTTCTCGAAGCAGCTTGGGAGTCTGCTTGCTATCAGATCTCTCTAGGTTATCATCAGGCAGGACTGCCCAGGGATTCCTTCACCCTGCTTTGTAGCCAGGGAGGGGGACTCTACAGACTGTACTCGTGTGCAGACTACTTCTGTGGGCTCCTGCCCTCTGACTGATGACTGGGTCCAGGCATGGCAGGGTACCAGCAGGGGATCAAACGAAGGAGAGCATCCATGCAAGTTGCTCTGACAACAGCTGCTTCCCCTCCCGGAGGCCATAGCTCACCAGGCATCCGGTCATGGCTCCCTCCCGCCCTCACCCCTTTAGCCTTTCTGATTCTCTGTTGTTATTAACCTGGGTGCCCCTCAGCACCCCTTTTAGATTCCCCTGGGGGTACCCCTCCCCACACCTTTGAAAACCGTCACTTAAGTGTGCAGTCTGCTCCCTCTTGGGACCCTGACTGGCCATGTGTGACTGCGAGGTTAGGCACGCTCACACACATGGGGGGTGGTATGAAGGGGGCTACCATGGGTTCCTTTCTAGGGAGTTTGCTAATGGAACTATTCTAAGCCCTTTATCCTGCTGCTGGGACCCAGAGGCTAACCGTTGACAAGGTCTACCTGTGTTCCAGTTTGCAGTTTTCATCCCAGATCTGATTTATCAAATTTTTGTTCAAAGTAAACTGGAAAAATCCTAACACCGTCTTTTGGAGTACTGACCTGTACCGTCATGAGCCTGACTTGAAACACTCTACTGAAATGAAAACCTTTCTCTTGTGAGGTTTCTGTGTCCAGGTTATTGCAAAGCCACTCTGCCCGAGATTCCTCTATTCACTCACTCCCTGCATCCTGGAAGGTTGGGGTTGTGGGTGAAAGTAGATGAGCCTTATAAGAATGAACGTGGGGAGAAAGGGCCAGCATTCCCTCCAGGAGGTAAAACTCAGGCTTTAGTCACTTTCCCAAAAACCTCAAAGTGAAAACTGCTCACAGCCCCAGGCTTTGCCTGTGTTCTGCCCAAATTCGGTAAATCAGCCAGTTTGCATACCACCCAGACCAGCATCTGCTGAAACAGGCTCAGGCCCTGAAGAAACCCAGGCTGAGAAAGCCCCCTCCAAACCCAGTCTAGAGTTTTCGAACCTTGGCCAACCTTTCCCAAGCGTTTGGCCCAACACACAGGCCTGGGCCTGGTTTAGGGTTTCAGAGTGGCAGTTTCAAAGCCGTCTCATTATTACTGATGACCAGGGCTTGCTGAGAGCAATAGTGTTTTATAGCCCGCTGAGCAGAGGGCCCCAGGAACTGTGGGGGATACGCTGCCTCTGAACTTGCACAAGAACTGTTCACAAAGGGGGTGGAGACCACATGCTTAGCTGAAGCTACTCCAAGTGAAGGTTGCAAAAAGCAGACAACCAACTCTTAGGCTCCCACACAGCAGCCCAGACAAACAGCGGTATCCAGCTGTGGCCTCTGACCTTGTCTGTGGGCCTCTCAACTGCAGGGAAAGCAGAGGGAAGCTGTAGGCAACTGCATGGTTTTGAAGGCAGGTTTTGGTCCTACCAGACATCATCAGGTGCCCTTAGGATTACTGTTGTTCCAAATTGAATGATGCTTGTACTTGTTCCTGGGCCATCTTGCTTAGTTGTAGACCTGAACTCTCATTCTTTACCAAAGTCGATTTCTTTCCTGTCACCACTCACCCTCTGCTGTCCTGGCCCAGTAGAAGTCCTGAGAAAAACTGGAGTGTGAGTTTCACGGAGCAGAAGGAATAATATTTATTGATGCCAGACTGTTTTCATCCTTTGAGTTTCACGTTTATTCTTCATAGCAGTCTTAGGAAGTAGCAGGCATGATCATCCTCATTCTCATAGCTAAGGCTGACACATGGGTTTTTAGGCACAGTCACATAGCTGCAGGCCTCGCTGGTGGCTTAGATGGTGTGTCTGAGACGTACGGAGCCAGCTTTGCTCTGTTAGCTTCATGGCAGATTCTAGAGGGAAACACTGGGCAATCTGTTTTCCCCAGTGCTATTCTTGGGAACTGTTTATGCAACTTTTGTTATCACACAAACTCCCTTGACAGACTGTCTAATACAGGTCCTCCAGTTGGCAACAGGGTGTCAATCTTGACCGTGGACCTCAGATCTGTGGTGACAGAATTTGAGGGTGTCTCCCAGAGGAAGGCCACGAAGGCAGCCGGGACCAAGGTGACCTCCCACCCTACCTCTCTGTATGAGATTGTCTGTTCCTTGAAAAGTCAAACAAGACTTGATTATGGTGGGTTGGCCCACAGGTTTCCCCACACCAGCCTTTGTGGCACGTGGTGCCTCCCTCAGCATCAGATCTGAAGGCGAAACTGAGCTTAAAAGACGCAGTTTGTGCCTTCTGGCTTTACCCTGTTCTGCCTGCCTCTCCCTCTTTCCATCGTCGCTGATCTGGGGACAGTTTAGACAATGGACTCTGGAGCCACCTGTCTGTTACTTATCAGCTGTGTAACTTAGCTCAAGATACTTAAAGTCTCTGTTCTCAGTCTCCTTACTTGAAAAATAGGAATAATAATTGTAACCATACCTACCTTGTAAAACTGTTGTGAGTTGTTATATGTAAAGCACTTTGAACAAAGTCTAGCATATGGTAAGCCCTTTGTAATAATAGTAATAATACCATTAGTATTATTCATTCTTACACATCATTGCAAACTCTGGTGTCCCAGGCACTGAGGAGATCAAAATAAATGAGCAGCTGTCCTCGTTCTCAGGAAGTGCATGGTCAAGGAGGGGAGGCAGAGAAGTAAACATAGATAGGCAGTGACGCATTCCGAGTACCGTGGAAGCCTCTGTACAGAGCCCCGTGGAGGACTGCGGTGGGCAGGGTGGTTACCCTGCAGACCGCCCTTGCTCACTGTTTCATCCCCTGCCCCAGCAATAGCTGCTCGTCCAGGGTCGGCATTCTGCTGGCCTGAAAACAAAGTCAGGAACTGAGCCTGAAGAGGAGCTTACCAGAGAGGAGAGTTGGAACTGACTCCGGGTTTTCTAGGGGAGCAAAGGGGAAGAGGTGAGGAACAGCCATGAGTAAATGTGCCCTAGCGTGAAACAGCCTGGAACATTCTGACAACTTCGAGTTCAGTGTGGCTGACCCTCAGAGGGTGGGGGTGGTGGGAGGGCAATGTGAGTAACAGGATCGAAGTAAGAAAACCAGTTAATAAACCTAGTGTTAATATGGAGGAGAGCTGATAAGGACCCAGATTAAAGCAGGCCAGTGAGGAGAGCTGGGAAGGCTGGCTGGGGGACTGTGGAGGAGGTAACCCTGGCGGTAAGCTGGGGGTGCAGTCAGCCCAAGGAGGCCGCCCTGATATCTCGGAGCTCAAGGGGACAACATGCAGACGAGGACTACTGGGACCCTCGTCTACATGGATGAACAGATTTTGCTCAGATAGAGCAGCACTTTCTGTTCAACTAGTAACTTTGCAAGGCACTCAAGTTCTTTTATCAGGGATTTTCTCTGAGGAAAAGAAGTCATGTCATTCCACATTTAGAAATAGGATGCGTGTGCCCAGTCAGAGCTTCCCAGGTGGCTCAGTGGTAAAGAATCTGCCTGCCAATGCAAGAGACGTGGGTTTGATCCCTGGGTCAGGAAGGTCCCCTGAATGAAGAAATGGCAACCTACTCCAGTATTCTTGTCTGGAGAATCCCATGGACAGAGGAGTCTGGTGGGCTACAGTCCATGGGGTCGCAAAGAGTCTGACACCACTGGAGTGACTGAGAACCAACAGGGTTCGCAGTCAGGGTTCCATGAATGCTCTCTGGCCCCAGGACTGCCTCTCACTTTCTGACCCAAGGCTCCCCCCTACTTGGGGTGTGAAGAACACCCATGGCTGCAGGTCAATCAGGGCCATGAAGTCAATCAGATGTCAGATGTAACCAAGATCTCAGAATCTGTGCTTTTGTAAGCTCCCCCTCAGGTGTCAGAAATGGCTCAGGATTTCAGAAATGAACCTGTACATTCACAGCATTGCTGCTGTTACGATGCAGGAGGCAAAAGGGATGTGGCTGGGTGGTCTGTTTGGAGTCACCCACCCATGAGTTACTCTACCCCAAACCAACAGCCTCGATGCCGAGAGACACATAGGGAGCAGACAGCCCACATGGAGAGCACACTTCAGCTTCACCTCAAGGGAAACATCTTGTCCTCAGTAGCAAACATCTCTTGTCTCTGTTGTTTAAAATGGTGAAATCCCTCCCTCAAAAGATGAGTGAAAACATTTCTCAGTGTGACGTCATCTATCATCACAAATGAACAATAGGGGAGAGTACTGAATCCGAGCAAGTTCATTTTGTCCACTTTCATTTGGTTATTAATTTTTAATTCATAAAGCAGTTCACCATTATAACAATTTTAAATAATCCATTAAATTGTTCTGGGCACTGCTAGCATTAGAATATTTTTAAAGTAAATTTATTACCGACAGCCATTAAATTGTGTTGGTAGTCTTTTGATCATATGTTCCATTCAATACACTTTTCTGAGATGCCTTTCAACAAGTACATGTTGTCAAGGTTGCCTGTCTTTCTGATCCTATATGTTAAAATATATTAACATTTGTTTAAAGTATAGTAATGAGACAAACAGCTGAATTTCCCTTACTTTATGCAGTATGTATACACCTAAAAAGTTGCACCTACGTGGCATTTTTGTAAGTTTTCTCAAACTTTAGTATTCTTGCTGGGAGAATTCCATGGACAGAGGAGCCTGGCGGGCTACAGTCCATGGGGGTCACAAAGAGTCAGACACAATTGAGCAGCCAACAACACTTTCACTTTTTTTATGTTCTTTTAGAAAATAAAAAAATCAATACTAAACTTTTTTTTTAATACATAAATTGAGATTCCCCATCTCCAGTGTGCTTAAACTGAAGTATACCTAAGAATCATTTTAAAAATCATGTTAACAATGAATGTGTGTATGTGTATTTAGCCTTCATTCAATACATATTTACTGATTACCTACTGTGTGCCAGGCCCTGCTCTAAGAAGCTGGGAATTCAGCAAACAAGCTAATGTCCCTTCCCTTGTGGAGATGATATTCCAATGGGACAGTCATACTAGCCAAGTAAATAATTGTGTAATGTAATTTCAGCAGCAAAAAAAAAAAAAAGCTATGAAGACAAATAATGCAGGATAAAGAGAACAGTGGTGGAGAGGGTATCTTAGATGTTGTGTTCATTTTCCATTGCTGCCTAACAAATTACCATGACCTCTGTGGCCTAAAGCAACACAAATATATCATCTCATATTTTCCATGGTCAGGAATCAAGGCAGGGTTAGCTGGGTTCTCTGCCTAGGTCTCAAGGCTGTAGGCAAAGGGTCAGCCAGGGCTGGGTTGCATCTGAGCCTTGGGGTCCTCTTCCAAGCTCCTGTGTTTGTTGGCAGAATTTAATTCCTTGCAGCTGTAGAAATCATGGAGGCAAAAGGAGAAGGCCTGTGGCTGCTCATCTGGTTAGGTCAGATCCACCCAGGATAATCTCCACTTGATTAACTCAAAGTCAAATGATTAGTAACCTAATCATGGCAGTTATATCCTATTAAAGTACAAGTTCCCAGGGGGGAGATCTCTGAGGCCATCTTAGAATTTTACTTATTACGGAGTGATCAGGGGAGAACTTTTCATGGAGGTTACATTTGAGCAAAGACATGGGGAAAAAATCAGAGACTGAGCTGTGTAAAGTTCTGGGACAAAATCACATTGGCATGTGCAAAGGCCCTGTGGCAGGAATTGGTGTATTCAAGGATTACAAAAAGGCCAGTGGAACTGGAGGTTAGTGAATGAGAGGAAACATGCTATGAGGTCAAAGAGGGAAGCAGGCCACAGATCATGGAGAGTCTTGCAGGTTATGGTGAGGAGTCTGGAGGTTTCTGGGTTGGAGGTGATTTATATTTTAAAAGCCTGACATATTTATATTTTATATTTATATATTTATATTTATACTTATATTTTAAAAGCCTGACTTCTTTATGAAGAAGGAATTGTAGGGAATTGTAGAATAGAGAAAGAGAGACTATTTTTAAAACTTTGGTTGAAGTCCAGACTGAAGTCCAGGTGCAAGGAAGGTGGTTTGAACTAGGGTGGCAGCTGTTGGTTAGAGAAAAGGAATTCAAGGTGGGTTTTGGAGGTAGAATCAATTAGATGTACTTAACATGTAATGATTTAAAAGCATATACTCTGGATCCAAACTTCCTGGGTTCAAATTCTTGCCCTGCCACACACCAGCCATGGGAACTTGGACAAATTATTTAACTTCTCTGTGTCTTAGAGTCCTCGTCAGAAAAATGAGATTTATAATAACACCTACCTTGTGGGGGTTTGTGAGCGTTTGGTGAAATAATTCTGATATTAACTGCATGAATGTCATTTACGTGTATATGAATGGTGGCTGTTATTATATTTATTGATGATAGACATGGAATTTGAGAGAAAAAGATATCATGGGTGTTTCCAAGGCTCTTATTCTGAGTAACTGAAGAATAGTGGAATGGAAAAGACTGAAGGCTTCACCATGTCAGCTTGTCTAATATTTTAGTGATTAGAATACAGTTACACAGTGCATGCATTTGCCAATGACTAGCAGTGAGAAGTTGGATTCTCACTGAATCCAAGTTCATGACCCCTCGAACCTCAGTTTCCTCATCTGAAAAAGTAAATAGGGTTAGTAATAGTCATTGAGTTAGACAAGGCTGTGATCCATGTGATCAGTTTGGTTAGTTTTCTGTGATTGTGGTTTTCATTCTGTCTGCCCTCTGATAGATAAGGATAAGAGGCTTGTGGAAGCTTCCTGATGAGAGGGACTGGCTGTGGGGAAAACTGGGTCTTGCTCAGCAAATCTTTAATCCAATTTTCTGCTGATGGGTGGGACTGTGTTCCCTCCCTGGAGTCTGGCCTGAGGCCAAACTATGGTAGGGGTAATGGCAATCTCCTTCAAAAGGACTTATGCCGGCATTCAGGGGCTCCCAGGTCTGTTGTAGTCAGAGCCCTGACCCCGCAGCGGGCCACTGCCAACCCACACCTCTGCCGGAGACTCCAGGATGCTCGCAGGCAAGTCTGGCTCACTTTCTTGCGGGGTCACTGCTCCTTTCTCCTGGGTCCTGATGTGAACAAGTTTCATTGTGCCCACCAAGAGTCTGTTTCCCAGTCCTGTAGAAGTTCTGTAATCAAATCCCACTGGCCTTCAAAGTCAAATTGCCTGGGGGTTTTCAGTTCCTTTGCCAGATCCCCAGGTTGGGGAATCTGTCCTGGGCTCTAGAACTTTTGCATCAGTGCAAGAACTTCTTTGGTATAATTGTTCTCCAGTTTGTGGGTTGTCCGCTTGGCAGCTCTTTGGTGGGGCTAATGCCGACCTCCTCCATGAGGACTTATGCCACATGCCGCGCCTCCAAGGTCTGCTGCAGCCAGAGCCCCTGTCTCCGAGGCAAGCCATTGCTGACCCGCCCTCTGCAAGAGACACTCAAACACTCAAAGGCAGGTCTGGCTCAGTCTCCTGTGGAGGTCACTGATCCTTTCCCTGGGCCCCTGGTGTGCACAAGGTTTTGTTTGCACCCTCCAAGCGTCTCTGACAGGTACAAGGTTTGATTCTAAACACAATTACGCCCCTCCTACTGTCTTATTGGTGCTTCCTCTTTGCACTTGGATGTGGGGCATCAAAAACAAGACTGGAAGCTGACTGTGGATCAGATCATGAACTCCTTATTGCAAAATTCAGCTTAAAAATGAAGAAAGTAGGGAAAATCACTAGGCCATTCAGGTATGACCTAAATCAAATCCCTTATGATTATCCAGTGGAAGTGACAAATAGCTCCAATACTTTGGCCACCTGACTGGAAGAGCTGACTCATTAGAAAAGACCCTGATGCTGGGAAAGATTGAAGGCAGGAGAAGGGGACGACAGAGGATGAGATAGTTGGATGGCACCACCAAATCAATGGATTTGAGTTTGAGCAGGCTCTGGGAGATAGTGAAGGAGAGGGAAACCTGGCATGCTGCAGTCTGTGGGGTTGCAAAGAGTCAGACACGATTGAGCGACTGAACAACAAAAGTAATATTTATCTTGCAGAATAGAATGAGGTAGCCCCCAGCACACCATAGGGCAGAAGAAAATGTAAGGATCTCTTGCTTCTAGAAAGCAGTGGACTATAGGGCAGTTCTTGTGCTTTTATTACAACTGTTGTAAGAGCTGTCTCCTTTATACTCGCTTAGCCAGGCATTTTGCAGTGTTTCTGGCTCTCACTTAAAAAGCCTGTGATCACTACAGGGCCTGTCACTGGAAAGCTACTAGGTAGAAAGAGCTTTTGGCTTCTACTATCATTAGGGCTAGCTGGAAATCTAGCTACAACCTTTCTGAAAGCAGACATCATAGACTTTCTCCCCAGGGTGTTATTAAGAAGCCCTCATCTCCTGATCTGATCGTTCTGGGACCCTGCAGGCAGTGTTGGGACCCTTACAAATGTGTGTAACCTTATACACTCTAGAAAACAGGAAATAACAGCTAGACCTGAAGAATCAAGAATGTACGTACCCTCTCTCTGCTGACCTATTCTGGCCATTGCTAATTCTCAAGATAAAATGTTCATTTCTCCTTACTAGTCCTGGGATGAAGTGGTCCTCACAGAACCTAAGAACAGGAGAGAGCCCTGGATTCACTGTCTGGGGTTCTCCCAGTGCTCCTTCAAGATTTCAGCATTCTGAAACCAGCTGGGGTTTCAAAGAGTAGGACGAGACTGAGCACCTCCCCTGCCCTCTTAGGCAAAGTCAAGATTTCTCATTGTGTGTCCTCAAGGCTCGCTATAATATATGTTCATGGTCAGAGGTCATCATTACTGCTTAGATTAAGGTCTGTGTCACTACCTAAACTATAAACTTTGTAGGGACAAAGACAATCTCAGCTTTGTTCACCACAAATGTCACCAGCCTGTCATAGACAGTCAGCTGATGCAGCTCTGCATCCACCATTGAGCACCAGCTGTTTGCCAGGGTCTGTGCACTGGGAATATGGTGGTTTGCAAGATAGACTCCTTCTCTTTAAAGGGTCTATAGGCAGTGCAGTTGTTAACACTCCTGCCAGTGGTCAGCTGGGATGGAATACTAGTAGAAAGGCATATATGTTATTGCTGATGTTTGAGAGGTTTGGAGGAAGTAGAAGGAGTATTATATAGCACTGATCAAATGCATTCTAACAGCACTGAAAATAAGCACTATTGTGTTCCTGTTTTACCAGTAAGAAAGCTGATGTACCAGGAGGTTAGCTAATATCCTGGGGAAAATGTGGAAGTGTGATAAGACCATGATATGAATCTAGGCCAGGGACAGAGCTACAGGGCAGATGCATGGGAATGCAGGTGCAGGGGTCCCCATGCTCAGGGGGACCCGGTGCTGGGCTTAATGCTCTACAGTGTCCACGGTGGGATTCCTCGCAATTTTTACTTTGAACTTGGGTGTGTAAGTGAAGTCTGACAGGACAGTAGAGCAGGTACGTGAGGAGATGCTCATGATCTATCTGCCAGTCCTTGTCCCTCTATTTGCATATAGCATTTGGGACGCCCTGTGGCACAGAATTTCAGAGGCGCCATCCTGTGTGAGGGTCAGGGAGACTCCGAGCGAGTACAGGGTAAGCATGTTATGTCTACGGCTGGATAAACGAGGGTGCTGACAGCCCTAAGGACCTGCATCATTTTCATTTGAACCAGAACTTACTTCTAACACAGGAAGGGAATAACGGCATTCTAAGAAACAAACAATCAGTGAACCCTATCATAGCCTTCCTTACTCTTGCTGCTTCCCATACACTGAGAAAGATGCCAGAGAAGGAAAAAGAGAGAGAAGTCAGTCCACACTTGCTTTTCTTCTCAGTCCTTCTCACTCAGCAGTGAGCCAGACGCAGAGTGTTGCTGAAACGCACACAGATCAAGCCAATGAAATTTGTGTCGTGATTCTACTGTTCTAGCAACAATGAACCACATGTGTGAGCTATGAAATAGGGATGTGTCATTTTGATGACTCCTCGTGAGTTAAATGCTATTTCGTTTACATTTAAAATTCCATGGCATAAAGTTCAGTGGTAAAAGGGATGGTAATAATTTAAGATTTTAATTTCTCTTTACCTTTAATAGCATTTTTCCCCCTGCTTTTTAAGCAAGACACCCTGCATTTTCATTTGGCACTGGGCCCCCCAAATATAGGTGGTCTTGGAAGGGAAGTACTATAGCTGGCACTATTCAGTGCTACACATTCCTAAGACAAGTTCCATTCTCATAACTATAGTGTGTAGCTTGATAAGAAGGGTTGTGTAACCACCATTGTCACATGTACACTCCCCAGGAAAGGCAAGACTGTCATTGTGATCTAGGTAGAACCAGTTTGGGAGGAGCCAGTGAACAGAGCTGGTGGTTGGTTGATTAGCAGACACAAGCTGCTCTCACTTTGAAGCCTCTCATAGAGACTGCATCCTATCCAGAGTTTTGTGGAGGAAAAGTGACTGCCTGTCACATCCAAAAAATGGAGATGAGAATGCTGCCCCGAAGGTTAGAGAAGGCCGACAAGACACCAGATCCTGAGCACCACTGAGTCAAAATCTTCCATCTAGAAACCCCAGCGATTCTCCAGCCAAACCCACCAGTTGAAAAGTTCATGTGAACTTTGGGGTTTTGTTGCAAAACCTATAATCAGGCCAGGTTTCAGGTTCCATAACAAAGTGCTTCCCAGCCTGGTGACCGCAAGCCAGACTGACATTTGTGAGTGCATTTCCATGGAAAAAGAAGGTGCTGCTTAATTGCATTAGGAGAATTATACCACAGTCCATGGGGGAACATTGACAGGCTTTGACAAGCATGAGGAAAACGTACTCTTTTCTGCGCCATGTCCATTTTCTTTGGGTCATGGCCATTACCGTAGAGATGATATGCAAAGAAGAACTAGAATTTATTCCCCTAATGAAAACCGAGTTGGCTGTTCTTTCTTAGTAATAATCACAGCAACCACCCAATATATTGCTACCAAACCATCCTACTTCCTTCTAGTCACGTGGATTATAATTCGGTTCTGCACAAGGCTATTGTAACTTATGAGTTTCCCAGAGGGAGGGGCACGCTAAGCATGGGGGAAAAAATCTAGGATTATAGGGAGGGAGCAGATAGAGAGATAATACTGATGATTCAGTGTTGTTTGTTAACCAGGAAAGTATAGAAAGCATGTGAAGTAAAATCCTTCAAAGACAGTTTTTCAGAGTACATACGACTCTAGGGAAAGTGTTTTAGGAAGGAAGTCGAAAATTATGGATGTTTCAAACAGGAAAATTGTATAAATGGACATTTCCTAAAAGGGAAGTGTGTAACTCTGCTCCCTGAAAGCTCAAAATCGTATTTCTGTAGCAGGGATAATATTTTGCAAATATTACGCTCTTCTAACTTTTGGGTTTTCTCTTAAATCACCTTCCCCTGCCGTCTTCCACCTCCAAGGCTGAGGCTTGGGGCTTCTGGCCCCAGGGATACTGCCTAGAACAAAGAGACCATTGATCAGTTTGAATCTCAAAGCTGACTTTCTTGACCTCTTAAGCAAGAAAATCATCCTCAAAGCCAGGCATTGTTGAGAAGGAAAGAGATTTTCTAAATTCCTTTAGCTGCCATTAGTATATCAAGAGCCAGGCCTGGTGGAATAGGCCCTAAAGAGATTTACTCCACACCATCGTGATGGGCTATGGAGGAGTGGGAAGCTGGCTTCTCTGAGCCAAAGAGGTCGGACAAAGAAGGCAAAGGAGGCAGGCAGACATGGGAACCAGCGGTGTCCTGGACTCTTCTCTCCGGTCCTAAGTCCTGGACCTGGGGTCCTTGGTAGAAAGACCGAGGGAAAGGCTGAGAACATCAGGAGGACTGTAACTCACTTCTTGTCATGCTACTTGGGGGATTCTTCGGGGTGGCTGTGAGCCTCAAGAAGTCCCCTGTATGGTCACCTCTGATAGGATACAAGGCCATGAAACACGATGGAAGCAGAAGGGAACAGGCCTGTGAGCCTCAGGTGATGCTCAGGTTCCTCGTACCCTTGGTTGTCACATGGAGGATCCAGGGTATAGTGATGAGACGGTGGGAGGGATGAAAGCAAGGATCGGCATGAAAAGGTCATACATAACAGGCCCTGAGAGCAGGAAGAATGGCCGGAAGTGGGTACCGTTCCATCACCCCAAAAGGCCAGGTGGACACTGATCCCAGTACAGGGAGCAGGCCAGCCCTGCCACTTTGCAACAAAGACCAGCAAGAGTCTGGAGGATCCCACCTGGTCCCCTCTCTCCCCTCCCACCAAATTACACAGAAACCTCTCTAGCCACCCCTTAAACCACCTTGAGATGGAAAAAGAGTGGGAGAGAGGACAAAAAAGTCCTCTTACATACACAGAGGACACTCTGTATGTAAAGGGAAAATTTAAACCAACCCTAGAAAGGAGTTGAATTTCTAATAAATAAAATATTTAAATGAAAATGAGAAAATTTAAATTGGAAGAGACTCATATTGTTAATTGGCAAGTGGTGGGGAGGGGTGGTTGTCAGAGAAAGATCAGACCAGCTTTGGGAAGTAGAGAGACCATTTGATATTGCGCATCTGAGTGGAGTATGAGTGAGTTTGCAACGCGGCTACATCTTTATTCCTCCCTCCTCCTTACCATTCTATTGAGCATACACATGTCATCTTCCTTCAAGTCAAAGCAAAGTTGGTGTTTGGAAGTGTCCTCTGGGAAGCCTAGGGGCACGAGAAACTTTCTTTAATGTCCCAAAAAGGCAATAGCAATTTGAAGTTTGCAAGATATCCTCCTGAGAAGTCCTCGGTGCTCTCATCACTTGAATTAAAATCAAAGCTGCTGCGAAGACTCGCTGAGCCCCACTGAGCTCCGTGTAAAAGTGGAGGTCAGCATTCTTTAGGGTCGGGGGAGGAGAATTTGTTGAGAGGAAGTGGGAGACGTGGAATGAAAAATCATTAAGAGTTTATCTCCCTGTAAAAGTCTCAGTTGAACCTGCAATGTGTTGAAGCCAACTAGACAGACTCTAGTCTGCATATGAGAAAGAGACTAAATTTTATGATGAGAGGTAGCTACTAACGGTTAGTAAGCAGAGCTCCATTTTCCATCAGCATCTCTGCTCCCTCCATCCCTGGAGCTGTGCAGGGCAGTGCTTGTGTGGCTGTGTGCACGTAGATATGTGGACCAGACAGAGCCCAAGAACTCTTTTAAGGATGCTTAAAAGCTGAAGTTCAAGAGCAAAGCTGAACCTGAATCAGGAAAATGGTTGCACGTGTTAAGTCATCTCTAAGGTGTTTGACTGTAACTGAATGCCCACTTTATGGTCACAGGCTGTTTTATGAAGGTACCCATCCTGAGAAGCTGCCCTTCCCTGCCTCTGCCATTCCTCCTTGATGTTCAGCAGTTTCTGAAAATCATGCTGGATACATGGAACAGCGTGACTTCTTACAAAACACACAGAATCTCAGAAAGAGTCAGCTAAAGGTTATAGGTAGACTTGAGCATTGAAGATTAAAGTATGACCTGGTCTGTTTTATTGCTGAACATCAGATGTTCAGCAGCACAGAAACGTTTAGAATAGCAGTTCTGCCTTGTACTCGTGTGCCACCAAATTCTGACCAGAGTGCAAAATTGATTTTTGTTAAAACAGGGATGTATACTGTTCCAGTGATGTCTGCCAGACAGGTGACAGAGCTCCATGCAGGAGTGTGGAAGGGATCACCCGCCTATGAAAGTATACGAGTTGAGGCATGACAAGGAGCCAGTGCTCAGTAGACTGGTATTGGCTGAAATGTGGGACATCTTTCCTCAGGAGTGTACAACAGTGGGTGACTGAGGTGGTCAACAGCTCTATTCAGGGACAACTCAATGCCGAAGGTCAGGCAAGTCAACTGTGAAATAGCAGTAAATGTAACCACCCCATCACTTGAGTGCTACTAAATCTCAGATTCAAAGAACGCAGACTGCAAGCCAGGAGCAGGGAGGGAAAGCGTTGGTTCAGTGAAATATATTCTTGAGGAAGGAAGTCACGGGTCCCACGTATATTGTTGTCCTAGGCTGATGTACATTCATGTGATGGTTAGTTTACCTGTCGCCTGTGACAGAGGTGCCCAGATTTACCTTGCTCCTGGTTATGTCTGTGAGAGTGTTGCTGGATGGGCTTAGAATAGAAATTGGTGGACTCTGTAGAGTAGGTTGTTCTCCCCAAAGTGGGTGGTCATCATGCAATTCATTGAGGATCTGAGTAGGACCCAAAGTGGAGGAAGGAGAAATGGGCCCTTCTTTTTCTCCTGTCTCCCTGCATCAGCTGGGACATGATCTTCTCCTGCCCTTGGGATTTACACCAAGGGGTTTACACCATCCATGACCCAGACCGAGAAATACCACCTGCTTTCCTGGGTCTTCAGCTTGCAGGTGACAGATCATGGGACTTGTTTGCCTCCATAAACATGTTAGCCAATTCCTCATGATACATCTTCATGCACGTTTGTATATAGATAGACACTAGGATATCCATATCTAGTTATAGACTTAGAGATATATATCTTATTGGTTCTGTTTCTCTAGAGAATTCTAATAGAGTTAATTCACAAACTCCCATCTTAGTGCTATAAAGGGTATCAGAAATCATTCAATCCAATGCATTCATGTTTCCGTACACATTAATTATATGTCCTGTGGACTGTGCTAAAATGTGGTGTAACCCTGCCTTCATTGTGCCCTCATTTAAGGTGACATTGCATGTTTTATGTCATAGTATCATAGGTTCTTCAATTGGAAAGGAATAAAAAATTCACACCCAACTCCCCGCATTTTATAACAAGATTCCAACCAAAACATTCCCATCAAGTGGTCCTTTAGCACTTCAACTTCAAACACTTCCAGTGACCAGGAACTCATTACTTCCAAACACAGCCCATCCTAGCCTTGGAATTAATAGTTTTAAATAACTAAATCACTCTTTGGAATTTTTATGCTTTGTTAGAAAGCATCAGAACATTAGCTAATTTTTTTTTTTTTACTATTCTCTGCAAAATATTACATGCATATGTACAAATGTACACAGTAAAACATAGAATCAGCTACTATAGTACTTCTCAATAGGATTAATTAGGGAAATGGATTCCACTTGTGTGTGTTTGCATACACATCAGCACACACATGCACACATATTGTTACTCCAGTTCTTAAATTGTCATCAAGAATGGTTTATTTATACAAGCATTGGCTGCTCTTCTCTTTGGAAATTATTAACAGACCCAAAAGAGTTTTGTGTTTTTTTTAAAGCTCACCAGTTTACCTTGGAGCAGAAAAAAATGTAAGTGCAATTTATCATTTTGCCAAAATAAGCGTTGAGGAGGTGAGCACCAATCAGTTGCTTAAGTGAGTTAATAATGGGAACGTCAATATGGGCACCATCCATTCTTTGTCTGCATATCAGTGAACAGAGCCAGTTCATGGTCTCTCACCCCAGCGTGTACCCAGATCATCAATGCACATGCTCCTAGCCGTGTGCAGACCTTCTCTCCATGAGGTATGCTTTGGAAAAAATGATAGGTCTCTTTGGCGTATTTAAAAGATTCAGGACCTTCTTCCCTATTGTATTTCACTGTTGCAAGCACCCTGACTGGAAGACAGGCCATTGGTTTTAGATCACATTTTAGGGGGCACTGATATATCTGATGGACGAGTACACCGTATGCTATAAGCCTCCAGATTTCAGAAAGGTTGAGTCGTGGGAACATCCATTGCAGTTAAGGAAATACAGTTTACTTTCCTGAGCATCAGAGAAATAAAATGCAAGGAATTTCTTCAGCTGAACCACCACAAAGAGGAATGAGTTTAGGTTTGTCTGGTGTTTCTATCACTTGCCCCATTCCCTCTGGCTGTTCTTTCAAGCCCCGCTGTTCTCATGAACGTTATGCTTTCACCTCTGTTAGCATCTTCTTCTCGGTGTGTTTACTTTTACCACCTTTATGTTTGGCAGCGGTGCTGAGTTTTTTCCAGCCAGCCAAAACAGGGCCAGCTCTCATCTGAAGGTGTATCATTTGGGTTTCTTTAAGCTCCTAGGCTGATACATCCTGAAATCCAGTTGTATCAGGAGAGATACAGCCCATGAATTATGGACATAAATAGTATTGGGGAAGATTGACCTTCACACAGACAGATAAATAAGTGATAACAGTGAGACAAATAAGAGCATGTAGATAAATAAGTGATAATCTCAAGAAAACTTTTCTTCTCCCTACATCTGCAACCCGAAAACTTGGGCGTTCTCTATTCATAGGTCTCCAGAACTCTAGAACAGACCCCTCATTTTTATTCCAGCAGATGGGCCAGTGAAACTGAGACAATGCCCAAGCTTCTTTGTGAACGGTGGCAGAGTATTGGTGGGGAGTGATGGACACCTTTTTTCTCATTATGAAAAAGCCACAGGTGGAGGCTAGGGATGGGGTAGAGGGTTTCCCTCTTTCCTTGGGATAAACTTTGCTAAATATTTGCTTAAATCCTGAGAGGAAATTAAGAGCAGGTCAGGTGCTCTCCAGGTCACTACTTTTTGCAAGTTTCACTGGCAGCCCCTTGCTCAGTTTTTTTCAGCTAATTAATCCCCCCAGACACTCACACTCACCACATGCAAATTATGGCAGAAAGGAGCTTTTTTCCCCTATTCTATTTTTCTTTAACATATACTTGAATTATACTCTTCTGACATCAGCTTCCAGCCCCACTGAGGGGTTTCCAACAGCCTAATAACAAACAGATTAGAGGCCAGAAGAGCGTGTATTCCTCAAGTCCCTCTCTGCATCCAGCTGTGAGGCTGCGTGGCCGTTACAGGCAGAGGCGAGCCCGGGCTGCGGCTCCAACTCTGATGTTAAAATGGAAACTTGGTGTGAAGGCCTCGGGGGGATTAGAGAACACTAACTTTGCTGCCCATCAGAAATGGATAATGTTCCCCGTTCTGTTCCTGCTGGTATCAGTTCCAAGTTGGAAAGCCGCCTCCTCTCCTAATTCAAGCTGGGGCCAGAGTAGAGCAAGCCCTCTCAGATATTGTAAGCCAGTGTGAGCTCAAAAAAGAATTCACCGCTCAAGGCCAAATAGCTTCAAAGCTAATAATCCTCCAGAGTCGGTGTGAGAGTGCTACAACTGTCAATGTCAACTTACACGAGGCATGGTGAGAGCGAAACTTCAATAATGACATCATGGAGGAGAGGGCAGAGGGCAGCCGCTGCGCAGGGAAGTGCCGGGGCCCTTCAGATCTTTGAAACCTGCAAGGATTTATCCGGACTAACGTGTCTCCATGTAGTCATTGCGGTCTTAGGCTACTCTGATTAAGGATTTAACGTATTCAAAGGGTTTCGGCAGCAGCAAGATGACACGTCTTCGGGAGCTCTATTGGATTCCATTATCTTCTCCTCTCTTCTCCTGCGGACGCCCTCCCTTCCACCCTGTCCTGTCTCCTCCCAGGCCCCTAGACAGACCTCCTCAAACAAGAGGCTGATCCATTTTGGGGTCTGTACTGGCCCCCATCTCGCCGCCTCCTTTGTTTCGTGCCTGGGTTTGATTGTCAAACAGGCCTGGCCACACTTATGTACTTGAGTGTCAGGATGCAAACCCCAGCAGACCTGAGCAAATTCCTCCAGGATTCCCTGGAGTCTCACATAACTTCCTTAGCCAGCCCTGTGGTGGAAAGAACGCAGGTTCTTGTTAGAATACACCCAGAGATATATACGGTCATGGTCACAGTTCAAAAGAATAAACTTCGCAGCATCCCAGGGGAGGGAGGAGGAGGGAAGTAAAGCTCAGGGCAGGAGTGGAAGGTCAGGGAGGAAACTCCCCCCACCCCCGTCCCCAAGGCCCATGAGGACAAGGCAGTTCAACTCTGCCGTTGGTTGCTGGCCATAAATGGAGCGCCTGTCTGCCAGGCACAACAGCAACTGCAGGAAAGAGGGAGTGTAAGAAGGCTCACTGGGGAAGAGGGATGCCCTGCAGATGTTGGCAGCACAGGGAACTTCAGTACTTTGCAGCTGCAGCCATGTCTAGTGTCCCCTTTGGAGGACTATGTGGTCTGGTTTATTAGGCCGCGACGGGTCCAGTGTCAGAGGCCCTGGACTGAATAATAAGAGCTCAAAGTCTGAATCAGACAGACTTGAATGCCAGTCCCGGTCTGACTTGCTGTGTGCCCTTGGCAAGTGCCTTCACCTCTATGAACCCGGGTCCTGATCTGAAAAATGAGGATAATACCTCAGAGAATCAGGGTTATGTGAAGATTACTTAAAATAATGCAGAGTATCTGGCCCTAGTAAATATTCAGTAAATGTTAGCTGTTATCATCATCATCATCATCATCATCATCATCATCATCCAAATGGCAGTTTTCCCTACATCTAAAGGAATTTTCCTGGAGAAGGAAATGGCAACCCACTCCAGTATTTTTGCCTGGAAAATCCCATGGACAGAAACGCCTGGTGGGCTACAGTTCATGCAGTCACAAAGAGTCAGACATGACTTAGCAACTGAGCACAAAGGAATTTAAAATATAAGAACTTGAGAGAAGCATAAAAACACTTCAGAGGGAAGAAATAATAAATGTCTACAGATTAAACTATACACAGCTTTCCATAATGGTTAATGTCAATGTATATCCAGATTGAAAATTCCAAGTGTGGTCTACAGGAATGTCTCTGGAATGTTGATGGAGTCCTACTCAAGAACAGCCATGAACAGCTTGGGATGTCTTCTCAAATTAATCAGTATCACAACCTTATTAAAGCACGATTTACACATAACGAAATACATACATTTTTGGTACACAGTTCTGATGAGTTTGGGCAAATGTGTTCACTCATGGAGACACCACAACAATCAATTACAGTCATGAGTGCATGCTCAGACACTCAGTTGTGTCCGATTCTCTTGTAACCCCATGAACTGTAGCCCTCCAGGCTCCTCTGTCCTTGGAAATTTCCCAGACAAGAATACCTGAGTGGGTTACCATTTCCTCCTCCAGGAGGTCTTCCTGACCCAGGGATTGAAACCGTGTCTCCTGCATTGGCAGGCAGGTTCTTTACCACTGAGCCACCTGGGAAGCCCCAGTTACAGGCCTACCCTGTTTTATTATGTGTTGACTTATTGTGCTTTAACGATACTACATTTTTTTACAAATTGAAGATTTATGGCAATACTACAAATCCCAGGTCTATTGGTGCCAATTTCAAACAGCATTTGCTCACTTCTTGTTTCTGTCATATTTTGGTAATCCTCACAATATGTCAAATGTTTTCATTACTATTGTATTTGTTAGGGTGATCTTTGATCAGTGATCTTTGATGTTACTACTCTGACTTGTTAAAGGCTCAGATGACAGTGTCTTTTAGCAATACGTAATTTTTTAATTAAGATTGTACGTTGTTTTTTTAAAACATACACTTGATAGGCTGTAGTACAGTGTAAATATAACTTTTCTGTGCACTTCATGTGGCTCAGTTCATTTCTATATTCATTTTATTTCCATGGTTGGAACAGAATCTGCAATATCTCTGAGGTTGTAATGAGCACTAGCCACACACCAGAAAGTTCCCGTATTTGTTCCTAGTCGATAGTCACCCTTGGCCCCGGTCTCAGGCAACCATTGTTCTGCTTTCTGTCACTATAGATTAGATTTCCTGTTCTTGGTCTTCAAATAAATGAGATCAAAGAGTGTATATTCTTTTGTGTCTGGATTCTCTTGCTCAGCATAATATTTGTAAGATTCATTATTTTGTTGCATGTATTGGTACTTTGTTTTCCGTTTCTGGGTAGCACTGCCATGTATGGATGTATCATGTTGTTGAGTCATTCAGCCTATTGATGAACCTTTGGATTGTTTCCATTTGGGGTTTATTATAAAGAAAGCTGCTTGTGAACATTTACTCCATGCGTTTTCGTTTCTCCTTGGTAAATATGCAGAAGTGCAATTTTGTAATTTTAAAAGAAACTACCAAGCAGGTCTCCAAGGTGGTCATACCCTATGACACCCCCACTCTTGAAATGTTTCCCCATCTTGCCCAAGAGTGAGGTATCAAGGGAGAAGGGAGGGGGTTGTTGGGGGGGGGATGCCCTAGCCAGGAAGGAGAATGTTATCACTGACATTGTGTTGCGTGGTGATAATAAAAATTGGACCGACTGTTAGTGGTTTTGTTACTGATTTTAAGTTCTCTGCAGACAGTGCACCCCCTCATTGTCCTGGCCAGGTAGACTGTTTGCACTGCCTTGCCATTGTCACTGGTGCTCACTGTTCCCCGAAAGGTGGCATGGTCAGTCTTTTTCATCTTAGCTACCTTAGTGCCTGTGTGGTGGTATTTTATGTCGTTTGAGTTAGCCTTTTCCTGATGGTGGATGAACTTGAATTTTTTGGCTTCTCATGCATCTTTTTTTTTTTTTTTTTTGGCTGGGTGTCTTTCTAATCTTTTGCCTATTTTTAATTGGATTAAACATTTGTCTTTTTTTTCTGGTGCCGTAGTAGAATTTCTTTATGTATCCTGGGTGCAAGTCCTTGGCCAGGTGCATCTATAGCAAATATTTTCTGCCGAAGTGTGTGACTTCTTAAATTTTCATTCCTGTGTCATTCTGCTAATATTTATCTCACTGACCTTCATGGACATCAGATTTCTGCCTCAACACCCAACAGTCCACCAAGTACATTTCTGTTGCTCAAAGACATAAATGCCACGGTGTCACTGACCTAAAGGGGGCGCTCTTCTTTGTTCCTTCCTGTGGTGATTCTTGCTGCTGTCAATGCCCTTTAACAGATGCTGGTTAAATTAGGAAGCTCTGCCTTCTGGGCTACCTGCTGCCAGAAACACTTCCTACCCTCCTGCTTTTTCCCGTCTCTCTCCCAATCCCCCAGGATGCTTCATATGGGCTTTTTCAGGGTCTTGCTCCTCAAAGTCCTACTCCCACAGCCCCCACCCCAGCCACACGATGACATAGGGTCTGTGCTGGGCTTAGTCCTCCTGAACACTTCCCATGGTTTTCTGTCTTTACCACTCCCACCCCGCCCTTGCCTCTTTACCTCTGTTTCTTCCTACCTCTGCACGAAGCCCAGAACTTAACTGGACTATTCTGAAGCAACCCAACTCCCCTGCGCCTACCCCCCACCCCCATAGAGCCATCAGGGGAGGTCAGAGTGCTCCAGAGGAGTCGAGGAACTCCAGGCCCTCCACCAGGAGGCTGTGAGGAAGCCTGGCACTTGTTTATAGAGGCGCGATTCAGTAACGGGCTACTGGCAGGCAAAAGAAAGAAGGCAGGTGGGAGGCAGGAGAGTCCAGGACCTGTAAAAACTGGCCCGAGTGCTACCACAGGATCACGTCAGTATCTCACTCAGGGGTAGATCGCGAGGATTAAAAGAGATGCTACATAAAAGGCACTTAGTTGATGTCTGGCACCAAATAATTGCTCAATAACTGTTAACTATTAGATCAGGATCCCTTTTATCTGACACAATATGGACTGGTGTTGGTCAGTTAATGGAAAAAGTTGGTTGAAAAGGGAAATCAGAGAAAATTATACTACACACCTTCAACATTTTATTTTAACTTAAAACGTATAAACATGCATCCATTCACTGTTGTTTGATGTAAGTCCAGCGCCTTTCCTTTGAGTGTGGGTCCATGGATGGGCGTGTCCAGCCGCCTTTCCTGAGTCAGCCACACCCAGTAATGTATCATCTACCATTTCCTGTTCCTTTAAAGTGCTTCGAGAACTTACACTTGCCAAGTCCTCTGAGTGAAGAATCATTATAGATGTGTGCATTTCCCCCAATCTTTAATGGTAGCTTACCCACACCTAACTCATCAGCAATACTTCAGCAGCCCAGCATCATTTGCTCATCTCAAAGTACCCAACTCAGTTTGCATATGAATAAAGACTCTTTTTCTTTGCACTCTCATTGTATCATCTGTTTGCAGAAGGTTTCATTTAATTACTTATTTGCAATAGTGTTAGTGAAGTCTCTCAGTCGTATCCCCCACTTTGCGACCCCATGGACTGTAGCCTACCAGGCTCCTCTGTTAATGGTATTTTCCAGGCAAGAGTATTGGAGTGGGTTGCCATTTCCTTCTCCAGGGGATCTTCCCAATCCAGGGATTGAACCCAGGTCTCCAGCATTGCAGACAGACACCTTATCGTCTGAACCACTAGGGAAGCCTTTCACAAAGACAGGTGAAGCAAGAATAAGACAGATCCCAGATAAAAAATCCACTGATGCTTATAATGCAAGGGTACATTCACCTGGGGGGAGCAGCAATGCAGGCTGGAGAAGGGTATGCTGGTGTGCAGGGACATAGTCAAGGCACTGGAGGCTGCAGAACGGCTGCCAGCCAGGCTTGTTCCCTGTGACATGGGCATCAGTTACTTTAGGAGGGGGTTCAAGAGCAGCTGTTATCTAGCAGGTTGGTTAAATAACAGCCATTGAGAGAAGCTCTGTGTAACTTGGGTCAGATGCTATTTGTCATCAAACTTTGTCTGGACCTTTGATATTCTAATAGTCCCCTCTCACCCTAGGGAAATACATTCCAAGACCCCCAGTGTTTGCCAAAGCTGTACTCAATGCCATATGTACTATTTTTTTCCTATACATGCATACCTATGAGAAAGTTTAATTTATAAATGAAACACAATGTGAGATTAACAATAACAATTAATAATAATATAGAACAGTCAGAACAATATACTGTGATAAAAGTTACGTGAATGTCTCTTTCTCAAAGTATTATGCAAATGTATTGCCTTTTTCATTTTAACTAAGCACTTAGCACACACTGTGGCTATAACAGTTTGAGACACAACAGAAAAACTAGCACCGATTTCTTTTTTCTTCTTCATAATTTTCATAGATAGAAGACTTGTGCTCTAGTGGGGTGGGATGGGGAGGGAGGTGGGAGGGAGGTTCAAGAGGGAGGGGACCTATGTATACCTATGGCTGATTCATGTTGATGTTTGGCAGAAACCAACACGATACCGTAAAGCAATTATCCTTCAACTAAATATAAATAATTTATTTTTAAAAAAGATTTGCTCTTACCATAGACCTTAGGAACCTCAGCATACAATTTTCCTTCTTTTCTCTTTGAGGTGAAAACATTCACTCTTTTACTTAAAGGAAGCACTTTATGGCCACTCTTTGGCATACCTGAATTGCCAGCATCACTCTTCTTGTGCTTTGGGGTCATTAGGAAGTCAAATAAGGTTTGTTTCAACACAGGCACTGTGATACCATGACAGTTGGTAAGGACCTAAGGAGATCATCTGAGTAATGCTTTGTCCGAGTTATGACAGATCTCAGTTTGAGCAGTTTCTCTTGTCTTTCCATGAGTTGTCATAACCCAGAGGCTGAAGGTCAGGCCATGCCATATTTTGTTGTTGTTGCTCAGTCGTGTCCAACTCATGACCCCATGAACTGTGCCACACCAGGCTTCCCTGTCCTTCACTATCTATCTCCCTTAGTTTGCTCAAACTCATGTCCATTGAGTCAGTGATGTCATCCAACCATCTTATCCTCTGTCACCCCTTCTCCTCTTGCCCTCCATCTTTCCCAACATCAGGGTCTTTTCCAGTGAGTCAGTTCTTTGCATCAGGTGGCCGAAGGATTGGAGCTTCAGCTTCAGCATCAGTCCTTCCAATGAATATTCAGGACTGATTTCCTTTAGGATTGACTGGTTTGATCTTGCAGTCCAAGGGACTCTCAAGAGTCTTCTTCAGCTCCACAATTCAAAAGCATCAATTCCTCAGTGCTCAGCCTTCTTTATGGTCCAACTCTCATGTCCATACTTGACTACTGGAAAAACCATACCTTTGAATATACAGACCCCTGTCAGCAAAGTGATGTCTCTGCTTTTTAATATACTGTCTAGGTTTGTCATAGCTTTTCTTCCGAGGAGCAAGTGTCTTTTAATTTCACAGCTGCAGTCACCATCCACTGTGATTTTGGAGACCAAGAAAATGAAATCTGACACTGTTTCCACTTTTCCCCTTCCTATTTGGCCTGAAGTGATGAATGTTGAGTTTTAAAGCAGCTTTTTCACTCTCTTCTTTCACCTTTATCAAGAGGTTCTTTAGTTCCTCTTCAATTTCTGCAGTTAGGACTTTCAGATTCCAGGCACCAGTCACTTAGGACAGGAAAGGGCAGAGGCCTGCTCCTCTGTTAGTTCCTCTTAGCATCTTGCATTTGCCTTCCTCTTTGCCTTTTCCTTGCTTCCAGAGCATCATTTATCAGGCAGACCCCAGTGCAGCACCTCAGGCAGCGGCTGCCACCAGACAACCCTCTCCTGGGTCAGCACACCTGTTGCCAATAAAAGCACAGTCAACTACAGCCAGATCCATGCCATTCTCTTTGCGTCTCTTTGCAGGGGGGTGAGTGTGGGGAGAAGGTGCTATATAGAATGTAAAGAAGGAACCCATGTTAAAGACTTCTACCCACCAAGTTGAGCCAAAGCAAAAACAATGCCCAGCTGTGGATGTGACTGGTGATGGAAGTAAAGTCCCATGCTGTACAGAACAATATTTCGTAGGAACCTGGAATTATAGGTCCATGAATCAAATAGATTGGAAGTGATCAAACATTTTAGGAATCAGTGAGCTAAAATGGACCAAAATGGGAGAATTTAATTCACCTGACCATTATATCTACTATTGTGGCCAAAAATCCCTTAGAAGAAATGCAGTAGTGCTCATAGTCAAACAAAGAGTCCAAATGCAGTACTTGGATGCAATCTCAGTAACGGCAGAATGATCTCAGTTCATTTCCAAGGCAAACCATTCAATATCAGTAATCCAAGTCTGTGCCCCAACCAGTGATGCTAAAGAAGCTAAAGTTGAACAGTTCTATGAAGACCTACAAGATCTTCTAGAACTAACACCAAAAAAAGATGTCCTTTTCATCATCGGGACTAGAATGCAAAAGTAAGAAGTTAAGACATAGCTGGAGTACAGGCAAGTTTGGCCTTGGAGTACAGAATGAAGCAGGGCAAAGGCTTACAGAGTTTTGCCAAGAGAACACACTGGTCACAGCAAACACCCTCTTCCAACAATAGAAGAGACGATTCTACACACGCACATCACCAGACAGTCAATACCAAAATCACATTGATTATATTCTTTGCAACCGAAGATGAAGAAACTCTATATAGTCAGCAAAAACAAGACCGGTAGCTGACTGTGGCTCAGATCATGAACTCCTTACTGCAAAATTCAGACTTAAATTGAAGAAAGAAGGGAAAATCACTAGACCATTCAGGTATGACCTAAATCAAATCCTTTATGATTATACAGTAGAAATAACAAATAGACTCAAGGGATTAGATCTGATAGATAGGGGGCTTGAAGAACTACGGATGGAACTTCATGACATTGTACAGGGGGCAGTGATCAAAACCATCCCCAAGAAGAAGAAATGCAAAAAGGCAAAATGGTTGTCTGAGAAGGCCTTACAAATAGCTCAGAAAAGAAGAGAAGCAAAAGGCAAAAGAGAAAAGGAAAGATACATCTATCTGAATGTGGAGTTCCAAAGAATATCAAGGAGAGATAAGAAAGCCTTCCTAAGTGATCAGTGTAAACAAATAGAGGAAAACAATAGAATGGGAAAAACTAGAGTTCTCTTTAAGAAAGTTAGAGATACCAAGGGAACATTTCATGCAAAGATGGGCACAATAAAGGACAGAAACAGTATGGACCTAACTGAAGCAGAAGATATTAAGAATACGTGGCAGGAATACACAGAAGAACTATACAAAAAAGATCTTCATGACCCATATAACCATGATGGTGTGATCACTTACCTAGAGCCAGACATCCTGAAGTGCTAAGTCAAGTGGACCTTAGGAAGCACCACTACAAACAAAGTGAGTGGAGGTAATGGAACTTCAGCTGAGCTATTTCAAACCCTAAAAGATGATGCTATTAAAGTGCTGCACTCAGTATGCCAGCAAATTTGGAAAACTCAGCAGTGGGCACAGGACTGGAAAAGGTCAGTTTTCATTCCAATCCCAAAGAAAGGCAATGCCAAAGAATGTTCAAACTACTGCACAACAGCACTTATCTCACACACTAGCAAAGTAATGCTCAAAATTCTCCAAGCTAGGCTTTAACAGTGTGTGAACCGAGAACTTCCAGATGTTCAAACTGGATTTAGAAAAGGCAGAGGAACCAGAGATCAAATTGCCAACATCCGTTGGATCATAGAGAAAGCAAGAGACTTCCAGAAAAACATTTACTTCTGTTTCATTGACTACACTAAAGACTTAGACTGTGTGGATCACAACAAACTGGAAAATTCTTAGAGAGAAAGGAATACCAGACCACCTTACCTGCCTCCTGAGAAACCTGTATGTAGGTCAAGAAGGAACAGTTAAAACCGGACAAGGAACTATGGACTAGTTCCAAATTGGGAAAAGAGTACGTCAAGGCTGTACATTGTCACCTTGCTTATTTAATTTATATGCAGAGTACATCATGAGAAATGCCGGACTGGATGAAGCACAAGCTGGAATCAAGAATCCTGGGAGAAATATCAATAACCTCAGATATGCAGGTGACACCATCCTTATGGCAGAAATCAAAGAGGAACTAACAAGCTTCTTGATGAAGGTGAAAGAGGAGAGAGAAAATGCTGGCTTAAAACTCAACATTCAAAAAACTAGGATCATGGTATCCAGTCCCACCACTTCATGGCAAACAGATGGGGAAACAATGGAAACAAACTTTATTTTCTTGGGCTCCAAAATCACAGCGGGCGATGACTGCAGCCATGAAATTAAAAGACGCTTGCTCCTTGGAAGAAAAGCTGTGACAAACCTAGACAGCATTTTAAAGAGCAGAGACATTACTTTACTGACAAAGGTCCATCTCGTGAAAGCTATGGTTTTTCCAGTAGTCATATATGGATGTGAGAGGGGCCATAAGGAAAGCTAAGTGTTGAAGAATTGATGCCTTTGAACTGTGGCACTGGAGAACTCTTGAGAGTGCCTTGGACTGCAAGGAGATCAAACCCGTCAATCCTAAAGGAGATCAGTCCTGAATATTCATTGGAAGGACTGATGCTGAAGCTGCAGCTCCAACCCTTTGGTCACCTGATACAAAGAATACCTGATGCTGGGAGAGATTGGAAGCAGGGGAGAAGAAGGGGACAACCGATGTTGAGATGATTGGATGGCATCACTGACTTGATGCACATGAGTTTGAGTAAGTTTTGAGAGTTGGTGATGAAAGGGGAAGCCTGGCGTGCTGCAGTCCATGGGATTGCAAAGATTCAGACATCACTGAATGACTGAACAACTGAACTGACCCATCAAGCACATTCGCAGCCTTCGGGGGTGGTTCCATAGAGCCAGGAGCACCTGTTGAGAGTTGTACTCAGAGAAGTCCTTTTGGGATAATGGGGCTAGCAGCCCTCTACATGGGGTGCTCTGTTCCTAGGGTGTCTTCATGGGGCTTCCCAGGTGGCTCTAGAGGTAAAGAACCTGCCTGCCAATACAGGAGACTTCATGAGTTCGATCCCTGGGTTGGGAAGATCCCCTGGAGAAGGGAATGGCAACCCACTCCAGTATTCCTGCCTGGAGAATCCCATGGTCAGAGGAGCCTGGCGGGCTATAGTCCATGTGGTCACAAAGAGTTGAACACATCTGAAGAGACTTTGCACACACACACAGGATGTCTTTTGCCCCCCAACTCATGACTCCTCACCAGCTCCCAAGGCAAGATGCCCCACACACTCGTGGCCAATTGTCCTGGGATCATGGCCTCCAGGAAGGGGACACATTGAGTTCTCTCCTCATGTCCCCTGCAATCTGAGTAGCTTGGAGACTTTCTGCAGACTTATCTTTTGTTGGGCTGAACGAGGAAGACATGGGGACACAGAAGAAAAAGAGAGAGGCAGTATTTGTGGGAGGAAAAAAAGAACACAGAAAGGAAGAGGTCCAAGGAGATTGCCCAGGACCAGAATAGAAGAAAAGTCTGACAGTGAGCCAGGTGCCTCAGCAGTGCCCCCGACATAGCAGCTCACAGATGCAAACAGGCATGCTCCGTGTGTCTGTGTGTGTGTGGGGTTCCCCCCAAACCCCTCAAATCATGCAATAATATTGCAAGTTCTTTTACAGGATGAACAAATTGACATTTGGTGAATTTTTTCTCCCTGTCTAAACCCAGCCCTGATTTTTCTCTCTCCATCTGTGTTCCTTTGGCAGAAACTTGTACCAAAAAAAAAAAAAGAAGAAGAAGAAGAAGGAGCAAAGGGTCATTCTGGGAAGTAACGGGATGCTGGCCAAGCTGGGAACGTTCCACGGCCGTGGTGCACTTCTGCAGAAGGGGCCCAGCCACCGGCCACCGTGGGAGACGTTCGTGATGGAGGAGTAGAGCCTGGTGAGGGGCTTGAGTTGCGGGTCCGTCTCTCGTGTGCTCACTCTTATATAAGGGTCACAGCAGCTCCACTTCGGGGATTTTGTGCAGTTATGTTTTGTTTTTGTAAGGCTTCAGCCCTGCCATCCATACCACATGCTTCTTGCCGGGGGGAGGGGTGGGGGGTGCGGGGTGGGCATCACATGAGCTTCCTGAGCCTGGAATTTCCACCCTGGTTGTCCCCACACATCGTGGAAGTTGAGGAATAAATCCTGCAGGTTTGCGTTTAACTGCTGAGTGACTGGGTAGGCCCTGAAGGGAGGGTCAGTGTGACCTCCAGAGAGCTGACGTTGGTTGTTCACTTGCCATGGTCCTTCAGGCAGGAACCCATCTTCCTGACCAGGTCAAGCTGGGACTCCAACCTGAGTCACTCCACAGGGTCCTCCCCAGTAGGTGCAGTGGAGACAGCATCTCCAAGGTGGCTTGTGGAAGTGGAAAGAGTCTGACTTGTGGAATCCCAGTTCTGTCCTGTCTGTGACCTTGAGCAAGTCACTTAATTTGTCTGAGCCCCACGTTGAAATGTATCTGAGACTTGACTGCGGGATTAAGCGAGACTGAGAACAGTTCCTGGCACAGACACCGAAGGTGACGGCCAATTATCTTACAGTCCCTGGCCTCCTCGTCCTTGTCCCTGGAGATTGCCCAGTGCCCATGAACGAGGTTAGGGCGGAGTGGGGTAGGGAGGGTGATATTCAGTGGAAGATTCTGAGCTCTCAGCGTTTCCCCCTCGGCCTGACTCCCTCTGCTCCCAGGAGCCCTCTATGAGGCCGGTGTAGCCCTGAGTGCAGTCTTTACAATTCTAAGTGAGCCAAAGAGCAGCCTGTGGCTGCCTGTCACCATCAGAAAGGCCAGGTTGTGCTAATAGGAAGTGATGGTTGGTCCCATTTAGTAGAAAATATCCAGGAAGGCAGGGTTTAAAGGAGGCTTACATTCCTACGGTGCTTCTCCTGGGAGCTCAGGCTCAGGGGTGAGCAGCCTGGACTCAGATGCAGAAGGGCCTTGCAATTTGGTTCGAAGGAGCGGTAGGGCTTGCAGGTCCTGCATTGGCCCCGCCACTCACCAAGGATTGTTCTATTTCTGTAAACCCTTTATTCAGGCTGAAAAGGGGGAAAGTTTGGGGGAATATTTGGGAAGGACGGAAATGCTCTTGGGCTGGTATAGCATTCCCAGAGGGACAGAAATAGTGGGGAACAGACACACGGGGTCTCTGTGCTGCTACTCCGGGGTCACCCAAACAAGGGCAGATCTGAGTCTTGGCAGTTTGATGCCTGGGCGGATGAGATGATCCACAGTTTCATCAGCAGTTCGGGGAGCACACAGTTAAACAGAATCACCATCACTCTGCTGGCTCAAATGGATGACGGTGTTGTTCGTCATTTCTTGTGATCCATCCAGGCTCTTCTGAGGCAACTCAGAGATTTGATGTCATTGTTCAGTCTCAGGGAGGGAAGATCACTGGCTTGCTCAGGGATCCCTCTGCATCACTGATGCGATCCCAGAGCCAGACCTTCCTACAAGATGGGTGTGTGTTCATGTGTTACTAAGCCATGTCCAACTCTTTTCAACTCATGGAGTGTAGCCCACCAGGAGCCTCTGTCCCTGGGATTTCCTAGGCAAGAATATTGGAGTGGGTTGCCATTTCCTCCTCCAGCGGCAGGGATCAAACCCATGTTTCCTGCACTTCGGTGGATTTCTTTACCACTGAGCCACCCGGGAAGCCAAAGATGGGTACCAGGGCATAGTTCAAGGCAGGCTCAACTCTTTCTCCACCCACTGCCTGCTTCCCAGATGAGCTAGTGGGAATTACTTGACTTCTCAAGGAATAGCCTCCTGGGGCCCAGATCAGCAATTCTTGCCCACTGACAGGTCAGGCAAAGTGGACCTAAGGATTCATTGGAGCATAGAATCCCCTGCTCACAGATCTGTCTAGTCCTCTGGACTCTGCACCTTTCAGTGGGGACACACACTACCTTCTAGCAGGAGGCCTGGACATTCTGGGTGTGCATTTTGTTACAGAAACTTGGATACATAGCATAGGCTCTGACCATAAGGATCATTTAGCCAAGTTGAGTGTCTTAATCCTTTGAGCTGCTATAACAGAATACATTGGCCTGGGTGACTTTTAAACAGCAGAAATTTATTACAGTCCAAGAGACTGGGAGGTCCAAGATCAGGACACCAGCAGATTTGGTGTCTCATGAAGGCCTGCTTCCTGGTTCTTAGATAGCTGTCCCTGAGTGGGGGAAGGGGTGAGAGAGCTCTCTGCGGTCCCTTTCAGAAGGGCACTGATTTCATCAGGAGGGCTTCATCCTCATGACCTAATCACTTCCCAGAAGTCTTGCCTTCTAATGCCATCATACTGGGGGTTAGGACGTCAACATGTGAATCTGGGAGGGACACATCCAGTCCATCGCCCTGAGCACAGCAGGTAAACTAGTACCTGTTGTATGTTAGAACAACAGAAGGTAGGTGCCTATTCCTGTGATGGCAGCCATGGCGTAGAGTCACAGCAGGGTGGAAAAAGAAGGCACTTCAGTGGAAAAGCATGGAATCAGAAAGGCCAAGTAATCTGCCCCAGCCTCACAGTAGATTTGTGGTAGAAATGGCACAAGTTATACAGGTTTCCTGCACCCCAGTCAAGGCATGGTTCAGTCCTGTCTCCCATACCATAGCTCCACGCAAAATGAAGAGTTAACAGGGAAGCCAGCACAGAGTGATGGAAGGTCTGAGCTTTGAGGCCAGAAAATCCTGGGCTTGAATCCTACTTACGGTTCAGGACAACACGGGCTGGGTCCATAAATGATAATGGACGCTCACAGGCAGTGATGGAGAACCTTCATTGAGAGGACCTGTGAAAAGAATTTATGAGTGTTTACATTTCCTGAGCCTAGGTTTCTGCATCTGTGAAATGGGAACAGCAGGGCCCCCCTAAGTTATGCCTGTGGAGGGGGAGTCCATGAGAGAAGTCATCATGGAAAGCATACACAGTGCGTCCTGCCGTTCCACAGACTTACTGTTTACCAGGCTGTCAGTTAAAGCAAAAGCCACATCTTGCAGAAAATAAGGTTAAAAGCAGGTCTGAAAGAGGAGAGATTGTCAGAGCCCAGAGGAGAAAGCTCTCCAGGAGATGAAGAATGACCTTGCCGAGGGGCTCACCAGGGAGGAGTCGGCCAGGTGAATGGCTGGCGTTTAGCTGAGCCAGGCATTCTCGGCCTCGCTCCCGGCCCCCTCGGCCTGGGAAGAGTGCCCTGCGTGTCGGCTGCCAGCGCTCCGAGGCGCCGCGTAATTACTTAGCAGTTTACTAGCATTGGAGACACCCAGGGTGCACTTGAGCCATCAATTAGCTCCCGCTCACAGCCCCCCTGTGAGGCCCAGTGGTATCAGGACTCCCATTTTTCAGCCAAGGAAACTAAGGTGTAAACAGGTTAAGCAACCAGCCCAAGGTCACACCTCGAGTCAAGCGGTCACGAGGCGCCAAGGCCGCGTCCTTGCTGGCTCCCCGGCCTGTCCTTAGCCCACTGGCCCATGCTGCTGCCCATAAAATCCACCGTTTATATCTCATCAGAAAGCCAGGTAGTGCACCGGGGACCTTAGGAGATGTACAGAAAGGCCATTCAGCTGATTTCCAAGGCACTGCAGGGTTTTTAAGGAGATGTTTAACCCCTTGCTTTGAGAGGTCGATGGGGGCGACAGGACCTGAGTTGGCAGTTCCTGTGCTGGGCGGCCGGCTTGCCTCCCACGTCACAGCTGACTTGGGGGCCTGGCTTTGCTTTCTCTCCACCTGCTCCGGGAGACCTGCATGCTGGCACCATCTGGGGACCACAGAGAGCATCTCCTAGGAGATGCTGAGATGGTGAGTACAAAGTGCAGGCCCCACGCCAGCTGGCCCGTGGTTCTAGGACTCTCCCATTGGTTCGCACTAATAGGAGAGAAAAGTGGCCTGAAGTTGACCAGCTTTCACAGGTGTGTGGGTGAGCCGGCAGGAGGGGTGAGGCCCGGGGAGCTCTCTGTGGCCTGATGGTTCTCCTGGCCACACAGAGCTGCTCCTGATGGTCCCTGGCCCCAGCCAGCACCTCGATGACTTGCCTGTGTTCCAGACCTCTTCTCTCTCAAGGGCACTGGCCTAGCCCATGTCCTGTTCTTTCCAGGCCTTTCTAGGTCACCAGCCAAATATTCTTGGTTTCTCCCTCTCCCTCAGCATCCCTTCCCTAAATCCAACTACTTGTCTCCCTAAAATATCTCAGGGATATTTCTGGAATTTCTACCCAGACAGTTCTACCCTTGACCGTTGTAGGTAAATCAACAGCTTAGAACTAGATGAGTGGTCTTCAGACTGCGTGGAGAAGCCCAGATGAGGGGCCTTTGGTCCTGTTCTTGGGGTGAGGGAAAGCTCAGCAGGTAAGACCAGAGGGTCTCCCAACATATATCCTTCTTCCATCAGATAGTCTGCTCTTGTGAATTTTATCAGTTGGGCTTCTACATAAGATATCATTTGAATGAAAGATCTTGCAGCGAATGAAAGTTAAGGAAACTAGCTAACCAAAGGCAATGCCAAATGGGGGCATTTCAGATAGAACTGGGGTATCTTTTAATGTGGGCTTCCCAGGTGGGGCAGTGTAAAGAATCCGCCTATCAGTGCAGGAGACCTGGGTTTGGTCCCTGGGTTGGGAAGAGTCCCTGGAAAAGGGAATGGCAACCCACTCTAATACTCTTGCTTGGAGAATCCCATGGACAGAGGAGCCTAGTGGGCTACAGTCTATGGGGTCATAAAGAGTTGGACACAGCTGAACACACACAGCAGCGATCTTTTAATGTCCCTCCAGTCATACGCTTATAGCCTCAAAGAGGGAGCCTCCTTGAATATAAGCAGGGAGCCCACAGAATCATCTCTTTTCTTGTAACTTTTGGGAGTCTCCTGGGACCTCAGGCAGCAGAGGCTACTTTGGGCAGAAAAGTTCAAGCTGTTAGCTGAGTCTCTGGGCTCGGGAGGCTGTTTATAGCAGATATCAGTCAGGCAGGGCGAGTAGGGAGGGTAGGCAGGGACTACCTGGCAATAAGAGGACTTGGCCCAGACTCCAATCCAACCTCCAGCTGCATCAGCCGTGGCCTCACAGAGAGCTTGTCAGAAAGGGACATGGAAAGATGCCAGAGTCATCCTATTTGTCCGGAACCCAACCTGAGCCATTTCCAGGCACTCACAGGCATGAGTCCCTTTTTCCAGGTACAGACTGGGTGTGTTCAGGGTAGAGTCAGTGATGTGGGGAGCAGCACAGCCTCTTTCTGGAAGGGCCACCCAGCGCCCTGCCTCCTGGTCTCTAGTCTATGGGTGGTCTCTGGTCTCACCCTCCTGGCCATGTCTGTGGTACACGTGGGCCAACCAGAAAACCTCACCCTTGTTTCCTGGGTCCTGAAGGGCACAGACTAGGGGGCCGGACACGTCTGGATTCTTTCCACTCTGCAAACTCTGAGACCTTCGTTAGGCAAGTGAATGGCTTTGAACCTCAGTTTTTCACCCGGTAAAATGGGGAGAAGTGATTTAAACCATCTGTACTTTAGTTTTCTTGTACATAGAAGTACAAATGAAAGCAAAACCGATAACTGTGTTTGTAAAGATCAAAGGAGATCATGTATGAGAAGAAAGCTCTGAGGACGAACCTGACTCCGGTGAGCTCAGTTTATCAGGATGGGGATCTGGTTGCTGGCTGAGTCTCCTCTCACTGCTGGCCCCGGGCTGTCACTAACTTCTCCTGGGCCCCCCCAGCACTCTCCTGTGCAGAATTGCCTGTCTCTCCTCCCATTTCTCACCCCTGACGCCCCATCTGTCCCCACCGGTGGCTGGGTCTAGGATGTCCCCCTCAGGCTTTCCTGCCCAGAGGAGTGCCTATAAACACACCTGGGACTAGTTACCATTCCTCGTTTCAGCTGTTAGTGGGCATGCAGGCCTATTATTGGCAAATCACACTTTGTTAACAGAAGCCAAAAATTAAGCGTTTTAATGTGAACGTTTTGACTTTTGAAGCATTGACTGTTTCTTAAGCACTGTGCAGGTTAAGCAGAATACGTCTGCTGCCGGATGGGCCCACATCTGTTCCAGTGCCTTTGGTCTCATGCCAACCTCCCCGGGGCTGTGATCAGGAGCCGGCTCCTGCCTGCCTCTTCTCGGCATGTACCTGGAGGAGTAGGGACGCCGGTAGGGAAGGAAGGTGGTTGGGGAGAGAGGGAAAGTGGAAGCCCTGTGCAGCTGGGTGGCAAGTCCTCCCACTCAGAACATTGATCAGCCAACCCGCGTGATATATTGAGTTCGTTTCCACAGGTAATTGTTTAAATGTTATAGCAGCTTTAACGTGTCGTCTGTTAAAGTGTATTGGTTAGGCAGCCATTGCAGACTTGTAATGTGGGTAATATTTAGATGATTTACTAGGTGAAGTGCAGCTTCTGATTCAATCAGAGTTGCCTTTGATTCAATAGGTGATGCATCTAATCCGACTGGGAGCCCATCGAATCCAGAGGTGATGTGTTTGATTCACGGGCTGATGTACCTGATTTAGAAGGTGATGGATCTAGTTCATGCTGAAGGATTCCAATTCCCCCACGCCAGGTATTTGCTTCAGTGTGCGATGTATGAGTTTTAATAATAAGACACGCTTTGGGGACGGTGAGGGTACTGGCTCCTCCACACCTGGCACTTCTGTGGCTATAGCCCACTTCCTACAGAGCTGGTCTCAGCCTCATGGACCAGAGGGACAACATGGGGGCAAAACCTAGTTTCCCAAGTGTGACCTGAGCCTCCCCATGCTGTGTCACCGCCACCCTTCTAAGATCCATTCCTGGTCTTCTGCCTGTTTACCAGGTCTTCTGCCTGGTCCACGGGCAAGGGCATCATGCTTAGGACCTGGTTCCTTGCATGTGAGGGGACACCCTGGTCAATTAGGAGATGCTCACCTGTGTAGACTCTGCTCTCGGCAGCCGGAGGTTCCTGGAACCTCACCTGACACTTCGTGGGGTCCCAGTGCAAGTTTTCCCAGGCTGGGCACAGAGCTTTCACTGAACATTTGAGGGACTGGATTTTTACATCCCAGCTGGGGAGAGAGGGAAACCACCTTTCTTTCCCTCCCCCATCACCCCACCCTCCTCTACGTGACTGGTGACCTCCATCCTCCCAAGAGGCAAGATGTCCTGCTCCTGTCCTCCTCTCTGCCCAGAATGCCCCTCCCCTTCTTCCTCCTCATGTCAGCAAGCTGTGCACCATGTCCAGAGTCACTGCCTCCTGTCACCCTCCCTGGCAAGCCACCCCTGCCCCGCACCTCAGCTCAGCCCCAGAAGAGCACCCTCCCCGTGGCTTTCCTAGTCTCTGGCCGCATCTCTGGGATAGCATTTGTCACATATGCTGTCCTGTGGCGGAGAGGTCTCTTCTTCACCCTGCTGTCCTCAGCCTCTGCTCAGCACCTGGCCGAGTGCTGGCAGACTGGCACGCATGCCACTGACATGGCGGACACGCAACGGCAGAGGGGGAGGTAAAGTTTTCATTAATAATGTTAATAGTGAGAGCTCGTACATATGGAGCTCCACTTGTATTCTAATGGTTATAAGTGTAAAGTCCTGATACTTCATTGGTGTCACCTCTTTATCTCTCTTAATCCTCACAGCACACCATAAGTGGTAAGAACCATCATTCCTTCCACATGTACAAATGGAGACACTGAGGCTCGGCAAGGTTAGATGATTTCCTCAGGGTTCACCTTAGCCAAATCAGAGTTGACACTAGATTTGTCAGACCCCAAAGCCAAGCTCTTAACTGTCACATCATGATCTGGCCCCCAGGAACAGAGAGACTGCTTTGCCCTCACCCAAGACAGGGAGGCTGGAGTCCCTGGAGATGCAGAGATGCCCTCAGGGAGACGAAACCATGACATAAGTCAGAACAACCTGATTTAGCAAACTGAGGCACAGGGGGGAGGGGCAGAAAAGGCAGGAGTAATTAGGGAAGGCTTCCTGGAGGAGGTGTTTGATCTCACCCTGGAGGAAGAGGAGAAGAAAAATGGCACAGCTGGCTGTGCTGATGCCTATTCTCAGCTGCTCTTCACCCAGCTCTCAGGTCCTCAGGCCACCTCTAAGCACAGGGAAGTCAACAAGGCTGAGTCTGTGGCAACTAGTCTTTCGGGTAACAACTAGTCTTTCCCCTACCAGGAGCTCTGTGTGGCCAGGAGCTGGACCAGGGCAGCCTGTCTTTCTCTGTCTCTGCATCTCTGTGACTGTTTCTCTGTGTCTCTGTCTCTGTGTGTCTCTCTGACCCTGTGCATCTTTCTGTGTCTCTCTGTGTCTCTCACGGTGGGCTGTCAGGCCCTGTGACAGGCTGGTGTGGGAGTTTTTGGACCAAGTACATCTCTGTGTCCTCTGGGCTCACCACCCAGGCAGAGGCCTGCTCTAGCCCAAGGTTGGTGATGGGCCAGACAGGCTGATTCCTGGGAGGCTCGGTGCAGAACAGCTGCCGGTTCCATTTCTGCTGCTTCCGGAGGCTGCCGCGGCCCTGACTGCACACATTTTCCCAGGCTGCGCCCGAGAGTGGGGGGTCCTCACATGCAAACAAAGGAACAGCTCAGCCCTGCAAATGGCTTTGAAAATGGGGCCACAGGGATTCCACTTGGCTGACACACTCCGCCCTGGCCCAGGCTTCCTCCCCCAGGGGCATCCCCCGGCCCCTGCCGGCCAGCTGCGTCTCCCACCGCCACCCACTCCAAAGCCCTGACCACACGGACGTGGTGGCTCAGTCCAGAATTCCCTGCACGCCCCTTCCCACGCAGGGAGGGGTGGGCAGCAGGGGTTGTGGGGGCTGACTCACCACCAGAATCCAACACCGGTCACAGAGCCTCGCAGGGCATCCACACCCACCCTGGGCTTAGCCCTGCCTGAGCCGAGCAGGGTCCTCACATGTGACTCGCCTGTCATTCTTGTCTCAGATGAGACCTCCAGCCTGAGACAGAGGGTGTTAATCCCCCCACACGCTGTTGAAGGGTGTCAGAGCATCTGTGCAGAACTTGCTAAGGGGTGACCGCAGGTGACCGCACCTGTTAGTCCAGCAGGCTTCCTGTGGGGTGTCCCTGGGGACATACAGACACATTCATAAGAGTACAGAAGCACTGATGGTATTGAAGACGTCACTTTCCAGCCCCTCTGTTTTAGGTATTCGCTCCTAAAACCTGTGTGTCTGAGCATACACTGGTGGTTTCCAGTTTTCCCACAAAACAAAGAAAGGCTTTGCCCATCCTCAATTGGGCTGTGGTACATCTCCTCAGGATGTAAAGTACTCGGCACCAAACAGCACCGCAGACTCCAGTGATCATCCAGACCAGGCGTGCTCCACACAAATGACAAGTCCCTGCAAACTCTGCACCTGGCTGCCTACCACCCATCTATCCTGGGCTAAGAGTGCAGATGTCTCCAGTACATCTTAATGTATTCATTTGAACTGAAAAATGAAATCAGAAGTTTTCCTTTTTTACAAAAAGCTATGATCTAGCTATTCGCTTTTTGCCGAGTTACATTATAAGGTGGCTGTTTTCCATAAATTGAGTAACCCAGATCTGCAACTTCAAGGTTTTGATGAACAATACTTAAAGTGTATACATCATATTCAATACACCAGACATTTTATCCTTTATAACTATTTAAACTTGTGATGTAACATCTTGGACATCAATCTCAAATGCTTAATAGTGAAAGCATTTTAAAATGCTTAAAGATATTTGAAAGGCGACATGGTTTTCCAAAATGCTTTTAGAAGGTCGTCAAACAAGAAACGTTGAAGGCCTTTGCCTGAATCCACCCCTCACACTTCAATAAGGCACAGAAGAGGATTGGTCAATAGTGACTGATGGGGACAATTTCCTCAGAGCAAGAGTTGTCTTGTGAGTCTGCTCTGTGGCCCTGGATCCTCAGGAGAGAGTGACCTCAGCCCTCTGGACAGATGCTTACTGAGCTACAGGAATCTGAGTCATGGTGACAAAACTAACTGGAACCTCTCAGGAAGGGAGCCCTCGAGGGAGCCTGATGTGAACCCAGGAGCTGGAGACACTGTGTTGATGCCTGGAGCACATCTGGAGAGGCCCGAAGGTGAGCGGCTGGATGAGGGTGGAGAAGGCAACAGTGGGGAAAACCACGCTTCCACCCAAAGCAGGAGAAAGATGAGGACGCAGGCCTTTTGAGGGCCAGGTGTGCCTACGAAGGCAGCAAGTATGATTTTGTCTTGGAGAGCCCTCCAACCAAGCAGGCTTCCTGCCAGGGCCCAGGCAACCCCAGGAGAAAGAGTCTGGCGGTGGACCCCAGAATGCAGAGCTTGAGAGGGGCGGGTCATAAGCTGTCAGCTAGAGATCGCATCTCCCCAGCCATGTAAAGGTGCAACGGGAACCCCAGGAGGACCCACAAATGCCCATCACAAGAAAATGAGCCAGTGTTTATACATGTGCTACAACACATGGCACCAGGGGCCCGATTATAACAGTCTAGGCAAGAAGGATCTTCCCACTCTCTGTCACAACCTCTTCCTCTGCTCCAGCCCTGAGGAGCCAGAGGCTGCACGGCTGGTAGAAAAGGAGATGGAAGGGAAAACAGTGAAGCTGACCATAGTGTTCCCCTGAGTCCGGGAGGAGCTGGGAACAGGGAGAGGCTTTAAAGTGGGTGGGAGAGTGAAGCTCTGGGATTAGACTGGACTGGGCTTCTTAATACACTATTTGAAAATGTGTGAGAATAAGATAAAGTGATGAAATCTACCAAAGTTGGGATATGACCCAAGCTAGTGGAAAGACAGGTCATGGTAAAACTATACATAGTCATGTTTCATTTTTCGCTACCTTCCCATAGAGCCAGACTCCACAGGCAGGGAGAGGGGTGATCAAAGTCTGGTGCTCATGGTTAGGCTTCAGAGAAAGCAAACCTCCACAGGTGATGTCAGGCAGAGAGAGGAACAAGGCAAGGAGTCCGTGCTAGAGGAAAATGATGGTGCAGATGCGCAGGGCGAGAAGGGTCACTGAGCAGCTTTGATTGCGCAGCGTGTGGCGGAGGGGGCAAGCAGCAGGCAGAGTCAGAACTGCTCCAGCAGCATCCCCACCCTCAAGCGTCCCCCCAGTTTAGTAACCGTGAGTCACAGGGGACCATCTGTGACATGGGCCAAGAGTGTGGTGCAATGTGTTAGAAGAATCTGGAAGAGAAACCTCACCTGAGATGACTGAACCTCTGAGTTGGACTTTGAGAGATGGGAGACTGGAGATGCTGAACAAGTTTATGGAAGAAAAGGGCAGACTTGCTGAGTCCTGGGCGATGCCCACACAGCCCTGCTAACCCTGTGGTCTCCCAAAGCCCAGACAGCGCTACCTACAAGCATGGATCCATCTGCCACCCTCCAGAGCCCCAGCCTCTGAGCTGTCACCACAGTCACCTGGGCTTAGGCACCCAGATGAGTTGGGGCCGCAGGTGGAACTTTCGGACGTGCCTGGCAGCCTGCCCTGCTAGGTCCATTCAATCTTCCTTCTTCTCAGCTCCAGAGCCAGTGCACCCACAGATGCAAACATGTGTACATGTCCACACACACATACATGCATGGTGACGTGTCCACACACTGCATGTGGTACTTGTCTCAGGGACCAAGCTCTTTGGGAAGAAGCAGAGTCAAGCACAGGCAAATACCTTTTGCCTCCTAGTCCCTAACTCACCAGCCATAGCCATTTTGATGAAGGCAGCCAACGATGAGGAAGAAAATAGCCCAGACTCATCCCACCCACCAGGGAAGGCTTGGGTACAGACAACTGCCGAGTCTTGCCTTGACCCTCTCCCTCCGTCACATGAGCCCTGTTAACTTCTCATGCCTTCAGCATTCTCTCTGTCTGCAGAGGAGCCCACAGCTATCTCAGGAGCACCTGGAGTCCCAAGGTCTCTGGCCTATAGGTGCTCAGTTCTCCATGCTCATGCGGGCCCCCCAGAGTCTGGACTTGGACATCTGGTTCCCCTATCTGTCCAATCTGTAGAGGGAATGCTGCTCTCTCCATGAGTGCCCCAAGAATCCCCTGAGTCAGTTCTAGGAAGGAGAAGCCCTGTGGGGAAGGGCGGTTGACCAAGTGACGTGTACTTTCCCTGAGTTTGACCTTCTCTTGAGCTCACTCCCATTTCCACCAGCATGTAACCCCATGGGAGTATTGTTCCCCTGATTGCTCTGAACAAGAACACTTGGTTGTCTGGAAGGACCTTGATGCTCATTCTCAGTTACCTGGACAGTTAACTTGCTGGCATCTAGGGCCCCAAATTTCCTGGAGGGGCGAGCCTGGGCCCAGGTCAGTTGCCCAGAGTCATGGGTCTCAAGGGTTCCAGGTGCTGGGAGCTGGTGTCCTTGGACACCCCTGGTAAGTGCTGGACCCCAGGGCCAGCCTGCATTGTGCTAAAGTGGTCAGATTGCTGTCCCCAAAGACGGTTTTTCTCTTGCTTGTCCTATAAGAAGAGACCTTCAGGAAGGAGAGAATCCCTATGTGGAAGTGAAGAAGTTTGCTAACCCAGAAAACTTCCCAAACCCATGGGCCCAAATGGGAGAATGGGGGCCTTTGCTCCGGGACTCCTTATAATTTTCCATTCTCTGTAAAACCTGTCCATTAGCCCATGCACTAGGACATCTGTCTCTACCCTGGTGCATGATAAGCAGTGCCCACCAACAAGCCAGCTAACTGTGCCATAACAAGATACTGTCGACCGAGTAGCTTAAACAATGAAAGCTTATCTTCTCACCGTTCAGGAGTCTTGAGATCAGGGTGCCCACAGGGTTGGGGTGGTAGCTGCTGGGGGTGGGCAGAGCAAGGAGGTTTCCAATACCGTTCTTTGGTCTTGTGTTGGGAACAGAAGTCTCGGGTTTGTCTTTGTTCCGGTCTCTACCCAGGCATTGCTGGGAGTGGTTACATAGTGTTGTCACTTAACAATTGTGTGATATGTGCTTGTTTCCTGTACACTAGCATCCCCGGTGCAGTCTGTGCATCCAAGACCCAGAAGGATGAGGTGTTAGGACTCGAAAGAACACCAGGGAAAGACTAGAAAGTGTTTGCTGCCCTTAAGGCTCTGCTTGCCTAGAGGAGAGTCATATAGACTTTAAACAACACTATCACAATGTGTTAAGTCCCCTGATGAAGTGATGCTTTGGGGGTCCCAGCAAGGGACCAAGGAAATGGCAACCCACATCAGTATTCTTGCCTGGAAAATTCCATGGACAGAGGAGCCTGGTGGGCTACAGTCCATGGGGTTGCAGAGAGTCAGACATGACTGAAGTGACTGAGCAGGGATGGGAGCAGAAAGAATTTCCCACTCTTTGGATGATTAAAGTGAGGCCTGGGGAGGCAAGGTGATGACAAGTTTTTTTGTTTATTTTCTTGTTTGTTGGTTGGTTTGCCAGGCCCAGGAGAGCCCCGAGCACTGCAGTGCTCCGTCTGTCTCTCCAGAGCCGGGTCTGTACATGGGGTCGCCTCCCACCCTTTGGTAGCCCTGACACTCAGCATCCCCAGAGAAGACGCTGGCAGGGCTGCCCTGAGCCCTGGCTGAGTACCTGGAGCCGTACCAGGCAGCCGATGCCCACCCTGTACTGGGGCCACCCGGACAGTGTGGTGGCTTCTCGGGGTTGGGGGGGTGTGCAGGGGCAGGGAGTCCACCTGGTCTGGTCTCCCGGCCACAGGAAGTGACAGCTCCTGGGCTCATGTCAGCAGCTGTTGCTCAGTCTGCGTGGCTCGGATAAACAGGCTGATGTCCTCAAGGCGACCTCCCTGACTCAGAGAGTTTGGGAACTGAGGTATTCGTTCCCTGGGGGGCAGGGAGGAGGCAAGGACAGGACTTGAGCGGCTGACTCACCCTCTCTTGCTATCTCTCTGTTCCCATTCTTGAGGAGTCAGGACAGAACTGGGCAATGAAAGCGCTCTCTGCGAAGGACAGGTTCCAGGACAGGCTCTCATGCCGCCCCTCACCTCTTCCAAGAAGGCAGCAGCTCGGGGCACTGTCTCGCCTTCGGGAGGCAGCCTTCCTCACGAGGCCTCTGGGTGGTCAGGCAAACGGGGGAGGGGAGAGATGATCCCACAGGGTGCCCGCCGGAGGCATAGCTAGGTAGAGTCACCACAGATATTTTTGGGGTGACATATGAATTGTAAATAAACGAGGTGGGGATAATAGCAGAAACAGCCTGGAACTTTAGTGAACAGAGGAGCCTGAAGGGGCATGAGGCAGTGCACGGTCTCAGCCCACGGCCAGGGCCGGCTTCTTGGGCAGGTGACCTCTGCAACCGTATAGGGCCCCACGCTCAGAAAGGCCCCACTCTTGGTTTAATACTCTGTTGCTACCATCTTGAAATTCACAATAATTTTCTAACAAAAGACCCACATTTTCATTGCACACCAGGCTCTGCAAATTATATAGCCAGTCCTGTCCACAGCCTTCCAGGTGAAAAGAGCCCAAGAGGGATCATGGCTGCTCAGGGTCACACCTTGTTTCTTATAAAGTAGTAGTGAAAGTGTTAGTCACTCAGTCGTGTCCAACTCTTTGTGACTCCATGGACTGTAGGCTCCTCCGTCCCTGGAATTTTCCAGGCAAGAATACTGGAATGGGTTGCCATTTTCTTCTCCAGGGGATTTCCCCAAACCAGGGGTTGAACCTGTGTCTCCTGCCTCTCAGGCAGATTCTATACCATCTGAGCTATCAGGGTTTGTTATAAAACCAGGATGGACCCCCCCATTCCTGTGTTCTTCTGTCACACACTGAATCTCACTCTGCCGTTCGTCTCTGTTCGGGGCAAGAACGTCAGACTCTTGACTCCTCAGCCCCGAGGCTCTGTGCTCTGTCGCTCTGTCCACACGAGATAGGCCTTGGCCAGCGCTGTGTGGGCCATGGCATCATGGGTGGGGCTGGGTGGTTGTTAGTTGTTGGCAGCCCACAGCTACAGGTAACTGGAGTTCAGGCAGCGATGTTGGAATCTCAGCTCAACTCTTTGTTCCTTTCAACCTCTCTCTGACCATTTTGGGTAATAGTACCTATTTTTAACAATAACACGACAGTTAAAGATAATGTATGTCAGGAACCCAAGATGTCAGCTCGTATATGTTTTGGAGAAGGAAATGACAATCTACTCCAGTATTCTTGCCTGAGAAATCCCAAGGACAGAAAAGCCTGGCAGGCTACAGTCCAATGAGGTTGCAAAGAGTCAGACATGACTTAGCAACTAAACCATCACCACCACCACTAGGTTTTCAGTAGTCACCACTGGTAGGAATCAGTGTTCATTCTCCATCCTTCCTTCACCTTCAGACTGTCACAGCTTCTCAGACCTCCACATCTCTGAGTGGCAGTTGGGTTAAGAGAACTAATTTTGGAACAGAGAGAGATTTAAGCTGCAGTTCCACCATTTCCTAGCTGGGTAAGCTTGGGTCAGTTCCTTTATCTTGCTGAGCCTCAGTTTTCTCATATAGAAAGTGGGAATAATAATGGGATTCCCTGTGTGGAGTTATTAGGAGGATTGAGTCTGTGCAAAGCAAGGATTTAGTACAGCATCTGGCATAGATCAAGTGCTTGATGAAGAACATTGTTGCTGTTTTCTATAGCTCAGCTGGGCCTGGCCTAAGGGGAAACCCCTGCCTTAGTTTTGAAGCTGTCTTCTTGAACCCTCCTAGTCACACCATAATCTAGGGACCAGCAGGATTGGCTTCACCTTGAAAATCACCAGAAATGCAGAATCTCAGACCCCGCCCAGGCCTACTGCAATAGAATCTGCAATGTAACAAGATTCCCAGGTGACTCATGGGCATTCACTTTTGAGAAGCAGTGTGACTTCCAATGCATGCAGCTGGCCTTTCTTTCTCTGCCCAAAGGGAGATGAGTCACTTCCTAGACCTAGACAGAATTCTTCTTAAAAAGGCAGAGCCCAAGCCTGCCATGGTGGATTTGACTAGAATCTCGGGCCCTTCCTGAAGGCTTGCAATGTAGCTGGGAGACTAGGCAAGTAAGGCAGTGATGTGAAGGATGTATTGAAGCATAAATGAGGGAGACTACTGCAGTGGTCCAAACAGGAAGTGAAGGGCCTGAATTAGGACAGGGTCAAGAGTGTGGGGGAGAAGGGGCTGAGTTGTAGAAATTTGTTCATCTAGAATTCAGCAGACTTAGCACCCAGGTTACAGATAAAATAGGATAAGGAAGGCTCAGGGACAACTCTGAGGTTCTAGATGGAGATAATGGGATGATAATACATTGATAGGGACAAGGTTGGCCAGAAGGAGGAGGAGAGCGTGATGATTAAGAGAAAGGAGGTATGCTTTCCATCCAGGACATGATAATTTTTTTTTTTAATTGAAATATAGTTGCTTTACAATGTTGTGTTAGTTCCTGCTTTACAACAACTTGAATCAGCTATATGTGCACATATATTCTCTCCCTAGGGAGCCTCCCTCTCCCCAGTCCCGCCCCACTAGGTCATCGTAGGACTCTGAGCTGAGCTCCTTGTGCTATACCGCTTCTCACTAGCTAGCTATTTCACACATAGTAGTTTATATGTTAGGGGCTTCCCTGGTTACTCAGCTGGTAAAGAATCCGCCTGCAATGTGGGAGACCTGGGTTCAATCCCTGGGTTGGGAAGATCCCCTGGAGGAGGGCATGGCAACCAACTCCGGTATTCTCACATGGAGAATCCATGGACAGAGGAGGCTGGCAGGCTGTAGTCCATGGGGTCGCCGAGTCGAACACACGTGAGTGGGCGCAGAACAGTGTATATGTCAGTCCTAGTCTCCCAACTTGTCCTACCCCCCCGCCCCTTCCTGCTCTGTGCTGGACACTGTGATTCTGATCGACAGGTGGCAGATTAAAGGTTTTCCATGAGAAGAGTGGGCTCCCTGTGGCACTAAATTCCCATCTCTTTCCAGCGCTCATTGTTCTGTTGAGTGCTTCAGGGCTCTGAAGTGAAAAGGCTGTGGGTTCAAATCCTGACTGTCCCTCTTAGGAGCTGTGCACCTTGTACAAGTTAACAAACCTCTCTGTGCCTCAGCTTTTACATGTACAAAACTACCTATCTCAGACCCCTGCAGAGAGGATTAAATGAATTGATATTTGCCTTAAACCATGCTGGACCATAGCAAACACTCAGATATTATCCATTATTATAATGGCCTGTTTATTTGAAATTCTGAGGTCCTTGGGGACAGGGACCTCAAATAAAATCATCTTTGTGTTGCATAACACTAAACACAAAGCAGGTATACAATATGGTCCCTGACATATGTTGTTCATTAAAGGTGGCCCGGTGGGCTGATGTGGTATCTGTACACAGATGAGTACAGATGTTGTATCCCTTTACAAATGTTCATCCCTTCCCCACTCCCTTTTTTCTAATCACAACTTAATGACTTGCAGGTAATGAGAATCTGTGCTCATTCGCAGCCTAAGCTTGGCTGTGGGTTACTCCAGTAACTGAGCTGGCTCTTGGGTAAATCCACTCTCCCCAGAGGATGATACTGCCCCTTGAGCAGGGGCAGCCTGTCCTCTGAAGATTCTCTCGTTCGTTTGACAAAGATTATCCATGTGCCAGTCAATAATAATGATGTTCACTGCCATTTCTTGAGGTCAGACACCAAGCTGAGTTTGAGTAGGACCAAGGGGCTGCACCTTGGTCTAGAGCTCACAGTCTTATCAGGGAGAGAGACGGGAAGACAGGAGATTGTAAGAGAGTGTGAGATATGTGACATGGGAGGTAACACTTGCTGCCAAGGGCCGGGCGGACTCAGGGGAGGAAGAGCACCCCAGTCTGCTCTCTTGAGATGTGTCTTCTCCCAAAAGAGGACCAAAATGGCACCCCTGAATGCATGCCAGCCCCACCCCAACGCTGCACACATTTTCTCTTTCACTGTCACCCTGGGCTTGGTGACACCGGTCAGGGTTAAAGCCTGGGAGCAAAAGGAAGGCAGAGGTCAGGTGCCAGGCACACGTGCATGGAGGAATTCAAGGCTGGCACAGATCTTAGTCAGAGTGTCTCAGGTCCTCTTTACTAGAAGCAGAGCTTGAGATCTGGGTAGAGTACAGCTGAATTATTGAGGGGGTGCTCCTCAGGGAAAACTAAGGAGGGAGAAGGGACAGAAAATCAAGGAAGGAGAAAGAACAGAGCAAGACTGTGGTCTCAGCTGAAGTCTAGTCTTCTCCCAGATCCTCAGGGTCGGGGCTGAAGAAGCCTCGCCCAGGCAAGGTACTCCCTTGGTCACTCAGCTGAGAAGGCAGGAGACTCTTGAGTTGTCAAAGGCCAGCAGGTGCAGCATCTAGGTGGGCACACTGACCCAGAGAAGGGGACCTGGGTGTGGCCTCAACACTGCCAGCACAGGCAGGTACAAGTCCAAGGTACCAGCATTCCACAAGGCCCACTTACCCCCGGATCACTTTGGTCAATCTGTGACCTCTTAGAGCTTGCACTTTGTGAACTGGGGTGTTCTACCAGACTCCTGGAAGAATCTCAGGCTACACTTTGGTGTAGAGCTTCAGTTCAGTTCAGTTCAGTCGCTCAGTCATGTCTGACTCTTTGTGACCCCATGAATCACAGCACGCCAGGCCTCCCTGTCCATCACCAACTCCCGGAGTCTACCCAAACCCATGCCCATTGAGTTGGTGATGCCATCCAGCCATCTCATCCTCTGTTGTCCCCTTCTCCTCCTGCCCCCAATCCCTCCCAGCATCAGGTTCTTTTCCAATGAGTCAACTCTTCGCGTAAGGTGGCCAAAGTAGAGCTTATTGGTGACCAATTCTTCCAAGTCTTTTCCGCAAATGCTGTCGCTGAGCACATCTACCTCATCCTGCTTGTGCATCCAGAATATTCCTAAGAACCAAGACTTTGAGTGTTTGAGACAAGCTGGTTAGCCCCACACGATTGGGTATGGACACCCTGGAAGTTGGAACTTACTCAGAAGAGCACTAGAATGAAAGTCGATACTACTGGCTTGCTGTGTGACCTTGGGCAAGTCCCCCCAGCATCCCAGTGCTCTCAACTTTGGTTTCCTCACCTGAAAAATGAGGAACTAGACTAGAAAGTTTCCAAAGTGAGATATCCCAGAGAAAGTGGACCGACAAATGTATACAGCAGATATTAAATTTACATCAGCAGTTCACACACATCTGTAAATTGATGTGTGTAGTTCTACATGTGGAGAAAAAGGAGAGTATTTGCAAGTCAGAGTGCCGGGACCTTTTATTCATATGTATTTAGACCCTTTGCTGTTTGTACTTGGCCAGCTCTGGATGGCAAAACAGTCTATTCTCTGTGGAAATTCTGACTTATTTTTCCAGCTGGTCTGCCAATTGCCAAGAAATGTCATCTGAATATCATTATTTAATCAAAGATTAGTCCATGCCTGTGATATAGGCTGTAACTATTATCTTCTTTGAATCTTTACATAAGCACACATTTTCTTCCAGGATTAGACCTCATATTCATAGAGGTAAATGCTACCCCATCCTTGACCAAATGGCCAGGAGCATGATGAAGTAACCCAGTGGGATTGTGACCCTCTTATCTGTGTGTGTGTGTGTGTGTGTGTGTGTGTGTGTGTGTGTGTGTGTGTGTGTGTGTGCATTGTATATATGTGTGTGAGTGGGAGGATGTATAAGTGAGTATGAGTGAGAAAAATACCTTTGGATTCATTTCTTACAGAAAGAAAGAGGACCTTCCTTGATCATTGGTCATATCACCATAGCCTTCTTGCAGCTGATTTCCAGTGTTTGTTTTCAGGTCAGAACATGTGAGAAATAAAACCCAGCCAAGCCTGCTGGGAGGTAAAGGGATGGACCAGACTCTATTTGCAACCCAGTCATATTGCAGATCTCTTGGGTAAAGCAGAGGAGGAGAGGGCAGGGAGGGCATGAGTTCAAGCTGTAAATGTTGGCTTGGGTGTTGGAAAACTCTAGACTGAATGACCTTAGGAGGCTCCCACTTAGCCCTGGAATGTCTCCAGCCTTCTTAAGCTCCATGTGACATCTAAGCTAATCTACTGCTTTCAGGGTTTCCTAGGACAATTTTCTCATTGGCCTTGGTCTAGCTAGTTGAGGTGATAACATTTCATTTCAGTTTTTTTTTTTAAATCAGGTTGCTCCCAGTAAAGCTGGGCCCCCACCTGCCCTCAGAATAGAGCTCATTACAAAGTTAGGACTGGCTCCCCGGTTCATGAAATCCCTTTAGATTCTTCCCTTTTTTCCAGTTTCTTGGCTTCTGCCTGGTGTTAGGGCCACACCATGGCCAAACATCTAACACCACTATTCCCAAATTATTGGCTAAATGATTATCTGCAAGAAAAAGAGAGTCCAGGGACAAGATCTGGGACCTATTAGGCTGCGTGACTGTTCCCATACACCATAGAGGGGGCAGAAGAGGTCACTGGCTTCATCTGCAAGAGCTGTAGGGACAGCAAACCTGGACCTAACAATCAGAAATTCTCAGAGCTCACTTATTCTCCTCTCCACTTCCTTTCCTTAAACTTTTTTCTTTACAAAAGCAATTCATGGATGTGTGTTTGTGGTTGCATGATGCTCAGTTATGTCTGACTCTTTGTGACCACATGGACTGTAGCCCACCAGGCTCCTCTGTCCATGGAATTTTCCGGGCAAGAATACTGGAGTAGGTTGCTATTTCCTCCTGCAGGGGTTCTTCCCCACCCAAGGATCAGACTCACGTCTCTTGCATCTCTACCTTGGCAGGCAGACTCTTTACCACTGGTGCCACCTGGAAGGTGCAGTTCATGGATGTGTCAACTCAGAGAGGATCATAAACATCAGGATGATCACATGCATGCCTCCAACTCTTCACCACAGGCCTGGCCTGTTGTAGGCCCACAAATACATTTTTTGAAATAATGAATGGGTGAGTGCATGCATGCGTGGAGTAGGTGGATAGATGGAGATAGATTTTAGAATAGATCTTCAAGATAATCTTCTTTGGAAAGGGTAGAGTTGGGAAAAGTCCTTCATCTGCATTTGTTAAACTGTTACAGACATAACTGTTTCCTACCCTACTGAGTGATCCAACCTTCAAATCAAATTGGAAAGCTCCTTTGAGGTTCTTCTGGGTGCATAAATGAGAGTTGGAGGAGGAACAGAGGCAAATGGGGAAGAAGTGACCAAGGTGAAAGTCAGACCTCAGTTCCTAGTTGAGCTATATGTACATTTCAGGTCTTTTCCCATACTGCTCTGCACATCCCTCCCCCTGGTGCTCCCACAGGTAATGACGGGAGAAGATGACTCGATGGAGAAGATAACCAGAAGCCCAACCAGATTTTTTTTTTTTTTTTTTTTGGTCCAGTTGCTCAGTATAGAGTGACCTGTAAGAACTCCAGACAAGGATGACGATGGAAAAGGAGTCTAGCAGTTCAGGGGAGGGTTGGGGGAAAGAAAGGGGGACCCTGGAGGCTGGGAGAGAATGGGAAACATGTTTTGTAAGATTTCCAAGATTTTTGGGGGCTGTTGTTAAGGACTTTTTCGTAAGACCTGTTATCCTGCTGGGGTTTGCATCACTATTTGATCTAAGCCCCAACAGGACGACTACATCTGCTACTAAGCTGTGTTGTAAATGTCTTTAATTTTTATATTTCATCTGAAGGGAGTTGTTAAAGTGAGTTTACAGGGTGATGGCTCTTTGAATAAAGGCCATCAATACCGGAGCAGGGCTCTGTGTGACACTTAATTTTCGCTCTAATAAGCCCTCCTAAAACATTACAAGATTTAGAAGAGGTGTGTTTTTTTTTTCCCCATCCTTTCTTCCTTTCTCCTTTAACTTTCCTCTTCGCATTTTGCCTCCCCTCTCAATCTCTTATGCTCTCCTTTTCTGCTTTCCTTAAAGGACACATTTGAAGAGAATATTTCTGCCCAGATGACACCACTTCTCTTTTCACCGCCAGCCAGATGTGCTCTTGACTTCTGAACAGGAGAAATTGTTTCTTTGAAGTTTTTCAAAGACGTTGCTTTTATTTAGAATGTTCTTCCCTTTTCTTTCTCTCCCTCATGTTTAACTGGTTGAGAAGCCCTGGGAGGGGTTTTCACAGGGGCCTCTTTTCCTTTCTTGGGGGTATAAAAGGACTGGGATCAGAAACACTTTATTCCCAGAGAGCCTTCTATCTTCTCCCCCAGTGATTCCAAGTATTTGCTGGTGGAGCTGCTGTCCCCCAATGCAAAAAGAAGACGGCATTGCATTTATCCTGGAAACATGTTTCTGAGATGAACAGAATAGTTCTGTTGGGGGTGCATTTTTCTGAACATCTCTCTACCTTCCATAAGGTTGGACAAAGGAGGCTTTTTCTTTCTGACTATGGTGCAGTAGCTCAGACGGCCAAGAATCTGCCTGCAATGTGGGAAACCTGGGCTTGATCCCTGGGTTGGGAAGATCCCCTGGAGAATGGCATGGCAACCCACGCTAGTATTCTCGCCTGGAGAATCCCCATGGACAGAGTTGCTTGGCAGGCTACAGTCCATGGGGTCGCAAACAGTCAGACACGACTGAGTGACTAAGTGCCCATGGTGCAGTCACGGAGGCTCAGATGCTCTTGTTCGGTCACTAAGTCCCTCACCGTCCCCAGGGCTTTGCCCAAGTTCATGTCCAGATGCTCTTGCCTTGGCCTGAAATTCTGTTAAAACAGAGATCGGTGATGGGAATTCAGGGGATACTTCAGAAAAGGATAGATTGGCACCCCAAAAATAGATCAGAAGCCCCTCTGAAAACAAGAAGAGAGCTTTTCTTCTGTCCTTATCTTCCTCAAAGCATCACAGTTCAGCATGCTATTGGACTGACCAGTGTTTTAAAAGGGAATTGGGGAGAGTTAGTGCTTCAGGAGATGTAGTGATAGGAAGCTGCAAGATCCATTTGGAGAACCGGCCCATCTTTAACATGACATGTTAGTGCAGAGGATTTGGAACATGAAATCCTAGTTTAAGTTCCAGCTGCATGCAGACTACCTGTGTCTCTATCCCTATTGAATGTAACTTCCAAAAAGGTGACATACTCTGGGGCCTAAAAGAATGCCTGGAACGCAGCAAGCACATGGTAAATCTTTGTTGCCTACGTGAATGTGTCTGTCTAGCAATAGCCGTGATTCTTTGGGAGGGAAGGGCATTCTAGACTTAGGAAGAATTTTTTGCCTTAGGGTTTTCTCAGAGGAAATAGTTACAGTAAACCCCCTACATATGAACCTTCAAGCGATGAACTTTCAAAGATGCGAACATGCATTCACATACCCAATCACGTAAGTTAGTTCACATTATCGGGTGTACATTGTCATGTGTGTACATCCTCTACAAGTGGTTGCAGTTTTGTGTACTTTGCGGTATAGTACTATATAGAGGACAATAGTTCAGATCTTTATTTCAAGCTAGATCTGCAAGAGGAGGACTTCTTTGAACTACTTTCCTGTGCAACACAAGGAGCTTACTAATGAAGACCTAAAGGAATGGGAGGCCCGGGGAAAGGCTGAAGAGAGACAAGAGGAAGAAGTAACTGAAGAACTGAAGAGGTTCACAGCACAGGAAATGTCAAGGGGATCTTGTTTATCTGAGGAGGCACTGTTAGTTTTTGAGGCGAAGGACCCAGCGGAAGAAGGATCCACGAAGGTTGCAGCAGCCGTTAAGAATGCAATCAGTGCTACTGTGCATCTATGAGGAGAAATAAAGAGTTACCAGCCAGACATCACTGGATTGTTCTTTCAAGAGAGCAGATAGAATTGAATCCAGCAAGGAACCAGAACCTGTGCCATCGACATCAGGCGTGAGTGAAATTGCATCTTGCCTTGCATCTCCTATTGCTGACGATCCTTCAGCTCTCCCATCTCCCACCTCCTCGCCCTCCTCCAGTCAGAGATTCTGTTCACTCGATGCCAACACTTGTATGCTAGCCGTTATACTGTACTTTTCAAGGTGCTGTACTATAAGATTAAAAATGTTTTACTATTTGTGTTTGTTTTTATGTATTATTTGTATGAAAAGTATTATACACCTATTACTGTACAGTACTACTTAGCCAGTTGTGCTAGTTGGATACCTCTGCTAACTTTGTTGGACTTGTGAACAAATTGGACTTACGCACTCTCAGATTGGGATTTGTTCCTATATTGGGCACTTACTGTATTCAGGATTTTCAGATAACTTCTTACTCTATCAAAATACTTAGATTTCTGAGGTTGTTGACAAAGATAAATAGACTTGGTATTGTGGATTTTATGTTTGATTTATGTAAAAATGTGTTCATTAAAACCCAGAAGTGTTTGTGTACACATGTGCACATACACATGAACTGGTTTCTGTCTGTCTTACGTGAAGTATGTTGACTTCTACAGATAATCACAGTCAGGCAATCCTTTGACTAACTCCTGGTGACTAACAAAGACCAAGTTATATTCAAGATATGCCACCTCCCATCTGCCTGAAATCATACTATTCCTACAAGTGACTGGGTGAGTTAATAAAAGTTATTCTCCAGTCTCTCTTTGTACCTACTTACCTGTGTTCTTAGGGGCAAGTTTCATATATGACTTTGATTTCTGAATTTTGGTGAAATCCTGAAATTACCCTAGAATTACCCTAAAAAGGGGAGGCCACCATATTTCCCAACCTCCTTTATAGTTACTAATCACATTGTCCTAATAATATATATTATTATATATAATAATATATTAATGATTATAATTTATTAATATAATAAATAATATTAAAAATAATATTGATGAAAATAAATAATAATATAATAACTATGATATATTATTAGGACAATATGATTAGTTCAGTACAGCAGACTGTGAGGAGAAGTGATGCTGATCACTTCTCAGTCAAGTCAGTTGAAGGTCTTTATGCCTCTTCCATCCCTCTTTCTGTTTCTCTTCTTTAGCATCTGGAAGGCCACATCCTTCAAATGGTACAGAAAAACAGAACAGGACCTCTTTCAACCTGGGTTCCTGAGTCTGGGATGTACAACATAAGCAAGCAAAATTTTGTTACACTGTGTATTGAGATTTCAGGAATCATTTGTTATTGCAGCATAGCCTAGCCCATCCTTACTAACATGCCTTTATAGTCTGCCAAGCTATCAAACCAGCAAAGCTGATGGCTCCCCTTTCTTAAAGTCTCTCACATCTGTTCCTTTCCATTTCCACTGCCGAGATTCCAGCTCGCACACCCAACCTCTCACTTGTACACTTGCAGTAACACTGCACCACCTCTAAGCCTCCAGCCTCTCACTCTATTCCTTCCTCCTACCTCATTTTCAGATCCTCAAACATAGCTTAGCATCATGCCACTCTCTTGCTCAAAATGGCTCCCCATTGCCTACAAAATAGTCTAAACACTGAAGCCAGAGCCACAAACCCTTCTGTAATGAAAATTTAGTCCTGTCTTTCCAGCTTCTTTTCTCAGATCCCTCTTCCTACCTCTGATTGAATTAATCACTCTCTCTCTTCATGCTCCCATGCTGCACTTTCTCACCTCAACTATTGGTGTGTTTTCCCCCCATAAGTCTTAACTCACCTCATTCCACGTCCCAGTTATTCCGACCTGACAAAGGCTTCAGAGCCAATTCCTCCATGACATTCTCTCTCTCTGTTTTTAACTTTTATTTTATATTGGAGCATAGTTGATTAACAATGTTGTTTCAGGTATATGGCAAAGTGATTCAATTTTATATATACACACACACACACATACACACACATCTATTCTTTTTCCAAATAGGTAATTACAGAGTATTGAGCTGAGTTCCCTATGCTATACAGTAGGTCCTTGCTGGTTATGCATTTTAAATTTAGCAGTGTGTACATATTCCATCCCAAACTCCCAGCCTATCCCTCTCCCCCACCCTTCCCTCCATAACCATAAGTTCTCTGTCTGCAAGTTTGTCTCTGTTTAGCAAATATGTTCATCCGTATCATTTTTAAAGATTCTGTATATAAACTGTGTCACATATTTGTCTGTCTCTGACTTCACCTAGTATAATAACCTCCCTGTTGCTGAAAATGGCATCATTTCATTCTTCTAAATGGATGAGAAATATTCCATTGTATGTTTGGACCACATCTTCTTTATCCATTCATCTGTCATTGGACGGTTAGGTTGCTTCCTTGGCTTGGCTATTGTAAACAGTGCTGAAATGAATATTGTGTGTTACGTGTATCCTTCTGAACCATGTCTTTCTCTAGATTTATGCCAAGGAGTGGAATTGTTGGATCTTATGGTAGCTCTGTTTTTAGTTTGTTAAGGAAGCTCGATATTGTTCTTCATGATGGTTGTACCAATTTACATTTCTACCAGTAATGTAGGAGGGTTCCCTTTTCTTCACACCCTCTCTAGCATTTATTGTTTATAGATTTTTTGATCGTGGTCATTCTGACTGCTGTGAGGTGCTATCTCACTGTATTTTTAAAAAAATATTTATTTACTTATTTATTTGGTTGGACTGGGTCTTGGTTGCACCACACGGAATTTTTGATCTTCTGTTGGAGCATTTAGGATCTTTTAGTTGCAGTGTGCAAAATCTTAGTTGCAGCATGTGGGATCTAATTCCCTGACTGGGGATCAAACCCAGGCCCCATGTATTGGGAGTGCAGATTTTTAGCCACAGGACCACCAGGGAAGTTCCTCATTGTAGTTTTGATTTGCATTTCTCTAATAATTAGCGATGTTGAGCATCTTTTCATGTGCCTCTTGCCCATTTGTGTGTCTTCTTTGGAGAAATGTCTGTTTAGGTCTTCTGCCCGTGTTTTGATTGGGTTGTTTGTTTTTTTGATATTGAGCCACATATGTGGTTTGTAAATTTTGGAGACTAATCCCCTGTCAGTCACATCATTTGCAAATATATTCTCTCATTCTGTGGGTTGTCTTTTCATTTTATTTATGATTTACTTTGCTATGCAAAAGCTTTTGCTTTTAATTGGGTCCCACTTGTTTGTTTTTGTTTCTATTTCCACTACTCTAGGAGATGGTTTGGAAAAGACATTGCTGCAATTCATGTCAAAGAATGTTCTGCCCATGTTTTCCACTAAAATTTTATAGTATCCTGTTTTACATTTAGGTCTTTAATTCACCTTTTGCGTTTATTTTTGTGTATGGTGTTTAAGAATGTTCTAATTTCACTATTTTACATACAGATATCCAGTTTTCCCAGAACCATTTATTGAAGAGGCTGTCTTTTCTCCATCACATAGTCTTGCCTCCTTTGTCATAGATTAATTAACCATAAGTGCATGGGTTTATTTCTGGGCTTTCTATCTTGGGCTCTCTATCTATGTTTCTACCCTGGGCTTTCCATCTATGTTCTGTTAACCTATGTTTCTGTTTTTGTGCCAGTCCATGCTATTTTGATAACTGTATCTTTGTAGTATAATCTAAAGTCAGGCAGCCTGATTCTTCCAGCTCTGTTTTTCTTTCTCAAGATTGATTTGTCTACTTGGAGTCTTTATGTTTCCATACAAATTTTAAGATTTTTTTGGTTCTAATTCTGTGAAAATCCATTGGTAATTTATTAGGGATTGAATTAAATCTGTAGATTGCCTTAGGTGGTAGAGTCATTTTGATTTTTTATTTTTCCAATCCAAGAACATGGTATATCTTTCCATCTGTTTGTGTCTTCTTCAGTCTCTTTCACAGCACATGGTAATCTCTCTTTCTAGCTCCCTCACATAAAAGTGATCCTATTTGTCTCTGAATTCCTAAATCCTGGTCCTTTCTTGTCACATTAGCCCCTACCTCAGAGCATTACTTGTGTTTCACAGAGAAAGTCTAAGAACTCTTTATTTGCACCATCCTCATCTAATTCACAGTGATTAGCTCAAAGCCTACACACAGTAGCTCCATAAACTACTGAAGAATTCACAAAGAATGAGCCAATAGCTCAGAGACCTAGTGGGAAGGAAGCTCTTTATTCTACTGTGTATACTAGCTTATCGAGTATTTTAAACTGTTATTTTGAGAATTCTGATTCCACAGCTTTAGAGTGGATCTCCGCAATGTGTATTTTAGTAAGGACACAAGGGGATTCTGATGCAAGAGATCTGCAAACCACATTTTGAGAAACACTGAGGTATACAAATGTGTGAGTACGTGTTAGTGAATGCTCTCAGTATATGACTGAAGTGCAATGGTAGTTTGGGTCATCAGAGTGCGATCTTTTCCAGGGATGGCAAATACACTTTATCTCACTTGTCAACACCAATACATTTGCTGGGGCTGTCCAGAGTGCTGTTTTAAGTAGGTCTCTAGGGCCACATCTGGACTGCACAGGAAAAAGTCCTGTGATTGATGGATGATGTCTGCCGTAGGACCAAGAAGGAAATGTGGCGGCCTGTGTGCCAGGTGTCAGCCATCACTGCCAGCTCCTTGTTTTGGAGACAGTGAGCCAGGACGTGGAGATGGAGATCAAAGGATCATCTGACTCTTAATCCAGCCTGCAACCAGAACTGACATCAGCCATTGACTCCCTCAGGTGACTTTGTGGCAAAAGAAAATAAAATCAAGATGTGTAATAAAAGGCATCATTCAACAAGGAGCTACAAGTTGTTGGAGCAAACATTTGTTGTTTACATCCAAGCCTCCATTGCCCCCCACCATTCAACAGCAACTTGATTTTCCCCTCAAGCACGTACCCCTCTCTGTTCTCTTCATTCCCACTGAATGTGGGGTGACCACACTCCCTGTTCTGATGTGGGCTCCGACTGGCTTAGGCCAAACAGCATATTCTATCTCTCCAAGAACAGGAACAGAAGACAGATTCCCAGAACTCATGGGAACTTGAGGAAGACTCTCTTCTTACTCCTTGAGGAGAGGTATGAGGGTGTGGAACTGGACACAGCTAGAGCAATTTTGTTACCATAAGACAAGGAACTGCAGCTGCTAGGGGGGCACTCTGAGCAGTTGAGGATGAAGCCAATACCACTGAGAAAGAGAGATGGGAAAGAGGGAAGTGGGTAACATTATCTCAGCCACTGGATAAAGTCTGACATAGCATTAATCTTACCACTAGACTATTCAGTTATGTGCACTTTCTTTGTTATCTAACTAGTTTTTTTTTAGTCATTCAGCACCAAACGAAACCTATCTACCTGTTCATTGAAGGAAGATGGAGATTCAGTGGTATTTGGTCCTAGCACAGGCCAGACACAATAGTGACCCAGCCTCAAGGCCCCACCTGGAGTCCATCTTTGTCTAACTGTGCACACACGACTTCACTTCATTCCTTTGGTGCTTCTGCTGCCATTACCCTGGAGTGAGCCATTCATTTCAGGAGGAAGGGAAACAGAGGGAAGTCAGTCCCACAAGGTGGTTTGCTCTGGGCCGCCAGCCTTGAGCTCTGCTTTCAGCACCTAGACCTCATCTGAGTCACTGGGCAGTAATGCCTGAGCTTTCATTACTTGCATTGGTACTGGTCTTTGAAGGTGAAAATTGCCGAACATCAGTGTTTTGATTCTTTTGAACTTGGGAGCATGTTATTACACATATAAAATAAAAAATCAATAGCCACTGAATTATACACGCTAAAAGTGGTTGGTTCACACATCAGCATATAGGTATATAACAATTGCTTTCATGGGATGGAATTTAAATTTTTGTATTTTAACAGATCCTATTGTAGGGCTCTCATAACTAGAATATTTTATTAGTCACCTTTTTTACCTTTCTTTTTAGGCCCAGCTAAAAAGAAAGAATTTATTTCTACACAAACTTACTTGTCTATGTGGGGTTTATTCAAAATCACCTTTGTAGAAAACACTTTGAATGAAAAAACACTCTGGAACATAAAGACACAGACAGACCTCTATTGTGGGTTATTTTTTCTTCCCTCCATTGGTTATCATTTCTCTTCTAAATTAAAGGTGAAATTGATGAGAATTAGACTGTCTGCAAGCTGGAAAAGCAATCACTTAAATAATGACATTCAAATAGATCATTTGGTATCATGTAAATGTTGAGCGAGGGTCATTTTTCAAAATAACACCTTTGTTCAACTGGGTCAAGAGTACAGACGCACTGTGTCCAGCTGCGGTGGGTAGAGCCCTCCCTCTTATTTCTGTTGCTCCTTGAACAAAAGGGCACCGCCTCTCATTAGAGCATCCTGTGCCCTGTGAGTGTGTGTGCACGTGGGTGAGTGTGGGGAGGGGAGGAGTCAGCTCAAGAAAGAGATCTTCCACTTCTTAAAATGATATTGTTAATTTCTTCAGTTTGGGAAAAAGAAAAGGTTGTCAAGATGAAAAAAAAAAAAAAACAACAATTTCTTTCCTCCCTTTTGAAATTCAGTCTTATGTCTTTAAACCACCCTTTGCTCTTTTCGTCTCCACCAAAATCGTGCCGTCTGGTTTCTTACCTTATGAAATGTTATCGACCAGCTTGAAATGCAAGTGGGCTGTAAATTAATGCAAGCTCCCATCGGACGGGTGGGGCTGGAAAGCCACAGCTTTTAGAATGTTAAATATTTATGGTTATCGTTTGAACCAAAATATGAACTTGTACAAAGAAGAACATGATGCAGATCACATTGAAAAGGTTTGCCTCACATTATGTCATGGAGAAACTTCAGAAAACTAGGGCTGGTGCAGATCGTGCAATCCGGCTATGAGCCCATAAAGACTCCCAGAAGAGAAATGCAGGACTGGGTTGCAAATGACTGGGAAGAGCCGCCAGTCTCCCTGAGGAGCGTTTCCCTTGCTTCCCGGTTGAGAGATGAGTGGCTCATTTAGATGATCCACTTTCCCATCCTTACATCTGGCTGAGTTCTTCATACTCTCCATCTGACCCCCCATCGTGGAAATGAAAGTCGCTTATCAAGTATTCTTCTAAAAGTCATTGCTATGGATCACTTATTGCAGACAGTAATTGCTTTGTCTTTGTTATTGTTGGACCTTTTAATCCCTAAAGTGGGAGAGTCTTAGTCACTCAGTCGTGTCTGACTCTCTGCAACCCCATGAACTGTAGTCCACCAGGCTCCTTTGACAATGGAATTTCCCAGGTGAGAATACTGGAGTGGGTTGCCATTCCCTTCTCCAGGGGATCTTCTCGACCCAGGTTTCCTGCACTGCAGGCAGATTCTTTACCATCTAAGCCACTAGGGAAGCCCTAAGCCTGAATATTTAAGATTTGTTGTTAACTACAAATCTCTCAGCAACTGCAGATTTGTGAGGGCTTGAGGATTTTTTTAAAAATTATTTTTCTTTCTTTATTTTTTGGCTGTGCTGGGTCTTTGTTGCTGCAAGGGCTTTTCTCTAATTGTAGCGAGTGGGGGCTACTCTCCAGTAGTGGGGCACAGTCTTCTCATTCCAGTAGCTTCTCTCATTGTGGAGCATGATCTCTAGGACACAAGGGCTTCAGTAGTTTTAGTGCCTGGGTTCAGTACCTGGATTCCTGGACTCTAGAGCGCAGACTCAATACTTGTGGAGCCTGGGCTTAGTTGCTCCATGCCAGGTGGGATCCTCTTGGACTAGGGATTGAACCCACGTCTCCTACCTCAGTGGATTCTTTACCCCTGAGCCAGCAGGGAAGCCCTGAAGATATTTTGAACATAGACAAATACTATAGGAGAATAAACTATTCTCTTTTGGACTTCATCACCACAAGGAAGTGAATTTACCTCCCAGGTCAACAGAGAAACACAAAATAACTCCAGGTATGCTGTTTCTGTGACCAAAAATATTATGAAGAAAAGTCAATAAATTCACAATGTAATTTGAAGCCAAAAAGTGGCAGGTGAGTTTAGAAACCCCTGAAAGAAACAACATTAAGGATGTCCCCGAGATATGAACTGGGTTCTAAAAGGATCAGCGCTGTATATGCTGTGTCATACTCCACTGAGATGTTTCTGCCTGAAAGGCTTCAAAACCTTTGCACTCAAGGCCAAATAATACTCATATCTCCAGCTTAATCTTAAAAGAAATTTAAGTGTCTTACAAAGATGTAAATATTGCTCCAAGATTAAATAGCTGTTACATAAGATTTAAAGTTTGAGACAAGGGGAAATAGTGTCAGAGAAGTAGGATGGCGTCAAGAGATAAATGTATAAACTAAACACCCACAATTAAGCATTCAAGTTTGAACTACAGGCGGTTGTAAATTTTCTCTGCGCTTCCCAGCAGCCACCATGAGGAGGGAAACATGAAAGGCCATGGAAATTTAGTCTGTAAAGTAAAAATAAGCCAGTTTTTCAGGGAAGCAACATAGTCATTGCTGGTACTGAGACCAATCCGATAGCTCTCCCGAGGATCCTTGTAAAATAATAGGTGTCATCTTCTGCAGCATCATTGATCATAGCAATAAGCTTCATAGACTGTTTCTTATGAGAAGAGGAGGCTATGTTTTTGATCAAGGGCACACAAGTAACTGGTCTTCCGAAGATGCTTTCAAGGTCTGTCTGTAGGTTGGAGAAGGAGAATTAGTCTTTCTGAATATTACAGTCCATCAATCTTACACTTCTACAAAGTACAAATGCAGTCGGATAGGACTTGACTGAGTTCTCGAATAGCAGTGTTTTGAAGGTTCAGAATTCTGCAGTGAGGACACACATTTCCATTCAGAGTAAGTTGTCTGTAAAATGGCATATTAGCCCTCAGCAAGACAGCGGATGGACTTCCCTGGTGGCTTAGACGGTAAAGCATCTGCCTACAATGTGGGAGACCCAGGTTCAATCCCTGGGTCGGGAAGATCTCCTAGAGAAGGAAATGACAACCCACTCCAGTATTCTTGCCTGGAAAATCCCATGGACGGAGAAGCCTGGTAGGCTACAGTCCATGGGGTCGCAAAGAGTTAGACACGACTGAGGGACTTCACTTTCAGACAGTGGATATGATATAGTTTTGTGGCAGTCCTGTTATTGATAAATGGATTAAATTGGTCTGTTATAGTGATAAGTCATAAGATTGCTTTGTTGCTAGCTAAACCTCAAAGGACTTTTCTTCCTCTTATCATGCAATGGGAGGGAGGGCTTTTATAAGAGTAAAATGGTAATGAGATGCATCATTTGTCTGCCAGAACCCCTACCTTTCTCTGCAATACAATCCACCCCATTTAGGACATTGTTCCTCCTCCTATCTCAAATCCTTTATTTGTAGCTGGGGTAAAAAACCATAGTTCTGTAGCCCCTTGACCCCAGTTGATTTCTCTAAGTGTGGTACCTGATTCAAACTGGGCCAATCAGGATTCTTCCCTGGGATGTTTCAGACTAGAGAAAGGGATTCAGGCTATCTTTGGTGGTAAAATTGTTAAATAGGGGCCTCGGGAGCTGTCCGCAATCACAATCTTGGTCATGTGAAGGCAGCCAGTCTGTATAGAAGGTGATGAAAGATGGAGAGAGGCAAAGAGAAGGCCCAGAATAGTTGTCCTGGCATCATCATGTCCCAAGGTCTCTGGGCATCTTTTAGACCTTTTGTGATTCCCCTGTAGCCAGTTAAATTTGAGTTTCCACCACTTTGCAACCACATGGCTTGACTAGTTCATGCTCTTACCTTTCTTCTAAAACCTTTCCCCCAGTTTGAATAAACACAAGTAAGCAGATTATCCTGAAGCTCCCCCAGAAATGGTGTATACATGTTTTCCAGAGGGGGGGGGGTGTTGCTCAGTTAGGAGATAGTTTGTGTTCACATAGCTTATTCTCAAGAATTATACAAATAGTAAAATGGAGAAGAGGGTGAATTCCAGGCTTCTGAGCATCAGCTTGGGCCTCATGTTCTACAATTTCCAGCCCAAAGCTGACATCCAACAACACAGCTTTACTGTGTCACACACAGAATCACAGGGCTCCCTGACCTTAACATATTTCTAGCAAGTGTTTAATTTAGGCTGTTTGACAGTTTATATGATTTAGAGCCAGTTATATCTGGACCAACAGTCAAACTGGTGTTTTCATAGTCATTGTAAATTGGGACAGTCTCCCCTTAAGAACCGTATCTCTCCAACTTCAGTTACCAAGTAAGAATGGGAGGCCAGATTTTGTGTTAGGTATCATGGAAATTAATGAATTAACAAACTGGTCTATAACCCAAGAAAACACATTTTTAAATTATTTATATGGGAGTTAGTAACTGGGAGCTAGATCTTTGTCATAATGTTCACTGATTCTAAAATGTTGTTTCTCCAGCATTTTGACATCCTTGATAACAGAATATAATTGATACTAGACGGGGGACTACAGTTACAGGGCTTCTTTCTTAATAGTGCATAAAGTGATAGGATATCTTACAAACAACAGCATTTTTTATTTTATAAAACATGGTGTTTGATCAGGAGAGCGTGTTTTCTTTGCTGTAGTATTTTCAAATATTACTTCCTTTTCTCCTCACAAAAGTTCTGTGATGTCAGACAACTTCAGAGAGGTCCAGGTGTGAGCCTAAAGTCCCCCAGCTGTTACTGGCAGAGACCAACTTAGAACTCGCCTCTCTGGGGTCCCATGCAGGGTTCTGCACATGGGTTCAGAGTGAGCAATTCCAGATGAGAAGTGTATTCAACAAGAGCTCTCTAGCTACCCCCAAATATGTTTGGTTTCACTATTTCCAGGCATTTCCAATAAAATTGGTATGGGGTAAGGGGGATAGAAGTAATTGGCACCATAAAGGAATCAGTCTCTGAACCTCAGAATGACCAAAGGTTTAGTAAGAATTTGGGGCACGTACCCCTGACTAAGGCCCAGCTCTGTCCTCTCTCAGAGTTTTTTGTTGAATGTCAGGACCGGAAGTGAGATTGGTGAGTCTCTGCCTATGGTGGACACTGCTATGGGATCCAGTTCTCTTTCCCATTGACTCGGTGTGTTCTGCACACAAAACAGCTGGGAGAGTCACTGCCAATCACATACAGCCCATGAGATGAAACCCTGTTGCTACCCTTGACCTTCAGGAGAGAACTCAATCCTCTTAGCCCTTTATAGTCTGAACACAGCCTCCATGACTTCCCAATTCCATGCAATAGTCAATGGAATTGCTCACTGTCTCCAGCTAGATGCTGAATTTTCAGTCACCCTGTCCTCCAGAATCTCCTTACTTCTCTTTTACATGTTCACTTGTCCGTTCACAGTACCCCCCCTCAAAAAAGCAACTTTTTTCCATCAAAAGTAAGCTGTTTGAGCACTAAGCTATAACATTTTATCTTCTGTTTCTGTTTTATCAGATATGATATTGTTTCATGATATTAGGTGCAAATAACATTGCGTTCAATTCTTACTCTTCCTCCATATAAAACTAGCTGACGACCACTAAGGGCTGAGCCTCAGGATCTACAGGCACTGTAAAATTTGGCATTGGCATAATGGCTGAGGGCAGGGGTCTAGGAGCCAGCATCAGTTCAGTTCAGTTCAATCACTCAGTCATGTCCAACTCTTTGCTACCCCATGGACTGCAACACGCCAGGCCTCCCTGTCCATCACCAACTCCCGGAGCTTACTCAAACTCATGTTCATCGAGTCAGTGATGCCATCCAACTGTCTTATCTGCTGTCGTCCCCTTCTCCTCCCGCTTTCAATCTTTCCCAGCATCAGGGTCTTTTCCAGTGAGTCAGTTCATCGCATCAGGTGGCCAAAGGATTGGAGTTTCAGTATTAGTCCTTCCAATGAATATTCAGGACTGATTTCCTTTAGGATTGACTGGTTGTTGGTTATTCAGAAGCATGTTGTTTAGCCTCCATATAAAATAGACAAACCATTAGCCAGACTCATCAAGAAAATAAGATTGACTGATTGGATCTCCTTGCAGTCCAAGGAACTCTCAAGAGTCTTCTCCAACACCACAGTTCAAAAGCATCAATTCTTTGTCACTCAGCTTTCTTTGTAGTCCAATTATCACATCCATACATGACTACTGGAAAAACCATAGCTTTGACTAGACAGACCTTTGTTGGCAAAGTAATGTCTCTGCTGTTTAATATGCTGTCTATGTTGGTCATAGCTTTTCTTCCAAGGAGCAAGCGTCTTTTAATTTCATGGCTGCAGTCACCATCTTGCAGTGATTTTGGAGCCCAAGAAAATAAAGTTTCTCACTGTTTCCATTGTTTCCCCATCTATTTTCCATGAAGTGATTGGACCAGATGCCATGATCTTAGTTTTCTGAATGTTGAATTTTAAGCCAACTTTTTCACTTTCCTCTTTCACTTTCATCAAGAAGCTCTTTAGTTTTTCTTCACTTTCAGCCATAAGGGTGGTGTCATCTGTGTATCTGAGGTTATTGATATTTCTCCCTTCAATCTTGATTCCAGCTTGTGCTTCATCCAGCCTGGCATTTCGCATGATGTACTCTGCATATAAGTTAAATAAGTAGGGTGACAATATGCAGCCTTGACGTACTCCTTTCCCAACGGGAACCAGTCTGTTGTTCCGTGTCTGGTTCTAACTGTTATATCTTGACCTGCATACAGATTGAGAAGGAGCAATCCTGCTTCTGCTACTTCCCGCCTATAAGAACTTAGAAACGAGAGCCAACTTCTTTCCACTTCAGTATTATCATCTATTGACAGAGACTGAGAATGGAACCTATTTAGAGAGATTTTATGGGAATTCATTATAATATACATAGAAAACTTAGCATAGTGCCTATCACAGAGTAAAGCTCAGTAGGCATTATTTATTATTATTATTATGAGGCTTCCCTCCTGTTATATGTTGGGTCAAACAAGAATTTTAGGACTAAAGGAACTAAGATGGGCCTGGTTCTCCATCTTTGGTGGCCACCGCCATCACCCTGGTGCCTCTTACTATAGGGCAGCACAGGTCAGTAGCAGTCAGTCCTCTGCCACCAGTGGCCCTGATGCAGCAGGCAGGCTCCAGAGGTGCACTTCTAGAGCTCACTGCAGCCACAGCCCCTCCCCTCCCCAGGCTCCCCAAAACATGGGAGCTTAATAATCAGTCCAACAGCCAGGGTCTGCCCTTTCAGAAGTGATGCAGTCTGGCCCAGAAAGGACAGCAAGGAAGCCCAGCAGTTTCTACCCTCAGACCGTCAGCCCACGTGGTCCTCTCTCCACCTCCTCCACTTTCTGCCCAAGCTCCAGCCATGACTCCTGCCACTTCACGAGTCCTCTCAAGTCCCCAAAGACCCTATGTGGGGACTCTCCTGGAGTCAAACATTTTGGGGGCGAGTGGGAAAAATTACATTTTCATTCTTCTGTGCCTCCTCTAACAGCAAAAATGAGTATCAACTTCGGTTTTCCTGGCCCACCTGTGTCCCAGTATGGAGAAAAGTGCTTCTCTCTGCTATTAGAAGGTAAGCTCTGGTGGGTTATATCCACGTCAGGTTCACTCTCTGGTTTTCCCTCAGTGTTGTGCACAGTTCAGCTCAGTCATGTCCGGCTCTTTGCAACCCCACGGACTGCAGCACTCCAGGCTTCCCTTTCCATCACCAACTCCCGGAGCTCACTCAAACTCATGTCCGTTGAGGCGGTGATGCCATCCAACCATCTCATCCTCTGTTGTCCCCTTCTCCTGCCGCCTTCAATCTTTCCCTGCATCAGGGTCTTTTCAAATGAGTCAGCTCTTCGCATCAGGTGGCCAAAGTTGTGCACAAAGCGTCCTTATTCTATGAGTATTTGTAGCAGAGAACCTCCATGGGGGCCAAGACACTTGATACCTGCCTCCCCTACAGCCATCCCCTCACCCCAAGCCACTGGGTTAAAATACTGCCAAGACATGCTGCCAGTGGGTGAGGGCAGACCAGCTTCTGGGTCCCTCAAGCCAGCTTTAAATCTGGGGAGAGGGGCCTGCCATCAGTCCCCCTCGCCTTCCTTACCTCAACTTAATGAGCAAATAAGGAAAGAAAATTAAAGCAAAAAAAATTAAACAGCTTTAGCTAAGATCAATAGAATTCTATAAAGCTCTGGGCTGTGGTATTGAGTGAGCCCAGAGTAATCCCCTGCATATTGCATGTTAAGTTAACTTGTAAGAGAAATATGCTCCTTGCTCAGCCTCACACCTTCCCCTCCACTGTGAATGAGGAAGCAGAGAACACAAATTAAAATAATGTTGATTTAGTTTTTAAAGGGAGTGCCCGGGAGCGTTTTCTGCATGGCCAGCTGAAAACCCCGGCCCCAGATGCACGGTGCCTCTCTCTGCACAATACAAAGAGAATATTTGATACCCAGAGCTCAACCCATGAGTGGATTTTTATTTTGTTTTTGGCTTTTGTTTCCTTTACGCATTCCTTTGGATTTCAAACTTTTAAACACCAACTCGAAAATTCCTTTTTCTGCAAAAGGGCTCTACTCTACCCCTGCAGGGTTCCCTGGAATCAGTCCTCGCCCATAGCCGTTTGTGATCTGGACGCTTTGCATATGGGAAGCAGGTGGGGAAGTTGACTGCCTATGTGTAGGTACAGTGTAGGTCACTGTGTCTTTTCATCCGTTTGGGTGCCCCCAGGTGATGGAGAGCTCAGGAAATCACGTCTTCAGGCTTGTTACTGGCAATTCAACCACCTCCTCAAGTCCTGCCGACGCCAGGTTTAAATTCAGACCATGGCAGGCACTGGAAGCCAGTGAGGCCCCTGGGGTGATTCCTTGTGAAATGAAGGCAGTCATGGTCAGCCATGGTGAAGAACTCTCAGGGCTGGAAAAGGAGGCTGAGTACTCAGGCAGACCTCTGTCATACCCCTAGCTCCGCCACTAATTAGCTGCATACCCCTAATGAAGTTATTTAACCTCTCTAAACCTCAGTCTCCCATCTTTAAAACAGGAGTTGTAATGCTCCCCTTGCAGAATGGCATTGAAGATTAAGTTAGATAAAGTGGTCAGGCCACTCGAGATGACTGTTTTCATGCTCTTTGTGCATCTCTGGCTCCACCAGCCAATGCTACACCTACACCCTACTTACATGACTGACCTTCCCACATACCTGCCCCAGCCACTGATCCTTCTAACCTTTAGATCAGAATACCTTCAACTATTGGCTTATTAAAGGAGTGTTGAGGGGCACGCCCCTCTGCTGATCTCCCTGGTAACTGATGAGCCAACCTGAAGTAATTCTCTCAGTAACTAGTAACCTCCCCTTCCCCAGAAGTAATGAAGACTGCTGCCCTGGCCTGTCTGCACACTCTGGGGTGTCACTTGGGGACTTGGCTTCAGACGTGTAAGTCTCCCACTCATTGGACCTCTGATGGCTGTGTCACTGACTCTAGGCCCTTTCTTTGGTCTTGCAACTGGGCAAGCACCGGGCTCATAGGCCTGTGAGGTACAGGCCAACATCTGGTAGAGCGGCCAGGAGACCGAGGAAACTCCCATGCGATGTTGGGAAATAAGGATGGGGGATGGGAAGTTGCAGGGGGCCATGCACCGACATATGGGGCCTAAAAGTTGTGGGGGTACTCTCAGAAAGGCCGTCCACTAGAACATGAAGTCATATTGAATGTGGAGTACTTTAAAACTTTAAAGACATAATAAAAGAGGAGTAGTAAAAATCCATAATCTTCCCAACCAGAAATAGGTACCATTATTGTTTTGGTGTAAGCATTCTGGACATTTGTTAATTTTCAGAGATACAAATATTTGTTAAAGCAAAGATGGGACCATCCTGAAACACTTTTGGTGTAACCCATTTCATTTATTTAACAACAGATCATTAACATCTTACTGTGTCATTCAATGTCCTTCTATTTTGCGACTTTTGTTAAGAACTGAATAGTTCTTAACTGATTGAACATATCTTCATGTTTTTAACTAGGCTCCTTCTTGAATATTCAGGCTATTTGCAAAGGCTATTCAGGCCTTTTACGAATGAAAGCATGATGAATTCCTTAGACATCTGTCTTTGTGACCAGGTTTGAATACTATCTAAAAATGAGTTTCTAGAAGCAAAATTCTGGGTTAAAGATACTGGAAAAGTCTAAAGTCTACCAGAAAAGGAGCTTGAAATAATGACATTGTGGGAGCAAGATCCAAACAAATTTCATAGCTACCTGACCTCCCTTTCTGACCCAATGAGGCCCCAGGCCTTGGACCAAGGCTGGAACTTGGGAACTAGAGGCGGCCAGAGCGGGGAGGCCTCCTCTGAAATGGCCTGGGGGAGGGGGTGGAGAGATGAATAGAGGCAAAATTATGTGATGTGCCATCACCACCGGTGGCTGTTTGACCCCAGGCAAATGTTTTAATCTTCATGAGGCTCTGGGAACTCTGCAAAGTAAGAATAGTAGTTTTTTCCCACCCACTTTGGGGGCTTGTTATGAGGATCTAATGAAAGGATATCTGTGAAAATGCTTTGCGAAGAGCAAATGAAACTAGGGAGGAGCTGTTCTATGGGCAACTCGGGAAAATTGAACAGTTTTTCCAAACCTCTAGAGACTAGCTTCTCAGTGTGTGGCTCTGAGCTTTTATTTGCAATGATATGAATTCCCAAAACATCAGACACACCCACAGTCAGATGTAAGTACAGAACACACCCGAGCCAAGGGTGCTGGGAATCCTGGCCCCTCTCTATTCAGGGTTATTCACCCTGGACCTGCCTTCCTTCCACCAGGGCTGTCAGCTGCCTGAGATACAGATTACAGATGCCACATACCAGCCCCCAAAGCACCAGCCTGGAACCTTTGTCCATCATCCATGTCACCCAGTTATCAGGTAGAAGGAAAAAGGAAGAAGACAAGCATATTTGCCAGTTTATCCAAGTCTTCTAGGCTGTTTGGGACATTACCAGATACCCCTTAATTCTGGTCTTGTGAAACTTTCCAGAAAGATGGCTGAGGCTGGCTTTCCTTTCTGCAGCTTGAGCTCTCAATCTGGCACAGTGTCTGCGACCATCTCTTCTCCAGGGCATGTTCTTGTGTCTGGAGGAGTGAGAGGTGCATCCGAAGAACCAAGACCAGCCACAGAGAAATACAGCAGCTCTCCCCTGGTCTGCCAGAGCAATAAGCCAAGTTTGTTTGGCTCCAGACAGTCCAGTTTTGCCACCCATTGGGGGCTTTGGCTGGGGGGAGGGCAGAGCTGGGCTACTGCTGGAGAGAGTGCATTCATTCACAAGTCAGTAGAGGACTTTCCCTGGATGCTGGGGCCAGAGCTAAGCACTGATGCAGAGGTGTGAGAGACAGCGTCTTCTCAAGGAGCGTATAGAGCTTCTTCCTCGTGGAAGAAGCCCTCCGTCTCTGGGCCGATGCACCACATCCACCTTAGCCCCTTCTCCTCACTCTGTCAGCCTTTCTGCTCTGGACCTTTCCAGCCTCAGTGCCTCCAACCGCCAAGGGGTATAGGTTACATTTTCTAAAATCTCTCACCATGTCCATTCCCCCCAAAGCTTCAGAAGGGTCAAGACATTTCTTCAGTTCAACAGTCACTCAGCTGAAACATTGGACAGAGTGACACATGAGCTATTAGTTCCCCTCTGGCAAACAACCCATACTTGGGGTTCACACACCAGGAAATGTAGCCAGCTTTCCTCAAAAGAGATCTTCCTGTGATGACAGCTGACTCAGGTCCTTGCAGTGAGCTGGGCCCTGTTCTCTGGGTTCTGTTGATAGTTATAGAACTTCCCAGTCTCTGTACGGTGAACCATTTAATCCTCACAGCATCCCCAGGAGGTAGATGCTCTCATCACCCCCATTTCACAGACGAGCAAATGGAAGTACTGAGAGGTTAAGAAACTTGGTTGAAGTCTCACAACTCGGATGTGACCCAGTCGGGATTTGAAGCCAGGCTATCTGGCTCTAACTTCTGGCTCCTGATCACAATTGTCTAGTGCCTCTCCATCTTTCTCTTTTATAGGCTGAAGGTGAAGAATGGATCAAAGTGTCAGAAAAGAATTTAGTCATCTCAGTATGTGAGCAAATGTGTGTAGCACCAATCTCTGGAATTCAGGGGGTATTTGTCATGCGTTGACGTCAGCTTTCAGTGAACCAAAATTCTATAGACAGCAGTCAAGGTCCCACTTAACAAACTTACATATATATATTTAGAAATTTGCCAGTCATTTCTTTATAATAAATGGAAGCTTCAAGGCTCACGATTCAGAAAGGAGAGAACTAGCCAGGATAAAAAGTATCATAAGGCTGTGTAGACACTGTGTTTTTTATTTTGTGTCATGAATTTCACAAATATTTACTAGGCACCTGTTATGGTCTGTTAGTGGCTAAGGATATAGTGATCAGAATGGACAAGGTCCCTGTCTTGTGTAAAGCCCCTGTAGTTGGATGGGAAAGTGTCCTCTGGAAAGAATTTCTATTACCTTTTGCTGCACAAATAACGACTCCAAACTTAGTGGCTTTAGACGACAGCAGCCATTATTTGCTCATATTCTGTAACTTGAAGAGGCTCAGAGGGGATGGCTTAACTCTGTGGCATGTGTATCTGCTGGAGTCTCTTAGGCTGCTGTATTCACCTGGGGAGATGTCCATGGAGGTGTCACCCACGGGTTTGGTAACTAGTGCTGGCTGCAAGCTACTGTGGCTCAGGTTTCTCTCTCCCTCTGGTAATCTATATTGGCTTCTTTACCAAATAGTAGCTGGTTTCCAAGAGGGAAGTCCCAAGAAGATGAGCCCCATTGTGCAAGGCTCTCTGCTTGCATCCGGCTTGCTTATGTCTCGTTGACTAAGCAAGTCACAAGGCCCAGCCCAGAGTCCATAGGAGAGGGGACCACACAGGGAGGCATGGTTCACGGGGGGCCAGTGGTGGTAAACCTCACAGGCTGTCTGAACCCACCAACAGCCTCTCCCAGGTAACTGAATCTGGCTGTGTTCCTGGCTCCCACCCTCCCTGTGGAAATTCCAACCTGGAGACTGACACTAGAGAGAAGCTTCTGAGCCAGTGGGGAAGGGCCAGGAACCTCTTTCCATCAGATCAGAAATGTACCTTCTCTATCATCACCTCTGTGGATCACTTTCAAGATATACCCTCAGGGTCCCCATCTTAAAAATAATCGCACCCTCCGCCATCTCTCCATTATAGCTGCATTCTTTGGAGAATACATTCATGTCTGAGTGGAATAGAGACATCTTTAGTTACTGAACCCCAGCCCAGCTGTGTGTGATTTGGTTCATAACACATAATTGTAACAGGATCTGTCTGGACCACTGCTAGCCTGGAGGAGAGCTTAAGGGCAGTTCAAACAGAATTAATCAAATGGTTGGAGCGAAGTCGCAGAGTACAGAGAACAGCTTCCCTGTGGGCTGGTCACGGACATGCTGTGAAGGCAAGTCCTTGGTAGACGGCAGGAAGAAGAGGTCGCAGGGCCCTGGGTGGGCCAGTGAGAACCAGAGGGTGGGCTGACTGCAGGGATTGGGATGAGGGTGGCTGATGCACACCCCCATTAAACATCTCCTCCATCACTTTCCCTTTGCTCAGTTTCCCCTAATCCCAATGATTTTTCTAGTGGGGTACAGGCAGGAATGGGAATCCCTGGAAGCTCAGTCGTAAAGAATCCACCTGCCAAGGGAGGAGAACTGAGTTCGATCCCTGGATCAGGAAGATCCCCTGGAGAAGGAAATGGCACACCACTCCAGTCTTCTTGCCTGGAAAATTTCATGGACAGAGGAGGCTGGCAGGCTACAGTTCATGGGTTTGCAAGAGTCAGTCACGACTTAGTGACTAAACCACCACCACCACAAGCAGGTACATCTTGCTCTTAATCCCGAATTTCTCCTCTATCTTTTGTCAGTTAGTTCTTTCTTTCCTCACAGGGTCTAGTGTTTGGACCTCAAAGCCAAGAAGAAGTTCTCTTTTTCTTTGCCTTTCCCTATCACATTCTTTCCTGAGGGAATGAATACAGAAAGACTAGCCTAATTGAAGGGGGCAAAGGGCCAGAGAAATTATAATGGGGAGAAAATTTTGTTGACATTTCCAAAAATTATTATCCCATTGTGTAAGAATGCATAACCTAACCATATGCTGAAACTTATATTGGTCTCATCCCTTTGGGTGGGTTCAACCATGATTAACAAACCCTTGTATTGTCTTCTTAAGTTCAAGAACCTCTCCAGGTATTTTTATAGCAAGAGTGGGCTAAGTGGGAGTGACCTGCCTCTTGTAGTCAAGATTCTGGCATCCAGATAGGAAAAATGAGGTAAGTAACTCCCCTTACAAACAGATTTTTCTCTATTGGCAACAGCAGTGTTTGCAGGAGGATAGGAAGTGACATGATCAAAATTGTATTTGGGGGAAGATTAATCTGGCAGCAACATATTAGGCTGGTCTGGAGGTGAGGGATCTAATAATAATATCTATGAATTATATAGTATCTAATGTGACCCTGTAGTAGACACTTGATGTAGTCTTTCCCATTTCATCCTCACACACCTTCAAGGCTATGCATTGTTTTCTGAATTGTGCAGATAAGGAAACTGAAGTCAAAGAAAGCTAGACATGTGCCCCAGAGTTTCACTGTACTTTGCTGCCAACAGAGTGGTAGCCACTCTGTCGTGTCCGACTCTTTGCAACCCCATGGCCATAGCCCACCAGGCTTCTCTGTCCATGGAATTCTTCAGGCAAGAGTACTGGAGTGGGTTGCCATGCCCTTCTCCTGGGGATCTTCCTGACCCAGGAATTGAACCCAGGCCTCCTGCATTGCAGGCAGATTCTTTACCATCTGAGCCACCAGGGAAGCCCTGCCCCAGAGTTTAACTGCAAATAAGTGGTAGAGTCAAGATCAAGTTTAGATCCATGTGGCTCAACCGCTCCCTTGTCTCTCTGTTCAAAGACACTACGATAGCATAGATGAGAAATGATGACAGCCAGAACTAGGGATTGAGAAAGGTACAGTGAAGAGCACAGTGGGACAGAAGACCTGGGTCAGAGGAATCCAACAGGCTCAGTATCAGCTTGAAGTCGGATTGAGCTGAGGCTTCTCTGAGTCCTTCTGCTTGGACCACTGACCACATACATTGAAACTGCATTGGCCCTGGAGTCCAGAGACAGCTTCTCAAGGAGGGAGATAGGCTAGGAGGAACAAATTCAATTGGGTTTTCCTGGTGGTAATTCTGTTCTGTTTCAGAAAAACTGATAAATCCCACACATTTAATAGGCCAGGAATGAAGGGTAATTATTTACTAATTATCCACTATTTTAAATCCATCTCTTCATTTGTATATGCCTGCTATGCTAATTCACTTCAGTTGTGTCTGACTCTTTGTGACCCCCATGGTCTGTAGCCCATCAGACTTTCCTCCATCCATGGGATTCTCCAGGCAAGAATACTGGAGTGGGTTGCCATTTTCTTCTCCAGAGACATTTGTGTGTTCTCTTATTCAAATAATCAGGGTGGGGTAGGGGTGCATGGCATAAACAGAAAGCAGGAAATCCTGGAAAAGACATTAGTCACTATTCCATAGTGAAGGCAGTGTCCTGCTATAACCTGCCAACCACTGAAGAGGCCAACCCTGACACACGCACCTCTTTTGGTTTCTATCACTGACCAACGTAGCACCCCTCCCAGAGTAGACATTTAGCACAAGCATTGAGATCATGATATTGACAAGGCCTCCCAAGAGACATCTGACTGTCTGGTCCAGACCCTAGATTCATGGATGGGTTACGGGTCCCTGAGCAAGTCATTTAATGTCCTGGTGCCTCTATTTCCTCATCGAAAGGACAGGAGAGGAGTGGGACTTACCCCACTGGGTAAGTAAATTTAGTGATCTATATGTAGAGGGCTTAAAGCAATGTATTCTAAAAGTATTAGCTATTATTATTAAACACCTGGCTCTCATTAGGATCAACTACCTTGTCTGCACCACAGGCTCCTGGAGGTGGTCTCAGGGACCCGTGGGTTACTAGATGCAGGACTTTTATTAGACCGAAACAGAAGCTCATTGATGTGAAGAAGCTCACAGCTCTCTGAACCAGCTTGCCTCCCACCTTCGTGGCCTCCCCACCTATGAGGCCGCTCAGCTCTGTGCCTAGACTGACCCTTTGGTGGTGCGGGGAGCCTCCCACTCTGAGACTGTCTCCATTGTTGCAGGCACCTCCTCTCTTCCCGGGACACCCTCACTGAACCCTGCTTTGACCCTCTCAGCCACGCTGAGAAAATCTACTTCAGCTGCTTCTAGCCTCTCCAGCCAAGTGGCCCATAAGTGCTTCAGGAAAGCACTCGGGCTTCCCAAGCAGACGAGAAAGGAGGTGAATGGTAGCCCTGGCCGACACTTTTGGAGGGACCCTGGAAGCACCCTGTCTTGCACCCCTGCTGGTCACCTCTCCCCTTTTGAATTTCCTGCCAGGAGCCCTTTGATCTACTTCTGAGAAAGCCACTTTCACTTGGTACAAGAAGTTCCATCCTCTCTCTGATTTCCTACCTCTCCTTCACCAGTCATCCTCCTGCTCATCCCTACTAGCTCAATGTCTTCTTGTCTCTGCTGAGGTCACCCCTCAGGTTACCCATCCTAACTCTTGAAAGCATTTTCTCTGTGGCTCATTTTTGTCCACTCTTGGGCTTCCTTCTCTCATGCTCGTCTGGTCACATTCATCTGATATGAATACACAGCGTGTGTATGTGTTAGTCACTCAGTCATGTCTAACTCTTTGTAATCCCTTGGACTATAGCCCACCAGGCTCCTCTGTCCCTGGGATTCTCCGGGCAAGAATACTGGAGTGGGTTGCCATTCCCTTCTCCAGGGGATCCCAACCCTGGCATCGAACCCGGATCTCCCGCCTTGCAGGTGGATTCTTTACCGACTGAGCCACCGGGAAAGCCCAAACACCCGGCATTCATGCCAACTTGAGAGGCTTAACCCTGACCCCACTGACCTGGTTAGCCTGTGTCATTATTCCTTTTCTGTTTTGAACCTTTGGATCTAGAAGTAGTTATGTTTGCAACAATAGCCTCCTCCTCTCCCATTGTCTCCCTAAACCCTTTTCTCCAACTGGTGTCCACCTTCAGGTGCTACTGACAGTTCTCTCTCAAGAGTTGTCAGAAAAACCCCAACCTCCAAACCAAATGACTGTTTCCTAATCCTTAATTCTCCAGACCTCTCAGAAGTATGTGTCTGCATTGGACACATACTCCTCCTTCAAAACCTGCTCTTGATTCCCCAGTGCCTCACTTCTCTGGTTCTCCTGCCTCTCTGAAGTCTCTTCATCTCTGTTCTTAGTGGACTTATTCCAAAGCCTGAGACTGTTCCCTTCAGTGATCCCATGTCAGCAACTCTCCAATCTAGAGCTGCCTGCAGAATATTTCCACTTGGTATCTAATGACCAGATCCAACCCAGAAGTCTAAAATGTAGTGATTTGGCCCCTGACCCATTGGCTTTCCCATTTTCCATCTGTATTTCTCTCAGTGGTACTGTGGTGTTTGAGGAACTCAGCTTGCAATCTGTAATTACCAGTGATCTGAGTCTTCTCTCCAATTGCCAGGTCCCTCAGATGTCAGGGTTCATCCCCTAAGGGTGTCTTTCCATTTCCCCTGCTGTCACTGCCATCAGGGCCTCCACATTTTTCCCTGGATCATCACAAACTGACCTCTCCCTTTCCATTCTGCCCCCAGCCGTAGTTGGACTTAAACTCTGTCTTTAGTGGTTATGGAATGATTTCCGGAATTCAGGTCTCATTTCCCTAAGACTGGAGGACAGTGATGGCATCACCTCCATTCACCAGTCCCAGCATGGGGCCAGGTCCATAAAAAAAATTGTCATTAGCTGTGGCCCAAGACATGTCTTTACAGTAGTTGTGTCCAGGGCAATGATTGTAACTGGTCTGTACCATCCCCTTTCCCTGGTAGCAATGGTTCTATGACATCAGTCAACTTCTGGATTCACTCTGACCAACACCAATGATCTTTGCTTACAGTCCTTAGACTCCCTAATCTCTCTTGACACTATCCTGCTACTTGCTCTAAATGTCTTCTGCTGTAGACTGTGGTCCTTTATTTAGTTATGAGAACTTTTTAAAGGCAGGAACTACATCAATTTTGCCAATACTGAATGGAGAATTGTGTGTGTTAAGAAAGGTGATAATCTCCAGGGCCAGCACACTAACATTTAAACATTTATGCTCACATTATTTCCCCAGTTATCCCAAAGTTCTCTATGCAAAATAACAATATCTCACATTTTTCTGAATGTTCCTCTTTGTGTGTGTGTGTGCAATAGGAAAAAATTAGTTTCCACAGACCAAAGTAAAAAAAAATCCAAGTTGGAAGGATCTTAGTTTTGCTACCATTAGCTTAAAAAAAGACCGATTAAAGACAAATGTGCCCATGAGTCCACAGGAGGTGATTAAGCAGTCACGCTCCTCGCCCTCGGGGAGGTCATTACCTTGAAGAATGAAGCAGCCACTGCAGTTCCTATTAATGGTACATATTGACTATATCTGTTTTCGAAATCCCTTCTCTTAAGGACGGGGCACGTCCCCCAAGGCCACCACACTCTACGCAGCCCACCCAACCTCAGTGAAGGTTATGACCTATAGGCTGCCCTGATGCCACCTTGCACTTGACCTCACAGTGGTGAACAGGGAGGCTCAGTCTGTAGTGATCAAACACATACAGAGGGTAAAAACACAGGTGTCAGTGACTGCAAAGGAGATGGCAGACCCCAGGCAAAGAGCCTAGCGGGTACCATTCACTTGAGATGATTCTGAAGACTCAGAAGTATCAGCAGACCAGAGGCAGTGTGGCTGGAAGCAATCTCTGCTCTGATACTTGGTAGCTGAGGGACTTTGGGTAAAGCATTTGTCCTCAAGTCTCAGCTTCCTCATCTGAAAAGCATCCACCTTGCAGGGCTGCTGTAGGGATGAAAGAATGTCGAACAAGATTTCAGTGCATCCTTCATGCATCTGTAGGCATTAAGTCGTTTAATTCTCTCAACAAACCCCTGAAACTAGTAGTATTATGATCCCCATTCTACGCTGGAAGGAAATGAGAAGCAGAAGGGTAAGCAAATTGCCTCAGGTCACCCAGATGACAACTGATGACTATGCACAAAGCCACTAGCACAGAGGAGCAGCTGCTCTAAAAGGCTCGAGTCAGTAGAGGAGACCAGCTTGGAGGGGGTCCAGAGCAGTGACGTGTGTGACACTCCCACGGTCTAGGAACAGAGAGCGCATTGGGCAAAGATCACCCTCTGATGTGTCAAAATCAAATCTGACTGGTTTTCCCCCCTTCCTCTTAATGTGATTGTGTAAGTGTGTGCACATGTGTGTGTGCGTGTGTGTGTGGCAGGAATGAGGAGGCTCAGGAATGGGGTGACACCCTCAATGTATCTTTGGCCCCTCCACAGCCACTGCCCTGGAACCTCTGCCTTCAGACAAGCACAGGTGACAGGAGCCTTAGGGAGAAGTTTGCTTCATCCCTGACTCCCTCTCTGGCTACTGGTCCATCTCTTCTCTTCCAAACTAGCTCCTGTTTGATCTGTTTATACTTTGGGGATTCAGGTTAGGTCTTGTTTGGGAGGAAAGAGTTATGCCACTTTATAAAAACTTGAAAAATCACCAGTGAACACATATTCTTCATATAAGGGTCATTTAGATCAACCAGGTTTTTAAGAAAAGTTGGGGCCAGTAGTTGGAAGTTTAAGAGTTTCTGGGAAAGAGCTGAGCTTAATAATGAAATAGAGATCTCCATCCATCTTGGAAATAAAATGCCTGTTATCTGCATGTGCGCTCAGTCACTAAGTTGTGTCCGACTCTTTGCAACCCTGTGGACTTAGGAACTAAGATTCAAAGTTGCCTTGATGAGGCCCTGGCTCCCAGGGGGTTTTCAGGTAGGGGGAAGATAAACACATGGAGAGGAGTGTGAGGCGGGGATTAAACAGGTACTGGGAAGACCAGGGGTCGGGGTGCTGAAGCCTCATGCAGTGAAAATGCTAGAACCCCTGGTTTGGTCAGTTGCTTCCCCAGCAGCCCTGCTAGGAATAATCCTGCAGCTGACTTCACTCACCCTAAGACTCCAGAAGTTCTCCACTCAAGCTTTCCTAGGACTGATCCAATTCATGACTCTGCCTCTCTAGGACCCACGCAAGGAACTGAAAGCCTGATATCGGCCTATAATCTGCATTTTTCACCATCAATGTACTGGGATTTGTACTGGGTTCATTGCTATAGATAAACACAGCCTGAGACACAGTAATAAGTAGTCACTGAGGTTTCCCTTCTGGCCAGAGCAACTCTGAGGGGCAGGGGAAGGTGATGAGCTGAAGAGGAAAGGCAGTTTCCTCACTGAAGGAACCAGGGGTGGATAGGGTGGGGAGCCTATTTCCTTCTACTCTTTCTTTTCTTAAGGTGGAGCCCCCCACAGTGGGATTAGTGTTCTTCTAAGAGGAAGAAGAGGCCAAAGCCCACTCTCTCTGCCACATGAGGGCACAGCAGGAAGGATGTTGTCTGCAAACCAGAAGAGCCCGTCATCATCCCTGAATCTGCTGGCGCCTTGACCTTGGACTTACCAGAACTGTGAGAAATGGCTGTTACTTAAGCCAGCAGGGGGTGGGAGGGATAGTTTTGGTTTTGCTCTCTGCTGCTTATCTCTTGCTGCGCAGCCTGGTTCCTAACAAGCCTCAGACGGATACCAGTCCATGTCCCAGGGGTTGGGGACCGCTGGTTTAAGCCACCCAGTCTGCGGGGTTTTGCTACAGAAGCCTATAGGAAGGGTAGGAACCTTCCTGCAGATAAGAACTAGGATCTGGTGTGGAAGGAGCTTGGGAGAGTGGGGAGTCTTTGTCTTCTTGCCTATTTTAATACCCCATCAAAGGTCTCCTTCCCACACCAGCATGCCAGAATCAGTCAGCCCCAACTTTGCTAGGCCTTGAAGGCTGGTTGTCATTTATTGGTTGGACAGTTGTGTCCAATTCTTTTGCGACCCCATGAACTGCAGCCCGCCAGGCTTCTCTGTCCATGGGATTCTCCAGGCAAGAATACTGGAGGGGCTTGCCTTGCCCTCCTCCAGGGGATCTTTCCAACCCCGGGATCAAATCAGAGTCTCTTGCATCTCTTGCATTGGCAGGCAGGTTCTTTACCACTAGCGCCACCTGGGAAGCCCCTTGAAGGCTGAGCTCCTTTGAAAGAGGCTTTGTTTTGTAAACCTAGGAGGCTGAAAACTTGAGCCCTTCTGAGAACAGATCAGAATGGAACTCCCTCTGGAGACAGTGTGTGGCTCGGCTTGGACACAGAGAAACACAAGGACGAGAAGAGAGCCAGCAGGTTAGATGGCAGAGAGGAAATATCTCAAGACTCCCACTGGAGGCTGTTCCCCTCCCCTCCCGCCCCCACCCGCAACCAGAGCACTTCATTTCCAACGAAATATGAATCGAAAGAGTGTTGGGCACCACACGGTAATGAAAATCCATGATTCAACTGTGCGTTCATAATTATTTCATAAATAAATGGCTTCTGGAGAACTGCATCTGTCTCTGGCCACGGAGCGTCTGTCTTTCACTAATGTATGCCGGCCTGCACAGAGCCGGCCCACGAGCCCCACTCACGGCCGCCTCTCCTTCTCTCCATCACTGTCCACCCAGAGGTTCTTGTGGTTCAGAAGGAGCTGCAGCCCCACACTCCTCCTCGAGGCTGATGGCTCGTCAATAACATTAGCCGGCATTATGGGCCGCATCGGGGTAGAGCAGAATCAATACGGCCAAGTAAAAAGTCTAATCAGTTGACATGGCCATCCTCAGCAGGCCTCGCATTACAAGAAATGAGTTTTCTTGAGGAATCAGCGTCAGGGTTGCTTAGGTGTCCCACATCCAGATGTCCTAAGATTTATAGCTTTGCATTAAACGGGGTCGGTGGGGGAAAGTGAAATGGTAACTGGGGTTAACTGCAAAATAAATGGGGGGTACCTGGGCCACTCCACTGATGGGGAGGGAGGCACGTGGCTGGGGGAGCAGCCTTCGTGGAACCATGCTCCCCACAAGCCAGTCGATCCTGCAGCTCATACCACTATTCCATTCCTAGGGGCAGCTCCTGCTGAATGATGGGAGGTCACTTCTCCTTTGAGGGGCTGCTTAGCACTCAGGCACTGCCACGGTCACCCCTCCTCCTCTCCTTTCACCTAGAGTCACCTGCATGCCACCGGAGAAGAGAGGAAGATGCAGTAGATCTGTCACTCTTATGAACTCAGACACTCATCTTTGTCCATTTGTCTGGTCAGTGGTAAAGAACCTGCCTGAAATGCAGAAGACCTGGGTTCGATCCCTGGATCGGGAAGATCTCCTGGAGAAGGGAATGGCAACCCACTCCAGTGTTTTACCTGGAGAATTCCATGGACGGAGGGCTACAGTTCATGGGGTTGCAAAGAATCAGACATGACTGAGCAACTAACTCTTTCCTTTTCTGGTGATCAGAGGGAAGCCACATTCAGTCACTTGACAGGCAAGTGTCATCAGGAGCCTTTACTGGGCTCAGTCATTTTTAAGACAACCTATCAGAGGTAGGTTTCACCACAGATTTGCCGTCTTCCTCTTAAAGGGACAGCCCCATGGTACAAAGCCAGGGGGAGAATTCCAGTAGCCCCAGGAGAGCACTCACCTACTTAATCTCACCTCTTGTGAGCTCACACAAGCCTTTTGTTATTTATTTATTAATTTTGGCTGTGTTGGCCCCTTGTTGCTGCATGTGGGCTATTCTCTAGTTGTGGTACACAGGCTTCTCACTGCAGTGGCTTCTCTTGTTGCAGATCACAGCCCCTAGGGCACTGGGCTCAGTCATTGTGGCACATGGGCTTAGCTGCTCCATGGCATGTGGAATCTTCCTGGACCAGGGATTGAACCCATGTCCGCTTCATTGGTAGGTAGATTCCCAACCACGGGACCACCAAGGAAGTCCCACACAAGCCTTCTGACCTCAAGTTCACAACATAGATCAAGGGCGAGGGAAAGTGAAGGCAATTCAAAAGAATGAGAAATGGTCTCTTCCCCAAATTGCTGGTGGAATAAAGGGAGGACACAGGCAAAGGCCAAAAATGGCTATTTTATCAGGCAGGCTGAGAAACAGTCTCTTTCATTCATTCTTATAGGAAACAAAGATATTGAGGACCTACTATGTGCTGGCATTGTTCGAGGTGCTGCAGTAGATCTGTGACAAGGTCCTTGTCCTGGGGAGCTCAGACTTTTGAGGGGGTCAGCAAATAATGAACAATTTCACAGGTGAACATAGAGTTTCAGGAAAATTCTATGAAGAAAAATAAGGCAGGTGATGGAGAAGGCGGTGGCGATGAAAGGGGAGCTGCTGCTGTGAATGAGGATGGTCAGTGAAGGCCTCGCTGAGGAGGCACATTTGAGTAAAACTGTAAAACAAGGCCTGGCTGAGAAGATAAAGTGCAAAAGTCTTGAGCAGGCCAGGCATGTCCCTGGGGAGTTTAAGGAGGCGTTAGGAGGTCAATTCAAGGAAGGAGAGAATGGCAGGAGATGGCACTGGGGAGGGAGCCAGGGGCCAGAGCCCATAGGGTCTTCTGGGCAAGAAGGACTATGGTTTCTCTCTTGAATATATTGGGTTGGCCCAAAAGTTCCTTCATGTTTTTCCATAAACTGTTATGGGAAAACTTGAACAAACTTTTTGGCCAACCCAATAGTAGGAAGCCATTAGAGTTTTCAGTGGGAAGTTGACATCACGTGTTTTCACTTTATCACCATCCTTCTGACTGTTTCATGAGAATAGTTTGGGACAAACTGGGTAAGAGATGATGGACTTAGCAGTGGAGAGAGTGATAGGAAGTAGTAGGATTATTTTATGGAATGGTGAAATCAAGAGACGGCTTGGGGGCATGCTCAGTTTGAGATGCCTATTAGTGTGTGACAGAGAGAAGTCAAGGATGAGGCCGGGGTTTTTTGCCTGAGGGAATGAGCAAATGCTGGGTTCTTTTCCTCAGATGGGAGCAGATTTGAGCAGGCAAAATCAAGAGGTGATTTGCGGGCATGTTGAGTTTGAAATGCCCATTAGTATCCAAGCAGTTTAGAAGGTGTGGCTGTGTGTTCAAACCTGGAGTTCCATGAGAGTTCTAGATTGAAGAGATTAACTTGGAAGTCATCTGCATACTGATGATAACATTTAATATCATATTCCTGGATGAGTCACTTTGAAAAGGAGTCCAGAGAGAGCAGCCATGCAAGGACTCTGCTTGGAAGTACTCCAGCACTTGGGCGGCAGAAAGATACAAAGGAGCCAGCAGTGAGGACTGAGGGAGGTGGTGAGGATTTGGACAAAGTGCTATGAGATCAGTCCAGAGAGAAACTAGTTTAATTTGGAGATGGCAGAAATTGAATGTCAACCTTGAAGGATGAGATAATTGTGATTAGATGGGAGTGGGAAGAGGAAAGTTTGTCAGGAAATGAGGGTGGAGAGTGAGGGTGGAAAGAACAGCAGGAAGAGACAGTGTGGGGGAAATGGCAGGCTGTCCAGACAGGCTGGCACAGGTAATGCATGGGGGCAAGGAGAGGTGGGTGAGAGGAGAGCCCAGATCAGCAGAGTCTGCAGCCAGATTCTGAGTGAACATGCATGACTGGACATGACGGAGAAGTAATAGCAAGTTGTATCCAAACTGCGTCAGCAGCCATCAAAGAACATGGAAATCATAGCTTTTCCTAGTTTACTTAACAGGTAAGATCCCTGAGCTAAAGTGCCTTCTACGCTATGTCAAATATCACCAACCTCTCCACTTCCCATTCCCTGGTGGCTCAGATAGAATTTGCCTGCAATGCAGGAGACCTGGGTTCAATCCCTGGGTCAGGAAGATCCCCTGGAGAAGGGAATGACAGCCCACTCCAGTATTCTTGCCTGGAAAATCCCATGGACAGAAGATCCTGGTAGGTTGTAGTCCATAGGGTCACAAAGAGTCAGACACAACTGAACAACTAACACCTTCACACTATGGGAAATGCTCATGTAATTCCAATAAGCCTAAGCAATTTAAAACATAAGGAAAAAATAAATTGCCAACTGAACAGAGTGAATCAAGTCTCTATGTGTACCCATTCCTTGAACAAAATTGAGCTAAAGCTTCTTGAAAAATCTGATCCATTTGCCTGATGATTTACCCCATGAAACAAATACTAACATATTGTTTCTTTCCCCAAATATCTACATTGATTTTGTCATACATTCATCTTATGTTGTATTTTAAAGACCCAGTGATTGTCAGTTCTGCGGATAGCTTTGGCCAAAAGCAATAACATTCTGACCTGTGAAAAGACCTTGTTGGGTCTTTTGGGAAAATAAAGGCTTATGGAACAGTGTCTCCAGGGAACTTAAGCTCCATCAGGGGAGAGAGCACAAGAAATAAGGAGCAATAATTGCTCTAGAAAGCAGAGACTCAGAGTGGGGAGATATCGCCAGCTGAGGGTGGCCGGGAAAGCAAAGGAACCCAAGGGACCAGCATTTGGAAAGGAGGAGCGGCTGAGGGAAGCAGTGAGAATATCATTTGCTGAGTGCCCATTTGAGTTAGGGACTGTTGGGTGCTTTACAGGAAAAATAAACAAACCCCAAAACAACTCTGTGGAGTAAATATTATTTACCTTCATTTTAGAGAAAAGCCGAATAGGAAGGTTAAATTCTTGTCCACAGAAGTGGAGCTGTGAGAGGGGAGGCAGGTTTCCACTGCAGGTCTGTCTGGCCCCAAACCTTAATCACTTATCCTCCAGATTCTCACAGAAGAACTGGCTTGAGTGAGTGGGCCCATGGATGCAAGGAAGGAGCAAATAGCTTAGAAGACTCTTTGGGGTGGGGGAGCCTTAAACTTCAGTGCTTTGTTAAACTATGTGATGGCACCATGAACGCTTTCCACCACCAACAATAGAATGGAATAGAGGCTACAACTTCAGTGGACTGAAAACATGCAGACCCCCGAAACACGGGGCTATCAGTGACCAGAGCTACCAGAGCCTTGCCCTCCTTAAGACTAGCTCCATCAGTCAGGAAATCTTCAGACAACTTGAATTCAATAAGAGTGAGACATTTTGTTGTCATGTACTACAGAATTTTAGTAATAAATGTATACCTCCAAGATATGAAAATTTCCTCTTAAATATGGCACCCTGGATTGGTAATTGAGAATCTCATGCTGAAGAAACTATGAGAAACAAAATTACTGGTGGAAAGTCAACAAGGTTTAAACTTTACAGAGGTCATTTGTAAATATGTGTTAAAACTTTAAGCATATATATCCTTGGACCCATCAATTACTATGGAAGAATCGATTCTAAGAAAATAATTGGGTAGGTATATTAATTCATGTGCAAGATTGTTCATTGCTAACTGTTAATATTAATAATGAAAATCAGAAACATCTACATTTTATAAATAGAGAACTCATTAAATTATATTTAGAGTATTTAGTGGACTATGAAATCACTGTTTTAAAAGTGAGTTAAATCTCTGTATGGAAAAAATACTATCAATATCTAGTTAAATAAAAATAAAATCACATATTACCATTATTTTTAAAAGTTTATACATGAAGAAAATCTGGAAGGAAACCAACCAAACTATTAACAGTGGGCATTGTTGGAATGTGGAGGTAATTGTAGGTAACCTTCCCTTCCTTGTTTTTCTGTTTACTAATTATTTGAATTTTCCACTAAACAAATATCACTTTTATAATAAAAATAAATAACTAATTCTATACTGAAAAAAGAAATCAAGTTCAAAAATGAGGAGGCTTTGAGGGAGGAAGTTTTTCAAATTAGTTTATCATTAACCAAAATAAATTCTAGTTAGATTAGAGTTAGATATACAGTCTGCGTTAAGCAACTATATTCCAATGAAAAATAATAATACTAAGTGGAAAAATAAAATGATTACCAATAAATAAATAAAAGCAGTTTATAATAACCAGAAAGAGACCAAGTATTGAATAATCTCTGGAGAGAAAAGAATGTCTTGAATGTAAGAGCAATGCAAGAACTAACAAAGGAATTTCATTTTTGTGTATTTAATTAAGTCAAAAGTTTGAAACTATCTTCTGAACATCAAAAATCATCATGAGTAAAACTGGGGAAAATATTTCCACAACAAAGAGATAGTGACTACTGCCTTTGACATACAAAAAGCTCACTGAAAGTGTTAGGAGAAACAGTATGAACTCAATATTTCAAATGGAGAAACATAAGGTGATAAATATGTTCATAGTATATGTTTACCTCATTGGTAATTTACAAAAGGAAGACTACAGGAGCTTATAATTTCTCTGTTGTTTTCTTTACTGTTTTATCAACAAAGACTTTAGGGTAATAATAGCACTGGAGAACATGAGCCTGGCATTTTCCACGTATGGCTGGTGAGAAGGTTAAATGTTCCTAATCTGGGGGAGAGCAACATGGAAATATACAGCTCTTTTCAAGGGTTTTTCACCTCTTGGTCTTAATTCAGAAATATTTCCTAGGGAAATAGAGAATAGATAACAAAATTTCTTGTGTACCCTCATGGTAGTATGTTACATAATAGCAAAGAAACAAACAGAACTGAAATGTTCGGTAGATGAACAGCTGACTATATTATGCAATAAACATACTATGGAGCATTGTGCAACTGGGATAAAAGCAAGTAAGACAGTTTTCCAGATTTTTCTCTTTGAGAATATGGTCCTTATCTGCAAGAATACAATTTTGCTGTGGAGGCAAGTTGTACTTGTAGAACTAGTGTATGGTTTTGAGCTAGTATATGGCTAGTTCAGGCTACAGGTGCTATCAGGATTTCAGAGACAGAGTAGCCCTGTCACACATACACACACCTTATATTGTATAACTCTGTGTCTATGTGCATGTCGCTCAGTCGTAGCCGACTCTTTGTGACCCCGTGGACTGTAGCCCACCAGGCTCCTCTGTCCATAGGATTCTCCAAGCAAGAATACTATAGGAGCATCATTTTTCCTGCTGCTCCATCCTATGATTTTTTTTGCCTTCATTCTTCAAGGAAAGATGGCTGGACATAAGGTGATAATTGTTTCTCTTTCTGACTTACTACACTTAGTATGGTAATCACTAAGTCTATCCATGTTGTTGCAAATGGCATTATTTCATTCTTTTTTATGGCTGAGTAGTATTCCATTATATATATAGATATATAATGGAAGAAGATGTGATATATATATATATATATATATATATATTCATTCATCTATTGATGGACATTTAAGTTGTTTCCGTGCCTTGGTTATTGTGAATGGAGCTAGAGATGGAGTACTTCTAATGCAACCATTTCTGCCTTCTAGGAGGGAGAGAATTCATCATGAATGAGGCTTTTTCTGAGAGGCCACAGTGAGACACTATTCCAGTCTGTTCCTTGATATATTAGGATTCAGCTGATATAGGGAAAAGCCAATTTATTCTTCATAATAAATAAAAGTGTCCTACTTAGGTGGACAAATTGTTCTTCATGGAGGAGGTGGAATGAGGCCACCAGTATGGGTCTAACCCAAAGTGGGAAGAGAGAATATAAGTATTCGACTGCTACTGTAACAATTTATCACAAATTTGGTGGCTTAAAACAATGTAAATTTATTATCTGAAGATTACAGATCAGAAGTCTGACAGGGATTCTCTGGGTTAAAATCAAGAAATTAGTAGAGCTGTATGGTGAAGACCAGAAGCTCTGCATGAAAATCTGCTTCCAGGATCATGGCAGAATTCAGTTTCATGAGGTTGTAGACTGCGGTTCCCTTTTCCTGGCTGACTTTCATTGGAGGTGCTTCTCAGCTTTTAGAGAAAGTCAGCTCCTGCTCTTCGTCCTCCATCTTCAGAGCCAGCTAAGATGCTTGTCCCTGGTGATTTAATCAAACACTAACCTAGGTACTGTTGTGAATGGGGTTTTACAGATAAACTTAAGCTTACTAATTAGCTGGCCTTTAAAAAGAAGGCAGCCCAACTGAATCACTTGAGCCCAGAAGAGCAGAGAAATTTCTGGAGCTGGAGCCTGAGAGATGTGGTAGAAAAAGAAAGCAGAGGGTAGATAAGGAAGAGGAAAGATTAGAGAGCTGACACGTGAGAAGAGCTTAGCCATTGCTGGACTCCACAGTCTGTGCCTTCCCATCTATCGTGCTTCTGATTTTCCAAGTAACCATCTCCATGTACTTTTACAGTCTCTCTGTAACTCTGCTCAGCTGTGAGGAGATTCCCTGGGGCCAGGCAGCCCTCTGGGAGGATTTCTACAGCATTAACTAATGATAACAGTCTTTGCCATCCCAGGATTTGACCATTTCCCCACCTTAGGTTGGGGTTCACAGAAGAGATTGTGTCTTAGAGACTCTGTCTAAACTGTCAGATGTATCTTAAGTGGCTACTCTCTTTAAACCACACCAGCCTAAGGAAGTCCATCCTCTGTCCAGTGTTGGTAGACAAACTAAATAACAACCAAAATGGCCGAGCACGGACAATCTTGCTAGAAGCCAGCCCCAAACAACCCAACAGGCATACTGTACAAAACATGAGCCCTGTCTCCATCTATTTTCTGATCATGGTCCACACGGAAGGGCTTCCTTCATTCCTCTTTTTGGAGGTTGAATATGGTTCCTTACACGATGAACTCGCTATTTTCCAGAGGCTTTGCAGTTCGTTACAAGAGAAAAGACATCCTTCTGGAGATTGTGCTGTCTGGAAATTTCCTGTGGTCACATTCAGAGGAGGCATTAGCATATACTACTCTTCTTTGCCTCGGGCAGTTGGAAGGCACTAAAAAGAAGGGAGTTTACTGGGGCAGGAGGCAGGAGGCCTGTATTTTCATTGCGTGGCCATTCTTTACAACCTCAGGTGTGATGGATGTTTAACACGTTAGCTTGACTCAGGTATAAGCCTCAGTTATTCAATCAAACATTCTGGGTGTTGCTGTGAAGTTATTTTGTACCTGTGACTAAAGTCTACAGTCAGTTTACTTTAAGCAAAATAAAATTCTAGATTATCTGGTTGGGCTGACTCAATCAGTTGAAAAACCTTAAAAAACTGGACCAAGTCTTCCTTGAAGAAGAAAAATTCCACCTGTGGAATGCAGTTTCAGATCATGCCTGAGCCTTCTAGTTGCCTTTCCTGAGAGCCTGCCCTGTGGTTTTCAAGCTTACCTGACCAGACTTCACAATCACATAAGCCAAGTCCTGGAAATCAATCTTTATATAGATTTTTACATACATAAAATCTAGTCACCTGGCTGTGTTCCCTGCACTCCTGCAAGCCTGCAAACAAGTCTGTGGCCCCTTCCTTGGGGGAACAAGGCCCGTGACCTCCAGAGTTGGAACAGGTGAGTAAGAACGGGGCTTGCTTTACAAGATCGGAACAACAGCAGGCACTCACAGGTGCTTGCTGTGGGCCAGATCCTCGTGACCGAGAGGTAAGTACTATTATTATCCTCAGTTTGGAGACCTGAAGCTGAAACCAAGATAAGCATGCACTCAGTCCATGATAGGGTTGGCAGCGGGCACCAGCCAGCTTCCCGTGCTGACTCGGACACCCGCGGCATCACCCTACATCTGGGAGCGCTTGCACAGGGCCTGTGGCCTCCTTCCTTCTGTTCAACAACAGTTACAGGTAAGAATCTGTCTTAAATGAAAATGGTTTTCATTTGTCCTAAATGAAAACAGAAAATGGCTTTCTCCTGTAAGGTTTCCTAAATTTTAGGACTCAGACTTGGTCTGGGGGTAGCTAGAACTTGTGTACCTTTCATTCTCCTTCATGGTGTTACTGACCTCCTTGGTTCTAGCAATTGAAATTGGAGTGTTAATAAAGCAGGGGTCCCCAAACTCCGGGCCATGGACCACTACCCACGCATAGCCTGTTAGGAAGCTGGCTGCACCACAGGAGGTGAGTGGCAGGCCAGCAAGTGAAGCTTTATCTGCTGCTGCTTGTCACTCACATTATCACCTGAACCTTCCCCAGCTCCAACCCCACTCCTCTGGGTCCATGGAAAAACTGTCTTTCACAAAACCTGTCCCTGGAGCACCAAAGGTTGGGGGCCTCTATTAGAAGAAACATGGAACATTCTAATGCATAATATTGTTTCTGGTTAAATATATTACAGTTTATAGGCTTCCAATCAACAGGGTAGTGTGAGCAAATAGCTGAACCATCTAGGTATTTCCTCAACAATCCCTTTTTGATGTTGACTCACTTGTTTGGAGCACTTGGATCTGTGGGACCCAGGTTTCTGGGGAGACAGAAAGCTCAGCCCAAAATAAGACTTTGTGTCCAAGATCAGGCGCTGTGCATTAATGACCATCTTCAGGTCAAAGTCTTCCAGGAAAAGAGTCTGTGTCACCAAGAAGGGGCTGGGTAAGCATCAGAAAGCCGGGGGCCAGGTCGGTACCCGCCTCGCGTCCTGAAGGCCCGCAGTTGAACTTCAGGCCAGCCCCTCCAGGGATGGGCTGGTGTTAATTATGATGCAATCCCCCAGTCATGCAGCCTCAGCAACAATTTCGGGAGTCAGGGTCCATGTGCAAGGCCATTAACACTAAACATGTTTTAATCCATAATTGTGCGAGATTTATTTAATTTAGGGGCTTTATTTATAGTTCGATTGGAATTGTAATGTATTTTCGGCCCTCCGCACTGGGATCTGTCAATTTTTACGGCGTCTTTTAATTGTGTTCTTCCAGGCCAGGTGCAAGCAGTTTTCCAAAGCAGGCTGATCACAGGAGGCCTCCTGTTATGCGTTGGGGGAGGGGAGCAGCCTTGCACAGACATGACCCTGTGTCACCAGGAAGGCAGGGACATTGACGCTGGGTCCCCAGTTCTTGGAGGGACCCAGCCCTCAGATTGCGGTCATGACCCCCACGCAGCCCAGCCTCTCCCTTCCTGGCATGTCAGAGCTTGTGTGCTGAGCACCAGCTTCCAAAACTTTCCACTAACACCCTTCCATCCTTTTGTTCATTCCCTTGTTCGATTATCAAATGTGTGCTGAGTGTGTTGTGTACCAAGCCTTGTGCTTGGCTTAGGAATGCAAAAACAAATGGGCTGGTGGCCCAGACTTTGAGGAGCTGAGCGTATAGCAGGAGCAGATGAAGAACACGAGGCTACCTGGTACTAGGCGCTGAGCTCCATGCTGGAGATTCACAAAGAGCAGAACCTCGTCTTGCCGATTTGGAGGAATGAGAGCAAATGTATCTGAGTCATTTGACTATAATTTGTCTGGTAGCAATGTGGAGGAAAGCAAGTTTGTCAGTACGGCAATTTGATCCAAGCCCCTCCGGTTCTCAGGCTGTCTGCACTGAGGACTTCTGCCGGTGAGGAATGCTGGGTTTCATTAAACACGAATATTTCTTAGCCTTGTTTATCTTGGCGCTTTGGTAGTTGTCAAACACCATGGGGGTACTTTTGCAACCCTTTATGCATCTTTGAGCATTTAGTCTAGTTTTCCAAGTTATTTCCCTCCGAATCACATACTGCCACAAGCTATGAGTGTTGGAGGAAAGTACCAGAAATCGAAGTGTAAGAGGAAATGGAGAAATGAAACAAGGGTGTGCCAGCTGGGAGCTCACACTGGGGGAGATGCATTCAAATGTAGCTGGAGGAGAACACGGCCCCGCCTCTGTGCTAAGACCAAGCCACTCGATGAAGTCGGGGCCTCCTCTGTGTGGTTCACTCAGTTATCCCCCAGAATCTAGAACAATGCTTGGTGTGCGCAGTCATCAATAAATATTGAACGAATCAATGAGTGAACGTTGTTAAAAAAAAAAAAAAAAAAAAACACAAAACACCAAGGGACAATGCTTTACTGGTGAGAAAAACAAACATGCTTGGTCAGGACACAGTAGGGAAAAAATGTATTTTCTGAGTGCCTACTACATGCAGTAGGGGTTACAAAGACAGTCTCTTTTGCAAATGGTGTTAATAAAGCTAGATAACCACATGTAACAAAGTAAATCCTCACAACAGGGTGAGGTGAAGTATTATTCCCACCTTACAGAAAAGGATTTGAGAGCTTAGGGAGATGAAATAACTTGTTTGGGGCCTCCAATTACAAGAGCTAGGGAAAAGAAAGGTTAAGGATAGCCCTGGTGAAGAAGACCTCCTTTCCTGTAGCTCCTTTCCTGTCTCTTTGCAAGAGACAAGATAGCACATCCTAATTCAGGCATAGCTGATAACGGCAACACATTACCCCAGAAAGAATAACAACATTTTATAAATGGAGAAGGAAATGGCAGCCAACTCCAGTATTCCTGCCTGGAGAATCCCATGGACGGAGGAGCCTGGTGGGCTACAGTCCACGGGGTCGCAAAGAGTCGGACACGGCTGAGCGACTTCACTGTACATGTGTAATTATTCAAAGGGCTGTGCTTTTGTAGGTTCTCAGAAGAATAGCTTTAGGGCTGAAGGAGCCATATTCAGTAAAATTATGAAGAAGCTGAAACATGAAATCCTTCCCTCCCCTACCCACCCCACCCTTGGCAGCCACAGGTCTGTTCTCTATATGTTTCTGTTTTGTACTTAGGTCCATTTGTGTCATGTTTAAGATTCCACGTATAAGTGATATGGTATTATTCCTGATTTCACTTAGTATGATAATCTCTAGTTGCAACCATGTTGCTGAAAATGACATTATTTCATCCTTTTTTACAGCTGAGCAATAGCCCACTGTATAAATACACCACATCTTTATCCATTTATCTGTTGATGGACATTGAGGTTCTTTCCATGTCTGGGCTATTGTAAATAGTGCTACTATGAGCATTTGAGGTTCATGTGTCTTTTCAAAGTGTAATTTTGTCTGGTTATATGCCCAGGAGTGGGATTGGTGGATCAGATGGTAGCTCTATTTTCAGTTTTTTGGGGATCCTCCATACTGTTTTCTATAGTGACTGCGCCAATTTATAACCCCCACCAACAGTGTAGGAGAATTACCTTCTGTCCAGACCCCCTCTAGCATTCGTTATTTGTAGACTTTTTAATGATGGCCAATCTGACCACTGGGAGGTGATACATCATGGTAGTTTTGATTTGCATTTTCCTAATAAGTAATGATGAGCATCTTTTCCTGTGCCTTCTGGTCATCTGTATATTTTCCTTGGAGAAATGTATATTTAGGTCTTCTGCCTGTTTGTTGGTTGGGTTGTTTTTGTTGTTGTTATTGACTTATGTGAGTTACTTGCATATTTGAGAAATTCCTTGCTGGTCAAATTGTTTGCAAATATTTTCTCGCAGTATGTGGGTTTACTTTCATTTTGTTAATGGTTTCTTTTGCTGTGCAAAGGCTTTTAAGTTTGATATACCATTTGTTTATTTTTGCTTTTATTTCTATTGCCTTAGGGGATTGATATTTGCCTATATTCTGGGAATACTAGAGTGTCATGTCTTAAAGTCTTTAAACCATTTTGAGTTTATTTCTGGACGATGTAAGGGAGTATTGTAACTTCATTGATTTACCTACAGCTCTCCAGCTTTCCCAATACCAACTGCTGAAGAGACTGTCTTTTCTCCATTGTATATTCTTGCCTCCTTTGTCAAAGATTAGTTGTCCATAGATGTGTGGGTTTATTTCAGGGATCTCTATTCTGTTGCATTGGTCTGTATGTCTGTTTTTGTGCCAATATCATGCTGATTTGATTACCATAGCTTTGTAGTATTGTCAGAAGTTTGGGAGGGTTTTGCCTCCAGTTTTGTTCTTTTTCCTCAGGATTTCCTTGGCAATTCTGGGTCTTTTGTGGTTCCACATAATTTTAGGGTTATTTATTCTAATTCTGTGAAAAATATCATGGATAATTTGATAGGGATCACATTAAATCTGTAAATTTCTTTGAGTAGTATGGACATTTTAACAATATTCTTAAAATCCAAGGGCATGGGGCATCTTTCCTTTTTGTTTTTTAATCACTGTCATTTCCTTTATCACTGTTTTATTGTTCTAAGTGCAGAGGTCTTTCTCCTCCTTAACTAGGTCTATTCCTAGGTATTTTATTTTTTATAAACATTAGGATTTTTTTATACATTGTTAGTATAAAGAAATGAAACATTTTTATAAACTTGTTATGTTGCTGACCTCATTTATCAGTTTTAGCAATTTTTGTGTGGAGTTTTTAGAATTTTATGTATGGTGTATCATGTTATCTGCATGTAATGACAATTTTACCTCTCACTTTCCAATTTGGAAATCTTATTTTTTGTCTGATTGTTGTAGCTAGAACTTCCGATACTATGTTGAATAGAAGTGGTGAGACTGGACATTCTTGTCTTGTTTCAGAATTTAGCAGAAAGGCTTTCAGGTTTTCATCATTGAGTATTGTATTGGCTTTGGTTTTTATTATGTTGAGATATGCTCCCTGTGTACCCACTTTGGTCAGAGTTTGATCATGAATGGATATTGAATTTTGTCAATGCATCTACCATCTTTTGAGATGATCATATAGTTTTTGTCTTTTATTGGTGTGGTATATTACATTGATTTGTGCATGTTGAACCATCCTTGTGACCCTGGGATGAATCCTACTTGATCATATTGTACAGTATTATCCTTTGTTGTTGGATTCAGTTTGCTGGTATTTTGTTAAGGTTTTTGCCTCTATACTTATCAAAGATATTGGCATATAATTTTCTCTTTTGTAGTGGCTTTGTCTGGTGGTGGTATCAGGTTGATGGTAGCTTTGTAGAATGATTTGGGGAGTGTCTGTTCTCTTCATGACTGAGTGACTGAACTGAACTGTTCTTTTCAGTTTTTTGGTAAATTTTGAGAAGGATCAGTTCAGTTCAGTTGCTCAGTCATGTTCAACTCTTTGCTATCCCATGAACCACAGCACACCAGGCCTCCCTGTCTATCACCAACTCCCAGAGTTTACTAAAACTCATGTCCATTGAGTTGGTGATGCCTTCCAACCATCTCATCCTCTGTCATCCCCTTCTCCTCCTGCCCTCAATCTTTCCCAACATCAGGGTCTTTCCAAGTGAGTCAGCTCTTTGCATCAGGTGGCCAAAGTATGGGAGTTTCAGCTTCAACATTAGTCCTTCCAATGGACACCCAGGACTGACTTCTTTTAGGGTGGACTGGTTGGGTCTCCTTACAGTCCAAGGGACTCACAAGTGTCTTCTCCAACACCACAGTTCAAATGCATCAGTTCTTCGGTGCTCAGCTTTCTTTCTAGTCCAATTCTCACATTCATACATGACTACTGGAAAAACCATAGCCTTGACTAGATGGACCTTTGTTGACAAAGTAATGTCTCTGCTTTTTAATATGCTGTCTAGGTTGGTCATAACTTTCCTTCCAAGGAGTAAGCATCTTTTAATTTCATGGGTGCACTCACCATCGGCCATGACTTTGGAGCCCCAAATAATAAAGTCAGCCATTGTTTCCACTGTTTCCCTATTTGCCATGAAGTGATGGGACCAGATGCCATGATCTTAGTTTTCTGAATGTTGAGTTTTGTTTTTTTTTTCCCTTTGGCACAACATCAGCTTTTATTTATTTATTTTTTGGGGGGTTTGTCATATATAGCTTTTATTATGTTTTTTTTAATATAAATTTATTTTAATTGGAGGCTAATTACTTTACAATATTGTCATATTTTGACATGACATGAATCTGCCACAGGTGTACATGTGTTCCTCGTCCTGAACCCCCCTCCTCCCTCCCTCCCCATCCCATCCGTCTGGGTCATCCTAGTGCACCAGCCTGGAGCACCCTGTCTCATGCATCGAACCTGGACTGGCGATTCATTTCACACATGCTAATTTACATGTTTCAATGCCATTCTCCCAAAACATCCCACCCTTGCCCTCTCCCACAGAGTCCAAAAGACTGTTCTACACATCTGTGTCTCTTTGGCTGTCTTGCATATAGGGTTATTGTTACCATCTTTCTAAATTCCTATGTGTCAGTATACTATATTGGTGTTTTTCTTTCTGGCTTACTTCACTTTGTATAATAGGCTCCAGTTTCATCCACCTCATTAGAACTGATTCAAATGCATTCTTTTTAAAGGCTGAGTAATATTCCATTGTGTATATGTACCACAGCTTTCTTAACCATTCGTCTGCTGATAGTCAGGACATGGAAGCAACCTAGATGTCTATTATAAACAGTGCTGCGATGAACGCTGAGGTACATGTGTCTCTTTCAATTCTGGTTTCCTCAGTGTGTATGCCCAGGAGTGGGATTGCTGGGTCATATGGCAGTTCTATTTCCAGGTTTTAAGGAATCTCCACACTGTTCTCCATAGTGGCTGTACAAGTTTGCATTCCCACCAACAGTGTAAGTGGGTTCCGTTTTCTCCACACCCTCTCCAGCATTTATTGGTTGCAGACTTTTGGATAGCAGCCATTCTAACTGGTGTGAAATGCTACCTCATTGTGGTTTTGATTTGCATTTCTCTGATAATGAGTGATGTTGAGCATCCTTTCATGTGTTTGTTAGCCATCTGTATGTCTTCTTTGGAAAAATGTCTGTTTAGTTCTTTGGTTCATTTTTTGATTGGGTCATTTATTTTTTCTGCAAATGAGCTTCAGGAGTTGCTTGTATATTTTTCAGATTAGTCCTTTGTTGCTTTGTTATTATTTTCTCCCATTCTGAAGGCTGTCTTTTCACCTTGCTTATAGTTTCCTTTGTTGTGCAAAAGCTTTTAAGTTTAATTAGGTCCCATTTGTTTATTTTTGCTTTTATTTCCAATATTCTGGAAGGTGGGTCATAGAGGATCCTGCTGTGATTTATACTGGAGAGTGTTTTGCCTATGTTTTCCTCTAGGAGTTTTATAGTTTCTGGTCTTACGTTTATATCTTTAATCCATTTTGGGTTTATTTAAGCCAACTTTTTCGCTCTCCTCTTTCACTTTCATCGAGAGGCTCTTTAGTTCTTCTTCACTTTCTGCCATAAGGGTGGTGTCATCTGCATCTCTGAGGTTATTGATATTTCTCCCGGCAATCTTGATTCCAGCTTGTGCTTCCTCCAGCCCAGCATTTCTCATGATGTACTCTGCCTATAAATTAAATAAGCAGGGTGACAATATACAGCCTTGATGTACTTCTTTTCCTATTTGGAACCTGTCTGTTGTTACATGTCCAGTTCTAACTGTTGCTTCCTGACCTGCATACAGGTTTCTCAAGAGGCAGGTCAGGTGGTCTGGTATTCCAATCTCTTTCCGAATTTTCCACAGTTTATTGTGATCCACACAGTCAAAGGCTTTGGCATAGTCAATTAAACAGAAATAGATGTTTTTCTGGAACTCTCTTGCTTTTTCGATGATCCAGTGGGTGTTGGTAGTTTGATCTCTGGTTCCTCTGCCTTTTCTAAAACCAGCTTGAACATTTTCAGAAGGATAGGTATAAATAATTCTTTGTTTGGTAGAATTTCCCAGTGAAGCCATACAATCCTGGACTTTTGTTTGTAGGGAGATTTTTGGTTTTCTTTTTGCCTATTTGTCTTAGATTCTATTTCATATAGACTGATCATTTATTCAATTTATTTGTTTCTTCTTGACTCTTTGGCATGCTGTGCTTCAGGAAAATTTTCCGTTACTTCTAGGTTGCCCAGTTTGTTGGCATATGTTCATAGTATTTTCTTATACTTTTTTGCATCTCTGCTGTATCTGTTATTTCTCCTTTCTCTTATTTTGAGTCCTCTCTTCAGTTTATCGATTTTTGTTTATCTTTTTAAAAAGGCATCTCTTGATTTTTTTTTTTTCTGTTGTTCTCAATCTCCATTTTATTTCCTCTGATCTCTGTTTTCTTCCTTTTGCTAACTTTACATTTTGCTTGTTCTTCTTTTTCTAGTTCTTTTATGTGGTAGTTTAGGTTGCTTGAGTTTTTTCTTTTTTTTTTTTTTTTGCAGAATGCTTGTATCATTTTGAATTTCCCTCTTAGAACTGCTTTTGCTACATTTCTTAGATTTTGTAAGGTTGTGTTTTCATTTTCAATTGTCTCAATGTATTTTTTTTATTTCTTTGATTTTATTGTTGGTCCTTTTTTTTTAGTAGCATATTTATTCTTCATGTGTTCTTTCTTTTCCAATTTTTTCTTCTATGGTTGATTTCTAATTTCATATAGTTGTGGTTAGAAAATGTGCTTGAAGTAATTTCTGTTTTCTTAAACTTGTTGAGGCTTGTTTTGTGATCTAGTATGTGATTCATGGGGTCGCAAAGAGTCGGACACAACTGAGCAACTAAACTAAACTGATGTGGTATATTCCTGAGCATGTTGTGTATGCACTTGAAAGTAATGTGTATTTTTTTTTTCAATGTAATGTCTGGAAGAAATGAATTATGTAAATGATTATTGTGTTATTTAGGATCTCTGTTGCCTTATTGATTTTTCTGTCCAAAAGATCTTTCCTTTGATGTCAGTGAGGTGTTAAAGTCACCTACTATTATTATGTTTCTGTCAATTTCTCCCTTTATGTACTTAGGTGCTCCTGTATTGGGTACATATATGTTAATAAAATATAGAATCCTCTTCTTGAGTTGATCTCATTATCATTATATAGTGTCTTTCTCTTTCTCTACGGCCTTTGTTTTAAAGTCTGTTTTCTCTGATATGAGTATTGCTCCACCAGCTTTCTAGTCATTTCTATTTGTATGAAATAGCTTTTTCTATCCTCTCGTTTTCAATCTATATATATCTTTCACGCTAAAGTGCATCTCTTGTAGGCAGCATATTGTAGATTCTTGTCTTCTTATCCAATCTGCCATTCCATATTTTTTAATCAGGGCATTTAGTCCATTGATGTTTAAAGTAATTATTGTTAAGCATATATTTCTTGGACTTCCCTGCTGGCTCAGTGGTAAAGAACCCATCTGCCAATGCAGGAGATGCGAGTTCTGTCCCTGTGTTGTGAATATCCCCTGGAGAAGGAAATGGCAGGTCATTCCAGTATTCTTGCCTGGGAAATCCCATGGACAGAGGAGCCTGGTGGGCTGTAGTCCATGGGGTCGCAAAAGAAGCAGACAACTTAGTAACTGAACAACAACAATTCATTGTTGTTACAATCACTTTCACAAAAATTTTTTTATTGTTTTTTATTATATGTACTGGCTTATTCAAGTGATATTCAATCCCTTTATATATTTGCCTTTCCTTTTGTGATTTTCCATTTGTTACGGACTCTTGCTTTTCTTCTATTTAGACAAAATTTTTCAATATTTCTTTTAGGTTTGTTTTAGTATTGCTGTACTCTGTTTTAGATTTTGACTGCCTGAGAAATTCTTATATCTGATTCTATTCTAAATGGTAATCTTGCTAGATGGAGTATCCTCGGTTGCAGGTTTTTTCTCTCAGAACTTTGGACGTATCTTGACACTGCCTTCTCACCTGCAAGGTTTCTGTACAGAAATCAACTGATAGCGTTATGGGGGTTCCCTTGTAATTGACTCTTTAATTATTGAAAATATAATACATTTACGGGAGACTTGGAAAATACAGAGCTAATTTACATATAGTTCCACTATATGTTACAATTGTTTGTTTTAAATAGATTAGTTCAGTTCAATCACTCAGTTGTATCTGACTTTTTGTGACCCCATGGACTGCAGCATGCCAGGCCTCCCTGTCCATCACCAGCTCCCAGAGATTACTCAACCTTATGTCCATTGAGTTGGTGATGCCATTGAACCATCTCATCCTCTGTCGTCCCCTTCTCCTCCTGCCCTCAATCTTTCCGGCATCAGAGTCTTTTCAAATGAGTCAGTTCTTCACATCAGGTGGCCAAAGTATTGGAGTTTCAGCTTCAACATTAGTCCTTCCAGTGACTATTCAGGACTGATTTCCTTTAGGATTGATGGTTGGATCTCTCTGCAGTCCAAGGGACTCTCAAGAGTCTTCTCCAACACTACAGTTCAAAAGCATCAGTTCTTCAGTGCTCAACTTTCTTTATAGTCCAACTCTCACATCCATACATGACTACTGGAAAAACCATAGCCTTGATTAGATGGACCTTTGTTGGCAAAGTAATGTTGCTTTTTAATATACTGTCTAGGTTGGTCATAACTTTTCTTCCAAGGAGTAAGTGTCTTTTAATTTCATGGCTGCAATCACCATCTGCAGTGATTTTGGAGCTCCCCAAAATAAACTGTCTCACTGTTTCCCCATCTATTAGCCATGAAGTGATGGGATTGGATGACATGATCTTAGTTTCCTGAATGTTAAGCTTTAAGCCAACTTTTTCACTTTCCTCTTTCACTTTCATCAAGAGGCTCTTTAAATAGATAAATTAAGATTTTTAGTTGGAGTTTCAATATCAGGCTCTCAGAAATTGATAGAATAAATGTACAGAGAAGAATACTGTAGACCTACTATTCTACAGTAGACAGTAGAATACAGTAGAAGAATATAGTAAGCCTGAAAAGCAATATGAACCAATTTGACATAATTAAAATTTATATAATTTTCACACAACAGTAGGATGCAAATTCTATTCAAGTTCCCATAGATTTTAAACTAGGAGACACTGGAACATATCCAGAGACATAAGACCAGGTACAGAAATTTCATGGTCTAAAGGTAATGAAATCATGGAAGATTCTGTTCTTATTACTGTGGAATTTTGTTAGAGATCAATGTGAAAAGATATTTGAAAATAACCCACATGTTTTCAAGTGCAGTGTGACATTTACCAAAAAAGATCTTTGATTTAGCCATTGAAAGTCTTAATAAAGTTAGAAAACCAAAAAAACCCAGAGATTGATTGCAGAGAAGAAAATATTTAAATGAGAAATTAATATCACAGATACTTTAAATAATCCCATGTATTTGGAAATCAAATGTCCACTTTTAAATGAGGGATATGTATGAGAAGCCATAACAAGGAAAATTAGAAAATATTTGTAGTAGAGTAAAGGTGAAAAAAGAATATACCAGAATTTGTTGCATGCAGCTAAAGCTGCTCAATGCAATTAAGTATAATGAGTCTTGAATAGGGTATGAAAACAAATAATGGACATTGGCATAAAATTTTGTGAGATTTGAACAAAATCTGTACTTCAGTTAATAAGACTGTGTTACATGTTAACTTCCTGTTTTTACAACATAGTATTTCTTCATATTCTCAAATTAGAATATAAAATTAGAAGTTTCAAGCCTCATTCTTAATTTTTAGTCACTAATAAACTTTCTAGACTTTTAGTAGTAATACAAGATGCCAAAATACATGGAACTATATAAAAATTTTGAGTTAATATAAATTAGAAATCTAGCATTCCATTCACACTAAGTCTAACAAGTGGAATCAAAATGTCATAAATTGTTTAGCTGGGCAAAAATTCCTAAGTTTTCTAAAATATATGTACTATATATGTATGTATGTATACAAAAACTTTTCTACTATGCTTGGTAGGCTTGAGAAAGAACATTAAAAAATAAGAGATGGAGAAATTGAAAAACATAAGCTAAATGAAATGGGGGCACTGAATATGAAATAGAAAAAATGAAACAAATTAGATCAAAGTAAAAGATCCTCATATAGCCCGGTTGTTTTTAAACATGCCTGCTCATTAGAAACCTATCTGGAGCTCTAGCAAAACAAAAGAAATACCTGGGCATTTGTATTTTTCAAACATCTCTCAGATATTTCTGATATGCATCTGGATTTTGAAAAGTGATTACATGATTTTCTATTAAATGGTAGTTTTAATGATATAAAATTCTATTATTTTCTGTTGGCCAATCATGATACAATTATTGTATTAAACATCTACTATTGTGATTTTTATTTATCAGTTTTCACAATCAATGCTGCTGCTAAGTCGCTTCAGTCGTGTCCAACTCTGTGCGACCCCATAGACAGCAGCCCACCAGGCTCCGCCATCCCTGGCATTCTCCAGGCAAGAACACTGGAGTGGGCTGCCATTTCCTTCTCACAATCAATAGCCAGATCAAAAAAGATCATTACAATTGCAAGTCATAGTGGAAACATGATTAACCTAACAATATAGAATAATTGCATACAATTTGGGGGCATAAAGTAGAATGATGTAGTAAGTGGAAGTACATCCATGCACATATTTTCATCTGCCCAGCCAGTCTATATCTTTTGGTTGGTGCATTTGATCAATTTACATTTAAGGTAATTGATATGTATGATCCTATTACCATTTTTTTACTTGTTTGGATTTATTTTGTGTAGGTCTTTTCCTTCTCTGTGTTTCCTGCTTAGAGAAGTCCCTTTAGCATTTGTTGTAAAGCTGATTTGGTGGTGCTGAATTCTCTTAACTTTTGCTTGTCTGTAAAGCTTTTGATTTTTCTGTCACATCTGAACAAGAGTCTTGCTAGGTAGAGTATTCTTGTTTATAGGTTCTTCTCTTTCATCACTTTAAATGTATCATGCCATTCCCTTCTGGTTTTTACAGTTTCTGTTGAGAAATCAGCTGATAGCCTGATGGAAGTTCCCTTATATGTTGTCATTTTCCCCTTGTTGCTTCTAATATTTTATCATTGTCTTTAATTTTTGTCAGTTTGATTACTATGTGTCTTGGTGTGTTCCTCCTTGGGTTTATCCTTCCTGGGACTCTCTATGCTTCCTGGACGTGGTTGACTATTTCTCTTCCCATGTTAGGAAAGTTTTCAGCTATTATCTCTTCAATTATCTTCTCTCTCTCCTCCTCCTCCTGGGACCCCTATAATGCGAATGTTGATGTGTTTTAATGTGTTTAAGCCTGAGGTCTCTCAGGCTTTCTTCATTTTTTGTTTTCATTCTTTTCCCTATATTCTGTGGCAGTGATTTCCACCATTTTTTCTTCCAGGCCATTTATCCATTCTTCTGTCTCAGTTATTCTGCTATTGGTTCCTTTTAGTGAATTATTCATCTGTTTGTTTGTTCATTAATTCTTGTAGGTCTGTGGTAAACATTTCTTGAACCTTCTCCTTTGTTTTCCCGAGATCCTGGATCACCTTCACTATCATTATTCTGAGTTATTTTTCTGGAAGGTTGCCTATGTCCACATCATTTAGTTATTTTTCTGGGGTTTTATCTTGTCCCTTTATCTGGGACATAACTTTCTGCTTTTTCATCCTGATTAACTTTCTGTAATGTGGTTTTTGTTCTAGCTGTGGGGTTGTGGTTCTTCTTGCTTCTTCTCTCTTCATTATGATGGAGTCTAAGAAGCTTTTGTAACCTTCCTGATGGGAGGGACTGGTAGTGGGAAAAAGTGGATCTTGCTCTGGTGGGCCGGGCCTTACTCAATAAAGCTTTAATCGAATTATTTGCTGATGGGTGGGGTTGTGTGCTCTCTCCCTGTTAGTTGTCTGGCCTAAGGTGACCTAACCCAGGGGTCTACAGGCTCTATGGTAGGGTTAGTGCTGACCTCCAAGAGGACTTATTCCAAGGGGCCCCTTGTAGGAATGCTTCTCTCAGTGCCCTCATCCCTGTGGCAAGCCACTGCTGACCCACACCTCCACAGAAGACCCTCCAACACCAGCATTTAGGTCCGGTTCAGTCTTCCGTGGGGTCACTGCTGCTTTCCCCTGGGTCTTGGTGCATGCAAGACCTTGTTTGTGTCCTCCAAGAGTGGAGTCTGTTTCCCCCAGTCCTGTGGAAGTCCTGTAATCAAATCCTGCTGGCCTTCAAGGTCAGATTCCCTGGGGATTCTCAGTCCCTTTGTTGGACCTCAGGCTGGGAAGCCTGATGTGGGGCTCAAAACCTTCACAACAGTGAACGAACTTCTTTGGTATTATTGTTCTCCAGTTTGTGGGTCGCCCAGTTCAATTCAGCTCAGTTGCTCAGTTGTGTCCAGCTCTTTGTGACCCTGTGGACTGCAGCATGTCAGGCTTCCCTGTCCATCACCAATTCCCAAAGCCTGCTCAAACTCATGTCCATTGAGTTGGTGATTCCATCGAACCATCTCATCCTCTGTCATCCCCTTCTTTTCCTGCCTTCAATCTTTCCCAGCATCAGGGTCTTTTCCAATGAGTCAGTTCTTCACATCAGGTGGCCAAAGTATTGGAGTTTCAACTTCAGCATTAGTCCTTCCAATGAATATTCAGGACTGATTTCCTTTAGGATTCACAGTTGGGTCTCCTTTTAGTCCAAGGGACTCTGAAGAGTCTTCTCCAATACCACAGTTAAAAAGCATCAATTCTTCAGCACTCAGCTTTCTTTATAGTCCAACTCTCACATCCATACATGACTACTGGAAAAATCATAGCTTTGACTAGACGGACCTTTGTTGGCAAAGTAATGTCTCTGCTTTGCTTTTTTTTGGTGGGTCGCCCAGCCAGCAGGTATGGGATTTGATTTTATTATGTTTGTTCCCCTCCTACCATCTTGTTGTGGCTTCTTCTTTGTCTTTGGTCATGGGGTGTCTTTTTTTTTTGGTGGGTTCCAGTCCTCCTGTTGATGGTTCAACAGCTAGTTTCAGTTTGGTGCTCTCACTGGAGATTAGTGCATGTCCTTCTACTCTGCCCTCTTGAACCAGAAGCTGTAATTGACTCCTTGTTTTACTCTTGCTGTATTTGGAATCCTCTCTTTATCTTTGTTTATTTATATATTGTCAGCTGTGCTGGTTCTTCATTGCTGCTCGCAGGCTTTCTCTAGTTGGGGCAAGTGGAGGCTATTCTTAATTGTGGTGTGTGGGTTTCTTATTGTAACAGATTCTCTCATTATGGAGTATGGGCTGTAGGCATGCAGGCTTCAGTAATTGCAGCCTATGGGCTCTAGAGTGTGAAGGCTTCAGTAGTTGTGGCATGCAGGCTCATTAGTTGTGGCCCTTGGGCTCTAGAGCACAGGCTCAGTAGCTGTGGCATGTAGGCTTAGTAGCCCCACAACATGTGGAATCTTCTTGGACCAGGGACTGAACCTGTGTCCCCTGCATTGGTAGGCAGATTCTTTACCACTGAACCACCAGGGAAGTCCCTCTCTTTAACAGTTGACATTTTATTTATGGACTGTCTGCTCTTCCAGTTCATCTTGTTTGGGACCATCTTTGCTTCCTGTTTCTGGATATGTATTTCCTTCTTTAGGTTTGAGAAGTTTTCAGTCACAATTCTTTTTTTGTTTTAGTTGAAGTATAGTTGGTTTAGTTGTGTTCTGCAGTACAGCAAAGTGATTTAGTTATGTATACATATATGTTCTTTTTTAAGATACTTTTCCATGATAGTTTATTAAAATATATTGAATATAGTTCCTTGTGCTATCAGTAGGCCCTTGCTTTATACATAGTAGTGTGTTTGTGTTAACCCCAAACTCCTAATTTATCTTTCCCTCCTTTCCCCTTTGATAACTATAATTTTTTTTCTATGTCTGTGGATCTGTTTTGTAAATAAGTTCATTTATATCCTATTTTTGATCCCACATGTAAGGCTAGGACGTCTGTCCTGCTCTGGGACATGCAGGCTCCCAAAGCCCAGCATGACCAACACTGTATCCCACCATGAGCACGCTGATAATGAGCTACTATGGCAGACCCGCCTTCCATCCTGTGTGCACCCATAATTGCAGGACAGACTATAGTCTAGGCTGCCTCCACACAACCAGACCAAGGCCTCTAGCTGAGTGTGTCCACTGAAGCATGAGTTTTGCTGCCCACCCACTGGCAGGAGTGCCTCATGAGCTGGGAAATGCAGTGACATGGCAGGGACCATCTGTGCCAGTCCCTCTGTACACTGCCTGGCAGCTCCCATACCCTCCTCATACCTTCCTCTTGAGCAAATTCTAAGCCACTCCATCTTCCTGGAATGTTCCAGCAGACCTCTGAGCCAGCAGATGTTCCCAGGTTGAGGGACCCTTTCCTCTTTCACAGCTCCCTCCAAGAAGTACAGGTTTCAGCCTGATCCCTTCTTTTATTTTTCTTTCCTTTCATCTTACAAAGTTTACATAGGGAACTTTCTTGCAGTTTTGATTGTATAAGCACTCTTTTGCCAGTTTCCAGTTGGTATTTTGAGATTTGTTCCACATGTAGATGAGTTTTTGATGTGTTTGTAGAGGGAGGTGGGTTCCATGTCTTTCTACTCTGCCATCTTGATCTCCTTCTCCCCATTCTGACTAAATTTTGAGTCTTAGTACTGGTTGGTAGTGGGCATCCTTGCATACCATTGTTCCTGGAAATTTCTCACTGGCAATCTCTCTGCCAACCTGTTGTTCAATACCCTTTGCCTACCTTTCCCTCTCCTTTTACTGTCTTCTTTTAAAAATACTTGTTTTAAAAGTATTTATTTAATTTGGAGAAGGAAATGACAACCCACTCCAGTATTCTTGCCTGGAGAATCCCAGGGACAGAGGAGCCTGGCAGGCTACAGTCCATGGAGTCACAAGAGTCAGACATGACTTAGCGACTAAACCACCACTTAATTAACTAATATTTTGGCTGCACTGGGTCTTAACTGTGACATGTGACTCTCTGTGGGCCTAGTTGCCCTATAGCATGTGGAATCCCTGTTCTCCAAAGTGAAAGTGAAGTCACTCAATTGTATCCGACTCTTTGTGACCCCATGGACTGTAGTGTACCAGGGTCCTCCGTCCATGGGATTTTCCAGGCAAGAGTACTGGAGTGGGTTGCCATTTCCTTCTCCAGAGTATCTTCCCTACCCAGGGATCAAATCCAGGTCTCCTGCATTGTAAGCAAGACGCTTTTCCATCTGAGCCAAGCAAGGCTCAAACCCACACACTGGAAGGTGGACTCTCAACCACTGGACCACCAAGGAAGTTCTTCCTTTTAACTTGTTAATCAGAGTGGTTTGTCTGTCTATCTGTTCCCATATATTCTGGAAGGTAATGCCCTCTGCACTCTATTTCCACAAAAAAGACTTGGAAAATTATGTACAATACAAAGACTTGCCTATCCTTTAGAGGAGCACTGCTGCTAGTGATTAAGGTAATATATTTTTCACCCCTGGAATAGATAGCTATATTCTTCCTTAAAGCCCAAGTTGATGTGCACCCTAAGGTCACATTTAAGATCCTTGTGGATTGAGCAGGTAGCAGGAAAATAGTCAAAAGACTAGATTCAGGAGTAAAGAAAAGGAAGTATATGAATTAACAGGTATATCCCATCTTGAAAATTAATTACAGAAATTTCATACTATTTTAGATGACTTCTCAGGACATAAATTGCTTTTCTCAGTCCAAGATAACAAGAAGCTGAATCCCCAAATTATCTCCATGCCTTGGGTTAGCTAACACCTGGCATCACCACTAAGTTCTGCCCAGACTACTCTGAAAAGCCCCTAAGGTAAATTCACTTTGGAATGTGCTGGTTGACCTGCTTTTTAAAGTAAAGATTCTTTTCAGTCTGTGCACTGAATCCTAAAGGACTGGAACATCATGAGCAGATGTGAATGAACTAGTGGAACCTTAAAACATTGGGTGAAGCCAGGAATTGTACTGAACTTAATTTCCTTGGGACAGGAAAAATAATTCTATGGTAAACAGAACCATTTTGATTATACAATATAACTAGAAAAATAATGGATTCCTTGTTTTCAGAAAATAGATTAAAATATGTAACTAATTTTTTAAAAATGTTGGTGATGGTTTAGTCGCTAAGTCACGTCCAACTCTTGCAAGCCCATGGACTGCAGCCTGCCAGGCTCCTCTGTCCATAGGGTTCTCCAGGCAAGAATACTGGAGTGGGTTGCCATTTCCTTCTCCAGATGATCTTCCTGACCCAGGGATTGAACCCCAGTCTCCTGCATTGCAGGCAGATTCTTTACTGACTTAGCTATGATGGAAGTCCAAGCAAATTTGATGCGTGCACAGACACTACTTGCTTTACAACTTCTTATTGTCTAAATCTGTCTGTGTGTTTTTCAAAAACCATTATGTCCCAGTGGAAGACTTCCTTGATCAATTTTAACATTCACTGATTTTTTTTAAAGGTGAGATCAATATAAATAATCTCTCTAATATACATACAACAGAGATTATGAAGAATTTGCTGAGTTGACCCCAAGGGTTCTACTCAAGCAAACTTTGTACTTGAGGTATTATGAGGACTTCAGGGCAGTGCTTGGGAGAGCTGTAAGGTTAAACAAGACCTTAAAGAAAGAAGGTGATACTTTAAAAATTATATAGTTGAATAAATTTTATATATTGTAACAAAGTTTGAGTCATTTCCCCCCCAATTTTTTGTTTTCCTGGGTTTTGGTTTGGGGATTTTTGTTTTTTGGGGTTTTTTGGTCAATTATCTGTTTCTGTGTTTGGGAATGGTCTGTCATATGAATCTAGAATCTTGGTTAGAGCATGTGTCAGTCAGATTAAGTTAAATATGGCATAACAGACTTCCCCATATTATAGCAGCTTAAAGTCTAATTCCTGCTAATGCTGCATACACATCATGGGTTGGCTATTGCTTTGCTCTTCATCATCTTCTCTTCTTATACCCAGGTTGATGGAGCAGTACCAGTCTAGAATATTGATGTTCTTGTTATTTTTAATTGAAGTATAATGGCTTCCCTGGTGGCTCTGCCTGCCAATGCAGGAGAAACGAATTTGATCCCTGGGTTGAGAAGACCCCCTGGCGAAGGAAATGGCAAGCCACTCCAGTATTTTTGCCTGGGAAATCTCTGGGACAGAGGAACCTGGCAGGCTGCAGCCTGTGGGGTCCCAAAAGAGTCAAACACAATTTAATGACTAAACAACAGCAATATAGTTGCTGTACCATATTGAAGTTATAGGTGTATAAAATAATGATTGACAATTTTTAAAGGCTACACTCCACTTAGTTATTATAATATAATGACTATATTCCCTGTTATAGAGTATATCTTTATAACTTGTTTTATACATATTAGTTTGTACCTCTTAAGGCTCTATTCCTAAATTGCCCCCTCCCTCCTTTTCAGTCCCTACTGATAACCACTAGTGCATTTTCTGTGTCTTTGAGTCTACTTCTTTTTTGTTATATTCACCAATTTGTTATAGTTTTTAGATTTTGCATATAAGTGATATCATGCAGTTTTGTCTTTCTCTAACTTATTTCTTTTTGTATAATATCCTCTAAATTCTGCTTGTAGTTGCAAATGGTAAATTTTCATTATTTTTATGACTGAGTGGTATTCCATTGTGCGTGTCTGTGTGTATCATCTTTTTTAACCATTCATCTGTTGATGGATGATTACGTTGCTTCCTTATCATAGCTACTGTAAATAATGCTGCCATGAACATTGGAGTGCAGGTATCCTTTCGAGTTAGTCTTTCCATATTTCTTCGATAGATAACTAAAAGTGGAAATACTGGGCTGTATGATAGGGTATTGTTTTATTTTTAGTTTTTTTTTTTTTAAACTCCATATTATTTTGCACAGTGACTGCCCCTTTTACTTTCCCACCAACAATGTATGAGTGTTCCCTTTGTTGTTGTTGTTAATTTTATTTTTTATTTTATATTGGAGTATACTGATTTATACTTGTGTTAGTTTCAGGCATACAGCAGTTATTTAATTGTCCGTATGCATATATCCATTCTTTTTCAGAATCTTTTCACATATAGGTTACTACAAAATGTTGCCTATAGTTCCCTGTGCTAGCCAGTAGGTCTCACTGATTATTTGTTTTATATATACTAGTGTGTATATGTTAATCCCAAACTCCCTGCCTTTCCCCTTTGGTAACTCTTAAGTTTCTTCTTGAAGTCTGTGACTCTGTTCAGTTCAGTTCAGTAGCTCAGTCGTGTCCGACTCTGCGACCCCATGAACCGCAGCACGCCAGGCCTCCCTGTCCATCACCAACTCCTGGAGTTTACCCAAACTCATGTCCATTGAGTCGGTGATACCATCCAACCATCTCATTGTCTGTCATCCCCTTCTTCTCCTGCCCTCAATCTTTCCCAGCATCAGGGTCTTTTCAAATGAGTCAGCTCTTTGCATCAGGTGGCCAAAGTATTGGAATTTCAGCTTCAACATCAGTCCTTCCAATGAATACCCAGGACTGATCTCCTTTAGGATAGACTGGTTGGATCTTCTTACCATTTTGTAAATAAGTTCATTTGTATCTTTTTTTTTTTTTAGATTCCACATGTAAGTGATATCATATAATATTTGTCTTTGTTTGACTTCACTTAGTGTGATAATCTCTAGGTTCATCCAAGTTGCTGCAAATGGCATTATTTCATTCTTTTTATATGACTGAGTAATACTCCATTGTATATATGTACCACATATTTACCCTTTCTTCTGTCAATGGAGATTTAGGACATTGACTATTGTTAATAGTGCTATAGTGAACATTGGGGTATATGTATCTTTTCTAATTATGTTTATTTTCTAGATATATGTACAGGAATGGGATTCCTGGGTCATATGGTAGCTCTCCTTTCAGTTTTTTAAGAAATCCCATACTGTTCTCCATAGTGGATGTACCAATTTACATTTCTGCCAACATTGTGGGAGGGTTCCCTTTAATCCACATCCTCTTCAGCATTTACTATTTGTGGACATTTTGAAGATGATCATTCTGACTGGTGTGAAATGATACTTCATTTTAGTTTTGAATTGCATTTATCTAATGATTAGGGATGTTGAAGATCTTTTCATATGCTTTTTGGCCATCTGTACGTCTTCTTTGGAGAAATGTCTATTTAGACCTGCCAATTGTTTGATTAGGTTGTTGGTTTGTTCTTTGACATGGAACTACATGAGCTGTTTGTATATTTTGAAGATAAATTGCCTACTGTTTGCTTCATTTGCAAATATTTTCTCTCATTATGTGGGTTGTCTTTCAGTTTTATTTGTGGTTTCTTTCCTGTGTAAAAGTGTTTAATTAGATCCCATTTGTTTATTTTTGTTTGATTTTCATTACTCTAAGAGGTGGATCCAAAAAAGTATTGCTGTGATTTATGTCAAAGTGTTTATGTTTGCTTCTAGGAATTTTATAATAACTGGCCTTACATTTTAGGTCTTTAATCTGCTTCGAATTTATTTTTGTGTCTTATACTAGGAAATGTTCTCATTTCATTCTTTTACATGTAGCTGTCCAGTTTTCACAGCACCCCTTAATGAATGAAGTGTCTATCTTTTCTACAATGTATATTCTTGCCTACTTTGTCAAAGATAAGGTGACCATGGGTGCATGGGTTTATTTCCAACTTTATATCCTGTGTCATTGATCTATATTTCTGTTTTCATGCCAGTACCCTACTGTCTTGATTACTATAGCTTGGTAGTGTATGTAGTCTGAAGTTAGGGAGCTTGATTCCTCCAGTTCTATTTTTCTTTAAGATTGCTTTGACTACTCAGGGTCTTTTATGTTTCCATACAGATTTAAAAATTTTTGTTCTGTTTTTTGTGAAAAATGCCATTGGTACTTTAATGGGGATTGCATTGAATCTGTAGATTGGTTTGGGTAATATGGTTATTTTGATTCTATCTATGCAAGAACATGTGTTTTTCCCATTTGTTTCAGTTTCGATTTTTTTCATCAGTGTCTTATAGTTTTCAGCGTACAGGTCTTTTGCCTCCTTAGGTATGTTTGATTCCTAGGCATTTTACTCTTTTTTTAAAAAAAAAGTTGTTTATTTTTAATACAGTATTTTGTTGGTTTCTACCAAATATCAACATGAATCAGCCATAGGTTTACCCATGTCCCCTTCTACTTGAACAACCCTCCCAACTCCCTTCCCATCCCACCCCTCTAGGTTGTTACCAAGCCATGGTTTGAGTTCCCTGCATCATACAGCAAATTCCCATTGGCTATCCATTTTACATATGATAATGTATATTTCCATGTTACTCTCCATACCTCCTACACTCTCCTTCCTCCCCACCAGCCCTGTCCATAACTCTGTTCTCAATGTCTGTGTCTCCATTGCTGCTCTGCAAATAGGTCCATCAGTACCATCTTTCTAGACTCCATATATATGCCTTAGTATATGATATTTGTTTTTCACTTTCTGATTTACTTCAGTCTGTATGTAGGCTCTAAGTTCATCCATCTCATTAGGACCGACTCAAATGTGTTCCTTTTTATGGCTGAGTAATACTCCATTGTATGTGTACCACAGCTTCTTTATCCGTTCATCTGTCAGTGGACATCTCAGTTGCTTCCATGTCCTAGTTATTGTGTATAGAGCTGCAATGAACATTGGGGTACAGTTGCCTTTTTCAGTTTTGGTTTCCTCAGGGTATAAGCCTAGTAGTGGGATTGCTGGGTTATATGATGGTTTTATTCCTAGTTTTTAAAGGAATCTCCATACTGTTCTCCATAGTGGCTGTATCAATTTGCATTCTTATCAACAGTGCAAGAAGGTTCCCTTTTCTCCACACCTTCTCCAGCATTTGTTGCTTGCAGATTTTTTGATAATGGCAATTCTGACTGGTGTGAGGTGATACATCATTGTAGTTTTGATTTGCATTTCTCTAATAACAAGTGATGTTGAGTATCTTTTCATGTGTTTATTAGCCATCTGTATGTCTTCTTGGGGAAAATGTCTGTTTAGGTCTTTTGCCCACTTTTTGATTGGGTTGTTTTTCTGGTATTGAGTTGAATGAGCTGCTTGTATATTTGTCAGTTGTATCATTTGCCATTATTTTTTTCCATTCTGGGGGTTGTCTTTTCACCTTGTTTATAGTTCCTTTCCTGTGCAAAAGCTTTTAAGTTTAATTAGGTCCTACTTGTTTATTTTTGTTTTTATTTCCATTACTCTAGGAGGTTGGTCGTAGAGGATCTTGCTGTGATTTTTGTCATAAAGTGTACTGCCTATGTTTTCCTCTAAGAGTTTTATAGTTTCTGGTCTTACATTTAACTCTTTAATCCATTTTGAGTTTATCTTTGTGTAGAGTCTTAGAAAGTGTTCTAATTTCATTCTTCTACATGTAGCTGTCCAGTTTTCCCAGCAGCACATAATGAAGAATGTCCCATTGTATATTCTTGCCTTCTCTGTCAAAAATAAGGTACCCATAGGTGCATGGGTTCATCTCTGGGCTTTCTATCTTGTTTCATTGGTCTATATTTGTGTTTTTGTACCAGGACTATACTGTCTTGATGATTATAGCTTCATAGTATAATCTGAAGTCAGGAAGGTTGATTCCTCCAGCTCTGTTTTTCTTTCTTAAAATTTCTTTGACTACTCAGGGTTTTTTTGTGTTTCCACACAAATTTTAAAATTTTATTCTATTTTTGTGATACGTGCCATTGGTAATTTGATAGGGATTTCATTGAATCAGTAGATTGCCTTGGGTAGTACAGTCATTTTGATTCTTCCTATGCAAGAACATGTTTTTTTTTTTTCCCATTTCAATTTCTTTTCTTCAGCCTCTTATAGTTTTTGGAGTACAGATCTTTTACCTCCTAAGGTAGGTTTGTTCCTAGGCATTTTACTCTTTTTGATGCAATGATAAATGGGATTGTTTCCTTAATTTCTTTTTCTGATTTTTCACTGTTAATGTATACAAATGCAAGAGATTTCTGTGTACTATATTAAATTTGTATCCTATAACTTTACTGAATTCATTATTGACCTCTAGTAGTTTTCTGATGGCATTTTTAAGATTTTCTATATATGCTATCATGTCATCTGTGCACAGTGACAGTTTTCTTTTCCAACTTGGATTCCTTTTATTTCTTATACTTCTCTGATTGCCATGGCTAGGACTTTCTAAGTTATGTTGAATAAAAGTGATGAGAATGAATATTCTTGTCTTGTTCTTGATCTTCAATGAAGTGCTTTCAGCTTTTAACCATTCAGAATGATGTTATTTGTGGGTTTGTCATATGTCATTTGTTATATTGAGGTAGGTTCCTTCTTTGCTCATTTTATGCAAGGTTTTTTTTTTTTTTTTTTATCATAAATGGATGTTGAATTTTGTCAAAAGCTTTTTCTGCATCTGATGAGATTATCATACGGTTTTTGTTCTTCATTTTGTTAATGTGGTATATTGCATTGATTGATTTGCATATATTGAAGAATCCCTGGGATAAATCCTACTTAATCATCCTTTTAATGTATTGTTGGATTTGGCTTGCTAGTATTTTCTTTTTTTAACAGAATGTACATATTTGTTAAAAATACCTGAAGCAACTATGGTATAACAACATTCATTAAATCTGGACAACTAAAATCCCTGTGTGGTATACAAATGCTTGTTTTGCTATTATTATTTTTATTTATGTGTTTTAATTGGAGTTTAATTACTTTACAATATTGTGTTAGTTTCTACTGTCAACAATGTGAATGAGCTGTATGTATACATATATCCCCTTCTTCTTGGGCCTCCCTCCCTCCACTCACTTCATCCCACCCCTCTAGGTCATCACAGATCACCACGCTGAGTTCCTTGTGCTATACAGCTGTTTCATAATAGCTATCTATGCTAAACATGGTAGAGTATTATGTTGGGCTTCTCTGATAGCTCAGCTGGTAAAGAATTTGCCTGCAATGCAAGAGACCCTGGTTCAATTCCTGGGTCAGGAAGATCCCCTGGAGAAGGGATAGGCTACCCACTCCAGTGTTCATGGGCTTACCTGGTAGCTCAGCTGGTAAAGAACCCACCTGCAATGCAGGAGACCTGGGTTTGATACCTGGTTTGAAGATCCCATGGAGGAGGACATGGCAACCCACTCCAGTATTCTTGCCTGGAGAATCCCCATGAACAGAGGAGCCTGGCAGGCTACACTCCATGGGGTTGCAAAGAGTAGGACATGACTGAGCAACTAAGCACAGCACAGTCTATTATATCAAAGTTACTCTTTGTTGCCCCACCCTGTCCTTCCCCATTGTGTCCAAAAGTCCATTCTCTTAGCCTGTGTCTCTATTCCTGCCCTACAAATAGGTTCATCAGTACCATTTTTCTCGATTCCATATATGCATTAATATATGATATTTGTTTTTCTTTTTTAAAAAATTTTTTAATGGAAGGATATTTGCTCTACAGAATCTTGTTATTATCTGTCAAACATTAACAAGAATCAGCCATAGGTACGCCCATGTCCCCTCTCTCCTGAACCTCCCTCCTATCTCCCTCCCCTTCCACCCTCCTAGATTGTCACAGAGCCCCGTTTGAGTTCCCTGAGTCATACGGAAAATTCCCATTGGTGATATATTTTACATATGGTATTGTAAGTTTCCACGTTACTCTCTCCATATATCTCATCTCTCCTTCCTCCCCTCCCCCCATGTCCATAAGTCTGTTCTCTATATCCGTTTCTTCATTGCTGTCCTGCAAATAAATGCATCAGTAGATTCTAGATTCCATATATATGTGTTAGTATATGATATTTTTATTTCTCTTTCTGACTGACTTCACTCTCTATAACAGGCTCTAAGCTTGCCCATCTCACTAGTACTGACTTACTTCACTTTGTATGACAGGCTCTAGGTTCATCCACATGACTATAAGTGACCCAACTTCTTTCTATGGTTGAGTAATATTCCATTGTGTATATATATACCACATCTTCTTTGTTCATTCATCTGTCAGTGGACATTTAGGTTGCTTCCATGTCTTCCATGGCTTTTATAAACAGCTCTGTAGTGAACATTGGGGAACATTAGGATTTTCTCAGGGTATGTGCCCAGTGGTGGGATTGCTGAGTCATATGGTGGTTTTATTTTTAAGTTTTTAGGAGATTCCATAGTGTTCTTCATAGTGGCTGTATCAATTTATATTCCCATCAACAGTGTAAGAGGGTTCCCTTTTCTCCACATCCTCTTTGCATTTATTGTTTGTAGATTTTTTGATAATGGCCATTCTGACCGATGTGAGGTGATACTTCATTGTAGTTTTGATTTGCATTTCTCTGATAATGAGCAATGATGAGCATCTTTTCATGTGTTTCTTGTAAGTCTGTGTCTTGTTTGGAGAAGTGTCTGTTTAGGTCTTTCACCCATTTTTTGATTGAGTGGTTTATTTTTTTTCTGATCCTGAGTTGTATGAGCTGCTTGTATCTTTTGGAGATTAATCCTTTGACAGTTGCTTTGTTTGCAAATGTTTTCTCCTATTGTGTTTTTTGGATTTTAAAGATTATTATCATTTTTAATTTATTTTGGCTGTCCTGGGGTCTTTGTTGTAGTGCATCAGCTCTTAACTACTGCAGGGGCTTTCTCTAGTTTGGGCAAGTGGGGGCTACTCTCTGGTTGTGCTGTATGGGCTTCTCACTGCAATGGCTTCTCTTGTTGTGGGGCACAGTCTTTAGGGTGTGTGGGTGTCAGTAGTTGCTCTGTGAGGGCTCAGTAGTTGCAGCTCGCCACATCTACTATTTGCAAGTTCAGTAGTTGTAGTACACGGGTTTAGTTGCCCCACAGCATGTGGGATCTTAAGTTTGAACCAGGGATTAAACCTGTGTTCCCTGCATTCTGTACCACTGGACCACCAGGGAAGTCCCTTTTTTTAATTTCATTTTTAAAAAAAATGTATTTTATATTGGAGTATAGTTTTTTTAGTTTTTTATTTTTTAGCCTTTTTGTATTGGAGTTTAGCCAGTTAATAATATTATGATCATTTCAGGTGGATAGCAAAGGGATATAGCCATACGTATACGTGTATCTGTTCTCCCCCAGACTCGCCTCCCATCCAGGCTGCCATGTAATGTTGAGCAGAGTTCCGTGTGCTATACTGTAGGACCTTGTAAAGTATACTGGGTATTTTATCCATCTAAAATATAGCAGTATGTACATTTTGAACCCAAACTCCCTAACCATCGCTTTTCCTGATTCTTCCCCTTGGCAGCCATATGTTCATTTTCTAAGTCTGTTTCTCTTTTGTAAATAAGTTCATTTGTAGTATCATTTCTTTATAGATTCCACATATAGGGGATGTCATACAATATTTCTCCATCTCTGTCTGATTTACTTCACTTACCATGACAATCTCTAGATCCATCCATGTTGTTGCAGACGGCATCATTTCATTCTCTTTTATGTCTGAGTAATACTCCCTTGTATATATGTACTGGATCTTCTTCATCCATTCCTCTGTCAGTGGACATGTAGTCTTGGCTGTTGTAAACAGTGCTGCAATGAACCCTGCAGTGCTTATATCCTTTTGAACCATGTTTTTCTCCAGATATATGCCCAGGAGTGGGATTGCTAGGTCATGTGGTAGCTCTATTATTATTTTTTTAAGGAACCTCCATAATGTTCTCCATAGTGGGTGTACTAATTACATTCCCACCAATGATGTAAAATGGTTCCTTTTCTCCATAGCCCCTGCAGCGTTTATTGTTTGTGGATTTTCTGATGGCCTGTGGATTTTTGACTGGTGTGAGGTAATGCCTCATTGTAGTTTTGAATCGCATTTATCTAATAATTGGTGATGTTGGGCATCTACTCATGTACTTGTTGCTCATCAATGTGTCTTCTTTGGAGGAATATCTGTTTAGGTCTTCCATCCATTTTTGATTGGGTTGTTTGTTTTTTACGTTGAACTGTATGAGCTGCTTGTATATTTTTGATATTAATCCTTTGTCAACTTCTTGATTGGCAAATATTTTCTTCTGTGGATTATCTTCTCATTTTGTTTATGGTTTCCGTTGCTGTGCAAAAGCATCTAAGTTTAATTAGGTGCCATTTGTTTATTTTTGTTGTTGTTGTATTGTTGTTCAGTTGTTCAGCCATGTCTGATTCTTGGCAACTCCATGGATTTCAGCACACTAGTCTCTTACTATCTGTCTCTTACTATCTCCCAGAGTTTGCCCAAGTTCATGTCCGTTGAGTCGGTGATGCTATCCAACTACATCATCCTCTACCACCCTCTTATCCTTCTGCCTTCAGTCTTCCTAGCATCAGGGTCTTTTCCAATGAGTTGGCTGTTCATATCAGGCAGCCAGAGTATTGGAGCTTCAGCATCAGCCCTTCCAATGAATATTCAGGGTTGGTTTCCTTTAGGATTGACTGGTTTGATCTCCTTGCTGTCCAAGGGACTCTCAAGAGTTTTCTCTAGCACCACAATTCAAAAGCATCCATTCTTTGGCACCCTTCTTTATGATCAAACTCTCACATCTGTACATGACTACTGGAAAGACCATAGACTTGACTAAACAGACTTTGTCAGCAAAGTGGTGCTTTTGCTTTTTCATATGCTGTCTAGGTTTGTCACAGCTATCCTTGGAAGTAGCAAATGTCTTCTAATTTCAAGGCTGCTGTAACCATCTGCAGTGATTTTGAAGCCCAAGAACAGAAAATCAGTCACTGCTTGCACTTTTTCCCCATCTATTTGCCATGAAGTGATGGGACTGGATGCCATGATCTTTGTTTTTTAAACCAGTTTTTTGTTTTGTTTTGTTTTGTTTTGTTTTGTTTTTTACTCTCCTCTTTCACTCTCCTCAAGGGGTTCTTTAATTCCTCTTCACTTTCTGCCATTAGAGTGGCATCATCTGCATATCTGAGGGTGTTGATATTTCTCTTGGCAATCTTGATTCCAAGTTGTAACTCATCCAGATCAGCATTTCGCATGATGTACTCTGCATATGTGAAAGTGTGAAAGTGAAAGTCTCAGTTGTGTCCTACTCTCTGCGACCCCATGGACTATACAGTCCATGGAATTCTCCAGGCCAGAATACTGGAGTGGATAGCCTTTCTCTTCTCCAGGGGATCTTCCCAGCTCAGGGATTGAACCCAAGTCTTCCGCATTGCAGGCGGATTCTTTACCAGCTGAGCCACAATTGAAGCCCAAGAATACTGGACTGGGTAGCCTATCCCTTCTTCAGGGGATCTTCCCGACCCAGGAATTGAACCAGGGTCTCCTGCATTGGTTGTGAAAGTATACAGACTTGATGTATTCCTTTCCCAATTTTGAACCAGTCTGTTATTCCATATCTGGTTCTAACTATTGCTTCTTGACCTGCATACCGGTGTCTCAGGAGACAGGCAGGATAGTCTGGTATTCTCATCTCTTGAAGAATTTTCCACAGTTTGTTCCACACACTCAAAGGCTTTAGCATAGTCAATGAAACAGAAGTAAATGTTTTTCTGGAATTCCCTTGATTTTTCTATGATCCAATGAATGTTGGCAATTTGATCTCTGGGTCCTCTGCCTTTTCTAAATCCAGCTTGTACATCTGGAAGTTCTCGATTCAAGTTTGCTGAAGCCTAGTTTGAAGGATTTTGAGCATAACCTTACCAGCATGTAAAATAAACACAATTGTGTGGTAGTTTGAACATTCTTTGGCATTGCACTTTTTGGGGATTGGAAAGAAAACTGACCTTTTCCAGTCCTGTGGCCACTGCTGGGTTTCCAGATTTGCTAATAGTGTTAGGATTTTAAATAGCTCAGCTGGAATTTCGTCACCTCCACTAGGTTTGTTGGTAGTAATGCTTTCTAAGGCCCACTGGACTTCACACTCCAGGGTGTCTGGCTATAGGTGAGTGACCATACCATCATGGTTTTCCTGGTCATTAAGATCTTTTAAAATAGTTCTTCTGTGTATTCTTGGCACCTCTTCTTAATCTCTTCTGCCTCTGTTGCATCTTTGCTGTTTCTCTCCTTTATCATGCCTATCCTCGCATGAAATGTCCATTTGATATCTCCAGTTTTCTTGAGGAGATCTCTAGTCTTTCCCATTCTAGTGTTTTCCTCTACTTCTTGGCATTGTTCATTGAAGAATGCTTTCTTATCTCTCCTTGCTATTCTCTGAAACTCTGTATGCAGTTGAGTATATCTTTCCCTTTCTCCTTTGCCTTTCACATCTCTTCTTTTCTCGGCTATTTGTAAGGCCTCCTCAGACAACCACTCTGCATTCTTGCATTTCTTTTTCTTTGGGATGGTTTTGGTCACTACCTCCTGTACAATGTTATGAACCTCTGTCCATAGTTCTTCAGGCACTCTGTATACCAAATCCAATCCTTTGAATCTATTTGTCACTTCCACTGTATAATCATAAGGTGTTTAACTAAGATCATACCTGAATGACCTAGTGGTTGTACCCAGTTTCTTTAGTTTAAGCCTGAAATTTTCAATTAGGAGCTGATGATGAAAGCCACAGTCAGTCCCCAGTTTTGTTTTTGCTGACTGTACAGAGCTTCTGCATCTTTGCCTGCAAAGAATATAATCAATCTGATTTTGGTATTGACCATTTGCTGAGGTCCATGTGTAGAGTTGTCTCTTGTGTTGTTGGAAAAGGGTTTGTTATGACCAGTGCATTCTCTTGGCAAAACTCTGTCAGCCTTTGCCCTGCTTCATTTTGTACTCTAAGGCCAAACTTGCCTGTTACTCCAGGTATCTCTTGACTTCCTACTTTTGCATTCTAGTCCCCTATGATGAAAAGGACATCTTTTTGGGGGGTTAGTTATATAAGGTTTTATAGGTCTTCATAGAACCATTCAACTTCAGCTTCTCTGGCATCAGTGGTTGGGGCATAGACTTGGATTACTGTGATGTTGAATGGTTTGACTTGGAGAACTGAGACTACTCTGTCATTTTTGAGACTGTACCCCAGGACTGCATTTTGGACTCTTTTGTTGATTATGAGCGTGGTTCATTTCTATGGGATTCTTGCCCACAGTAGTAGATACAATGAAAAGTGAAAGTCACTCAGTCATGTCCGACTCTTTGCAATGCCATGGAAAAGTCCATGGAATTCTCCAGGTCAGAATACTGGAGTGGGTAGCTGTTTCCTTCTCCAGGAAATCTTCCCAACCCAGGGATCAAACCCAGGTCTCTCGCATTGGAGGCAGATTCTTTACTAGCTGAGCCACCAGGGAAGCCCAAGATTACTGGAATGGGTAGCCTATCCCTTCTCCAGGGGATCTTCCTGACCCAGGAATTAAATTGGGGTCTCCTGCATTGCAGGTGGATTCTTTACCAGCTGAGCTACCAGGGAAGTCCAGTCAATAACAATGGTCATCTGAATTAAATTTGTCCATTTCCATCCATTTTAGTTCACTGATTCCTAAGATGTTGATGTTTACTCTTGTCATAACCTGCTCGACCATGTCAAATTTACCTTGATTCATGGACCTAACACTCCAGGTTCCTATGCAATATTATGCTTTATAGCATTGGACTTTACTTTCACCACTAGACACAGCCAGAACTGGACATTGTTTCTGCTTTGGCCCAGCTGGTTCATTCTTTCTGGAGCTATTAGTAATTGCCCTCTGCTCTTGCCCAGTAGCACACTGGACATCTTCTAACCTGCTGGGCTCATCTTTCAGAGTCATATCTTTTTGCCTTTTTCTACTGTTCTTGGGGTTCTCGCAGCAAGGATACTGGAGTGGTTTGCCATTCCCTCCTCCAGTGGACCACATTTTGTCAGAAGTCTTCACTGTGACCCGTCCATCTTGGGTGGCCCTGCAGAGCATGGCTTATAGTTCATTGAGTTACACAGCCCCTTCACCACAACCAAGTGAGTGATCTATGCAGGGGATTTTGCTGCGCAACAGATTTTTAGCTTAATTAGGCCACATTTGTTCACTTTTGTTATTTTCATTTCTCTAAGACATGTGTAAAAAGGATCTTGTATGATTTATATCTAAGAATGTTCTGCCTATGATTTCCTCTAAGAGTTTTATAGTATCCAGCCTTACCTTTAGATCTTTAATCTATTTTGAGTTTATTTTGTATATGGTATTAGGAATTGTTCCAATTTCATTCTTTTACATGTAGCTGTCTAGTTTTCTCAGTGCCAGTTATTGAAGAGACTTTCTTTTCCACATTGTATATTCTTGCCTTCTTCATCAAAGATAAGGTGAGTGTAGGTGTATGGACTTATATCTGGGCTTTCTATTCTGTTCCATTGATTTGTATTTCTGTTTTTGTGCCAGCATCCTACTGTCTTGATTACTGTAGCTTAGTAATATAGTCAGAAGTCAGGGAACTTGATTCCTCGGGCTCCATTTTTCTTTCTTAAGATTTTTTTGGACTATTCAGGGTCTTTTGTGTTTCCATACAAATTAAAAATTTTTTGTTCTATTTCTGTGAAAAATGCTATTGGTACTTTGATGGGGATTGCAGGGACTCTGTAGATTGCCTTGGGTAGCATGGTCATTTTGACAATATTGATTTTCTTCTGTGCAAGAATATATTTTCCAGTTTCATTTTCTTTCATCAGCATCTTATAGTTTTCAGAGTACAGGTTTTTTGTCTCCTTAAGTAGGTTTATTTCTAGGCATTTTACTCTTTTTGCTTTGATGATGAATGGAATTGTTCCTTAATTACTCTTTCTTATTTTTCATTGTTAGTGTATAGAAATGCAAGAGTTTTCTCTGTTATTGTTCAGTTGCTCAGATTTTTTGTGACCCCATGGATTGCTGCATGCCGGGCTTCCCTGTCCTTCAATATCTTCCAGAGTTTGCTCAAACTCATGTCCATTGAGTTGGTGATACTCATCCAAACAGCTCCTCCCCTGTCATCCCCCTTTTCTTTTGTCCTCGACTGCTACCTGCATCAGGGTCTTTTTCAATGAATTGACTCTTCTCATCAGGTGGCCAAAGTATTGGAGCTTCAGCTTCAACATCAGTCCTTTCGATGAATATTCAGGACCAATTTCCTTTAGAATTGACTAGTTTTGACAGTCCCTTGGACAGCAAGAAGATCAGAGTCTTCTCTAGCACCACCGTTTATTTATTTTTTTTTTTTTGGATTTTATTTTATTTTATTCATTTTTTTTAAATATTATTTTATTAGTTGGAGGCCAATCACTTTACAACATTTCAGTGGGTTTTGTCATACATTGACATGAATCAGCCATAGAGTTACACGTATTCCCCATCCCGATCCCCCCTCCCACCTCCCTCCCCACCCGACTCCTCAGGGTCCTCCCAGTGCACCAGGCCCGAGCACCTGACTCATGTATCCCACCTGGGCTGGTGGTCCGTTTCACCATAGATAATATACATGCTGTTCTTTCAAAACATCCCACCCTCACGTTCTCCCCCAGAGTTCAAAAGTCTTTTCTGTACTTCTGTGTCTCTTTTTCTGTTTTGCATATAGGGTTATTGCCACCATCTATCTAAATTCCGTATATATGTGTTAGTATACTGTAATGTTCTTTATCTTTCTGGCTTACTTCACTCTGTATAATGGGCTCCAGTTTCATCCATCTCATTAGAACTGATTCAAATGAATTCTTTTTAACAGCTGAGTAATATTCCATGGTGTATATGTACCACAGCTTCCTTATCCATTCATCTGCTGATGGGCATCTGGGTTGCTTCCATGTCCTGGCTATTATAAACAGTGCTGCAATGAACATTGGGGTGCACGTGTCTCTTTCAGATCTGGATTCCTCAGTGTGTATGCCTAGAAGTGGTATTGCTGGGTCATATGGCAGTTCTATTTCCAGTTTTTTAAGAAATCTCCACACTGTTTTCCATAGTGGCTGTACTAGTTTGCATTCCCACCAACAGTGTAAGAGGGTTCCCTTTTCTCCACACCCTCTCCAGCATTTATTGCTTGTAGACTTTTGGATAGCAGCCATCCTGACTGGCGTGTAATGGTACCTCATTTCAATGAATATAGTAAAGTTGCAGGATATAAAATTAACACACAGAAATCCCTTGCATTCCTATACACTAACAATGAAAAAACAGAAAGAGGAATTAAGGAAACAATACCATTCACCATTGCAACAAAAAGAATAAAATACTTAGGAGTATATCTACCTAAAGAAACGAAAGACCTATACATAGAAAACTATAAAACACTGATGAAAGAAATCAAAGAGGACACAAACAGATGGAGAAACAAACCATGTTCATGGATTGGAAGAATCAATATTATCAAAATGGCTATTCTACCCAAAGCAATCTATAGATTCAATGCAATCCCTATCAAGTTACCAACGGTATTTTTCACAGAACTAGAACAAATAATTTCACAATTTGTATGGAAATACAAAAAACCTCGAATAGCCAAAGTAATCTTGAGAAAGAAGAATGGAACTGGAGGAATCAACCTGCCTGACTTCAGACTCTACTACAAAGCCACAGTCATCAAGACAGTATGGTACTGGCACAAAGACAGAAATATAGATCAATGGAATAGAATAGAAAGCCCAGAGATAAATCCACGAACCTATGGACACCTCATCTTTGACAAAGGAGGCAAGGATATACAATGGAAAAAAGACAATCTCTTTAACAAGTGGTGCTGGGAAAACTGGTCAACCACTTGTAAAAGAATGAAACTAGAACACTTTCTAACACCATACACAAAAATAAACTCAAAATGGATTAAAGATCTAAATGTAAGACCAGAAACTATAAAACTCCTAGAGGAGAACATAGGCAAAACACTCTCCGACATAAATCACAGCAAGATCTTCTATGACCCACCTCCCAGAATATTGGAAATAAAAGCAAAAATAAACAAATGGGACCTAATGAAAATTAAAAGCTTTTGCACAACAAAGGAAACTATAAGTAAGGTGAAAAGACAGCCCTCAGATTGGGAGAAAATAATAACAAATGAGGAAACAGACAAAGGATTAATCTCAAAAATATACAAGCAACTCCTGAAGCTCAATTCCAGAAAAATAAACGACCCAATCAAAAAATGGGCCAAAGAACTAAACAGACATTTCTCCAAAGAAGACATACAGATGTCTAACAAACACATGAAAAGATGCTCAACATCACTCATCATCAGAGAAATGCAAATCAAAACCACAATGAGCACCACCGTTTAAAAGCATCAACTTTTTGGTGCTCAGTCTTTCTTATGGTTTAACTCTTACATATGTACAAAACTACTGGAAAAATCATAGTTTTGACTAGAAAAACCTTTGTTGGCAAAGTGATATGTCTCTGCTTTTGAATTTTCTTCCAGGGAGCAAGCACCTTTTAATTTCATGGATGCAGTCACTGTCCATAGTGATTTTGGAGCCCAAGAAAATAAAGTCTGTCACTATTTCCATTTTTTCCCCATCTAATTCACATGAAGTGATGGGACTGGGTACCATGATCTTAGTTTTATGAATGTTGAGTTTTAAGCCAGCTTTTTCACTCTCCTCTTTCACCTTCATCAAGAGGCTCTTCAGTTTCTCTTCACCTTCTGCAATTAGGGTGGTGTCATCTGCATATCTGAGGTTACTGATATTTCTCCCGGCAATCTTTATTCCAGTTTGAGCTTCATCCAACCTGGTATTTTGCATGATGTACTCTTCATAGAAGTTAAATAAACAGGATGACAAATACAACCTTGACGTACTCCTTTCCCATTTTGAACCAGTTCATTGTTCCATGTCCAGTTCTGTTGCTTCTTGACCTGCATACAGGTTTCTCAGGAGGCAGGTAGGGTGGTCTGGTATTCCTATCTCTTAAGGAATTTTCTCAGTTTGTTGTGATCCACACTGTCAAAGGTTTTAGTATAGCCAATGAAGCAGAGGTAGATATTTTTCTAGAATTTCTTGCTTTTTCTATGATCCTACGTTCATGTGCACTCAGTCCTGTTCAATTCTTTTGCGACCCCATGGACTGTATAACCCACCAGACTCCACTGTCCATGGAATTTTCCAGGCAAGAATACTGGAGTGGATTGCCATTTCCTACTCCATCTATAATCCAACAGATGTTGGTAATTTGATTTCTGGTTTCTCTGCCTTTTCTAAATCCAGCTTGGACATCTGGAAGTTCTCGGTTCAAGTACTGTTGAAGCCTAGCTTGAAGGATTTTGAGCATAACCTTACCAGTAAGTGAAATGAGCACAACTGTGTGATAGTTTGAACATTCATTAGCACTGCCCTTCTTTGGGATTGGGAAGAAAACTTGACCATTTCCAGTCCTGTGGCCACGGCTGGGTTTTCCAAATTTGCTGACATATTGAATGCAGCACTTTACCAGCATCATTTTAGGATTAGAAATAACTCAGCTGGAATTCCATCACCTCCACTAGCTTTGTTCGTAGTGATGCTTCCTGAGTCCCACTTGACTTCACACTCTGGGATGTCTGGCTCTAGGTGGGTGATCACACCATCGTGGTTTGCTGTTGTACAGTCACTCTGTCATATCTGACTCGTTGTGACCCCACGGACTGTAGCACGCCAGGCTTCCCTGTCCTTCACCATCTCCCAGAACATGCTCAAATTCATGTCCATTGAGTCAGTGATGCTATCCAACCATCTTGTCCTCTGTAATCCCCTCCTCCTCCTGCCTTCAATATTTCCCAGCATCAGGGTGTTTTCAAGTGAGTCGACTCTGCATCAGGCAGCCAAAGTATTGGAGCTTCAGCTTCGGCATCAGTCCTTCTAATGAATATTCAGGATTGATTTCCTTTAGGACTGACTGGTTTGATAACCATCCTGGTTATCTGGGTCATTAAGACCTTTTTTTTACAGTTCTGCATTCTTGCCACCTCTTCTTAATTTTCTCTTCTTCTGTTAGGTCTATACTATTTCTGTCCTTTATAGTGCCCATCTTTGCATGAAATGTTCTTTTGGTATCTCTGATTTTCTTGAAGAGATCTTTAGTCTTTCCCATTCTATTGTTTTCCTCTATTTCTTTGCACTGATCATTGAGGAAGGCTTTCTTAACTCTTCTTGCTGTCCTCTGGAACTCTACATTCAGATGGATTTATCTTTCCTTTTCTCCTTTCCCTTTTGCTTCTTTTTTTCCTCAGCTATTTGTAAGGCCTCCTCAGACAACTATTTGTCCTTGTTGCATTTCTTTTTCTTGGGGATGGTTTTGGTCACTGCCTCCTGTACTGTGTTACGAACCTCTGTCCATAGTTCTTCAGGCACTCTATCAGGTCTAATCCCTAGAATCTGCTTGTCACTTCCACTTTATAACCATAAGGGATTGAGTCATATCTGAGTAGCCTGGTTGTTTTCCCCACTTTCTTCAATTTAAGTCTGAATTTTGCAATAAGGAGTTCATGATCTGAGCCACAGTCAGTTCCCAGTCTTGTTTTTGCTGACTTTATAGAGCATCTCCATCTTCAGCTGAAAAGAATATAATCAATATGATATCGGTATTGACCATCTGGTGATGTAGATATGCAGAGTTGTCTCTTGTGTTGTTGCAAGAAGGTGTTTTCTATGACCAGTGCGTTCTCTTGGCAAATCTCTGTTAGCCTTTGCCCTGCTTCATTTTGTATTCCAAGGCCAAATTTGCCTGTTACTCCAGGTGTTTCTTGACTTCCTACTTCTGCATTCTAGTCCTCTATGATGAAAAGGACATCTGCTTCTGGCATTAGTTCTAGAAGGTCTTGTAGGTCTTAATAGAACCATTCAGCTTCAGCTTCTTCAGCATTAGTGGCTGAAGCATAGACTCGGATTATTGTGATATTGAATGGTTTGCTTTGGAAATGAACAGAGATCATTCTGTCGTTTTTGAGATTGTACCCAAATACTGCATTTCAGACTCTTGTTGACTATGAGGGCTTCTCCATTTCTTCTAATCACTTCTTTCCCATAGTTGTAGATAAAACATTCATCTGAATTAAATCCACCCATTCTGGTCTGTTTTAGTTCACTGATTCCTAAAACATCAATGTTCTCTCTTGCCATCTCCTGTTTGATCACTGCCAATTTACCTTGATTCATGGGCCTAACATTCCAGATTCCTATGCAATATTGTTCTTTACAGCATCAAACTTTACTTTCACCACTAGACACAGCCACAACTGGGCATTGTTTCCACTTAGGGTCAGCCTTTTCATTCCTTCTGGAGCTATTTCTCTGCTCTTCCGCAGTAGCATCTTGGACACCTATTGACCTGGGGTCTCATCTTTCAGTGCCATATGCTTTTGCCTTTTCATACTGTTCATGGTTAGTGTATAGAAATGCAAGAGATTTCTGTGTACTATATTAAATTTGTGTCCTATAACTTTCTGAATTCATTGATGAGCTCAAGTAGTTTTCTGGTGGATTCTTTAGAATTTTTTACATATTAGTATTATTTCACTTCTTTTCCAATTTGGATAATTTATTTCTTTCTCTTTTCTGACTGCTGTAGCTAGGACTTCCAAAACTGTGTATTAAATAATAGTGGCGAGAATGGGTCCCTCTGTCTTGTTCCTAATCTTAGATTAAATGCTTTCATTTTTTCATCACTGGGAATAACGTTTAGTGTAGGTTTGTCATACAGCATTTATTATGTTGAGGTAGGCTCCTTCTATGCTCACTTTGTGGGGAGTTTTTATCATAAATGGATGTTGAGTTTTGTTAAAAGCTTTTTTTGCATCTATTGAGGTTATCATATGGTTTCTGTTCTTCACTTTGTTGTTGTGGTGTATCACATTGATTTGTGTATACTGAAGAATCTTTGCATCTCTGGTACAAACCCCACTTGGTCATGGTAAATGATCCTTTTCATGTATTGTTGGATTCTGTTTCTTAGTATTTTGTGAGGATTTTTGCATCTGTGTTCATCAGTGGAATTGGCCTGTAACTTTCTTTTTCTGTGATATCCTTGGTTTTGGTATCAGGGTGTTAGTGGCCTTGTAGAATGAGTTTGGGAGTATTCCTTCCCCTGCAGTTTTTTGGAAGGGTAGGTATTGGTTCTTGTCTAAATGTTTCCTAGAATTCATCTGTGAAGCCATTCATCCTTGGGATATTGTTTGTTGGAACATTTTTAATTACAGTTTCAATTTCAGTGCTTGTGACTGTTTATATTTCCTATTTCTTCCTGGTTTAGTCTTTGATGGTTATACTTTTCTAAGAATTTGTCCATTTCTTCCTGGTTGTCCATTTTATTGGCATATAGTTGATTATAGTAGTCTCTTATGATCCTTTGAATTTCTACAGTGACTATTGCAACTCTTTTTCATTTCTCATTTTATTGATTTGAGTCTTTTTTCTTTATGAGTCTAACTAATAGTTTACCTATTTTGTTGATCTTCTCAAAGATCCAGTTTTTAGTTTTATTGATCTTTACTATTGTTCTCTTCATTTCTTTTTCATGTATTTCTGCTGTGATCTTCATGAGTTCTTTCATTCTGCTAACATTGGGTATTTTTTTCTTCTTTCTCTAATTGCTTTAAGTGTAAGTTTAGGTTATTGATTTGTGATTTTTCTTATTTCTTGAGGTAGGATTCTATTGCTATAAACTTCCCTCTTTGTTCTGCTTTTGCTGAATCTTATAGGTTTTGGGTCATTGTCTTTTCATTGTCACTTGTTTCTAGATAATTTTTAATTTCCTTTTTTATTTCTTCAGTGATCTCTTGGTTATTTAGAAGTGTATTGGTTAGCCTCCACGTGTTTGTGTTTTTTACAGTTTTTTCCTCTGTAATTGATATCTAATCTCATAGCGTTGTAGTTGCAAAAGATGCTTGATAATGATTTCCATTTCCTTAAATTTACTGAGGCTTGATTTGTGACCCAAGATGTGATTTATTCTGGAGACTATTCCTTGTGCACTTGAGAAGAAAGTGTACTCTGCTGCTTTTGGATGGAATGTCCTGAGATATCAATTAAGTCTATCAGTTCTAATGTGTTATTTTAACTTTGGTTTTCCTTATTAATTTTCTGTCTGGATAATCTGTCATTGGTGTAAGTGGGGTGTTAAAGTCATCTACTATTATTGTGTTACTATTTCTCCTTTTATTGGTATTAGCATTTGCCTTATTTATTGAGGTGCTTCTATGTTGGGTGCATAAACATTTACAATTGTTATATCTTCTCCTTAGAATGATCTCTTGATCATTATATAGTGTCCTTCCTTGTCTCTTGTAATTGTCTTTATTTTAAAGTCTATTCTGTCTGAGTATTTCTACTCCAGCTTTCTTTTGAGTTACATTTGCATGGAATATCTTTTTCTATTCTCTTACTTTCAGTCCATATATGTCTCTAGATCTGAGTGGGTCTCTTAGAGGTGGCAAATACATATATGTCTTGTTTTTGTATCCATTCAGCCAATATGTCTTTTGGTTGGAGCATATAATCCATTTACACTAAGATAATTATTGATATGTATATTCTTATAGCCAACTTGTTAATTGATTTGGATTTGTTTGTGTAGATGTTTTCTCTCCCTTTTCTCTTCCTTTTTCTTCTCTTGTGTTTTGATGACTATCTTTAGTATTGTTTGGATTCCTTTTTCTTTCTTGTGTCTGTATCTGTTGTTGATTTGTGACTTGAGGTTCCCATGAGGTTTTGATATAGCAATCTATATATATGTGTATATATTATATATACATATATGTGTGTATATATGATATATATGTTATATATACATGTGCATGTGTATATATGATATATACGTTATATATATACATATACCATCATGATTATCTGGGTCATGAAGATTTTTTTGTATAGTTCTTCTGTGTATTCTTGCTACCTCTTCTTAATATCTTCTGCTTCTGTTAGGTCTATACCATTTCTGTCCTTTATTGTTCCCATCTTTGCCTGAAATGTTCTCTTGGTATTTCTAATTTTCTCAGAGAGATCTCTAGTCTTTCCCATTCTATTGTTTTCCTCTATTTCTTTGCGTTGATCATTGAGGGAGGCTTTCTTATCTCTTCTTGCTATTCTTTGGAACTCTGTATTCAAATGGATATATCTTTCCTTTCCTCCTTTGCTTTTCGGTTCTCTTCTTTTCACAACTATTTGTAAGGCCTCCTCAGACAGCCATTTTGCTTTTTTGCATTTCTTTTTCTTGGAGATGGTTTGATCCCTATCTCTTGTACAATGTCATGAACCTCCATCCGTAGTTCTTCAGGCACTCTGTTTATCCAGTCCCTTGAATCTATTTGTCACTTCCACTGTATAATCGTAAGGGATTTGATTTAGGTCATACCTGAATGGTCTAGTGGTTTTCCCTACTTTCTTCAATTTAAGTCTGAATTTGGCAATAAGGAGTTTATGATCTAAGCAACAATCAGATCCTGGTCTTGTTTTTGCTGACTATGTAGAGCTTCTCCATCTTTGGCTGCAAAGAATATAATTAATCTGATTTTGGTTTTGACCATCTGGTGATGTCCATGTGTAGAGTCTTCTCTTGTGTTGTTGGAAGAGGGTGTTTGCTATGACCAGTGCGCTCTCTTGGCAAAACTCTGTTAGCCTTTGCCCTGTTTCATTCTGTACTCCAAGGCCAAATTTGTCTGTTACTCCAGGTGTTTCTTGACTTCCTACTTTTACATTTCAGTCCCCTATAATGAAAAGAACATCTTTTTTGGGTGTTAGTTCTAGAAGGTCTTGTAGGTCTTCACAGAACTGTTGAAGTTCAGCTTCTTCAGCATTACTGGTTGGGGCACAGACTTGGATTACTGTGATATTGAATGGTATGCTTGGAAACAAACAGAGATCATTCTGTTGTTTTTGAGATTGCATCGAAGTATTGCATTTCGGACTGTTTTGTTGACTATGATGGCTACTCTATTTCTTCTAAGGGATTCTTCCTCATGGTAGTAGATATAATGGTCATCTGAGTTAAATTCACCCATTCCAGTCCATTTTAGTTCACTGATTCCTGAAATGTTGACGTTCACCCTTGCTGTCTCCTGTTTGACCATTTCCAATTTGCTTTGATTCATGAACCTAACATTCCAGGTTCCTATGCAATATTGCTCTTTAGAGCATCAGACTTTGCTTCTATCACCAGTCACATCCACAGCTGGGTATTGTTTTTGCTTTGGCTCCATCTCTTCATTCTTTCTGGAGTTATTTCTCCACTGATTTCCAGTAGCATATTGGGCACCTAGCGACCTGGGGAGTTAATCTTTCTGTGTCCTATCTTTTTGCCTTTTCACACTGTTCATGGGGTTCTCAAGGCAAGAATACTGAAGTGGTTTGCCATTCCCTTCTCCAGTTGACCACATTTTATCAGAGCTCTTCACCATGACCTGTCCATCTTAGGTGGCCCTACATGACATGGCTCATAGTTTCATTGAGTTAGACAAGGCTGTGGTCCATGTGATCAGATTGGTTAGTTTTCTGTAATTGTGATTTTCAGTCTGTCTGCCCTCTGATGGAGAAGGATAGAAGTTTATGGAAGCTTCCTGATGGGAGAGACTGACTGAGGGGAAACTGGGTCTTGTTCTGATGGGCGGGACCATGCTCAGTAAGTCTTTAATCCAATTTTCTGTTGATGGGTAGAGTTCTGTTCCCTCCCTGTTGTTTACCTGGGGCCAAACTATGGTGGAGGTAATGAAGATAATGGAGACCTCCTGCAAAAGGTCCCATGCATGTACTGCCACACTCAGTGCCCCCGACCCTGCAGTAGGCCACCACGCCTGCCAGGGACTCCTGGACACTCCTGGGCAAATCTGGGTCAGTCTCTTGTGGGGTCGCTGCTCCTTTCTCCTGGGTCCTGGTGCACAAGGTTCTGTTTGTGCCCTCAAGAGTCTATTTCTCAGTCCTATGTAAGTTCTGGCAGCTCTGTGGTGGGGTTAATGGCCACCTCCTCCAAGAGGGCTTATGCCATGCCCAGGTCAGCTGCACCCAGAGCCCCTGCCCGTGCAGCAGGCCACTGCTGACCCGTACCTCCACAGGAGACGCTCAAACACAGCTCTGTCTCAGTCTTTGGGGAGTCTCTGGGTCCAGGTGCACACAAGGTTTGTCTGAGGTCTCTGAGAGTCTCTGATGGGAATGGGGTTTGATTCTAAACTTGAGTTCTTTCCTCCTACCATCTTGCTGGGGCTTCTTTGCCCTTGGACGTGGGGTATCTCCTCACAGCAGCTCCAGCACTGTGCAGCCACAGCTTCAGCACCATATATATACATACATATGTGTGTGTATATGATATATATGTGTTATATATACATATACATGTGTGTATATGATATATATGTGTTACATATACATGTGTGTATATGATATATGTGTTATATATACATATACATGTGTGTATGATATATGTGTTATATATACATATACATGTGTGTATATGATATATGTGTTATATATACATATACATGTGTGTATATGATATATGTGTTATATATACATATACATGTGTGTATATGATATGTGTGTTATATATACATATACATGTGTGTGTATATGATATATATATATATGATTATTTTAAGTTGCTGTTCTCTTAATTTCAAGTGCATTTTCAGTACACTGCATTTGTATCCTCTCCTCACTATTTTGGGCTTTCCTGGTGGTTGAACAATGAAGCATCTGTCTGCAAAGCAGGAGACGCAGGAGATATGGGTTTGGTCCCTGGGTCAGGAAGATCCCCTGGAGGAGGAAATGGCAACCTGCTCCAGTATTTTTGCCAGGAAAATCCCATAAACAGAGAGTCTGGTAGGCTACAGTCCATGGGCTCACAGAGTTAGACAGAACTGAGCATGCACACAGGGGTCAGGGCCTTCCCACTGTGGCTCATTTTGACATCATATTTGCATGTGGTTGATTTCCTACCTGTATTTGCTTTTACTGGTGAGCTTCCCCATACATAATTTTCTTGCTTCTTATTTCTTTTCCTCATAGAGAAGTTACTTTAGCATTTGTAAAACTGGTTTGGTGGTGCTGAATTCTCTTAGCTTTTGTTTGTCTGTAAAGTTTTTGATTTCTCCATTGAATCTGAACCTTGCTGGGTAGAGTATTCTTGGCTATAGGTTTTTTCACTTCATCACTTTAAGTGTATCCTGCCACTCATTTCTGGCATGCCAAACTTCTGCTGAAAAGTAGCTCTATGAGAGTTTCCTTGTGTGTTATTGCTGCCTTTCCTTCCTGCTTTAAATATTTTCTCTTTCTTCTTAATTTTTGTCATTTTAATTAAAGTGTGCCTTGCTGTGTTCCTTCTTAGGTTAATTCTGTGTAGGATTTCCTGTGCTTCCTGGTCTTCAGCTATTATGTTTCCTTTTATAGTGGGGAAGTTTTCAGCTATTATGTTTTCAAATATTTTCCCAGGTCTTTTTCTTTCTCTTCTCCTTTTGAGACTTTTATACTGCTTTTACTATATACTGCTTATACTTTTACACTTATACTGCTTATACTACTTTTGATTCCTTGTAGTGTATTTTTCATTTCACTTATTGTATTCTTTATCTCTGTTTGGTTGTTCTTTTTGTTTTCTAATTCTTTGTTATAAACTTCTGCCTTCTCACTCTGTGCATCCATTCTTCTCCTTAGTTCTTTGATTATCTTTAGGATGATTATCCTGAGTACTTTTTTAGATAGATTGCCTATTTCTTAAATTGAAGAAAGTAGGGAAAACCACTAGACCATTCAGGTATGACATAATCAAAGCCCTTAAGATTATGCAGTGGGAGTGTGAAATAGATTCAAAGGATTAGATCTGATAGAGTGCCTGAAGAACTGTGGATGGAGGTTCATGACACTGTAGAAGAGATAGGGATCAAGACTATCCCCAAGAAAAAGAAATGCAGAAAAGCAAAATGGCTGTCTGAGGAGGCCTTACAAATAGCTGTGAAAAGAAGAGAACCGAAAAGCAAAGGAGAAAAGATATACCCATTTGAATGTAGAGTTCCAAAGAATAGCAAGGAGAGATAAGAAAGCCTTCCTCAGTGATCAGTGCAAAGAAATAGAGGAAAACAATAGAATGGGAAAGACTGGAGATCTCTCTGAGAAAATTAGAGATACCAAGGGAACATTTCATGCAAAGATGGGCACAGTAAAGGACAGAAATTGTATGAACCTAACAGAAGCAGAAGATATTAAGAAGAGGTAGCAAGAATACACAGAAGAACTATACAAAAAAATCTTCATGACCCAGATAATCATGATGGTGTGATCACTCACCTAGAGCCAGACATCCTGGAATTCGAAGTCAAGTGGGCCTTAGGAAGCATCACTATGAACAAAGCTAGTGGAGGTGATGGAAGTCCAGTTGATCTATTTCAAATCCTAAAAGATGATGCTGTGAAAGTGCCGCACTCAATATGCCAGCAAATTTGGAAAACTCAGCAGTGGCCACAGGACTGGAAAAGCTCAGTTTTCATTCCAATCCCAAAGAAAGGCAATGCCAAAGAATGCTCAAACCTACTGCACAATTGCACTCATCTCACATGCTAGCCAGGAAATGCTCAAAATTCTGCAAACCAGGCTTCAAAAGTACGTGAACAGTGAACTTCCAGATGTTCAAGCTAGATTTAGAAAAGGCAGAGGAACCACAGATCAAATTGACAACATCCGTTGGATCATCAAAAAAGCAAGAGTTCCAGAAAAACATCTATTTCTGCCTTATTGACTATGCCAAAGCCTTTGATTATGTGGATCACAACAAACCGTGGAAAATTTTTAAGGAGATCGGAATACCAGACCACCTGACCTGCCTTCAGAGAAATCTGTATGCAGTTCAAGAAGCAACAGTTAGAACTGGACATGGAACAAGAGACTGGTTCCAAATCGGGAAAGGCTGAATACTGTCACCGTGCTCATTTAACTTATATGCAGAGTACATCATGAGAAATGGTGTACTGGAGGAAGCACAAGCTGGAATCAAGATTTCCAGGAGAAATATAAATAACCTCAGATATGCAGATGATGCTACAATTATGGCAGAAAGCAAAGAAGAACTGAAGAGCCTCTTGATGAAAGTGAAAGAGGAGAGTGAAAAAGTTGGCTTTAAACTCAACATTCAGAAAACTAAGAGCATGACATCTGGTCCCATCACTACATGGCAAATAGATGGGGAAACAAAACAGTGAGAGACTTTATTTTTGGGGGGCTCCAAAATCACTGCAGATGGTGACTTCAGCCATGAAATTAAAAGAAGCTTGCTCCTTGGAAGAAAAGTTATGACCAACCTACACGGCATATTAAGAAGCAGAGACATCATTTTGCCAACAAAGGGCCATCTAGTCGAAGCTGTGATTTTTCCAGTAGTCAAGTATGAATGTGAGAGTTGGACTAAAAAGAAAGCTGAGCACGGAAGAATTGATGCTTTTGAACTGTGGTGTTGGAGAAGACTCCTGAGAGTCCCTTGGACAAGAAGGAGATCCAATCAGTCAATCCTATAGGAAATCAGTCCTGAATATTCATTGGAAGAACTGATGCTGAAGCTGAAAACTCCAACACTTTGGCCACCTGATGTGAAGAACTGACTCATTGGAGAAGACCCTTATGCTAGGAATGATTGAAGGCAGGAGGAGAAGGGGACGACAGAGGATGAGATGGTTGGATGGCATCATTGACACAATGGAAATGAGTTTGAGTAATCTCTGGGAGTTGGTGGTGGACAGGGAATCCTAGAGTGCTGCAGTCCATGGGGTCGCAAAGAGTCATACACAACTGAGACACTGAACTGAACTGCCTATCTCCCCTTCACTTAGTTCTAGGGTTTTATCTGTTTTCTTTATCTGTAACATGTTCCTCTGCCACCTCATTTTTCTGAGTTACTGTTTATATTTTTATGTATCTGGTATGTTGGTTATATTTCCTGACCTTGGAGAAGTGGACTTCTGTGGAGACATGCTGTGTGTCCCAGCAGTACACTCTTATTACCCAAGCTGTGCTATCCCTATGAAGGATCCTTCAGTTATAGTGGGATGACTATATGGGCAGTCTGACATGCTTGAATGGCCCCTAGTCTGGTTGGTTGGCAAACCCTGCATTGTACAAAGGCTGTCAGCTGGTTGTGGTCACAGTTCAGCTCAGTTCAGTCACTCAGTCATGTCTGACTCTTTGCAACCCAATGAACCGTGGCACGCCAGGCCTCCCTGTTTATCACCAACTGCTGGAGTCTACCCAAACCCATGTCCATTGAGTTGGTGATGCCATCCAACCATCTCATCCTCCATCATCCCCTTCTCCTCCTGCCCTCGATCTTTCCCAGCATCAGGGTCTTTTCAAATGAGTCACCTCTTGCATCATGTGGTCAAAGTATTGGAATTTCAGCTTCAACATCAGTCCTTCCAATGAACACCCAGGACTGATCTTTAGGATGGACTGGTTGGATCTCCTTGCAGTCCAAGGGACTTTCAAGAGTCTTCTCCAACACCACAGTTCAAAACCATCAGTTCTTCGGTGCTCAGCTTTCTTTATAGTCCAACTCTCATATCCATACATGACTACTGGAAAAACCAAGGCATCTGATTGCAGAACACCTGAGGGCTCTGGTGCTTTTGCAGGTTCACCTGTAGATGAAGTCAGAGTCTAGAAGACACCAGGGCTCTTGCCTTCCCATTATTGGGTGAAGCCAAGTCCTAGGGTTGGTGCCAGATTGCTAGAAGGAAAGCCAGATCTTGGAGTCTGATTGCAGGGACCAGGGATCCCAGAGTTGGAATCAGATGTCCACAAGGGTGGGGGGAGAATTCCTGACAAAACTGAGTATAGGGTCTGGGGTGTCCCAAAGCTTGTGTTAGCCTACTAGTGGGTAGGACTGGGGCCCATCTGATCCCAGGGTAGTTGGTGGTGTACAACCAACTGCCCACAACCTCCTGTGGGCAGGCTGGGTCTGCAGGCTGTGGGTTTGTGGCTTTCTTATGTCTGGTGTCTGCCCTCTGGTGAGTGAGGCTGGTCCAGAGGTTAATGGAGGCTTCCTGGATGACAGGACTAGTACCTGACCACTGCGGGGTGGAGCTGTGTCTAGAGGCATGTCTACAGGTAACTGTGGGCTTAGGGAATCTTCTGGAAACTTGTCTGCTGATGGGTGGGGCTTTGTGTCCATCCAGTTAGTTGCTTGGCCAGGGGCTACCAAGCCCTGAGAGTCACATACTCTTGGGTGGGGCCAGGTCTTGGTGCTAATCAGCTAGAGGGAGAAATTTATAATGGCGCTCATCAGCACCATTGGTAGAAGTTCCCAGTGGTGGTTGTCACCACTGTCTGTCCACAGGGTGAGACACAGATGACTCTTGCCTCCCTAGGAGATTCTCCAAGACCAGTTGGTAGGTCTGGCCCAGGTTCCTCTCAGATTACTGCTTTGTCCAGGATCCCTGAGCATTTGACATTTTTGTGTGTGCCAAAAACAACAACAAAATAACAACAAAAGTGTTATTGTTCAGTCACTCAGTTGTGCCAACTCTGAGACATCATGGACTGCAGCACGCCAGGCTTCCCTGTCCTTCACTGTCTCCAGGAGTTTGCTCAAACTCATGTCTGTTGAGTTGATGATACCATCCAGCCAACTCATCCCCTGTTACCCCTTTCTCCTCCTGTCCTCAAGTTTCCTCAGGGTCTTTTCCAGTGAGTTGGCTCTTTACATCAGATGGCCAATGTATTGGAACTTCAGCTTCAGCATCAGTCCTTTCAATGAATATTCAGGGTTGGTTTCCTTTACGATTGACTGGCTTGATCTTCATGCTGTCCAAGGGACTCTCAAGAGCCTTCTCCAACTCCAAAGTTCAAAAGCATCAATTCTTAGGTGATCAGCCTTCTTTATGGTCCAACTCTCACATCCATACATGACTACTGAAACTAGATCAACCTTTGTTAGCAAAGTGATGTCTCTGCTTTTGATGTCTAGGTTTGTCATAGCTTTTCTTCCAAGGAGCAAGTGTCATTTAATTTCATGGCTATAGTTAGTGTGTGCAGTGATTTTCAGCCCAAGAAAATAGTCTGTCACTATTTCCATTGTTTTCCCATCTCTTTACCATGAAGTGATGAGACTGGATGCCATGATCTTCATTTTTTGAATGTTGAGTTTTAAGCCAGCTTTTTCACTCCTTTCACCTTCATCAAGAGGCTCTCTAGTTCCTCTTTGTTTTCTGCAATTAGGGTGGTATCATCTGCATATCTGAGGTTACTGATATTTCTCTCAGCAATCTTGATTCCTGTTTGAGTTTCATCCAACCCAGCATATTGCATCCTGTACTCTGCATAGAAGTTAAATAATCAGGGTGATAATATCCAGCCTTGACATACTCCTTTCCCATTTTGAACCAGTCTGTTGTTCAATGTCCAGTTCTCTGTTGCTTCTTGGCCTACATACAGGTTTCTCAGGAGGCTGGTAAGGTGGTCTGGTATTCCCATCTCTTTAAGAATTTTTCAGTTTGTTGTGATTCACCCAGTCAAAGGCTTTAGCATGGTCAATAAAGCAGAAATAGATGGGGTTTTTTTGGAATTCTTTTGCTTTTTCTATGATCTAATGCATATTGTTAATTTGATCTCTAGTTCCTCTGCCTTTTCCAAATCTAGCTTGTACATTTGGAAGTTCTCAGTTCACCTACTGTTGAAGCCTAGCTTAAAGGATTTTGAGCATTACCTTGCAACATGTGAAATGAGTGCAAATGTGTGGTAGTTTGAACATTCTTTGGCATTGCCCTTCTTTGGGATTAGAAAACTAACCTTTTCCAGTCCTTTGATCACTGCTGAGTTTTCCCAATTTGCTAGTATATTGAGTGCAGCACTTTCACAGCATCATCTTCCAGAGTTTGAAATAGCTCAGCTGGAATTCCATCACCTCCACTAGCTTTGTTCATAGTAATGTTCCTAAAGCCCACTTGACTTCATGCTACAGGATATCTGGCTCTAGGTGAGTGATCACACCACTGTGGTTATCCAGGTTATTAAAAAATTTTTTGTATAATACTTCTATGTATTCTTGCCACCTCTTAATCTATTCTGTTTCTGCTCAGTCAGTTCAGTCGCTCAGTTATGTCTGACTCTTTGTGACCCCATGGACTGCAGCACACCAGGCTTCCCTGTCCATCACCATCTCCCAGAGCTTGTTCAAACTCATGGAATTGGTGATGCCATCCAACCATCTCATCCTGTGTCATCCCTTTCTCCTGCCTTCAATCTTTCCCAGCATCAGGGTCTTTTCCCATGAATCAGTCTGTATCAGGTGGCCAAAGTATTGGAGCTTCAGCTTTAGCATCAGTCCTTCCAATGAATATTCATGGTTGTTTTCCTTTAGGATTGACTGGTTTGATCTCCTTGCAGTCCAAGGGACTCTTCTTGCTATCCAAGGGATTATGCTTCTGTTAGGTCCATACCATTTCTGTCATTTATTGTGCCCATGTTTGTGTGAAATATTCTCTTGGCAGCTCTAATTTTCTTGAAGAGATCTCTAGTCTTTCCCATTCTATTATTTTCCTCTATTTCTTTGCATGATTCACTTAAGGGTCTCTTATCACTCCTCACTATTCTTTGGAACTCTGCAGTCAGATGGGTATACCTTTCCTTCTCTTCTTTGCCCTTCACTTCTCTTCTCTTCTCAGCTATGTATAAGGCTTCCTCAGGCAACCATTTTGCCTTCTTGCATTTCTTTTTCTTGGGGATAGTTTGGTTACTGCCTCCTTTATGATATTATGAACCTCTGTCCCTGGTTCTTCAGGCACTCTGTTTATCATATCTAATCCCTTAAATTTACTTGTCATTTCCACTGTATAATCATAAAGGATTTGATTTAGGTTATACCTGAATGGCTTAGTGGTTTTCCCTACTTTCTTCAGTTTAAGTCTGAATTTGGCAATACGGAGTTCATGATCTGAGCCACAGTCAGCTCCCAGTCTTGTTTTTGCTGACTGTATAGAGGTTCTCTGTCTTTGACTGCAAAAAATATGATTAATCTGATTTCAGTATTGACCATCTGGGGATGTCCATGTGTAGAGTCGTCTCTTGTGTTGTTGAAAGAAGGTGTTTTCTATGACCAATGCATTCTCTTGTCAAAACTCTGTTAGCCTTTGCCCTGCTTCATTTTGCCAAACTTGCTTGTTACTCCAGGTATCTCTTGACTTCCTGCTTTTGCATTTCAATGCCCTGTGATGAAAAGGACCTCTCTTTTTGGTGTTAGTTCTAGAAGGTTTTGTACATCTTTATAGAACTGTTCAACTTCAGTTTCTTCAGAATTAGTGGTTGGAGCATAGACTTGGATTACTGTAATACTGAATGGCTTGCCTTGGAAACAAACAGAGATCATTCTGTCGTTTTTGAGATTGCATCCAAGTACAGAATTTCAGACCGTTTGACTACAAGGGCTACTCCATTTCTTCTAAGGGATTCCTGCCCACAGTAGTAGATACAGTGATCACCTGAATTAAATTCACCCATTCCTGTCCATTTTAGTTCACTGCTTCCTACAATGTCAGTGTTCACACATGGCATCACCTGTTTCACCACTTACAGTTTACCTTGTTTCATGGACCTAACATTCGAGGTTCCTATGCAATATTGTTATTATAGCATTGGACTTTAGTTTCACTTTCAGATGCATCCACAACTGGGCACTTTGGTTTAGCCATTCAGACTCTATTCTTTCTGGAGCTTTTTCTCCACTTTTCTCCAGTAGAATATTGGCCACCTACCAACCTGGGGTGTTCACCTTTCAGTGTCATGTCTTTTTGACTTTTCAAACTGTTCACAGTGTAAAAGCAAAGTCTCTATTTCTCCCAATTCTTTGAGACTCCTGAGATTAAGCCCTGCTGACTTTCAAAGCCAAATGCTGTGGATGTTCATCTTCCCAGTGCAGGACTCCCTGGCCTGGGGAGCCTGATGTGGGGCTCAGAACTCTTACTCCTGTGGGAGAACTTCTACAATGTAATTATTTTCCAATTTGTGGGTCACCCACCTAGAGCATATTGAATTTGATTACATGGTATGTTCACCCCTCCTACCCGTCTCATTGTGGTTCCTTCTTTATGTCTTTCATTGTAGAAAATATTTTCTGGTAGATTCTGGTCTTTTTCATTTGCAAATAGTTGTGATTTTTGAGGTGCTTGTTAGAGGACAGGGTCTTTCTACTCTGTCATCTTGGCTGATCTTGAAAGTACAGACTGGCTCTTACTGTTTCTGCATGGAAGTTGTATTGTATTGGGGTATAGCTGATTAACTATGTGGTAGTTTTAGTTGAACAGTGAAGGGACTCAGTCATACATATACATGTATCCATTCTCCCCCAAACTTCCCTCCCATCCAGGCAGCCACATAACTCTGCACCAATGCCAAACAGAAGTGCAGAGATAGTTATGGAGGACGAGGAAAGAGTGACTTTATTTCTTCGCCAGACAAAGGGAGAACACAGCGCGCTAATGCCTCAAGAACTATGCCCACGCTCTCTGGTGAATAAGGAGAGATTATGTAATCAGGAAGGGGTATGTGATAAGAGTCAAGGCAGTAACAGTCTCGCATTCTTCTTTCTTCTGCCAAGTTTCAAAAGGATGGGTATTCTGACAAGATTAGGGTGTGTGCAGCATCTTAGGTGGTCTCCTAAACTTAATAAGCCTCTCTGGTCCCTTTAATCTTACTTCAGGTACTTTCAGCTGGAGAAGGGATAGGCTACCTACTGCAGTATTCTTGGGCTTCTCTTGTGGCTCAGCTGGAAAGGAATCCACCTGCAATGCAAGAGACCTAGGTTCGATCCCTGGGTTGGGAAGATCCCCTGGAGAAGGGAACGGGTTCCCACGCCAGTATTCTGGCCTGGAGAATTCCATGGATTGTGTAGTCCATGGGGTCACAAAGAGTCGGACACGACTGAGCGAATTTTACTTTCAGGTGCTTTCATGGTTGTTCCTCCCTTGATTAGCAACTGTTTGATTCTTCCCATTGGAACTCAGAGAAGGTCATGGAAACTGGGGTCTTGTCTATAAGAAATGGGGAACAAAAAGGCCTCCATGCCTGAGAGCCCCACAGGGGCCATTCTTGGCATCAATTCTGCTTTTATTTTACTGGTCAAAATAAGCCACATGGTCAAGCCAGATGTCAAAGAGACAAGGAGGTATAATCCTCCCCACCACAGGGAGGCACAGCAAACATTTGGGAATAAAGATATAGTACACAGAGCCTTCCTTTCTACTATTAAAACTTTCAAATACTAGACTTGCAGGGATGGTCCAGGACTGCCCAATCAGATTAACCCACTTGGACTCTCTGAGAGCTGGCTATGCAAAGCAGTAGGATCAATGGAGAAGTCATTCTGGGTCTACCAGGCTGCAATGCTAGCTGAAGTATCCAACACCCAGTGCTGGTGACATCATCCAGGTTCGCACTTGACTAGTTCTGTGGTATGATTTTGGTTGTTTGCTTATTTTTAGCCTCTTTCATTTCTACTTCCAGGTTTTAGTGATCCAATCTTCTTAGCACTTCTGTGAGCCACCCAGTAGTATCTGGTACATCTTTCCTATATAAATCAGTCAAAAACTTGATTCATACCATAAGGCTTTCAACCAACCCAAACATTTCTCCAATTTCTGATCACCATGTGATTGTTGCTCAAAGTCCCATTACCCCTGTACAAATGAATGTCTAGGAAAGTATCAGAGCAATTTACACTAAAAAATATTGGATAGGAAAGGCTGGGAGGAGCCCAGGTCAGTCTTGGATTCTGTGCACTCTTTAGATTGAGAGGCACTGAAGGTTAAAAAATAAATGTGAGAAGGGTTTTGTTAGGTGGAGACTGGGGTAATCTTGAGTTGGGAAGTATAAAAAAATGCAATAAAGTTTCAGTAGCATGACCAAGTAGTCTGGGTTGCTCTGGACAGTCCCAGGTTTCTATTTTTGTGAATCTGTTCATGCATGTCAATTATTTTATTGTCCTTTTTCACTCTAAAACATATTCTAGCTTAGACAATAAGTTATATGACCACTCCAACTGTAATGGAAATGATCCTGGACCAGAAGTCAGAAGATCTGCATTGTAACCATAACCTAGCACTAATCTATGGAGTGACCAATAAACTTTCTGAACCTTATCTTCCTCATCTATAAAGTGGAGGAGTTCATGTAGATCACTGGTTGGCAAATCATGTTCCAGTTTTCAAGAACTATCTCAGAGTCCCCTGCAGTGAGGAAAAGAGGAGGCCAAGTGGGAAAAGCTCTTGACACTCCCAGAGAACCTGTCCTCCTGTTTGTTTCATGCCTTGTGGCTGTACCTAACTTTTTGTTTGGAAAAATTGTTCATGCAATAAGACACACACACACACAGAGGAAAATCACTGGCCTGGATAATCTCTTAGACTTCAAAAGTCAGATTGCTAGAACTTATTCTACTGTTGTAACCTCTGTATCCTTGACAGTGAGCTGGTCATGAAATGGAGTCATTAGGTGAGAGCTACTTGACTGCTCAGCTCTTTCATCTTAAAGAGACAAATGCCAAACTCTTCATTCTGTCAGTATAACAAGTTCCATTAAAATGCTGCTGCTGCTAAGTCGCTTCAGTCGTGTCCGACTCTGTGCGACCCCATAGACGGCAGCCCACCAGGTTCCACCGTCCCTGGGATTCTCCAGGCAAGAACACTGGAGTGGGTTGCCATCTCCTTCTCCAATGCTTGAAAGTGAAAAGTGAAAGTGAAGTCGCTCCGTCATGACCGACTGTTGAGACCCCGTGGACTGCAGCCTACTAGGCTCCTCTGTCCATGGAATTTTCCAGGCAAGAGTACTGGAGTGGGTTACAATGATGCTGACATTTACTTATTTATTTTAATTGTTAAAAATATTCCTAAACCCATTTTTCCATCTTGGTCTCCTGGTTCTACTCTGTCCCCAAACTTGCCTCAAGATTTCCTGTAGCTCTGTCTCAGCTTGTAGGGTCCCTCATCCTCTCTTGGCCAACTTTTAGAGTTCAGTCCAAGCGCCATCTCTTCTGTGAGGCTTCCCTCAACCACCACAGCCCTAGGGATGACTTCCACCCTCCATCCTGGCCTTCTACACCTTGTTTGGTAGTTAGTATATGGTGCCTAGTATGCTATTGTCTTCCAGCCCTAAACACACTCTTTTAGATTCTGGTCTGGGATGCTGAGGCTGGTACTCTGCCACCTCCACTTCTCCTTTGCCAATTGACTTCCTGTTACATGGGCCTATATTGGTAATTCCAGAGAGATTAGAAGGCAGGAGGGAGAGAAAATGAACTTGCTCCTTCCTGCATGCCTGCTATTCCTGTCCGTGTTGCCCCCAGGCAGTAGAGCTTGGTCTGACCTCCACCTTCCTTGCCTATGTCCAGGACCAGCCTCACTGAACAACCTCAGAGGGACCACTGGTGGTCAAGCAATGATCTCCCCTCAGAAATCTGAGTATCAATTCTTCAGCCCCCCCCACCCCAACACACACCTCAAGCTCCTGAGATAAAAGTCCTTGCCAGGCAGCCCACCTCCCCATTTTTCAGCCCCAGCTCCACAAGGCACTTTGTCCATACCTCTGAGCTACCAGAGGCTCTCTACTTTCTCAGAGGCCCAGTTAATTAGGCTCCTCCTCTGAACTTGAAGGTTCTGAAGACCCAACCACTTCCTTCCTTTTGTCCCTTAAGACTTGGGAGTAGTAGCTACTCCCTGTAGCTATTGTCTGCTTTCCTTCAATTTTCTCCTTTACCTTTTTCAGGCTTCCAACTCCCATTTAACAATTCCCATATTGAATTCTCTCTGCTGAAGTGCATAGTGAAGCTTCTCTTTTCCTGATTTCACCCCAACTGGCCTAACATGAACTGTCACTTACCATGTTACACATATTTTTATTTCTCAACTATATTGGAAATTTCTTTGTTTTTGTTCTAGTTTTAGCTGCACCCAAAAGAACCCCACAAAAGTTTTCTTGTTGACTGATAAGCATATAAGATTCATGAATAGGAAAAGCAATGAAAAGTGAAAAGAGCAGAACTTCAGACCAACAGATCCAAGTTCAAAGTCCAATTTCAATGGTCTCTCTTACTGAACTTCCTTGAGTCTCACATTCTCAACTGTAAAGTAGGATAATGCTTATCCTACAGGTGTGAGGGTGGGGGCGGTAGACAAACATGAGAAAAGGCAGGTAAAGTGCTTAGGAGGGAGGCTGGTGGATGTTTCAAACTTATACATGGTGTTCTTTCTTCCACCCACACTGATCGCTTTGAACATTCTGTAGCTCCTTCTCTGCTAGGTAGGTGGTCAATTCTAGGCATTTATGGGTCCCTTGGGTATTTGTAGCAGAAGCGTAACACCCTCTGACTGTCGAGTTAGATCAAGAGGCGGGACTTAAATGAGTCAGCGTAGTGGTATTCCTCACATCCTCCTTCATGCTTGAGTCTTTCCTCTTATTAAATGCACCCCCCGCCCCCACTGCCCTTGACCTTTCTTTGCAGTCTGACATAAGCTTTCTGCTTTTTGCCACCAAGCTTCCTAAGTAAGCCGCCCACACCCTGATCCCACATGCCCTCCTGCAGTCCAGAGCGGCTGTAGGGACCTGCTCCTCTGTCCATCTCTCAGCATTCTTAGCCTGTGTCTGTCTCTCTTTTTCTCTCTCTGTCTTTTAATGTTGCTCTGTTTTCTTCTAACTCCCAACCGCTCGATCTACTTTATATATCAGAGTCCAAATCCTGGACAGAGCTGCTTTAAATAGCTATTATTATGTTTGTTTTGTACCAGGCCTCCTTGAAGGTCCCTTGTTGTTCAGTTGCCCGGTTGTGTCCGACTCTTTGCAACCCCATGGACTGCAGCATGTCAGGCCTCCCTCACCATCTCCCAAAGTTTGCCATCCAGCCATCTCAACCTCTGACCTCCTCTTCTCCTTCTGCCTTCAATCTTTCCCAGCATAAGGGACTCTTACAATGAGTTGGCTGTTCGTATCAGATGACCAAAATACTGGAACTTCAACTTCAGCATCAGTCCTTCCAACAAGTATTCAGGGTTGATTTCCCTTAAGATTGACTGATTTGATCTCTCTGTTGTCCAAGGGACTCTCAGGCATCTTCTCCAGTTCAAAGTCATCAATTCTTCAGTGCTCTGCCTTCTTTAAAGTCCAGCTCTCACAACCATATGTGAGCTGGGAAGACCAATGTTGTTGTTCAGTTGCTCACTTGTGTCTGACTCTTTGTGACCCCCATGGACTGCAGCACGCCAGCCTTCCCTGTCCTTTACCATCTCCCACAGCTTGCTCAAACTCATGTCCATTGAGTCAGTGATGCCATTCAACCATCTTGTCCCTTGTCATCCCCTTCTCCTCCTACCTTCAATCTTTCCCAGCATCGGGGTCTTTTTCCCAATGATTTGGCTCTTTGCATCAGGTGGCCAAAGTATTAGAATTTCAGCTTCAACATCAGTCTTTCCAATGAATATTCATGGTTGTTTTCCTTTAGGATGGACTGGTTGGATCTCCTTGCAGTCCAAGGGACTCTTAAGAGTCTTCTGCAACATGACAGTTTGAAAGCATCAATTCTTTGGCACTCAGCCTTCTTTATGTTCCAGCTGTCATATCCATAGATGACTACTGGAAAAACCATAGACTTCACTATACTCACCTTTGTCAGCAGAGTAATATCTCTGCTTTTCAACACACTGTCAAGGTTTATCATGGCTTTCCTGCCAAGAAGCAATTGTCTTCTGATTTCATGGCTGGAGTCACCATCTGCAGTGATTTTAGAGCCCAAGAAGAGGAAATCTGTCAGTACTTCGAACTTTTCTCCTTCTATTTGCCATGAAGTAAGGGGGACAGATGTCATGATCTTAGTGTCTTTAATATTTAGTTTTAAGCTGGCTCTTTCAGTCTCCTCCTTCACCCTCACCAAGAGGCTCTTTAGTTCCTCTTCGCTTTGTGCCACTAGTGGAATCATCTCCATTTCTGAGGTTGTTGATGTTTCTCCCTCCTATCTTGATTCCAGCTTATAACTCAGCCAGCCCGTCATTTCTCATGTTTTCAGCATATTGGTTAAACAAACAGGGTGACAGCAGACAGCCCTGTCGTATTCCTTGCTCAATCCTGAACCACTCAGTTGTTCCATACAGGGTTCTACTGTTGCTTCTTGACATGCATGTAGGTTTCTCAAGAGACAGGTAAGATGGTCTGGTGTTCCCATCTCTTTAAGAGCTTTCCACAGTTTGTTATGATCCATAGAGTCAAAGGTTTAGTGTAGTCAATGAAACAGAGGTAGATGTTTTTCTGGAATTTCCTTGCTTTCTCTATGATCCAGTAAATGTTGGCAATTTGATTTCTGGTTTCTAATGTCTTTTCTAAACCCAGCTTGGATATCTGGAAGTTCTTGGTTCCCATAATGCTTAAGGCTAGCATGCAAGATATTAAGTATGACCTTACTAGCATGGGAGATGAGTGCAGTTATCCAATGGTTTGAACAGTCTTTAGTCTACCCTTTTGGGAAATGGGATGAGGATTGACTTTTCCAGTCCTGTGGCTACTGCTGGGTCTTCCAGATTTGCAAAGTGCAACACTTTGATAGCATTGCCATTTAGGGTTTTGAACGGCTCTACTGGAATTGCATCACATCCACTAGCTTTATTAACAGCAGTGCTTCCTAAGGCCCACTTGACTTTGCACTCCAGAATGTCTGGCTCTGGGTGACTAACCACACCATCGTAGTTATCTGGTTCAAGATCTTTTTTGTAGAGTTCTTCCTTGTATTCCGTCCATCTCTTCTTGTTCTCTTCAGCATCTACTAGGTCTCTACCATTTCTGTCCTTTATTGTTTTCATGTTCCCTTGATAGTTCCAATTTTCCTTAAGAGATCTTTCTGTTGTTTTCCTCTATTTTTATGCACTGTTCATTGAAGAAGGCTTTCTTGTCTCTCCTTGCTATTCTTTGGAACTCTGTGTTTAGTTGGATATACCTTTCCCTTTCTCCCTTGTTTTTCACTTCTCTTCATTCTTCAACTATTTGTAAAGCCTCCTCAGATAAGTCAGCTCAGTCAGCTGACCTCAGTCAGCTCCAGGTCTTGTTTTTGCTGAGTGTATACAGCTTCACCATCTTCTGCTACAAAGAATGTAACCGATTTGACTTCGGTTTTGACCATTTGGTGATGTTCATGTGTAAAGTCATCTCTTGTGTTGTTGAAAAAGGATGTTTGCTATGACCAGTGCGTTCTCTCGGCAGAATTCAGTCAGCCTTTGCCCTGCTTCATTTTGTTCTCCAAGGCCAAACTTGCCTTTCATTCCAGGTATCGTTGTACTTCCTACATTTGCATTCCAATCCCCAGTGAGGAATAGATTGAACATCTCTTTTTGGTGTTTGTTCTAGGAGGTCTTCTAGGTCTTCACAGAACTGATCAATTAGCTTCTTCAGCATTGGTGGTAGTGGCATGGACTTGAATTACTGTGATGTTGAATGGCTTGCTTAAAAAGAACCCGAGGGCATTCTGTCATTTTTGAGGTTGTATCCAAGTACTGCATTTCAGACTCTCTTGTTGATTATGATGGCTACTCCATTTCTTCTATGGGATTCTTGCTCACAGTAGTAGATACAATGGCCATCTGAATAAAATTCACCCATTCCCGTCCATTTTAGTTCACTGATTCCTAAGATGTCAATGGTTATTCTTACCATCTCCTGCTTCAACACATCCCATTTACCTTGATTCATGGACCTAACATTCCAGATTCCTATGCAATACTGTTTCCTTACTGGCCTATAAACAGGTAGCTCTTGGTCAGTCACACAAGCCTTGACAGTCTCTGGCCACTGTCCTGCAATAGTCAGATGAGCATGGCTTTCTTGTGTCGGGGCTGAGGGTGGAGCACTTTTTACTTGCAAGGAAAGTTGGACTTGATAGGTACTTGTAATGCATATCTTGTGGACATGCTCCATTTGCACCAAAGTATTAATAGTTTCCCTAATCACCAAATCCAATGAACTTCCAAGTTTTCATCTTCCCTGATTCTCTGGAGTGTTTTATATAGCTGACCACTTACTCTTTGACACTTCTAAGTCCCCTACTTTCCCCTCCATGCGTCTGGTTCTCTCCTTACCATTCTTGTCAATCTCCCTTGTTGGTTTCTCTACTCCACTCACTGCTAACTCTGATGAAGCAGCTAGTCCACGGACTTTCCAGTGGAGACATAACATCTAAGACATCCTTCCTACCTACACCCTTGTTGCCTCGTGATACTGCAGCCTGTATATGCATGAGGAGCAATGTGGAGGCAGTAGCTGGAGATTCACAGTTTCCAGTTAGTGACTGCAGGGTACTGAAGAACTCTAGGGGCATGGTCAGGAATTAGGAGCTGCTTACTGGGCTAGAGGGAAGGGCTCCAGGTAGTTAATATAACAAACATTCTGCCTCTGTCCATCTCCATCACAAATATTTGAAGTGTTCTCCAAGATGTGTCTATCAATATGAAGGCTCTTAGATAACTCCAGTCTTTCACTGGTGGCATCTCCTGTCAACATGTCCTGTGCCTCCTTTTGCAGGCTCCATTTAATCAGAACACACTGCTGTAAATAAGCTGAAGAATATTTAAAACTTCAGGTGAATTTAAATCGATGAGTTTTCCCTAAAGGATTTTATTTTAAGCCTTATCATTTTGATGTGAAGGACTCTGTCCTTTTTTAAGTGACATTCCTGTAAAAGCAAACAAGTAAGAGAAAGGGATGTGTCACTTAGAACTGAAGGTGAGAGGGAGGCAGATTTCACTCTCTCTGAAATCAGGGTGCAGAGCTCTAATTCCATTTAAAAAATTAATATGCAGAAAAATCAACTTTTCCCCTGTATTCTATCAAATTCAGGACGTGCATAGAGTGGTTACCACCATTGCAAACTGGATACAGTAATGTTCCATCACTCCAGAAATTCCTTCCTGCTATCTCTCCATAGTCATATTCCACCTTCTCCCCAAGCCCTGGCAACTACTTTTTTGTCCTCTACTGCTACAGTTTTGTCTTCTAGAGAGTGTCATATAGTAGAACTGTACATGGTATAATCTTATATCATTGTTGTCTTAAGTTTTACATATATTATATATATACTAAACCTACATATACTAAACCACCACCAGACAATGCCATATTTTTTTGCCTTCAAACCATTAGAAAGTTAGCAGGAGAAAAATAAGTTATTATATTTGCCCATATATTTATAATTTTTGTTACTCTTCTTTTTAAAAAAAATATTTTTATTTTTTGACTGTGGTGGGTCTTCACTGCTGCATGCAGGCTTTCTCTAGTAGCAGAGAGTGGGGGCTACTCTTTGCTGGAGTGTGTGGGCTTCCCATTGTGGCGGCTTCTCTTGTTGCAGAGCATGGGCTGTAGATCACGTGGGATCAGTAGTTGCAGCTCACGGACTCTAGAGCATGGGCTCCATAGTTGTGGTGCACAGGCTTGGGGCTCCATAGCAGGTGGGATTTTCCCAGAACAGGGACTGAACTGGTATCTCTGCCTTGCAAGGTGGATTCTCAAACACTAGACACCAGCGAAGCCCTGTGTCTTCTTTCTTGAAGTTCCAGTTTTCTTTTTGTGTAATTTCTTTTCAAGTAATTTCCTTTAGCAGCTCTTTTGGAACCATATCTACTGGTGGAGAGGGATTGAGAAATCCTTCATCTGAGAAGGTCTTTAATTCACATTCATTCCTGAAGAATATTTTTCCAGGATTTAGAGTTCGAGGCTGAAAGTTCTTTTCTTTCACTACTTAACAAAATGTTGTTCAACTTCCTTCTGGCTTTCTTAGTTTCTGATGGAAAAAAACACAGTCATTCCAATTGTTACCCTAGAAGTAATGTATCATTTTTCTCAACTTTTTACTTTGGGGGATATTTTTTTCCTTTCAATTCAGTTTAGTCGCTCAGTTGTGTCTGACTCTTTATGACCCCATGAATTGCAGCACACCAGGCCTCCCTGTCCGTCACCAACTCCCAGAGTTTACCTAAACTCATGTCCATTGAGTCAGTGATGCCATCCAGCCATCTTATCCTCTGTCTCCCCCTTCTCCTCCTGCCCCCAATCTCTCCCAGCATCAGGGACTTTTCCGATGAGTCAACTCTTTGTATGAGGTGGCCAAAGTATTGGAGTTTCAGCTTCAGCATCAGTCCTTCCAATGAACACCCAGGACTGATCTCCTTTAGGATGGACTGGTTGGATCTCCTTGCAGTCCAAGGGACTCTCAAGAGTCTTCTCCAACACCACAATTCAAAGTATCAATTTTTCGGTTCTCAGCTTTCTTCACAGTCCAACTCTCACATCCGTCCATGACCACTGGAAAAACCATAGCCTTGACTTTAGACTCAAGCAATTTGATTTTGCCTATCAGGGTGTGTATTTCTTTGGTTTTATCTTGTTTGGGCTTACTGGGTCTCTTGAATCTGGAGGTTTGTGTCTGTTGCCAAATTTAAAATGTTTTCATTGGTCAGTTTTTTATACACCTCTTTTCTCTGAACTTTCTCCTGTGGTTCTGGGACTCTGATAGCACACATGAGATGTTTTGTTATCATTCAAAGGTCCCTGAGGCTCTGTTCAATTTTTTTCTCTTTATTGTTCAGATTGGGTAATTTCTGTTGACCTGTCTTCAAGTTCACTGACTTTCCTCTGTCATCTCCATTTTACTATTGAATGGATCCTGTGAATTTTTTATTTTAATAATCTTATTTTTTGGTTCTAAAGTTCCCATTTAGAAGTCTAGGAGAACATCTAGTTTGCTATTTGTTTCAACAGAGTTTGACCTTACTGTTGGTGCATTTAAATAATACTTGATTTTAAGTCTTTTTCAAGTAATCATACCTTTGTCATCTTGGTAATATAATCTATTGATTGCCTTCTCCTATGTGAAGGATTTTCCTAGTTATTCATAGGCTGAAAAATTATCAATTATATTCTGACTGTATGTCACCACTCATCACAGTCAAGTTGTTCAAAGTAATTCACTAGGTCCAGCCTATACTTAAGGGGATGGGATCATGTAAGGATCTGAAAATTCCAATAGAGGTTTATTGTTGCTTTTCAGTCACCAAGTTGTGTCCCACTCTTTGCGACCCCGTGAATTGCAGCACGCCAGGTTTCCCTGTCTTTCACTATCTCCCTGTGTTTGCTCAAACTCATGTCCATTGAGTGGGTGATGCCATCCAACCATCTCATCCTAGTTGCTCCCTGTTCCTCTTGCCCTCAATCTTTCCCAGCATCAGGATCTTTTCCAATGGTTGGCTCTTTGCAATTGGTGGCCAAAATATTGGAGCTTCAGCATAAGTACTTCCAATGAATAGTCAGGGTTGATTTCCTTTCAGATTGACTGGTTTGATCTCCTTGCCATCCAAGGGACTCTCAAGAGTCTTCTCCAGCACTACAGTTCAAAAGCATCAATTCTTAGGCAATCAGCCTTCTTTATGGTCCAGTTCTGATATCCATATATGACTACTGTAAAAACCATAGCTTTGACTATACAGACCTTTGTTGGCAAAGTGATGTCTCTGCTTTTCAGTGTACTGTCTAGGTTGGTCATAGCTTTTCTTCCAAGGAGAAAGCATCTTTTAACTTCATGGCTGCAGTCACCATCCACAGTGATATTGGAGCCCAAGAAAATAAAATCTGTCACTGTTTCCATTTTTACCCCATCAGTTTTGTCATGAAGTGATGGGACTGGATGCCATGATCTTAGTTTTTTGAATGTTGAGTTTTAAGCCAGTATTTCACTCCTCTTTCACCTTCATCAAGAGGCTGTTTAGTTCCTTTTTGCTTTCTGCCATTAGGGTGATGTCTTCTGCATATCTGAGGTTGTTGATACTTCTGGCAATTCCGATTCCAGCTTGCGCTTCATCCAGTCTGGCATTTCACATGATGTACTTTGCATGTAAGTTAAATAAGCAGGGTGACAAATATAGCCTTGATGTACTCCTTTCGCATTTTGAATCAGTTCATTTTTCCATGTCCGGTTCTGTCTTCTTGACCTGCATACAGGTTTCTCAGGAGGCAGGTAAGGTGGTCTGGTAGTCCCATCTCTTTAAGAATTTTCCACATTTTGTTGTGATCCACACAGTCAAAGGATTCACATAGTCAGTGAAACAAATAGATTTTCTGGGAATTCCCTTGCTTTTTGTATGACCCAGTAGATGTTGGCAATTTGATCTCTGGTTCCCCTGCCTTTTCTAAATTCAGCTTGTACATCTGGTAGTTCTTGATTCACATATTGTTGAAGCCTAGCTTGGAGAATTTTGAGCATTACTTTGCTAGCACGTGAAATGAGTCCAATTGTGTGGTAGTCTGAACATTCTTTGGCATTTCCCTTCATTGGGATTGGAATGAAAACTGATCTTTTCCAGTCCTGTGGCCACTGGTGAGTTTTCCAAATTTGCTGGCATATTGAGTGCAGCACTTTAACAGCATCATCTTTTAGGATTTGAAATAGCTCAGCTGGAATTCCATTACCACTAACTTTGTTGGTAGTAATGCTTCCTAAGGCCTGCTTGACTTAGCACTCTAAGATGTCTGCCTCTAGGTGAGTAATCACACCATCGTGATTATCTGGGTCATGAAGATCTTTTTTGTATAGTTCTTCTATGTATTCTTGCCACCTCTCCTCAATCTCTTACACTTATGTTAGGTCTTTGCTGTTTCTGTCCTTGATTGTGCCCATCTTTGCATGAAATGTTCCCTTCATATCTCTAATTTTCTTGAAGAGATCTCTAGTCTTTCCCATTCTATTGTTTATTTCTTTGCATTGTTCACTTAAGAAGACTTTCTTATCTCTCCCTGCTATTCTCTGGAACTCTGCATTCAGGTGGGTTTATCTTTCCCTTTATCTTTTGCCTTTCACTTCTCTTCTTAGCTATTTTAAGGCCTCCTCAGACAAGCACTTTGCCCTCTTGCATTTCTTTTCTTGCAGATGGTTTTGATCACCGCCTTCTGTACAGTGGTACAAACCTCCATCCATAGTTCTTCAGGCACTCTCTCATGTAATTCCTTGAATCTATTTGTCACTTCCACTGTATAATCATAAGGAATTTGATTTAGGACATATGTGAATGGTGTAGTGGTTTTCCCTACTTTCTTCAATTTAAGTCTGAATTTTGCAATAAGATGTTCATGATCTGAGCTACAGTCAGTTCCAGATCTTCTTTTTGCTGACTGTATAGAGCTTCTCCATCTTCAGCTACAAATAATATAGTCAATCTGATTTTGATATTGACCTTCTGGTGATGTCCATGTGTAGAGTTGTCTCTTGTATTGTTGGAAGAGGGCATTTGCCATGACCGGTGTATTCTCTTGGCAAAATTCTGTTAGCCTTTGTCCTGCTTCATTTTGTACTCCAAGGCCAAACTTGCCTGTTACTCCAGGTGTATTTTGACTTCCTGCTTTTTATTCCAGTCCCCTGTGATGAAAAGGACATCTATTTTTAGTGTTAGTTCTTTATTGTAGGTCTTTATTGAATATTTCAATTTCAGCTTCTTTGACGTTAGTGGTTGGAGCATAGATTTGGATTACTGTGATGTTGAATGGTTTGCTTTGGAGAACAGAGATCATTCTGTCATTTTTGAGACTGTACCCAAATACTGCATTTCAGAGTCTTTTGTTGACTGTGAGGACTGGTGCATTACTTCTAAGAGATTCTTGCCCACTGTCATAGATATAATGGTCATTGAATTAAATGTGTCCATTGCCACCCATTTTAGTTCACTGATTCCTAAAATGTCAATGGTCACTCTTGCCATCTCCTGTTTTACCACATCCAGTTTTCTTTGATTTGGACCTAACACTCCAGGTTCCTAGGCAATATTGTTCTTTACAGCATTAGATTTTACTGTCACCACCAGACACATCCACAACTGGGCATCATTTTCACTTTGGCTCAGCCTCTTCATTTTTTCTGGAGCTATTTCTGTGCTCTTCCCTAATAGCATATTGGACACCTACCGACCTGGGGGGCTCTCCTTTTAGATTCATATATTTTTGCCTTTTCATACTGTTCCTGGGCTTCTCAAGGCAAGAATGCTGAAGGGGGTTGCCATTCCCTTCTCCAGTGGGCCACATTTGCCAGGGTTTGACAAGCAGGGACATGCCCTTCAGCCGCTCCACGTAGCTGGATGACATGCCTGGTGCCCTGGTTGTCCCACTGCCAGAATTTTGCCAAGAGAACACACTGGTCCTTGTTGAGTGTCTAAACCTTTACTAGCTTGTTAGGGACCATCTTAGAAGTCTGCCTAGTGCCTGCTGTTGGAAGCAACCCAACTCCCTGTAGCAGATTAATGGATAAACAAAATGTGGTGTATACGCACAATGAAACCTATGGAGATTTTAAAGGAAGGAAATCCTGACACTTGCAACAACATGAATGAACCTTGTGGACATTATGCTAGTGAAACGAGCCAGTCACAAGAGGACAAAGATTATAAGATTCCACTTAGATGAGGTAGCTAGAGTAGTCAAATTCATAGAGAAAGAAAGCAGAATGGTTTCTGGGAGTGGAAAGTCAGTGTTTCATGGGTACGCAGTTGTATTTGAAGAAGATGAAGAGTTCTGGAGATGGATAGTGGTGATGGTTGCCCAACAATGTGAATGATACTCCACACCACTGAACTGTACACTTTAAAATAGTTAACAATACATTTTGTTATGTATATTTTACCACAGTTGAGAAACAGACAAAAATCAAGAAGTTTGCCTATAACACATATTATGAGGTTTTGGGTCTTGTTTAATTCCTGTGGACTTCCTGGTGGCTCAGATGGTAAAGCATCTGCCTACAATGCAGGAGACCCAGGTTCAATCCCTGGGTTGGGAAGATCTCCTGGAGAAGGAAATGGCAACCCACTCCAGTATTCTTGCCTGGAAAATTCCATGGACGGAGAAGCTTGGTAGGCCCCAGTCCATGGGTCGCAAAGAGTCTGACACGACTGAGCGACTTCACTTTCACTTTTCACTTTAATTCCTGTGGAGAATGTCACCATGTTTTTAGCAAGGCCTTCAACCTTAATTCAGGTTGCAAGTCCCAAAGAGCCTTCTGTGGGTCTTCGTTGCAGTGTCAGTTCAGTTTTCAAAACCCTTGAAGCACTATTTGGATCTGGCCCATGTGAGGATGTGCTATGTGGGATCAGGGGTGATTCAGAAATTCATCTGAAGGTGTGACTTTCCCCAGGACCTCTCTCTCTACCATCTCCCTGGAATTTTCCAGCCTTGCCCTTTCAGTCCTCTGGCTGGAAAGCTCATGCCCTGCAGTTTACTTCCCGGGGCTACGCTCACTGCCCAGACCAAGTAGGTGGACAGACAGAGAAAATAGAAGGGATTTCCCCACCCTGCCTGGACGGAAGCTCCTCCAGTTCAGGCAGGCAGCTTCCTTCCCAAGAATTTAGGTGTCTTCTGGTTCCTGTTGCCCCTGTCGCCCCTTTTGTCACAGGGGTGCTTGGGTTTGAGGCAGGCATGAAAAAAACAGCAAAAAGAAAAAAGAATAGGGAATTTTCCCCACTCTCCTGAGCATCCACTGTTTTCTTCCTGGCTCCTTGACCTGAGGGTTTCTCTTGGAGAGTTCTCCGTCCAACCCTGAGGACTACTCATGGGTTTCAGGTTTCCAGGAGTTCAGGCCTGGGCACAGAGAGGGGAAATGGCATAGTCAGGCTATTTCAGCAGTACTGTGAATCCTGGTCATCTTCCTCAGTGTTTCTGCTACTATTTGCTTTGCAGAATCCTCAAATAGCTGATGCCTGCATTCTCTGTAGGTGTGACAGCCTCCACCTTACGGCTGGCTCTGACTTTGGTATTTAACAAAGGGCTCCATCCGTTCACCTTTCCTCCCCATTTGTGGTACCCATTTATTCTGTGGATGCACCTTGATCACCTACTACGTATTGCAAACTATAAAGGCTAGAGAAACTGCCCATCTTTCAAGTGTTGAGGACACAGTTCCCTGCTAGACACAACTTCCTGGATTTCACCCTGGCTTTCTTCCCTGCTTTCTGCTTCCATTCACAGTAGATCTGTGAAGTGAGTGTTTGTTGCTTCCTTGAAAAGGCATGTCTGTATATGAGCCTGAAACCATTCTCACATGTGTGCTCTGTGGGTGCGGCTGAGGGCTTTGGAAAGAGACAAATTTTCAAACACACAGGTTTGTGGTTTTTGAAAGAACAGAAAGCATAAAGCATAACATCTTGCAGGATTACTTTCTGCTGAAGACCAATTGATGTGACATCTGAAAATAATCAAATAAGTGTCTTGTTTTCAGTCTGCAAATGACTTTGTGAAACTTGGGAAGGAAATTCTCCACTTAAGAAAAAAATAAAAAATTGAAATTGAGATCATGGGGAAGAACAAAGATGGGGAATTATGAGAGTGCTTTGAATTGTTAATAGCACTTACATTTGTAAAAATGGATCTCTCTAAAAACCTGGAAGTGGCCTAATAACTTTAAATCACCTCACACAGTATATGCCCCAAACCCTGATAACATCCAAATTCAACTGCTCATAACCACGTTTTTGTTTTTTATTTTTTGGAGCACTCCAAAAACTTGAAGTTGCTGCACAATGCAGAGAACTTGGGATTTAAAATTATTGAAATCTTTGATTTTTTTTTTTTTTTTCCATATAAGCTCTGACATTTGGAAAGAAGTTAAGGTACAATTAAATCCCAGAGGATCAGAATTTATTGAACCAATTTTTGTTGTTGTTGTTGTTTTTAACGGTTTTGGCTAAGAAAAGAGAAATTGAGCTGAACGTTATAATGAAGAAAATAAAGACAGGAAGAGAAAAGGCTGAAGGTGGTACATACAAAATTCTCGAAGCCCAAGGAGAGGCCGGACCTGAAGGTGAACAAGTCTGCTGACCAAGGTAAGACAAACAAAGACACACTGGCGAGAAAAATTGGAGGCAAATGACATTAAACATCATCAAAACCCCAGACTGAGGTAAGGAGAGACTGGAGCAAAGAGAAACTTGCCGTTAGCTTCAGGGATTAAGGGGTGACTTCATGTTCCTACAGCATTTCATTCTGTCTAAGTCAAGTGTTGCTAATATCCAGTGTGGATGACAAGCAGTTGGACTTTGTGAATTTCTGGTTTCTAATGATGCATTCGAGTTTTATTTTTTACAGCTGTCCTTGTCTTAATCCTTTCCATTTTGTTTCTCCCTGGGGTTCAATGGTTTCTAGTTACCTATCTGCATTTTACACAGCCTGTCAGCCGCCAGGCAGCACATGGCTTCTGATGGTTGTGGCGTGTGGGTCACCGCTAGTTCTCTGGAAGGACAAGAGCCTGCCTGAACCACACAGCAAACTCCCTTGTATGAATGGCGTACACTGAGCAGGTTCTGGGCGCATGCTAGAAATTGAACCAAATACCTTTTGCAAACAGCAGCTCAATGAGGTTTCCTGCCATGAGGCAAAATGCTTGGAAAGTTACTCTGTGCTGGCATCACTGGGTTTGGGGTCAGCGTGCTGAAACCGGGACTCATTATGTTCCTACCATGCCAACTTGGTGCAATTAGCCTAACACGATAATTTCCCGAAGCCATATGTTGATCTTTAGGGGAGTGAAGGCTTCATCTGCCTGATGGCTCTGAGCTCTGACTGGTGTATCCCAGCTTCCAGCACATTTCTGTAAATCAAGAGAACACAAACAGCAATCAGAGACGAGGCGGGACTGCCAGCCTGGAGAGGAGCAGGCAACCTGGAGCAGGGCTACGGACTTGTTGACTGTTGTAAGTGGGTCAGTTTTCTGTTTTCTTCAAAGAAGTTTTCAGAGAAAGGTCAAGGGAGCACCACTGTGTGCAAGGTTGTCTCTCCCTCCATCCTCCCCTCCCCACTAAGCAAAATCAATGGAAGGACCTAGAACAGAGTAAGTTATGTTCCAGGGCTGCATGGCCTATATTCCCATTGGAGACCTATCAATGTGAACTAGCACTGTTGGGAGCTCTCTTCAGCTGCCCCTGTTAATCAATACCTCTGTTCATTATATGTCTCTGATGAATACGGGTAATGATTGGGTGCCTGAGAGTCAGGTGACTGAAAATAACTGCGCTGTACAGAGAATCAATAGATTCCCAGCCCCCCTGCCACCCCCGCCCAGTATTCCTTGAGGCAATTCGATATTCTCTGCTGCCCCTCTTGAGCCCCCACCCATGCTATCCTCTCTGGTCTTCATTGATAGATCGCCTCCGTCCTCAGAGCAGCTTTATTAAATTAGTAGCACTTAATCTGCTGTCCTACTGTCAACGACACGGGGCAGACTAGCAGATGGCAAGTCTTCCAGTGGCTCAGAAAAGCAAAGGGCTGTAGCCCAGGCAGTGCTGACGAGCCTTGTGCTGAAGCTGAATTCATGGGTGCCTCTTCACTACACAGGAGGATTTCCACCATTTAACAACTTAAGAATATATTTTTTTAAGAAGGAGCTGTTTGAGGGAGGATTCTTGCCAATTACAGACGTGTTATGACAGATGAAAAGATCATAATTATGCTTGGATTCCCTGTAGGGGTGCGTTAATATATCCATGACATTTAATAACCACATGCCTGAACCAAGGTTGACTTCCCCCAATTGTTTTATCTTTCATTTCTTTGCTCTTACCCCCAAAGTTTGTGGGTACTCAGAGGAAATCGGGATGGGGGGAGGTGCGTCAAGGCTTGGTGGCTGGCACCTTTGCTACCTTGGGAGGGACCCTCAGTCAGTAGTACCTGAAGCTGGCTGGACAGTTCTCTACTGTGGGTCTGATGACAGTCAGCAGATACAAGCAGCCTGTTTAGCTCCTTGCTGGCCAGAGACCTGGGGCCAAGGGGGTTGCTAGATTGAGTCTGGGTAGCTGCTGGTTTCTCTGGGCCAGAGGAAATGGGAGAAGGAGGTGCCACAAGATGGGAGACTTGGATATATGTGGCTCCCGGGATGGAGAACAGGAAATACTAAATGGAAAGGGAGACTCTAGGAAAAGTTACAGTCTGGGTTAGCCTAATGTTAAGCTAGAATTGGTTTAAGAGGTGGGGGTGATATTAAACAATCGCAGAGTCAGAAGCAGCCTATATGCTTCTTCCCATTGGCCTCAAGCAGTGTGACAAGAGATGTGGCCAATGATGACCTCTCTCCATCTGCTAGTTTTATTTCTAGATGATAAAAGCCCAATCAGCAGAAAACCATTGTCAAGAGAACATAAACTGAAACACAAACATCTAGTTTGAAAAACTATATATATGTGTGTGTGTATATATGTGTGTGTATATATATATTTTATATATATATATATATATATAATATATATATATCTAGTTGTCATCCTGTTAGCTACCATCCACAAATTTCCCAGGGTCAGGGTGAAAGCTATTTATAGAAGGCCAAGGTGCAAAGATACTTAAGGTCTTCCTTTCCTTAAAAGATCTTGGGTCAAGGCTTTTGAGAAAGGAAATTCTGGAGACACTGGAAAAACATCCCCAAAGAGATAGCTTTAGTGAGGAAAGAGACAGTGTTTTCTGGGCTCCATTGGGACTGACTGGCTAGGGTCTCTGGGACTCTGACTCAGCTTGACTATCTGAGCATGAGATGAGTTTGATCTTCCTAAGAAGTGTGTTCAATAATAGCATGATTCAGTCTAAAAAGGAGACCAAGTTATCCAACATGGGAGCTTAAATAAAGGTGAATCACAATGCAAGCTAAAGTGTTTCTTGGTGTATTTCATAGTGGTCTCCTGGAGTTGGTTGAGGTTTCTTCAAATCAAGGAGGTAAGAAGAGATCAGTGACTGATAAATCTTTAATATAAAAATTGTACAAGAATTTTGATACAAATTACAAGAGGTATTTGGACAAAATATGAATAAAATTCCATTTACATCCCCAAACCCTTATGCATTTTATGCAAAAAGACATACTGTAGACAGTTATAGTACAGAAAATACAACAAAGGAAACAGCAAATAAAAACTTTTAATTCCCTTAAACTACTAAGAAAAACAAACCAAAAACAAAACAAAAACAAAACCCTTGTTCAAGGTACATACAGTATTTATGAAGCTACCGACGTCACAATGATCAGATCAGGGTGATGTAAGCTGTGCCCATCCTTGGGTGCTGACCCCTTTCATAGTGCAGACTTTGGTTCTGTGACAGGCTGGGCAGAAGAGGCTGGTTTGATGCAGAGGAGGACAGAAACAAAAAAAGCACAGCCCCCTGTCCCCCACCCCTGCCCCAAACTCTGGGGTTGGGGAGTGGGGAGAGAGGACATATCTTGGGGAAAATTCCTTTTCCTTAAGATATTTCAGTTCCCTTTGGCCAACTTTGCTATCAAATAGGGTTGTGTCCAGTGTTTTTGTTAGCAAGACACACCAGTGGGTTTGGGGTGAGTAAGAAAGTTATGTGTTCTCTCAACCAGGTGAGGGATCTTGCTAGTTCTAAAAGGCTTAGCCGATGAGGAGCAGTTGAGATCTGAGAGCTCGCTTTCCTGAAGGATCGACTCACCTCCACCTTTGAGGAGAGGCCCAGGGAGGCCTCAGACCCACATCTTCTCCTGGTTTCTCCACCTCCCTCACCCCTCTGACCTCCAGGTACCCACGTTTAGCTCTCCTGCCCTGTTCATACTGGCATTGGTAGGAAAATGGTTGAGACTTTTCTGCAGGGCAGCAGAACCAAAGTTTGCACAGGAAAGTGAGAGCACCATATATTATAAATCTTAGTCATATCAGGTTAATATATAATACTAGAACATCTCATTCACTTAATTCACGTTATGTAAACCCCAGACAGGGTGGAACACACAAATGTTTCCAGAGCGATCAAAATCCACATGAAGGAGGGAGTGTTCTACCTTCTTGCTTCAGAAAAGATTTTCTTTGAAGAGGGTGGGTTGAGATCAGAAGAAAGGGCAGGAATGGAAAGATAATGGAGAAGTCAGGGGAGATTAAGATAGGTATTGAAAGGAGTGGATCTGTACAAAGACATGCAAAAACACTCCAAATTGAGTACTAGATGAATACAAACAGTCAACTTGGTTTATACATCTCAAGTGAGCCTGTTAACTGAGCACATTGTCTGGGAATCAAGAGCATCATGCCTCATGAATCACTGCTTTTCTTGGCCCCGGCACTGATTCACAGGCAGGTCAGGGGTGCTCTGTCTCCTAGTGAGGGAAGGGCGGGTCACGCAGCTCCTGCGGAAACAGTGCCAGGTCAGCTCATCTTGGGGTAGGGCTACCAAGAGGGTTGGTCCTTTCTCCCCCTCTTGTGGAAAACGTTTCCAGGGCCAGAGGAGTGGAGCTCTCTGACACAGATAGGCCCCTTCACCCCGGGGCCACCTCTCAATCCTTGCATTTTGTAACAGCAGTGGGCAGAGCCGGTTGGTAATGGACTGATGTGCCATCTTGTGCATTATTTCAGCATCGCATTTGGCAACAGGAAGCCTTATAAAGTCTTGGTATAGCGCTTGCATACTTTAAGAAATATAGTTTTATTCTATCTATTTCTTTCCATTTTTGTTAAAATACCTTTTTCCACTCTTCCTTCCCTTCAAAGAATCTTAGAAAAAGGAAGCTAAAAATACGCCAAAACAATTAGAACTGTCCTTAAGCATCCCTGTTATTTAAAGGGGGGGTGGGTAGAGCTAATATTGAATAATCTGTGCAATTTTGGCAACTGAATTTTTAATTAAGATTCTCTTAAGATGTTTGCTAAATGATTGTAATATATACATACTGGGAGAACTTAAAAAACATCAACTGCTTTTTCCCTGACCCCAAGAATCATTACTCAAAGTGCTTTTCTGCCCAGTCCACACACTGCTTAATACAATTATTTTAGCACGGGTTTGTCTACATAGAGCTTTTCTCTCTCTCTCAATCTGCCACTTTTCGTCTTTCCAAAAGTTTGCATCAAAGATGACACCTGCGTGTGTCTTATTTTTTGACATAGATTTGAAATGTGACTGTTCAAAGTCGGTGGGGGGAGGGGGGTGGGATCAACAGCATCTATCAGACCCAATGCACGAGGGTTTAGGAAGAAGCAGGGTGTCTCCGAATTCCCCAGAGAAGATGCACAGAGAACTTATACTTCATTTAGCCACTAACTAACCACCTTTATGATCCTTTAAGTAGTTGAGTATACAAAAATAGCAGCCAATACTTACATATGTTATTTGGGCTCAAGATGTTTGGGAAGATCACATTTTCACATGATTTTTCTTTGTACCTTTTGTCCCCTCGTACTTGATTTTCTAAAGCTCATGTGCTTATATTTACCAAAATTCTCCTAAAGTAGAAAGAATTTACTTTCTACATATAGGGTAGTCCCTGTTTTAGTGATTAAACTCAAAGTCCCTGTGCCTTATTATTTTTTTCAGATTGTCAGTCCAATTAAAGGTGAATCTGTCTTGTTACAGTATGGATTTGGAAGTTGTCACGGCAAGATATCTGTGTACATCTAGACTACTGGTTGGAGGCCAAAGCTAAAAAAATTGTTTTTCAAACCACCACACACAACCAGTTTGTTTCCGGCACGTGCACTTTTTGAAGGAGAGGAAAAACATCTTAGTTCTTTACTTACAGAACATAGGGCAATCTAATCCCACTTTTGCCACTGACTTGTAGAAACTTTGCTCTCATTATGGCACCATACCCAGTACTCCCAAAATACATGAGCTTGGAATTGCAATACTTAAGTTTCCAAAGACCCAGAAGATGCTGTCAAAGCCAGAATCTCTCTACTGACCCTTTATTTAAGAAGTAGTCTTGTTACTGTGCACTTAATAGCTGGAGAGGGCACCTCGAGGCAGCCTTGGGCTTGCCAGAGATACAGTTTAGTGGGTGTGTGTGCATGCTCGTGTGCTGGGAGGAGGTGGAGGGAGGGAGGGAGAGGCTGACTGTGGATGTGTGTGCATCGGGGAACTCAGTGGGAAAGCCTAGCCCTTGTACTCAATTTCCCCTTCACAAGGGATAAACAGGCAATTACGCATCCTTTTATATTTGATGGCCAAGTGCTGAACTGGAAAGCACACTATTAGTTTGTGTCCCTTCAGGGCCAGGGCAATAAGTAGCCAAGAGAGCTGGGGCTGAGGCAGGCAGGGTGTTGTCTGTTGTTAGTGTGACAGTCTTGTCAGCAGCGTTCACATTACTGGAAGGTAATAAAGTGACAAGTAAGTTATTAGAAAGATATGAGGTGAAATTGAACTGAAGCTTCTTGCTGCTCAGCCTGGCTTTTTCCGTTTCCTCTTTTGTAATGGTCCACTATTTGTTACAAACTGAGCCTTGTCTTGATACTCTATATAGAAAAGATTTTTTTTTTTTGCTTGCAGTAAAGGTCAAATGAATTTACAACAACACTTCAGAGGAGAAGAATAAAGATAGTTTTATGACAACTATAGTATGTTACTTCAAAAAAAATATATAGCATTATAATGAACGATAATGCTGATCCAATTCAGTGTACTTGTAAAAATGCTTAGTTTTTTTTCTTTAAACCCCCTGTGATTGGGCATTTGGATTTTTTGACAAATGCCAAAAAGATAGTATTTGATGTCCAGTTATTGCCAAATGACAATAAACATCATCTTGTGCAAGATGTGGGATGAATAAGGATGATGGGAGGATACAGGAGAGGATGGGCAACAGTGATGTTACATTAACCCACCAGTCAGTTGTACAACTGGATTTACATAATACTAGTGAAAAATTACCATGTACAGTGAGCAAGTCCTGACTATAGGAAAGAGAAATGCCTTTGGGACAGAGCAGATGTGGCCTGATGCTAACATGAGGAAAGCTACCTACCACACATGGTTTGGCCTGAAGGGAAAATGTGAAAGCAGCAAAGTTGCTTTTCTGTTCTGTAGGAAGGTGAATGAGCTCACATTTTGATCAAGAGGTCTTTGCAGCCAAAGAGCAGTACAACCGTGGCTATGGGGGCAAGCCACAGTCTCGATGGAGAAAGAACAGACCTGCGCTGGCAATCATGCCTTTCCACTCAGCACAACCAGGGCTTGGTCTGACCACCAGCCTTTTCTAGGATCTGGTAGACCCAATGGATCTTTTAGTTTCCTAAGGGACTTCAGCATCACTTCCACTCCAAAAGTAAGAAAAAAAGACCACCACACCCCCACCCAGCCACTGACTGCCATAGTTGATTCTCCTGACCTGGCTGGGACTTGAGCTATTCCAGGCATCACTCTTGCTTTCCTCCTCCCTTCTCAGACTAGGGCTCAGTGAGGCACCTGGTCAGGGGGTGCTCTGGGAGGCACTGCGTGGCTCCGCTCCCACCCACTGCTAGGCAGAGTTGCACCGGACGTTTCTCTTGACTGCCTCCTTTCCGTGAATTTACTATTTTCTTTTCTAGTTATCTTCAAACCAGGACAGGTACGAGTCCTCTACTTAACACCCCTCACTTCACTGTAAAAAACCGTGATTCCCTCCAGTCTCTGCGGCACCTGTCTCTGAATGCCCTCCATACTTATTTAAACCCCTCCCATTAGAAACACAGAGAATGAGAAGGAGAAGCAAACGCCTCTAAATATTCCAAGTCTGGGTGAAATGTAAGTGATTTTTTTAAACCCCAAAATTTGTCATAATTTTTGCAAAGCTCAAGAGAAGGAGTGTGTCCATAAGATCAAAGAAAGTATCTTCTGGCTGATTTGTTTCGTATGACAATAGATGTAGCGTGTCTTATGACAATTGACATTTATTTACTTAGTCGATCTAGCCCAACACTAAAGACCAAGTGCAAGTTAGGACTGCTCAGGTCAACGGCTGGCAGTTAGCAGCATGTCCATCTCAATCTGGTTACTGGCTTCTTTCTGTTTTAATTCCCAAGGGCCTCTGCTCTCATTTGCTTGGCACACATGAGGGGTGTGTACAGAGGAAAAGGAACAAAAGGTCACTTTTTATTTGGTGGGAACCTAGTGCATGGTTTCCCCTGAGTAAAATGAGAATGCCTCTGCAACAGCCCCTTCTTGATATATTCAAAGCTTGCCTTTTTTAAAAAATAGCTATATATATAATATACATTATATATATTATATATATACACACACACATTAACAGGCTATTAACCAGTTATACGCCTTTCTCCTCATACTGGAAGGGCCTGGGAATTCATTACCAAAGAAATTACACTGTAAGGACAGTGGTGCCATTGTGCTAAAAACAATTTCAAAAGAGATGTTTGCCAGCTTTAAAAGGCATCAGCCTGGACTAAGATCTGAAATGCACGGATTTATTTCTATACAATTAATAGCAGAACGAAGAATGTCATGCTTTTTATCACATTTTAAACACCAAATTATTTATTATCTCTCGTTATTCTTGCTCCGGGTCATCCCCCTCCACAACACACAGACAATCCTTAAAGGAGACTAAGCCTTTCTGATCCTTACAAACATATAGCTTAAAATGATCAAAACAGAACATTTCAATACCACCTAGCAAACATGCATGTTAATAATACCGCCGTTTTGTACCTGTGACAGAATGCTGGTTAAAATGAATCAAGTGGGGGAAAAAGGTTGCTTGGATGAAATGCTGCATCCTATTCCTTTTTCAGCCGCCCTAGCATGGATGCAGCTGGACAGAGCCTGTGTCACAACAGAAAACTCCTATGAAAAAAGAAATGAGTATGAATGGACAAAGAGGAAGGGCTCAGTGGTTAAAATGGTGATCACATCATCCTTCCCATTTGCAAATAAGCCTTGGGATCACCATCTTAACTAGATTTAAAGTCAAAATACTGCACTCAGGCACACACCCAAGAACAACCAACACTCTGGGACTAGACGAAATGTACGTTTTTATGATTCTACATCTTATGGACCACTTCTGTCCACTCCCCCTGTCCCTTTTAAGCAATTAGGCTTTAAACTGGAAAATATTATACACCCACTTAAAAGGCCACCATAACATGTGGGCACTTGAGGCACAAAACTAGTAGCAAAGAGGGGAGAGACTTATTAAAAAGGGCAGGTTGCCCAGGACACACTGTCATTTCTCCGACAAAAGGCAGGTGAACACATGCATGCTTCTGAGCAATGGAAATTCTGCTTGAGAATCTTGTTACTTCTGGGCTTATTCTAACTGGCTATCCATATCAGCCTGGTTTGTGGTGAGTACCAAACACTTGTTCTAAGCCTAGTGCCTTTGTTGTGACCTGCTGACAGCTATGTCATTCACCCATTAGGGCTTTTAGACCTTTTAGTTGACATTAAACAGACTAAGCACTAATTTTGTACAAGCTTAGTTCTAAAATCTCAACCCAGAGTGTAACTGTTAAAAATCGCTGAAAATGTGTTATTTCATAAAAGTGTCACTTGGTCTATGTACACTCGCAAAACTAGTGTTTCCATAACCTTTTGCTGGGATATCAACAAAATATTTTTTCCGCCCTTCTGGAATCAAATCATTTGGTTAATGGGGCAATAGCGCAACACAGAAGGCTAAGAGGACCAAAATGTTTGCAAACAAATTTTCATTATTCTAGTTCAATCTTCCACAAACATACTGTACAGAGTCTTATGTGGTATAAAACAAAGGAAAACATCTCTGTCTATTCAGTTTAACAACACTGAAATAAAGCAATTAAGACTTTGGGGAATTCAAAGGTACAAGAAAAACAAAAGCGGTTAGCACTAATTCCTCAGCTTTTTTACCGTAAACATTTGTCATTAAAACATAGTGTTTGATATAGTTTCTTTTGTACTGCAAATACTTTTGGTCTCTCCTCACTGTAGAACAAATGAAGAATTAAATGAACCCCATAACATCCTCTGAAGGAGATGAAAAGATAAAGCTGCTAGACACATCTAGCTTATCTTAAGATTCCACTGTTTCTGAAATTTTCACACAAAAAAATACTGAAGCCTCAACTTAATGATGCTTATTTTTGGAAAGAATAAATACTGAGGTACAATAAATCCTACAGGACTAACAACAAGAGAAACATATTAACAGTTTCCTTTGGCAAATTTAACGGAAGTAAATGCTGATGTGAACCTAGAAAAAAATAATTACAAAACATATGAAATATGGAAATGCCATTAAAAAGTTAAGACAAAGGGAGTAATTCTAACTTTTAGACTGATGAAAGAAATGTTTTAGGCCCTTAAATGCAGAAAAGAAATACATTCTCTTTAAATTATTGTGTCCTGTTTGACAAAATATGCCTTGTTTATCTTTTTCCCCCTCCACTTAAAAAAAAAAAAGACAACAAAACAGTCTGCAATGCACACCCTAATGGTTTTGGCTGCAGACTGAATTTGAGTAAATATCATCATTTAGTCAGTATGTTGTGGTAGCTGAGGCTGCCGATGTGGTTAACCAGCTCAGGCAACATGTGTAAACATCGGAAACAAAACAAAACAAAAACAAAAAAGGTTCGGAGAATCCTCTCCCTGCGCTTTCTCACTCTCGATTGCTTGGTTTCAGGCTTGCTTTCATTTCTCTCTGACAAATCGCGTGGGGGAAACGCAAAACACTAAACAGAGATCCTATTTTAAACCCCCTTCTTCTGGCTTCTCAGAAAGGAGTATTGCTTAGTTCAAGTTCAGCACGTTTGCAAAGGTTCCAAGTCCTGCCGCCTCTGCCATTAAATGTCTTTTGATTTTGTCTATCAAACCAGCCTGAATCTTAGTACTACTTCATAACTTGCGACAAATTACACAGCCACATAACAGACCACCTCGGTTCAGACTTTCTCCCTCTCTTTAATGGAGAAGGGTCAGGTCCTTGCGCATGAGTGTTCAGCTCTTTCACTGTATTCAGCTTTGCTCCGTAGTGAGTAATTTGGGCTTTTGTATCCTGAAATATTATCCTGCCTCTAAAGAATAAATGCCTTGGCTGTTTCACACGCATCACTTTGTTTTCCTTTTATGTAACTTAACATATAAGCAAGAAGGATACAATGTTGATTGTAATAACATTCGGCACTTGAAAGCATCACCAAGTGTTTTTTTTAAAAGCGGTTTTCTGGTGGCCGACAAATTGGCCTGTGGTTATGTTGAGTGACTAATTGTATTTTCTTTTCTGGAAACTTGTGCAAAGTTGGCAGTTTTGTGTTAACACTAATACTTTTGTTTGGCATTTGTGCCCTATACTGACCAGACCATTTTTATACAAGTGAATTTTTTAAAAAAGACACTTACTTGAAGTATGGCAATAGTTTAAGGATAAAAAAGAAGCATGGATATTACACATCCCCTTGTAGTGTATGAAAAAAAGTGCATGACTGGATTTATGTACTAGTACAGGACATTTTAAAAAATCAGATCTGTGCTGTAAGGCATGCCAGCACCTCTTTATCACTATATCTAGCAGGTAGTAAAAACAAGACCATGTTTTTTTTTTTCCTTAAAAAATGTGCATTAATGCTAACATAAATGAATAGAGCTAGCCAGCAAACTATTTTTTTCCTGTATATCTAACAGCTGGATGTAACTGTAAAAATTAAACAAAAGAGTTAAACAACCATCAATACAATTGTTTTACATCATTGGCCTCTCAAGGCTAAATATTTACAGGTGAATCTGCCATGCTTTAATTGAAGATTCTCTCAAAACCTTAAAGTTCACAAAAGACAACTATAAGAAGTTCCTTTTATGTTTTTTCCCCCCCTTTATCTCTTTGCAGGCAACAGTCATAGGTACAACAAATTGTCTCTTTGGAGAGGACCAAAAATTGTTACTCTGTCAAAGTTTGGGCTAGTTGCACGCTTTTTTGTGTGTGCGCATGTGTATTTAAAGGGTATTTTGTTTCACCTCCAAATGAAAAGATCTGACTTCTTTCTCAAAACTATAAAGGAAAAAGACAAAAAATTTCAAAAGCACCTAGTGTTTATCTTCTTATATCTAAAGAAAAGAAAATGTGTGTGCGCGCGCGTGTGTGTATGCACACAGGTATACATGTGTGTGCACACGCGCGCGCACACACACCCTCCCCCAAGTACACAAGCACACACTATGGCAGTTCAGATACATAGGCCATCTGGTGAGAGCTGGCATTTGCAGTGTCCGTTCTGAGGCTAATCTACTGCAGTGAAGGGAATGTTTTTGTGGAGATTAGGGTTCTGGCTGTGCCGATTCCGGCTTCGCACAGAGGAAAACATCATATTGCAACCGGGGACTTTGCACTTGTGCATCTCTCGCAGATGCACGGTTTTGTAGTGCACCCGCAGCGTGCCCTTGTTGCTGTACATCTTGTGGCAAATGTTACACATGATCCCACCAGTGCTGCCGGACAAGCTGTTGAACGTCAGAGACCCTGCAACGTCGGCCCCGAGGCCGCCGGGCAGGGCGGGGGCCTCGGCCTTGTGCGCCGACTCCCCGCTGTCACTCGCCCCGTCGAGGTCGTCCAGGAGAATGCCCTCGTCGCTGCCGGCGTCGGATTCTCGGGAGGAATGGATGCTGCTGCTGGACTGGAGGCTGGAGGTGGTGCTCAGGTCCAGGACCATGTAATCCTCCGCCATGCCCCTCCCATAGCCGTTCAGGTGGGAGTCTTCCGTCCCCGCGGGAGAGGACGCGTCTTCCCTGAGGTCGAGCCCCAGGGGGTGCTGGGCCCCATAGATCTTCATCAAAAATTCATCCCGGAGGTCCTTGCTAAGGGAGGGCTGTGATGAGTCCAGGCCCATGTCATCGAGTTCTTTGGTCAACAGTTTACGATGCAGATTTATGTTGGCACTGTGTCTAGGAAAACAAGAGGGGAAGGGGGGGCGGGTAGGTGTACAGGGAGGGGGGAGGGCGAGAAAAAAGAGAGCATTTTAAAATGGATTCAGCTTCCGCCAGGCATCACCTAAGCGCATTCACTGCTAATGACGCTATTGTAAAAAGCAAGCATTTTCCTACATCCTCAGGATTGGGGAGTAAGTGGTAGTGGGGAGTGCAATAAGGGGAGCTTCTTCATTAACGTAATTTTTATAAGAGAGTAAAAGTCCTCAACGCAAGGATGAAAGCAAACCCATGCACCTTTTCCTGAATGATTGTTCTGTTCCTTTCACTCTGTAGCAGCATCAGCTGCAGAGAATCTCACAGCAGAGATTTGAAAAAATATACTGAATATGATAAACGAATGGAAACTTTCTGCTTCTCCAAACCAAATAATTTGAATTTACCGAAAAACAGAAGGAAACCCCCTTTTTTCTACAGTGAACACTTTAGAGGTATGAAAAGGATTCCTATTTTTAAAAAAGAGTAAATGGTTTAGATAATTTAGAATTCACTTGACAAAATAATTTGTTCCCTCTCATCTTCCTCATCTTATTTAAGAAAATAATTTAGCTTAAAAGGTTAGCAATTTATTTAATAAAAAGAGGGCTACACACTATCTTTAATATAAATCCCCTTTTTAAGAATGATTTGGGATCTCAGCTAAATCTAATAGTATAATACATTTATCTTCAGAAGCTGCTATATTTCAGACTTAAAAATAATATTTCAAGTAATTCCAAGTTGTAAACTTTAATCTTAAAAAAGGTGAAAAACAGAAGTTGGCTTAGTACACCCACCCCCCATTAAAAAAAAAAAAATCACACTCAACAGAAGAAAAAACAAACAAACAAAAAAGGGACCAAAAAAGAAAAAAACCCACACACGATAAATACCAAAAAAAAAAAAAAAAAATTCAAGCACAATAATAACACATGGTCCCTCCATTTTAACAACTGGAGTCCGTACTTCTTAGGCAAGCAAAACTTATACTGTACTCATTGAGTGCTTTGCTTGTATATATATATATATATATATATAAAGAAAAAAAAAACAAGATTTGTCCCAGAGCATCCATAGGGATGTCATGATTTACAAAGCCTGATAGGTTATTATCTATCTGAAAACATTGCCTTAGTATTTACATCCCCCATTTATTTTTAAAGTGCCCTTGGGCATATACCTCTCTCCACCTGCAAAGGCTTATGTTTGACAAGTGTCTAAATTGAAGGCTACCCTTCCAAAAAGCAAACCAATAAATAAATACAGATGCATATAAGCTTCTCAATAATGGTGGAAGCTCTACATCTTGGAGAAGTTAATTGTGATAATAGAAATGACCTAGAATGGCCAGGATCAAGTTCGACATACCTGCTGATTATAATTAAAAAGTATGGAAAATCCAAAATGAGTCACCCCATTCGGTGATGAGCATGGCTAATATTTCTTAGAGATGGTTGAGAGGTATGTGCCTCATAGACAAGAAAAGTGGGAAACCCGTTCCACCTTTCCACACAAGACAATATATAGCACTCTGGGTTTGAAGGGGCAGAGGGGCGGCGGCCCCCCTCTGCACAGCACTTAGAACGGCTGAGCTTACCTTGTGATAATAAGATCAGCTTTCTAATCTTTTGCTAAATCGATCACAAAAGAAAGCAAGAATGAGAGACAGAGAAAAAGAGAGAGAAGGAGAGAGAGAGAAAACAAATTCACATTCTAGACATCTGGTTTGGAAAAAAAACTTAAACAATAACATAGGGATTTAAAATGTTCTGATCAAAAAATCATTTTGTCATAAGCGATCATCTCATATGCTGTCTTGATGATTTTCAGATCAGCCGCATCATCCAAAAATCATAAATTAGGATAAACCAAATTCACAGCATCATCGTCATCCATAAATGAGCTCTATACAGATGCATGCAGTGTTGCGGATATGTGAATGATAAACAGAAGTGGTCCCCGGGGTCCCTGCTCTGACAGTCGCGCCCCGCCTCCTTGGTGTCAGATGGCAGATGATTCCAAATGCAGGTTGTTAAGCAGAGTGCAGGAAATGCCTACTGAGAAATCTTTCCCCCTGACATGTGGGTATGACACCACCAGAGTTATTACAAGAATGTGGAAATAGAGTTGCAGTACGTACTATTACTCCATTGATAAAACAACCTGCCAACCATAAGCAGCTTGCAGAATCCTACCCCTCTGTGTATTATTTTTAACACCCTCCCCTCCCTTAATTTCACAGACACACATTTTGCGATGACTCTAATCTAGAACTCTGGTGCTTCTCACACATCTGCAGCTACCGCTTCCTAGACTCACTGCTGAGAAAGCAGCAACCAGACACACAGCAGTCACATCAAGACGCACTGAATAAGGGAGAATAAATTAACATCGACAAAAGGACACACGGGTCCCCAGATGGACACATCTTCCCTGAGATGACTTGTGAAATTACACATCTCCACTGTTGTGGTACCAGGAAGAGATGTTTCTCTTCATGTCTCACTTACAGCAATAGAAATCTGTAATCTAATTAGATGAGGTACCAGCCCTCAATATCTGTCAACCAAATGATGTGCAGAAATGTGTAGACCAGCTCTGGCACTCGGTTCAACAGTGTCCCTTTTCCGCTGTCAGCAGTACTGTTGGCTTCTGCTAATATAATTACATTGACTTTTATTCAATTAAGTGCCATCCTTGCCTTTAAAAAAAAAGCTACTTTATCAATTGATTCAGGTGTAATGCAATAATAAAGATGAACTCATGGCAGTGCATTAGCTCTGCTGTTCATAACTTCAGTACACGGGTTCATTCGTGGTAGTCGATTTCCATTATGCAACCACAGTTCAAGAGAATTGATTCTTTTATGTTCATTTCTTAATCTATTTCATTTTTGTGTAATAATCCTCTGAAATGCCATATGCAAAATACTAGAATTAGGGATAGGAAGAACATGGAAAGCTTACTGGTTCACTCTCATGATGGTGGGCTTGGAGCTATTCTAACTTAACTCCCAGTATTACTGGAGTGGAAAGAGGCAAAGCGAGAGGAGAGGAGATAGACTCTTGAGAGAGTCCTGATCCTGTACCTCAGGAGGTTAGCTTTGCCTCCACAGAATGGACAAAAAGCAGCACTTGATGTTAACAGAGACCTGGACTCAGTCAATCCAAACTATGAACTGCCACAGAACACTCTCCGAGGAGAAGACACGAAGACCTGGAGTTAACAGCAACTTACAAGTTTACATGGATCAGCAAAACCTAGAGAGGTTAAAAAGAAAAGGAAGATGAAGAGACACAGAAAGAAAAGTCACCAAGAGACTATCAGGTATACAAGGAAGAGGATTCTAAAAAGTGGAAGACAACCAGAGAGTGCTGGATATGGGAGGACCCCCGGCAGAGGAAGTGATGGGCAGCTGTCTGTGATCAGGAGCAGGAGGACTCCAGAAAGGAACAGAGTTTGAGTTCTCCAGAGATGAGTTTTTCTAGAAAATAAACCGAATGTTCTGAATATTTGTCTCCAGAAAAGAGGAAAAAATAACCATGAACTAAAACTGTATTAGAACTTATTATACTTTATAAGAATGTCAGCAGTACAAAAGCTGTTTCTATTTGTGTTGATTGGGTATTACGTAGGTAATACCAATATGAGGAGGCAGCTTCCTCTTACAGAGAAAAGAAAAAGACTGGGATGAAGACAAAAGGTAAGTTGATAAGTAGAGGAAGGAAGGATCTGATGTTACTGGGGATCTCATCAAGACAGTAGGCCAAACTGTAGTTCCATGATGGTCACTTTTACGAACACAAACTATATCTTATGCAACCTCAAGTCTCCTGCTGCTCAAGTAGAATACTGGGTTGACCAAAAAGTTCATTTAGATTTCCCCATCACATCTGATGGAAACACGCTAACTTTTGATCAACCCAATACTTTGCACATGGGACATAATTAAAAGTGCATTTATTTGACTTCAATCAGTAATAGGCACAGTCTTAAACTTTCCCCAAAACAAATTACAGAAGTGAAAACAATGATCCCAGGACTGGAAACATGTACCTAAAGATTTAAGAAATGACACAGATAATATAGCAGAGGATAGTTCTGACCCACTCACACCCCATTGTGGTGCAAGGTAATGCTACATAACTAGGGCATGACACAGTCCTATAACTTGGGCGATGCTTAGAACCACAAATGTTTCTTCTGACCTCTGCACTCACTCCTACTATTTCTGTACTGAGTTTACCAAAGCCTCTTGAAAACTAAGAGCACCTTTAAAAGCAAAAGGTAATGAAGCTTATATGACATAGAAGAGGTCATGAAACCAGACTTACTATTTGAAATGCTTAGTGGGAGCATTCTAACTAGATTAAAGTGGACTACCACTCATTTTTGGTTTCTTCAATGAAAACAAGTCAATTATATCTCAGTTAAAAAAAGAAAATTTTAGCATGCAACCACGGAAGACAGCAAATCCAACAGTCAAATAAATGCAAACACCCTTTAGAGAAAGTCAGTCCTGTCTTGAGCTTTTCTTTCCTCACATTTCCCTTTTTAAGCTGGTTCAAATACCTAGTTCAACTTAATGCAATGTTTAACCACAAAAAGAAAAAAAAAATAAGCACACTGAAAAAGGGTTTTGAGATTTTAACTTTGGTTTTGAGATACAAATAAGAACTTTTTTGAAAAATAAGAATCTCATGACCAAGTTAGAAAATCAAAACGTGGCCATGAAACTGAATCAAGCTATAGGTTACATAAGAAGCCCAATCTAACCTTAATTCTTAATCAGTTCTGAGCCATCCTAAACTTACTGAACTGAAACAAAATACTTGATAATTAATTGCAGTGCCCCAGGTGAAGTAGAACCGAGGCTCCATTTTGGCCTAACTTTTGCCTTTATTTTTTCTGGTTATCTTTGCCACTTCACACACATGCACATACCTCAAATTGTCCAGAATGATCACAGTGAAGTATACACAGTAGATACCACCACATATAAATAGTGTATGTGTGTTTTTATGCATGTATATGGGCATACATAAATTTATATTCAACCTGTAATATAAAATATAAAATCTGGATGCCGGGTTTGAGTGTATTGTTGGACAGAGTCAATATTCCTGATTGGAAATGTAAATCTGCTCTCCAAATCCACAGAAACGGAAAGTTAAAACTTTTGTGCCTTATTTATTCTCTTATCTAGATTGCCATGACACTACCTGTTGTCCTGAATGCCTCAAAACTATTTGTATTCCCATTTATTGATGGTGGTATACTTATAGCTCTGAGAAGTCATGATATTTTTGATAGTATATACATTTTTTGCAAAATGAGCAGGTGCTCTCTAAGGTAGTATTTAAAGATTTTCTCCAAAAGATTTGAAAACCATTCCCAGCTCAGGAAATTCAATGTAAAATTTTAGTGAACAATGCTCAGCCCCTCCCACCCCCCAAAAGTACAGAAGTACATGATAAATGCAAGAAACAAAAGCTAAGCAAATTCTTGCAAAGTAAAAGTATGAAATCCAGTGCCTTCAATCCCTTTCAATATAAAACAAATCATCCATACTGGTCACGCAGACAGTTCTCTCTCCATTCAAATTATTCACTTGAAGATAAGCTCCTACCAAACTCTTTAGGGGTTTAGCTAATTTACTGCACAGATACGGCACGTCTGTTGTAATAACAGGTAGGATGTATTGGGGTCGACCATTTATCAGAATTAGACTTCTTTTCTCAATTCACAGTGAATTATGCTGCCTACATGACTCCCCTCTCTCAGAGCCTGCCATCCCCTTACGGCCCCTAATGTGGCAGGCAAACCAAATTGACAGTCTCATCTTGTCAACAAGGGGCGATTCTCCTGAGGAGCCATTTAACTTTGCCGAGGAAGCAATGTATTAATGTGCCTGTCCCAGGAATGTTAATCATCTTCAAGCTTCCGACCTAACTTTGACGTGAACGAAATCACCAAATTTGTTTACTAAATGAATCGTAATATGCTAATAAGAAAGCATGACATATATGGAAGAGCCAAACAGATGGTTTGTTTACTCCACTTTGCAACTTTATAAATGTTGTAACTCTGAAGATGTTAGTGAGAATTATTGGTTTGCTGGCAGAGGCGAACGTGTCTCTCGCATACTAAATCTGGCACTACGGCTACAAAACAATTTGTCATTGCTGTGGAATGCATAAAAAATGTTAATGTAGCGATGGCATTTGGGAAGGCAGATTGGTGGATGGAAAATGTCTATGCTGGATGCTCAGGTTAAGTGCAGAATTGATATCCAACACTGTTCCCTAACCATTTTACTTCTGAGCTGTATCTGACGCATCGAGGCTTCTCCAGGGTGCTGATTATTCAATAGATAACCTGTTGCGCTGTAATGTGAGATGTGTGTTACACTGTGAATAGGATTATGTTTTCACAGCACTTGGAAAATTTCTCAATCAGGCAGCTCATATGGTGCTCAGCTTACTACTACTGTTGGGTAAAAGAAAGCAAAGCCATTCACCCCGGCATCTTTTAAGGACTTGAATAAAATCTGAGCTACAGTTTTGAGATTTATATTTACCCTGGATGAACTAACTCTCCAGTTTTCCATCCGATGTTTTATCATCTTATACAAAGAGTTCCGAAGATCTATTTCCAAAACAGTAAGAATGCATTTTTCTCTTGACATTCAAATTTCTTCTCCTATTTAAAAATAAGCTTTCTTTTCTAATGTGTACAACATGGAACATCAGTTTCTTTCTGAGGTCTTTTTCAAAGGAAATACTTCCTAACTATCCAAGAAGGTTTTATATTATTAAAACAATTTGTGATCTTTTAAAAAGAGAGCATTAGGGATGTGCGAGTTCCCCAGGGGACAGGATTTTGTAGGCAATATTATAATTGAGCTACAGCCTTATCTAGAATTCTGTGTTGAAAATGAAACTATTTAAGACACATGAGCAAAAAGAATGCACAAAAATCTATCTTTGGTTAAATGGTGTCAAAACTACCAACAGAAAAACTTCAGTTAAGCAACCAGCAACACAACTATGCTACCTTTCAATGTTTAGAAACATTCAGATTTTTCTGAAATTCTTTTTACTCCTGATTCACACAAGCATAGCCATAGAAGCAGAATTCTGTATGAAAGAGGTGCTTATTGCTTCCAATACCATTAACCACTTCCCCCAACTTCTTAGTCCTATATATACATAATGAGACCACCACGCATCTTGTGGGATTCACCTGGTGTATCACCATAGAGTGAAATTTCTACCAGTGTGCCGAAGAGAAACGAGAGCAAAGCAAGCTAAAGAAACCTCTGACTTCATCTTTTTGCCCAAGGATCACTTTGGAGCAAGAAACATTAGCGGCTATCCCAGCCTGGCGCATCTCTCTCATTTGAAGCATCTCCTCGTTCCTGACCAACAAAGAAAATTTCAATAAAGTACTTTTACTGGTTTAACAACAGTGAGCTCTTGGGATTGTCAAAGTGCTAAGCCTTTTCCAAGGAGAGAAGAAATCAGCAGCTCAAATATAATTAACCTTCCATTCTCAATGCAAACTGCCACGCACAGGAGCTCTGCAGTCTATTAGCGAAGTTATAATGGCCAACAGGCAGAAGCGAAATTGGTCAAAAAGTTGGCTGCTGCTGTCATATTTTTGGAATTATGATTAATGGCACTAATAATGTGGATGATTACTGATATGTGTATCTCCAGCAGTTTATCATATTGCTCTGGCTGCCTACGTCCACAATAAGCAGGATGCTATCATTTACCTCTTTATTGAAGGCAATCCTTCTCTTGAAGGAGCATATTCTAATTACTTCGTAATGTTTTATGTCTTAAACATTTTGCAGCTCTGGACCTTGCCAACTGCTTCATGTCTACCATTGATTAATTACTGAATGTTTAATCAAAATTTAGAACCTAATGTAGTCATTTATGAGCACGCTGCAGTGCCAAAGTAGTTAGGCTCTGCTCCCAAGTTTGGGGAGTGCTGGGTTAAAAATCAAATCCCAGCCAGGCATGAGGATCCAAGAATTTCACCTTGGGTGCTCTGAGGTTGCCAATTCCATCTCTGCTGATGAATGGAAGGTAATCTAACTACAGGGTAAACAGCATCTTTACCTCCCCTCTCCCCACTGGATCTCTCTTTCCCTGTTCTCCTGATTCCCTAATCAACAGAGCACTGCTGACTGCTTGCTTCTGAGTGCAAGAAGGTTCTCGTGAAAACCCATCTCAAGAACATAGCTTTGAAGTGGTTAAACAAGTGAAAAATAATTTGCTGGGACAAATACATAAGTTTTTTTTTTTTTAATGTGGATTTTTTATGGTACTGTCATACAACCATTCACCGTTGAAGTTAAGTGTTTTTTTAATACCATTACTGAACTGCTGAAATGGATGCTAATATAGCTTGGAGTGCTAATGTCAAGTCCTGGTAATAAAAAAGACAGACTGCTGAATGAAATAATTTCAAGTAAAAAATAGAACAAAAGTGCTCTCTCTCTTGCTCTCTACTTTTATTGAATTGGGACTGACTGAGCCAATTGCTTTAGAAGTCTGTAAAACACAATTACTAGTGAGCGGACTGACCCCCCAGTGCCCCCTTGGTGACAGAGCAGACTAAAAAGCCAGCAGAGTTCGAGCGGCTCCCCTCAGCTGGCCATCAGACCCATGAGGCTTACTTCTGAAGGTCTGTTGTTCTCATCGCCCAAATCTGTCTCTTCTGACTGAAAAAAATCTTATTTCCCATCCATGTGCTAAAGTAACTTCATACATCATTTCCCAAGAGGAAGATGTCTACTCTGGCAATTAAGGATGATCTGTCTTTTGATATTCTTATTTATGTGGTTGTTCACATATAAACACACATATACTTTATGTGGATACATTTAGATGAGAACGTTAGCATAATTTCTGAATAGCTGGCAATAATTCCAATTGATATATGCAATAGCAAACTGGAGGCATCACTAAGGTATGTTCAGGTTAGAAACACAGTTTTTTTTCCTTGTCTTTTTTTTACTAAGGTAAAGTCAAAATAATTAGAGCAAGCAAGAAAAAGAAACTAGAAGTAGGTAACATTTCCCCCCCTTGTTAATAAAAGAAGTAATAAACTCCATAAAGTACTAGAGTTAAGATCACTAACACTTCAGGCATAACAGCTTTTTACCAGGAATTTACAACTCCTGTTTTAATTCAAGCCGCTTGCATTAGGACATAAAATCTAGGTATTTTTTAAAAAGTGTAGCTTTCTGTTAAGTAACTGAAGAAAAATTGTCCTTTCCTGAAAAGCATTCTTTTTTCCTCTTTCTCAGCTTGCTTCTCTCTCACACATGCACACACACACATCTTGGCACTCAAGAATCAAAGTTAATAAATCCTTTTTTTATGACATTGTAATTTTTTGGCAAGTGTAAACTCCTTTCATATTCTGCCACATTCATTTATTTGAAGCTTGTGGGAGTCTTACGGCAAAAACATTAAATTATTTCTGAGAAGGCTTTTTAAAAACAGAAAAAAGAAACGCTTTCTAGCCCAACCTTCACAGAGAAAGAAAAGTCTGTCTCCTTAGCACAACAACAACAACAAATCACTCCGCAAGAAAGGGCTGGTAGAAGCCTCTTACGGTATGGAGAACCCATCTTTGCAGGAAGGATACAAGCAAATACTAATAAGTGTGTGAAGTCTCATAACTTGCTTCCAGGTGAGAAATGGCCTTTTTTATTTGTTTTAAAAAAGAAAAGACTGTCTACAAAAACAAATACTTAGAATGAATCATTATAAGAAAGAATGAGATCAAAGAAGTCTATCAGGGGATCAGATAGGTGGTGGGAGACCCAAGGGAGACAGAAATCATGAAGATGACCCTTTCACAGTGGTGCCATCCTGAAAATTACCAACTATGCATGCAGTATGTACATGCTGATCTAAATGCTATTTCTGCCTGGATTTTCAAGTTCCCGATGGAGAGAGCAGGAGCTCATTCCTTTTGAGGGAAGGTAGGAACACAGGGTATATGGAAGCATTGCATTTACACAGTGGAAGTTATGTAGCCACAAGAGATTTAATGGTACTCTCATCAAGAGAAATTTGTAAGAACTTTGAATCATGGACAGGAAGTCCTTTGCTCGCCATTAAGCTTTGTTGTCCAGTTGGTAGGCAGTTTGGTGGAAGTGATTGGTGTACTTCTTGGGCTGGAGGAGTGAAAGGTCAGCAGAGGCTTAAATGAGCTTGTCTTACATCCAGCTGGGCCAGCAGGAGGTCATTAGGAAGATCCGAGGCTCATGGTAGGCTTGACAGAGCCTCTCCCCACGATACAAGGAGGCCGTTTTGCTCACTGCTCTTCTCCCAGGATATAAAAAGAACCCCAGAGACAGGAATGACACCGAAGTTTATCTTACTACCAAAGTTTCGCTTGAGGAGGACACAACTAGCAATTACTCAGAAGGGGAAATTTATTTTGTTTGTTTGCCTTTGATGGAAAGTAATGGAGATGAGTACAAAATGCCTATTGATCTCCTGGCTGTATTGTGAAACCAAAAAGGGTAACAGAGGGGGAAAAAAATGTTTTCCTTTAAAAGTCAGAGGACCCATGTGACTTTACCTTTTAAAAGAATTCTGGTAAAGGAGAGCTGCAGTTTGGGTGGCAAAAAATATAGGAAATGAAAAAGCTGATGCCTTAAAGTGTTCTCTTCTCCTACTTGGAGAAGATTAACACACTGTTTGACAGCTAATTGTATCAGGGCAAATACACTAATGGTTATCTTAAATTGGTGCTAAGTGGCTCATTTCTTGGCGGTATTGCCTGGTGAATTCATATGCATTTATTGAAAATCTCTCTTTGGAAACTTACAGAGAACTTTTCTAAGCACAGAATGATGGGAAAAATGGATGTCGCTGCTGGGAAGGTGATAACAGGAGACAGGTAGCATGTTTTCGCATCTTCACCTCTGCTGTTAATGTATGCAGTGACTCGTCAGAGGTAGCTTATGTTAATTTATTCCTGCACACCTGTACAGGGCTGGAAGTCAGGTAATCAAACAAGCAAAAGCTATACATCTCTGCTTTTTAGCTACGGCTACCCAGAGGCCTATATAGGAACAAATTTAGTTCTGGAGACATCAGCAGGTTTTAATAAACCAAATACAGATGTCTTACTTCATACAAATCAAGAAGTTTACATGTTTAAATCTGGACGGATTTAAGTAGCAATCAAAGAGAAGGTTTCCACTTGGCACCAATGGTTGCCTCATATTTATTTATAAATCACCCTAAGCAAATATTATTTTGTTTCTAAATTTATTCATGGGGCTGAATCACCTTTCCTACACCTTGAAGATCAAACATAATGCTTACCTTTCTGATAAAATTCAAGACAAACTGTAGCAATGAGTGGCCACTATTCTCAGAGGGAAGAGAGGAACAAAGATGGTAAAATTCATGTTAAGATGAAAAACAAACAGATTAAATATTTCTTTCTATGCAGACCATCTAGTTTCTGTGGACAAAGTCTTCATTATAGTTGAGGGAGTTTAAAACAGCCAATCACTGAAACAGATATAAATAGATTTTTAACATACTAGCAAATGATAAGGAATTCAGCAGAAGAGGACACAGGGGTTTTTATTTTTTGGAATAAAAACCAAATGTAATTTATAAATGGGATTCCCTAATATACAGATGATCCATGGCCACTCAGCCCTCCTGGGGATCAAAATACCAGACAGAGGATGAGAAATGACCAAAGAAAGCCAGGGCCAACCAATTCTATGATACTCTTCAAGAAAATGTCCTTAATGAAGACTGTAGGTTCTAGCCCAGTTAGAATTCTTCTTCCCAGGGAGTATTTTCATAGGTATACTTCAAAACCTAGTGTCAGCTTTGCTGTTCCCTGACAGAAGAGCATCTTAGCAGAAAAATCAAGGGACAAACAAGAAAGAAGTACAGGTGTCTAGTGACTGTCGGGTGTAACATTACACACTCCTATCAGTATTCACTTAAATATCAGCCATCGCCTTATAGTTCTGTGGTTCTTTACAGGGAAAGTAATTTACATTGTGCTTCTAAAACTCAGAATAAAAATTACCCTGACAGCCACCTAGTGACCAGACGAATTGGAGTTTGTGCATATTAGCTTGCTGTGTGTCATTAGTATGGAATGGTCCTCCTTGCTTTCAAATTTATTAAACTCACACTCATTCACAAACGTATAGAAAGGACACTTCTGACATTTAGAATCCTCAGCCCTCACAAACCTTGCTTTGTGCCCCGCTCTCTCTCTCATGTCCCTTTTGGCGACTTCACACAAAGAATATTGTTTTTCAAAAAGGTTTCAATCTCATCTTACAAGACCTAGAAAGATGCTAAGCAAAGACTTGGACAACTCTGCTGAGTAGCTGCCAAATGTAACACACAGCATTTACCATCTTTCTACTTCCATCCTGCTGACTGCTTGTCTGAGACCAAACATACAACTCCCGCAAATACAACCAGCTTGGAAGAAGCCGAGGAAGACCTGCTTCTCAGTCCTATAAGGTGTTCTAAGCCCAAAGACAAGAAGGCTGCTTTCATAAATAGAAGGAAGAGGGTTTATTCTGTTGGTTTATCATAGGTAAACCCCTTGCATACTTGGACCCCAACTCAAAATGCCTTCTAATGCTGTTTGCCAAGGAAGAAGATGTAGAGTCCAGGATGGATGAATTGAGACTGGGGAGAGGAGAGAAATGGACGCAAGGACAGCAGGATTAAAGACAAAGGAGGATTTCTGTATGGGAAGGTATGTTGGCTCAGAGAAAGGTAAGAAAACTTAGCCTAGCTTCCTAGTGAACCGAAAAGGGAAAAAGCAGGGACATAAAATTCCTGGAGTTCTTGTGACTGAAACAGTAAAAGTGAAGAGACAAGGGAAGAGAAGTCTACTGGGTAGATTTGAGATGTGAGGCAGAGGCTTTGTGAATAAGGAGATCAAATTACAGGTCAACATTAGTTGATGACAATGAAACAGGGGTACAGTTATAGTGCAGTTATGTTTCCTGAGATGCAGAAGAGGATGATATTCAATGGCATCCCTGCTTTTGCTTATTTGGTGGTAGCTATGCTCATATATTAAGTCATAGACTCAACAAGGATGAACACGCTTCTTATTAAAAAAAAGTTGACGTATCAAAGTTTCTGCTAAGTGTTTACCCTGAGGTCAAAAGATTTGAGGACTCTTGAAAAGCAAAGTTTCAAGTGAGAATCAGAAGACTTTCTTGTACAGTACTTTTTTTTTTTTTCCAATTTGCTTTTTATTGTGTGTGACAAAATTCCAGAATTAAAAAGATTTGGCGTGACATGCTATTTCACCCATATGAAATGTAATCACCTGTCTTCTGGGGTTTGCAATCTCTTGGGAGACTGAACATATGTGGGAGAATATCTGTATTATGCTTCCCACCTGGAATATCCTATATCCTAGTAATGCTGGGCAGTGGCCTCAACTTGTATATGGATGGTCACCCATGGAACACTCAATCCTTAGAATAAAATTAGAGGCTGAAATATTCTGCTGCTATCAGTAAATGTTTTTCCTCAGACAAACCACCCTCTCCACAGTACTTTCTTACAGTGGGGCAGAAAAACAGCGCTTGTGTTTCCTAGTGGCTTGATGTAAATGAAAGCACCAAGCTTTGGGTGTTGTAGCCTTTGGTCTCAGAGCCATTTATTTGAGTGTTATGACTTGCAGTATTTTCAGCAAACCAACTAAAACTGTGATAGGAATTCATGCAAATAAGCTTAAATTTTGGCTTGTCTTCAAACACTCCATTTCCATAAATATTTTATGCAGTTTTTCATGAGTCTTTTATTTTTGTTAAAAAAAAAAAAATCCAATGCATTAACCTCATTATCACAAGTGCACTATTTCAAATGTAAAAGAGTGAATATTACTTACAAACGTGGGGGGGATGGATATAGTATTATATTTTATTATTCAAAGTCTAGCTATCTTAACTGCTGTATTTTGGGACTGTCAATGATAACTTCGAACTGAAAAGAACTCTGTGACCATAAAACATTTTTACAGAGCAAGGTAAATGGAGTTGGGGGGAGGGAATTTTTTAAGAAGATAGATTTCTCTTCAAAGCATGTTTTGAATTGTATGAAGAAAGCCACTGAATTTTTTCTCAGAGATTTTGCTTTTCATGCATTGGGTCCCTTGTATTTTAGTAGAAAGGAAAAAGTATTTTCTTCTTTTATTTTTAAGAAGACTGAACTTTTAAGTATGGAAAAAAAACATTCTAGAGGCAGATCACTACTTTTCAGTGTACTTCTGTTATATGTTACTTTATCAAACAACTCTACCCATCAGGGAAACACCAGAATTTGGGTGGTAGCTATTTGGAAACTTCCTAGTTAATACTGTTTCTTCTACATGTATTGATTTTTACCATGTAAAAAATTTTCTCCAGATGCATTATTAAAAGACAATGTAAAACCAAAAACTGCATTTGCTATAATGGGATGAACTAACTGTGTGACTCTAGTTAGGCTGGTATATAATACTCTGCTCACAAGCTTATCTCCACAAGAGGAGGACAACTGTGTTACTCCACCAGTGACCACCTTAACACATTCCTTTTATATTACATTTTCTTTAAGATTGAAAAAGAACACTGTAGGTTTAGGACCAGCTGCTTCTGTTTAAGCCCAACTGTTTCAGAGCCACAGCTACATACCTAAGGTGTGATGTCATCTGAAGGCTGGACATAATATATTCTAACTGATCCTCAAAGTATATGCATGTCTCCCCTTCTATGCATAATTCCCATGACAGACTATATTTTAGAGATGTGCTCAAAGACATTGTGAAGTTGAAGTAACCCACAATCGTCATAACATTTCCCCGTATCAACAATTACTTTGGTCCCATTTTCTTCCGATGTATCTACAACTCTTAAAGAATTCATGGATACACTAAATACTCATGTAAGAACGATAACATTTCTGGTTATACCTACGCAGATGCAGGCTGTCTCGATGTCCTGGACCTATGGTTCTTTCCATCCGTAAATTTCTGTTTCTATATTGGATAAATACGTGTGTATGAAGATAATATATTGATTTAATTATAAAGCCACAAGGCAAAGCAGAAATATATATAACAGAAGCTGCAGCTTCTAAGTGAAGGTTCATGGGAAAGCAGGGAACTGTGTACACAGTTAACTTATTCACACCTAGATGCATGGAAACACACACGCACATACACACACACAGAGCACAGAGAAAAATGGCGTGCATTACTGAGTAAGATGGCGTATGATTCTGCATGCTTATCCAGAACAAGCACCGACTGCAATAATCCTTCACAAGCATGGCAGCCTGGGGATCACGCGGTCACTGTGGACAATCTTTACAGTGCATCGAAAACATCTAAGTTGGATTTTTTTTTAATGTGTCAAGTCCACCATGACTGGCACCCTCCACCCCCCAGCAGGAGCAGCCAATGGAGATTTACTGACCTGTCTCTGCTTCGGCGAGAGGGGAAGGCAGCGTTGCAGCCGGCCACCGTGCAGACATGCATCTCTTTCAAGTGAACGTTCCTGTAGTGAAGCTTCACGCTGTAGGAGCTTTTGAAACTCTTCTTGCACACATAACAGATTTTAGGGTCTGGGCTAGAACACAGGTCCCCTTCTGGGGAGAACTTCTGAGGGCTGCCGTAATTCAGGGACGATGTAAAACTCTCGTGCAGGGCTGCCATGCTGGCACCCCCGCCGTTGTACAGTCCGTACTGGCTCATGTAAAACATGTCGTAAGTGGGATCTGTAAACTCCTCCTTCACCTTGATGACATCCTGGTGAGAGGGCTCACTGTGGTTCTCGTCCGGCCTCTCACTGTTCATCAGGACTTTCTCGCTCACTTCACTGTGCATATGCTCATCCCCCTCCATGGATTCCTCACCGAGTTTGGGCTCCGAAGACTCAGACTCATTCTCATAGTCCCGCTCAGGTTCTTGGTCCTCAGAAGTCATGCTGTCAGCCCTTCTTATTTCTGTCCTTGAAATGCACCGGGTCCTGCTATGCTTAGAAAAGTCCTTCACAGACATGCCCGGACTCATCTCCTCCTGGGAGTGGCAGTGATTGTCATGGCTCCCATCATTGACCACAGGCCCGCTGTCATTGGGGTCGTCATCTTCATCGTCAAACTCATCGGCGGTATCGATAATTTCCTTCTCGATCTTCACAGGCATGCTGGACTTCCTGGGCTTCTTCTTGGGCGCCAGGTCGGCACTGGGCTCATGAGTGGCCATCATCACTACTGGCGCTGCTGGCTCAGAGGGGGGCGGGGGGTGCTGCTCTATGGTACCACTGGTTGGGATGATGGGACTGGTCGGGAGGGAGGTCGGAGGGCTCACCATTTCCCCTGGAGTGAGTAAACTTCTATAAAATGGAGGAACTGGTTGGACAGTCTTTAGCCCAGAGAACACCAGCTGGCTAGGGAGAGGGTTCTGTAAGACGGGGTCTAGTGGGGGAGTGGTAAAACCCATTGGGGGCCGGCCAGGGCTTGTGAGTGTGAGATTCGATTTTGCACTTGCTATGACGGGGGTGGCAGCCCCGGACGTGGCCCGGATTAAATCTTTGTCTCGGTTATTCCTTAGCATAGGCATGTGAAGGCGAGGGTTAGGGTTCGCACTGTGGCGGTTACGGCTGCGAAGGGAGCTAAAGACCATATTGCAGCCTTCAATGGTGCACCGATGTTTGATCTTCAGGTGAACCGCGTTATAATGGATTTTGAGAGTACCTTTGTCATAGAACGTCTTCCCACACGCGTTACAGAACACTCTTCCCTTCCGGGAGGCCGACCCCATCCTTCTCATCCTGTGGATCCGGAATGAGCTCTTCGGGTGTTCAGTTTTGGACAGGTCACTGACTGGGGCGGAATTCTGAATGGGGGACACGCAGGCTGGCTCGGTTTTGGGCTCCACGTTGGTGATGCTGGTCAGGGCATTTCTATTGGGTGTTTGATCGTTCTTGTAGGGCGTGGGGGAGACTTCAGACTCACTGCTCTCATTATATTCATTCTGGGTCGAAAGGCTGGGCTCCCGCAGCCTCAGTCCTGGTTGCTCTAATAGCAGCCCGTTTGGAGGCAATCCTAGCAGCGGGGCTGAGACCGGGTTTATGTACTGGAATGGCAGCAGGAAGGCGAGGCTGTTGGGGATGTTTTCGAAGTGATGAATGCTGGAAGGGTTGCTGTTCTCTAGATGGGCGAGGAGGCTGGGACTCCTGGTGCGATTATTGCTCTCAATGAAAGTTCTGATGTCTGAGTCTGTCTTTGAAGATGGTACAGCTACGGCCTGCCCTTCCTTCTCCTGAATCGCCATCAGCTCCACGATGGATTTGGTTTCTCCGAACCGCAGAAACTGCTGAAGGGTGATGATTTCCTCTTCTCGAGACATGATGGCCCAGCGGTCAAGCACCTTGCCGGCAGCATCCTGGAGGCCACATCAAAGAAACGACAAAGACAAACACAGAAACTTATTGATTGTGCATAATTATTCAGGGCAGCTGAAGGTGCTCTGCCTGCTCATGGAACACCGCGAGCAAGAGCAGAAAACAACATGCAAGCACTGTTAATACAAGTTGATCCACAAAGCAAACTTTTCTGCCATGCAAATGCAGTCATTAGAGTCACAGTTAGAGAAACAGATTGAGTTTAATAATGTCAGAGCAAACAACGTAGACCACTGGGGCTCTGTGATCTAAAATGCCTACGCTACTGCTACTTGTAACAACAATGGTCTATAGCCTATGCAATTATTTAGCATATATTAGTACAAGACGTGAACTCTTGCTGTGTAATCCAGTGTATGCAGAAACAAAACAAAACGTGGTACCTTAATCTTTATCAAATAGTGACATCATAGAAAGGAATTAGGTACATTTTTCAAATTTTATTTCATTAACACAATCAGACACGGCACTGGATTAAATGATGACACTTCCTTTAAATAGGAGCTATTATCTGAATTTCTAAATCACGAAGATGAATGAAGTAGCATCACCCGCCTACCCACATTGCTATGCTGTATCTCTCCCCTTTTAAGTGGCTGAATTTTAGTGTCACGTTACAGTAGGCAATTTCGTAAGGTAGAGTAAGGAAACACAGCAATTGTACTTTTTCTGAAAATTGATTGTAATTCTATGATTCAAAGTTTGAGTTAAGAGTATTTGACTTTTTATGATCTTGTTATAAATGACAGTTATAGATATTCAGAAAGTAAACACGTGATGGATTTAGATAGAATAAATGTGTAAAAATATTGTCTCTTAACGTCCTGCTCTGATAGTAGAGTGTGTCCACAGAGAATACACATCAGTAATCACCAGACTATGTGTTGTTAAATATACATTAAAAAGCATTTCACACTTTCATTTTTGCTAGTAAGTATGAGATATGCCTGGAGGTAGGACTTAAAAATCCTGCAATGTAATGTCAGGCAATCCATTTCAGTATGGATTGAGAGGAACCTATTCAAACACTTAAATAATGACTCCATCATCTACCAGGGCACAGCTCCTTCCCACCAGGAAAGAACACTCGGCAGCCCTCTGTGAAGAGCACTTGTTCCAACCCTTGACAGTCAATTTATGAAGCACAAAATCGTCTTATAAATACAAGACAAGAGCCTTATTAATTACAAAGGGGAAAATCATAACATTATAAGGGAGAAACCTAGCAGACACCACCTTAACCAACCTGCCTAAATGAAGGATCATCACGGACCTTGTCATCTATATACCGAGAAGGACACACTGTGGTTTCTGTGGCATGCTTGCCAAAAAAAAAAATGCACACCTCAATCTAATTAGGAAAAAACATCAGATAAACCAAAATTAAAAGGTGTTCTGCAAAACAGCCACAAGTATTCTTCAAAATGTAAATGTCGGGAAATATTTTTTTAAAAAGTCAAAGACCAAAGATTGGTTAGAGGTTAGAGGTTAGAGGAGACCAAGACAGGACAGATGAACTTAAGATTCTAGGGATCCTAGACCAGAAAAGGAACATTTGTGGGAATACTGGTAAAATCTCAGGAAAGTCTCTTGATTAGTGAACAGCATGGTTTCAATCCTAATTTCTCAGTTTCAACAACTGTACTATGCATATGTAAGATGTTACATCAGGGCAAACAGGATAAAGGGAACTGTACTATTTTTGCAAGAGAGAATTCTCTCTCATAGACAGTTCTACTCAGCCCTGTGATGTGAAATTCTCTCTGGACCACAACTGTATGGTCTGAATCACATCACCTAATTTGGTATTAAGGTGATACTTGTCATTTATTTAAATTACTTAAAAAAGAAACTCTAATAGTTATAAGCCATTCCTTATAAGGCTAATTTCTGACATTCTATCCTTTTATATGTGTGTTACTGTCTAGTACTACCTGACCTGTCTCTTGAGAAATCTGTATGCAGGTCAGGAAGCAATAGTTAGAACTGGACATGGAAAAACAGACTGCTTTCAAATTGGGCAAAGAGTATGTCAAGCCTATATATTGTCACCCTGCTTATTTAACTTATATGCAGAGTACATCATGGGAAACGCTGGGCTGGAGGAAGCACAAGCTGGAATCAAGATTGCTGGGAAAAATATCAATAACCTCAAATATGCAGATGACACCACCCTTGTGGCAGAAAGTGAAGAACTAAAGAGCCTCTTCATGAAAGAGGACAGTGGAAAAAGTTGGTTTAAAATTCAACACTCAGAAAACTAAGATCATGGCATCTGGTCCCATCACTACATGGCAAATAGATGGGGAAACAAAACAGTGAGAGACTTTATTTTTGGGGGGCTTCAAAATCACTGCAGATGGTGACTTCAGCCATGAAATTAAAAGAAGCTTGCTCCTTGGAAGAAAAGCTATGACCAACCTAGACAGCATATTAAAAAGCAGAGACATTACTTTGTCAACAAAGGTCCAGCTAGTCAAAACTATGGTTTTTCCAGTAGTCAGGTATGGATGTGAGAGTTGGACCGTGAAGAAAGCTGAGCACCGAAGAATTGATGCTTTTGAACTGTGGTGTTGGAGAAGACTCTTGAGAGTCCCTTGGCCTGCAAGGAGATCCAACCAGTCCATCCTAAAGGAAATCAGTCCTGAATGTTCATTGGAAGGACTGATGCTGAAGCTGAAACTCCAGTACTTTGGTCACCTGATGCGAAAAGCTGACTCATCTGAAAAGACCCTGATGCTGGGAAAAATTGAAGGCGGGAGGAAAAGGGGACAACAGAAGAGGAAATGGTTGGATGGCATCACTGACGCAATGGATATGAGTTTGGGTAAATTCTGGGAGTTGGTGATGGACAGGGAGGCCTGGCGTGCTGCAGTCCTTGGGGTGGCAAAGAGTTGGACACGACTGAGTGACTGAGCAACTGAACTGAACCACGTAAACTGGCAAATACAGATGTCCCTCCCTCATCTGCAGGAGAAATTAGCCTTCAGACTAAACATTCTCATGCAGTTCTCTGTTCACAATAGCCATACCATGATATGTCGACACAGTGACTGACTGGATAATCCCGGAGTTGTGAAGTAGCTGCTTTTTTAAAAGTATCACTTATGGCAATGGTCTCCCTTACATCCTTTTTTGGGACAGGGAAGTAGAGGAGACTGTTGGTATTGTAAATAAGCAGAGAAATAAATTGTGATTTTACAGGGATTATCTCATTTGAGTCTTATAATAGCTTCCAGAGCTCAGCAAATGTTTAACAGATGAGATACCAGAGGTACGACTGCTTAAGGTTGCGAAGATGCTAACTGGGGTCCAGGACTTGAACCCAGAAATTCTGACTCCAGGTTCACTGAACTTACTGTCATCCATGAGGTCATTTCGAAGAAGGCAATGGCAACCCACTCCAGTATGCTTGCCTGGAAAATCCCATGGATGGAGGAGCCTGGTGGGCTGCAGTCCATGGAGTTACGAAGAGTCAGACATGACTGAGCGACTTCACTTTCAGTTTCCATTTTCATGCATTGGAGAAGGAAATGGCAACCCACTCCAGAATTCTTGCCTGGAGAATCCCAGGGACGGCGGAGCCTGGTGGGCTGCCATCCATGGGGTCACACAGAGTCGGACACGACTTACGCAAGTTAGCAGCAGCAGCAGCATGAGGCCATTTCCCAGGTGGGCACACTGAGTCTGTGATAACAAGGAGCAAGACCTCTCCTGAACAAGGCTGGCCTCCAGATCACTGTCACGTCCTCTTCTACACCATTTTTCCTTTACCATCAAATCCATTTTCTTGATTATTCTTTTTATGAAAGCGTTCACTGTGGAAACTCAATCTGAATGGTGTGCAGCCATTTTTACCTCAGGTTCTTTCCAGGTAGCCTGCACCTAAATCTGCATGTTGATACCGTACTTACAGAGTTGGCAGCCTCTGATATTAAAATAGGCCTCAGAAACCATAGCAACTGATCAAACGCACCTGAGGCATCTCCTTTCCATCACCCTTCTGTCTTCCCTCCCTTAACAGTACACAGCAGTCCCATATGGTTTCTTTTTTCTCCTGGCCCGCCACGAATGCCTGCTGCTATTTCTAAATCTACTGCCTTTCAGATTCTTTTTTAGTCGAGTGGCTGTCTCCACTGAAATGGAGACTGCTATGTTAAACTACTTACTTCTGGTGGAAGAGGTCCAGGTAAGCAAGGTTTAGAACTTTGCTGGTTGCCTGAATGATAAAAGAGAAGCTTTATTTATCATGGTAACAGAAGCATCCATTTATATTTACCTAGAAGGACAACATAGTATCTTTGTAAACGAATGTGCCTGGGGAGAGGTCAAATATCTACATGACATACTCCAACTAGAATCCTCCTGACAGGGTACCCTCTGGATCCAGGCAATGTGAAGTTGTTTCCAAAGAAGCCATCATTCATCAAGACCATCTAAAGACCATCCCTTTCATAAACAGGAAACTGCAACAAGAAATAAAGTTGATTGTCTCATGTAATAGAATGGGTCTGAAAGCTCAATGCAAGGAATGAATATCAGCTTTAGCATATCCTTGGGTTAAAGTAGTTGAAGGGAGTTAGAAATCATCAAAGGAAAACAAGGGAGGCCCAGGTTTTTTGCCTGGAGATCTTTGTGACAGAAGTAATCAGGATCTGGTGCAGTGATCCTTAAACCATGGCTTAAGACTCCTCTGGTTAAGACTTCCCAAGAGTGGCCTATATGCTATCAAAAAGAACCAGTCGGCAAGGAATTGAGAGTAGCTATCTGGTAGCTTTCAGGACAATGTGACACTGCTGTACAATGAAAGACATGGTCATTTCTTTTAAAATTAACTGATTTTTACTTTATTTAACTTAAGTATTGGCTCAAGATCAGCTGGGGGAAAACTGGTCCTTCCTCACAGGTAGCTTGAGAAGTACAGATCTAAAACCTAGGCCTCCTTATCATGTCAACTACACTTTACCAGGGTGATTGAAAGCCATAAAAAGAATTTGGCATTGTCACAAAATAAACAGTAATGGAAAAAATTCAGTCTGTTAGGCCACTATGAACATCCTGACCACTTCATACTGGGATGCTGAACTTGTGTATAAATGAAAAGTCACATCAGAGTGAGTAACTGGATTTGTGTCCTTCCCATTCATGTTGTAGTTGGTGCTGAGTTACTTTAGGCTCTCCCATTTGTAACCAGAGCTCAGTGACCATTTCATTGGAAATTATTATTTACAAAATGAGGATGATAAGACTTGTCCTGTTAAGTGAAATGCAAAGTATTAGGATAAATATTTTTTTAATTTTTGGCTACACCATGCCAGTTTGTGGGATTCTAGTTCTATAACCAGGGATCAAACCCAGGTCCTTGGCAGTGAAAGCACAGAGTCCTAACCACTGGACCACCAGCGAAGTCCCTAGGATAAGTATTGATTTCCTATGATAATAACTGGCTATCCTATTAATTAGAAGATTTGTAACCAAATAATCCAGACTTACAAACCAGTTTTACTAGGTTCAGAAACAGTATAAAACACTTAAAATATTTACATCTAAACATTTTAAATGAAAAGATTTCCTTTTATATTCACTGAACTGGTGCTTATATCACTTAGGAGAAATCTGGCACCCAGTTCAATATGGGTCCAGAGTGATTTTTTAAAATCTTTGTCGGTAGGGTCAATGATCATGGTTTCAACGGTTTTATTTGAGCCCCTTTTTCATATCAAAACACCTTACATGATGCATAGTTTTAAAACCAAAGTCAAGTAAGATCGACTGTTCCTTCTCATGTGAGGGGAAGGGAGAATAGAGAAGGAAAGATATAAAGAGACCAGAGAGAGACCAGATAAAGACTTTGGGATCATTAGACTGTCAGCTGACCTTAAGCCCTGAGAATCTGCTTGAAGGCCAAGAATAAACCTCTTTGTGCTCATGGCAGGCCACTAGCATGCTAGAGCATAGAGGGAAACACTGCCTTTCCTTCCACACATGGAAATGAGACCAGACCACTAAGCACAGCAAAGACCTAGGGCCTATTTGCTCTAGCAGTATTCATGTTATGAAGAAAGCAGCAAACAGCTTAAAGACCAGCACAGGATAGTTTAATTTTCTATTCTATTTCATGAATTTCTCTCTGTCAAATTTAAGGCATAATTTAAAGGAAAAATCCAAAAACGATTAGCTAAAAACTAAAAACATTTCCCCTTTGATCTAACTTTAAAGCTTTTAATGAAGTGCTATCCACCTAAAACAAAATGAGAGGTTTATGAGACATACTTTCTGATATCATGTCTAGATTTGCAAGCATAGTGTGCTATCTTAAGGTATTATTCCATTCCAACTGTATCAGCAACTTATTTTCATGACCAGTTTCCTATTGGGATTTTCTCTTCTTTCTGGGCTCGAGGAAGCACAAGCTGGAATCAAGATTGCCGGGAGAAATATCAATAACCTCAGATGTGCAGATGACACCACCCTTATGGCAGAAAGTGAAGAACTAAAGAGCCTCTTGATGAAAGTGAAAGAGGACAGTGAAAAAGTTGGCTTAAAGCTCAACATTCAGAAAACTAAGATCATGGCATCCGGTCCCATCACTTCATGGCAAACAGATGGGGAAACAGTGGCTGACTTTATTTTTTGGGCCTCCAAAATCACTACAGATGGTGACTGCAGCCATGAAATTAAAAGACGCTTACTCCTTGGAAGAAAAGTTATGACTAATCTAGACAGCATATTAAAAAGCAGAGACATTACTTTGCTAACAAAGGTCCGTCTAGTCAAGCCTATGGTTTTTCCAGTGGTCACGTACGGATGTGAGAGTTGGACTATAAAGAAAGCTGAGTGCTGAAGAATTGATGCTTTTGAACTGTGGTGTTGGAGAAGACTCTTGAGAGTCCCTTGGACTGCAAGGAGGTCCAACCAGTCCATCCTAAAGGAGATCAGTCCTGGATGTTCATTGGAAGGACTGATGCTGAAGCTGAAACTCCAATACTTTGGCGACCTGATGGGAAGAGCTGACTCATTTGAAAAGACCCTGATGCTGGGAAAGATTGGGGGCAGGAGGAGAAGGGGATGACAGAGGATGTGATGGTTGGATGGCACCACCAACTCAATGGACATGGGTTTGGGTAGACTCCAGGAGTTGGTGATGGATAGGGAGGCCTGGTGTGCTGCAGTTCATGGGGTCGCAAAGAGTTGGACACAACTGAGCGACTGAACTGAACTGAACTTCTTTCTCCTTCAGGATGAGTTCAGGTATTAAGGCAAGAGGAATGGACTTGGGTAGAAGACAGACAAACGATCCCAAGCCAATCCAGCTTGGCACTCTATCAAGTAAAACTGAACTATTAATTATGGAGTTAAAAACTGATAAAACCATGCTATGAAAAACTTGAAACATGCGTTTTGCCAGGTTTTCTTGATATTTAAGTCTTAATTAAAAAAATAGTGGGAGATATACACAAAGGAGTACTACTGGGCAATGAAAAAGAATAAACTATTGATAGAAACATAACCTTAAGAATGAAAGAAGTCAGACCTAAAAGATAACAGATGTTACTATGCCAATCAGAGGAAATCATCCTTGAAAAGTAAGCCTACAAGAAGGGAAATGAGATCAGTAGTTGCCAGGGTCCGAGGGTGGAAGAAAGGACTGCCTGTAAAAGACCAGTGGGAACTTTAGGCAGTGATGGAAATGTTCTATATCCTAAGGCTGATGTATATATGACTATATAGATTGTAGACTTAACAACTCCTAGATATTTTGGAATGTAAGGTATACCTCAAAGAAGCTGTTACAAAACATTAAACTATGAAAATTGCATGAACTCTCACACTCAGAACTCAACATTCACAACTTTCCCCATTTATATATAGACCATCTTCTTGTTCCCTGCATTCTGTTGTAACCAGAAAAACACATGCTCTCTCCTCCATTCTCTCCTATCTGTAGGGGGGTACACAACAATCCACTGATGTGGTGAGTAAACATGATAATTTCTATTTTTTTAACCTAAAAAGACAAATGTGTTAATTTTTTTTGTGTGTGTGTTAATTTTTATATGTAAATTTACAATATATTACTAACTTAGAAACAGCTTCACACGCACTGGGGTGCACGCTCATGTATTTTGTGAAAAGGGTGTGTAGTCATAAAAAGTTTAGACTGCTTCACTACAGAGCCAATATTGACAGGTGGCAGACACGGACCATGCACACACGTCTTCACACACACTGTGGAAGACATTGAAGAGTGGTCTGTTAATTCACCGAAGCTCCCCTTCACCTGCCTTTGTGCTGGCCTGTTGGTTAGCTAGACGTGTGTCAAGGAAGTGACCCAGAAATTAGGAACTCTATCCTTTGACTGGTAGGTCACCTCAGGGGGAAGTGGTGGGCTCAGACTATGATCTCAGATGTCATGAAGAGGGCCATTCGCTTAACTTCATATGGGGGTGTGTGGGGGGCTGCTGCAAATGAGAGTTCATGGATACCATCTGAGGGGTGGGCAGGCTGCATGTGAGGGCTGAAAGCACTGCCTACAGCTTTACCAAAAAAAAAATCTTATAGAAGTTACAGAACTTTCAGTCCTCTTCTCTCCTTTTCACCTACAAGCTATCTGTTTTAGAACTCATGTGGGTCCATATGTGACAAGCAGATATTTCAATTTTACATTGTTCCTCTAAAGTCAAGTTACTTTTAAACTTCTCTTTAGCCAAAAAGTTTAACTGGTCAGGGTACTCTCCACATATATCAGAGCCACTTCCTCTCTTTCTGTTGAGGTGGGGGGGGGGAGGCTAATTATTTATTTATCTAATTTACATGACTTGGTTTGGGTTAAAATTTTTGTGTCTGTGTGCCTATACATGTGTGTGTGTAAGCAAGCAAGAAGTGGGGCGGGGGGGAGGTGTGTGTGCAGGAGGGGGCAGATGAAGAAAAATGGTAAAACAATAACAAAAAATGCTTATTGAAAAGAACAGATTCTGGGAAGCACTTGGGGAAATTTTGTAAGCAATATTGTGATAATTTTTGAGAAACACTTGAAATTATGTGGGGAAACAACTTGGCATGCTTATTTGTTTTAGCAAATTTACATTTAAACACATATTTCTGGGAGGGCACTGGCTGAGAAAGATGAACCGCTACCATATACAGTATACACTGGAACAGTCTGCTTGTGTAAGTAAACAGAATTATACTCTTCTTTATTCACAGAGTTCTTTCAAGTGAGTGTGCTTCTCCAGTGTTTCGGGCTAATATTTCCACGCCAGTTGAAACAACTGTAATATCTGTAGGCGGAGTGAGGCATGCTCATTTATACCATGATTGCACCAAATGGTTCAAATTAGACTTGATAAGAAAAAAAATCAAATTCATTTTGGGTTATAAAAACTACCCGATTTTCAACATTTGGAAATTTGTGTTTTGCAGAATTTCTCAAGAGCATCACTTTACCTTTTAAATACAATGTTGACCAGTCCATTCTTGCTTCTTCTGCCCCTCCCCAGGACAGAAGGGTTCCATGAGAAAGAGTCAATAGGGTGTGGTACAGAAAGAAATGAAAACTTGCAAAGAAAAATAAAGACTGGACTTTGTTAACATTCATGCACATTTATCCCTTCTGGGGAACAAATATGCTTTCCTCATCAACCCAAGCCCATCGATGTCATGAAATGTGCGCACACACATCAGAGCTATGTATATATTGGCTGGCTGTGATTACAGAAGCTGGTGCTAAATTCAGTATGCACGGATTATAAAGGACTTGTCTGAAGTATCTTTCCAATTCCTCCTTTTTCCCTCAAAGGAGAAATGAACGCTATAGGAATATCTACCACTGGTTATAATGACAGAGCTCTCAAAAAACTTTGCCTTAAAGAATTTTCTGTCAAGGTGAGACTCATTAGTCCTTGCTAACACAGGTCTGCTCTCTATAAATACCATTTGCACATTAGGGATTGACTTTAAAAGTTATTTATCACGTACATGTGTATGTATACAAACGTGTACCTGTAGAGAGACTACCATCCTCAGGTCACTGCACCAACCTCATTATAAATCAGTCTTATTATAGGATGAAAAATGCTCAATCATGAAGAATTGGTAGTATACTAAGGAAAGGCATATCAGATTACTTGCAGGAAAAAAAAAAAAGTACAAAATTAAGGAATTAATGTCCTTGGATGAAACTGGAAGTTTGAAGGAAATGGCCCCTGACTGCAGTTGGGAGCAGAAGGAAAAGACATGCTAATTTTATGTGATTTTCAGGTATGGCTCTGGTAGATTTTTCAAGAGATAAATCCCTACCATTTCTGTTTCTGATCCATATTTGAAACTACTTTTCAGAGAAGAAGGTATCTTTTAGAAGAAGAAACAAATTATTGAGAAATTGAACAATACACTCTCCCAAAATGACCACCTCTCAAACCAAGAGGAATCAAAATGCCAAGGCATTAGTTTTAAATGGCTCTTCTGATTTTTTTTTAAGTATGTTGCTTGACTTTTGATATAAAAATTTACTTTGTTATAGAATGTTCTTGATTATGGACAAGATGAGAACATATAATTCATAGAGGACAATTGCTTTTCTCCTCAAAGCCGTCTGTACAGCAATTTTATTTTAAAATCTGTGATTATGAGAGATCACTCTAGGGTTACAACATATTTAATCACAGAACTCCAGTTAAGCTCTGCTAAAGGCCTGTCAGGATTTCTTCCCTGTATCCAGGAATTTTAGCTTGTCTGGCTTTAAACCAGCTCCATGCATTTCTTCTGTTGGTTATTTGTTTGCAAATAAATAAAGCAAGTGCCTTGCTTTGCCATCTACAGAATTGTCAGAGGTGTAAATTACTTTCCACAATATCTAGAATTACACTTTAAAGAGTCTGAAGTTATTTTTCAAATTACCTAGCTCCACTGTAAATCAAATCTGAGAAACTTTTAAAGACACAATACATTTTAATAATTAACAATGGTATCTTAAGAATCATTTAAGTTTCGAAATAGGAAATCTCAAATCCAGCAGATCTTTATTCCTAGAAGATCAATCGTTAATATACAATCACCTGTGCATCTTTAAGCACAGAGTATCTAACTCTGAACTTAGAGGCTAAAAGAGAATTTGGATCTTAAAATTTCAAATTTTGGTTATGCTTAATATAACTTCCTCATATTCAACATCAGAGGAAAATAAAGAACATAAACAAAAGACACCTGAATTCTAGTCTTCGTTTTGCCAATGACCAGCTGTGTGACTGTGAAGGAACCAGTACCTAGTTTTGTTTTCGTACATGTAAGAAAGAGTCCTACTAAACTTTCCTGTCGGTGTTGTTTAGTCGCTATTGTGTCCAACTCTTTTGCAACCCTATGGACTGTAGCCCACCAGGCTCCACTCTCCAAGGGATTTCCCTGAAGGAATACTGGAGTGGGTTGCCATTTCCTCCTTCAGGGAATCTTCCCGACCTGGGGATCAAACCTGGGTCTCCTACACTGGCAGACAGATTCTTCACCAAGACACCAGGGAAGCCCCACTAACTTTCTAAGCCTTACTAAAAAAAGTCAAATTCCCTTATTTAACTATTTATACCTAGAATCTGGACACACAAGACATTTCAATCAAAATGTTTCCAATCTTAGGCTAAAGTTTTTCCTTTCAACCAACTTGTGTATGTAACTTATTTTCAGAACATATGCGTTTATGACTGAAAATATGCCACCATCTGAGTTACTGTATGGTTCCATAATCTGCATGCCTCCCTCGATGCTTTATCAGTAATGTGATTAGAGGTAGTAATTCTTCTGGATTACTTTTTACTCCTGGTCAATTTAATGATCTGTTCAAGTGAAAACTTTGCTTCTATAGGGAAACTGCTCAGTAAGTTCCTTCAAAGCCCCCATATCACTGTATCAATACAGGTTGTGGAAATCCTGTAAAACATGAGGCTCAGTCATTCCAAAATAAATACGTTATATCTCCATCAAGCTATATAAATAAATATCTGTAGTTCTCCTGTGATCTCTGGAGTTCTGAGAAACAGCAGTATCTGCATATGAGACTCTTCCCCCAATTAAACCTTTTAAATAGACACAAGTTACTCTTTTGGAGATGATCACCATGAGATGCTAGGGGGTAAGTCATTTTATGGTTCAGGACAACAAAGGAACAGTTTCAAAATCTCAGAGAAAACACTAGAAACAGGAGGAAGGAGAAGGATGGGCCCTGCAAGTGGTCTTGTTTTCTTCTCCCCTCAGACATACAGATAAAACCTGAGTCCTTGGACAGCTATAAATCCGCTTGCTTGGCAATAAACACCACTCACCAGAGCCCATGCTAGCATTTTTGCTTTGAGCTTTACATCTTCTAGTTTACCTTTCTTTCCATAACCGATGTTCTGCCACCAGGCTTGTAGAAAGCTTCCGTCTGCCCAGGGGTCTGTGCTGAGGTTTCATGTATCTAAACACAAACACCAGAGAGACCCTGGCATTTCCTGATGGGCTTTCCTGTAATGTCTGATAAACAGCAAGTTCAGTTCAGTTCAGTCGCTCAGTCATGTCCAACTCTTTGCGACCCCATGAATCGCAGCATGCCAGGCCTCCCTGTCCATCACCAACTCCCGGAGTTTACCCAAACCCATGCCCATCGAGTCGGTGATGCCATCCAACCATCTCATCCTCTGTCATCCCCTTCTCTTCCTGTCCCCAATCCCTGCATATTTGATAAACAGCAAAAATGGGTGCAAAAAAAAAAAAAAGTTTTTTTTTCCCCACGATGAGGGTGATTTTCCCCATTAGGTAAGGGTCAAAACCTTGGAATGAATTCAAGGTCACAACCTTCAATCTTTGTATGAAGTTTGTCTGTACAACCAAGACCCTCAGTACTCATATCCCAGCTTCCAAAGCTTGAAAGGCTGATTCTAGCTCACATATTATATTTTGAATCGCTCCACAACTGAAGCTGATTGAACAACCCTAAGGAACTTTAACATATTCATTAGGATGTGGGGGAGCAGGGGGAGAAAGGAACTGAAGACTCACTGAGCAGTATTCCATACAACACGTGGAGGACGGAGTGTGTGATTGAACAGAGAAATGTATTGGGGAGATTTAACTTTGTTCTTCTCTGGGTATAAGAATGGCAGTAGAACACAAAGATTAATTTCCTGCTTTAGCATTCATCAGGGAACAACACATTATTACTTGTAACACATACACGAGGCTGTTGATGGATATACTTTCCTTTGATTGCTCAGATTAAATGTGTTCCTATAAAAGGCACCCCCACACGTGTGTGTGTAATTATCAATCTACATATGCGTTATCAGTTTGCATTTCTATGTATTTCTAAGCTATCAGTGTAGCTATTAGACATTTTATTTGGCCACAAAACAGAGGTGATTGGGGGTCGGTGGCTGACTGAAATAGAAGATCAAAAAATGTAATCATCAGAGTAAATAATCAACATATGGTACTATAACACCAAACTCAGAATTCCAAAATAGAGGAGGGGGAAGCATGCATTACGGAGCACAAGGTAATAACTGTGTCTGCATGCCTTAATACCCTCTTGTCCCAGCAGTCCTGACTTTCGAAGCAGCCCACTTCTCCACATTAACGGTAGTCATTTGGAGAGCAGCAAACGTGCCATTAGAAGCACTTTTACAAGTGTATATTCATCCACCAATTAGCTTAATGTGGCCGCTTTCTGCATATTTTCTATCCAGGCTTGCACAAATCTTATTAATATTTCCCCCTAGCGCTTTGACAGATTACCTTGTCATTACGCATCCTGGAGCCTTTTAAACAATATGGGTAAACTACTGTTTGTGAGGTTAATGACAATTATCCCCTAATTACTGCATAAGTCACTCAGTCCACTTTATCTCATAGGCAGGGTTCTGCTCTGTGTATCTGCCATTGTGTCACCGTAAATGAATCTTGTATTGCTATGTTTATCTGCCACTGCCTTGTAAATTATACTGACAGAAGAATGAACAAATTACTGCATGTCATCACTTAAATACTGCTTCTGAAACTTGGGAAAAAAAAAAAAAAAGCAGCTTCGGCACAGAGCTTGAATTGTGATTTTAGCAGATCATTAGTAAAAACATATTTAATGTTTTCTGCTATATTTCAAGGCAGATGGCTTGGAATTTATAGTGAATTCATGATGACACTGGGGGTAAGTGGAAGGTGAAGAGCAGTGGAAGTAAAAGAAAAAAAAAAAAAAAGGTGAAAACAGAAATAGAAATGCCAGCCCAACCTCCTGAATGCATTTCCTATCATTCTAACAGCTGATGTGGTACTCTTGAACTATTTTCCAAGATTTTTCAAATTCAAATCAAATTCCATGGGTTAGAGATAAGCTACACTCTTCATCTAGTATAATTTTTTTTGGTGCGGGGGGTTACTTATAATCAGTCCAGACATAAAACATGGAATCTGTGTAATTGAGAAGAGAGACTGTAATAAAGGCCACAGGCTAAGCCAATTTCATTGATGCATTTTTAAACATCATTAAACAGGTTCACAAATACTGCTTCCAAAGTTGCATTGGAAATTGTTTAACAATGATTACATCAGTGAAATTAGTTTAGTCCCCATTACTGCCTCAGGGTGACTGAATCTGCTCTAATTTACACAGAAAACAGGACAGTCTGAGTATCTTTAAATTTAAAAATGTAAGCCATATTGAGCCAACGACAAATAATTTGGAAGAATTTGTCTTTAAGCAGAAATCTGTGATTCTGAAGATTACCAGGTGAACAAATGTTTGCATGAGAACGGGAAGAAACAGCTGGTTTCCTAAGATGACTGTCATTTAATGAGTGTCTTAAACATTGTGAAATGAGAAACATTCAAAATGCCTCCATTTAAATGACACCAGGGTGGCTGACAACTGGCAAGCTTAGGTGACAGAGCCATCTGAAGGATAGGTGTGTAGAAAGCTGGGTGTGTAGAAAGCTTGCATCAAATCTGCCTTATGAAAGCCACGAGTGTGTAAGGAGGACCCACAGCACTGATGATAAAGCTATTTGGTGGAAGCACACACGCATGCATAGACAGTACCTTCTGGTGCATTCATTAAAAAGGGTGGAAAAAAAGGTTGCAGCAGAGAAAAAGGAAAACATGAAAGCAGAGTTGATGGCCTGACCCAGGGGCCTCAGGGATCCCAAGCAAACCCCTAGGGGCTCCCTGTGATCCCCTAAAATTGATCTTAGTGTCTGTCCTGTGTTCAGTCAATGCAGCTTCAATCAAGCAATCAAGTATGAAAACGCCATACAAAGTTCTTTGCTTTTAGTGTGTTAAGCCAAAGTTAAGGGTTACATCAGTTAAGAGCAGTTAAGACTGACATCACTGTGACAACCACTAAGGGATTAAATTTTTCCTGACCTTTTTTTTAAAAAAAAAAAAACTAAGCTACCTGAATAAACTAAATTTCTTTCATTTTTTTTTTCTTTTTTGGAAAGTACATTTCTAAATCATTAATTTCCTTTTTTTTTTTTTTAAACACTGGATTTTCTTGCCTTTAAAAAAAACAAAAAAACACATTGCTAATGGTACAGCCACTCTGCTTGGTTGGGGATGGGGGAGACGGTGTGCACTTAGGGGAGATAAGCTCTTGGTGTCACCTCAGAGAAGAGGAGCACAATCAGTATTTTCTTGAGTTTGTGAAGTCAATGATGGTTATAGAAAGGGAGACAGTGCTGGAGGGATCAATATAAATGCCCAAAGGTACCTGGGTGTAAGGTAACAGATGAAGACAGCCATTAAGAAAACAAATCGGATTTCCTTGCTCACTTTAATCCACTCTTTACAGACTTTCATCAAGTTTCCAAAAACTGAGACTCAGAATATTTCATTCCCCTTCCTGGCAAACCTTCAGGGGCTTCCTATTGCGCAGAGAATAAAAAATTCCCTTACCTGGCATCTGAAATCCCTTCAGGTGCTAGTGGTAAAGAACCTGCCTGCCAATGCAGGAGACATAAGTGACACAGGTTCGATCCCTTGGTTGGGAAGATCCCCTGGAGGAGGCAATGGCAACCCACTCTCGTATTCTTGGCTGGAGAATCCCACGGACAGAGAAGCACCTGGCAGGTTGCAGTCCATAGGGCCGCACAGTGTCGGACACAACTGAAGTGACTAGCACACACGCACTATATAAACCAATATAAACCCAATCCACAATATAAACCCAATCCACCCTTCCTACATCATCTCCTGCCAGGACCTCTGGACTCCAACTGCAAAGATCTTCTTACCATAAATACCAAGTTCAGTAAAATCTCACCTGCTTCTGAACCCTCTGCTCCTGACACATTTCAACCCTTCAAGGTCCAACTGGAATTAACCTATGAGATATTTCCTATCCTACCCTTTTCCTTCCTTCTCCCCACTCCCAGCAAGCATTACCTGCCCCTTCAGCAATCTGCTTATATTTCTATGTCATGTGTATCTCTTTATCACAAGATTATTGTACTTTATATCCCAACTGCCAGGCTGAATCAATACTGAATGAATTCATTAGTATTATGAATGCAGGAGTTGGGAGGCAATTTAGAGGCCATCTAATGCCACTTTTTAAAGTTACAGAAGAGAAAATTAACAAGTATCTTGCCCAAGATCAGGAAGCCAGAGTGTGAGGAGCTGACTTGAGAGAATCTGTCCAGCTCCTCTGAGCCAGTCTAGTGGTTTTCTCACAATGCTGCCCTTTTCTTTTCTGCTGGTGTGAGGACTCCTGACTCAGGACAGAGAACACCGCCTGTACTTTACTTCCATGCGCTGGGTGTGAGTAGATTCCAGTCAACTGGGAGTCTCTTCAACCCCACCCTAGCCCTACCTGGGAGCCATCTTCCCCTGGACCGGACGCCCCTGCTGACCATCAAGAAGATGCCCAACGCAAATGTGAAGTCATTCCCTAAGACCACTGGTGCAGGGAATGCTGGCTCCATTACCAGTGTGCTGGGGTGAGAAAAAGTTATGAATGTTAGCTTTAGCCATATTAATATGCATATATATTTTTTTTCTCTGAAAGTACCAGAAAATTATCTATTGCATTTGAAAATGCTTTTGGCAATGGCATTACATTTATGTTGGACATTTTCAGGATCAGTTTTAAACCCTGGCATACAAGGGACTAGAAGGCAAATGTAACAGTGTCCTATACATGGCTGATGTTATGTATTTGCCTACAGAGTGAAGACATGCATTAGTCAGTTTAATATTAGACACAGAAATGACAAACTACCACAGTTAGAGATGTGTGTGCATGCGCATTCTTTTCTTCATTTTGTCTGCTGAAAATGACTACACTTATTAATTCCTGAATCCTCATCCACCTTCCCATCAATCCTGCCATCTTTCATCTCTAACCTGCATCTGCTTTATAACTTTTCTGAGAAAAATATTACGTCTGAGGGTTTCTTTAGGGATTCTGCTTCTAGACCCAGTTGCTCAAGAAAAACTGTTATCTGAATTCTGAAAACAAAACAAAATTTGAAATACACTAAGGCATGGAGGCAACTGAAAATGCTCTTTTCAGGCTCTGAGTTTGCTTAAATAATACATAGTTGACCCTTGAACAATGTGGGGTTATTATTGACCCTCTGAACAGTCAAAAATCAGCATATAGCTTATAGCTAGTCCTCCATATATAAGGTTTGATTCCTCTATCTGTGGCTCCATATCTGAGGATTCAACAAATTCTGAAACATGTAGACTGTTGTATTTACTGATGAAGAATATCTGTGTGTAAGTGGGACCCACACAGTTCAAACCTGTGTTGTTCAAGGGTCAACTGTAGTCTCTGAGCTTGTCTTTTTCATATATGAAATGGGTAAAAATAGCTAGCTGCTAGGGCTCTGAGCCAACTCGTTAGAAAAGACCCCCAACGCCCGGAAAGATTCAAGGCAAAAGGAGAAAGGGGCGGCAGAGGATGAGACGGTTAGATTGCATCACCGACTCAATGGTCATGAATTTGAGCAAACTCTGGTAGATAGTGGACAACAGAGGAGCCTGGTGGGCTGGTGGTATGCTGCAGTCGATGAGGTCGCAATAAGTCAGACACGACCTAGCAACTGAACAACAACAAAGGGCTCTGAAGGTTAAAGAAAAATAACAATGCCTACACTTTTTTGAGCACTTACAATGCACCAGAGAGGCCTCTAGGTAACATATGTGTATTATGTTCATCTACACTCAAATCAGGTTTGAGGTACTATTACCAGACCCACTTTACAGATGGGGAAATTGAGGCACATAAAAGTTCATTAACTTGCCTAAAGTCATAAAGCTAGCGATTTCTGGAGTGGGGATTCTAGTCAGTGATCTGAGTCTAGAAGTAGACTGAAACAGAAGGCACTCCTGTTTGCCACCCCCACGCAAGCCTCAGGGCCTGTTTTCTCTTCCCACTGTTCTCTCCAAACGGAAATCCAGGCTTGGATAACTTAGCTGTCCAGTCACATACCTGTCTCTTGATACCTATTCTCTCAAGCTTAGTGATGTCCCACATTACTCCCTAACTGAATTATTTTAACCATGTCTCATTCTTCCCATTTACTCTTTTCATCTCACTTATATTTTGACTACATTCTGATGTCAAGTTGCATTCCCTAAAGTACATCTCTGGTCACATTACAACTTTTCCCTCCACACTAAACTTCAACAGCCTCCCCTGCTAAATGACTTAAGCATAAATTCTTCATGCTAGTATTTAAGAACGGCCCTCATCTAGCTCTTAAGTCTTGCTTCTTTTGTGCACACTCTGTCACTGGAAACTGGACAAATCAACTATCAGCGCACACACTATCCTTTCTCACCACACCACATTTTTGTCTATACTGTCTCTTTCACTTGGACAGCTGGCATCAATTTTCTAGAGGCCCACTATCAGTCAAGGCCCTCTTTTCAAATATTACTTCTACCATAAATTCTATGATCTACCTAGAATTCCCATCTGCTTTGCATGTGATTTTTATTTTTACCACATTCCATTATATTGGTTACATGCAATTTCAGAAAACTAAGATCATGGCAATCGGTCTCATCACTTCATGGCAAATAGATAGGGGAAAATAAATGGAAACAGTGGCAGATTTTACTTTCTTGGGCTCTAAAATCATTACAGATGGTGACCACAGCCATGAAATTAAAAGGTGCCTGCTCCTTGGGCGAAAAGTTATGACAAAGCTAGTGTCTGTGTGTCTTAGTTGCTCAGTTGTGTCAACTCTTTGAGACCCATCAATTGTGGTCCACCAGACTCCTCTGTCCATGGAATTCTCCAGGCAAGAATACTGGAGCAGGCTGCCATATTCTTTACTAGGGAGCTTCCGACCCAGGGACTGAACCCCGGTCTCCTGCATTGCAGGCAGATTCTTTACTGCTGAGCCACCAAGGATGCCCATGACAAACCAAGACAGTGTAGTAAAAAGCAGAGACATCACTTTGCTGACAAAGGTCCATATAGTCAAAGTTATGATTTTTCCAGTAGTTATGTATTGATGTGAGAGTTGAACCGTAAAGAATGCTGAGCATTGAAGAGTCGATGCTTTTAAACTGTGGTGCTGGTGAAGACTTCTGAGAGTCCCTTGGACAGCAAGGAGATCAGTCAATCCTGAGGGAAATCAACCATGTATATTCATTGGAAGGACTGATGCTAAAGCTGAAGCTCCGATACTTTGGCCACCTGATGCAAAGAGCCAACTCACTGAAAAGACCTGACGCTGGAAAAGACTGAGGGCAAGAGGAGAAGGGGTGACAGAGGATAAGACGGTTGGATGGCATCACTGACTCAAAGGACAGGAGTCTGAGCAAACTCCAGAAGATAGTGAAGGACAGGGAAGCCTGGCATGCTGCAGTCCATGGGGTCACAAAGAGGTTGGACACGACTTTGCGACTGAATAACAACTTGCAGTGTAGCCAGGCCCCTGAGAAGAAAGGCTCCACAGTACTCATCTTTATATCCCTATAGCAACTAGGGTGGCGCCTCACACAGTTTAAGCAAATGACTTTGGCTTTATACTGATTCATTTCTGTCAACAATTGATCACTTGTAATTTCTGTAAACCCACTATTTTCTTGAGATGGATGCTTACTAGATACCTAAAAACAGTATGAGTCCAAAACCTAAGTTGTCCAATATCTGGTTAGGTAGTCATATGCAAAAGCAGATATCCACAAGTTTTATATTATGTACTTAAGAAATAAAAATATATTTTCTAACGCAAGTAAAGATCATTTTTCTCAAAATATGTTGAGTTCTTTGTTGGTCCTATGCTTCCAACATCATTTTATTTACTGGATTATTTACAGGGTTAGGGACAAGATAGTAAAGTTTCTAAAATGCAAAAGGAAATAACAATACAGAAAGAGTGACTGTCATAGGAAAGTAAGCTAGGAGGAGGAAGAAAGTAAATTTGGGAATAAGAAACTAAGTATTAGAAAGGGAGCTTGAAAACGCATACATAGAATATGAATATACATTTAAAATTTGACAGACTAGAAATGATTTCCACTTGTGGCCAACAGTGAATTACTCGATTTTAAAACTGAATATCAGAACATCTAAAATGATTTGATTGCAACAGTAAGTAGCTGAATTCTGGCAAGGGTTTTAGGAATATACAGTATGAGAAGACCGGGTAGAGATAAGGAGGAGACAAAACCATAGAAAGATTTGGTAAGCTAAAAGGGCAAAGAGAAAATTAATGCCTAGGTATATGAAAGTAGAGGCTGGGGTAGTCAATTTTGAATATATCAATTTAATTCTTACTATGGAACTCTGGTTGTGTGCCAAAAGTAAAATACACAGGATGGGGAATAAAAAAGCACAGAAAATATATGTGAATGAATTAACATGAAATGTATTTTTTTAAAAAAGAAATATTACAAAATACCTTTCAGCTAGTCTAAATTATAAAATATAAAAGGCTTTCATTTCTAATTTTATTGAAAAAAATTTAAAATTTGTACAGAAACAGAAAAGACCCCAAATAGTCAAAGTAATCCTAAGAAAGAAAAAAGGGAGCTTGAGGAATAAGATTCTCTGACTTCAGATTAAACTATTGATACAAAGCTACAGTCATCAGAGCAGTGTATGGTAATAGCACAAGAACAGAAATATAAATCAATGGAATAGAACAGAAAGTCTACAAATAAATCAGTGCACCTAGGGTCAATACAGAAATGGTATGGACCCAACAGAAGCAGAAGATATTAAGAAGAGGTGGCAAGAATACACAGAAGAACTGTACAAAAAAGATCTTCACGACCCAGATAATCACGATGGTGTGATCACTCACACTCACCTAGAGCCAGACATCCTGGAATGTGAAGTCAAGTGGGCCTTAGGAAGCATCACTATGAACAAAGCTAGTGGAGGTGATGGAATTCCAGTTGAGCTCTTTCAAATTCTAAAAGATGATGCTGTGAAAGTGATGCACTCAATATGTCAGCACATTGGAAAAACTCAGCAGTGGCCACAGGACTGGAAAAGGTCAGTTTTCATTCTAATCCCTAAGAAAGGCAATGCCAAAGAATGCTCAAACTACCACATAATTGCACTCATCTCACATGCTAGTAAAGTAATGCTCAAAATTCTTCAAGCTAGGCTTCAGCAATACGTCAACCGTGAACTTCCAGATGTTCCAGCTGGTTTTAGAAAAGGCAGACGAACCAGAGATCAAATTGCCAACATCCACTGGATCATCAACAAAGCAAGAGAGTTCCAGAAAAACATCTATTTCTGCTTTATTGACTATGTGGATCACGATAAACTGTGGAAAATTCTGAAAGAGATGGGAATACCAGACTACCTGACCTGCCTCTTGAGAAATCTGTATGCAGGTAAGGAAGCAACAGTTAGAACTGGACATGGAACAAGTGACTGGTTCCAAATAGGAAAAGGAGTACGTCAAGGCTGTATATTGTCACCCTGCTTATTTAACTTATATGCAGAGTACATCATGAGAAACGCTGGGCTGGAGGAAGCACAAGCTGGAATCAAGATTGCCAGGAGAAATATCAATAACCTCAGATATGCAGATGACACCACCCTTATGGCAGAAAGTGAAGAAGAACTAAAGAGCCTCTTGATGAAAGTGAAAGAGGAGAGTGAAAAAGTTGGCTTAAAACTCAACATCCAGAAAACTAAGATTATGGTATCCAGTCCTATCACTTCATGGCAAATAGATGGGGAAACAGTGGCTGACTATTTTTCCAGGCTCCAAAATCACTGCAGATAGTGATTGCAGCAATGAAATTAAAAGACGCTTGCTCTTTGGAAGGAAAGTTATGACCAACCTATGTAGCTTATTAAAAAGCAGAGACATTACTTTGTCAACAAAGGTCTGTCTATTCAAGGCTATGGTTTTTCCAGTAGTCATGTATGGATGTGAGAGTTGGACTATAAAGAAAGCTGAGCACTGAACTGATGCTTTTGAACTGTGGTGTTGGAGAAGACTCTAGAGACTCCCCTGGACTGCAAGGAGATCCAACCAGTCCATCCTAAAGGAGATCAGTCCTGGGTGTTCATTGGAGGGACTGACGCTGAAGCTGAAACTCCAACACTTTGGCCACCTGATGTGAAGAGCTGACTCATTTGAAAAGACCCTGATGCTGGGAAAGATTGAGGGCAGGAGGAGAAGGGGATGACAGAGGATGAGATAGTTGGATGGCATCACCGACACAATGGACATGGATTTGGGTGGATTCTGGGAGTTGTTGATAGGGAGGCCTGGCGTGCTGCGGTTCATGGGGTCGCAAAGAGTCTGATATGACTGAGCAACTGAAATGAACTGAACTGAATGGTCAATTAAAAGAGGCAAGACTATACAATGGAGAAAAGACACAGTCTCTTCAATAAGTGGTGCTGGGAAAACTGGTCAGCTACCTGTAAAACAGAATTTCTAATTTCATTCTAACACCATATACATCATTCTCTAACACCATACATACCATGAACTCAAAATGGATCAAAGAACTAAATGTAAGGCCAAGTACTATAAAATTCTTAGGAGCAAACATAGGCTGTACCCTCTCTGACATGAAACGCAGCAATATCTTATTAGATCCACCTCCTAGAGTAATGAAAATAAAAGCAAAAATAAACAAATGGGACCTAAATAAATTTAAAAGCTTTTGCACAGCAAAGGAAATCATAAACAAAACAAAAAGACAACCCACAGAATAGGAGAAAATATTTGCAAATGACACAACTGACATGGGGTTAATCTCTAAAATATACAAACAGCTTATGCAGCTCAATTAAAAAAAAAAAACCCAATCAAAAAATAGGCAGAAGATTCAAAGAGACGAGACACTTCTCCCAAGAAGACATACAGATGGCCAAAAGACACATGAAAAGATGCTCAGTGTCACTTATTAGAGAAATGCAAATCAAAACTACAATGAGGTATCACTTCACACCAGTCAGAATGCCCATCATCAAAAAGTCTACAAACTATAATTGTCAGAGAGGGTGTAGTAAAAGGGAACCCTCCTACACTGTTAGTAGGAATGTAAATTGGTACAACCACTATGGAAAACAGTATGGGGTTTCTTTAAAAAAAAAAAAAACAACTAAAACTAGAACTACCATATGATCCAGCAATCCCACTCCTGGTCATCTATCTGGAGAAAACCATAATTTGAGAAGATATATACATCTCAATGTTCACTGAAGTACTATTTAATTGCAACTAATTGCCAGGACATGGAAGCAACCTAAATGTCCATCAACAGAGAAATGGATAAAAAAGATGTGGTATATATGTACAACGGAGTATTACCCAGCCATTAAAATTTGCAGCAACATGGATGGACCTGAAGATTATCATACTAAGTGAAGTAAGGGAGAGAAGAATGCTGTATGAAATCGCTCATATGTGAAATCTAAAAAAAGGATAAAAATGATAAAAATGAACTTACAAAACAGAAACAGACTCACAGACTTCAAAGACAAACTGATGGGTACCAAAGGGGAAAGGTGGGAGAATGGGGTAAATTAGGAATTTGGGATTAACATATACACACTACTATATATAAAACAGATCATCAACAAGGACCTACTGCATAGCACAGGGCACTCTGCTCAATATTCTGTAATAACCTACATGGAAAAAGATTCTAAAAAAGAATGGATATATGTATAACTGAATCACTTTCCTGTACACCTTAAACGAATACAACATTGGAAATCAACTATACTCCAATATAAAATAAAAATTTAAAAAGATAACTTAGAACTTCATTTAATAGATATTAAAGTATTTCATAAAAACTAAAAATAAAAAGCTTTCACTTATTTTACCTTTCATACCTATTGTCAGTTGTTACTTCTAAACACTGACTGTAATGGTTTCACAGAATATCAAAGGAATGACTTGGCTGTCTTAGAAATGTACTAACTTCAATAACTAGTGAACTGCTCCCCATGAACCACTGTGCAATAAAACAGTTGGAGCCTCCTTTTAAGAAAATCAACTCTTTGTTGATTTTCTAAATTACCAGGAGGACTGTTTTCTTTATTTATATTTATTTGAGGAAGATAAGGTAGTATTAAATAAAAATCATCAAGGAATTAAGTCACTTTAATAAAGAAAAATTGTTATTCATGGAGAGAGTTGCATACCACATTTTACTTTTTACAGTCACCTATCAAGGCAGGAAATAAGATTTTTGTCATCTCATCCATCTTCCCTTTCAAGTGTCTATTTTCACGAAGTCTAAAATAGACACTGTCTATAAATTTACACGCTCTATTTGCTCATGTTCACTTGTCTCAGAGGTAATGCATGGAGGTTATCCAACCAGACCAAAAAGGCAAAGAGTACGTAAACTCTTGCCAATGGTGGAGAGCATACTCGGGCCAGCCAGCGGCAGGCACGCTGTTGACGGCAGCCACCACTGAATCCAGTTATTGGTCTTGTATGTTCTCCCCAAACGCTCTCCTGGGGGATTATTTCTCAGGAGCACTCTGTTTTGCCTCCTACTTCCCCAAGGAGTAAGCAAGTAAAGAAGCCTTCCAAATGGAGAGAGAGACTTAAAACTCTGGCAAATTCTCTGTGCAGTAAGGAGAGGCAGATTCTAGACACACATCCAAGACGGGGAATAGGGCAATAACAAGCCCCCAGATTTAACCCTATTGGAAGGTAATTTCTGTTATTTTATTTTGCTAACTCAGATTTCCAAATCAAGGGCAACTGCCACTGTATTCCATCAATGAGGAGAATCCCAGTTAGTACTAATTTCTGATTATTAGCAGAAGAGATAATGGGGGAAATGTATGTATGTGTGTAAGAGGAGAAGGAAAGACAACGTGTTTCGTCTCTCTCTGCTTTACACCTCAGTTCCAAGGCAGTAAGGAACAAGGAATGAATTCACATGGATAACTGAATGTTCCAGATGTGCCCACCTCATTATACTACAGTCTAAACATAGTTACTGAGTGTAACACCAAAATGAAGAAGTGCTTAGGAGGCAAATGATACAGATCCTTATGATCCATAAGCCTTAGACACCTTCTGCCTTCCTTCTTGTATGGAATCCTACACAAGTTATGTTTTATCGACTGTGCTGGGGGTTCCAATGTTAACCCCAAGATCAGTAAGACTCACAGGACTCAGCACATAATCATGCTCATAGCTAAGATTTATCATAGCGAAAGGACACAAAGCCAGCAGAGGGAAAAGGGCATAGAGCAAAGTCCAGAAGAAACCAAGAGCATCTTTCAGAGTCCTCACCCCATGGAGACACACAAGATGCATTTAATCTCCAGCGCTGAACTGTGACAACCCATAGGAAGTGCTATGTACAAGAGAAGCTTCTCAGGAACTTAGTGGCTCGGGGTTGGTCACATGGGCCCCCTTTGTGGAGCATGTACCAGAACTCCCAGGTCCAAACTTCCAGAAGGAAAGTAAGTGTTCAGCATAAACCACTATTATTTGCACAAACAGTTTAGAACAGAAAAGTGAAAGTGAAAGTTGCTCAGTCATGTCCGACTCTGCGACCCCATGGTCTATACAGTTCATGGAATTCTCTAGGCCAGAATACTGGAGTGGATATAGCCTTTCACTTCTCCAGGAGTTCTTTCCAACCCAGGGATCGAACCCAGGTCTCCCACATTGCAGGCTGATTCTTTACCAGCTGAGCAACAAGGGAAGCCCAAGAATACTGAAGTGGGTAGCCTATCCCTTCTCCAGAGGGTCTTCCCAACCCAGAAATCGAACTAGAGTCTCCTGCATTGCAGGTGAATTCTTTACCAGCTATCAGGGAAGCTTAGAACATTAAGCCTCTCGTCAATTACAGAATGGTGGAAACACCCCCAAACCCAGGTTCCTAGATGCTTAGCCCAAGGGCCAATTTTGAACGCAGGCCTTTCTAAGGATGGCACCACAAACCTGCTGTGTTACCATTTTTCTGCACGCCTACCCACTACTGTTTCAGATCCAACATTGTTTCAGAGCTGTACCCCACCCACCACCCCCGCCAAAAATGAATTCTAGTACTGAGGTTCTAGACGGCCACAGCTCTGGTATTGATCCAGGAAAGGGTGCACAGGGGGGAGACAGGGAGAAATCTGTCTTCATTTGCACACAGTTAAGTATGATTTACTGGTGCCCTCTACAGTGTCAGCTTCCCTAGTGGCTCAGACGGTAAAGAATCTGCCTGCAATGCTGGAGACCCAGGTTCAGTCCTTAAGGTGAGTCAAAAGACACCAATGAGGGCTTTTTTAGTGGTCCAGTGGTTAAGAATCTACCTTGAAATGCAGGGGACACCAATTCAATCCCTGGTCCAGGAAGATCCCACATGCTGTGGAACAACTAAGCCCATGGGCCACCACTACTGAGCCCACGCTCCACAACAAGAGAAGCCATTGCAATGAGAAGCCCGAACACCATCTCTAGAGAGTAGCCCCTGCCACCACCCACCCCCCGCCACAACTAGAGAAAGTCCATGGGCAGCAACGAAGACCCAGTGCAGCCAAAAGTAAAAAATAAAAAAATATTTTTAAGAAAGACACTACTGAAAACATAATCTGTCCCTAAAGGGAAAAAACCCTACCGTTATAAACTGTACAATACATGCATGAAATTAAAGGTTCATAGAAGCCAAGGGACTGTTAGCTTCATTTCCTTTAGAGAGTATCCATTCAACTCAGTATTTAATGTATCAAATGTTATTTATTAGAAGATGCAACTAATGGTTCCCCAGAAGAGGCCTCTGGTCCAACAGAGGCTGGAAAATCAGCTTTTGTGGGCACTTTCCATTCACTTCTAATAACAAAAATCAGTATGGGGATGTTTACAAATCTCTTGGTTTTCATTTTATATTAAAATAGGGAAGAGAGTCTTCATTGTTGTCTAAAACTGGCTCATCAGTACGTCTACCATCATGACGTCCAACTTTTTTACGGAAATCTCTTAGAAATGTAACATGATTTAGGAAAAGGAAATCAAGGCAATCCACTAACTATATGTGAAAGTTGTAAAATTCTAATTTCAAGTCAACATTTCCTGAAGCAAATTTCCAAGGTAGGAACTGACCTTCAGGTCTAACTAAAAGGATCTCAGAAATGTGCAGTAAAGAGAGACGTAGAATGTGGATTTGGCTTCAGTGAAAAGTAATGACCACTGTTCACCAAGCACTCTCTATGTGCCAGCACTAAGGGGAAAGAAAAGCGCTTCACCTGCATTGCTGTTGTTTGCTCACTAAGACGCATCCACCTCTTTGCGACCCCATGGACTGTACCCACTAGGCTCCTGTGTCTATGGAATTTTTCAGCTATGAGTATCAGAGTGGGCTGTCATTTCCTTCTCCAGGGGGTCTTCCCAACCCAGGGACTGAACCCACATCTTCTGCAGTGGCAGGCGGTTTCTTTATCACTGACTCACCAGGGAAGCCTTCGCTTGCATTGCCCCCTCAGTTACCCCATCACTCAGGGCACATGCGAGGGTGAGAAACTACTGCAACTCAAGTCCAGAGCAAGGGGAGGACAGGGAGCAAGCACATGCACTGTCCTTCTGTGGAGTATCCTGGTTCCGGTATGAGCATCCCCGCTGAGTGGGGAGATGGAGAAAGAAAACACAATCCTTCCACATCACACGGGCGAGGCAAGTGCAAAAACCTCACAGTCTCTTGTGAATAACACCACCAGTCAAGACAGAAACCCTTATTTAAGTAATTTAAAAAAAGAATTAGAGAGTTAAATGGAAGTTAAAATATACCCATATTCATGTGTTACCTTCTTCCCCCGGATATTAGTCAGAATTTAGTGTCATGAGGAAGAATTTGTCCTGACAGCTGTGACTTTATTACAGAACACGCATGCCTCTCTCCCTCTGCAAAATGGGCTGATGCTCACAAGAGCCTGGAAAAGAAGCAAGAGACGCCTAAGAGTCCTGACTGAGAGTGTGCTTCATAAACAACATTCTGGGAGTTTCCAGGCCTTTGTAAGTAGCTCTCCCAGGCCACAGGTGTTGGATTTGTTTTCTGTGGCTTGAGGGTAAAGCTCTCTGCCATGGATTTTACTCTACTCAGGGGGTGGGACGCGAGGCTCTGGGCAAAATGAAACATGGAGGTCTTTGATCACTCCAAGCCCAACAAGGAAGCACACACCCATGTGTAAAAGTCCCTGATCCAAGAACATTCACCATTCTCCACAGAAGCACGGGCAACACGCGGGCAGGAGAAGGGGGACTCGGGACCTGGGCCTGAGGCTCCCACACACATAGCAACAGAGCAAACAGCATGCCAACAGCAGCTGCACTGACACTCAGCAAAGACGGAGGCTGCTTTTTAGATCTCACACGGGAGAGAACAAAGTCATTCCCATTAATCACAAGGAAGACAAGTGGAAAGTTGAGGCTTCGGCATCTATCCACAATAAAAAGAAAAAAAAAACCCATGGCAAACACAAATATTCTGGCATGTTATCTTTCATTTACATAAACTTTCATTTACATAAACTTTTTTTATCTTTCATTTACATAAACTACACAGACTTCCTATAGCCACAGTTCCCTGCTCCATTATCCCTAGCTGTAAGGGTTTTGAGAAAGAAGAGGGAAGGAAATGGGCTAAAAATACTTCTATTATATATGGAATGGATTGTTGCCAGATAAGTATTTTTTAGCCTTCAAGAACATTTTAACATGGGTTTCTGGCAAAACTTTTAATCACTGAATAAATATTTTATTAAAGTTAATAACACTGAACAAGAGGCCAACTCCGTGTTGTATCATAGAAGTCACAGTTTAAAAGGAGCGATAGCTTATGATGGAGGGGAAATTCAGTAAAAGAGCAGAAGAGATCATTGACTGTGCGGGAAAAAATGGATACGCTCTGCTTGTACCAATCCTAAAATATGCTCTCCATAATAGTAAGGAGAAGCAGAATGGAGTAGGAAAACAAATCACATCAAATAGAAATAAAATAAGATACAGTGTGGAGTGTGAAGTCACAGGTCTAAGCGCCAGTGCTAAGCTGTTTCCTCACTAGCTGTATGACCACAATGAGCCTCCTTCCCAGCTATGAAAGCAGATGGTCATACTTGACTTTCACTATTATCCTTAGGATTATTAGTTATTATTAGGGTTGAGTTAAGTACAAAGACTCATGACAGGCTTTGCCGAATTCCAAGGCACACTGCAGGCACTCAGCAAATACTTGCTCACAGATACACTGCTAGCTTTAGCATAAATCCAAGGATTAACTGAAATCTTGACCTTACATCCATAAATCTGTACAAGATGATCTACTGAGACTGCATACAAAATAATAAACAATAAGTGACACAACAGACTTTTAAGACAAAGGTTAAATTTTCCATAAAGTACATTAATGGTCTTTAATTACTGGAAAAACCTCTACTTTGATCAGCTTTTAAGTGTCTCCAGGTTACAGGTGCCATGTAAACATGCAGAGAGGAAATTCTTATTGTGATAATAGGATATAGGATAATAGGATCTTTTCTGAACATTCTTCACATGAATGTCATTCACTGAATCCATGGCAAGTCTTTTTAAAAAATGATCGTTCTATCCTTTTTGTTTACTGGCTTGTTGGGTGTTGGCTGTGTGTGTGTGTAAAAGAGAACACGTGTATGCAGAGAAACCAGGGTCCTTTTCATTTTTAATAAAAGTATGGCAGGAATCTGCTTCTGCTTCTCCAGCAGAATGGAACTTCTTTCACAGAACAGAGATGCCACTTGAATGAGGATTTATGATGTGATGAGAGCCAAATATTTCACAAATGAAGCAATCATATAGGTGATTTTGTAAATATTTTATTAATTCTCTAAGAGCCTCCTAAGTGGGGCCTCATAGATACTTGTATTTTTAGTCTGCTATGAATAAATGCTACATACAACCCAGTGCCTGCACTCCAATGACCCAGGGCTAGAGAGGGGAGTGCAGATGGTTTTGGGTGTCACAGGTACAGCTACCTGTCAAGACGCAGAACCCAGTGACAGCCTCCCCCACCAGGGACGGCTCGCTCCAGTGATTCAAGGAGGTTACAGGCCTTGAATCAAGGAGCCAGCAGGCCTTGATGTCAGCTACATGGTTTTACATACTTACCAGGTCAGGGGCGCTCAGCCTTCCTGGCAATTTATTCCGACAGAAGAAGTACTGCTTTTCTAACAGTACCTTCCTACGTGCCACTGCGCTGGACCACTCACTGGCTTCTCCTGGGCTTCCAGGTCACAAATGTTGGGTGTGTGCTCTTCAACGTACGTTAAAGTAAACATAATCTTGCTTGTGCTTCCTAACAAATGCCTGTTATGCCTCTGTAATGCCTCTCCTTGACTTCATTCGCATACTTCTAGTTGTAGACATTCAGCTACAAGACACATTCAGGCTTGCCTGCTTCTCATCACATGCGGTTCCTATTAACATTTAATGAGTGTCCACCGGCAAGTCTGTGGACTACCCTCCGCCCTCACCCCAGAGATCCTCCTGCTGTCTCTGAGCTAACACAGGATTTCTTCACTAACATTCCTTCTTTTTTTTTTTTAATAACTCATAGCCAGCTCAAAACTCATTCACCAGCCAAAGAAAAAAGTTATTTACGCCTGCCGAAACATGGCATGCTGATGTAAATGAAATGTGGCCTTGCTCTAAGAATTAATAGTTATCCATCTAAAACATCTCAGGAGCAATCTCCTGAGATTTTTGCCTCCAACTTTTACTTTCACCAACACCTGTATCTTCTCTAGCCACTCAAATGTCTGAATTAAATTTTTGCTTATAAGTGCAAATTGGTGGACAAGGGGAACCAAGATCAAGATCTCATGTTTGATTCTTTAAGTTTGGAGAAAAGTGAAGAAAGACACCTCATTAACATCTGCTAAGATTCAACCTAAGAGGAAGTAGCAACACATGCAAAGGGCTTTAACTGTATGATAGTGAAGACCCAACCTGGCTTCAAGCTACATCGTTTGTTCATCACTCTCTCACCCTGAAAATGGGGAAGGGAAAGAATGCATCAGTCTGTGACGGGGAATCAAAGACAAGCTCATCTGCTCCATCGCTGCTCGTTCCTGGTCTTCACCATCCACCTCCTTTGCTAGAGAAAATGCCCCCCTCCCCCTTCGTTCTTTGTATTCATCCATTTGTTCAGGTTATTTCATCTCTCTCCAGATCCCCAAAGGCTGTGCCTCAAGTTTCTTGCTTCCTACTCTCCTATGATATCCTGATTTTACTCCCAAATTTATAGTCCCACCTTCCCTCTTCTCTTGAACCATTTCCCAAACTCAGAGCTCACCTGTTCATTTCTTTCCCCATATAGCTCCTCTGGCCTCTCTCCATTTTCGCTTCTGAAAGCAACCATCCTTTCCTTGATCACGTCTCCTATTTTGGTTTAAACAAAGGAGGGCTGTTGCCAAAAGCATGTAGTCACACTGATAGAAGCTAGGAGCTTGTGTAACATGAAACACTAATCATTCCATGGCAAGTGCAAAGAGAATGTTCAGAAGATTGAACCAGGATGAGTGAGAAGATATTCTGTGATCGTTCTGAAAAGTAGAGAACAATGACCACATTGAAAAGGTGCCACCGCAAGCACACAAGACCTACAGAATCCCTGGGATGATCTACCCAAAGGGAAGGCATTCCCAGTGCCATGTCACTGCGCTGATAAAATCAGAATTAAATTCCATTTGTCACAAATGAGGGTTACATAGACACCGACAAGAGATTCTTTTCTAATTCCTCCTCGGACTACCAAATTTATAACTAAAGAAGACAAATTTAAGGGCTTCCCTAGTTGCTCTGGAGAAGGAAATGGCAACTCACTCCAGTACTCTTGTCTGGAAAATCCCATGGACAGAGGAGTCTGGTAGGCTATAGTCCACGGGGTCGCAAAGAGTCAGACATGACTGAGCGACTTCACTTTCACTACTAGTGGCTCAGTGATGAAGAATCCACCTGCCAATGCAGGAGACACAGGTTCGATTCCTGGTTTGGGAAGATTCCATGTGCCTTGATGCAAGTAAGGCCATGTGCCACAACGCTGGAGCCTGTGCTCTATCTAGAGTCTGGGAACTGCAACTACTGAACCCATGTACCACAGGTGTGGAAGTCTGCATGCCCTAGACCCTGCGCTCTGCAATAAGAGAAGCCACTGCAATGAGAAGCCCACACACCACAACCAGAGAGTAGCCCCTGCTTGCTGCAACTAGAGAAAAGCACAGGCAGCAAAGAAAGACCCAGAACAGTCAAAGTAAAAAAATAAAGCTATATATAAAATAGAAGATAAAGATAAATGGTTTTAAAATGGGAAAGGGGCATACAGTACAGGCTAATCATAGTTAACAAAGCTTTAAGACCCTCAAGTATTTATGTATTTACTTATTCCCCCAGGCCAAGGATGAGCTGATATATGCTAAGACTGGTATGGAATATGGGCCCAAGACTGGACATCTGTTCTTACTGCACAGGGGTTGTGCCATTCAAGTTATTAAAAGTATGTAAATACTATGACAGTGTTTCCTTCCACATGTCTACTTTTCCTTTCTTCTCTGCATATTTTGAAAGAAGTCTTCAATTTCTGTCTCTCACTGCTTTTGTAACAAAATCACTATATGCTATGATTTAATGTTGTTTATCAAAATGTAAACAGTATCTTTTCTATGCATCAACCCTTGAAAAGTTAAACCAATCATGCCCTCCCTTCTTCCAGAAGTCCTACATCAAGAGAGCTCATGTTTGTGCCTCAATTCTGAACTATGTGCTTAGACCTCAGTAAGTGTGGAGATGACAGCTCTTCCGCTAACCTTCCTCAATGCTAAGAGCCCTGAGGGGTGCTGCCCCCGTGATGACTCTAACCATTTCCCTCCCTTCCCCCAGCCCTCCATTGGGTCCCCATATCCCACAGGAGTGGCCCATAGACTCATGATCAATAATGAAACTTCAGGGCACAGCATCCAACACTGATACACTGACTTGAAGGAATGATATAAAAACTCCTTAATAACTGGTAAGGCTAGGTAACGGTCAATCTATATGGCTGCCATAACCAGTCAGAAAACACCAGCCACAAAAATCATTATTATGGACACACTTGTATAATGTCTGAATTTCATGCTAACACCATCTATATGTACTGCTGCTGCTGCTGCTAAGTCACGTCAGTTGTGTCTGACTCTGTGCGACCCCACAGATGGCAGCCCATCGGGCTCCGCCATCCCTGGGATTCTCCAGGCAAGAATACTGGAGTGGGTTGCCATTTCCTTCTCCAATGCATGAAAGTGAAAAGTGAAAGTGAAGTCGCTCAGTCATGTCCCACTCTTCGCAACCCCATGGACTGCAGCCCACCAGGCTCCTCCGTCCATGGAATTTTCCAGGTAAGAGTACTGGAGTGGGGTGCCATTGCTATATGTACTACTCTACACTAATATACAATGCCTTATATAATGTATTATGTGTATATATTCATATTGCCAACAAAGGTCCACATAGTCAATGCTATGGCTTTTCCAGTAGTCATGTATGAATGTAAGAGTTGCATCATAAAGAAGGCTGAGCAGCAAAGAATTGATGCTTTCCACCTGTGGTGCCAGAGAATACTCTTGAGAGTCCCTTGGACTTCAACGAGATCAAACCAGTCAATCCTAAAGGAAATCAACCCTGAATATTCATTGGAAGGACTGACGCTGAAGCTGAAACTCTAATATTCTGGCCACCTGATAGTCATTCTGATGGAGGAGTCAACTCATTGGAAAAGACCCTGATGGTGGGAAAGATTGAAGGCAGGAGGAGAAGGGGGTACCAGGAGATGAGATGGTTAGATAGCATCATCGACTCAGTGGACATGAAGCAAACTATGGGAGAAAGTGGAGGGCAGAGAAGCCTGGCAGTCCATGAAGCTGCAAAGAATCAGACATGACTTGGCAACTAAACAACAAACAACAAATATTATAAGGTAAATTTAAGACAAGAAAAAATAAATACAGAACGTTATCATTATCTTCCCATTTCTCAATGCCTACACCACAAGCACGCCACTTAAGATGACTGGCACAGAGTATAAACTCAAAAGATTTTTCTCAGGACAAGGCCCTTCATGATCTAGTCTCTGGTTATCCATCCAGCTTTACTGCCAGTGAATCTTTTTATGCTCCAGCAATATGGATTCACAAAATTCAGGAAGAGGCTCCTCACAATTCTATGCTTTAGTTCTTTAGCATGGATGGGATATTTTGTTCCTGAGAATCTCCTACTTTCACCTTTTTTAGTGTCACCTCAATTATTACCTACCTCTTTGGTGACATCTTCTGATCTCCCAAGACAAATTTAGAGGTTGCTTTTTTTTTTTTTTTTAATCAATGTGATGGTAACAAGAGCTAACATTGCTCTGAGCATTTGCTTTCCACCAAGTATACTGCTAGCTACTATAACTTCGTTATCTTCAATAATTTCCCAAACTATCACAACATGGTATGTACTAACTCTAAGCTAAGGCCTAAAATGGTTAAGTCTTATTCACGTGACATAGCTAACAGACGGTAGGGAAGGTATTTAGGCTCAAGTCTGGCTTCCCTGGCAGCTCAGACGGTAAGGAATCTGCCCGCAGTGCGGGAAACCAGGGTTCCATCCCTGAGTCAGGAAGACACCGTGGAAAAGAGAATGGCAACCTACTCCAGCATTCTTGTCTGGAGTAGACCCCCATGGACAGAGGAGCCTGGTGGGTTACAGTCCATGGGGTTGCAAAGAGTAGGACACGACTGGGGAACTAACACACACACACACACACACACACACACACACACACACAACCCCTCTATACTCTTATCCCTCCACTTGCCATACCTCCAATAACACAAATATCACATGGCAACCTAACTGCTGGTTTGTGCAACAACAAAACTTTTTAGCTTTATAGTCAAAGCACTTAGGCACACAGTAAGCTTATGAAAAATGTTTGCTGAGAGACTGTATATCTGCTTACAAATCCTGCACTTTTAAATTAATTATGAGCCTATGTGCCTATGTGTAATGTGGAATATTGCAGTTTACCTCTGTGTGTGTGTTCTTTATGTTTTAAAGATTGTCACCAAGGTAGGTAGTGTTCAGTGCAGTTCAATTCAGTCGCTCAGTTGTATCCGACTCTGCGACCCCATGGACTGCAGCATGCCAGGCTTCCCTGTCCATCACCAACTCCCAAAGTCTGCTCAAACTCATGTCCACCAAGTCAGTGACGCCATCCAACCATCTCATCCTCTGTCATCCCTTTCTCCTCCCACCTTCAATCTTTCCCAGCATCAGGGTCTTTTCCAGTGAGTCAGTTCTTCGTATCAGGTGGCCAAAGTTCTGAAGTTTCAGCTTCAGCATCAGTCCTTCCAATGAATATTCAGGACTGATTTCCTTTAGGATGGACTGGTTGAATCTCCTCGCAATCCAAGACTCTAAAGAGTCTTCTCCAACAACACAGTCCAAAAGCATCAATTTTTTGGTGCTCAGCTTTCTTTATAGCCCAACTCTCACATCCATACATGACTATGGAAAAACCATAGCTCTGACTAGATGGACCTTTCTTGGCAAAGTAATGTCTCTGCTTTTTAATATGCTGTCTAGGTTGGTCATAGCTTTTCTCCCAAGGAGCAAGCATCTTTTACTTTCATGGCTGCAGTCACCATCTGCAGTAATTTTGGAGCCCAAGAAAGTAAAGTCTCAAACTGTTTCCCCATCTATTTGCCATGAAGTGAGTGGACTGGATTAGGTAATATGCATGAACAAAATTTAGCCTATGACAGTGAGAGTAGCTCAGTTGTGTCTGACTCCTCAGACCCCAAAGACTGTAGCCTGCCAGGCTCCTCTGTTCACGGAATTCTCCAGGCAAGAAAACTAGAGTGGGTAGCCATTCCCTTCTCCGGGAGATCTTCCTGACCCAGGAATTGAACCTGGGTCTCCTGTGGCAGATTCTTTACTGTCTGAGTCACCAAGGAAGCCCAAAATTTAGCCTATGAACAGTAAATCTTGCATTCATCTTCCAGGAACAAGAAACTCTGAAAGAGGGGATATTCAAATTGTATCAGTGATTCTCCTAGGTCTATGAGGATGAATTCTAGAGGCCCCAACACACACTGTACTGTGCTGCACTGGCACAACAGGGCAGAGAACTCTCTGGACAGTGTGGGTACATGACCTTTTTCTAGCTGTCTTCTCTTTCTCCTCCCATTTCCTGGAGGGAAGGAAGGAAGGACGGATGGACGGAAGGGATGAGTGAGCTTTGGGGCAGGGGGTGTGGACAGAGAAAATGGTACAGTAACAACTCCTTGGAAATGCTGCCTTGCATTTGTCTAGCAGAAAGAATGATACCAACTAGGAAAAACTGAGATCTCAGCTTTCTAAATGTGTCCTGATTACTTTACCCTTACCTAGACTTTGGTGTGTGTTGTGTGCTGTGCTGAGTTGCTCAGTCATGTCTGACTCTTTGTGACCCCATGGACTGTAGCCCGCCAGGCTCCTCTGTCCATGGGGATTCTCTAGGCAAGAATACTGGCATGGGTTGCCATGCTTTCCTCCAGGGGATCTTCCCAACCCAGGAATTGAACCCAGGTCTCCCACACTGCAGGCAGATTCTTTACCTTCTGAGCCACCAGGGAAGTCCAAGAATACTTGAGTAGGTAGCATATCCCTTCTCCAAGGGATCTTCCTGACCCAGGAATCGAACTGGGGTCTCCTGCTTTGCAGGTGGACTATCAGGGAAGTCCTGTGTGTGTATCCACTCCCCTTTCCTCAACTATGCACTCTTTGAAAAGAAAAATTCAGATAATATCACCTGGTTCAATCACCTTCTACCTGCTACCAGACTGGGTCTCCTATCCCCTCAGGCCTAACCCAGTCTTAAACCTTCAAACATATTGAAACATCTGAAACACAAATAGGATTCACATCTTTCTTCCCTGTTAAATCTCTTGGAAGCAAACACCATATTATCAAATTGTGGAACCACCAGGAGACACATCATAGAACCCAGAAATTGGAAGCTCTACTGACTGATGCAAAAGGTCAATACGGATAGTTATGAGGAGTAACTACTTAGGAAAGGGGGTAAAATAGAAAAAACTCAGTTATAGTTATGTTGATATGGATCTGCTGATAGTACCTCCAGGCCTCAGGTGAGTGGATATTTGAAAATGTGGAACTATGGTGCTGAAGGAAGGTGGATGTAGGGAAACCAGCTGTAGGTCATTTCCCTTAAAGGCAGCAGTTATAGCTGCAGGAGATGGTCAAGGAAGATCTAGAGGGAAAGACAATCCTCTGGGAGGACAGACTCTAGGAGAACAGCCTGGAGCTGGTCAAGTTACTAGATGGGCAAGTCGATGCTCCTACCTCTCCCTGTGTGGTGGAATGTTCCCAGTGTGCAGTCAGCTGGAATGGCACTTGTCCCCATGGAACTAACACTCTCATCTCTGTGGATAAGTCAAGCCACTCAGGCAGCATGATGTAATGCAATCACATGAGCTGAGAGTCCAAAAAATTTCACTTCTGTAAACACAAACCATATGTCATATTCCTCATCTTCCAAATGGGACCTTACCTTTTTCCCTCATGGGCTTCTAACAAGAAACAAATCTGAAAGTGATCTGAAATGTAGGACTGTCACACTTATAAATGCCTTTAAGGAGCTCAAGTTGACTCTTCTGAATTAAAAGGCTAAGGGGAAGTAGCCTTTAACATTAAAAAGGCAACTATTTCTGGAGTTGATCCTAGTCCAACCACTGTGTAAGCAAACTTGGGCAGTCATTTCACCTCTCCTTGTCCCAATTTAAAGTGATTTAAGTTTCATTCCTGACTATCTCATTAAGGTATTATGATGATTAAGTACTTAAAATGTCTTAAGATCCAGTGAGTAATGTCTTACCGTTTGGGGGAGCAGTCATGTGATACTATGGCTTGTCTGAATAATTTTAAAAGCTGTGTGATGTTTCTCCAAATTCTCTGGGTCTTTGATATCAAAGATAAACAGACAAGATACCTGACTCTTGACTAAAGTAGCTAGCACTTGCTTTCAAGTTCTAAGAGAATTATACTTTGTAACGGCACTAATAGAATGCAGTCATCAGCAGTAAAATTTAATGTTGCTTACTACCCCCGATTATGCATCTTGAATAGAAGTTAGAAAGATGCAGCCCAGCTTAAAAGAATACCTCTTAGGAAAGAAATTTATTCTGCACACACATCATATTATGCGAGGTCACTTCAGTCGTGGCCGACTCTCTGCGACCTCATGAACTGTAGACTGCCAGACTCTTGTCCACGGGATTCTCCAGGCAAGACTACTGGAGTGGGCTGCCATGCCCTCCTCCAGGGGATCTTCCCGACCCAGGAATCGAACCTGTGTCTCCTGCATTGCAGGTGAAATCTTTACCACTGAGCCATCAGGGAAGCCCCACACATCACGATATATTGCTTTCTTAAAAGTCATTCCTCATGTAGCACCAAGAGGAACATTATCATGTAAACAGGCAAGAGATGGTGAGGGGTGGAATAAGCTCCTGGGTTTTTTTAGAAGCAACCACTTGTTCTGGGCGCGGAAGGCAATGAGACGGAAGAGATGGGAAAGAAGAAAGCATCAAAGATGGACCCTCAATATTGCCAGACTGGTTGTCTAGATACATAGCGGCTGGGTGAAGGTCTGGGGAGAAGGATAAGTCGTCAGGTCATATACATATTGACAATAAAGTGTCTCTGCCATGTTATTATTTGAAAGATCCCTTCATCAACTCCCCAGTTTATTTTCATAGTGTGAGAACATGAAAACCCAAAGGGTTATACCTGCAACTTTCTCTGAAAAGTTTAAAATTGAAAGTTTAAAAATACTCAGTATTTCTCCCAAAGTTCCTACTCAGAACTATTCACACACTGTACTACTACTAGTCTCCTCGTCTAAGAACACCCATGGGACGGTGATTGTGGGAGCAGAAAGCACTGTACCAGGACGGACCTGAAACGGCATTCACACAGAAGAACCTCAGGCAGACTCCTTAGTTCCAGCTTTAACCTAGAACTAGACAGGGATTTAAGAAAAGGCCAGGCTCTTTGAGAACAGGGCAAAGAAAGAAAACAGCAAAGGACTTCCATCCCTCTAGGTACAGTGCTATGTAAGGAGATCAGATTTTATACCCTAGCAAATTCCACCAAAGCTTTAGTCTCATGAAAAATAGCATGTAATCTATTATATTTATGAAGATAAGGCTACGAGGTTGAATTTTTCAACGACAGTGTTAGGTAGTGTTAATATGCCTAAACTAACAAAAGAACATCACTGCATACATAGCACCTTGAACGCGCTTGTGTCTGCACACGCACGTTATGTACTTGCCTCTTAGCCTGAACATGGCGAGGCTTTTAAAAACATGTCAAAAGTTATTTCGGAACTCAGTGTTGCTATGGTGCATGCTGCTGCAAAGAAAAAGCTAATGGGCTCTCTACTTAATGTGATTAGAGCCATTATTGACATAATGCCAGGAAGACGCAAAACCATTAGCATCACACTACAGCTCACTTTAGCATCCACTCAGATTTAGTATTTGATCCACAATTTTAATTTTGTTCTGCTCTATTCAGAGCTGCATTATACAAAATGCATAATTAAAAGCTGCTGTGATTCTCTCTATTTCTCAAATTAAAAACACAGCAAACATTTGTAGTTCTAATCCACTAGAAATTAATAAATCAAATAGTGTCTTTTATCCTCTTTTCCTCCATGCAATTCAGAGTGCAGGTTGGGAATACTTTCTGCCTGCGATAGAGAAGGCTGCAGACAGAGCGGCTGCTCAAAGGAGAGAGAAGTCCCCAAACTGCCTACTGTAAAGGCAAGTGAGAACCTGGAGGGCCTAGAAGCACCGATAGCCTTCTAATTTCAAGCCTTAAGCCGGAAGGGCTTTCTGCAGAGAAAAATTTTAATCAATTCACCATAAATCCTTTTGATGCATTTTCCTTCATTAGCTCACTTTGTCAAGCATACACATGCTCCTAATTTAATTTAATCAAATTCACCATGTCTTTCTGTCAACAGTGAAGCAATTCCCATGTCCAAAAGATCTCTTATCAACTCCCTACCCAGGACAGCCTAGAGGGGAGGCCAATGAGCAAGAGGAGTTCTACTTTATCCACCATTAAAAACTGAGAGAAAGATCTGCCAATGAGAGCTGAGACACTATTGTTAGTTTCAGTGCTTCTAGAAGTGGTCATCATCTGAAATAATGGAGGATTAGGTTTCATTAGAATAAAAAGAGCACCATCTACCTTGTGGGTGATGATCCTAGGAAAGTTCCAGGAGGACCAGAAAAAAAATAGCAGCAGAGGAGAAGGAAAGTGTGTATATCAAGCGAGGTCCTACAGTGCCCTTGAGTCTCCCCTTGACACACCAGTGATGCTCTAACGGGGCCAGTTCGCCCAGTAGGCAGGGCTTCCTCCTGCCTGTAAATCCTTCAGCACCCACCGTCCCCTTAAGAACTGCAACTCATCCTTCAGATCTCTGCTCAAAACTCACTTTATCAAGGAAGCAATTCCAGAAATACTTGGTTTTTTAAGGCTTGTCTGTGCGTGTGTGCACACACACATGCATGCACACGAGAGTACGCATTTTTATTTAAAGACTTTATTTTTTTATATGCAATTTATATGCAATATGCTTATGTGATTAGTTGAGCCTACCTTCCCCACTGGTCTATAAGCTCTATGAAGACAGGGACAGCATCTGTCTCGCTCATCATTTTGACTCCTAGAATCGAGCAGCTCTATCCAGCGCACAGACAAATAAATGAGTATCTGTTAAATGGTTGAATGTTGCAAGTTAATCCACCGCAGTCCCCTGACAGTCTTTTTAAACATGCCGAGTTCCTCTTATTTTCCAAAACTCTTTCACATTACAAGGTGGCTGTTTCTGAAATCATAGGTTAAATAAGTATAATGAAGCAAAGGTTTTGAAATGCCGCAAAACTTTACAGTTGGTGGTTTTACATGTGTCTACAGGGGAAAAGAACCCGCCTGTCAATGCAGGAGATGTCAGAGACGCAGGTTCGATCCCTGGGTCTGGGAGATCGCCTGGAGTAAGAAATGGTAACCCATTCTAGTATTCTTGCCTGGAGAATTCCATGGACAAAGGAGCCTGGCGGGCTACAGTCCATAGGGTCACAAAGAGTCGGACACAACTAAAGCAACTTAGCACGCACAGTAGGAAAAGAACAGAGTGAAGATAATGGAAAGTAATGCAGGATTCGGAAAAACTGATAAAGCAGAAGAACCCCTTAAGAGTGCTCTCGATACTCAGCTGGAACTTAAACTCAGAGATGTCCCAAACCACCATACTTCTCTGCAGGGATGAAAAGGAAGAGATGGGACAAGAGAGAGAAACCACACACTCCTTCACGAACAGTCACAGTGTCATAAGACTTTGGGATCCCCTTTGCTTACCTTCAGTTTCTAGTATTTACTTCTACAGACAAAAATTCCTTGATAAAAATGTGATGTTAAAAAAAAAAAAAAAAAAAAAACTCCACAAAACCAATTCCTCTTAATTTTCTTAACAAACCAAGACTTTAAAACCTATACGCAGCAGCCAAGGCCATCTCCCTGTGATAGTTATTTAAAAATCTCAAACTTTTTTTCCCTAAAGGCAAGGCTTATTCTTATATTATTCTCTTGATCAGTTATGTAAGCATCTTATCTTTCATCTTTTGTTGCTTCTGTCTCTCTCCCCAACATAGAGAAACAACGTTGCACATATGACTTGCCTGTAGTTTCAAACATACTGAAAAACTAAGGTCTTCACTGGGAGACATCTGATAGATCTAGACTATGTCCTTGCATGCTAAGTCACTTCAGTCATGTCCAACTCTTTGCGACCCTATGGACTATAGCCCCCTAGCCTCCTCTGTCCATAAGATTCTCCAAACAAAGATACTGGAGTGGGTTGCCATTTCCTCCTCCAGGGGATATTCCTGACCCAAGGATCGAACCTGTGTTTCTGACATCTCCTGCATTGGCAGGCGGGTTCTTTACCATAACCCTAAAATAATGAAAAGTGTAAAATATGTGGGGGAGAAAAGGTAAATACTATATATTTTCATGCCAGCCTTAACAGGAGAGAATTTGCCTTCTTTAAATAAAAAACTGAATGCATTTATTTCTTTAAATCAGAATCCTGACTTCATATGTATCTTCCGCTGAGTGTTCCTCTGAAGAGTCAACTCCAGAAGAGATTTAGAAAGAAAATTTCTTTAGCTCCTCCTCGAGAACTGATTCCCAGAACAAAGAGGTGGCTCAGCTTTTGGGTGGGGTTTATGGTGCCCCCTTATTTGAACTTCTTAGCACATATTCCCGCAGGTGTTCAGAAAGTATCATTCTCCTTAGAAACAGCTTAGGGTGGGCGTTTGCATTCTTCTGTATCTTATAAATGTGTGACAGCAGTGTCTGGCAGAAATAAAAGAAAAAACCCAGCTGCATCTGGCTCATTACATTGGGTCTCATGGCTCTGAATCCTACACTTCTTTCCTTCTAGAGAACTGAAGTCTGCCTTCCTATAAAATACGATCCTCTGAGGCATCAACTGAGTCTGTGTGTGTTTCCTGGTCCACATGGAAGCCCTTACAGATGGGGAGGAGGTTCCACTCTGGCAGGCTCTTCTCCAGACCAAACGCTGTCAGTATCTTCAACTGATCTGCCAATGGTTAGTCTGCACACCTTTCACCACCCTGGCCACTCTTGCAGGGGATAGGTAGGTGTCTCACTTTGATTGCTCAATGCTCTTCACAACATGGGATACCCAGAATTAAATGCAAAATTCCGGATGTGGTCTGAGCAGTACAGAGAAGGGGATTCTTTATTTCATCGTCACAGCTCTCTAGTTAATGAGCAAATGTACCTTTTCATTAAAAAAAGGCATATAACACAGGGAATATAGCCAGTATTTTATAAAAACTGGAAATGGAAAGTAACCTTTAAAAGTTGTATAAAGAAACTTTAACTCCAAACCAGAGAGGAAAAAAAGGGCACATGACAGAATACAAATATTTTCAAGTTAACACTTAAATTCTGTGTGGTGATAAAACGCTGCCTTTTACTTGAGCAGCATCTGTAACCTAATTTCTGATCTTTCTCTTCAATGAACGGCCTTAGTGTAACACAGAATATTTGTCCTAAAAACCATCTTTTAACACAGATTACAAGATGAAAGAATTGTTAGATGTAGTAAGTATAGATCATCTAATGTACAGATGCTTATTAGCTTCAGAAAATGTGAGCTCTACGTTAACCATAAAGCTCCTGACCAACTCTGCTAGGTTACAAAGGAATGTCATTGTGTAAGAGTGTCATTAAACTGAAATAACTATTTTGTGGTTCCCTGCGTTCTCAGCTCCTTCTCCGAAACCTTCTAGCTCTAACTAAGGAAAAGCAGCATGACATTGATATTAAGCAGAAGACCAAAATGCAAATGGGAATCCAATTCACACACACACAAAAACATAAAACGACTCAAAAAAAGAAAAGGTTGGTGGTTGGAAAAAATCTATCTCCCAGTTAGACTGGAACAGGATTTCACAGGGTGTGTTTCTGCGTGTGTGCCACACCACTAGGACTGCCATCTATCATTATGCCAAAGAACACAGGCCTGGGGAAGGGTTTCAAGCTTCGGGGAGGTTTATTTTCCCTTCAGTGACTGAGAAGCAATGTTGGAAGAGTCTCCCCCTACCAATATTTTATCATTACAATCTTCAAACACATAGAAAGGCTGAATGAACTCAAGAGTAAGCATCCATATATCCACCATCTAAATTTTACAATTATCATTTTATTATATTTGCTTGTAAGGATCTTTTTTATGTATCATTGATCAGCATGAGACAACAGTCACATAATTTACAATTTCAAGGGGAAAAAATTCCTGATACCACTGGGTCAGCACTCATTTTTAAAGGATAGATATAAAACATTTCAAATGCTTAATTTAGACTAACGTAATCTTACTTGCCTTTGAGCTCTAAATTCTTTCTCTATGCACTCTTGGTAGAATATCTGTTAGGTTATTTATCTGTTTATTTTAACAGCTCAACAGAAAGATAGTAAAATGTTATCTGTAACAGCTTAACCTTTGGAAGCATAGTTACCTTTGACAGTCTCCAAATGTTTCTAAAAATGTGAAAATTATCTTGCAAGCTGCTTATAGTCTCCTATGAGTCAGCTTAAGTTATATTATCACAATAACAGCCACAAAATAAATTAAAGCAGCTAATACTCCTACATTACTTGCTACATGGCAGGTATCAGTCTAAGTGCTTTGCATATCTGAGCTCATTCAATACACGTTTTATCTTCATTGAATACGTACTGTTAATATTACTAGTACCATTTTATTTATTTATTTATTATTTATTTTTTTATTAGTACCATTTTAAAGATGTGGAATATGAAGCACAAACAGCCTCAGAACTCACAAGTGACAGAGGTGGGATCAAGATCCAGTAACCTATCCTGCAGACTTTGACCAGCCAATCCACACTGCCTCTTTATCAAACAAGAGAACAGCCCATGCTGGACAGAAAACTTGTATTTCGGTCACTGATGCTCCAGTCAACCTAGCAAATGATTGGTTATTTTCAGTTGGGAAATTGAAGCATTGCTCGATTTCAATGCCTCTTTTCTGAAATCAGTAAATTATTAGCTTGTTTCCAAGTAAACAAATACATGTACAAAGCCCATTTTGGTTATAATATATTTGGATCAGAAAGTAAATATTTTACACTGAAAGTGACATCCATGCCTACATACCTACACACACCCCCCAATATGCAAAGAAGATGTGTGATCTTGAAGAACTTAAGTAACTTCTCTGAATGTGTATTTTTATTGACAAAATGGGATAATAATATAGAACCAACTTCATGGGGTCACGATGACATTACATAGGATAACTGGAGTTCCAAAGTGCCTGTAATAATATAATAAGCACTCAGTAAACACGTGTAAGACACAGCATATATGACACACAGTAGCCTCCCAAAGTGCTATCAATCATAACAATGATAATAATACAAGATTGACGCCTATCAATAAAATTAATATTTACTAACACCACGAGGGAAGCCATAACTTTGTTCTAATGTTGCCAAAAGAATAATTTTAATCTTGACCAAACACAGCCTTCTAGGAGATGGCATCTTAAAGGAATATCTGATTAATTCAAGATGACTAAATAGTACTATGGTGGATTTAGCAGAGCTGTTTAATTTATCAACAAATCAAACTGGTATCAGCACAAGGTCCCTGCTGCCTATCGTGTGTCAATCCAATACGGTTAGCAAACATTTAAAAAGTAACTCTAAATATTTCAGCTATGGAAACACAGACGAAGAAGGGGAAAAAAAAAACCTATTCTCTTGAATGACATAAGAAGGAATTACAGTCTCTATTTTAATAGTTTAAATTATAAGCTGCCACGGAGGAAAAGGCTGTAAAAACTGACTCATGGCTCTCTGTTTTGAAAGGATGATGAGACATGAAATGTTTCTGGTTATCAAACTCTGTGGCCTGCAGATAACTTATATGTCTGTTAGCAGTAACCCTAACGTTATCAGGTAAATCCAGGAAGCCAAGATCCAAGAAAATATTCCCTCCCCTCTGTATTTCCAGTTTATAAACTCAGAGGTGTCACCCACTGCAACGTTTAAAATCCAGGACCCTTTGGGCCAGACTGGGTTTCTAAGAACACGGATGGGGTCACAGGACCCACACACGGTTTTAAGTGAAAAGTCATGCAAAGGTCCAGGGGCTTTCCTTGGCCAGCTCATCAGTTCAGTCAGGTGTTACTAAAATCTCAACCATCCATCTGACCAGACCATTTAGTCTTTCAGGTCCAAATGGCAATTTGCTGTACACTTTTGATTACATGTGTATTTCCTCCACCATGCCTAACAGCATGTAAAACAAAAAAGCAGCATTTTGTACACACAAAGGCACTTATCAGGGCTCAGCGGCCCTCAGCACCATGCACTTTGGAAGGATTGATGATGGTGTGGTGGGGATGGGACAGGAAATGGACATCTGTGTTCTCCCCTGTTAATAACATAATGCAACTGTATTGCTAAAAAGGAAGAAAGAAAAAAAGAGATGTTTTCAACAACCCTGAGCCACTGAAAAAGACACTTGCTGCTGAAGTGAGAGACTTGGGTCCTGGCCTAAGTACCTGAAGGTAATTCACCTCCTTAAGCCACACTGCTTCCTTCATTTCATTTCTGTTATTTCACTGCCCTCAAATTACATGAGTCCAAGTGGTTTCCTCAGATACAAGACTCCAGTACTCTAAAATATGTTTTTTTTTTTCAGGGGGGGGATGCAAGTGGGCAACCCAGTCCTTCAACAGATGCTTACTGAGACTATATTAAGACTTCCTAAAATTTCAGTAAAACATGTCTAACAATCATTAGCAAAGGTTTTATGGTGCGTGTGGTATATAACATGAAATACGGCACCTTAAGTCGCTAGAGACGAAAACAGGAACTTGACGGCCCACAGCAGGTATAGTCAATTCTATTGCCACTGGAGGGTCAGGAATTTTGAAAAGTCTCTGCTTTAACCCAAATCTCAGCAAATACCTAGGCATGTAGGTACGTATATATTGAGGACTACTGATTTCTACAGTAACAAAAAAAGACAGGGATAAAGGGCGAACTGTCCTTGTATAAAATTTGTTTGGAGAGTGAACCCAGGGCAAAATGACCTGTAAGCCAACCAGACACGATGTCAGTGGCTTTCAGGTTTCTGAATTCTCATCTTAAAGCTCAAGCCCACCCTAAAGCTTACCTCTGACCCGCCCACACAAACCACTATGTAGATGCCTCCTCTGCACACAGTGGGTGCTATGCACAGTGATGATACAGAGATAAAGATAATGGCAAGAGAAAAAATATACCTGGAACTTCAAATCCCCTTCTGATAATTCTTTTATTTCCCCCCGGCTCTTCTGGGAGAGAGGGATTGTAATGAACTTAACACGACACCATGCCTTCTTCTGCCTCTGTGTCAAGGAGCTTAAGACGCAGGCACCTCCTCCCAATTCTCATCTCCTGCTCTTGTTAAATTTTGAACAATATATGCCATTTTACACCTCAGAGCTCTGGAGAGGCAGCATAGTAGCTGGGGTATGGATGTGACAGAATGTTTTTATTCCACCCCTGAAAAAAAAAGCTCCCTGTTTTTGACACATTGGAAAATGTACAGCCAGAGAGTGCTGGAGGCGAAGATGCCACCCCAGCCTTACATCTGTCTGCTTTCATTTGTCTACAACTGTGCTTATAGATAAAACAAGCTTTCCAGATGTCATCACAAGCAGGGCTCATATGCTGACTTCTCTGAGACACCATTGTTGGCTGCCAGCATAACAGAGTTGTAAAACTAAAATATTTAAACTCTGAGCTCCTCAACACAACTTTCAATGTCACACAGGATCTTATTTCAGGATTAATTAATGTACACCCCAATAAAATAATTATGTGTTAAAAACAGAGCTAGCTGGCGTGCAAGTGGATCTAATTTTCCTTGTTCCCACTGAGTTAATGGTATACAACCGCACCACGAAGAAATTTCTGAAAGCAAGCGCTTCCCGTGACATGGGCACACCCTATCCAGCCTGAGAGTTCCAGGTGTTGTATCTCGAGAACAAAACATTCTCATTGTTTAAAACTGACACGATGAACCCAAGATGAACAAAAGCAATATGCCAGGCACAGACTATAAAGACGTTTCCACTGTTAGAGGGGAAGGCCAATGACAAGCAATGGGGAGATTACTAAGAGGCATTGTTACGTGCATCCATATGTGAAGCTTGGCTTCAGGCAACCTGCTATCACGGAGCTTGACTGTTTGTTTGAGAACACAATATCCCTGTGGTTATAATTACAACCACCACACCAAAGAGGACTGAGGTAGTTTCACAACATCCCTTAACAAAGAAGAACTCACTGCTTCTGAGCTTCCTGACAAACTCCTCAAATGCACACACAGAGTATCTCTGATTTCCTTTTTTTTTTTCAATCCTGAAACTGCATAATAATTTCATTTTCATTGCGAGAGTTCCAGGGAGCTCAGCCTTGGTCTGAATGACTCTTCCTAATAACACCTAATACAGATGTTCTAAGCTAGAAAAAGCAGCTGATTCATGATTGGGTATGTGAGACCACTTGGATCTCCCTCTAATTGGGTTTTCCTCCTAATCTGGTACATCTTTTTGAGCCTGGTTTGTGCATTTGAAACCTTGGGTCAGGAATGCACATTAAGCATCTGTTACTCAAAGACCTGCTTTGTGGGTTATTCGGGATGCAGAGGCCAAATCTATCTCAAAAGTACAAGCCTTCTGCAATTTCTGCAGAATTTGACAAGGGACCAACTTTGCATTAACCCAGCCAAGGCATCACATAGGGTGTGTCAGGGCTGGTCCTATATCCCACTGGCTTCATCCCACGTAGTTGGAGCTTTAAAAAAAAGAAGCAAGTTCTGTGAAATCCCTAACTCTACCCCATCCTCCACAACATGAGGAGAAAATGTTTACTTGTGATGCCTTTCCAAGCAGACCACTGATTGAGGGGAAAGAAGACAGTTATTTCCCACCATCTTGAATGTTTCCATCTTCTCTTGAGCTGATCTAGTTCAAACTCTCTGAAAATAAATCAGCCTAAAGCACTCAAGATTTCCCTAAAGGCTCCAGCAGGCTTCCTGCTTCATGTGTTCCCACTCCTGGGCTGGAGGCTAATGTGTTTTAGGGATGTTTGTTTTAATGCAAAGAACTTCACTAAGTCAGAACAACCTGCCCTGGCAATCCATCTACTTCGGATGATCTTGGCCTCTTGCGCTGCTCCTATTTCAGCCTGGGAGGGAAGAGCTCAAGACCTGAGTGCTGGATTTCAGTCCCTTCTAAGTGTTAGGACAGCAGTGTCCCAGAATAATAATACCATTCCTGGCTTTGCAGGACTCCATATTCCTTCTTCATTTGAGACTGGGGTCCATTTCTAACTTGGGGCAGGAGGAGTCACTGCTGAAGCCCATCTTGCACTTGACCTTCATTCCTCCACACCCAAATCAATATATAGCCACTTTGTTATCCTGCCAGGACTAGAGTTGGACAGTGTTACATGAAGGAGTCTCTTCATAAAGTTATTTTGAGTGATGCTTCCCTCATCGAACCTTAATTATCAGCTTTTTGGCAAAAGTACATTCCCACAAACATTTAATAGTACACCAGGCTCTGGAATACCTGAGCTGAAACTTACTTCCTGTTCCTTAAAGCTCTCCTGGGCTTCTAGGGGGAGTGTAAATATTAAACAGTAGCAACATGAGAAGTTCATGTTCCTCTTTAATCTCATCTGTGCTTTTAAAATCCACAAGGGAATCCAGAAACGACCCCTTTTGTATTCCCCTTTTACAGATGAGAAAAGAGATGGGTGACTCAGTTACCTGTTTGCCTATGGGAAAGAAGCGGAGCTGGGGGTGCAGCAGTGGACTTGAAGAGCAAGTCGGGGGAGCAGAGCTTTGGGGTCCGCTGGCCCCTCCTGGCTACAGACCAGGGAACATAATAAGGATAAGAAGCCAGGAGAGAGCCTGTTCTGAACACTGAAACCTAACAGGTTACTCTCAGGACTGTATTTGAGCACAACTGCATTTAAAAATAACCCAATTTAACAATTCACAAGTTCTGATATATGTTTTATAAAAATGTATGAGAGACCTAAAAGCCATGGAGAGCCATAACTTTGAGCTGCCTCATTTGTTTCTCTTTTATTACCATCCTGCACGGTGGCCATAAGCCCTGCACTGAAAAGAGAACATTAAATCTTTATCCTTAACTGTTTTAGCAGAACGATAGTAATAGTTGAATATTATTTTGTCTGACTGATAAAATACCATTCAAATAAGACCAAAGAGAGCACTGAACCCCAACCACGTCCTAGGAGAAAAAAGCAAAGCCCGATCTCCAGAGACAGTCCTTTGTCACTCCTGAGTCTCCAGGAACATTTCTACCGCAGTATGAGAACAAAAGCTGAGAACCTGAGTGAAGGAGGCTGCTGCTGTTTCGTCGCTAAGTCAGGTCCAACTCTTTTGTGACCCAATGAACTGTAGCCCGCCAGGCTCCTCTGTCCATGGAATGCTCCCAGCAAGAATACTGGAGTGAGTAGCCATTTCCTCCTCCAGCGGATCTACCTGACCCAACTATCCAACACGTGTCTCCTGCATCGGTAGGAGGATTCTTTATCACTGAGCCACTAGGGAAGTCAGTGAAGGAGGTTACTCAGAAAGAAAACATTTCTCTGGGTCTTCCTCAGCTGAGAAAGCAGCTGTGTGAAACATTCTGATTCCTCCTCGTAGGCCTGTTTGGCTTTTCCCAATGAAGGGTCAGTAAGGAACCAGTGTGGACCCATGAGCAAACCACCAGCAAACCATTTTGTTCCACGGATGCTTTAACACAGGTGGAGAAACAGGATGAGGCTCAGGTTTACAAGACAGAGTTCAGTGCAGGAAAATACTCAAACATCAGTGTGATTCAATTCAGCAAAATGCAATACTACTATTTATGGCCCTATCTCTTTCTTCTATTATTTATTTTTATTTATTTGGCTGCACTGGGTCTTAGTGGCAGTGTGTGGGCTCTAGTTCCCCGACCAGGGGTCGAACCTGGGCCCCCTGCACTGGGAGCATAGAGTCTCAGCCACTGGACCCAAGGAAGTCCCTATGGCCCTGTCTTTAGCTCTGTCTTTGTCCTACCAAATCACACATTCCACATGGTACAGAAAACACCATTTCCCCTTGATATTTATTTCCCCATGTGTCACTACAATTTCAGTAAGGTCAGCCTCAAACCACAGTAATGGCCTTTTCTTTGAAAGCTTTCTAATTTTCTATTAAATTTGCAAGGGTTGGTTTTCCCCCTTCAACCTATACTATATCGTGATGTTCCAAATAACATTAAAAATAAAATATTAACAACCCCTAAGTTAGGATGCCTGTTCTCAGATTGAGATACCTCTTTTTAAATAATCAAACACATGACAACAGTACTAATAGCCAAATGGGGTTTATATAACACTAACACGCCTACACTTAAACTAACTGAAAAATTATACTGAACCTAGTTTGAACTCACATAAATAAATTAAGCAACTTTGTGGAAACATTCAGGGTTTCTACACGTGAGCTACTGAGTCAAGTAGGGGGAAACAAAATTTTTTCTAACTGGCAAATAAATGGTTCTGTCTGAGATTTTTTCATGCACTAAAATATGAGAATTCAGGGCTTAGCCTGCAAATAATTTAGATTAAGTGTGCTGCCTTACATACTGTATTGATTATGAATTCCCATTTTAAAAAAATACTATCATGGCAACATTTATGAAATATTTGAATTCTAATTCCTATCATTCAGTGAGCCTTACTCACTAGCCAATCAAGGAGCAAAGGTTAAAGTCAAACTAGCTCTAAACCAGAAACAATTTAAAAAGATAAAGTATTTAACAGGGAAAAAAGCATTCATTTCTGGCAAAACAAACAAAGCCAGACCCCTCCCCCCCAAAATTGATTGCTAGATCTAGTCAAAATCATAAGCAAAAAATTTAAGGAATCCACAAAATCATCTAATGTTTTAGTCACTACTAATTACCCTCTTCCTAAAATGTTTAGTAAACTTACTCAGTATAAACCTTAACACTAAAACAATGGGATTAGAAAATAACATATGAATTTTTAAAGCAAATTCTCTCAAACACAAATATGTGACCCATAGACATAATTTTCAGTTTTCAAGTGACAACAACTAAAAACAGGTAAAATCAGCTGTAAGTTTAATAACATGTTTTAAACCAGCATGTCCACAATATTGTCAGTCCAACATATAATTGATATAAAAATTCATAGTATTTTACAATGGGTCTTTGTACTAAATCTTTTAAATCTGGTAAGCTTATTTATTTATTTATTTTACTTTTACTGCACATCTCAGTTTGGTATGGAATACCTGAAATGTGGCTATACAAATATGGGAATCTATTTTAAAGTTTACTGAAGTTTAAGTAGACACTGGCTATAATATTGGACAGCTCAGGTCTATAGTTTAATAACCCTAGTTCACTTTGCACTGAAATAACAAGTCTTAACATACAGCAAAAGCCTAGGACTAGAGAAGTCTTTGAAAAAGCAAACTACAAAGCATCAATCATTGCTGGTCAGAGGGTAGATGGGCCAAGCTGAAGGGCTGTATATGCAAATATGATCCATGGTTTACATAAATGTGTCTCTGACATTTTTCATTTTCCGTGCACATGTGTGGTGATGTGTGATTTAGCATCCTAAGGAGAAAAACACATCACCCATCTTCAAAGGCTCTTGGCTGATATTTTATGATACATGCCTTTCTCCTCCCCAAAGGCTAACTTCATGGCAGGTTTGAAGTACTTTAAAAAGGAAACTTCTTGAGTGATTTGAGTGTTACATGGTGGGTGGGGGGTGTGCTAAAAAGTTTCTTTCCCTCGAAAAATTCACATCCCTCTGTATGTTCAGGTGACTCCAGAGAATGTTATTTAACAGAACTTGAGAAGAACAGCAGAACTTACTACTCAGAAAGCCTTTGTTTCCATTCAGTTGCTCAGTTGTGTCTGTTTGTGACCCCAGGGACTGCAGCAAGCCAGGCTTCTCTGTGCTTCACCATCTCCTGGAGTTTGCTCAAACTCATGTTCATTGAGTCGGTGATGCCGGTTTCCAACTATGTCATCCTCTGTTGTCCCTTTCTCCTCCTGCCTTCAATCTTTCCCAGCAACCGGCTCAGAAAGCCTGGTGATAAGAGCCCTTGAGTGTCTGCAACTGATGAATTATGTGAACTGGATTGAGTTATTAAGCTTTCTACTGCCTGCTTGATTAACCATACATACTATTTACCCCTCTCTTGAAAAAGTTATTTTATAAGAAAATAAATAGGCAAATCATTCTTTTTTTCCACTGACACTCAGATTCAAATGTTTAACTTAAAATCTAATACAAGTATTAGCCCTCCAAGTCAGAGGCTCTTCTCCCCACTATCAGAGTGAAATCTCATCTTCTCCTAAATGCTCATCTAAGTATAATACATATCTTCATTAGAACAAACTTTAGCAACTATTTCATTAATGTTAGGGGAGTGAGAGTGTACTTAAGAACTCATCTCTTTTCTGTAATACTAGGAGCACCTAGAGGGCAGGGACCAGGACGTAGTCTTTCTACATTTCTCCTAACTCAGATGCTTAGTACAGGTGCTAGACTGAAAGAGCTCTGGGCTCTCAAAAGAAAAGAATATCAGCAGACGAATGGATAAGGAAGCTGTGGTACATATACACCATGGAATATTACTCAGCCATTAAGAAGAATACATTTGAATCAGTTCTAATGAGATGGATAAAACTGGAGCCCATTATACGAGTGAAGTAAGCCAGAAAGATAAAGACCAATACAGTATACTAACGCATATATATGGAATTTAGAAAGATGGTAACAATAACCCTATATGCAAGACAGAAAAAGAAACACAGATGTATAGAACAGACTTTTGGACTCTGTGGGAGAAGGCAAGGGTGGGATGATCTGAGAGAACAGCATCGAAACATGTATATTATCAAGTGTGAAACAGATCGCCAGTCCAGGTTGGATGTATGAGACAAGTGCTCGGGGCTGGTGCACTGGGATGACCCAGAGGGATGGGATGGGGAGGGAGGTGGGAGAGGGGTTCAGGATGGGGAACACATGTAAATCCATGGCTGATTCATGTCAATGTATGGCAAAAACCACTACAATATTGTAAAGTAATTAGCCTCCAACTAATAAAAATAATTGGGGGGGAAAAAAGGAAAAGAACATATGAAGAGCAGGTCTCGACTCTCAAGGGACGTAGTCTCAAATCAAGAAGATAAATACAATGAGATAATACAAAATGTAGTACGACTGGCTTAGTCACAGAACCAGTGGATTCCAATCCCCAGGAGCTCACCAACTAGTGGAGGACTCCTTGGAAGAAAAAGTCAAGATAGATCTTTTAAGACTTGAATAAGCAGCATATAAGAGCTAAGATCCTACAGGCCAGTCAGTCAGTATGAGCAGAAGCATGGAGATGAAGTCTGGATGACCAAGAAATGGGTGGTTTCGTGGTTGCAGCAGGTTCCCACAGGGTATAAGAGAGGACATTTGAAATGAAACTGGGGCCATGATATGAATGGCACAGAGAACTAAGACAAATATTCCGTATTTTATGTTGCAGTTAGTGAAAAGCCACTGAGAATTCTGAGTAGCAAGTGAAATGATGAAAGTGAGATTTATGGAAGAAGGATCTGGCCACAGCTTCCAGGAGGCACAAGGCTGAAGGCAAACAGGAAAATCAAATCCATTTCACTAATATACTCAGTGGGCTTCCCAGGTGGCTCAGTGGTAAAGAACCTGTCTGCCTTGCAGGAGATGTGGGTTTGATCCCTGGATTGGGAAGATCTACTAGAGAAGGAAATGGCAATCCACTCCAGTATTCCTGCCTGGAAAATCCCAAGAACAGAGGAGCCTGGCCAATTATAGTCCATGGGATCACAAAAGAGTTGGACGTGACTCAGCGATTAAACAACAAGAATATATTCAGTCGGTGGTAAGGGTCTCATCAAGCAAGGTGATCCTCAAATAGAGAGGAAAATGTGTTTTCCAGAAATGGCAAGATCTGGTAGCTGACTGGACAAATATTTTTCTCTGATTATACGGAATACCTTGCAAGTGCAGTGCAATATATATATATATCTCCAGTGACTCTTAGAAAGAGACTGGGAAATTAGAATAAAGAAAATAGTATGACCATGTGTGCTTATGCTACCAGATTCATCGGTATCACTGTTCTTTCTATAGCATACCTCAATAGCCATAGCATGCTAAATAAACAAAATGTACTTGTAAACTACATTCTAGTGTGCCCATGCACTTCTGTTTTCACTGACTTATTTTACAAAGAGTCAGTTGTTTCTTTCAGATCTGATTGGACATTCATCTATAAATACTGTCTTATAATTTATGAAATACTGTAAAAATCAATGAAATATGTTTGTAAAAGAAAAAGTTCATTTTATTGAAACTAGCTGAATGCTTTGTAAAATCTTTTATTTTTTAAATTGGACTATGGTTGCCTTACAATATTATGGTAGCACCGGCTGTGCAGCAAAGAGAATCAGTCATATGTACACATACATCCACTCCTTTTTAGGTTTTATCCCCATTTAAGTCACCAAAGATCCTAGAGTTGGGTTCCCTGTGTTTACAGTCTTCACAAGGATGGGCTACTATATAAAAAAAAATCCAGCTCCCAGATTGGTGTGGGCAAGGCATCTGCAAATGACTGACGGATTCTGTACCCAGGTCCACTTATTCCTAAGTTCTAGGTTTGTTTTAAAGCAATCAAAGGCAAAAATCTTAGTGATAAACTAAGAGGTCATTTATATAAGAATTCAATTTAGAAACCCAATGAATACAACCATCCATACCTCAAAAGTTTGGCTAACCTCAAAAGTTTAGAAAATGAAAGCATTTTTATATCTTACATTTAAGATAAAGGCTTAATACATGTGGTTTATTTGTTTAACCACATTAAAAGGCTTAATACATGTGGTTTATTTGTTTTGGTAAGGTTTTACCGTTTTGATTAACTAGCTAACTATTGGAGCTGGTTGTAAAAGATAAGAGGGCTATGCCACTGCATACAGTTTCCTCAGAGCAACAAAAGCACATACTGAGAATTACTTTAATATGTATTTACCTGGCAGGTTGTAAAGATGTTCCTGCTGAGAAGTTATGGTCCATTGAGAAATCACATGTTGTACCTCTGATCTTTTAGGAATACATGTCATACATCCAAAAACTAGCAAAAGCTCCATCCTTTGGTGATGGCAAAGTCCTGTCCAATCTTTTCCCTCTATAGCTATCCATAAAGTCACCTCAATTAACCATGAATAGTGAGTATCATTACAAATCAGTCACAATAAACAGCTGCTAAAATCTTTATGGGCTATCTGAAATGTTTAGTCTTAATTCAACTTAACATATGGGTAAGTTTCTTATCAGCATGACTAAGATGACACTCTTTATCTCAGTACAAATAACATTCACAATACTAATGTTTCTATGACATTTCCTGGTGATCACCTATACTACAGATCATTAAACAGATTGAGAACTCCCCAGCTCTTATTTCCACTTTTATTCAAAAGTTTTATAGAGGAAATTGTAATTGAGTGATTAAATCATTCTATTTTCATGTTGTTCTGTGTTGAGGAAGAGAGACCACTCATTATCAGTGACACCGACATAGGTCAGCAAAGCCATTGATCTATGTTTCTCAGAAAACATACATACTGAGGTCCTTGAGATAGCCACTTCCCAGACAGTGCATCTTGATAGATTTTAGAGTCAGAAAGAGGTTTTGCCTGCCCTGTCTGACCACATCCAGATTTGGCCAATACACCCTGAATTTAAATGTTATAAATTCAGAAGACTTCTTCAAAGTTTAATGTTAAAACACAAGTATTTTGTAATTGCTAATAGGCATTGGGGGTGTATAAGAAGGAGCAAATGACTGGTTCATTCAGAGTGTTTCTGGGCAACTTTTGTAAAGATGGCAGCATTCTAGGTAGGTGATAAGGATGAATCAAAGGCTGCAATAACTCTCCTGCCCTCCTCCTGTCTTCAGTTAACAAACTTTTAAAAGATATGCCTACCCTAGGCTAGGGACTGAGAACACAGGACCAAATAAGGTTCTCAAAAATCTTATCTGGTTTTTAACGCAAAAGCCAGGCAAAAGGGTCAGAAAAGGGCCATGTATTGACAGTTCGTACTGTGCTGTGAGGGGGACCCAGGAAAGCCGGTGAGGATGAAACCCCTAAGCAGAGGCGGCAGCAAGGAAAAAGGCACTGGGGGTGCAGGAGAGTGGGGGCTGATGAGAGATAGAGCAGGAAGACTGGAAAGATGAGAGCAAGCAGGAGAGGAAGAAGACCAGTGAGACGTGGGGCTGGAAAGGCAGGCAGGGGCCATATTCACTTAGTCCTCCACTCTGCTCATCTTAACGGCCTGCCTGCTGCGGGCCTGGTTCTATTCCAGGTCCATCCTTACCGTCATGGACCTTCAATCCTGGCGGAAGAGAAAAATAATAAGCCAGCTAAGTAAAATAGGGACTATGTCAGATGTTAACTTTTCAGGAGGAAAAAACAATGTAGGGAAGGAGGATCTGAAATGTTTGGGGTGGGGCAGAGCTGATATTTCAGATGCTGTAGCCAAGGAAAGACTTGTCGGGGAGATTTCAGAGTCAAGACCCGATATCTGGGGGAACAGCATTTAGGGGAGAGAGAACACAAGTAAGCCAGCGGAGCTTAAGTCAAGTTACTGTAAGTCCTGCAGGGCTTAGGCTTTATACATGGAGGGACTTCTCTGAGTTTTGAGCAAGATATGGCACGCCATGTTGAAAAGTTTGGATTTTTCCTCAATCCGTGAGAAAGTCTTTGATGCATCATTAGCAAGTATGACCTTTCCAGAATTGGAGGAGAGAACAGATGAGAGGCTGGAAGACCACTTAAGAGGCTGGTGCAGAGATCCCAAGGGGGACAAAATGATCAGGGCCTGAACAAGGTGGTGACGGAACATCAACTCTTATCTAAGCCATTAACAGATACTGAAAAAGGATGACTGTCGCTCAACCTACTGTGCTTTCTTGGTCGAACATGATAGAAAGCCGCAAAAGGGGAAAAAAGTCAGCAGCATTACTGTTTAAATTCAAGATGAAATAAAATGACTTTTCTGTTCTCTAGAGTGGGTTCTACCAGAGAAGTCACGCCATCAGCTCTGAGGATTTGGGGCTTGAAGGTCAAGAGACCACTGTGGACCTAATCAGACCACATACTCAAAAGCTCCAATAGAGACAGTGTGGCTCCCAGGGCACCTGCTAACACTGGGCATGTCTTGCACCGAAATCCAGATCTAGAAAACCTGAGCGGCAGGAGGCTCAAGAGTGCACTGCACAAAGGCACCAGCCAGAGCGGTAGGTAGGGCTGAATTCAGCTGAGGCCAGGCTCACCGGGATTCAGCCATGGACACTGATTTTGGATGCATCTGTCCAAGAAGAACAATTTTTCTAGTTTCTATGAACACATCACAGGCTATGGAATCTGCATTTTAATCATGGGTCCCAGAAGACTGAGTCAGACAGGCCATGGTAGGAAGCTTCTACATTACTCCATTCCATAGTACTACATTCTACTTTTAGACTGTTAATTCCACCCTGGGTTATCCAAGTTCTTACTACAGAATATGCCATTTCTTTCCTTCCTTTCTTTTAAACAAAATGATGCTACAAGGCATAATTTGTCCTGTTTTGCTAAGATAAAGTATTCACAGTCCAGGCCCCATCCAATGATGCTGTTTAGGACACATGCACAAAGAAAACAGGTTTATTTCTTTAGAACTAGCCTTGGACTATTAAAAAATAGTATGATTATTGCATGTAGAACAAACATTCAAAAGAACCCTACATTAAGCACAATTACCTTAATGCCAGTTGAGATTTTATGATACAACTGTGAGAGACTTTTATTTTTAAGACAGTTTAACTTGTTTCATTGCTAAGAACAGATACTTAAGTTTTAAATCAAGGGTTCTCAATAAGATTGATTCAGCAGTGCTCAGCAGTTTCTTTAAATATTTAAGAGAATTTTCATCATCTAAATATTTATGGCAACAACAGGGCCAGGTGCATTTTTTTTTCTCTTTTTTCAAGAATTGGGATATCCATATCCTTTCCAAAGGTGGGGATAGGCATTGCCTCAGCAACCAAAAAACCCTACCAAGCTCTTCAGAGTCCTAGAAACTGAGGAGAAAACCTTATTTAAACATATCTGTTCAAATTGATGCTGTAGTTCCCAGACACCGAGCAAAGTCGCTGCCCTGGAGGGCAATTTGCAGGACTAACCTCTAGAGTGTGGTCTTCTGAAGTGTCTTCTGCCTAATGAACTTTATGTCCATCATCACACAGTAGGCTTTTAGCATCACTACCACCATCACGAGGCTGTTCATGATGCTCTTTTTCTGAAGAGGGTAACACAAATTCCACAGATTAGCTATGACCCAGATGCTCCCCATGCCTTGCATCGCCTGGTGGGGAGGCAAGAGGCTCAGGAAGCCTGTTCAGCCTTGCTGGTTGGTAGCTTCCCGTTTCCTGATCTCCCCAAGTGCTGCCCCAGTGCTCCAAGCACCTACATTTTGGAACCTCAATGTCTGAAAGGGGTTTTCTTGTCATCTCAAAATGTGAGGGAGGGAAGGGACTCCCTAAAAAGGCCTTTCTTATGACCTGGGCTTAATTTGTAGATTTTGGAGAGAACATTATTCAATATCTCATATTTTCTAAAATCATGTCCATGAAGTAGATGCAGACAGTTATTATTCTGTCCATTTTAGATGATGAAAGCATAGAATTGAGAATTTTAATGATGGTTATTAAAATCAACTTTCTCGGCAAATGCAGTAGCCATATCCGTTGACATATATGAGTATTATTTATTCATCCTCAAATTCGTATTTATTGATGGCTTATTATATGCCACACAGTACAGAAGCTAAGCACACCAAATGAGAAATCAGAAATGGTCTCTGGTCTCAAGGGACTTACAATCTGGCGAAGGAGATGAATATTAAGTGAACTCACCAGTCCACAAACACAGGAATACAAATCGCAAAAAGTGTCATGAAAGAAAGGTAGAGGCGCCAGGAGAAGAGAATAAAAGGGAAAAAGTCATTTAGATTGGGTGACATTTAAGCTGAGACATGAGGAAGCAAAACAGTAGCCAGGAGAGGAGTCTAGGCTACAAACACCCACCACAATCCAGGATACAGTGTGTATCCTTGAAGGAGCAGAGGGCTTGGACAGTCATACCGATGAACAAGTGAAGAGGTTTTCAAGAATCCTGTTTCCTTCAGCCTCCTACCTTGAAACATGATGACTGGTATTGGAAAGTGTTTTACCAAGTGAAGAAATCTGAGTAACACTTCCAGTCCTATGAATCCTGTCCCAGTCTGTCCCCCTGTCCCACTTATTCCTCCGAGGAAGTGAGCCAATCTGTCAGGGGTCAGGAGCGGGGAGCAAACCATCCACCTCGGACTACTGGATATCAAATGGGAAAATAAGGTGAACATAACATAGAACCTGAAAATGCTAGACACATTTAAAATATTTTTAGTTAATAAAAGTTAATAAAATTATTCTACCTGTCATAAGAGGAAAACAGGTAGGTTCACCTCTTTGGAAAAGCACTATGTAAACAAAATAGAATTTAAAAATATGTATACTAATAATTATAGTTAAAATTTACTGCACTTTACTATTTTGGTGGCATAAGATATCAAGGCCTTAACATGCTATCTCATTTAATTTTTCTGTAATTCTTCCAAGGTGGATATTATTATTCTCATTTTACAAGAGAGAAAATTGAGGCTCAGACAGCTTAAATAACTTTATCTGGTTGTATGGCACAGTGCTCAATTCTGGCAGTCAGATTCCAGTATCTATGCTTAGGGATTATTATTTTTAATTAATTTATTCTTAATTAGTTATTAATTTGATGACTAAAACATGAGCCCACATTTTAACTATAGTACATTAAATCTGACTGGCTATTTTCTGACATATGGCAAGCGTGACCCTTTTCCTCCGCCATCATACACAGCCTCCTTCCTGAATATCAATTTAATACTGCGTATAGTATCTTCAAACTCTAATCCAGCTGCCCAATTTAACTGCAATCAGACCAAGGTTCTCAGAACTTAGCTGTCTGGATGTCATACTTCCACTCTGAATCTGCATTATGATCAGACTACCTATAACAAGAGGGGCACCTTTCTTGTCTGGGTATCACCGACTCGATGGACGTGAGTCTGAGCAAGCTCCAGGAGTTGGTGACGGACAGGGAAGCCTGGCATGCTGCAGTCCATGGGTCGCAAAGTCGGACACGACTGAGCGACTGAACTGAACTGATTCTCAAACTCACAGAGCAGCCAGCTGCTGCCAGCCCCACAGTTCCTTGTTTCCACAAGCCCTCCAGGCCAGTCCCCTGACGAAGGAAGCTCGTCTCCAACTACCTTCACCCTGACTCTGTATTTGTATTGTCTTATATTTCTTCCCTCATCCCCTGCCTTCCAAGAAGACTCTCCTCACCATTTAGAATCTCATTCATTTGCCAAAACTCAACTCAACTCCGATGCGCCTCATTAAGTTCCCTCCAGCCCTGAGTGACCTTGTTTGTCTCCAAATCTGGGGCGTTTAATGAACATCCAGTGCACTTGACTTTTTGCCATCTCTTGCATTCTTATTTAACAACTATACTTTTAACTTTCTAAATGCATATAACTTGTCTCTGTAACCATATGACAGCTTGCAGATGGCAAGAAGAGCATTATTACTCGGTGATTTTCCAAGGGTGAAAGTTAAAGCAGATAATTTTTTTTTTAATTTCTAGAATTTCAAAATCCTACATTCAAAATAGGTAATTCACGTGTGACTGAGCAATGAGAGTCTGTTTTGTCCCTGCCTGTCTGGTCACAAATGCAGGTCTGTGTTATGCTAGCCCATCTTTTTTACATATGCTTGTAAATCGTGGTAAAAGGATTTAGTGTTGAGGGGCAGATGGGGCAGCAGCACAAGGGAGAGAAAAATAATTACCTTCACTTAATCATTAAGTGCAGTATTAGAAAGAGCATATCTAGAGACAAAATAGGACACATCTGTCACTTTTGTTGTAAGATCACACTATTACTTAATATCTCTTTGGTGCTTTATATCCAATAAAATGCCTTCAGATGAATAAGATAGGCAGTTCATAGGTTTTCCGGGGCCCTGCATCAATAACTGACACTCAATATCTGAATCCATATCTACAAGATGGTGTCTCTTCCAGTATAAATCACTGAGGCAACAGGAGAGTGTGGTTAACAACCTGGACTCCAGAGCCAGATCATCTGAGGTCAAATCACAGCTGTGCCACTTACTAACTGTGTGACCTTGGGCAAGTTACTGAACTGATCTGTGTCTCAGAACTCTCATCTGCGGAATACGGTTAGAAATGACACTATATAGAGTTGTTGTGGGGATACAACAAGCAAATAAACACTCAGAACGGTGGGCATGCTTTAGAATGTTTGCTCTATCATTTTACAACATGCTCTCTACCCTGTGTGATGGATATGTATGAAAATTAGCTTCCCACACAGTCAGCTAAAGGAAGTTTCATTATTCATATGAATGTATAAGGCTTATTCTTTTCACTAAATATCTGGTGGAACAAGGGAAATATCTTACCTCATGAGTCAGTGATGAAAACCATTCCTGAACATATCTCTTGACCAATGATGATAATATCACACTTTTTTTTTTTTTCTGGTAATGCTCTTTAAGTTTCCAACTGTCAACACTTTTCACGCATTTTATCCTCACAACCACTCAATGAGATGGATGGATAGATGGCTGGGTGTACAGATGTTGGATGAAAAGTGAGTAAGCAAGTCCTTAGATTCAGGGAAGTTAAACAGCTTGATCAGGGTCAAGTAAAAACTGTCTGTCACACTGTCCAATACCTGCTTTAAATCTATATCCATATGTCTACACAAGCTGACAGTTTTCTCTTGTCCTGGGGTGCACACAAATCTGAGAAGTATGAGTGGGACCCTCTACGATTGATTTGATGGAAACACTGATCTCACCCATAGGTGCAGGGTAAGGGTTAAGTAGTTTTATTACTCTTTCTCTGTACTACATGTAACCCACACTCAAAGGAAGGTAAGAAAATGCAGGTCTGTGCTATTCTGAACTCGGTGGAGTGGCCAGAACTCTTGTGGACTGTTGCAGACAACTTTAGGCTCTCTAGGCATATAACGAGAAAAGATGAAAAGTCTAATTCAAAAAGATACATGCACTACAATGTTGATAGCATCACTATTTAGAACAGCCAAGACATGGAAGCAACCTAAATGCCTGTCGACAGATGAATGGATGAAAAAGATACGGTACAATGGAATATTATTTGCCATAAAAAGAATGGAATAATGCTATTTGCAACAACATGGATGAACTTGGAGATTATCATATTAAGTAAAGTCAGACAGAGAAAGACAATTATCATATGATATCACTTCTATGTGGAATCTAAAAAAAAAAAAATACAAATGAACTTATTTACAAACCAGAAATAGATTCTATGTAGAAAGCAAACTTACGGTTACCAAAACGGAAATGGGGGGGAGGGATAAATTAGAAGTATGGGATTAGATACACACTACTATATATAAAATACAAAAAAAGGACCTAGTATACAGCACAGGGAACTATATTCAATATTTTGCAAAAACCTATAATGGAAAAGAATCTGAAAAAAAATGTATGTATATACATACACACACATATATATACACACACACAAATATATGAAAAGCTAAAAGACTTTGCCATATACCTGAAACTAATACAACATTATAAATCAACTACACTTTAACTTTTCAAAAAGCATTTAGGTCAAACAGAAACAAGGGAAAAGTTAAAAAATTATCCACAGCCTTTGGGCTCATCAGTTAAAATGTTAACAGAGAAAAAGTAAGTAAACTGGAAGAATATCAAGATGTTTTGCCACTCTCTTGCATATTTAGAATGCATTTCTTATTTGCAAGGGCACTGTTTGACTACATTCCTTAATGTGTATTTTATAAATGCTAGTTCCAGAATAAAGGTCTCCCTGGATAAACGGGTTGGGGAAATGCAACATATTCTACAGGGCTTATTTTTGAGGGTAGGTAGAGGAGAGTGGGGAACGTACACAATGCTTATCAGCATATTGAAAGATTGTGAGGAGGCTTTTAGTAAAAAGTTGGGTTAATACTTTCTAACCCAGGCTTTCTCAAACTCCTCTGACCTTGCCACCTTTTACAGTGTAATATATACTCCACAGCGTATGTGCTTTGTGGAAAGTGAAAGTCGCTCAGTCGTGTCCGACTGTCTGTGACCCCAAGGACTATACAGTCCATGGAATTCTCCAGCCCAGAATACTGGAGTGGATAGCCTTTCCCTTTTCCAGGGATCTTTCCAGCCCAGGGATCAAACCCAGGTCTCCCACGTTGCTGGCAGATTTTTTACCAGCTGAGCCACAGGAGCACTTGGGAATACTGGTTTGGACACAAATGCCCACTCTGTTTTGTTTTTCATCTTTTTCTCCCTTTTATTCATCACTGGACTGAACAATTCTCCTGAAGAATATCATTCTGGCACTTGACTTTCTGTTCACTAAGACTTAGAATCAAGGCCCTCCAAGGGCTGAAGATGCCATAGAATGAAGTAGGAAAATAGAACTAAAGCTTCCATTAAAATTGCCAGAAACCCATACTTTACATAAAAACACAATACTCCTCTATTTCATAAGAATTCTATGAGCACTAAGATTCATTCTGCTGAAAGGAAAGGCTAAATTGGTATCCACCTCTCAGCTGACAATAAGGTGAGGATAACCCCACAGAGGACAAGACAGACACACAAATATCAGAACATGGTTCAGTGTATCCTCATGAACACAAAGAGTTAGAACAGGCATATTCTAATTCACCCTAGATGTATGGAATCAATGAAACATTACTAGCAAGACTTTGTAAAACCACAGGTGAGAACTGCGATGACAGCTACAAGAATTTGTTGCCCCAAGATAATTTTTGCATGAAGAAGTGGAATAGTGAACAGTTTCCTTTAGAGAGTATATGAAAGAAAAGTAGAAAAGGCAAGAAATACACCCCCAAAATATTAATAGATTTTTGGCATGAAAGTGAAAGTGAAAGTCACTCAGTCATGTCCAACTCTTTGCGCCCCCATGGACTATAGTCCGTGGAATTCTCCAGGCCAGAATACTGGAATGGGAAGCCTTTCCCTTCTCCTGAGGATGCCCCCAACCTAGGGATGGAACCCAAATCTCCCACATTGTAGGTGGATTCTTTATGGTATATTGCCTATGTTTCTGTCCCAAAACATTACAGCAGACACCATTTATAAGAAGAACTGGTATGGCTAGGACTGGGGACATTGCGAGGGTCAAAAAATAAAGCAAAATATCCCTCTCTCAGGACTCAGCTCCAAATACTATACCATGAATGTGCTCATGGGGAGGAACACACGTGCCTATTCTAATGTATACTCTAACAGATTCATCTAAGCACTTATTTTTAAGGGACTGCTTTTTAAATCAGAAACAAAAAATTTACGGCACAAAGGCAGTGAGAAAAAAGGCAAACAGTCAAGTATCAGTTAGCATCACACAGTACTGTTCTCTGGGAACCAGGTCCTGGTGACATGACAAATTCAAGACACAGAAAGTAGGGTCAAGCAGCCTCTCTCATACCCACACAAAAACCTGATTAATACCAGTCTGGCAGAATTGACTTAAATAAGGCATCTCTGTGCCTGCCAACTTTTTTACTATCACTGGCATCTGTAGACATGGCATTATTTATTCAAGTTTTTATTTGTCACCAGAATGTTATAAATATATATAGATATACAAACTACAAATCAATAGCACCTTTATAAATATTTTAAGTACCATTATTTAGCAATTATGTGAGCTTCTTCATGTGCCAACACTATACAATTTTTAACATGCCAATAAGCCCATTAAACCTATTTATGGAGATAGTTATAAAAGTTCAAGGGGTTTCATTCAGGAAATATAGTTCAATAAGAAAAACAACCTTGTAGTGAATCAGAAAGCAAATTTATTGCAGTTAAGAAATGAAGATACCCTGACTTTATAAACATATTCTGCACCTACAAGCAAGTCAGAATCCATAAAGAAAATGTGCAAGTACTGTAACAACACATCACCTGTGTCTACTGGCTGTCTTCTTGGCAACATCACTCATTCTCTAGGTCATAGTTTCCTCACCTGCAAAATGATTCTTTGCTTGCACTTTTATGCAGAAATAAAAAAAAAAAAAGGTGAGCAATCATGTCCTCCCCACCCCCCAAAAAAGCAGTAATCTGTGCAATGTATGGAGAATCAAACTCCTCAGAAGTTCTAGAAATAGCTGTTTTAATTCTGGGTTATATCTATCAAGTCCAAATATTCTGAAAGAATGGTCTCCCTCTTTCATAATTACACCCAAACCATTTAAGATGCCAGATGAGCTTCTGGGATATATTTACATCCAAAATAGTCTGGTCTATGATCCTTGTGCTACTTCCCTGAATTTCAATTAAAATGCAGATCCTTACATAAAAGAGATCCTGCAAACTGTACAGAAGATACAAACTCTCAAAATACTGAGCTGCATCAGAGACTTGGTAAGAATCACTGACCTCTAGGCCCTTTACACAAAACTAAGAATAAAGTTTCAACCCTAACAATATGTCCCCTCCTGATCAAGCAGCACCAGTAACACCAGTGAAAATCGCAGAACCATCTAATGGTTATAAGCAGCTCAAATTCCAGGTAACATTATTTTCTTAAGTACAGTCTTTGGAACTTCTTTATAGTGCAGTTGGTAAAAAAAAACAACACTGAAATCAAACGCCTGGGTTTCAAGGCCAATTGCCTGCTATTTGTAAGAGAAGCTGGAGCAATATCCTGAATCATTCTGTCAGTTTGCTAATCCGTCAAATGGGAAGCCTAGGACCTACCTTCTAGGAGTACTGGGGAGAACAAATGCATGTACTACTTTCAGCACAGGACTCAAATTCCCCCTCACACCACACTCCTGTGATTCTCCAGTAACCGTCAGCTCCACTGGGGCCCCAGCGCTGACACATATTTTACTCTAATCTTTGTTTATAGAAGAAGTAAATAATCCAAACAAAGAACATTCCAGTATGCAATGCTGATGGTTACATGATAAGGCAGGGCCTGGCACCAACGCCAGGACTGGCGATCTATTAAGGTGAAAACACATAACTCTGATAATGAAGCTGTCTCCTGATTTATAGAAGCGAGGCTGTCTTAACTCTTGGGATTTAGAACCAACCAAAATCCAGAGAGAACTGTGCCTGGTGGGGAGGAGGGAAGGGGAAGAGAGGCAAGGGGAACATGCAGCCAGGATTTAAAGAGAGAAGGTCTGAAGCTTGAAGCCCTAAAGCTGTTCTGAAAGAAAACAGTGTTTCACGTTACAAGAAAACTTTTAAAAAGATAATTAGAAAGATTCTAAGCCCCATATCAGAAACGGTTGTTAAGAGTCCCCCAGAAAAGATCCCAAACTTACATATTTCCCTCCTCTAAATTCACCCCTTAATCGCAAACCCAAAAACTTCAAATGTGGTCATTTGAGATTCATCTCAGCATCATATAGTATTGACACCCCGAGGAGAACAAACCAGTCTCTCGAGCTTGAGGCCAAGGTTTCATTTTAGCACATTTGTAGGATGGTCGCAGGTACTCAAAGCCTCGTTAACCACACAGACAATCTCTTGCAAAAATTCTGGAGCCCTGAAAGCAGAAACACTTCCCCAAATAAACAGCATAGTTGTAGCTTTCTGGTAGCTCTTTTCACTTACTCCAAAAACTTGGTAAGAAATGGACTCTGAAAAGCCAGTTAAATAAAACTGGCTAAGAAAGCTTTTACTGGCCCATGAAAGCTTTTAAAAACCTATCACAAACTTTTTGCATTAAAACTTGGATGAAAATTGCTGAAGAATGTTTACCTTTTTAATGGTCAAGTGTAGATTAAAAAAAAATTCATACCGAATTTCACAAACTTCTTACATGGATAACAAGTTTTTGGAAGAGAACTTACATGAGACCAAACAGAGGCCACCCACTAGGCCCTGGACGGGACCTCAAAAGACCTTCAGGAAGACAGTCACCATTTATCAGAGAAGATCCTGGGCAGAACTAGCTTCTTTTCTGTGACTCTTCTTAATCCCACACTCAAACCAGAGTACCTGCTGAAGTTTCCTATGCTTATCTCATCAATTTCTGAACCTGTGCCATGGGGCACAACTTGAAATCCCACCTCTCCTTGCTAGATCACATTTTTAAAAAGTTAAGTTCTCTATAAAGGTCTCCCAACTTTTCTGGGATGAAAAGAATCTTTTCCCTTTTTAAGTACAGTACTTCCATAGCACTTTTTTTTTTTTTTTTAAATCCAGACACTCCATTTTGTACTAGTATTTTCTACCTACTGTTGCTGTTAATTATAGAGATATCTCATCTCTCCTAGTCTATAAGCCTCTTGAGGGTAGGGTATCTGTTTCCTTCCTCTATGCTTTTCATAGTAGGCCCATGATGAACATCTACTGGGTGAATAAACGGCCCTTAATCTCCATAGCATTAGTGTAACTCCAAAGACAATTTGAGGATTATCTTCCTATTCACTCAAAGAGGCTGAACTAATGAGACACTTTCCAAGGCAGTTACACTTATACAATAATGCATGCCAAGGCTTCATTACTATAACATTACCAATGAGAATGCAAATACCATACATTCTTTCAATCACTGGGTATTGATTACATGTCAGGCATTTTCCTAGGCACAGAAGATAGCAATATAAGGAAGAAACAGTTTCTCTGCTGCTAAGGGATGTAAAGTCTAGTGAAATAGATAAAGTATAAGACAATACCAGTAAATAAAGTTTACTTACTCTAACAAAAGTCTCCACTGTTTCTTTGACCACAGATCAACACATTAACAAATTTTAAAATTTAGCTACAAAAACCTAACTTTACTTTTCTTTCTGCTCATTACCATCCTATCATCTCTGGGGAAAGACATCTTGGACTTGATCACTATGAACCTTTTTCAACACATCCAACAGGTTTTAGTATGTAGGATTCCTGCCACACAGTTGGACGACTGTAAACTAAATCACCACCATTTTGCAATTAGTAACATGATGCAAAAAGAGAAACACAGTTTTCTTTCACCACTAAAACTCAATCCAAAAAAACACAATTTTTGTAGATTCTCTCACTATAATTCTTTCAAACTTCTATCAATTCTGTTTTATTTCTTCTATGTATGTGTTGACCTGGATTGCTGAATTCCTCCAGTTTCTTCACACCTAAATTTACTGAACACATTTTCATCAGAATAATTTCCCTGCCATGAGATGGACACCATATCATCTCATAACTCAAAACTCTGATTGGTTCTTTGCCACCCAGGGGCCCCGAAAGAAACTCTTCACAGCTCCCTTTCAACAAAGCCATTTCTTAACCATCAGCTTTTCTTCCATCCAGGATATTCTGCCTTCTGGCTCATGAAGAGTCTACTTACTTCTCTGATCTATATACACGTTGCACATCTTAAACCTCAGCCAGGATGCTCACTTCACATTCACCTATCAATCCCCATTAGCACCTTTAATAACTAGCTTGAAGAAGTCATACCTCATCTGGGAAGCTATCTTCTGAAGGAAGCACCTGGTCCTGTTATCTTTTAAGTCACCTCTGCACTAAAGTTCTCCGAGTCCAATCTATAAAATTCTACTTACTGGTGTGTAAATTTTGGAAAATGTACTTTGTGTCACCTAGGACCACTACCCTACAGACCCTGAGGACAGGAAACACATCAATGCCTGTAACCTTCAGCAGAAAGGGCTCTGTAGTCATGATCGCTCAGTGAATTCCGCTGCCAACACCAGGAGAGCTGTCTGTAATGCACACCACCTCACAAAATTTTCTAAAATGGAGCATCAGACTCCTTTATGGATACCAAGCAAGTTATAAAAACCCAGGGTGATACAGCAACAGGAACAGAATTAGACTCTTAATTTAAAAGGAGAATAAGTCAAAGTTCCTAAGTTGGGTAAAGGGGCCTTCTGCAGGCTGCTGGAGATCTGGTTCCATGCTAAAGGATGAGGTTCCAAAAATCTATCAAATTTCTATTCAGAAAAGCAGGAAAATTGGTATCTGGCCAAAGAAAGCAGCATCACTGGCTCTTTTAAGACAGCTTCCGAAGCTCAGGGTTCCTTGAATGTCACTTAACAATGAAAGAAGAAACATGAAGATGTCTTTTGGACATTTCTAAGAAACAGAGATGAACTGGCCCAGTATTTAACCTGTAACGATCAGGCGGCACTTTTCTTACAGTCCAGGTTTGGGGCTCTGAATTTAAGGTAAATGTGAGGGCCCAATATTTTTGAATATACGAGTCTGTTTCTGGCTTTCAGTGGGTGAGGCCATTTTTCCCTCTGGTGTCTAACAAATGGTTCCAGGGACCTGTTTGTCCCTCAGATGTTGTAGTGATTGTTCAGGAACAATTCATTCCTGCAAGTCTACAAGTCACCACACACTGCCAAGGTCAGGGAGACCTCTGCTAACCAAGGTGGCATTAGCCACACACTCAGGCTGTCTTAGAGAAGCTGGCCTCAGTGTCAATGTTTTATTTTAATCCACAGGTCATCAATCATCTTTATAGAAGAGAAAAACGTTCACCTTCCTCACTGGGTGAAGAGCGTCCTGCTAGGCCTTCATCTTGGTTTCTTTTTGGCTGATGATTTTTCTAGAGGTGTACAACTGCTTCTAAAAGGCAAGTCTCCTACCTGGTTATGAAAGGAAGGCAGGGAGATCCACTTAACACCACTGTGCAATGAAATTAGCAAATAAAAAGGTAGGAAGAGCAGCTATTGGATATTGAAACAGTATTCCCAGAGGCTTCTGACCTCCTTTCAGGTACTCTTTCCTTTCACCCACTCTCAAATTCCATGTATCATGCCACAACGTTAGGGAAATTCACTGCGTCTCAACAGAGCTACATATTTCATATATGTTTGCACCAGTTCTTGAAATACAAGGTTGAAAACTCGGTTAATTTTTTTTTTTCCTCCAGGTTGGAAATCAATAGGTGTTTAAGTCTTCACAGATTTTTTGAATCATTTCCTCCTCTTCAAACTATGCACATTATAGGCTGGGGAAGGTGGGGAGGAAATTCCAGGGGAATAAATTGGCCTACATATGTTATCAAGTTTTAGCAATGGGTGATGGATAAAATCTTCAGGTGATTCATTGCAGGAGGCGGTATTTGGTGCTCTAATGACAGAACTGCAAATCTCCCTGAGCTAGTCAGCTTCAGTATGTCCTCAAATTGGGTAGTGGTTGCAGGATTTCACATGGGCAAAAAGTACATTTCCTCCCAGCTAACCCCAAGTGTGAAGGTCTCATTAAAAGACTTTTTCAGACATAATCAGGAAACACCCATTTGTTCCACCAAAAACAGAGAAGGAAGAGCAAAACTAGGAGTTAACAGCACCTGGGCTTTTACTTAACGTAACTGTATTCTGGGAAATGCTAATGGTTATCACTAAATTTACTCAATCTAACCCCTGGGGTGGTGCTAGTGGTAAAGAACCTGCCTGTCAATGCAGGAGACACAACAGATGGGGGTTCAATCCTTGGGTCAGGAAGATCCCCTGGAGAGGGTGATGGCAACCCATTCCAGTAGTCTTGCCTGGGAAATCCCATGGACAGAGGAGCCTGGCAGGCTACAGTCCATGGGGTCGCAAAGGGTCAGACGTAACTGAGCAACTGAACACAGCACAGCACAACTCCCGCAGCAGAAAAATCAAGTCTTCTGGCTGCTTTAGTAGACAATGGTATTTCTTCCCACATGACACAGGTAATATTATTTCATTGAAACAAGCACAAGGTAACCGCACTCCAGCATTTGTGTCCTTACATGTCTACGCCAGCCAAGAACCTGCTAAAATAAGCATTTTAAATTCTATTAGCAGAGCTCTCCGTAAAAATTTCTTTGCTGTGATGTTATTTATGATACTAATGTAAACATTCACAACAGAATCAAAGATTAATGTGGGACTTCCCAGGTGGCGCAGGAGTAAAGAACCTGCCTGCCCATGCAGGAGACACAGGAGACGTGGGTTCGACCCCTGGATCAGGAAGATACCATGGAGGAGGAAATGGCAACCCACTCCAGTATCCTTGCCTGGAAAATTCCAAGGACAGAGGAGTCTGGTGGGCTACTGTCCATGGGGTTGCACCAAGTCAGACACAACTGAATGGGCACACACACAAGCGTGTACGCACAGACCTCATTCTGTGATGAAAACTTGACACACATTATCCTCCTCACTATTTAAACATTTTCTCCTTCCTTGAAGTGATGGGAAAAGTAAAGGGTTGAAAGTTTTCTTGTTCGTCAAATGGCTGATATTAACTACATCCTCTCAAGTAGAACTTGGCACTTTTAAAAACAACGGCACTTGAACATGTAAATAGGAACAAGTCATAGCAATTTAAAAAGTTGTTGTTACTGAGGATACTAGAATATCTTGAGTTATCTCCAGCCCAAAGCTCTCAAACTAGTAAGATCCTTTTTCTGCCTCCACTGTAAAATATGTAAAATGGGATAATACGGACAAATAGCAGTTGTGAAGAAACAATAAAACAGAACCTGGGCAATGGTGTAATTAAATAAGCAACTGACTGAAGCAACCTACTGCATGATGTCAAAGACACATCAAATAAAACTACTTCGTTGTTCTACTTTATACATTTACTTACAATGTTAACACACGGGCAACTACACAGTTTAATTACACTATAAAACTTTGATGCTTTAAAGGTTTCTATAAAAAAACTATTAAGAATAGTTTTAGAGATAAAGCATAATATTTTTTTAATCAAAGAAAAAAAATCATCCTAAACATTAATTAGTGAGTATATATGCCTAAGGAAATGTAACACTGGCAGAAAGCCTAATTCACTTTCTTCTTGTAAGGTAAACTTTTTAAAAAAATAAGTTGATTGACGATATAAGATGTTTACACAAATGAATGATGTAAAATTTTATTTAGTCTATTGTTTTCCTCTTAAAATTCTAGAATCTTATCAATGGAAGTAAGTTTTATGAAGAAGAAGGTCTAAGACTTAAAGAAAAGGTTTCTAATAATCAAGAGATTGTTCAAGTATGATGAAATAGAGAGGTGAGTAGGACCAGGAGGCGAACTAGCGTCTTCTTTGAAAGACTAATTTTATTCCAAGTTGTATGAGAGTCAGTGGGTGGAAAAAGCAGTATATTGAAGACAATGAGGCAACTTGGACACGACAAAGACAGTAAGGAATGTCAATGATTAGGGCAAGGCCTAAGGGTTTCCCTCAGGAAAACTTCCTAAGGATGAGCCAACTCAAGGGGTTCAAAATGCAAGGCTATCACCACATTTCACACTGGTGCCTCTGTCATAAGAGAAGATAGGTCAGCCTTTGTAAAGGTCCAAAACTAGTACTCTGCAAGATTATTATTATAATAGCCAGATAAGCAGGGATCGCCTATACATGCGGACTGCTCCCACAGCCTTCTTCTGTAAGATGATAGTTGATGTCAGTTTTCCAGTGAAAACCTGTACCACTGCAATCCTACTAACTTGTGAGTCCCAACTCTATACCCTGGTCCAAGCCTTCTTTGAAGTAACACCAGCGACAGCACGGGTCCAACCTGTTCACTCTGGAGTCACCTGGTTTTCAAGGGATGAGTTACCACCACATCTATTACCCCCAGGACCACATAGCCTGAGAACTACCAAGTTTCAGACCAACTTTTACGCTCCTTCTGTGCAAAGAACCCATGTACCTTTCACCATTCAAGGAGGAGAGCTTCCAAAGCACCACTGGCTGTGATATGAGCAGCTAAGAGTCAGTTGGGAGGATTTAGAAGGCAAGGAGGACGTGGGGATGCAGAGCAGGAAGGGTCAACTGAGGAGCTCAAGCCAGAATCTTACATACTTCCCTCATTTTGTTTTCACCCAGCCCTGATACCTAATTGCTAAAAAGATGCCAAAATAACAATAAAAAGATGCTGATAATCAAGGAGTGGTTCTTTACAGCAGCTCTGTACTATCAATCTATTATCTGTATGCCTCTTTGAAATCAGGTTCATCAACTCCCTTTTTTCCCCTCTCTCTTAGATGTTTTAACTTACAAATCTCACTGTCCTCCCACCAACAGGAAAGCAGGATTTGTTTTTTAATTGTAACATTTTTTTTTCTTACAGGATCTTAATTTCTATAATCACAAGGCTCTCTCAGCAAGGCATGCACCTGACACTTTTGGAAATTAAAAATAACACTTTCACACTGTAAAGGAAATAGCTATCAATCAAACCACTTCCTTCTTCACTGTTACTGGTCATCACTGGAATAAAACTTAGCATCCTGAGATGAATAATCCCAAATATTCAGCTCCAAACTCGTAGGATTGATTCCTGACTCCAGCAGCATATACTGGGATTTAAATCTAGCAAAACTGTCTGGCAGTTACTCTGACCTAGAAGGGAACAGGAGGCAGGAAAGAAAACTCCCTTCCAAGGACTGCTATCAGAACTGTTGGCTATTTGCAGAATTCTTATGTCAACAGGACCAGTAAACAAGTGTTAATATTGCAAAGGGGAGGCAACATCCAGAGGGAATTCGATGTAGTTAGCTGCGTGGAGCAGAGCATGGAGATCCGAGAGGAAATTGTGTCAGCTCCTGGAAGCCAGAAGTCAGTGGCTGACAGCAATGAAATGGAGCTGCTTCAAAGCCGACTGGGCTGTGACCTGAACATTGCACATCCTTGCGCTCAGCGAGAGAGGATCAATGACTGTGTTTGCTGGGCTCTAGTCATCCCCCTGGCTAATGAAAGCTGGACTGAAAGGCATGCTACGGGGCCTCTGGGCAGCCTGCAGCCTGGCATTAGCAGAGTCTGTTACATAGCTAGGCTGGGGAGTGTACCAGGCACCAGAGCCTCCCTCACCCCCACCGCCTTCCCTCTTCCAGCCCACCAACTCCCCTCTGGCTGTCTGTTTAGTGTCACTCAGGTGGGATGGATCCTGTTAAAGATCTGACGCTTAGTGAGGACTCGGAGGTGTCTGGAACGCCTGCCTCTAATCATAAACACCACAGCTGGCAATGATGTGGTCGAAAAAAAAAAAAAATCACCTTGATCCAGTACACATTCTCTTTGATGTTTCTACAGCGAGTTCACTGCCCAGAGAAAAAGGTACGAGGTTTTCTTTTTTTTTTTTCCCCTTAAACTCTGAAAAAAAAATCAAGCTTGACATTCTCAAATCATAACCATATGACTTTCAATTCTATGCTTTAAAAAATTTCATATATATATATATATATATATATATATATATCTCATCACATTTTGTTCTAAGAAACTCAGAGAAGAGGCATCTGACAATGATAACATGAAACAGGTTTGGAAGATAATGGCAGTTTGAGAGGAAAACACTTCCAAAAGGGAAAAAAAAAAAAAAAAAAAAAGCCAGACTGCCACAACCAAAAAAGGAAGAACCCTTCTGCCAAAGATTGCAAACTGCAGTGACCTTAAGTAAGAGACTGTAGCTGATTCAAGGGAAAATGAAAACTTTTCAAAGACAACACTGCGTGCGCTGCACCACTGTTTATAAGTACCTCCTGCCCTCTTGCCTTTCGGGTGGCATGGTAAACACACAGCCTCACTGTGCTTCCAGCCCCAGGCTGCAGGGTTCTAATGAATATTCAGTCACATTAACATGCATTTTCTTTGTGTGTTTGTGGGTGTGTATTTTATTCCTACTAAGAGCTAGTATGGGCAATGTCCTTGTGATGCCATGTAGGGTATCTGTATCGTAAGGTGCCTTTGCAAGTTAAATGCTAAAATTCCTCTTAGATTATGAGGAATTTAAAGAAAGATCACAATACACTCACTAATCCTGTCTTCTAAAGAAGTGAATCTAGCACAGATAACATCAGGCTGGTCTCAAGATAACTCATGAGATCTTATTTAAACAGAGATGAACATTTCTTATTTATTATCAATGTCTGTATTACACAGCTACATTTCCGGAAGACCCCAGGAAAGAGTGAGGACTCAAAGATTCTTTATATGCAACAGTCAGTTTCTTCTGATATACACAGGCCTACTGCATAGAAAAAGCACACAAAACAAGCTCAGTTCCTTAAGTGTGCTGCTTTTTCTTTTATGTTTTTTTTCTTTTATGTTTTAATACAAAGTGATTTGAAAGAATTTCATATTAAGATTTTGGAATTACACCTTAACAAAAAAGTGGAAAAAAATGTATTCACCCAGGTAGTTTTAATATGATAAATTTGTCAAGTGAGAAGCATCTTTTATACTTACTTCAAACACCGTGAGATAATCGGGTGATTTCTAATTCTAAATGGAGTAAATGATAACTAGATGTTTTTGAATTCTCAGGGAAAATGACAAAACTGCTCTCAACCGGTCAGTTACACTGTGACACCACCAATGTTTAAGAAAATCACTCTATAAATGCACCCAGGAAGGCAGCGGCAACACATGAAGCAACGATATCCAGACGAAGCCAAGAAGTTTGGATACTGCTGTGTTGTTCTAAACTGAGGTTTTGCAGACTAACAACATTCCCCCATAATGATGGTGGTGTCTTTAGATTGCGATAAGATTCAAATTTACCGAGGGTTATTTACTGTTGTGTATAAGGATCTGTGTGTTAAGGAGGAAAGTAATGAGTTGGAGGGGGGCGACTTGGCTGGGCTCACCGCTGAGAAACCTCAGGAGTCTGCATACCCCTATAAGGTAATTTCTTTCCTTTTTTAACATAGGCAAGGCAATTAAATGTTAGTCAATCTTAGCAAAATGAAAGGCAGGGATATGCCATTATATGCTGATATACTGGCATTTATCGTAATATTTGCATTACTGTATTAAAGTTTTTGTGATATATTAAGTATAGCTGCCAGAAATTTTAGTCCAGTCCTAGTCACGAGTGGATGTTTTACATTTTTCCTTGCCAGAAAGAAACAGGGTAAAATCCTATATGCTGGAATTTACAATGACAAACTAATTTTAGTGACACCAAAAAAAAAAAAAAAAAAAAGACTTAGATAAATGGACACACCTGATCTGATGTCCTGTGAGGGAAAGCAGACTTCATTTTATTGTTATTTATAGTAGTATGAAGTTCATCAGTTTATTTCCTTCCTCCAAAGTTTAATAGGAGACAAAAAATTATGTCATTTAGCTCATTTTTGAAAGAAAGTCAGTCTGGGGTGTTTATATAAACAAAGCGAAGAATAGGTTTCATGTTACCATAAAAATTTTGACATCTAAAAGGATATGATGGAGTTGTACAGTTCTGTTTTCTAAACTGATCACTGTACAAAATAATTGTGTAATCCTCAACCACAGCTGAGATTTGTAGACCAACCTTAAATGGTATAAATATCGCATGCCAGGGTTTCGACCAAATCTCTTTAAAAGCTGGCTGGTCTGGAAAGAACACTAAATAACTGGGTAACAGGGCCTACCAGTTACTTCTTGAGAGTGAAATTTGGGGAGGAGCAAGAGAAGATGATATTCATCCACTACTGTATTTCTGTGTAGCTTGAACTCTTTACAAACATATTATAATGAAAACTAACATATAAAATAGAAAACATACCTTTTATGCATAAAGGCAATGCCCCCACTCTCCTACTATTCCTTTTATTCTTTTATAATCTGTTACATGTGATTTGACATAAAAACAGGAGTCAGACGTCGATAAAACCGGAAAACAAATATCTCTATCATATAGTTTAATGGGTCAAACAAGAAAACACACAGATGCACGACCAACATATCCTCATGTTGAGGAGAGAAGATGGTTTGCCAGAATTGTCAAATTAATCTTAAAGAGACAGAAACAACAGCCTTGCCCCATTTCCTTATAAAGAGGGATGAATGCTCCCTTTTACCAGCCCCCTTCTCAACTGCCACTGAAATGCAGCAGAGGACTTCCCCGGTGGTCAGTGGATAGGAGTCTGCCTGCCAATGCAGGGGATGTGGGTTCGATCCTTGTTCCGGGAAGAGGGTGTCATTCACAGGCTATGGGGCTGCTGGGTCCATGAGCCACAACCGCTGAGCCTGTGATCCAGAGCCTGTGAGCTCCAGAGTCCACACGCATCCCAACTAGAGTAACCTCACTCGCTGCAAGTAGAGAAAGCCCACATGCAGCAAGGAAGACCCAGTGTGGCCTAGATAAATAAAACAGTAAGATGTAGCAGAGAGTGGTGAAGAGGGTCTCTTCGTCTCTCAGAGGTGTAATCTTCATCTGCATAATAAATCCCAGTGCATTATGCAACCCACAAAGGGGAGGAGAGGAATCACGGGGGTGATTCCCCAGTTACAGCCCTGGATGAAGGAATCTAGGGCAGGCAACAAGGACTCTGGAGCCTGCAATATAAACTCTCAAAAGATAGGAACTCACTTTTTCTAGGAGTTTGAAGCTTTTGCCATAAATCACAGCACATTAAGAAAGTAACTTCTTAGGATGCAGGGATTCCAAGGAGAGAAGCATCTCTTTGGACTAGAATAGGCAACATCACGTCCACACGCGTTTCTTGCTTTGTCGTGGCTAAAGAGCTCTAGAGGACTTGGCTAGACTCAGGAGGCAGCACATCCCAGTTGTAGCGGGGGTGCTGTTGGCCACACAAACAGAAAGAGGACATATTAGAAGGCCAGCCAAGGCTGCTGTGGCTGTCACAACAACAGCAAACAACCACAGCTGCCAATTCTGGAGTTCCTACTTTGTGTCAGGCACTCACTTTACCATTATCTCTATTTGTTGTTGTTGCTGTTTTGCAGCCCTGTAAGTTAGATATTTACCATCAATATTTTACAGAAAAGTGAGGTTCATCAAGATTAAGTAATTTGCTCAAATTCATGCATCCGGGAAGAAACAAAATTGGGCTTTGACACTTACTACCCATGACTGTGCCTAGTGAACTTCCAGATTGACCTAAAGGACCCTTATCTCAAGAAGAGGGCAGATGACTTCTTCTGTCAGCATACACAGTGGCAGGACGTGATGCTCCAAACCCCTGGGGCCAAAATCCAAGGACCAAATCAAATTATCTTCAAGAATGCTCCCTGAGGACATCTAAAGGTCAGACATGCAAAGACTTCGGCTACCATCATTCTTCTATAAGATGGAATCAGTTCCTTCCCCCTCCAGTTAAATATGCTCAAACATACAAGTTCCAGGAGGCCCACAAGGAAGCATTTTCTCATGTTTGAAAGCCTGGTGGGACCTTGAACCAAGCGGGTAACAATCATCCTGGACTATTCAATATCAGCACCAAAATAACACCTCTGGAAGACACCTGGGCTTTTCTAGATGAAGTATATCCTTGAAATGAGCATCACAAAAAAAGGCAACATGAGGAGTCTCTGCTCTATGACATAAATGATTTTGAGGGAGGAGGAAACAAGGGAGAAAATTTTGAAAAGAAAATGGAGCTTAAGATTTTAAAAACAAACGGTTAAGTATAAAATTGAGCAAGAAAAGAACTGGTGAAAGTTCAACCTAAACTGGGAGCAAGAGGTTCCCTTTCTACTGGAATATCGGATGTTGTTCCTGTGTTTGGACAATCATGGTTCAGGAGGCAAGAGTTTGGAAGACAAGAGATAAGATATTATCTGAACAGCACATAAGACAGCGTAGATGAAGAGAGATACCTTTCATTCAGACAGACCAATGTAAATAACTTATCTGAACTTATTGTGTCTCTGAGCACAGATGGTTGAGGTTTGCATACTGAGGAATGATTTTATTTTGTGACTCCAGATTCCACCAGGCATGCATATACTAGGTATACGCTGTATTAATATAGGTTCCTTACACCAGGCTACTTAAATGACTCTATAGCTAAGAAGTCCAAGCATAGGTAAGAAAATAGCAAGGAAAAAACACAGAGGTCCACAGTAATTTTGAAAAATTTTCTCCAAAAGCACATGAACTGGGACTCTCTCCAGACATACTAATCTTAGCATTTTACTCTATCATCTACCCAGTCTAGTGGGTTCGCTTCAATCCCAGGGCGGCTGTGGGACTCTTCATCACACGAACCAGCGAGATGTAGGAGGAACTCCCCAGGCAGGAAAACCATTCAAAACCAAGTGCCAAATGCACAGGATTTTAGACTTCCTGACGGGAGAGGAATGGCCAGGCTTCCTAGCTGCTTTCTAGAAGATTCAAGATATGATATAAATGGCCAACATATTTGGAAAAGATCTGCCAGAAGCTACATTTTGAAATAAGAGACGAAAGAGGTGGAAGCGCCACCTCTCTCCAACTCACTTGACTGTTGTCGTTCCCTGGATCCCTTGGCAACCAAATCAAAACCTCAAGGCGAATTTCCACCAAGAAATGAGGTATCTGACTAAGTAGGAATGGAGAAGTAGTTGATAATTTTGCAGTGTAAGCAGCAATTTCAGGACCACTTCATTGCTTTCTGAAATAGTGTTTTAACATGGCAGCATTTTCCTATTTACTTTCCATAAACAGGTAAATATAATCCTTAAAATAGAAAGTATGATTTGTGTATCTATACATATCTTCTACCATGAAAAGGGTCATGTACTTTTCTGAGGGAGGAGACCAGAATTAGAAACTCCACAACTATTCTTCTTTATCTGTGTGGGCTTGCTTTTATAAACATGTATTTTATGTTTTTCCTCTAGAGTCTCTTTAATCTGAGATTCCTTAAAAGTACCACTTCTTATCAATAGTATGTGCCAACACTAAAATTCCCTATGATGTTAAACTGGGTTTTTGAGTTTTCTGACCTTAGCTTAAGTGGGGTGAGGAGGGGAAGAGAAGGTATGAGCAAATGTTTTTAAACCATAGCAAGAAATCCACATGATGGCTACAACTGCCTTTAAGTACTCATATTTTAGGTCTGTCTGTGACAATGCTTCTTGGAAAAAATTAAAAAGCTCCCTCCCTCCAATAACATGCTCAACGTCCTCTTTTGCCAGAGGCATTCACTCATTATATAAATCACACAAGCACACGGCACTAGACAAAAAGTGACTCGCAGCGCCTGGCGCATTCCTCCGCGCGAGCTCAGATGATTTGGGTGCATTGCATGCAGATGTCAGGTATTTTAATAAAGAGCTCCATTGTGCAGGCCCCACTACTCCTCCTAGCTCCCAGCACTCCCCGAAAAGGTGGGGCCAGGGGAGAGGGGAAGAGCGACAGCCATTCCAGCTGGAGCTGGAACCTCGTCTGAGTCAGGAAAACCACAGCTCATAAGCAAAGAGGAAGCATAATGTTCTACAAGGACAAAACATTAGCAGAAATGTCACTCAGCCCCAGTTCCACATGTTGGCTGCCATGGCCTCTTCCTCCTAGCATGCCCGATTGATATAAATTCCATCTGCTCAGCAGCCAAGTGACAGAGAAGAAATACCGGCATCTGGTCTCCATTGCTGTTGGGTTTTTGTTCCATGTTAGACCTTAGCTAGAAACATATGAAGAGATGAAGGTGCTGGCAAACAACTAAAAGGCTGAACTGGCATAAAGGAGACTTCTGATGCTTTTCACACTTCACTCCGTGCTGTTTTTTGTTTTTTTTTTAACATGGAAGGGAAAGGCTGTCACAAAGGCTCGATAAACTAAACAGTGGGAGCCAATAGGCCTGAAGGTCATTTCATGTTTTTTAGGGTGTGGGATTTTTGAAAGTTTTAATGTTGAAAATTATAAAGCACAACACTTACCCCCTTTCTGTCCATTTAATGCAACAGAAGGCAACTAAATTGCCTAAGAATGTTTTCAGCTAATATTTTTTTTTCCTTTCTCTTAAACATCCACTGGTTTGGACCCACTCCACAGGCACTTTATATTCTCCCGAGGAAAGTTGAAAAATGCCAAAACTTGAAACCACCAACTCTCTTTTAACTCTCAGCTACCCAGAAAAGCATAAAGTCACTATGAAGCCTAAAACCATAGGGCAAATAACAGTTAGTTTAAACCCCATGATGAAGGCTGAAGGCTCCAAGAATTCATTGCCACCTTACTCTGAGGTCATTTATTCACTTACTTGATCAGGAGACTGAGGAATATAAAAAAGAAATATGGAAGCAGAGGTGGTAAGAGAACATGGGTATCCATTTTTCTTTTTTCAGTATCTGTTATTTGCATGTTTGCAAAGTAGAAACAGTGAGCATGGCTCCATTGACAAGTATAACATAAAAAGTGTCTTTTTTTTTTTTAAGACTTAGGTCGGGTCATCAAGTTGTTTTGGGAAACAACTGTGAGGATGAATCTTGTTAAATCTTCCTCAAAATATGACAAAAGAAATGTATAATCTTTTCAGCCAAACAACAGAAAAGAGATTAAAAGGATCTCCTAACAAGTGTACTATTTGAGAATTCTGAGCTTCACTTAAACACAGAAAGAAAGAAAAAAAAAAAAAAAAAAAAAGACAATCGGAAACATTGCTATAAGAAATTGTGCTGTGAATTAAATTGCTTTTTCCACTTCTTCCTTTTCTATTTATCACTTGGTGAGCACTTGAAGTGAGCACATCATGCATGGTAAGAGAAGCAAATCATGATAAAGACAGTAATACTAAACGGGATGACAAGGAAGTCAGTAGAAACACAGCTGATGATACCCTCAAGGCTGTCTATCCTTATCACAAAGGGTGCTGATGACTCAGGAAATTGCAATGAAGAATGGAGTAGGATCTACCACCAGAAGCAGATTTACCAGGGACCTAAAGAGGCTTCAGCTTCAGGTCTCTCATCTGACCAGGCCCTTAGTGTTTCAGTGAGCTGCAGAAAGTTCTAGGTGGAGGAGGAAAACCAAGTTGTAACCAAGGATTTCTATGTATGCATTTCTGTTAATTCCCTTAGGAGACAAATGCCTGAATTTCCATGACTATAGTAATTTTCTGTTTTGAGGGTTGACCTCTTATTCTAAACATACATTCACTACTGTACCTGAAAATGATTAAAAGTTCACATTAAGTAACAGATTTGTTCATTTGAACTCTGCTGTTTGTATATGTAATGATTTTTTAGAAAGGTTTTACATACTTTCAATAATCAAATGTCATTAAAATGACACCCATTGGGTAAAAAAAAATAGATCACCTCTAAACAACATACTTTTACTGCCTCAAGAAACAGAAATTCTGGTTGAAAAACTATTCAATAAGACTGAAATTAACCGAATAAAAATACAACAGAACAACCCTAGGAGATAACATGAATTGCTCCTAATTGTCTTGACTGCAAGAGTTTTCTAAGCTTGATTTAAGAGTCAGAAGTCAATCAAAGGTTAATAAACCCACTTGAATCTTAAAAGAAAAACTGCAAGGTAAAACCAAACATATATAAAATAGATAACCAAGAAGGACCTTTTGTAAAGCACAGGGAACTAGACTTAGTATTTTGTAATTAACTATAAGGAAAAAGAATCTGAAACACATATATATATATATATGTATAATTGAATCACTTTACTGTAGACTTTAAACTAACACAACATTATAAATCAGCTATACTTAAATAAAAAGAAACTCAGACTGAGAAAACAAAACCAAAAAAAAGCAAAAACAAAGAGCTAAAAACCAACTGAGAACAAATATTTACAACACAGACTAATAAGATATTTCAAAAAGGGTTAAGAATAAATATGAAAAAAAGATTTACCCTGAGATTAGAAATGTATGAAGAACTTGAAAAACCATTTTGGGAAAATGCAAACAGAAATGACTGACAATCATAAAAAAGAGAGTAAACCTTACTCATCATTAAGAGAAATGCAAATTAAAGCAGCACACTACCATTTATCCCCTATCAACTACCAGAAAGTCAAAGATCAAAAAATTTGTTTCAACACCTATTCTATCAATGCATGAGGGAATAGGCCCATAAATTATGATCTATCCATACAATGCAGCTGTTTAGAAAGAGTGAGGCAGTGCTTTATGTGTTGAAATGAAATTGTTTACAAGATGTACTATTAAGTGAAAATGAAGAGTGTAGAATAATGTGCTGATTGTAGCCTCCCTCACCATTTTTATTAAACAAACAGAAGGATATGTGCGCTTTATATGCATAGACTATTTCCAGAACTCTACTCCAATATCAAAGACTTACTTTCAACTATATAGTCCTTTGCATAATTTATTTTTCTGACTACGGTTATCTATTTCTTTCTAAAATGTTATTACTTTAAAAATGTATTTCATACAGAATCAAAGGTCTATCATTCTTGAACTTATAACTAATACCTTTTTATTTATCTTAGTATTTTCGGTCACTCAACTTACCAGACAGTATAAGTTCTTACAGGCATAGTTATCCTTGCCCTTATCAAAGCAAATTAAAAGATTTTATTATGGGTTGCTGTTTCTGAACTTCCTTGAAAATTTAAGATTTTTTACTTTTTGATTTCTTCAGACTGCTGTGGCATTTAGCTATAAATAAATACACACACAGGGCTTCCCTGGTGGCTTAGTGGTAAAGAACCCGCTTGCCAATGCAGAAGACACAGGTTCAATCCCTGGGTAGGGAAGATTCCCTGGAGATGGCAACCGATTCTAATATTCTTGCCTGGGAAATCCCATGGACATAGGAACCTAGCGGGCTAAAGTCAATGAATCCCAAAAGAGTCAGAAACAACTAAGTCACTAAACAACAACTGACAAACAAGCACATACATTATAAATTATAGGGTGTATGTGTGTATTTCTATACCCAAATTATATAAATGTGTATGTATATATATATATAGTTCTGATTATTAGAAATTTGATCATTTTCTATTTCGTTACATTCAGTGAGCTAATAACAGTAAAGATCATTTGGAGGGTGAATCCATTTCTAAGTGATAACCTAACCAATATGATGTCTAACTGATTTACTTCTTTGGAGGATTTATTTTAAAATCATAGTCTATGTTCACAAATACTGGGATTACTTCCCAGATACAGTTTAATGCTTTTTTTGCCTTCTGATGTCTTACTCTCAGCCATTTCCTAAGCCATGTCTGAAGAAATCCTGTACTGCTAAGACATTCTTGGACAAAGAAATGCATGACATTAGTCACTCACTAAAAGGCAATAAGTAATCAAAACGTTTTCCTGTCTATACCCATGGTACTACCACAGTGTATGGGAGCTAGTATATGCCTGTAATTTATTGCTTGAACTCTCCCTTGATATGACCATGATATGTCAATGCAAAGTGAATTCATAAAAAATAAACTCTCTTTCATTCTCTTAACATTAATTTATTGAGGTTCTATGACTCAGTCAGAATGTGGATATAGCAAACAACACTAAGAACCATCCATCAAAGAACTTACAATCTAGTAGCAGAAACAGACAAGTAAAGAGGCAATTACTGCAGAGTAAATAAAACTCTATATGGGCACTTGAGGTGGTACAGCGAAACACCAAACACGGAGAAAAGTAGCAATTTCCTGGAAAAGTGATGGCTAAGTTGAGACCTATAGGCAGGTAGGTATCAGCCTTGAGAACTGTAGGAAGCAGCCCACTGCAGGCAGAGACAACGGAGGCAAGTGAGTGTGTCAGTGACGGAACCACAAAATTGTCAGAGGATATAAGGGGCAGATCCCATCCTCTGAATTATAGCTACTAGCCACTCATTCTGACGTTCAGATATAGGCAGAATACCACATCTGCTGGGTTCACTAACCAGACCAAGTATGCCTACCACAAGCCTGTAAATATCAGAGAATGACAGATGATGGCATAATATATATGTGTACATAAAGCATCGGAGACAGAAATGTTGTATCACCCACTGCCCCAGCCACACCGTGGCCCTGCTATGGGGTCTAAGTGGGAGCTCTTATCACCTCCAGCCCCAAATGTAGTGCCTCCTTTCTCAAATTGCATGAGGTATGTGGCTGCTTGTGTGTGAAGCACCAAAATACAACTTCCCCTGCAGTCAGGGGACTTGCAACAATACGGCTGCTGGGGTGACTGAACCAACATAAGCTTCAATACAGGCCAGAGCACCACCCCTCCGTGAAAGACATCTGATGGGTCAAATCACCAGGGAGCTGCTCAAGAGTTATTAATGGTGACAGGTACACTACCTGGGAGACAGGTTGAGAAGGGAAAGAGATTATTTATAAGCGAATAGTTAACAGCTGTACCTACTGCTAAGCATTACATGGATGCCACAAACTGTAGAATTCAAATCCTGGGTTATTCAAGCACGAACAACTGCCTGTCACCCAAATGCAAGGCATCGCTACAAATTAAGGTGGGAGAGATGAGACTCTGCAACGCAGCCTCGCCTTAGGAAGGCACTGTCATCCTGGAACTCCGATGAGATGTGGAGAAAGGCAGAGATAACCATGAGGTGAATTATGGGTCTTAATAATAATGATGAACTTGCAAAAACAGCTTTCTAATTTTTCCTGAGGGCTTCAGCAACAGAACAGATGCCAAATGCATCTTGTATTTTCAAGAGTGAATCCAAGTTGGAAATGTGGAGAAATAGAAATGTCATGTTGGAATAGCAAAATTAGAACCTCAGTGAGAAAAAGAAAGTATAGAAGTTTGGTTTAAAAATTTAAGTTATTGGGCTAATTATTACTGGAGATAGTTTTTACTGTATTTTCTATATGATAAGTATAACATCTGCCACTTTGATGTGAACTAATATTAGTGCTACTCTATCATGATTCTGGACCATAAACTACATTCTTTGGAAACTGTCTCATGTATTAATAGTAAGAAAATCAACTATGGAAGTATTCTTTCAAGTCAATGTTCTGAGAAGCCTGGAAGTTCAATATATATTGAGTTAGAAGTCTATGAGAATAAATATCCTGAACAAATTTCTATATTTTCCTTTTTATAGGACTTGAAAATTTCTATGATCATATGTATTTTTCTATCACTATGATATAAGAGCTGTCAAGAGAAGGAAAAGAAAAAAAAAAGGTGATTCAGGAATTGGTCCCATTTTAGAAAATAAATGAAGTCACATATTGTTAATGGAGTATATATATTAGTATGAGGTTTTGGAGAGCACCTTAGGATACACTCTGAAAATAACTATAATAAATGCAACTACCCATACCTTCTCTCCATGGTAACTATTTAGTGAAAAAAGCAAGGAATAGAATGCTAAGACTGTATGGTATTATTTGTGCAAATAAAGAAAAAATAATACTTATATGCACACCATTACAGGTTATCTCTGCAAGGCATACAAATATAAGAAATGAATAAAGGGGTTGCATCTGAGCTGAATGGCAGGGGTACTGAGGTGTATATATTACCTGTTCAAATATAACTTTTTAAAAGTACCTTATGTACAGACCTAAAATTTCTATTTCCAAATACTTATTCTGCAAACATTCAATCGCAATGGTACATATGTACAAGGATATTCCCTTAAAAATGTTTGTAAAGTCAAAACACTGGAAACAGTCCAAGTATCAAATATATACAGGATTTATATACATTTATATATGTATTATATATATATATACACATATATTTATATGTATATATATATACATGTATATATTTATATACATTTAAATAAATTTAGGGTATATCCACACAATGGAAAAACTATATGGAAGTTAAAAAGAATGGGTAAGATCTATAGATACCAATAAGAAAAGAGGACTGTATTAGTTTCCAAAAGCTGCTGTAACAAATTACTACAACCTTTATAACTTAAAACAATAAAGAAACAATTTATTTTCCTACACCTCTGGAAGTCAGAAGCCAAAAATCAAGAATCTAACAGGGGGACTTCCCTGCCAGTCCAGTGATTAAGGCTCTGTGCCTCCACTGCAGGGCGCACGGGTTTGATCCCTAGTTGGGGAACTAAGGTCCTACACGCCATGCCGTGCACAAAAAAGACAAAAGAAAAGAACAGGCTGGCAGGGTTGTACTCCCTTCAGAGGCTCTGGGAAAGACTCTGTTCCTGCTGGCAATCCTCAGCTTACAGGCACAGCGCGACAATCTCTGCCTCGATCCTGACATCACCTTCTCCTCTGTGTGTGTTCTATTTATCTGTCCCTATCTCTCTGCCTCTTTCTTAAAAGGACGCAAATGATGGCATTTAGGACCCATTCAGATAATCCAGGATTATCTCATCTCAAAAATCCTTAATCGTATCTGCAAAGAACCTTTTTCTAAATAAAGTAACATTTATAGGTTTCAGGTATTTGGCAGGAATATTGGTGGTGTCGGGAGGGGGGTGCTTCCCTGGTGGCTCAGATGGTAAAGAATCTGCCTGCCAATGCAGGAGACCTCGGTTTGATCCCTGGCTGGGGGAGATTCCCTGGAGAAGGGAATGGCTACCCACTCCAGTATTCTAGTCTGGGAAATCCCATGGACAGAGGAGCTTGGTGGGCTACAGTCCATGGGGTTGGACATGGACTGTGTGACTAACTTTCTTTGGTCCAGAAGGGGAGCGGGGGCCAAGAGCCATTTATAGGTCTGTCACAAAGACTAAGATATAGCATTAAAATTTAAAACAGTAAGCTACAAGAGAGAGAGTGTGTGTGTACATACACACACACACATATATTATGACTTTGATAAAATCAGTAAGATTTAATTATTACTACATTTGCATAAAAATGGACTATAACCAAACAATCAAAATAGGGGTTGTCCCTGGGGAAAGGGGTTATGAACAACTTTCATATTTTTACATTATATATTACTGTGATCTTTGAATTACTCTATCAATTTTGTACTACTTTCATAAGCAAACAATGACAACAACACTTATTTAAAAAGAAACTTTGATGTATTTTGACATTTTCCCAAATTATCTTACCTAACTCTGTCATGTTTTTGGTCCCTGTTAAGGGAAGAAAAGGTTTAGTCAAACCTTTGTAACAGAAGATAATTACCAATTATTTAGCAGAATAAATTTTTATAACTATTAGGGATCACAATTTCCAAAAACAATATTCATAAAATAGACTGCCAGTTTCTAAAAAGGAAAGGTTTATGCTTAATTGGACCTTCTATGAACACCTGACAATTATCCCACTAAAAAAACTCAAACCCCAATTCTATGACCTCTTCCTCAAAAACCAAGGATTTTAAAGCATTGCTCAGGTTGACCATGGATAGGCATGAAACACTGAGTGGGGTTAGCGGTCCATTTTTCCTTTTACCTAACTCTCCTCTTTGCAGGTTTTCTCCCTGAATATAGTTTCACGTCTAAGTACTCCTTCATTTACAACATTTAGTAACAGTATCTTCACCATAATGAATTATTCCGGAACGAAAGTTTCTCAAATCACTGTATATTTCTCTACTCCCTTTTTTCCCCTTTCTTGAGAATTGCAAAGCACTATGAAAATCAGCTGGGGTTCCTGGACTCTTTCTTCAGATCTCTATAAAAACTGAGCAAAGTCTTCTCTGTCCCAAAGATGATGGTCAAGATGAGCTTTTACAACAAAAATGATACTAAGCTAAGCCAAGGAGTCAAAGGCAGAAAAGGCACTGGGCCTGGTGGTCCAGTGGTTAAGACTCCGTGCTTCCGCTGCAGGGGGCGCAGGTTCCATCCCTGGTCGGGGAGCTAAAATCCCACACGCTTCCCACCATGTGGCCAAGAGAACTGTCTGCCTTAATTTTTGTCCTTTTCTCCCAAAAGTTTGTAAAATGCCTACTGTGCAAAAGGTCACAATGCCAACCCTGGTGTGCGGCATGGTCTGGGTGGAACTTTCGGGGTTGGAGAAAGGGATGAATTTACTAAAGGCAGACTGCTGCTCTGAGGCCCGCCAGCAAGCCAAGGCACGAGACGGGGCAGCAAGAGGAAACGAGCTGGACATGTGTCACCCAGGAGCAGTTCTGCAGTCGGGCTCTGGGTGCCTGACAATTAACGGATATTGTCAGATTTGCTAAGAGGTGGATTCAGCAATGACCAGGGAGGGGGCGGGGGTGGGGGGTGTGTGCAGGCAGATGAGGAAATGTGCCACCCACCTCTGATCGGCACTATCAGTTTCATATGCTCTGTTAAAGGCGATCAAGGGTTCCCAGCCTCTCCTGAGATCAAGAGGATATGGCGATTATGAAAATAATAACAGTTTTTAAATTACCTAAATGTTCTAAGGGAGCTTTGAGCTCTTGCTTCTGATGGTGTTCAACACTCGCAAGAGGGAAGGTACAAAACGAAAACAAACTGGGAGACCACAGGATCCTCAGTCTGAAAGGCCACTCCAGGGCTACTTAAGCCAAACAGCCTCTGTGAGTTTCAGTGGTTAAGCGAGTCTGTCCTCTGGGTGGCATTCCAAAGGCATCTCCTTCGCATGGGCAATAACAAGAAGGACGGTACAGCGGGCTTCTGTGTGAGACTGACTGTTTTTGGGGGGAAGAGCAAGAAAGAAGGAAGAGAAAAGCTCTGCTCTCATCATTTTTTTTAAACAAAAACTGCCTACAGACACTGGTGTGCGGTGCCAAGTTTGTTAAAGTACAAGTGTAATTTACTTTTATATAAACAGAACTTCACAGAGCTATCAGTAGGTTCCATTTCAGCAAAAACAAACAAAAAAAAGAAGCTGCAAAAAATAATTATAAAACATATGGTGCAAACCCCGGCTGTGTTTATTTTATGACAGTTAACATTATTTACAGTGTGATCTGGTCAGAATTAATACTCAAAGGGTTATACACAAAATATGCCCCATTTTTCTTCTTAACCATGCACGCCAGCAGTTCTGTCAACCCATCTAAATGAATTTGTCTAGAGAGCTCTTGGATTACCCTAAAGAAGTCAGTGATATTTTTAACATATTATTTTATTCAAAAGGCTTGAGTAAGTACCACCTATAAGCTACCAGTAGCAATACAGGAAGAAGCTCAATCTCTCTCTCTCTTTTTAAGTAAGAGGAAAGTTTGACAAAAAATGCACTTTAAACCCTGCCATTAGCTGCATCAGATTCTTTCACTGTACACTTCATTATCTCAGCTGGTGTTATTAATATATATTAACGAGCTTAAAAGATCCCAGTTTATTTTCTTCTGTAGGAACACAGCTACTCTGCTGTACAATACACATTCATTATCGATACATCCTGTTGAGAAAAACTAATGTAAACAGCTTATCCTTGCTACTGGAATGGCTTTTGGAGGTACTGACTACAGAATCTGACAAATGGGACATCACAACAGGATTTTTTTCCCTTCACATGTTTAACTGAAAGGTTTATAACAGCCAAGAGACATCGAAAAAGAAAAAGCAAGAATTAACAATAATTCTTGCAATAAAAATCTTACATGTTCCCCAGCTCTTTTTATGAAAAGATTCTAATAGTTTCTTCCCACTGAAGACATATTCATATAAATACCAATATTTATGGGACCAGGTGGTGCTTAGTAATTTAAGTTGCAAGAGAAAATGGCTGCCTTGCTTCCTGGGCACCCAGACCCCAAGGCGCCCTCCTCCAGAGAGGGTGCTGGTCACACCTATCCTTCCAGCCCCACCAGTCACAGGAAACAGCTTCTTGCAGTGGTGTTGCTGGAGCCAGATAGCACCCCAACAGAGCTGACTGTTAGAGATTTAGGAATGTTTTTAGGCTGGTTGTCAAACACAGACATCATTAAAAGTAAAACTGTATAAACTTACAATTAGAAATGACATTAAAAATAAAGGTAACAGATACTCAGAACTTGTCATTTCATCGACACTTTACTATTACCTGTGCTCTTGAGATTATTTACTTCTCTTTATGTTTTGTATAGTGGAAATCTTGTATAAAAATGTGCTACTACACACCTCTTCCCAACCCTGTGTTCAGAGACTTGTGCCTAGAGGCTGAAATCAGCCACGGTGGGCTATTTTCATCACAGGAATCAGCCAACACTGCAATTTGGGTATTTTTAAATTAAGAGAGCTGTTGTAATGCATTTATCAACATACAACTAGTTTCTGCTGAATAATAGATGACTGTCTAGTTTCAAAACTTAAGACTTCATTTGAAAACATACGTTTGTTTAAATTTTATAATCCCATCTGTACCCGTTTGGGAAGGAGAAGGAGAAGAGGAGGAGATAATTTTGCTATGACAGATTTTTTAAAATAACTATAAATTTTATTTGGATCACTTATTTTTATGAAGTCTTGTAAAACATAACATGGAGCATGATTTCCGGATATGAAAAACATTAGATATGACAAATGAAATATACGATTTGTGCCTTGGACAGGAAACACCCTGCACAGCCTCTAGAAACAAATATAAAGATTATAAAGTCCCAGGCACACAGGTTTAAAAAAAAATTTTTAATGCCTGGATTATTCTGTGTTTATAATAAATTAGTAAATGAGATTCTAGCCACTGCAACTCTTTTTGTATATTTTTAAAAATCTGTCTGTTGATCTATGATATAAATACACCTAAGGACTAAAGTATAGAAGACTGAAATAATTCTGAATCAAAGCCAATGAAAAAAAGACAGCTTATAGGTGTTAAGGTTTAAGAAAAGTTGAGAGCTAAATTATTTTTGCTTAAACATGTAGCAGTGTCTGTTAAGATGGAAATCAGGATGAATCAAATACTCATATTCTTAAAACCAAATCTGAATAAGAATAAAAATCTGCCTATTTGTATTACATGGTACATTCACAATCTCATTTTTTCAATCTCTAGTGTATAAACTTAAAATAAACATTACATTTTTCAACATTGCAGCTACTTGTAAATCATCTACTAAAAGGAAGTATATTGAAACTAGCAGACCATTCAGAAATTTTACAAATGCCAACAAGGAAAAGAAAGGCAGGATAAATATTACTAGAGTTAAAAATGAATGTTTTATAGATCTTCCTATAGGAGCTGGCAAAATTTTATAGAAGTGAATTTTATTAGAGAGAAACACAGTCTAAAAATCAAATTTTAAACAGCCGCTCTTGTGAGTAATATAGGACATTACAATGTAACAATAAAAAATGTCTGACTTCTAAAATTTGCTTTTAAAGACATCTAAATCAACATAACACAGACAGACTTTGATTGTGACCATTAAATAAATCAATAATTATGTAAGTGCTTTTTAAATTTTTAGCTGTATACTAAATGAATAATTCTTATTTAAAGATAAACAGTACATAATGTAAAGAACCCTAGATGTGATACCAGAATATCTAAATTTAAGTACTCAGTTTTGAATACTGTTAAGTTTTTTCACTATCACCAGCTCTAAGTTCTAGTTTAATAACATGTAAGGCAAAATTAATAATACTTGCTTTATTAGATCTCATCAGATCTCCATGCTAAGTGAATCAGTACAAGTGAAATCCTTTTGTAAGCTTCAAGTGCTCTGAACCCCAAGAGCCAATGAACAAGTTCTTGTTACTCTATTTATCAGCTTAGTGGCTGGCAGGGCAATCCACTCTGAGTTAGGAAAAAATATTTCTTCCTTGATCTAAGATTTTGGAAGTCTTCCTGTTTTAGCTTCACAGTAATTGAGATGACCATGAATAAAAGAATCACACGAGAGTAATGCAAGAACGGAACATCTAACTAAGCCACCTAATTCAATCCGACTTATACCTACAGTTGTAAAACCACATTGCTTTGTTAAAAAAAAAGAATCAAGACAAGATCATCTTTAAAAATCCGCCTGTCTCTCTCTCCATTATTTTCCCTTTCCATATCCTCTCTTTTTTAACTGACTATAATATAAAATTGAAATCTATTTTGTCATTCATTATATAAGTTTATGTAAACTAGTCTTAAATGATAAATTCCATATTTCTTTTCCAGAAGAAAATCATACACAAAGTTGCTTTTTTCCAAGTTCCTCTTATTATTTTCCTTTGTAGGTAAATCATATGCCCTTAACAACAACAACAACAACAACAAAAATGGTTGTTCAACCATGTCCAAACTCATTTTCTATTCATTTAACAGGGGGATGCCCTGTATATATTTTCATAAATAATCTAGACATGATTTCTAAAAAAAAAATTACATTATGGAGGAGTTAAACCCCAGATTATGAACTGGATGATTAAAAAAGATGCAAAATTTTCATGCTCTGGCTCTGAAACCTGGAGCATAAAATGCTTCAGAAAGGAATACTGGTATTACCAAATTTTTACTTTTCATCAAAATTAACATACTTTCAAATATAAAAATATTCTCAAAGAAATACCTATAAAACTAAATTCTCAAAAGTCCTAGGCAGATGTTAAACTCTGAGAGATGAAACTAGGACATCCAAACTTTGAAACATTTTGCTTACAGTGAAGTTGTCCACATGTTTTTAAAAGAGATGAAATACTTCTAGTTACTTAATCATCTTCACAAGGACTAGGGTCAAGAAGTCACTGCGACGAGGTCGTGACTGTTAAAGCAATAGATTTAAAAAAACAGGAATTTCAAAGACACAGTCTCATTTCATATTAATGTTTCTGGACAAAGAAGGGGGAATTGTTTAAGAAGCTACACAGATGTCCTATGCTCACTGGGAACATAGATAGGTCCAAAATCTCACCAGTTCTTGAGATTCCCATATACTCAACCTCAAAGCCTGGAATCAATCTAAGAGCACCTTCTCCCCTTCACCTACCAAATTCAGTCAGCAAGTGGTTTTATCTAATCCTCCTGTTTACTCTCTCTGCCACCACCCTAATGCCAGGGTTATTTCTACTTGAACTACTGTGACAGCTTGCAACTAGAGAGTCTGCCTTAGGGCTCCCTGCTCCTTAGTTCTACATAGATACCACTACCAAGTGAAGCTGCCTAAGGCACCAGTCTGGTGATCAATTATTGCAGGACATGTGGTTCAGGCTTCCTTCTGCATATGTCTGAAAGTAATCACCTCCTATTCCGGCCCTAGGCTTTGCCACATGACTTACTGTGGCCAATGCAGTACTAAAAAATAGGAGGCCAGCAGAGACGTTTTAGAAGTGTTCACACATGTGCACTTGCCCTCTCCTACAGCTCTTCAGCACTCTGTAACTATCTGCACATGAATAAGACCAGGCTCACTGGCTCAAGGATGAGTTATACTACAACCAATTGCCACCTCCATGTCCCAACAGACAGCCGGTACCAACCCAACAGCCAGATGTGTAAATGAGGCCACCCAACACCAACCAACCCACTGCTCCCTCCATCCTGTCAATTACCAGTTCACTGCAGAACTTTCCAGATGACCAACACTCCTGTGAACACCAATAACACAGAGGTTGTTTTAAGCCACCATGTTTGGGGTGGTGTGTAAGCCGGCAGTGGCTAACTAATATAACTCATAACTTACTTAACAAGAATCAACTTCCATTGAAATGAAACACTGTAACTTGCTGATCAACACCCTTGGTACTCTGGTTCCAGTCTACTTTTTCAAAACTCTCCCAGTGTTCCTCTCCACAATTCCATTATTTCATTCTTACTGACTTCATTAAAGGCATGTAACATTGTGTGAAAGTACAAAATGTGGATGTTTATAAAGGCCATCTAAAATACCCAAGGTAAACTTTCCCATTGTGAAGTCTGGCAATTTCTTTTCTGCAGAAAGTCTTAAAACATTAATAAGTACGTGAATTTTTATTATATTTCAATCAGTGTTTTGGGCCTCATAATTTAAAATGCATGCAAATAAACTTTTGTCTTTGTGTTCCTTTCTTTTCATAATCATGAATTGCATAGCCTATTTGACATGGAGGAAAAAAATATTCTTCTCTTTCTCTCAGAGTCCTGTTTTTAAGTTCTGTCCACAGAAACAGTAACATTAATAAAGCTCTCTATTTTTATTCCATGGATACTTCATAGAATTCTAACTCATGCTAATATTCTAGTTGAAATGAAAAGATGAATCTTCACATTTTCATTCTTTCCCCCAAATATTTATTTGGGAATGAAATAAGAGAAAAATTTGGAAACATTTTTGAAGCCAAAGTTTGGGTTCTGTTCTCAACTAAATTTTTATTAACAAAAGCAGTTTTTAATCTGCTTATATTGCCTGTCTGTTTTACACACTGGTCTTCATGTCCCTCAAAGTTAGTTCAGCTTTATAGAGGGAACTTCCTCTATTTGATATATTATTTTTATTGAAACTAAATATTTCAAATATGACACTTAACCTATTAGCATCTCCCAATCTCACAAACTACGCTGCACACAAACATGAACTATAAAGTGAAAATTACATGGCATCTTGCAGAGCTCATCCTAAGCAGAAAAATACTCCTGAAACACGTTTAGAGGTTCTAGACATCACATAATTACTTAGGTTTTTCAACTACCTACTCCAGATAAGGGAAGATGGATACTGCACTCACGTTTGCCCTGGAGGAAAATTTGCTTTAATTCTGTGAACATCATTTCCAAAAGAATACATATGCAATGACTAAAAGGACTACCTTCTTGATATTTTCTATGAAAGTCTGATGTTATTCAATGCATAAGTACATTCAGTCTCCTTCCATCCCACTCAAAACACTGCAGAAGTATTATTTGCAAAACTTCATAAAGTGTTCTTATATTTAATATCTGCATAGTTTTCTTTCACAAATATTGCTGTAAATAAGTGAGTAACAACAAAAGAACCCTAATCTTCAAAGCCCTCCTCAACATTCAGATAATATTTACTAAGTGAAACTGATTATAGGATCTGTGTGTCAAAAAATGAAACAGAATACCATAGACAAATAACACTTTCCTTTTGTCAACATATAACACTGGCATTTAAATTCTACCATCTTGACTTTCTGTTAATATAAAATAACATGTGAAAGAAAAGGTATACTTATCTTTCATGAAGAAACCCAATCTAACGTTTTTAGCAAAAGTCAAACCTTGACTAAAATAAATGGCAACCAGACTCATAAGCAAGACATACTTGACCTGTGGCATAAGCAAATCTAAAAAGTTTGTGAAATTTAACCTATCAGACACTTTTCAGGTCTGGGAACTTATATCCAAGATGCTGTTTGGGCCTTCAAAGCAATCTGCTCAAGTGAATAAATCACACATGAAAACCCTATACTAGAGCACTCTTTATAAAGTTCCTTTGTAAGGAGTATTCCCCTTCCAAGGGTGTTCCCCTTTCAGGTCCCAGACACTTTTCCATATGGGAAATATAACACAGGAAAGCTTCCTTCCATCTGGTGCCTTGAAAAACATTTATGAAGAGATTTTACTGAACATCTTTTGATAATCTTGATACTCCAGACATCTCTTTGTCAGAGTCAACCTAAAATGTGAACCATGGAAATCATAATTTATACTAATAGCCTGGATCCAGGTGTAAGGTGCAAAAGAGAGAAAAGAGAGGACAAAGCAGATGGTATGGTCAGATGGATGCTCGTTATTGTGCGACTAAATATGAGACTACTTTCCACAAGAAGGAACTATTGGTACCAGACTATAATCATCTTAATTATATATATATATATATATATATATATATATATAAAATTTATCAAGTAAGCAATCAGATGAACTAAAATTCTATGAAGGAAACTAACAAATGGAATACAGACTAATTGCAAATTTGATGTTCCTTATTTTAATAGACAACATACTTTAATATAAAGCATCTACATTTTAACTGGCCCACTTACTCCCCAAGTGGTGTTGGCAAAAGTAATTCCATGCAGATTTTCTGGTTCTAACTGAGTGACTTTCTGGGTAGTTTTTGCAAAATGATCCTAACAGGGCTTTAAATGACCATCTTTGGATTCTCAGGAAAGGGGAATTCTAAAAATAAGCTTTTATTAACTTGTCCAAACACTTTTGAGTTAAGGAATTGGAAGGAAATGCATCTTTGCTACTTAACTTCTTTCTGTGATCTAATAAACAGGTGAGTTTTCTGACAGCATAACTTCATTCATTCAAACTAAATGTTTTTAATTCAGAAAGTAGGGGCTGGATTGTTAATTTGGTTTAGTCAGTTATTAATTGCAGAGTTTAACAGTACAAGCAAGACAGTTAGGAAATGTTTAAAATCCTTTAAAGCATTAACTTTTCAGGTTAAGTCGGAAATATGTCCAAAGAGTCTATTTACATAAAACTCATTATTGCACTGATGGCAGATCATGTGTATATATACTTCAGAAAAGGTACATTAATGGCATCTGCTTTCTTTTAGTTTAATCAGGGCCCCAATCTCCACTAAACTGAGAGCTTTAACAGAGGGTCATGGTGCCTCTCTCTTCACTTGAAACTAGCTACCACTCAAGTAAATATTTGTCCAATGAATATATTTTCCTGAACCCTCAAAATAGAAAAACAAAAGGAAACACATCCAACATAAAGGAAAATTGTCACCCAGTGAAATGTTTACATAGGGATGGTGGATCAAATTTGAAACAAAGTACATACTAAGTGAAGAGAACACATCATACTATATGCCTTAAATTAGTGGTGGCTCACTGGTAAACAATTCGTCTGCCAGTGTAGGAGATGCAAGTTCAATCCCTAGGTTGGGACGAGCCCCTGGAGAAGAAAATGGCAACCCACTCCAGTACTCTTGCCTGGGAAATCCCATGGACAGAGGAGCCTGGTGGGCTACAGCCCATGGAGTCACAGAAGAGTCAGACACAACTTAGTGGCTAAGCAACTGCTTAATTAATTTCCATTCTCCACCTCTAACTTGCCTATAAATTTTCTGGATTTACTTACCCACAGTTTTAGCCAGATGTATGCATTAATTTTTCTGTATTAAAAATTAGTGGCCATAGTAAAAGAGAGAATTTTCCTTCTGTATCTGACCCTCCTACCATACAACTATTCAACATGTTTTTCTCTTATAACTCAAAGACACAATCCAAAGTAACAAAAAATTAATCTGAAGTTCTCAAACTTGCAGAAATGGATTACAGAAGCAAACTTTGCTTATAAAAATTTTAGTTTCAGGAAAATACTGGACTTTTACTATAAGGGGACTTCATGGTTGGAGAAAGATTCCTGTTTAAGTACTGAAATAATAAAATCATTGTTTAAACACTATATGCTTGAAAATTTTTTTTTATTAATCCAGCTGACCTACTCATCAAATTAAAATGCTAATATTTCTCACACCACATATGAAAACATGCATATTATGATCAGGTACATGAATGCATGAGTCTCCATGAAATTAAAACAGAAGCATCTACTCCCGACAAACACCAAGAATTACCTACAACTTTGATTTAAAGTAAATTGAGTATTTCTCAAATTTTTAAAGTAATTTTTGTAGGTGCATTTTTTGAAAGCCTTATTGGAGAGGGTTGTCCAGACACAAGCTCAATCGACTACAAAAATGCATAAGCAAAGGAAGTTAATGACCTTGCTTAATTAAAATGTGAAACTTCAGCCTCTTAAATTCCATGTATACGATTTTACAGGAGGCTTCAGTAAGTCACTCTCTTGACAAGAGCATTCAGATTGCAGAGAAGGCTACAAAGGCGTTAATGACATTTACCCCTCTAATAAGAGCTGTTCACACTTCATGGTTTTTCCTTGTTATTGCTCAGGACAGACACTAGCACCTCATTGAAAGATCAGTGCTGCAAGGGAAAAAAAGGCCCCTGGAGACACCTCAGACTTGAGGAAAAGCACTAAATCAGGTGGTGCTACATAGATGACATGTTTGATTCTCAAGGGTTCTCACTCACCCTATGGCCATGGATTTGAGGCAGTTAACACACAGCCAATCAAAACCCTCCCCCACTCCCAGAAGACAAGGCCATCCTCTTCTGTAGCAGGCAGAATGAAAGCTAGGGAGAAAAGAAAGAAACTTCTTTCAGGTGCCCTAGGTCTGGCAGGATCCAAATGTCTTGTACTGCTTCTCAGTTAATCTCCATCGATGTGGGGCTACATGAATAAAACACTGACCTTTTCACCTAAGAGACCACAATTTGAATCCAATGTAAAGTCACCGGAGAATCAATGGACAGAGGCACTCATATTTTAAAGCAATAAAGCACTGCAAAAAGGGAAAGGGGGAAAAAGGAGTTTTTTTTTGCCGTGGTTTTGGCCACAGATTCAACCCGGTTTCCCTGGCTCAGCTATTATGAATTGGATCTCTGATTCAGAATTGAAAAGCTCCCAGCTCTGCCCCTATGGATCTCGAAATCTGGCACAAGCCCATGGCTACTGCAAGAAGACATTCCCTCACATGTCAATACGTGGAAAAGCGATTCCTGCCGGTGATGGAATGATGGCTGACTCAATGGAATATACTCAGCGTGAACTCTTATTCTGGCAGAGACCACAGGACACAGAGACAAGGAGCTCTTAATTACTCTTTCAAGGGGAATTTCAGACTGCTTTGTTGTTAATTTAAAATTCTAAACCTGCGTGCATACTTTAAAAAGAAGCAAAGGAATGAACCAATTTAAGGAGCATCCCCAGCTACCTAATTCTGTGTCTTATCAACACACCATAAAATAAACAGGCTTAATATTGACGGATACTCTAGAGGCAAGAACCTCTGGGATAGATACTCTATGGTTTAAATGTCAATGTCTCTGAAGCCTGGCCTAACCTGACCATAAGCCAATATCTTCAGTGGTCTGTACTCCAAACATTCTCCTACTTATTCAACTAAGGATCTGGGGGAAAAACTGCCTGTTGTAGACAGTATTCCTTCAGAATTGCCTCCCAAAGAGCATGCACTGAGCACCAGTCTCGAAATACCGCATTTACTCAACTGCTATTTTTAAAACCAAAAATGAAAAAAAAAAATCCACAGCAGGAAAAACATATTAAAATAAAAATAGAAAATACAGTAACCACATTACTCATACTAACTAGAAAGCTGCCTCTGACACTATTATTATGGCTTTGTTAAAGAGAGAAAATTATACGAGAACAAGGAAACCTCTCCTTACAGACAGGACCTTCAGTTCTCAGTCTCTAAAAAAATGCTTTTCTGAGGACTAGAAGTGAGAAATACACAGTAAATTGCAGACGAGCTTTGGACAGTAAATGCATGCCAGTCAATATCCCCTTTTCTTAATCTGGGGTCTTATGTAACATGGTCTGTTGTGGCCATGCAAAGCATCGCGCTATTGAAACAGAACTACACACTGCAAGTCCCTTGTTCCACGTCCACCCTGACTGAAATACAGAGAGAGGGCAGGGCAGGGGGGCACAAGAGGTCACTGAGTTGCCACCAACAAATGAAAACACTTCTTCAGAAGCAACAGGACCTCAGCGGGCAGTTTCTAAAACAATTGTTCTGGAAGCTGCTAGTCAGTGATCCACCTTTTTAAATTGGAGGGTTATTAGCAACAAATGTCAGGTCTGTGAACCAACAGAATCACCAGTCACTCCCCTTAGAAACAGAAGGGGATGTAAACACCAGGTGAATGAAAAAGAGCTTCCGATCAACAGGTCCGGGCTTGGTCTAACCACACTCACCAACACATCAGCTCAATGGAGCTCTCTCCCACAGTTCTCTACAACACAGCACTCTTCCTGCATGGAAAAAAGTTTGTTCCATCCCTTCTACTAGGTAACAATATCTCTCTTCTTTCTGAAGAATCTCCTCTTTCAACAGGTCTTCCTAGAGTAATTCAATTTGGCAGTGGTCACTTTAATTCTGCTAGCAAATGTATTGGCCCGCATTCTACTTTCCAGCTGCTGCTGGCAATACCTCCACGGCTATAATACATGAATCAAATAAGTATATCTTTATTTATGTTTGTCCCATCTGCGCAGATATAACAAAAGCTTCCAGAAACCTGCATAGATCCTCATCTTACTTTCCACTTTTCATAGCTCTTTGTGATCTCACGTATGAGCATCTGAAATGTAGGTCACTCCAAAGAAACAGATGGAAGGCTACCATCGGGTCTTGAGAATGTGCCCACGATTTCTGCTATAGTCATGATAGAGCTCAGTTCCTGTGCAAGGCCCTCTCATTCTCTACCAGCCCCTTCTGTCAAATTGGGTGAAAACATTGGAGGATACTGTAGCTCAAAGAAAATACATGGACATGTAGAAGAATGACAAAGCTCTGATGCTCTAGGAACTTAAGAAGTTTTGGAGGGTGCAGAATAGGAAAACTGCTTGCCTTAAGGAATTAACACATACTATACTGAGCGCTATGGAGAAGGCAATGGCACCCCACTCCAGTACTCTTGCCTGGAAACTGCCATGGACAGAGGAGCCTGGTAGGCTGCAGTCCATGGGGTTGCTAAGTGTTGGACACGACTGAGCGACTTCACTTTCACTTTTCACTTTCATGCATTGGAGAAGGAAATGGCAACCCACTCCAGTGTTCTTGCCTGGAGAATCCCAGGGATGGCAGAGCGACTTAGCAGCAGCAGCAGCATACTGAGCACTGGGGCTTCCCTGGTAGCTCAGCTGGTTAAGAACCGCCTGCAATGCATGAGACTCCGGTTCGATTCCTGGGTCAGGAAGATCCCCTGGAGACGGGATAGGCTACCCACTCCAGTGTTCTTGGGTTTCCTTGGTGACTCAGATGGTAAAGAATCGCCTGCCATGTGGGAGACCTGGGCTCGATCCGTGGGTTCGGAAGAAAGCTGGAGGAGGATCTAGGCAACCCACTCCAATATTCTTGCCTGGAGAATCCGCATGGACAGAGGAGCCTGGCAGGCTACAGTCCACGGGGTCACAAAAAGTCAGACACGACTGGGCAACTAAGCCCAGCACAGCATGCTGAGCACTGGGGCGTCCCAGGGGGCACTCGTGGTAAAGAACCCGCCCCAGTGTAGGAGACATAACAGCGTGGGTTTGATCCCTGGGTCAGGAAGATCCCCTGGAGGAGATGAATTTAACAAACTACTTCCTTTTATCCTCAAAACTCCATCATGAAGGTATCGTCAGGAAAATGAGGCTTACAGAAACTATTTCCTTTCTGCAAGACTAGAGAACTAATGGGTTGTAGAACTGAGGTCTGGACTCAAAGCTCAGACTACATTTTCTATTTTAAGAAAACCCAACAACTTTCCACTTTAGATTCAACAAGGAGCATGTAAGAATGCTGTTCTGGAGATCACAGGGTTTAACTGATGTCATCACAGAGAATATCAATTTCAAGTAAATCTGAATTGGTTCTTACCACAGCAAATAGCCAGTGAGACCTGGGCTCATTTCTGCTCCTTTTGTGCAATACACAAACCCTCCCTCCACCTCCCACGGGCACAAATCCTCTTCTGGTAGTTGCTGCATTCCACTTTAGAATTTGGTGAGCTATTTCTACTTTGCAAGGGTAAAGGGAGGAGTATTTTTATTTTAGCTCTGAGTACAAAACATCAAGCTACGTCCTTGGATATAAGGTGTTTATTTTCACTGCTGTTCAAATAGTTAAGAGCTTTGGCCAGGGTTTCAAAAATCCCTGTATTCCTTTTCCAGCTCTGACCCTGCCTGAGAGGCCTTTAGCTACGATAACTTTAGAACCAGGGATAATAGTCTCTGAAACTCTCTCTCTAATAGGGAGGTAAGGAGGATCACTGGGATAATGTCTGTAGAATAGTCCAAGCAGTCGGGAAATCAGACACCATAAATATAGTACATGGTCCTGAACCATCTACTTTTGTATATCCTTGCCAAAGACAGGGGGGATCTTGACCATTCACACCTGCAATCCTTCTTGCCTGAAAGATTCACATATTGTGGAAATGATGCAAAGACCCCTTACATGATGGTGGTGATAATCTGATCTTTAGCTGAAATCAAATAATTCCTCCTATCTGTACCTTCTTATAGCTTTGAGCTTAATGCCTATGATTTATTAATAGATGTTTCTCCATGTGAACGAAGGCTTCCTGAGAGATCTTTTCTTGTGTACTCAGCACAGAGTAATTTATCAATACAACTGGCTATTTGAAGGACTACTTAAATGAATGTATACCTAGATCCATTTTCTGTCTGTTTCAGAAATTTCCTCAGAAATCTCTCAGGTCAGATAATAGCCATTAAAAAGGGCGCCTATTTTAAGTAAATTTTACTTCATGCAATGGAGTGAAAGCCCAGAGACTCTAATCATTTAAATAAATTCACCAAGTACTCATTCATTCTGTGCCAGGTGCTTGGAAGGGTATTGAAAGAGTTGATGAAATCGAGAAATGCAAAAGTAATAATAGTCATAAATGGAATAAGTCATTACTCAAAAAAAGTTCACATGTATATTCACACACAGTGTAGTAATGGTTAGTATCAATAAGAGTGCTGTGGTCTACTTATTGCACTAAGGACTTTATACATATCATTTCATCAACCGTTACAGATGAAGGCGCTAAGGTACAAATATGTTAAATAATCTATCTTAGGTAATAGAGCTATCAGGAGGTAAACCAAGGTTCATACCCATGTCTGTTTTACTCCAAAGTCCAAAATCTTTGTCAAGATCCTCTCCTGTCTCTTACTTGTAATCACGCATGTACCATGTACATATATACATGCAAATCTGTGTGTATGTATGTACATGCACAGGTATGTATGTACTATTTATCTACAATTGAATATTATCTACCTTTTCACCTGACTGGCTGGAAAGACACCCTGTTCTAAGAGTCATGGTGGAATGCAAAGCATTCAGGATTTAAATCTGCTTTATACACACAGCTCTAAAATGGTCAGGCCGGCAACAGTCTAGAGCAGCCTATATCACCATCTTCTTCATCATCGTGTTAACAGTTAACAGTTACTGGATATTGAGCAAGCAGCATGACTAAAGGCTTCATGTGCATCATCTTATTTTATCTTCACAATAAACCCATGAGGTAGTGAGTATCCCTGCTTTACAGGTGAGGGAGCCCAGTCTGAGGCTCTATTTTCACACGTCTAGTAAGACCTGGATCCAGGATTCAAACGCACACATTTGCCTTAACTACACTCATCTTCTGCCCAAAGTTTCCCTGGCTTAACTGTTTACAAAGCAGGCAGAATGTGGGCTGTTGCACCACACATGAGGGGCGCTGACCCGCGGGCCTTCTGCAGGGACGGAGGCACCACCAGAAGCGAATGCCCGGCGGGACCAGGGTCCCAGCTCCCCCAGTCACAGGGCCCGAGTCAGACGTAAGCTCTCATTAGCGACACGTGGAGCGAAGTGACCCACTTTCAGGCCTGGTCCATGAAAACCTTCCCCACCGCCCCTCCACCCACACTCTCTCGGGGCTGCCATCAGGAAGAGGAAGCTGTAGTCCCAGAGAGAGGCAGAGCCATAAAATGGCAGAAGCCCTAAAAAAAAAATTTTTTAAGCAAAAATGTTAGTCAGTCAGTCGTTTCGCTAACTCTGTGACCCCATGGACTCCCCACAGAGCCCACCAGGCTCCTCTGTCCATGGAATTCTCTAGGCAAGAATACTGGAATCGGTTGCCATTCCCTTCTCCAGGGGATCTTCCAGACCCAGGGATCGAACCCACATCTCCTGCATTGCAGGCGGATTCTTTACCATCTGAGCCACCAGAAAGGCTCTAAGTTAGCCCTCAAATCACCCCAGGGAGGAAAGAACTCATCACCCAGGCCATCGGCTGAGAAGGAGAAAGAAATTCCTACTGTGTTAGCCCACGAGGATTTTATGGTTTATTTACTATAAGAACTAGCACTTATCCCAGTGATAATAGCTAATGGCTAAAACGTACTTCCTATCTTTTACTAAGCATCTGACATCTACAGAGAAACATGCTGAGCCTGGAATGGACACTGTCCAGCTATAACTGGAGAGACCCAACTCTATGTACAGATGTAAATGAAAGTACCAACTGGAACTAGGGTTTACAACATGATTTCATCCACATTATTTCATCGTTTCACCATCCAAAAGGCAAGAGAAGTATAAAGGGTTATCTCAACTTAGAGATGAAGAAACCATGGCTAAGAAGGCACATTTTCCATGTTCACATAGATAATCGGTGGCAGGACCTAGACTTTGGTCCGATCTTCTTACCCAGCACCCAGTTCCGCCTTTACCATCCAACCTGATATCCTTCTATGGACCAGGAAAGAGCTACTCTGTCTCTGCTCCACTCTTGGCACATGATATAGTTGAAATCTTACTAATTAGGTATAAAATCTTCGGTTTTTTACACTCAACTACAAAAGGCATGTATCCCTGGAAAGGTTAGTCAAAGATGAGCATTGACAATGAAGCATTATTAAGCATTAGATCTAGAGGGAAAGTTTGGGTCATGGAAATCAGAAAACAAAGGGAAGCTGATACAGGTGGAATATCAGGAAATAGGCAAGAAAAGGAACCCAAAACAGAACCAATTTCACCTAATTTCACTACTGAATATTTCTCCAGCCTTCTATGTTCCCCAAACCACACCACTTTGAGCTACAAGACAGTCACATATTACAGCTTGATAGTCTTACTGCTCACAGAGTCAGAGACCCACATTGGAGTCAGATTTCAAAATTTCCTCCATCCAGTACTTAGCAAGCACTATTATATGCTAGTGGAGAAGGCGATGGCACCCCACTCCAGTACTCTTGCCTGGAAAATCCCACGGACGGAGAAGCCTGGTGGACTGCGGTCCATGGGGTCACTAAGAGTCGGACACGACTGAGCGACTTCACTTTCAATTTTCACTTTCATGCACTGGAGAAGGAGATGGCAACCCACTCCAGTGTTCTTGCCTGGAGAATCCCAGGGATGGGGGAGCCTGGTGGGCTGACGTCTATGGGGTCGCACAGAGTCGGACACGACTGAAGTGACTTAGCAGCAGCAGGAGCATTACGTGCCAGGCTGGGAGGCAGGTTACAGTGATGAACAAGAGGTAAATGGTTCTTAATTCTCTGGAAGTTTTGCTAATTAACAGCTTCTGTGATCAAGGAAAAGTCACTTGACCTCTTTGAGCTTCAACAACTACAAAAGTTAATTCACTGGCAATTCCTACAAGAGGGTGGTATGACAGAGAGGATTCAAAGAGCAAATGTATGTGAACTTGCTCCACAAAGGGCTGTTTAAATCCAAGCGTTTGCTTAATATTGATGCTGCCTACTACATGGTTACCACAAAACACTCTTGGCACATGATATAGTCGACACAGACCACTAGCTAGGGAGTGTTGGGGGGTGGAGCTTCTGTTTCTCTTTTTCCTGCCCTCAGTGGCCCAGCTGCTGTTACAGCCTTTGGTCCCCAGGACACCTAAAGAAAGATGAAGGGCCATTGTATCAAGTGAAGTCATTGGATATGCCACGGGTTCCAGTGAAACATCAAGCTATGTCAAGTGAAGCAGAATTTTTTACCCATTCATTCATTTAACAAGTATGTAGTGAGTGCCCTGGCTTCATGGCGTTTCTGAGAGAAGAAGCCAGGAAAAAGCTTTTGAACCATTGACTTATTTTAAATTGCACTGGAGCTTGAGGGATACAGAATTCTGAGAGACAACCATGTGAGAAAAGACCTACAAGGGATAAGCGGGACTGAATAAGGTCTCTGTGAAAAAGTGGGACTCTGGTGGGTAACTAATGAGTAAGAGAGTCCCGGCGGAAGAACCCACACATGCAGGTGCCACAAGATGAAGAAGAATTGAGTGTGCTCAGGAATGGAAGATTTCTGATGAGCTTCACAGAAAGAAGCTATGAAGTGAACAAAGTTAGTGGAAGTTACTTATCTAACCTTGCAAATCACTTGCTCCAGAACTTCTCAGAGCCTTTATTATGCTAACGTTATCACAAGACCTGGAATCAAGGTTGCCGGGAGAAATATCAATAACCTCAGATATGAAGATGACACTACTCTTACAGCAGAAAGCAAAGAAGAACTAAAGAGCCTCTTGATGAAAGTGAAAGAGAAGAGTGAAAAAGTTGGCTTAAAATTCAACATTCAGAAAACTAAGATCATGGCATTCAATCCCATCACTTCATGGCAAATAGATGGGGAAACAGTGGAAAGAGTGACAGACTTTACTTTTTTGGGCTCCAAAATCACTGCAGATGGTGACTGCAGCCATGAAATGAAAAGACACTTGCTCCTTGGAAGAAAAGTTATGACCAACCTAGACATCATATTAAAAAGCAGAGACATTATTTTGCCAACAAAGGTCTGTGTAGTCAAAGCTACGGTTTTCTCCTGTAGTCAGGTATGGATGTGAGAGTTGGACTATAAAGAAAGCTGAGCACTGAAGTATTGATGCGTTTGAACCATGGTGTTGGAGAATACTCTTGAGAGTCCCTTGGACTTCAAGGAGATCTAGCCAGTTCATCCTAAAGGAAATCAGTCCTGAATATTCATTGTGAAAAACTGAGTTGAAGTTGAAACTCCAATACTTTGGCCACCTGATACAAAGAACTGACTCATTTGAAAAAACCCTGATGTTGGGAAAGATTGAAGGTGGGAGGAGAAGGAGACGACACAGGATGAGATGGTTGGATGGCATCACTGACTCAATGGATATGAATTTGAATAAACTCCGGGAATTGGGGATGGAAAGGGAGGTCTGGCATGCTTCAGTCCATGGGGTCACAAAGAGCTGGACACGACTGAGTGACTGAACTGAACTGAACTATCACAAGACTCTAAGCAAAGGTTCCAGAGGAGTTCCTCCCAATGCTTAAGTTGGACCTCCAAGATCATTGGGCCCAGATATTCGAGGAAATGTTCTCCTAGAGGGTTGATTGTTCTATTAGTTCTGATTGTTTCAAGACACAGGTGATTTGAAATGGGCATCACTGCTCGTTCTCTCACCAGGCTGCTGACACCTCAGCTAATTACTTGGAGTGTCTGATATGGCTCCCTGAATCCTGGCAGGACTCATTTTGCAAAGGAGGAGATTTCCACACATGGGCTGGCGTATGAGCCCAGGCAAGTCAGTTACACGTTCAAACTGCCAAAGAGACTGTGTGAACACTTGATTTTTAAATGATTAAATTCAACAGTGATAAACACCCATACTCTCACTTCCTGGGTCATAGTCAGGGAAAATGGGGAAAGAACAGGATACTGCTTTTACCCCTTGTCAATAGATCTACCATGAGATATAGACTGGAAATAAGAATGACTCTTCAGCAACAGAAAAAAAAAATACCTCATGTTGCTTTTTTAGGATCAGATTGCCTATTTCTTCCTTTTTCTGTTGTGTGGGAAAATGCCTAAAATTTGCTTCACTTTTCTGGCACTTTCTGAATGAACACTTTAATCGGTATACTGGAGAATACTGGGTTCTTCACCTTTAAGATACCATCTGGATTCTTAACTCACTGAAATCCACATCATGCTCTGTAGTTTACAGCCCGCTAGTTAGCTTATGAATCACACAGATAATCGTATAAGTGTAAAGCAATTTTACAGAAACAGTACAGGATTCTTAAAAAAAATGCCAGTCTTTTAAATAAATCTGTGGCACTACTACCATCTCCCTTTCTCTTTTAGTAACCTCTTCAAACAAAGAACAGCTTGCAAAGGACAGTTTTGAACAGCCAGCCCCTCTTTCCCCTACATCCAAAAATTCAAAATCACATCAGATACTGCTATAGATACTTTTTCGCCATTCAAAAGTATTTCTGAAACCAGAAGCGGCTGTGTTTATATATGAGGGATGTAGGTTTGGACCCAGAGAGAGTTAAATTAATATCCTGGCTTTACCAGTTCAACTTACAGTACATCTTCATTTGCCCGGTAACACAATCTATAGCCAACTGCTAACCAAGTCAATATGTGGTAAGACTAACAGCCACCCTAACTTGCCTTGATAATTATTCTCCTTTAACTGACATAATATTCAATATACTGTTGTTGAGAGCAATAATGCTAAAATTGATGCCTTGAGGGCTACAAGACAATTGAGTTTTAGCCAGATAAAATGACTTGTACACTAATAGTGCATTATAGGTTTCCACAACCTTTGGATGCACATTTTATAGTCTAGCTGCTCAAATATGTTACATGTAATTATATTCAAAGTCTTCTGAACATACCTTATCATTACTATATATAATTTTAAAAATAACTGGCCAATAATCAAACAACATGGCTTGAGAGAAAAAAGGTGTATTTCTAAATAACCTATTTTTTTTAAATGAAATTATCATTGTCTCACTACATAAGTAACAGCGTTATGTGCTTCAACTTCTTGCTTTTTTCTTAAACAGAATTGTTTACACAAGAAACAAGTAGATGACAAACACTGAATAACAAAAAGCATCATTTAAATAAAATTCATATTACATCAATCCTACCAATAAAACAAGACAGAAACTAAACATAGTGTTCCTCTAATGTAAAAATCATCTGCAATTTTCTCAAAATGTCAATTTTAGACTCTGAGAAAAAAGATTATATTAAATTTGAGACTTTGTCAAAATTGCCATGAAATTAATGAAAATTACCTATAATTTAAGAATCACAATAATTGAAAGTGTTTCTTCTATGTAGTACTTCACCCCCAAATTAGAGACTATAAATATTAGTTAATGGCTTTGTTGAATTTTCCTCTGAAATTTCACTTCTCTTGTAATTCATATTTTTAAATCTGAGGCCTTCATACAGAACAAAATGTGGAGTATATTTTCTATGCCTGCCCTAGAGTTATGTTGAAATACTGAAAAAAATAAACACCTAAGTAGTAATTTCAAATAACACAGAACAGGCACTGTGTTCAAGGCAGAACAATAGGATTACACCCAGAACAACTAGCAGACTCTGTATTCATTGCCATCAAAATGCCACGGTTGTCATGACGGCGAATCATCACAGTCATGCACGTATTTACGTGCTTCCATAAAGAGGCCATACGTATGGTCCAGATAACTTAGGCAAAAACAGACAAGGAGAACAAAAGTAAAGCACTGGTGACAGAACTAAGCATCACAGTGGAGGCAGTAAAATGGGACCAGGTTGGGGAATATTACTGCAATTTTTTAATAAAGGAGAGTACTTAGCCACTGACAGTTCCATTCAAAATGCTGCAAGAGGTTTGTTCCTTCCTGTAGGGTAAAATCCATCCCAAACGGACATTAACAATCCTATGTGGAAACCACTAGAGAAAGACAAGGCACTGTGTGCATCTCTAGGCTGGCAGGAGCAGGGGCTGTGAAACTGCTTCCACACTTGTTCTTTCTGGCCTCTTCCTCCTGGACCCTGGGCCCCCTTCCGGCCCCCCTGACCACCCAAGACTTAACTCTCCACTCACCCCAGTGAAATGTCACCCTCCCGAGGCATATGAGATAATGCTTGTGAAAGTCTTCTATAAACTGAAAACGTAATATATAATTATTCCTATTATCAGCATCATCTCATCTTCTGAGGGCCAAATTCCCCATGCCTTCCAAGTTGACATCTCACTACAAAATGATTCTACGCTAACTAAGCAGTCATTGGAGCAGACAGGTGATACTACCTTCTCCTACCTTCCCTCTTTCTTTACTTCCACGCAGGCCCCTGGTCTGCTCACTTGCCCTGGCTAAAACCTGGTGGTACCACACGGGAGAACGATAGGAATGTGTGTGTGTTCATGCCAGGTTAAAGCAAGGGCGAAATTCAATCCCCCTCAACCCTCACTCATTACACACCAAGCTGGCAGCCTTACACACATCACAGGCTGGTTTGGGGAATCAACAAGGCTGGCAGAGCCAAAACTATTTTTTTTTTTTTTGAAGGGTCAGTTCTCCTGGTATTATTCCCCATGAGAAATTTCAAAACATTGCTTCAGATTCTACCTTCTCCAACTGCGATCTCCTTTGGCAAGAGGGAGTATCTCTTCATCGTCCAGTGTGGTCTTTTTGGATCCTGGGGTCTCCCAACATGCTGCTTTCAACATTTACCCTTCAAGGGTCGTAGGAAGACAGATGGCCATAAAAACATTTCAGAGGCAAAGTACACAATGCATAACGACTTAGGAGATATGGCAAAAAAAATAAAAAATAAAAAAGACAGAAAAGGCAAGGAGCCTAGGGTTATGGGGAGTGGAGGCTGCTGGCCTTCAGAAAAGTCCCTTACCAGACCCGAGATGCCCTTGACACAAAGAAGGGGCTCAAGCTGGAGGAACAGCTGCTGTGAAGGCCAAGTCTATAACCAGGTCTGCAGGTTTTGGAATGCAAGGGTTTACTGGTTACAAAAGCAGGGAGTTTATTACAGAGGTTACACAGTTTTTCCTCTGATTTGGATGAAGAAGCAATAAATGGTTGGGGTGCAGAGACCACCAAGGAAGTACCAAACCTACCAGGTTAAGTGTGAGAACGAACTCTGCTAAACCCAGATGAAGAGCAGTCTCAGACTGCTGCACACCCATCACCCACCTCTGAGCCCTCCCTTTCAGAGGAGGCTTCCAGAAGACTCAGGGAAGCTGGGAGGCCCATGTTGTAGGGAGAGGGAGCTGAATTCAGAAGAATGCAAACAGAGCAACCCTAAGCAACAGGCCACCATCTCCCTTCTAACGTTCACCACGGAGCCTGGGTGCCGGCCGGCTGGCACACAGTTCCTGCTTTCCAATCCCCTGCCCAGCCCGCCAGAAGGACCACGTTAACCAGAATGGGGCATGCATGCCTGGGCCTGCAGGGGCTGGGAGGGAGGGCAGGACTGGCCCAGGGCTCCTACCCCAGCCCTCCTCCAGCTGGCCCCCGACACCGCCCTGGCGCCTCCCCCTACCTGAAGGATGTACCCCCGGACGTAGTCGCGCAGCGTCCAGCCCAGGCCGTGCAGGATGTGGAGCACCTCCTCTTGCTTCAGGACGCTGAACAGACGGTCCAGAAGGATCTTGAGCCGCACGGGCACTGCCTGCGTGCCGTAGAGCATCAGACTGCTGATGTCGAATACCACGTTGGACTGCACGATCTCCACCTGGGTGGGGTGGTACAGGTGCTGCGTGCTGAGCTTGTCCAAGGCTGTGGTGGTCCCGCCGGAGGTCCAGGGGCAGCAGGAAGGCACAGAGAAAAAGGAGAGGGCGGAGATAAAAGAAAGGAGAAGCCAGTTACTGGAAGTTATGGGGGGTTGGGTCTCCATTTCTGTACCTGGATGATAACTGAGACAGGACGGTGTAATACACAGTGCTCTTGCCACCTCCTCCTGACTTGTCTGTGTTTTTGTATTCCATGTGTTTATAAATTACAGACAACAACAAACACAAAAGACACTTGGTTTGCAGGAAGAGCCACCGCGGAGGCTTCTAAATGACTGTGGCTGGCACTAAAAACCCAATTAATTTGCTAATTGAACTATGGCTCAACCCAAGTCACCATGGTGTCCCCCGTCCCTGCAGCAAAAGGAGGAACACATTCACAACTGCCAACTCAGGCCCCAACTGCATGTTCAACCAGCATCACTTTTCTGAGTAGAGATTCACCCCTTCAGATACCTGGATGGCTTGAAGAGGAAGAGGAGGGTGTTCTTTGGACTTCTAGGGGTAAAAGGTTAATCCAGAGGGAATAAGGAAAGCTGACCTCTGCGGGGCAGATGGGGGCTGGTCATGTACCTTGAGCTGAATTAGCTAAGAGGAATTATTCCAAGACTCAGTTCTCCAAAATTCCCCTCTTGCTGTTTACCCGTTAGTTTAGTGCTAAGTTATTCAGAAGAAACAAACAAACAAAATAAGAAATTCAAGTCATAAATAGGTATTTTATTAACAGCTGTGATAAAGGGTTTAGTATGAGATGAAAGCAGAAAAAAATGACTAAAATCTAAGTATGAGAATTTCTGTGTATTTCAGCTACATCATCTCAGCACAGAAAACTGAGGAAGACCATTCTCAGAGTAAATATGTTCAATGGAACTAATATTTCAATAATTAGGCCGTCCTCGCCTCAAATTTGAGAAACCACATTTCTGCCCTAGCTCTGAAAGCCAGATAAGGCTATACATTCTCATCTCCATCCTTATCTGAGCTACTGAGAACTCGACTGCAGATAAATGACATTTTAACTCAGTTTCTCTAGAGTGACCCATTAAGATACTGTCCCATCCACAGGGCTCAAAGAGATGCTGCAAAGATGACTGCGATAATGAATGAGAGGTCCTTTGAACTGAAGAGAAGGCAAAAGCACTGGGTCAGCTGCCAGAATTATACAGATATGACCTTCTAGAGATTTCAAGAGAGAAACACGCGAGCCTGAAAGACGCTCACCTAAATGGGCATCAGACAACAACCGCCGGGCTCAAATCTGCCTAATTCTACCTGCAAGGACCCAAGGTTTCTGCAAGTTCTAACCACTGTCTGGTTGAATGCCTCAATCACTCTTCCCAATAGCTTCTCCCTGAGTAGTGCAGGCTGCCATGGATGCACACACTGAGCAGCTCCTCTTTTAACACACCGGTATTTCTGCATATTAATATGACTATTTAAAAGTACACGCACACACACACAATTTTCCGTGTTTCAAGTGTATTTTTTCAGGGCTCCTCCTCCACTCTCGTTTCCTCCTGACTTGTGGTCACTGGAGAGTTCATGTACTCTTGATAAATTGCCTTCTTACATCCACAGTGTAAAGGCCCTTATCATTTACCCGCTGGCTTCATTCAACACATTTACTCCCAGGAATACTTTGTCAAAGAGTTCAGGTTTCCTCATACTTCATTTCTTGCAGCTGATTTGTCTGATCTTTCCTATTCTAGTGGTTAAGTCAACTTTGAATAAATAGCTTTAAAAATTAATTTAACGTTTGGGAAAGATAAGGGATTCAGAAGCCTAGGGACTGAAGTCTTCTCTCCCTCCACAGGGCATTTAGACGGCAGGAAAGAGGCATTATCACCCCTGCTCTTCTTCAAGTACAGCTTAACCACTCATCTTCTGAACAGTGGCTGCTCTGTTTACAGAATCCAGCATCCAGCTTGGGTGGACTCTGCTCCTCCTCCCTTCCCCTTTATCAAACTCCTCGTATCAGACCCTTCACAAAATATACTGCTGTGACCACAGCAAGTATGAAATCCGGGAGGGTCGGGTAGAGGGGACATAAAGTGAAACCAGACCTGATTTCTGTCCATGTGACCGGCGCCTTGTTATCTACACACTGAATATATGTAGGGGTGTGTACCAATGTGTTCTAGGACCAGGTGTAAAGTTTCACCCCTCTCTCTTTCCACTCCTTAAAAAGGGCTGGCAGTTTTAGAGGATGAAGAGGACTAAACTGTTGAGGGTACAAAGAGAGGTTGTTCAAAGAATTGAAAAAGCACAGGTAGAACAGATAAGGCAGAAGTGTTTCCCTAGATACACTTATGAGACCATCAGAGAGTAAGAGTATTCAAAGGACATCCCTGGTGGTTCAGTGGTTAAGTATCTGTCTTCCAACACAGGGAATGTAGATTCCATCTGTGGTCTTAGGAAACGAAGATCCCGCATGCCGAGGGGATGCATGTGCTGCAACTACTGAGCCTGTATGCTACAACTAAGACCACGCAGTCATAAATAACTGGACGAATAATTTTTAAGAAAATAAAAGGATATTACTGATCGTTTAGCATGCCACATGTTCAGAAGTAGGAATTCTGTTGTAAGCCACATAACTAGACAGTAGAAGTCAACAAGTTTTTGTGTAAAGGGCTAGACTGTAAATATTTTAGGTTTATGGGCCTTGCCTCCAGTTTCACAACTACTCACCTCTGCTATTATAGAGATAAAAGCAAACTTAAACTAATGGGCATGTCTGTGTTCCAATATAATTTTATTTACACAAATAAGGGCCTGGCTTACATTCTGGGTTCTGATATGAAAAATAAAAGGGTGGGCCAAACAGTTAAAAAAATCAATATTTGATAAGGAAAAAGCTCCTAGTGTCTGATTTAAGCAGCGGTTATCAAGGAGATGAGCCATAGAGGAAGGCTGGAAAAATTAAACTGCCCAGTTTGCTGATGTCAAGTGCAAATTTCAGCATAAACACATCATCAAAGATTATGCTCAAATGTCTTGAATGAAATCAAAACTTTCTGCTTTATAACTGGTGGATGGTATTGAGTCACCAAGTTGTCAACAGCTCTAGGGGGATGTCTCCTTGGTCAGCAAAGGGTTAAGTAATGATTTTTAAAATTGTCATAGTAACAGTAAACTGAGAACTGGACTCTGCCTAAGGTTATGCTCTTCCTATGTCTGATTGTGGGGGACTCAAGACTGGAATTCAGGCAGGTTAGAAATTTGAGCCAATAGGAATGGAGAAGCAGGGCAAGAACTTGTTCAGCAGGATGGAGTGGGAAAAGATGGTCTCCTACCTTTATGAGCTATGGGCCAACCCTCTGTTAAGACTGTCCTATACCAACTGTTTTGCCAAAATTCCTTTTTCAAATGAAATCTTTACTGGAAATTGGACATAAAAGTATATGAAAGTGAAGCTACTCTTGGTAAAGCTTGAGTGGACATGAATTTAACAACTTCCCACTATGAGTTACTATCTCTTCCCTTCCTGTTTAAGCATCTCAGTGGGACCCCTAGAGTTCTCAGAAGCACAGTTTGAAAAGCACTTTTCTATACAATGAGATGATATCAATTGTTCCTCCCGCTGTGCTTCCCCTTCATTCTGGGTACGGAAACCACATTTCCCTTCAGGGAGCCCCTCTTCTTGTACACTCAACCATTTATTTCATAGAATGGAATATTTCTGAAGCCAGGCCTGGAAAACCAGTACCTCCCAGTTCCTTGGCCACAAAAACCAGTTTAAGAAAGGGCAAGTGACCTAAGTCTGAAGAGCGATATTGAATCCAGGGTTTCAGTTAGAACTGTGGGGAGTTCTCCCTCCTTGAAATCGGTAGTTGTCAAATATGCTTGGGAATGAGAGTCACGTGGAGGACAGGTGGGCTACAGAATGGCTGGAGAAAGACTAAAGACTGACAACGCTGTTTGAACCAGAAGATACAGTTGCAGAAGACACAGTTATGTTTCAGTTACAGGAGCCAACAAAAATCTCTCTCCCTTTCTCTCTTCCTATGTCTGCTGGAAGTAGGATTCTGTAATTTGTATCTAAGAACCTTAACTAAGACAACTACCTTTTGGGGGTATTCTCTCAGCTAGATAACATGTATTTCAAATAAGCTGTCAGCAGTTCAACTAAAGGTATGTTTGTTCCAGGCCAAATGCAATTCACAATATCTCCAGTGACTGGAATGAAGGTATCCCTAACAATTTTATATCTCACACAAATTTGCCAAGGCTGATGGACACCATCAACAACATTAATAAATAATAATAATTGTTATATGGGGGGAGGAGTAAAGGAAATAATCATTTAAGTACTAACTAAATGTCAGGCAGGCATCATTCTAAGGTCACAATGATCTTGTTTAATCCTTTAAAAAGATTAAGAACACAAGACATTACTGCCTACAAGTTCCGTGAGGGTCAGTAACTAGCCTAAGGTCACTTAGCTATTTCTCCCCAGAAATTCTATTGCTACTGCATGTTCAGATAAATAGTCAATAAGCAACTCTAGTAACCTGCAAGTCTTCATCATGCTGGAAGTCCCTAACTGCCAGTAGTCTGGGCTTCCTGCCCATCACTCTGCTGAAGCAAGCATTTCAAAGGTCACCAACACCTGCCTTCCTACAAAATCCGATCGCTTTTCCCTTCATTATTCTCCATGATCTCGCCATAGCAGCTGACCTTATTGATCACCACTCCTCCTAACGTGCTCTTCTCCTTCATTCATGCATACATGCATTTACTCACTGGCACTTAACAACTCATCCCCAAGGCAGGTGCTGCATGCAGATGCTCTCGTCGTCTAAGCTATAAAAGAGATGTGATGAAGTACTGACGGACACAGAAGAAAGGGCGACTTGGCAGGGGAGGCACAGTCTTACAAGATACTGGCAAGCAAGAAAGGAGGGTGGCAGTTCAGGTAGATGGAACTAAGACAGGGATTCTCAAACATTGTGTGTCTCAGAATCAGCTAAAAGGGCTTGTTAAAACATAGATCAGATCACTGGGCCACCCTCCCCCGGAGTTTCTGATTCATTGGGTCAGGGGTGGGGGCCAAGAAACAGAATTTCTAACAAGCCTCCACAAGACACTGATCCTGCTGGCCAAGGACCATACTTTGAGAACCACAGCCCTAATGAGATGTGTTTAAGAGAAATGAATATCCAATGGATGTGTCAAACCTGTGGCCAACAAGTGGAAGATGGATACAGAAAAGTCAGACAAGCAGTCTGAAAGAAACCTTAACACTGCAAGCCAAAACCTCTGGAAAGGTTATAATTTTATTTCTGGTTAATAGGGTATAGAAAATACTAACTATTTCATAAGATTAAAATGACATAATTTTAGATGTAAAACTCCGATGAGAGTCCAGAGGTTTATTTAAAGGAACAGTTGTCAGCTGGGGCAACTTGGCTCACAGCCACAACCCCTAAAGAAGAGGGTTGAAAGGGAGATGGTCGAGGTTCATTTGAAAAACTACTGGGACTTCCCTGGTGGCTCAGGGGTTGAGAATTGGCCATGCAATGCAGGGGACGTGAGTCCCATCCCTAGTGCGGGAACTGAGATCCCACAGGCCATGGGGCAACTAAGCTGGGTGCCGTTTAACTACCGAGCCCACATGCTCTGGATCCCACATGCCACAACTAGAGAGAAGCCTGCGCACTCCAACTACAGCTCCTGCATGCCGCAATGAAGATCCTGCGTGCCACAACTACAGCTGGATACAGTCAAATAAATAAATAATACTTTTTTAAAAAAGAAAAATTACCACCATATTCTGATATACACCCCTAACACATACACATCACTGAAAACCAAAGAGATGAGTCAAAGGGCAAGATGACCGAGAGCTAAGTGAACAGGATAGGAAATGTTTGCAACGCTCTACTGTGAGATGCCTTGACTCATGTGTGTGTATGTTTGTGTGTGTGTGTGTTAGTCACTGAATTGTGTCTGACTCTGCGATCCCAAGGACTGTAGCCCGCTAAGCTCTTCTCCAGGCAAGACTACTGGAGTGGACAGCCATTCCTTTCTCCAGGATCTTCCCAAACCAGGGATCAAACTCATGTCTCTCCTGCACTGCAGGCAGATTCTTTACCATTTGAGCCACCAGGGAAGCCCCTGGACTTCAAATGATGATCTGCATAGACCTGGGGTATGCATGGGCCTTTCAGAGAAATGCAGACGCATGGACTCAGCTTCCAGATCCTGAAATCCCATATTTATTCTTTCCCAAAATAAATTCCCCTGAGAACAGACCTGCCTGTCCATGGAGACTGTTGTTTAGTCACTCAGTCACGTCTAACTCATTGCAACGCCATGGACTGTAGCCCATCAGGCTCCTCAGTCCATGAGATTTCCCAGACAAGATTACTGGAGTGGGTTGCCATTTCCTTCTCCAGGGGATCTTCCCAACCCAGGGATCAAACCCACGTCACCTGTATTGGCAGGTGGATTCTTTACTATTGAAACACCAGGGAAGCCCATCCATGCAGATTATCCACCCTCAACCCTCCTTTGAAAACTATACCCTTTCTTCTTACCAAATAAAGGCACACTCTGCCTTGACTTAGTCAGTGCACTGGCCTAGGGTGTAAAGCTCTCCTGGGTGCCAAAATAATGGCCAATTTGAACTGCTTTGTGAAGCCTTGTTTAATGATTAATAGAAGCACCAAGAACCTAGGCAAGGGCCCTCTTTTCCTGATTATGAAAGCAAAGGGTAACTAGAACCTGGTATTTGGGTCTATGCTGAAATATTCAGAATTCAGACATTACGTTAAAATGGGGCAACAGTCATGCACCTCTTGAATTCTTATATATGATAATGTATCACTTTTTAGAAAGTATCCTATGAGAGCAAAGCAAAAATGTCCAATCCTGAAAATGGCTTTTCCCTCCATTCTTTTCAATTATTCCTGATGCTCACCCCCAGGAGGTGTCACCACCTGGGAAGTAAAGCCCCTAAGCACATGTGATGCCCACTCTTTTAAATTCAGTTTGAATATTTTCTCAGACCTATGAAACTTGTTAGCTACACTGAATAAAACCTGTGGATATGAATTTTACATGATGTCTTTCAGAAACAATGTTTACTATTTAATAAGGTAATTACTACTCATTTAATCAAGTACTATCAAAATATTTATTTTCGTTATGATTAAGCACCATTTGCATCTTATAAGGTTTTGAATATTTCTACATCCTCTTAATAGAGATAAAATTACAATAAACTATGATCTAAATGCCAAAGCACTTCATTTTAAGCAATATATAACTCCTTTCATTAAATACATTATAAATTTGACCATGATTTTATAAAATATGAGTCTTATCTATCTTGTTCCTCAAGTCCAACACCAGACAGTGATACACAGATGAAACCAACTGCATTATCAAAGTAATATTTTGAATTTTAACATATTTCTCACTTCATAAAAAAAGTTAATACTTTATAGCACATCATTAGTAATTAAGTAATGAGAAATAGCATTTCTATTGTATACTTAGTAAGTTAACTTTATTAGCTCCACATTTTATTCTGGACTGTTTTAACAAACTCTCCTATGACATGCAGCCCATAATTTATTGATTCTTATTAATATTTCTCAAAATGTATATTAAGACATTCATTTGAATTGAAATGTGAGTTCATTTTTTTTCAATGATAATTAAATCTGATTTGGCAGCCTGATTTGACCATGAGCACTGGTGGAAATTTTCATCAATTATGATAGCTAAATCTGCAATAATAAAAGTATCTTCTTTAAAAAAAAAAGATATATTGCAGAAGTCATTTGAATAGCATAGTATTTTTTTTCTCAATCTTTATGTTGTATACAATAAAAAATGATATGCCTCTAAATGAAATATACATGGCTAAATTTATGAACAGGAATTCATCATGTCTTGTTAGTACAGAAATTGAGAAAGTAAATGACTAACAACGTCTGAGTAATAAGGTGGATGACTTGCATTTCTTCCCTCTTAACAAAACTAACTGATCACTCTGTGATTGTTGGCACATTATCTGAAATGATTCCTAAGAACCGAATGACAATGTGATAGTTTCCAGTCGCACCTATTCATGTGAAGAGGTGCCCAAGCACTTAGATCTGCAAAACTGGGAAAGGAACTGAGAGTGTACATTTTCTCTTTCTTACAATAAGATCTATTCATTTACTGACACATGAACTAATGAGGGAAGAAAACAATTCATTGCCCTATCCATTTTATTGGCAGATGCATTTCTGACAAAAATTCACTTTACATTTACTAAGTTAGGAAAATTTGTAATACTTATGCTACTTTGATCTTACTCCTCTTCATGATCAAAACTAAACAATAAAATTTCCGTTTATAGATATATTATCTTACTTTTTTAATTTTCCCTGCGGGAATGAATGATAAAAGACTTTCCAATGAACATATGATTTCATTTTTGGTAATAAGTATTATTTGGAGACAGTGAACTGGAAACAAGAGTTAAGGAGAAAAAACAATGACTGAGAGCATTAAAGTTCCCGATGTTTAAAGAGTGCTCATGGTCCTCCAGACTGAGAACAGAGTTTCTAAAGCCAGACACCAAGGGTCCAAATGCTAGCTGTGCCACCAACTTGCTTATGACCTTGGCAAGATACTTAATATATGAAAATATTAGGATGGCTTTTTCAAAATTCTTTTGGGGGCAAGCAAGCCAATAGCATGAAGACCGCTACCACAGTACAAGGAGAAAGAAAAGGAGAACAAAGAATTGAGACCAAGCTAACAAGTATGGGGAAGAAAACAGATGCTTGAAGTGAAGATGAGTCAGTTACAGGATGACTGAGATTTTTGAGTCTGGAGGATTTGCACGGGAAATCAACTGAGATGCCTGGGATCCATCAGGATTCCAGAGGCACCACCTCTCCAGCTGTTCACCTGTGGTCATCCGCCTCTAGCAATCCAACTACTCATGCCCCACACAGGCCACCCCAACCTGTAAGTTGAGTTCTACCCAAGCTCTGCCCTAAACTCCAAACACGTCCTTGACCTCTTTACTGTGAAAGGGAAGCCTAAGAAACTCTGCCAATATGCTTGAAAATCAAACCTTTCCTGTTGTATTTTTAATGAAGATGTCATAGATGTTCAATGAAAAAAATATTAATTCAAGAAAAACAAGCAGAAGACAACATACATAATCCCACCAACCAAAGGCACTATTTGCCTACATGTTGATGTAGCTGCATCTATTTTCTTCAATTCATAATTCCATATTGTTGTTGTTGTTCATTCTTTCAGTTGTGTCTGACTCTTTGCGACCCCATGGACTGCAGCACGCCAGGCTTCCCTGTCCTTCACCATCTCTTAGGGTTTGCTCCAACTCATGTCCATCTACTAGGTGATGCCATTCAACCATCTCCTCCTGCCTTCGATCTTTCCCAGCATCAGACTCTTTCCCAACGAGTCAGTTCTTTGCATCAGGTGGCCAAAGTACTGGAGTTTCAACTTCAGCAGCACTTCTTCCAATGAATGTTCAGGACTGATTTCTTTAGGATTGACTGGTTTGATCTCCTTGCAATCCAAGGGACTCTCAAGAGCCTTCTCCAACACCACAGTTAAAAATCTTCTGGCACTCAGCCTTCTTTATGGTTCAACTATATAATTCTATATAGTTGAGGTTAGGCTAGAGTTAAAAATTTCTATTCTGCTGTTGCTTTCTCATTGAACTTTACATATCATGAACATTCAAAATGAGTACCTGTGAATGCTTCCACTGCAGCTCCCCAGGATCTATCCCTCCTCTCTGGACTAACTTCTACCACTGTAGTACAGACTTTTAGACTCTCCTAAGACCACTAGTGAAAGTGATTCCTGGCTGGCTGGTGTGGTGTGGCCTGCCCCTGTTCTCTTTGGCCTAACAGTTTTCAAGTCAGTATTCCCCAAAGATGTTTTGCTCTTACCATTCCTCTGAAAACAGTGCGGGAAGGTAATTATGGCAGTTTAGGAAGCGGGGTGGGGCAGCTAGTTGAGCAAGCACTGACTAAAGTTGCGTAATTTATTCCCTTTCCTACAACTTCAAGTATTATTTGGGGGCATCCAATGAATTCCTAGGTAAAATCAGTATGAAATTTAGTGATATTAAAGAAAACAAGCTTAATATCAAGGTGCAGAGGCTGGATCGTAATGAATAGACATTATGAGACTCATAGTACATATCACTAAGTTTGTGATCCATGTGCGAGATTTAGGGTCTTCTAGATATAGGAAAAGATACGGTAGAGCCCGTCGTCCTCCATATCAATGAGTACTGATCCATGGACTCAACCAACTATGGATGGAAAATATCCACATACAAAATATTTCATAAATTTCCAAAAAGCAAAACCTGAATTTTCCATACTCTAAGACTGCTTACAAAGCATTTACATTACACTTACAATGATTTACATAGCATTTACATTGCATTAGGTATTACAAGTAATCAAAAGATAATGAAAATATATGGCAGATTTGGGAGGATGTGCATCGGTTATATACAAATACTACAGCATTTTATATAAGGGACTTGAGCATCTATGGATTCTGATATCTGTACAGGTCCTGGAACCAAATCCCTTTGGATACCAAGGACAAGTGTATCGACTTTGAAAGGGGGTCAAAGAACAGCAAACAAACAAACAAACAAACAAAAAGAACAGCAAACACAATAATATTATAAGGGCATCTACAAAGAAAAGACTATTCTTTGTTTAGTAAAAGGTCTGGAGGAAAAGAGAAAAAGCAAACAAGTAAATTAACCTCCTTTTAGTATACAGAATTTTATTGGGAAAAAGAATAGGTTAACCGCACAATATGGATGTGTGTGTGTGCTAAGTTGCTTCAGTTGCGTTGACTCCTTGCTACCCTAAGGACTATAGCCTGCCAGGCTCCTCTGTCCATGGGGTTCAATATGCATTCTAGTTAAAAAAGGGAGGGGGAGAAATTCATACTATAAGAGCTTCTTAAACTGTGAATTAGGTTACTGAGGAAAAATAATTCACCTGGATTTCTTTAAAATGCCAGAAACAGAAGCTTAAACTGGTAATTTTCTGGCTATAAGACAAAGGAAAAATTAAGACCTGGATATAATTTCAATAAACACTTTGATAGAATCTATAGCTTTTCAAAGTAGCGGCTAAGCCACAAGATACGTAAGTCAGTGTGAAGAAGACTCATTTCTGACAAGAACAGAATCACCATAAGGACAATAGCTGGCATATTTGTGGTTCATTAATGTAAGTATGTAATGTAAATGTAAAATAAGTATAAAATGTAATGCAAAATATGTAATAAAGGTGAAGTAATATATACTTTTAACTACATTGCTAACTTAAAGAACAAAGTAATGCCCTTTATAAAATTCAGTTTTCAAATGTATAAAATAGTACTGGTAGTGTGTGAGGGGTGGTTATAAAAGAACTTGCATCTATCAAATGAAATGTGAATAACTATTTTTTTATTTCAATTTTTAATAACAGGAATTACTCCCCAAACCTTCAAATAAATTAAAATAAATGTAAACCTGTAATTCTACAGACTTCACTTCCAATATTTTCTGTGAAGGTCATAGAAATAAGAACATATTCAGATACTTTTTTTTCTTAATGTTGGAGTATAAAAGTGCTTTTCACTGATCCTAGAAAATTGGCTCTCAGTGATAGTTTATAGTTCTTAGTTTTCCACAACTTTTTTTAAACATAACTTTCTTTAAAAGCCAAATTCAAGTGACTTAGGTGGTTTCCACAGGAATATGCTCGAACACTTCAGGCCCTGATGTCCAGTAGACTCCATCAAATAGCTGTTCGGGCACGGTGGTGTGAAGCTTATAGCTATTCAATAAAATGAAAAGTGAGCCAAATGGAATGATTTTTCAAAGCCACCTACTTTGCAGAGTAAAACAATTAAAAATTTGTATGAAAACAGTCTAAAAGAAAGCCTTCTATTTCACTATTTCCAGTCCTGTTCTGGATATTTTTAAATTTTCAAATATTAATTTGAAGCAATTTTACAAGTGAAAAAAAATTAAAGAAGCCTTATTCTCTGATTTTGGGAGAAAGCCAAGTGAGCCCTAAATTGCAAAGCTAATTGTTTTGAGAACTCCAGTCTCTTGCCCCAACTCCCCTTAGGATCCAAATTTATAATAGCATCAAGTGGTCAGCTTTTAGGAGCTCTGGGTCCTAGAATACTATTTTAATCTCTAAGAGGTTAACATTTCAATGTGTCTTTAAAGGGCTGTTTTATGGAATTCTTTCCACAATTACTTTAAGAGTCAAATAAAAACAGCTGTTAGCAACAGATTTTTATTAGGGCAATTTCTGGGGTCAGATTTTTTAAGTTTTGATTACTTATAATCAGAATATTGTTCCCTTTCCTACTTCAAGTACCCAGACCATAACCTCTGAATTTATGAGGGTGGGTGGTTCTTCATTGTTGCTAATATGACCAATAATTTCCAATTATACCACACTTTATAATATGCACACTATACCCAATATAATGATATGTCATTTCAATGTAGCTAGCCCATGAACTTCTACAGGTTTAATGGGATTTTGCGTATTTAGAATTTCATCATAAAGGGGCCCTCTGGAATCATTAGAACATCAATCCTTTCCCATTATAAGACTCAGCTTTCTTACTAAGCAAGAACATCAGAGTGCAAGGCAAAGGCTTAACCTACCATAGGTTGTAAGCCAGTTCCTAGTAATAGCTGTCACACTGGAGGAGAACAGTAATAAATGGCAATGATGACATATTAAAAACTTTTCAGTGAATCAGGTGATCGATGAGGAAGGTGGACCACAATTGTTACTGAGAAAAACTCCTTATGACTTGAAGTAATTAGATCTGCACATTTTACCCACTACTTTGGGGGGAAAGAAGTGTGTAATTGGGAGCAAATTAAGTACAAAATAACTCATGTTCCCTTTAAGTCACAACTTTCTAACTGTATCTGTCAAGGTTGAATTAATTAGGATATTTAATATCAAAGAGAGAGAAGACTGGCTTTTAGAATTTTTTTCTTAAGGAAAGAAGAAAGGGAATGATACGGAGCAGAAAGAGTTGATCCCCAAGCCTGGTGATAAAAACTGTCAGTCCTTATATGTGAAAGGCTGATTTTTTTTACTTGAACAAATAGTGTGTCAGTGTTTTTAGGTCAAAAGAAGAAGAAGAAGAAAAAAAAAAGACCACTCTACTGAGCCACCATAAACCCTGATTACATTCTATACCCTGTATGCCTTATGTGAAGAGTCCTTGATTTTTTTTTTTCTCGTAATACATGAGGGATAAGTAGATGAATACTCTTATGGTCCATTAGGAAAGTGAACCTACACTGTAGGGAGGAAAAGGGGACAGAAGGAGTTCCAATGAGCCCCAACTGTCCTACGGATTTTAATTGCTCCCTATTTGACATGCAGCTTTGAGTGTATATGGATATACGCGCACACACACACTCACAATTAGTCCAGAGTAGAATCTGAGCTCCACTTGAGACTATATAGGTAATATTTCAAACTGATTGGCATTTGCCCCCCGGTGGCCTTATGAATAATACAGTCCTCACAACAGACTTTGGAAATCATTAAAGTCTGACTGAGGCATATGTAGTAGACTATCAAGGCCGTTATTCAGAAGCTCACTCTCTCGGCTAGGAGACTAAACAGATCCTTGGTTGTACTTCTCTTCCTTCTTCCTTTTCCTCCCAAGGTCCACTTTTGGGGGTATGCCTCTCCTCATCTGCATCTCCATGAGTAGGTGGTTAAGCAGAAGGAGGAAATGCAATCTGCAAGCTTGACAGTAAGTCTAGGAAGACATCGAATAACTGAATCTGCCTGCTGTGATCAGGTTTGGGGATTACTATTATTATTCCTGCTGTTGTTCTGTCCAGTCTCTAGTTACCAAGGAGAGCCGAGAGCTGACTACACAAAACCCTGCTTTATATAATTCACAGATCAATGAATTAAATGCACACTGACTACAAAAGTTACTTTAAAAGTAACTACTGAAATAAGCATACTTTGTTTGCTGAATATCCTTCTATTTAACAAACAAAAAAAAATTAACTCTGTAAGAGAATAACCACCCTACTCCCAATTTATTAACTTTAAAGACTTAATTTTCCTGAAGTAGCATAGATCTGTATCAGAAACTTCATTATGGAAATATTGCAAAAGCAAGTCATATTTATTTTTGGTAGAATATGCACTTTCAACTCTACCACAGAAGTGAAGAAGTATTTCAAAACCTAGAGAGAACAGTGATACAAAAGCCAGCACTTGGTAGAAAACACCTAAAAGAAAGAAATTATTATATTCAGTCTTTTTTTAATGAACGTCACCTTTGTGTCACAAGTATTTTTCCTTTCCTCTCCCAGTAAGTCAGTCTGAAATCTCACTCTAAATCTATAATCAATCTCTCTTTCCCCCACTGTAATCCCTTGAAATTCTGGGCTATCACACACACTTTTGACACTGACGTGTGTTTTCTTCTGGATTGCTGGATTTGCTTAATGCATATATCAAGTATCAAACTGCTTTGCATCAGTGACTGGCGGGATAAAAGACCTCTCTATAAAGATTTGCTCATAAAAACGGGCTAAGAAGGCTGTCTTAGGAAAAGGCTAAACTAACCAATTTTTAAATGCATGGGCAGAAAATGTTAAGGACTAAAGCAATGCTTTCCGATTTTTTCACTAATATCATCGATGTATGGCTGAGCAGAGAGGAAGGCCTTAAAAGTTCTTATCCCACTTGCTATCAATTGGCTCTTTGACACCTGAGTTATCAACAAGGCAAAATAGCATTCAGAGTTTAAGCCACTTGCAAAGTGAAACTATTTTCTACCATCACAAATATTTCATGGAGACCAACTTTTGAGAAAAATAAGTCTCCTGAAATGACATGAAGAAGGAAACAGGGGAGATACTGGTTAATCCGGTGAATCCTGGTTACCAAATTCATAATAATGACTCTAATGTCTAATTAGAAGGCAAGGTTTATTCATCAGGATCAACAGGCACAATTTTTTTAAAGATCCAAAATTTCAAGTGCAGTCATTGTTCCTGTAGATATTTTACTGTATTTAAAAACCAGTAATAGAAAACACTTGCCAAGTTCATTTAGTCTCTGACTGAGGCACACATATGTGATCTCCTAATTTACAGCTTGCACGTACAGATGTTCACACTTAGTAAAAGGGCTTCTTAATAGCTTTTTTTTAATTAAAAGTGTGTTGATAATAGGTGTTTTAAACATATCCAAACAACAAAGCTGAACTGACAAATGCCTGTCTTCATGTCTCACATCGAGGCAAGATTTTATGAGAGAAACGACTATGATTCAGTCACATGTCTATATGATAAATGTTACCCCCCCCAACCTCCAAATGAAATCTTTCATTAATTTTTTCCTCTATGATCTGTTTCCAAGTCGCAAATGTTAGATTGCTACTAGGTTTATGTAGCCGAAAGCAGAACCACACAGCCGTTGCTGGCTGCCTGCAGTTTTTTTCCCCTTGCAAAACTTTGAACCCCATCCAGCTTTGACACACTGCCTCTTCAGTTAATAACTATCAAGTTTCCCCTTGTCTCCTGTCTACTTTTCTTTGAGGCAATTGCGCACTCAGCACCCCGAGATAATAACACACATCTATAAGATAAAAGCAATGGCATTAACGTAATTGTCTGCCTCTCTCTCTTTAGCCTAATCTTTTTTTCCTTCAGTTTTGACTGCCTATGTGACACCTGTTTTTGTCTCCTCTGATCCCACGACAGGTTTTCCGCTGACAAGGTTTTTGCCTGACAGAGATTCTGCAGACAAGAACATAATAAAATATGAAGAACTGCTTGTCAGAGTTTCTGCCAATGCTCATATGAAATAAAGGAAAAAAATGGCTCTTTTTTTTTTTTATTTTATAAGGGGCCCTGTGATGGTCACATTTGGCCCGTCAGGAAAAAGACCTCCCTGGCCAGATTCTCCAAGCCAAACAGGTGTTTTCTTTTATGTGAGAGGTTGATTTGTTTTTTAATTTTTACTGATAGTGGAAAACATGAACAGCCAAAAGCGGGGGAGGGGAGAATTTCTTACCCTCAGATTTTTGCAGGCAAAGGAATATTGGAGAGCTACTAAATAAAATGTGAAAAATATTTAGCTCAAGACAGATCTTCTGAATAAAACAAAAATGCCAATATCTTTTAATGAGCAAACAAATTTAACTTCTCTAAAATTTACTTCTTGGTTGGGTAGGCTACTGAAACCTTCCACCTACCTTTCACTTGAAGACACACAGAGGAACAAAGATGAAAACAAGAGTAAGGACTGATAAAGAAACACAAAAACAGAACTAAAGGCAGGGTGCGGTGGTTTGCAAGCTGTGCTTGAGGCTGCTGGGAAATAAACTGGCAATCAGAAATCAGAGACTTTTAGGTACATGCAGGAGATTCCCATAATCCTTCATGCCATGTGCTACCTCACTCCCTCACGTGGGGGGATGCTACAGTGGGTATCAGCACCCAGAGATGAAGAAGTGTTTTTCCTGAGGTCCCAAGCTAGTGGAGGGGTTGGTATTATAGAAACTAACCTCAGTGAAATATATTGAAACTACACAGAACTGATGTCTTCAAACGGTGGTGCTAGAGAAGACTCCTACGAGTCTCCTGGACAGCAAGGAGATCAATCCAATCAATCTGAAGGGAAATCAACCCTGAATATTCATTGGAAGGACTGATGCTGAAGCTGAAGCTCCAGTATTTTGGTCATCTGATGTGAAGAGCCGGCTGATTGGAAAAGTCCCTGATGCTGAGAAAGACTGAGGGCAGGAGAAGAGTGAGTAAGAGGATGGGATGGCTGGAAGGCATCACCGATGCAATGGACATGAACTTGGGCAGACTTCAGGAGATGATGAGAGACAGGGAGGCCTAGGAGGCTGCAGTCCATGGGGTCACAAAGAGTTGGACGTGACTGGGCGACTGAACAACAATAACAATACAGAAGGAAAGACTTAACTGCTTCTGGGGGCACGGAGGTCCAGCTTCCCTGATGACCAGGGCAGAGGAAAAAGTAAACATCAACAGCACAGCACATGTGTGAGCCCAGAGGACTGAGTGAAGAAAGGACAGGAGCCGGGATAAGGGATGTTAGGATTCTCACACCGATTTTAACGACGCTACCAGCAAACCAGGCTAACCAAACACATGCTCTCACACTGAGATCCACAACAGCCATGCCTAACAGAAACAATTCAAGTTACATATATAATTTTACATCTCTCTCAGTGCTGCTTCAGTCGTGTCTGACTCTTTGCAACCTTATGGACTATAGCCTGCCAGGCTCCTCTGTCCATGGGATTCCCCAGGCAAGAATACTGGAATGGGTTGCCACTTCCTTCCCCAGAGGATCTTTCTGAACCAGGGATCGAATCCACGTCTCGTACGTCTCATATACTGGCAGGTGGGTTCTTTACCACTAGTGCCACCTGGGAAGCCAATCTCATTTAAAAAGCAAGCAATGAAACTAATTTTTCAAAAATATTTTCTATTTAGCCCAATGCATAAAATATTACACCAATATGTAGACCACTTACTTAACTTATATGCAGAGTGTATGATGCAAAATGCTGGGCTGGGTGAAGCACAAGCTGGAATCAAGACCACTGGGAGAAATATCAGATATGCAGATGACACCACCTTTATGGCAGAAACTGAAGAGGAACTAAAGAATCTCTTGATGAAGGTGAAAGATGAGAGTGAAAAAGCTGGCTTAAAACTCAACATTCAAAAAACAAGAAGATCATGGCATCTGGTCCCATCACTTCATGGCAAATAGATGGGGAAACAATGGAAAAAGTGACAGACTTTATTTTCTTGCACTCCAAAATCACTGCAGATGGTGACTGCAGCCATGAAATTAAAAGACACTTGCTTCTTGAAAGAAAAGCTATGACCAACCTAGACAGCATATTAAAAAGCAGAAACATTACTTTGCCAACAAAGGTCCATATAGTCAAAGCTGTGATTTTTCCAGCAGTCATGTATGGATGTCAGAGTTGGATCATAAAGAAGGCTGAGTGCCAAAGAGTTGATGCTTTTGAAATGTGGTGTTGGAGAAGACTCTTGGGAGTCCTTTGGACTGCGAGAAGATCAAACCAGTCAGTTCTAAAGGAAATCAATCCTGAATTATCATTGGAAGGACTGATGCTGAAGCTGAAGCTCTAATCCTTTGGGCACCTGATGCGAAGAGACGACTCATTTGAAAAGACCCTGATGCTGGGAAAGACTGAAGGCAGGAGGAGAAGGAGACGACAGGGGATGAGATGGTTAGACATCATCACGGACTCAACAGGACACGAGTTTGAGCGAGCTCTGGGCGATGGTGAGGGACAAGGAAGCCTGCAACTGAGCAACTGAACAACAGCAGCAAGTAGACCACATAAAAACCATTTTCATCAAGCTATTTTACATTCTTTTTTCTAAGATTAAATCTCTATATTTCAGTGTACACTTTATACTTACAGCATACCTCAGTTGGGACTAACCACATCTCAAGTGCTCAGTTTGAAATTAGTGGCTTCCTTTTTAGACACCCAGGTCTAGCGTTGCCTTGTGTTCCTTGACCAATTGAACTTAAGGCCCAAAAAAGCTCTTCTTTCAATTAAATATGTTTGCACTTGATTTTGTAGGATCACCAGACCATACAAGCAGGCTGGGAGACCTTGAGGCCAAAGGAGGGATGTTATTGTGTATCAAGAAACACAGTCTGGATTTGGAACCAGTCTGTTGTTCCATGTCTAGTTCTGTTGCTTCCTGACTTGTATTGTATAGAAAATATTTAAAAGAATTACGGTCATAATTGGATAGATTTGTAAGCAATCTGTTGAGAAGCCCAGTAGTAAGTTTCCTCTCTTCTAAAGGAGATCAGTCCTAAGTGTTCATTGGAAGGACTGATGCTGAAGCTGAAACTCTAATACTTTGGCCACCTGAAGCGAAGAGCTGACTCACTGGAAAAGACCCTGATGCTGGGAAAGATTGAGGGCAGGAGGAGAAGGGGACAGAAGAGGATGAGATGGTTGGATGGCATCACCAACTCAATGGACGTGAGTTTTGGTAAACTCTGGCAGTTGGTGATGGACAGGGAGGCCTGGCGTGCTGCGGTCCATGGGGTCGCAAAGAGTCGGACACAACTGAGCGACTGAACTGAACTGATACAATACCTTGGGCTTCCCTGGTGGCTCGGTGGTAAAGAATCTGCCTGCCAGTGCAGGAAGGTGGGTTCAATCCCTGGGTCAGGAAGATCCCCTGGAGAAGAAAATGGCAACCCACTCTAGTATCCTTTTGTCCGGGAAATCCCATGGACTCCTCTGTCCTGGTGGGCTGTCAGTCCAAGGGATCGCAAAGAGTCAGACAAGACTTAGCAACTAAACAACAACAAATACAACACTTTGGGTATATGCTCACTAATGACGGATTAACTCATGCTTCTAAAGAGTTACAGATTTCTACCCTCCTGAAAGGCAAACCCTGGTGAGGAATGAGTCGCACAGACAACATTTTGTGCCTCCCAGAATACAAGTCAGAATTTCTCTAAACACCACAAATATCTCATCCAGTGATTTTACTGTTCAAGTGCAGGGCTGAGGGGTGGAGGATGGGTATGGGGGGGCAGGGACCCACACGAGAAGAAGTCCTCACTCTGACACAATAGGAGGAGGAAGAACAGTTGAGAGTTCTGCTGAGGCATCCTGGATTCTTATGACCCAGAAGCATCTCCTCATTATCTGAACAGAGCATCCTGAGTAAAATGAGAGGAGCTGAGTATGTTTCATTTATAACCCCTTCAATTTGTGTTCTGCTTAACCTGCTGAACTCCAGTTAATTAAGATGTTCCTATAAACAATTAAGCTTCCTGTAGGATCGTTAGCAAGATATAAAAATTTATGATGTAATAAAGTGCAATAAAATGATAAAGTGGTTAGCCCATCAAAGCACTTCACATGCAAGAATACAGGTATGAAAATAGGCAAAAGTAGCCTTTCATCCTGCCTAAAATTCATTTCCTCCTGGTTTTTGGATTTTCAACAAATAAGCAATCCTATAGTTCAGTTCAACTGATGCACAGTTCTTAAAATATGGGGAAAAAAAAGTGTTTCAGACTTCTATTCAAGTAAGGGCTCACATGACACTTTAGGAGAAATGGACAATATGAAGCTAAATTGGATTTGCTGGAGAATACAAGATCACCCTGGCAAAACTGGGCCCTACAACCAAAGAAACTGATGACCTTCCTCTAGCACTGGGCACCAGAGGAAACCTGCATGGGGCCCTAGAGAGTATCATTACTGTTCAGCCCACTTTTTCATTTAATCCTCCCTCAAAACATCACTGTGATATTCAGGTAGATTCCTATTATTATCTGAGTTTACAGATGAAAAAAACTGGGGCTTACTAAATACAGACAGTGATGAGATTCGAAAACTCACCTGAATGCACTCAACTTTCAACCCCACCAACCACCATAAAACATGTCTGTTGTGTCGTCAAGGTTGAAGTATTACTACTGTAAGAACTTAGAAACAACTAACACTTAGTAAGTAGATTATCTCATTTAATATCAGAAAGAACCCTGCAAACTAGGCACTATCATTGTCCACATTCACAGATGAGAAAACAGAGGTTGTGTAACCTGGCCTGGGTCCCACTGGCAGCAGGTGGTGGAGCCAGGAGGAGAACTTACACAGAGCTGCAGTTTTACCTCCTTTTGTCTTCAGGCCCACTCCCCCCATTTGTGTACCCGAAGCTTCTTCAGACCCTGGGGCTCCAGTTCTGTAGTTTCAATCTCCATTTCCTTCCTGGAAAGTCCTTAGCAGGGGACCTGCACTGTACACTTTAGAGGTCAGGATTTATCAGATCCACCTTATGTTTCTGTCTGAATAAAATGGAGCTAGAAAAAAACATCTGGGGAGCTAACAGGCAGAGAGCCCAGGACTTTGAAGGGGAGGCACTGTTTGTGCTGTGATTTGAAGAAAAAAAAAAATCAGAGTTCAAAGCACAGTTCCAAAGGTGGGCAGGCTGAGAAACAAATCAAAACAAGCAGGTCAGGGACGCAACAAGAATATAGTTAATGCCATGAATCAAGGAGTGAACCGTCACATTTGTGAGAGTGTCCTCCTTTTCAAGCTTATCAGCTGTGATCAGGGAGTGAAGGGGAGAAGCACAAGAGGGCAAAGTGCCCTCAGGTCATGCAAAGCTGGCTCGTGTGCCAGGCAGGAAAGCGGCCTCGCGTTTGCTCTCTAAAATAAAAATAAGTGGAGAGATGTTCAAGGACTTTGTCCATGGAGAGAGCATGGAGGCAGAGCTAGGAGGCACCTAAGAGCTCGTTTCCCTGACTGAAGGAGAATCCTTCAGCTAGGCAAGCCAGGTGTCAGGGTCACCATCGGGAAGAAGCAAGTCTTCTACAAAGACAAATTCTTTTAAGCAGATATTCCACTAATTCCCACCTTTTCCAAACCAGTGCACCAAAGGAAGAGAACAGTGGGGTTTCCATCCTCGTGTTTCTAAGTAAAGTCCTAGAGGCACGGCAACCTACTTCCTCCCAAAAGATCAGTTGTCACTGCCATGCTGAAGCCTGCATTTACTTCCCTGTCCTGAGGTATCAAGTCAGAACCTTTCTTACTCTTTTCATCTAACCCTAAACAACCCTCTTCAACAATTCTCTCCCAAAGCAAAATTCAGTCTTTCTGGGACAGTCTTCAGGTTCATAAGAAGGAGGCTAGCACTTTGCTGGTTAGTATCTGCAAACATTATTTTCCTTTGTCAGAGGACACTGTTTTACTCACTCTTCTCTCTTACTCTTGACAAATTTACAAATGATCATACAGAAACTGCTCCTGCGTTACTCTGAGTGAGCATGAGGTCACAGAAGTGTCATGCGTTATTGCTTTTGATAGAGGACTTCTAGAAGGCTAGTGAAGAATAGAGGGTGGAAAAGGAAAGCTTACACTTAGTTACACCGGCTCCTGGACCCGAGTCAGGGAGAATATTACAGAGCTACCAGTTGGGGATAAACTACTTTCCCAGATGTTTAGACAATTCATAAGAAGAGCACAGACTGGGACAAATAATAAAGACATGTGACCTTTCATGGAGTAAAATGAAAAATTACTGTTTTGATCCACCCTGCTTAAATCCTTATAAAGTACCGTGCAGCCAACAAATCTGAGGAGTCTGTAAACAGAATGCTGCGATCTCGTGATTCTAAATGTAGGACGGACATAATCAAAAGGTTTTTGATTACAGAAAACTCAGAACCAATGGCCTTGATTTGGGACTTAATTATGCAAATTAAGGCTAACTAGGGTTTTCTGTTAGGTGTATGCCTGCCAGATTTAGCAAAAACACAGGACCACTCAGCTAAATTTGCAAGGTACGTGTTTATACTAGAAAATTATTCACTGTTTACCTGAAATTCAAATTTAATGGGATGTCCTATATTTTCTATTTGGGTGAGTGTCTCTATAAATACCCCTGTTCTGATAAGACATATCTAGTAAAGAGCTGGGAATTCAAATTCAATGATGCCGAGGAAAAAAAAAGAGAGAAATTACTTCCAGTGAATTACAAAAAAAGAAATGCTTGAAATTAATGGATTATATGAATATTAAGTCTTACAGTACATTAAACCATAAAGATGGTTGGTAGATGACACTAAATTAACTTTATATTGCTTACTGTTTCCTGTGGCACAGAGCTGAAGAATCAAAGTACACCTGGCCCAATACTTTAGAGATGATATATGTTCAATAAATATCTCTTCACTGATGTCCAGATGACACAGCCCAAGTCTATTCATTTTACATTAAAAATTCTGAATAGTTTCAATACTGGCAGGAAAACAGCTGGCTTGCTGAGCTAATAATTAAAGTATTTAAAGTCAAAGTATTCTATAAAGAAAATAATCTGCACCAAGCAAACTACTATGGGGTTCATTAAGCTATGTAGTACTTTTTGGTTTTTTTTTCCATCAAGCCTCTTACCCTTGAAAAATTTTTATTGGATATCCCAAGAAACAGTGGATTTTTTTTTTAAAGGTAGTTTTAACAAGTGAGTTTTGTCAGAAGTAAAAATTACTGATCTCGCCAAGGAAAAAAACTCTAAGTAAATAACCTTTCTAAAATCTGCCCACCTCTTTTATCAAATCAAATATACCCCATCAAGTTTTTATTTTAAACAATAATGTTCCAGTTGTCTTAGATTATCATTAAATGTCTGAAAATCATTTAGAATACCTTATCTTAATCGTTTAGAAATAAAATCATCATCTAGACTATATATATTAAAACGAATTTACAAATAATAAATACTAAAACTCATTTGATACAGTAGCCCTCAACCTTTATGTCCCACCTCCAGTTTATCACAAAGGCAACAGGGTTTATATGATCACACTTCTTGCTGGGAGCAGGTTCCTCAGAGGAGATTGATGATATAGAGCACTCTTCTTTCCACTCCCACTTGCACACTACTTAGTATATACTTGTAATACTTGCTAATTTATAAGACTATATAAAACAGAGGAGAAGGGGGTAGCAGAGGATGAAATGGTTGGATGGCATCACCACCTCAATGGACATGGGTTTGAGCAAACTGCAGGAGATAGTGAACGACAGAGAAGCCTGGTATGCTGCAGTCCACGGGATCATAGAGAGCTGGACATGACTTAGCGACTGAACAACAGCAACAACAATATAAAATCTTTGGCCGAGAAACTCCTCTGGGGGTCCAGTGGCTAAGACTCTGCATTTCCAATGCTGGGGGCCCAGGTTTGATCCCTACTCAGGGAACTACATCCAGCATGCCAAAACTAGAGATTCCAAGTACCACAACTAACACCCAGCGCAACCAAATAGATAAAAGAGTGTTTTTAAAAATTCTTTGCCTGAAACTTCAATGCTGTGAATAGCAAAATTACTATCCTAGTATGATGGGAAAGGGTCAAAATGCCATGTCCTAAATTTCGACCAACCCAAACATTTATGTCATCAGTAAAGAAGACCATTACTGCTCCGATGCCGATATCTTACTTTGATAATGTTAAACCAAGGAAAATTAAACTTGCATAAAATGTGTATTTAAATTTTTTTGCAAGACTCATTCTGGTAATTTAAAACAAATGAAGGAAAAACACAGAAAAGACAATGCAAAGAGAGGAAGAAAAAAAAAATACTTCGTTAGGTCAATTAAGTAGTAGTATGTTGGAGTCCTTTAACCAAAGACTGTGAAATATGACAAAATTACAAAATGCCAGGTTATTATACACTGTCTGTATGGACAACCTATACCCCAAAAGAACTTGTTTTAAATAATGTTAAAAATCAATAAAGCCCTGCTTTTATTATCAAAGTACACGAGCTGAAATTCCTTAATGGGGAAAAAGAGCAGGGAATCCTTCATTAATTCAGTGGGAAATGCCTCCTGGTAGTCAAGGAATCATTTTCGGGTTCCCCCCTCTCAACTCAATGGTGCTAAGATTTCAAGGAAGTAACCTGTGAATAGCACCATGGCCCAATGAGTAATTTCAAAGTTCAGGTGTTACAGTATGATGAATTCATTATGCCTTTTAATTTTTTTAAACATCTTAAAGATTTTTGTAAAGCAGCTAAAGTCACTAATTCAAGTAGGTTTAAGATACAATCTATAAGGCTATAAAGTGAGTGTGTGTGTGTGTGTGTGTGTGTGTGAATAACCACCTACGAAATCAAAAATCATGTGAAGAAACTGAAGATGCTGATAACAAAGAAGATATAGGAAGACATTAATTCAAAAGAGGCCAACAAATTTCTAAAAATTCATCTTTTTTGTAAAGAATCCCTGATTTTGGCATTGAGCTGTTTTTAATGGCAAATGTTAATTTTTTATGGTACAATTACTGGTGGAGTGTATTCAGTGCTATGGTGAAATGATTACATGAGATGTATTTTGGTAGTCTTACTACTTGCTGTTCTATCCACTTACACAGAAAAATCACACTGTAGAAAAATAAGTCACTTTCTCCTTGTCCCACGTAAAGAACAATGTCCTGAGTAAGGCAGCCAAAGAGACCGCTGTGCTGTGCCTCACCTCTGAGCAGAAATAACTGAAGACATGATTTCAGGTTTTCTGTGCAGGGGAAGAGAGTGAAGCAATTAGTTGAAATGCTAAGGGCAAAAAGAGTGGATGCTCTCATTTCATTGCCAACTCAAAAGTTAGGAGCCAAACCCCTGCTGTCATATATGTCCTACTATATGGGGGAAGAATGGGATATGTATCTGTGTGTATACATTGTGAGTTGTATACAGACTTGTTGCTATTGTTGGGGGGAAAGAGATCAAGGTGATAATAGTGGTGAGGAAAAGTTAGAACTGAGAAACTTAGAAATTAATATACCAGAAACACAAGATTACTAATGACACAGTAGGAAAAGCCCAGTCTGATGTAACAGAAATAACTTTATTCAAGTTTGGGGAAAAAACCACATCCCTCAGAAAATCTTAGAAACAACCAGTGGCTGAGGATAATTTATGTTGTTCACGAAAGAAGAAATATTGCTTTTCCCTCCCCATTACACTACTAATGTAATATGCATGTGGAAGTTAGACAGATAAAATAAACTGGTGACACAGTAAACTTTTATACTCACAAGGCTACCACAGTAGATAGATGATGGTAATGCAAGATGGCTTTGGAAAAAATGAGAGGGAATGAATGAAAAGTCCTTTGTTTAATGACTGCCCCCCCCTTATTGCTCATGTTTGTCCAGTTTGTTACTTTTAACATGTATTATTTATTTTAAAGACTTCATATATTTTATCTTCAATACTCACAATAATCTTACAAGGCAGGTATTATTAACCTTCTCTTACAGACAAGAAAATTCAGATGCAGAGATTTTGAGCTATGTCCCATCAAAGTCATAGAGCCAAGATTTTACCCCACACTGCCTGCTGGATTCTTTTTCATTTTTTCTTTTCTTTTTTTTTTTTTTTGTCTCCAAGATTCTTAATAGGCTGGGGACATAAGCTATTACCTGGTAGAGCCAAAACATATTGTGGCAAAGGATACTTAGTGATATGAACTGAACTGTGTTCTCGCCAAATTCATCTGTTGAAGCCTTCATCCCTAGTACTTCAGACTAGGGATGTGTTTGCAGACAGGTGAGGCCATCAGGCTGGGCCCTCACCCACCATGACTGGTGTCCTTATGAGAAGAGGAACCTGGATGCACAGCCCCCGAGAACACACAACGTGAGCGCAGGATCTGCAAGCCAGGAAGAGAATCCTCAGATTGAAACCATCCTGGTTTTGGACCTCTGGCCTTCAGAACTGCATGGAAATAAATTTCTGATGTTTAAGCCACCCACTCTGTGGCATTTTGTTACAGCCGTCCTAGCAAGCAGACTACTGTAGGGAAGGAGAAGAAATCACCCACAGTCACTTGCAAACAAAAGTGACAGCAGCTTAAACATTGTTCCGAACGGGACTGAGAATTGTTACAGATATTGGCCTTGCTAATGAAGCAGGAACAAGTTCCCTTCCCTGGAGGTGCTGGAGGATGGTGGCTTTGTCTGCCAGGCACACGCCTTCTAGTATGTTCCCCCCATACTACTCTTTCTACCTCTTTTCTCTCCCTCACAGATACAGGGCTGAAATGTCTCCACAATGCTAACCCACACACCCCCAGCAAGCAAGATACATGATAAATTGAAGGCGTTTCAAGGCATGGCCCGGTGTCGTTTCTTCAGATCTTGCTAGAATAACATGACATTTATAAAAATACAACCCACTGGATATTTGGCACTGCTTGGGAATGAAGAATATGTCCACTTAAGAGCCAATCCCCCAAGGCTGTCAAAAAAATCTCAAGCCAGGATTTCTTCTATAAACATTACCTATCTTTTAAGATTCTACAGTCCAGGAAGTGAAGAAAACGTCTCTGCTTATTCCCAAGTCTCCTCTGGCCTCAACATAAAAAACATAAACCAGACAGAAGGACAGTTAAATGCCTGGTCAAGGCCCAGGGACGGGACAGCTCTGCATCTGGCAAGGAGCCTCTGCATCCCCAGCCACGGCCCTGGGTCTCCCTCGCCCGGAACACACACCTATGCAGAGCTCACCCTCCACCGGGGGCCAGCCTCCTCCAATCCCTGGGCACGCTGAAAGGGGGCATTTACGGATTATTTTTTCAGATACCAGCCAAATAATGTTCCCGTTCACTCACTCACCCACCTTAAGACCATACAAAATTTAACATCTGGGAGGATCAACTCTGCCCTGAAAGCAGATGACAAGGGTAAGCAGTCATGGAGGAGTTCTCCTCAAGCAAAGAGGATTTGCCAGCTCGCCTCTGAGGTCCCGGCCCTGAAAGGCCAACTCTGGTATGTTTGACTTTCCATGGGGCCTGGTGCTTGCTGGCGGCTGCTGCTGCGTTCACTCAGAACCCAACTGTGCTATAAACATCTAGCCCTTCTGCTGAGAGCTGCCCGCCTGGCCTTACTTCTGGGAGCCAAGAATATGCTATTTGGGAGCTGCAGGCTATACCGCAGCTAACACTTGGGGAGCTAACACTTGGGGCGCAGCTGACCCTTCTGTTCTCCAGGCCAGTGATGGCTCTAAAAGGAAAAAAAAAAAAAACAACAAAAACCACGCTTACACGAACATAACAAGAGCAAGGAGAAAAGTCCAGATTTTCTCACCGTGTGCCACCCAGCCATGTTTACACTGGTCGCAAGTCCTCAGGTTAATCTTCCCCGGCTGGAAACACTCACATGTGCAGTTCACCAGCGTGCAGCGGATGGCCTGAGTACGAGAGGAGGAAGAAAAGATCAGTGTCTGTTCAAAAGGGACCCTGCTTCTTCAGCATTTTAAGAAATAACACCTTCTTCCCATTTTTCACAGCTTTAGGGGCCTGGAGAGTTTTAGAGAAAAATTTTGAAACCATCAAAAATCTCTTACCAAAACATATTAGAAAACAAAGCTGATTCATTAATAGAATGTTTCTTGCCATTCATAGGTAAGCTTTAAATTGGAAGCATAGACTAAGTAGTATAAGAGTGAACCTTATTTTTTTCTATCAGATGCTGGTTCTGTAATACCAGGGATCCGAAAGAGGAAAAAAAGATTGCTGCTACCCAATATTCACTGACAAGAGTGCAAAAGATATAGACTCTCATACAATAACAAGTGAAATGTTGAAAATAAAACATGATTAACAAATAATATGAACAGAATATGACTTTTCTTCTGCAGTATTTCATTGAAATGCTTTATCAATCTCTCAGACACCTTTCGAAAGACACTCCTTTTGGCCCAATAACATCCATCATATTTCTGGCATCATTTATCACTTTCTAACTCCTTGATTTTTTTCCCTCCTTGAAATATTAATTTCATTTGCATTCCTATTTGAAAAATGCAAAACAACCCTCTCTTTATTTTAATGATGTAAGAAAATAAGTTCAAATTTGTTTTTAGATCCGATGTAGAATAGGAAAAGACATTTATGTGAATATTCGATATTTGGAACAATTCACCTATATCATAGAACTCTGGAAGACACTCAAGAACGTTTTATTTCTTTACAAGTACTTTAAAAAATCATCTCATCAGTTTACATTTTAAAGTGAATCCACAGGAAATTAACATTAATGAAGTGTAACTTTTTATAGATTAAAAACCTAGACTGAAGAATTGTGCTAAAGCCGACCTATGCTCCAGGACTACAGTTAATAAATTTATCTCATACATTTAGTCCCAATTTGCATGGAAATTCTGAAGACAGAAGGGATTTTGTCCAACCATTCACAGATTAACAATCTACTGTAACCACCTGAACTGCCAGGAAAAGATCCCTCTACAGCTTTAGATGTAATCAATAATTACCGATTTGGGGGTGGGGAGGGGGTGGGGGGAGAGGCATGAGGCTACCTGAAACTGTAGTGCTGGGCCTGAAAGCTCTGCCACTTACACAGCTTCAGACGCTCATATTCCTGGAATCAGCTGGGTTTTTGTATAAACCGCCTCATTTGTAACAGACAGTATTTTAGATATTGTTAACATGGTTGAGCCAAATTCCGTTTACAGAGAATAAGACCGAATGGGCTTTTACTGTTCCCCATGCTTTGGATCAAGCAAATTTAAAATATTTCTCTTTTGCTAATGAACATTAAATCTATAGGTCCTTATTCGGTTTTCAGTGTTAGAGTCCCTGCCGTAGCCTCCTTTCTGGCTTCACCTCTAACCTTAGTTGGCTCCTCTATTACTGCAAGAAAAATAGGCAAGGGTACCAACTGTCTGATGTTTCAGAGTCTGTCTTCCAGTGTCAACAGTTCAATAACATATTAGGAATATTAGGAGGTTGTACAACTTTGCTGTATATATTAGTGAATAAAGGAAATAGTAATAAGACACAGGGAGAGCAAAGGAAATGCTGACATAGCAAGAATATTATATCTGGAGGTTAGAAGGGAAACTATTTCTCCCCCAATTTCTTATATCAACTTCAGTAGTTTAACTGACTGAGCCATATATCAGAACATTAGGGGTTAGAAATAGCTTATTTAAACAGCATGTTCATTAGGAAACTCAGTTTGATTGTACTACGATAAAACAAACCCAAAAGTTTTTTAGAGGGCAGAAAAACAGGGCACTCTGTAAACTATTCAGTTATAAATTCAGATACAGCAACCAGATTGACATTAAAATATTTATATAATCTGAGATACAATAACAGAATCTTTCATAAACACTTAAAAAAAATTAACTCTGCTTTACCACGATAAAGAATGACCCAACCTAAGAATGACCGTCTCTCAAGAACTATGTGTTAACTCTGGCACCAAAGACATACATCTTTTAAATTATTAATTTTATTTTAAATTTTAAATTAAATTAAAATTAAAATTTTAAATCAATTTTAAATTGATAACATTTTATTATTTCACAAAAATAGCCTCATTTTACATTGTATTTTAAAATACACTGTCCTCAAGTTTAATTATAGTTATATTCAGGACAAAACAAATTAAGAGACTTGTAGATTTGCTTTATTTTAGGTATATTTGTTTATTTACTGGTTCAATTATTCATTCATTTACTCAGAACTAGTTTTTATGATTCAAATATTTTTCTCTTCCTAAATAACTCTAAATAACTTTGTACGTCTGGCACACTTGGGAATTAAAACTTTTTGTACCATCATCCTTTTTCATGAATTCTACTCCTTTTGTACTTAAACATACAAACATTCGAACACCTCAACTCCTTTTATATATAAACACTTAAGCACTGGAATATCCATTTTGTATTTCTATGAATTCCAGAAGGTCTATTTGTTTTAAATTCAGATTTATATAGACTACAATTGTGCCTTAAGGGAATTATATATATTTAAACAATATGGTCTAAATAAATATTTTGAATATGAGACTATTGTGGCTTCAAAGGAAGTTTTACTCTAAATAACATTTTTGAAACAGCATAAAAGTTTGACATACTATTTATTCAGAACAAAACAGAACCAATGTGATCACTTGCCAACTCACTCACACTTCAAAAACATAAATTATCATAAAACTATCCAAGCCAGTTAAGCCTCAAAACATATACACTTTACGAGAAGAGAGCTGGGAAGAGCAGAGATGGGGAAGCCTTCATTTTGGTGATCACACCCGTTTCTTTATGGAGCTAATAATACACCAGGTCTCCTACTCACTGCTGGGTACCCACAACTACAGAAAAATCAAGGATGATAGTGAAGTGACAGAAAGGGAACAGCAGGAGAAGAGAGATGATCTGAACAGGCTGTTCCTCCTTATAGATCCAGGACCCTTATGCAGGTCTGGCCAACTCAAGCCAGCAACCCCTCCACACATCCAGTACCCTACCTCATCCTATGCATTGAAACTCCTTCCTCCATTTCAATATGATCAGCTTTTCCAACAGCTCAAGAACAAGAAAAAAAGTTCTTAAGTCTACATCTTAAATAAAAGGAATAATTTCTGCTTACCTTTACCATGGATATCTTGAAAGAAAAATCCATGCACCCACCACCCAGTGCTTCCACCTACATTTTAATTTTACAGTCTGGATTCTGCCACACACAGTCCTGAAACTGCTTTCTCCAAGAGAGATGGTCTCATCACATCTGGTCCCTTTTTCTAGTCTCCTCGTTCTCCGAGACCTCGAGGCCGCTTAAGGCATAACTCTCCTTCATTCCTGGACTGTAGAGACAAACTATCCTAGTGTTTTGGCAGCAGCTTCTCACTCTCTCTCCACTGTAAATAAATACAGGTGTTTCTCACGGGCAGGCTCCTCATTCTTTAACTTGGCAATTTCATCCCCTCCTACAGCTTCAAGTATCATCACTACACAAAACCGATCACTGCAGAGCCAAGTACTGTGTTAAGTGGCTGGAAATGGATAGTGAATCCCTATGCTCAAGGATTTAACAGTCAGGGCTCTTGGGCAGTGGGTTCCGAGGAGACACCCTAAGAACAGAAGGAAGCCCCTGAAGAGGTTTGAGAAGCATCGCTTCTCCGTCTTTATGACTTTGTCTTTTCTTCCACCAAAGGTAGGACATAAAAATTTATCTATAATAGCAAACCATTAATGATTAATAATAATAATATTAATATTGTTTATATAATTAATGTAATATTATAATGAATGTGATATTTGATATTAATATTTTTATTATTAATAGCAAAGGTTTGTTGGATACTTGGCATTTCCAGATACTTACAAATATTAGCTCTCCGTGAAAATACCATGAGGTCCGCACTAGTATTCCCTTTATTTCACAGAGGAGGAAACTGCGATGGAGCTAACTCAGGATCCTGCTTGAAGTCACAGCAATCAGATCCAGGTGTGTGGGAGCCCTCCCTCCCACTCAGTCAGGCCGCCACGGGCAGAGCCCCGCCACCTGCCCACCATCCACCACCACTCCGTACTGTTAACTCCTGTTTCTCTTTCAAGCTTTCAACACAAATATTACTTCCATTCTCCAGAGCAGCTGTTCTCATTTCCTGATCAAGGCAAGATCCCCATTAGTCCCCTGTCTCACAAGTGTCACAGCACTTACCACAGTTGTGAAGATTGTATTTATCTATAATTTATCTATACTACTTATTCATAACCTAGTTTATATATACCAGTGGTAAACGAAACACCTGCCAATGCAGGAGACACGGGTTTGATCCCAGGGTCAGGAAGATCCCCTGGAGAAGGAAATGGTAACCCGATCCAGTATTCTTGTCTGGGAAATCCCATGGACAGAGGAGCCTGGTGGGCTACAGTCCATGGGGTTGCAAAGAGTTGGACGCAACTGAGTGACTAAACATGCATGCACCTGTATATATATGTGTGTGTCTGTATCTGTGTGGTTATTTGATTAAGATATGTCTTCCCCTCTAGAATTTAAGCTCCTTAATGGCAGGGTGACATATGTTGGGCTTACAATGTATACTGGCAAATAACAGGTGCTCAAAAGGCATTTAAAGAATTTCATCAATCTCTTAGCCTCTTTCCCATCTATAAAATGATTAACAGTAACATCATAACTGTGTCAATAGAATCAAATGAAATAACAAATATAAAGCATGTGGCTCTTTGTCTAGTGATAACAAAAGATGGAAACCATTTATGACCTCAACAAACTTTCCACATATTACCTTTGAATTATTTTTCCCTTATGATTCTTTCCCAATGCATTTCTTCCACACCTTGTAAAAGCTTAATACATATTTAGTCTTAATGAGTAAGTGAACACTTCAACATATATGATGCCACCTTCTTCATATTATAATCCTCTAAACTGGGCATGACAAGGGATCATTATTTGTTTTAATACTGGAGTTCAAAAATGTTTATATAGGTGTTACACATCTCTTAAATGATAGGGTGGATTTCCCAATTTCTAATCAGTTTATTTCCATTACCTACCAAAAGAGAAGATATACAAGGGGATATGTGTGTGCTTACAGCTGATTCACTTAGTTGTACACCTGAAATTAACACAAGGTTGTAATCAACTATACTCCAATCATTTTCAAGTTGTTAAAAAAAAGAAGATACACAGTTGAAACCTATAAATTATAAATATTCAAGTTTGAAAGTATATCTAAAATGAATAAAGTAGACCAATTTAGTATAAAAATATTTAATCAACTTTCAGTCAGTAACACTCTTATATTTGAATATTAAGTAAGAGTGCATTTGCAAGTATTCTGGATGAGTTCCAAAGACCTATTCAAATAAGAGATTTTGTAACCACTAAAACTAAAGTATCTTTAGCTTTATTATACTAGTAGCTGGCTTGAACTCTGCAAATTTATGTGAACTGAACATCAGTCTTCTCACCAAATGACATTCCTCAGGAAAGCACAGAATGGGACTTCAGCTAATATTAATATTTAGTGTATTCCACAAAAGAATATACATGAGGCTAATTATTACATCTCCTATTAGCTGTTCCTTGTTTGGGAACACTTACAGAAGTTACCTGTTAGTACAAAATAACAAAAGGTAAAATAAGGTCATGGGGCATGTAGAAACATAAGGCACACTCTAAAGGAGCAATCACAGAGAACCTCCCCTTCAGAAAAGTCCCACTAAAAATAAGATTTAACTTCGGTTCTGGGCTCTGTCTTTTCACATTAAAAAACCATTTGCCATGAGATCTCCTCAAATGTTCATTAACTTGGCCAAATAGTCCGTGTATAACTAAAATCCTTCTAAAATCCACTTTCTCCTTATTCATTTCTGGAAAGAATACCAAGATTTACAACTTGGATTATGAAGTTTTACTAGAATGATTCTTAAATGTTAAAGAGTTAAGTACATAACCTGCACTAAAACTGAATTACTGAAAAATTCAGTCATCAGTTTCTCCCATAAACTTGGGTGATACAATCTAGGTACACAAATTAACTGGCTATGCTGATCAGTGGCGAAGTTTGCCTTTCTTATTTTTAGCAAGAACAAATTTCTTAATCAAATGAATTTTTTACTTTGGAAATCACATGGAGGTATGATAAATAGGTAAGATCAGCCAACCTTCTATAAGGATACACAGTAGTCTATGTTATAATTAACTCATTAAATCATCACTGCATATATCATCCATCTCTGAACATACACACAAGTACCAGAAGAAAATGTATGTACGGTGTCCAAGATCAAGTAAACCTTTTATTTGACATAAAAATGTCCTTCAAAGACATCTATATTAAAAATATAAAATCTGGAATAAATAAGTACCTGTAACGAATCTGAAAACTAATTATTCTATGATTGCCTCAGAATACACTGCAGTAATTACAAGGTAACAGCTACCAACACTATGGATGAAAAGAGTAATCATATATATATTACCGAAAAAAGATGGACTTCCACACCCATAAATACATCTTATATATGAGAACCCAATATAGTACTTCAGGCACTGCCACAAAGATTCTAAAGAACTCACATGATAGGAATGGTGATTAAGTCAGAAAATAGCCCCTTGTATACTTTTCAGGACAGTTTTTTCTCCTCCATTTTCACATGGCTGATTCATGATCTAATTGAAAAGAAACAACTTCCAAGAGAAGTATGTTGAGTTTCGGTGAAAACATGGAAAATCTCTGTTACCATCTTTGGAGAAGAACACAGTGTCTGAAATTTGCATAAGTCAATGCACCTCGAACAATGACTTTTTTTTTTTCATAATAGAAGACTTCTGAGCTTACTTATGACTAACACGAACTAGACAACTTCATGAGAAACTTACTTTTACTTGATTACAAAACACAGGACAAAAGGAAAGGTATTTACCCTGCTATGCTGCCAGGTTTTATAATCAGGTGTCAAAACAAGGTAAGAAGATGTGAGCTGGATAGACACAGAACACTGAGCAAGAGACCTCTGATTTTAAATATCCTACAAAGAAGTATTATAACAACCTGAAAAGTCTTATCTAACTCTATGAAACTATTAACATAAATAAATACTTATGGTAAGGTGGGTATGTCTTTGCATTTATGCAAGGAAATGTATAGATCTGAGTTTGAATGAGTTATGTTCACAGACTTCACAAGTGATTATCAGTGATTATAGGGTGTATGGGTGCACAGAGTGTTAAGCTACAATGTAAATGCCACTATGCATAATACAATAGTAACCACAGCAAATAAGAAGCAATGAAGTTATTCTGTCTGCTTAACCAAACCCATCAAAAAATTCACACAATAGGACTGCAACAGTACATACCTTAGCTGGTGGTAAGATAAATTAGAAATAAAAAAGCGTATTAACCCTTCAATAAAAGGTTCCTTATTGTATCTTGTAGCTGAGTCAGGAGACTTGCAAAGACATGGTCAGTTCACAGCCACTACAAGGTACAGATGCATGGATGTAAACAGTGGACAACAAGGTCAAGACAGAAAGCTGGGGGCTTCCCTGGTAGTCCAGTGGTTGGGAATCAGTCTTGTAATGCAGGGGACACCAGTTCAATCCCTGGTCCTGGAAAATCCCACATACTGCATGGAAACTAAGGCTGTGCTCCACAATTGCTGAGCCTTCATTCTGGAGCCTGTGAGTGGCAACTACTAGCCCACACACCCTGGAGCCTGTGCTCTACAACAAGAGAAACCCTTGCAATGAGAAGTCCATGCTCTGAAGCTAGAGAGTAGTCCTCTCTGCAACTAGAGGAAGTCTACATGTACAACAAAGACCCAGTGCAGCCAAAACTAAACTTAAAAAAAAAAAAGACAGAAAGCTGGGCAACTGAAAATGGCAGACTTCAACAAGACATCCTAAGAACAATGTTACTGACCAAGGAAATATTATCTTCCCAATAAACACATCCAAAATACCTGAAAGAGATTCACTGTGAAAAGGCAGCCTTTGAATACCAGTAGTATTCTTGCCTGGAAAACCCCATGGATGGAGGAGCCTGGCAGGCTAAAGTCCATGGGGTCACAAAGAGTTGGACACGACTGAGTGACTTCACTTTCACTGCTAAAAAGCAGAAGACTTAAAACCTCACTTTAATTTTCTCTTAAAAGGTGTGCTCCCCCTCCCCCAACAACTGGCAAATGGATAAACAAAATATGCATATTTACACAATGGAATATTCATCTGGCTAATACAAAGAGAAGAACACTTGATAATACCGCAATATGGATGAACCTTATCATGCTGAGCAAGAGAAACCAGACACAAGAGATCCCATATTACATAAGTCCATTCATATGAAATATGCAGAACACAGAGATCTGTACAGATAGAGAGTAGTTAGTGGTTTCTTTGTAAAGTGATGAAAAAGTTCAGAAATCACTGTGATGATGGTTGTATATAACTGTGAATATACTAAAATTCATTAAATTGTACACTTTAAATGAGTAGAATGTATGATCTGTGAACTCCATCTCAATAAAGCTGTTTAAAAGTGGGGAGAGCAAACCCACTACACCACCTAATTTCTTTTAATGGTTTTAAATCATTTAATTCATGAGATAGTATTCCTCAGGGGACATAATGTAGCATAATATCTTTCTTTAACCTAGCAGGTCAATATACAAATACTAAATGATTGAACTGTGGTGTTGAAGAAGACTCTTGAGAGTCCCCTGGACTGCAAAGAGATCAAACTAGTCAATCCTAAAGGAGATCAATCCTGAATATTCACTGAAAGGACTGATGCTGAAGCTGAAACTCCAATACTTGGCCACCTGATGCAAAGAGCTGACTCATTAGAAAAGACCCTGATGCTGGGAAAGACTGAAGGCAGGAGGAGAAAGGGACAAAAGAGGATGAGATGGTCAGATGGCATCACTTACTCAGTGGATATGAGTTTGAGCAAACTCTGGGAGATGGTGAGGGACAGGCAAGCCTGGCATGCTGCAGTCCATGGGGTCGTAAAGAGTCAGACCTGACTGAGTGATGGAACAACAAAATGACTGAACAGAAGGCAGACCAACTAAAGAATTTCTGTGGCTTAAACTTGAAATTCCTCTACTTTGAAAATATTAAAAACTAGTAGGTCCATGCTAAAATGACAATTATTTTAAAATCCACTGCCATTTTTCTACCAGGAAAATCCAAGACATCCTTATATCCTCCAACAAATTGGGGATCAGGAGCCCTCTCAGTCATAATGTTCAGCATATTAACATTAAGTTATCAGAAAAACTCAAAAGGAATTGTTTAAAATGGACAAAGAAGAATCCTGTCATGTGTACGAGTAAAAGCATTCCTCTATTTTGTTGTTGTTTAGTTGCTAAGTCATGTCCAACTCTTTGCCACCCCATGTACTGTAGCCCACCAGACTCGTCTGATCATAGCATTTCCCAGGAAGAATACTGGAGTGAGTTACCACATCCTTCTCCAGGGGATCTTCCCAACGCAGGGATCAAACCCACATCTCCTGCATTGACAGGAGGATTCTTTACTAGTGAGCTACCAGGGAAGACCCATTGCTCAACTTACTGGGATGAAAAAATTATCTCCGCAAAAGTCAAGAAATGAACATGGTTTAGCAGGTGGGGGCAAAGACAGAAAGCATATACTTCTGAGTAGATGCTTCTGTATGAGTGTGAATGTTTCTATGACTATGTGTGAATATATAAATACAAACTGGGAGAAAGGGACATACACAGAGGCACATAAATTTTCACAGACATGGATCCAATGAGCACCTGCAGTCATTACCTTACAACTACAACCTACTATCAATCGACACGAGGAAGACCCCATTTAAATAATGTAGGAGTTCAGAGTAAAAATCAACAGCGGGATATAGCCAATTATATAAGGAAAATATCCCTGCTTCCATGGCATCAAAGCCTGCATAGTGCTTGTGTTATGTTTTTTTTTCCCCCCAATTAAATTAAGTCTATGGTAATACAAGCTATTTTGTTAGGCAATTAGTAATATTAGAGGAACAGGAAATGAAAAGGCATTTCAATTTGGGCAGAAACATTTTATTTTCTTACCTAACAGTTAACAATTAAGATATCCCATTTATTGCCTGTTTGCTTACGAAATTTTATAGACTACTTAGGCAGCTGTGATAACATAATGAGAAAAGACATACTCTTCCCATAAACGTACACCTAGCATCTAAATGAAATAAGGTGTTAGCTCACTGTAAAAGAATAACCACATTTTAACTAAGTTCACTCTACATTTACCAGAATTACTTAACTTTATATAAGGGGCCAAAGCACCTCTGATATCATGTAAATGATAAGCAATACTCATCTCATTTCACCTTAACGTTGAATCAGCAATTTTGTATTCCACTGATATATATACATTTTATTCATTTTCGCTAATGCAATTTGAAAGGTGGTAATGTGATTACATTTCTCTGTGGCATTCATGAAAACAATTACTAATATAATATGATAGGGAAGCCATTAATAAGGAAGGGATTTATAATGAGATGCGAGGAGATTTATCAACCTTCAAAAGCTTTACAAAGAAATACTTCTCATTAGGCAAGAAGTGAGACAAGATGAAGCCTAAGTTCTGGTATTTCAGAAGTGGCTTCCATTCTGGGAAGACTGATCGCATGACGATCCCCCACTTTGGTGGCCAAGCAGAGAGGTGCAGGAGGAACGCAAGACTTGTCCCACGTTGTGCCACATCCTACACAGAGAACAACATCCCAAACTTAGGGCACCTCCCCTTCCCAGACAGCATGGGGAGCACTTCTCGAAGGGAAGAATCCCTCTCAACCTTGCTCCTCTTTAAAAGGAGCCAGCCCCATTATTTCAAATGCCAGAGCACAGTAATCAATCCACTTACCAAGCAAGAGCATAAGGTGGGTGACCTTTTAACTAAATTTACTCCTCTAGGTTTGCGAGAAGAATTTATCCCAGTGAAGCAACAAGAGAGACAGGTCGCTGCATTTTCGAATGTATCATTTCAAATGACAGCTCTGATTACCCAGGCCAGTTGAGGCAGCCTGTGTGAGACTTAACATCTCGCATCAGACAGTGCCATGAAGCTTGCATAATACTTCAAATACATTCCTGTATTTAATCATCAAAATCCCCCAAATTAGAGATTTTTCAAACAGCAGAAAAATGAGGCTGTGAGATGCCCTTAAATGGCCACAGCTAGTAATCCGGGGCTCTTTCCACCCGGCCGATGCAGGAGAGGAGAGGCCCTGAATAATCCCCTTGCCACCCTCCTCCACAGTGAGATTTTCTCAGACATTCTTCCAGTTCCAAGAGGAGTTTGAGACTGAATAGGAGATGCGCGTGAAGCTACCCACAGAGGGAGAGGGGTGGGGGAAGGTTTTAAGCCAGTTGAAAAGATGAGGGGAACTGCTAAGTAAGCTGTTAACCATTTACACTAGGATTTTCTACAAACCAAGTGGCACGTTTTTAGACACAGAGAGCGACTCTCAACCGCTTTCTATGGAGTCTGCCAATGGTTACCTTAAAAAAAGGCAAAAATCTGGGGGTGGGTGGGGAAGTGAGACAAGGATTTGCCAAGAACACTAATTTTACACCATCTTGCTTCAACTTGTCTTGGGATTGTCCATTCATAGAATATCTCAGCAAACATTTTAATACCTTCCATTGTGCATCTGTCTGCATCATAACTATGCCTGATTATGAAAGAATATGTTTCTTTGCCCATGAGCAGATATCACCTCAGGAGTCATACCTATTACAAATAATAATAATGATATGATGAACAGTCTACAGTGCCCTCTTATACGTTATTTATGTGAGGTCATAGACTCTCCAGGGGTCTGTGCTGAGACCTGGACGGGCTTCATTAGAGCATCATATAAATCACTAAAGGCACATCTTGATTTCACCACTGGCTAGAGTCGCTGGAATTTTTTAAGCGGAACCACTCAGATAAAAACATTTTAAAAAAACACAACGTTATCATTTCTTCTAAAAGGTGGGTTTCTCAAACTGTATGCATTGCATTCAGATGCTCACAGAAATCCCACAAATTTCTAAGGACTCTATAAGCATCCGAGGGTAAAAGGTGCCCTAGAGTGTTGCAAAAAACATGATTCTCACTTTACTTTTAAGGATTAGCTTAAAGGACAGAGAGAGACACATAGAGAAAGACAGCAAGAAACAGACCATCCAGCTGCTATCAAATGCTTTGACATCACTGAGCAAATGGGGAGACTAATGCAATGGTTGTCAGGAACTCTGAGCTAACTCTTGTAAATTCTGAAATAAACAGAAAGCTTGTGGGAAAAAAAGGGAGTCTCCCAGAACAATGTTAATGTCATCTTGGGCATGTGGACTGGGTTCACACCTGTGTCAGCTGAATCAACATAATGGGCTATAACAGCTTCGAAGCAGCTAATATGGTCCATTGGGTCAATAATCCGTGAACTAAGAAGGATTTACTTGATAGACTATAAATGGTTCATAAGAACTCAAGAATCACTCCATCAGATCAAAAATCCAATTTTCATATGGTGCCTTTCTACAAATTAGCCAAAAGAAAGTAATAGCTCTAAAGGACTTCAAGGTCTATCAGTTAAAATTTTACTTTTTAAAGAACAGTAGAGAGGAGGAAGAATTAAACGCCTCTCTTTCTTTTTGGTGAACCAACCTATTTTAAAGGGGAAAAAATACCCTTTATGATGGAAAGCTAGTTTACAATAGGAAATGTTCAAGTGGCTTTTCACGTTTTCCTCAGGGTATCTGAATGAATGGATCCAAAGAAATGACATGCATGCATACACACATTCATTTCCTCTCTCTCTATGCCTCCACATACCTACAGATAATACCTCTAACTACATTGTAAACACCATTTCTAAGAGAGCAACATCTAACAGTAAAGATTTGCATTTTATTTTTGTTTCTTTGCATGGTTTATATTTGTGGGTCTGCTGCAAGAAGCCTACAGAGACACATGGGCCAGCACACGGACTGGTAAACTCTTCCATCTTCATGTATGGAGAAGCAGGCCAAAGAAACTATAAAAGGTAAACAGGAAGAACTCAGATATATTTTCAGCATTTGAGAGACAGAGAGAAGAGAGGGTTGGTGCACAGACTGACTAAAGCTTATACAGCCAGAACTTACAAATAACTGCAACTTCTGCCCACTCTAGGCTGCAGAGAACTACTAGCCTTTATCCTGTGTTTGTGCATTTCATTACATATTCACCCTAGGTGATAGTGGCTGCAGATTAATTTTTTTTAATGTAAGCTCATGTATGTGAATAATTATATTTACTAAGTTCATAGCAGTGAAGAAAAGCAGAGGAAAATGCTCCGAAAGTATGAAAGACTGAAATTAGAATTCCTAACAAGAATTCCTTTACTAGAGAAGAAAATGTGATCTATCACCTGTCTCTCAAAATGCTATTAGCCTCTCTTCATCATAAGGACAACAAGAAGGACTCTTTTATTTTGCTTTTTACAGAAGTAACACTGAATAAAATAATAAATGTTTTTACATCAAAGTATATTAGCTATTGACATAAGCTCGGTCCTCTTAACTTCCACACAAGGGAAAGAAAAATTCCAATAATTCTGAAATAGACAGATAAAACTTTTCTCTGTGGCTACGGCCATGTACTATTATACATAACTGTTTATTTTTAAAAAGAGCCTTATTGGTGCTCTCTGAAGGATTTTCTTTTATACATAGCTTTATCCTATAATTTTGTCCCTGTTGGGCACGCTGCCTAAATTTAAACACAAACAGTCAAGCAATGAAGAAACATTAACACATTTACTGTGAACAAAAACTCCCAGCTGTACAGTGAAATTTTAATACATTTCAACTTATCTCTTTTACTAATGGGGAGAGTACAAACCCTGCAGGAATTCGCTCTGCAAACTGGTAATTACAGTAGACTCACTTTTTTATAATGCATATGTATAGTCAGACACAAAAAACCCTGGCTGCCCTTTTGATGTAGGTTACAATAGGAATGTTTTAAAAATTATGAAAATCTATAGCAATTCTAAAGGAATGCATTCTTTCCTGGAAAACTGTCCTTTAACTCTGTATATAGACACAAATAGACACATATTTAGATACCGGCTTTACACACCAGAAGGCACAATCTTTATCAGTATGTACTTTTATGTCATTTCCCCCCGTAATCTTGTACAGAATAAATCCACTCCTTGTTGTACAAAGCTGGATGTGACTTTGAATAAAATAATTTCTCTCTTACATAAAGATGATATTCTTTCATTCCATGTCTGGTTTTCCTATTTTGTCCTCTCTAGTTTCGGGGATTTAAATCTGTATTTTGAGATCTCAGAGTATCTCTTCATTAAATTATTAGGGATTCCAAACCAATCATTTGTCTCTGAGTATAAGCAAATGTGCTCTTTGACCAAAGACCCTATGTACATAGCTACAGAGAACAAGAACCACACACTGTAATATTAACAGTAGCACACACAGTTGATAGAAATGAGGTAAAATTTGTTACTATTCACATCACTTGCTAGACACATTTCTCTGTCAGATTTTCAGTTCCATAACAACTTTATAAGAAATTGAAATCTGATAGAATGTTAAAAGGCAATCAATATATAATTTACATGAAACACGTATTTCTAAATATTGGCATACAGGACGCAAGGGTGGAAATGAAAGCAGAAAAGCTTTCGAGTGGACCTAAGTTTTGAAATGTTTTGTGAATTTCAAAATAAATACACAAATAAATGAAGTTGCTAAAAATGTTTATCTGTGACTGAGGAGCAACTACAAATTCCAGCAGTATCTTATCTAAAAATTGATGTTATAAAATTCACATGTAACATAAAACATACAGCACAGGCTACCACAACAGGCAAGCTGCTGTACATACATCACTTCCTGGTCACCCAACTTCAGAAAAGACAGCGACAAGAGGTAAGAGAGGTAAACATTCCCAACAGGCGTGGCTAAAGCAGAATCCACTCATGGTTCAGAGAAGATGCATTTTAAATATACATATTAGAAAAAGGAAATCAACCCTGGATATTCACTGGAAGGACTGATGCTGAAACTGAAGATCCAATACTTTGGCCACCTGATGCAAAGAGCTGACTCATTGAAAAAGACCTGATGCTGGGGAAGATTGAGCGCGGGAGGAGAAGGGAACGACAGAGGATGACATGGTTGGATGGCATGGCTGACTCAATGGAAGCAAGTTAGAGCAATCTCCAGGAGATGGTGGAGGACAGGAAGCCTGGCGTGCTGCAGTCCACAGGGTCGCAAAGAGTGGGACACGACTGAACAACAACAAATTAAGGGCTTCCCTGGTGGCTCAGGAGGTGAAGAATCCACCTGCAATGCAGGAGATTGGGCTTCAATCCCTGAGTTGGGAAGATCCCCTGGAGAAGGCAATGGCAACACACTCCATATTCTTGCCTCGAGAAATCCATGGCCAGAGGAGCCTGGTGTCTGGCGGGCTACAGTTCATGGGATCACAAAGAGTCAGACACGTCTAAGCAACTAACACAAGCACACACCTTATATTAAGGACACACACGCCTAGCTCTTCTTCTATGCAAAATTAGTAGCATTCTAACCTTATGTCTCCCTGTCAGTATAAGAAAGGATGCTTTCTTCTATGCCATTGCTATTTCTCTCCCCCCGAAGGCCACTTGTGTAAGAGTGTGCCTGAAACCAAAACAAGAAAACTAGACTCATCATGGTTTAAGAATCTAGGTACTGGCTCTGTTGCAGGCAATGTATATGTTCTTGGGCAACCCCTACTGCTTCCACAGGCAATGAAATGACACATTTCCTATTAGAAAAAAAACCCCAAACATACAGATATAAACATAAATACAGATACATTCTTTTCTTGAAGTCAGTTTTTGCAGCTGCCCCTTTTGTTCCTTGATCCAACTGTTACTAAAAATATCAAATATATAGTGGTAGTGGCTTTAACATGAACAAATTAACGTAAGTATACTTCAAGGATAGCTACATGTAAAACTTGAGCCTCTGCAAAATCCATTCACACTATATAAACAGAACGAAACATTAAAGGGTAACAACTTTAAAATGTATGTGGTCCATCGCACACAAAGCGTTCATGCTTTCATTTGCTAAGTCTGTTACTCAGAAGACCCTGCTAGAAATTGTGAACTGCTAAACAAACTTCCCACCTGCTCCCTCCTCACATAATTTTGAAGGCCAGGTGATCAGGAACATGAATTTAACATCAACCATGTTAAAGTAATTTGAAGGGTTAAATCATAACTCATGTGCTATAGTTATTTATAACTTTCTGATGGTCAAACAGAAAGAAGCAGAAAGTCAGTAATTCTGATTCCCTGGCTGCAAGGCACAGGGATGGCTCTGATTGAAAGTCTACAGATGCAGACAAAATACACACACCCCTCCAACACCTTTCCAAACGAAGAAGTCTCTCAACGCGTCTTTCAGTAAAGGCTTCCCAAGTGGCACTAGCAATAAAGAATCCACCTACCAATGCAGGAGATGCAAGAGACAGGGGGTTGGTCCCTGGGTCGGGAAGATGCCCTGGGGGAGGAAATACCACCCACTTCAGTATTCTTCCCTGGGAAATCCCGTGAACAGAGGAGCCTGGTGGGCTATAGTCCTTGGGATCACAGAGTCAGACGCGACTGAGCACACAAAGGAAAAAAGTAAGTTGAGGGGTGAGTCTGAACACCCTGCACAGGCTGACGAAGGCTTCCCAATCTGCTTTCCTGCTCCGGAAAGCAATGAAATCACTGGACTATTATGGACTTCTGATTAATATGGAAATACTACATGAAAAACAGGCAGTGTGTTACAATAAGCTTAACACATTCATACATTTGAGTTTTTCTTCAGTGATTTAGAGGGTCATTTTTTCATTTTGTGGTGCTTCCACTTTTTCAGTACAAGTACCATCATACAAGTCAACGTACTATTGGATGCCTGGATGATTAAATACACACAAATTAGCTTTGGCAGTCTACGAAGATGATAAAGGAAGATAGTAGAAACCAAAACTTCACTGTATTTATCAATCATCTACCTTCACAACCCTGATATAAAAGAAATCTATTCCTAGCCTGTATCATATATTTTATATTATCTAAGATAGACCCTACAGAGATGGTCACAGACCACAGATATTGCTATTCATGAAACTAGCCATCAGTGCCAAAAACAAAACCAAAAAAGAGTACAAGTTAGATTTTATGCAAAGTACCTCATAGTTTTGTTAAGATGACTGCTTCCTGCACTATTGAGACAATTAGCATGTCGCATTTGGGTGGACCATAAATAGATGAGGAAGGTACAATTCATTATGATTTCACTGAAACATGATTTGAATGTCCAAAAAGCTGGCAGTGAACATGTTTTAACATTTTAGTTTTTTTCATATCCAGTAAATGTGAGACTATTATTTTAATTACAAAATATATTACCTGTGTTCAAATTAACACCGAGGCATAGATGCCAGATGGTATGCCTCAGATATAAGTAAAGTAGGAGAGACAGAATTTTAAGTGACTGTGTACTTGTATAATATTACTTTCTTTTAGACCACTGGTCTATAGACAGACTCAGTTTTTGTCTCTCAGTCAGAAATTAACAAATTTCAGAGTCCACCTGCATAAGGCTTATCTAGCTATAGTCTAGTGGCCAAAGTATTATTTTTAAAAGTAACTGTATTTATTTATTTTTTAACAGTCTTTATTGAATTTGTCACAATAGTGTTTCTGTTTTAAATATTTTTTGGCTTGCAAGGAATGTGAGATCTTAACTCCCCAACCAGGGATCAAACCTGCACCCGCTGCATTGGAAGGTGAAGTCTTAACCACTGGACCACCAGGGAAGTCCTCAAAGCATTTTTAATATTTATCTCCATGAAAAATAGTTTAGATTCTGTGTATCAATTTACTGAAATGGAGATTCCCCCCAATTAATATAATAATTAATTTTTAAAAGTGAATGATAAGGGTGAGGAGGAGGGAGTCTGCAGCTGCCGAAATCAGTATGATGTAGACATATTACATCAGCTACTAAAGCCAGTTTGTGTGTATTGATAAAGTTGAGGCTCTCTGCACTCAGGTGTCCAGTATGGTACTTAGCTTCTTATCTGAGAAAATAAAGCATATAAAGAACAAGGGTGAGAAATACAAAACCTGTGCTAAGAAGACCTCCAATATGAAACTGCTTCTTGTTTGAATTCAGAATCAGGAAAAGCAGCGCTGGTGCCTTTTTTTCTTTTAGGATTTAGACATCTTAGTTGGAGCAAAGGCAGTCTGTACATTGAAAGTGAGATTAATCAATGTGCTGAGAAAACCAAGTTTCTTAGCACAGTCTCATCTTCTTTTGCTACAGGCCCCAAGTTTACACTTCATTAAAAAAAGAAATCAACCCTGAACATTCGTTGAAAGGACTGATGCTGAAGCTCCAATACTTTGGCCACCTGATGTGAAGAGTCAAGTCACTGGAAAAGACCCTGATGCTGGAAAAGACTGAGGGCAGGAGGAGAAGGGGGCGACAGAGGATGAGATGGTGGGATGGCATCACCGACTCAATGGACATGAGTTTGAGCAAACACCAGGAGATGGTGAAGGACAGGGAAGCCTGGCGTGCTGCAGTCCATGGGTCACAAAGAGTCGGACACAGCTGAGAGACTGAACAACAGCAACAAAAAAAAGAAAGCAAAGCAAAGCCTTCACCTGTTAAATACAAAAGAGAATGGGTGTACGTCACAGTCCTCTGTGGCACTTTTCAGAAGCACCGCTGCCTGGACCCCACTCCAGAACGAAAGCCCGAAGATCTCAAGTGTACTCGCAGAGGCGGTGGCTTCTCAGCGTTCCCCCAGGGTCCTCACCAGGGTCTCGGCCTAGAACTGCTAACTTTATGGTGGTGCCCGTAAGAGGCGTGGAACGAAACCAAAGGACACACACGCCAGAAGATGCCCTGCTGGAAGAACTTCAGGGACGGAGGGAAATCCCAAACTTGTTTCACATCCCCTTGGATACCAGGAGGGAAGCAAGCTGCTTCCTGAGGAAGGCCCCTGGAGCTTTCCGACCTTAGAAAGCAGAGCCCCTCGCGGGGAGCTGTGAGCCAAGCCAACCACTGAAGCAAGGTCCTGGAACAGATTCCTAAGCCTGAAGCTGACAGAGAAGGGAAGAGGAGGCTGGGAGGGCCGGGGTGTTGGTACCTTCATGGCTATCTGCTTTTGTTTTAAATGGATGCAAGAAAGAGACATAAATGAATAATCTGACTAATCAGTTCCCTTAGGAATTCCCTGCTTCCCTTATTGCCACCACTCATAATTTTTCAGGTCTCCCTGTTGGCTCAGATGGTAAAGAATCTGCCTGACATTTGGGACACCTGGGTTTGATCCCTGGTTTGGGAAGATCCTCTGGAGAGGGGAATGGCAATCTACTCCAGTATTCTTGCCTAGAGAATTCCAAGGACAGAGGAGCTTCAGTCCATGCGGTTGCAGAGTCAGACACGACTGAGTGACTAACACACACTCACCAATTTTTCAGTATGCATTTAAGACAGCAGAGAGTCTGCCTACACCTGCCAAGGACTGCTGTCCCACTTTCCTACCCATGGAAGTCTGGTAATACCTGTACCTTTTAAAAGGTAACACATAGGAAAGTACCTGGCACGATCCCTCCAACATAGCTGCTGGGTGATGCTTCTCTTCCCTTCATAGTTCCCGCTCTTGTACATAACCATCAAAGTATGAAAGCTACATGCAGCAATAGAGTTTTAACATACTTAAACGTTTAAACATTTCTAATGACAGGGTGCTCGTCTGCTTTCTTCTTCTTCCTTTTTTTTCTTCTGTCTTTCCAAACCCCTTGCAGAAACTCAATTCTTCACTCCAGGCCCTTATGAATACAAAGCAGGTTCTCCTCCTAATTTATGGTAATTGTAAGTGAATTAGGCCATATCACTCCCAAACTGATTTTTGAAAGACTGATATGCCCTCTTCTGGCTTCTTAAAAAAAAAAAAAAAGAAAGAAACAGAAATGTTAGCTGACTAAAAGCGTAAGAGAAGGGTAGAGTGGTCTGTTTACTTGCTGTATTTGTTTACTAATAATTCAAATGACTTAATAGAGGTCTTCTCAGGCAAGTGAGAATATCTAGTGGTCCCAATAATATGAAGGGTGAAGATACTGTCCAGTAATATGCTACTCAGCCAAGGAGCTTGCAACAAATTTTTTCCCAATTAACAAGACTGAACAGGGGTCAGAAAAAGATAATCAAAATATGTGTACCCATTAGCAAAATCTAAGAAAAAGTCCTCCGTCTCGATGCCACACGTCCCACCAGTGCACCCCACTGTATGCCCACGCAGACCTGCTTCACAGCTCGAGGCCGACAGCAATGCCAATTAGTGTCAGTTGTGATGGGGTTTTAGAGACAGGGCCCTTTGTCTTAGAGGAAGTGGGCTGCAACCACCAACTTACTGTACAGAGGCAACCTAACAACCCATTAGGTGGAAATGACTTTTCAGCCACTTCCTCCAGGGACTACATCAGAAACGGATGGCTTAGAGAGATGGGAACATTTTTACATTTCTGTATTAACTGCATCCAGGAAGGTGGATTTTTACCGTGTAATGCTGCCCAGTCCTCATTTCATCCAATCTCCTCTCTGTGCTCCTTCACTCCTTATCATAGGATGATAAATAACATTAGCTAATAAAATGATGGGCTAAAATTCCCTAGAAATAGAGGCAGTGCATTCAGAGTATGCTATGGGTCAGCCACTGAAACTTTTGGGCATTGCTGAAAACAAAACAATTTCATTACTGGAATCCTGTTTCTGGAGTAGCATTTTGTGTTTTGAAAAGATGTTGTTGATAGCTACCATCTATGCCTCACAATGTTAAACTGGTACTAGACTTGGTTAAATGTATCAGGAAGCAAAAGCAACCCCTATTCCTGAGTCCAGGAGAGGATGGCGTCAGCTCTACAAACAAGAATGCTCATGCGTCTGTTGCAATGTAAATGCAGGGTTGCAATCCAGCATTATATCCATGTGTCCACATTGTTGCAGAGCTAAAAACAAAATTTACTCCCACTCAGAGTGCCATGTAGAATACTAATGTTACATGAGAAAATGTGCAAGTAGTACAATTTAAATTTTCATATTCTTTAAGATGTGAATTAAAAAACAAACAGGTTGATTAGGTTCTGCCCACATAAATACTTGTTAAACATTTAATAACCAGGTCTGTCCTAATTCGCTTTTTTAAAAAGTCATTCTTTTGCTGATGTGCAAAAATTGTTTGGTTGCAGAGCATCATTTTGAAACATTAGACATTCAGGTACATAAACATTATCAGCAATAAGCAGATATCAAATGCCTTTATAACAGAGACATCCAACAATCAAAACTTCCATTTTGCTTCAAGATGCTTCAGTTTAGATAGAATTTAAAGGGTATCAGAGGCGGGAAATACTATGAAATCTGACAATAATATGAGAGTTTACAGTAACACTGTAATTTTATGGACTTGACGGCCAACATTCCACAGCTCCTATTAGTGAATCCTGCTTATAATCTCTGTTGACTTTATTAATGCATTGAGAGATGTTAAGTCTTTCTTTAAAATTTTTCTATTTAGGTCTTCTTAAGGACCGCTCTCTTAAGAAGTGAGATGCTTTAAGCATCTAATACGGACTACTGTCACTGTCCTGATAATAACACGAATAGAAATTTCGTATCGACTGTCAACTTTTTTCCTTGCTCGAATCAAATATAAACAGACATAAAGGTGTAAAAACTCTAGTAAATAAATGTTTCTATGCATTTATACACTAAATAAAGTTCTACATAAATAGTATGAAAAGGTTGAGTTTTACCTCAGTTGGATGTTGGCAAGACAGTCGATTCTTTTCATTTTGTTCAACTTAGTTCATGATTTTAAAAACATTAACAATTCTCCTGCTTATTTGACAGATAAATATAACCTATTACAAAGCACTATCCAGACAGTATCTTAATTAGAACATTTCTCTGTCTCTCTCAGTCACTCAGGCTCCCTCTTGCTCCCTCTCTGTACATTGACAGTACATGGAGATTTTTAAAAAATATTTCATAAAAGAGAATCAATACTCAATGTTAATATTCATTCCATTTCAACACTTTCTAATTTTGTGAAAGAAACACTGAACTACTATGTTTTCAAAAAGCTTGTGATTTGAATTCAAAGCAAAGTCCGTAAAACTTCCTTAAATATAAATCCTTTTCAATTAAAAAGATCTTGTAAGACAGTGGTGATGGTAGCACAGCATCATGATTGTACTAAAAGCCACTGAATTACACACTGCAAGTGGTGAATTTAATGTTATGTGGGTTTTAACTCAATTTAAAAAAATAAATCTTGTAAAACAAAAGAAAAATATTTCTGGGTGTCAATCTGTTTTTAAATGTTTGTCTCAGTTAAACTAATACGGTTACTGAACCAAATAAATCCCCTGCTCTTGGGAATTGTTAAAAACAGTGTATGAATTTTCTTAATGGACCCTTCTCCTTCAAATAGACTTCATATAATGTCCTCGAGTAGGGCTTCCCAGGTGGCTTAGTAGTAAAGAATTCACCTGCCATTGCAGGAGCCGCAGAAGATACTAGTTCAATCCTCAGGTGGAGAAGATCCCCTGGAGAAGGAAATGGCAACCCACTCTAGTATTCTTGCCTGGAAAATTCCATGGACAGAGGAGCGTGGCAGGCTACAGTCCACGGGGTCAAAAAGAGTCGGATGCAGCTAAGCATGCACTCATAGGTCCTCTAATAGATGTCAAAGAGCAAATCATTATTAAAAAAAAAAACAACGCACATTTAACACTGCTACTGCCTTCAATGAAACACAGAGTAGGCTATGTCAATACAGTGTGCTATCTCTCAGTAGCGTCCCGGTCCTTGCAACCCCATGGACTGCAGCCCATCAGGTCCCTCTGCCCCTGGAATTCTCCAGGCAAGAATGCTGGGGGTGGGTTGCCATGAAGGAACACCTGATTCCCTACAAATAAGTGAGTAAGGAGAACACCGGACAGATCCCACTTTAAGACACAGTCTTTTTATCCTTAGTTTCCTTGCATATTTCAAATCCTGTCTGGAGAGTTAGTAATACTGGCCAACACTCCTTATGTACTTCACATGTACCACACACTGTTCTAAACACTCTATGCAGAAAGATTCATTTAACCCTGACAGATATCCTATTAGAAGGATATCATACTATTATTATCTCTAAGATACAGATAAAAGAAAAAAAAAAAAAAAGCAAAGCACAGAGACATAAATTAACTTGCCCACAGCAAGGCAGGTCTTTCTCCCAACAGGCTGGTCCACTACTAGGTTCTAACCCACCAGGCTCTACTGTTTCAGAGCTGTGAGACCTTTATGTCCCAGGACTATTGTGGAGTAACAAGGACTACATCACTTTCCCCCCTTATTTAAAATTTAAAATGGACTGAATTGGAGTTTTTCTTATTGCCAGAGAGAGTTCACAGTGGGAATTTCAGAAAATATCAAACGGGAGAAAATGACAGTACCAGTGTAAACTGTAGTCATGAAAACTAGTTCTTTTAGAATTCAGAGTACTTATTGATATACCTAAGTGATATTTAATAAGGAGTTATTCCAATCTTCCAAGAATGATCTTTTTGAAAATCAGCCATTTAGAAGACTAACTTACAACATGGAAAAAAGGGCTTCCAACTTCAATGATGAGCAAGCTTTCGGTCCTAAGTAAAAGAATTATTTATAAATTATGGGAATTATTTATAAACTAGTTTACATATGCATCTAGAACAGTGACTAAAGAAATGTGCAGAGGACAAAAGTTTGAGAGACATTAAAAAAAAAAAACATTTCTTACAGAGATTAGCTTTAAAGAAAGGGAAAAAAATGACCATAGCAGGGACTATAGGTAAAATAGAGGTAAATTAGAGGGGAGAATAAAATAGGTATTCAATTTTTGAAAGAGGATTCACTTTGACGAAAGTAATGTGAGATCTCAGAGAAAGAAAAAGTGGAGAAAACAGAGAGATGGAGACAATGCTAAAGGAATGTAGAGGAACATTCCCGGAGCTCCAGTGGTTAGGACTTCACCTTCCAAAGCAGCAGGTGCAGGTTCAATTCCTGGTTGCAGAACTAAGATCCCACATGCCTTGGAGCCAAAAGACCACATCATAAGAACAGAGGCAATACTGTTACAAAGACTTTAAAAATGGTCCACATCAAAAAAATCTTTAAAAAACTATTAAAGTGTATTAAAATAAATAAACGCACGTAGAAGAAAGGTGGTGGTGATCCCATGAGGTGCCATCAAAAAAAAACACAAGCCCAGTCCACACTCAAAACTTGGTCATAACCATTTCAACTTTGGTAGGTGGCGCAGGTCAAAACACAGGAAGCAGTGATACAGGCTCCTCTGAGAATGAATAAACAATCTTATTATATTCTTATTCAATACATTTTCTAGCAAAAAATTAAAAAGTGCTTCTGGTTATCCTACCTATCCAATATTGTATAAAAAAAAAACAAAAGCACTATGCACAGAGAAACTAAAATCTCCACCTGAACATACCACAGTGCTCACATTCTCCTTGTGTTACACAGATGCTTCCATTATCAGATAAGGCTCTCTTTAAGACCTCTCGACATCAGAGACAATGTTTTCTCCCCTTCCAAAACAGTTCAGGCTTTCAGACGGAAAGTCCCTTAATATTTGAATCACAAGTTCTACTGATCTCACTTATAAATTAACAAAAATTGACACTTTCTTAGAAAACACAAAATGAGGCAAAGAAATTTGGCTCCCATGAAGAAAGTGTGTGCTGAGTGTTTAAGCACAGTTTTAATCAGTCAGACAGGGTTCCTGGGATCCCCCGCCCCAGCTTATTCATAGGACTATTATCTACTCCTTGGTTTCCAAAAGCCCCACGGTGGGGTCAGTGGCCACACTGCCAGTAGTGACCACAAGCACTGTTTATAGTGAGCAAAATCTCAGGAATCTTGAGGCAACTAGTTCACACGATGGGAGGGCAGGTGCTCGAGTGGGAAGGCTATGACTAAGTAAATTTACCTTTATCCACAATTTTCCAAGGAAAGAAAAAGTTTCCTTAAAGGTACTCCCCACTTGCTGAGTGGGCTTCTACAAGTTACTGATCCTCTCTGAGCCCCCCAATTCTTCATTTGTAACAACAGAGTAATACTATTACTTACAGAGGGTTTTCACATTCATTAGAGATCATCTTAGACAATGCCAAAGAATGCTCAAACTACTGCACAATTGCACTCATCTCACACGCTAGTAAAGTAATGCTCAAAATTCTCCAAGCCAGGCTTCAGGTTCACTTATCATGAACCGTGAAGTTCCAGATATTCAAGCTGGTTTTAGAAAAGGCAGAAGAACCAGAGATCAAATTGCCAACATCTGCGGGATCGTCGAAAAAGCAAGACAGTTCCAGAAAAAACATCTATTTCTGCTTTATTGACTATGTCAAAACTTTATTGACTGTGTGGATCACAATAAACTGTGGAAAATTCTTCAAGAGATGGGAATACCAGACCACCTGATCTGCCTCTTGAGAAACCTGTATGCAGGTCAGGAAGCAACCGTTAGAACTGCACATGGAACAACAGACTGGTTCCAAATAGGAAAAGGAGAACGTCAAGGCTGTATATTGTCACCCTGCTTATTTAATTTATATGCAGAGTACATCATGAGAAACACTGGGCTGGAGGAAGCAGAAGCTGGAATCAAGATTGCCGGGAGAAATATCAATAACCTCAGATATGCAGATGACATCACCCTTATGGCAGAAAGTGAAGAAGTTTACTAAAGAGCCTCTTGATGAAAGTGAAAAAGGAGAGAGGAAAAAGTTGGCTTAATGCTCAACATTCAGAAAACTAAGACCATGGCATCCAGTCCCATCACTTCATGGCAAATAGATGGGGAAACAGTGGCTGACTTTATTTTTTTGTGTTCCAACATCACTGCACATGGTGAATGCAGCCATGAAATTAAAAGACGCATACTTCTCGGAAGAAAAGTTATGACCAACCTAGACAGCATATTAAAAAGCAGAGTCATTACTTTGTCAACAAAGGTCCGTCAAGTCAAGGCTATGGTTCTTCCAGTAGTCAGGTATGGATGTGAGCGTTGGACTATAAAGAAAGCTGAGTGCTGAAGAATTAATGCTTTTGAACTGTGGTGTTGGAGAAGACTCTTCCAAGTCCCTTGGACTGAAAGGAGATCCAACCAGTCCATCCTAAAGGAGATCAGTCCTGGGTGTTCACTGGAAAGACTGATGCTGAAGCTGAAACTCCAATCCTTTGGCCACCTGATGTGAAGAGCTGACTCACTGGAAAAGACCCTGATGCTGGGAAAGATTGAGGGCAGGAGGAGAAGGGGACAACAGAGGATGAGATGGCTGGATGGCATCACCTACTCAATGGATATGGGGTTGGGTAGACTCCAGCAGTTGGTGATGGACAGGGAGGCCTGGCGTGCTATGGATCATGGGGTCGCAAAGAGTCAGACACAACTGAGAGACTGAACTGAACTGAGAGATCATCTGTTCGAAGAGCCTCACACAATGGAAGACACATAGCAAGCAGTAATGAAAACAATTATTATGAGTATTAATCCTTATCTTCACAAAATAATCATGGAAAGAAAATGTTTCTAATATAAATAATATATGGCTTATAGATATATAGTTCATACATTTATAAATGCCCTTGCCTGTATTCACAGAAATTAGCTAGGAGAAAAAAAAGAGAACCTGACGGAGGAAGGAGTCGGGAGGTCTAAAACACTGTGGTACACAGCTTGAAGACCTGTCTCTCCCTAGCAGTGAACTTAAAGATCAAACTTGGCTTCCACTTCCTCTGCCATGACATGCATGAGTTAGAATATGCCCCAGACGTCCTCTAAGCTATAGGTTTATGTATATTATAACAATAAATTTGCTTTCATCATGTACTTAAACTTCCTAAATATTAGACCCCTCCAACCTAAGTTCAGTCTCCTTAACAGGAAAGGACCTTGGGATTTTTGTGCATTTCTCTGGTGCCTAAAATACAGCCCTATGAAAGGAAGGTGCTTAACAGGCTGTTTGAAGGCAAGGTATTGAATGTACAAGGCTTAGCTGAATCTGATCACAGACTGGCTGGTGAAAACGCTACCCTATGGGGCCTTTCAGAGCCAAAGAGCTTTTATGGTAAAAGTTTCAGACATGAAGTCCCTAGTTTAAGAATGACTTTTTCTGAGTACCAACTCTGTGCCAAGAACTGTAGATAAAGATATTGTAAAAGCATATGAAGACACAATCTGTAGCGTAAGTAAACAGGCAACTTAGAATGGAGTGGGGTAGGCACACAGGGTGATGGTGCACAAAGAAGGAATCCCCAACCCAGTCTTACAGAGAAAGGAGACAGTCTCACTGTGGAGACACTGAAGGAACAGACCCAAAGGGAGAGTACACTTGAGTTGCTCCAAAACAAAATATCTGGAACTCAACTGGAAGACTAGCTAAATAGGAGAATACAAAAATAGTGCATAACTCATGTATAATCTGTTAATACACTGACCTTCATTCTTACATCTTTACAGAAATGGGGAGAGGTCTCCTGATCTTCTCTCCCTTGTGTTACAGGTGGTATGTGTACAAAGCATATGACTATAAACTATTCAGGCCCCTGGACTGCAAAGTCACACCAGAGAAGGTACCTTATGGCATTTAAGCCACTGAGCTTATTTCCATTTGGGGTCTTCATATAACCTAAACCAGAAAGAAATCTCTTCTGTAGGTCTCTTGGAAAGATTTGTGTTTTATTTCTCTTCTTCACATGAGTATTCCTTGTTCCCCTCTCTCTTGCCAATAAGTCTTGAATCCCTAACCTGGTCTTCCTTCTCATCTGATGTTGCTTCTGGTTCCTCAGGACTTTTGTCTCTAATTGTCCCATGTCTTGACAGAATTGAGAGGGAGAAAAACTAGATTTGGCTTTGTTTTGTTCTTACTCTTCTCTGCTTCCTACTCCATTGTCGAAGATGTCCTTTCTCTGAGGATCACAAGCTCTTAAGAAGATGAATCACCTCTGTTGTATCCTTTAATACCTAATCATTTAATACAGAATCACTGCGGATGGTGGCTGCAGCCAGGAAATTAAAAGATGTTTGCTCCTTGGAAGAAAAGCTATGACAAACCTAGACAGCATATTAAAAAGCAGAGACATCAGTTTGCCAACAGAAGTCCATCTAGTCAAAGCTACGGTTTTTCCTGTAATAATGTATGGATGTGAGAATTGGACCATAAAGAAAGCTGAGCACTGAAGAATTGTTGGAGAAGACACTTGAGAGTCCCTTGGACTGCAAGATCAAACCAGTCAATCCTCAAAAGGAATCAGTCCTGAATATTCATTGGAAGGACTGATGCTGAAGCTGAAACTCCAATACTTTGGCCACCTGATGTGAAGAACTGACTCATTGGAAAAGGCCCTGATGCTGGGAAAGATTGAAGGCAGGAGGAGAAAGGGATGACAGAGGATGAACTGGTTGGATGGCACCACCGACTCTATGGACATGAGTTTCAGCAAGCTCCGGGAGTTGGTGATGGACAGAGAAGTCTGGCATGCTGCAATCCATGGGGTCGCAAAGAGTTGGGCAGGACTGAGCGACTGAACTGACTGACCTAATCATTTCTATTTCATACATGTTAGGGGTAAACGTAATATACATCCCCATCAAGGCTTAGTACCACAATACGGATATCATATGGTGTGGTGGTGAGAGGGCGCGAAGTGGAGAAGGATTCAATGCACCATTAACCACATCAGAAGGACATGTCCAGGGAAAGCACCTAATAATACAGTCGAAGAAGGCTATACTAAATCACAAACAGTCTCAATCACATTCATGGAGTGGCATTTGGGAGCCCTCTGCTTGTCAAATGGTTTTTGTGTCTGCTAGATGCATGGCTATAATTAGACTCACTAAAAGTTGCAAAGAATGACCAATGAGCAACATCTTTCCTTAATATCCCCAGGGGGAAACTGAGGTTCCCAGCAACTTCTATATGAGGAGAAAAAGTAGGCTGCAATTACAAGACTGAAGGAGGAAGAGTCTTGTGAGAAACTAACAGAACACTTGTGTTTAGTCGCTCAGTCATGTCCAACTCTTTGCAACCCCATGGACTGTAGCCCGCCAGGCTCCTCTGTCCGTGGCGATTCTCCAAGTAGAATACTAGAGTGGACTGCCATGCCCTCCTCCCGCAGACCTTCCCAACCCAGGGATTGAACCCAGGTCTCCCACATCGCAGGCAGATTCTTTATCATGTGAGCCACCAGGGAAGCTCATAACAGAACATTTAGAGAATGATAATCATCAGGGTTGTATGGGTCTGCGGCCTGAAACAGAGATAAGTATTGGTGAACAGTTGACTCAACAGATGACTGATGCTGAAGCTGAAACTCCAATACTTTGGCCACCTCATGCGAAGAGTTGACTCATTGGAAAAGACCCTGATGCTGGGAGGGATTGGGGGCAGGAGGAGAAGGGGACGACAGAGGATGAGATGGCTGGATGGCATCACCGACATGATGGACATGAGTTTGGGTAAACTCCAGGAGTTGGTGATGGACAGGGAGGCCTGGCGTGCTGTGATTCATGGGGTCACAAAGAGTCAGACACGACTGAGTGACTGAAATGAACTGAACTGACCCAACAGAGTTTAAATGGAATTAATGAAGATGATACAATATGCACCTGAAAAAAGTTTCTACCTGCTTTTATTTTTTTTTAATGACTTACCTATGCTTGATTTTTAAGTAAATGGTACTTTAAGGAGGAACCTGTAAACTTTTTTAAAATTAGCTCTTTTATACATAGTGTCAATAGTGTGTACATGTCAATCCCAATTTCCCAATTTTATCTGCTTTTCTATAGCCATCTACTCTGTGGTAGACTGCACACTCATTCTAATCCAAAAAAGCATTTCACCTTTCCTTGCCTCAGAGTTTGAGAACACCATCATCCAGAAGACCACAGTGTCTTCCCCAGGGCATATCACTGTGCACGTCCTTAAAATAATTAGTCCTGAGTGTATGCCCATTTTCAAGATGCCATATGTGTAGCAGAGTCTGTTGCTGGCTGGCACTTAAGAGAGAGAGTTCATTTGTTGTGATAAAGCAAGGAGAAAGTGGCTGTCAGTTAGGTTGCCACTTGTGTCATACTTGTTAATGATGCAGCTCCTGTAATTACATTGTGGTTCTTTATATGAACTCAGGGAAAGCTTGCTTGGTTTTAGTATGAAAACAATTTATGAAATTATAGAAACAGACTGAACACAGCAGTTCATTTGTTGAAGCAATTATCCAGATCCTTGTCAAAAAAAAAAAAAAAAAAGTACAAGTGAGAGAAGGCTGTGATGTGCAAAAAATGTTTCTAATTCTATGCTCTAATATGTACAATATGTCTGTGGTTGTGCTGAATTATGTTAATAAACTGCAGCCGAAATATATTTGTCACAACACAAAGGAAAGGCGCTATCAATCGTCCTGCCAGATATTTTAAATTAGTCACCAAATGGCCCAGCCAGAGTTTCCTCGACAACCTGCTGATGAAGAGAAAGGCTCACTTGATGTTTTCCCAATGGAACCAGAAGGACTTTTCTAGTATTTGGAATTATCTGGAAAATAACTGTAAAGTGAACTATGGCACAAATGCCATTTTTAAGTGACATTTAAAAATCCAACCCTGGACACCAATCTCATGTTATTTTTGACTGGTTATCCATCAAAACGCAAGTATCCAAGACAGACTCTAAGAAGAGGATTTGGGACACTGGTCGCTAGAAAGCTGAGGGAACAAACAGAGCAATCAAGCGATATGAAGGTTACTGCTTAAATAAAACTGCATAAAAACCAAAAAATGTTTTTAAGGTTAAAAAAAAAGTCATTTTATACTCTATGCAGGCCAGAATTTTACAGCTTATTAGCATTTAGCCAATAAAGATTAAGTTGTAGAGTAACACTGTAAAACTGTATTATCTAAGTTTCCCTAAGTGTGTTTATCAAATCTCTGGAATAATGACTATTAAGTTTAATTGTTAAAAGTTCTACCTGCAGAGCAAAGAAACAATTGTTGATTTAACTAAATAAATAACTAGTTTCCACAAATTCTATACATGTAAATTTATCATATAAACATCTCCCAGTGAAATAACGGCTCAAGGAAAAAAAATGACTTTTCCACACTGAAACAACCTAGCCTCCTTCTTATAACTTGAGCACAAAACTTCAATAAAAGCATACTACTGAAAGTTTCCTTTCATTTCTTTTAATTATTTTAATAGTCAATTTCCAGGAGGTGAAAAAGAGAGCAGGGATCTAACACTAAAATGAAGTGCTAGAAAACAGAAGCAAAAAAAAAAAAAAATCTGAGCTCAAATTGTGAATTGTGCAAAGTGTTACATGCAATAAAATGTGGATGCCTTTCTTTCTCCTCACATCTGGAGATAGTTTACTATACCGATTTCCAGAAACCAAGCAATCGTCCAGCCTGACTAGCCCCTTTCATTCACAAATAAACAATTAATGGAATGGGCAACTAATTTTCCAAGTGTTCATATTCATTAGGCTGTTTCCTGAAATTAAGTATCAGCCTCATGATACAATATTGTACACATTAAACAGTCTCTCCCTCAGCCCCCCACTTCCTTGGCCATCTTTCTCATGTCAGACTTAAGAGAACGGGGCATCTGTATTTCTAGTCTCCTTCCTTACAATACACTAGCATCTGAATATTAAACTCCCTTAATTGTGCTGAGTTAGAAAGACAAAATATTAAAAATATGATGAGATCTCCTCACCAAATCCTAGCAAGAATTTCTATTCTCATGGTCCGTTGATTCACTAATATTTATCAAACATCTAATATATGAAAAGCAGAATTCTAAACCTTGACTTGTAAAAGTAAATACGTCCTCGAGAAATTTACAACTGAGTAGGGAGATAAACCTGACCACAAATAACTATACTATAAAGGAGAATGTGATCAATGTGACAAGACAGGCATAAACAGAATGCTTTAGGGTTCAAGGGAGAGAGATGTACTCCTTTTGAGGTAATGAGAGAAGGCTTAGTGAAGGAAGTGGTTTGCAAGATGGATAGGCTTTCAAGAGGCTCGGGACTGGAAGATCTTCAAGGTCAGAGACCATGTCTTGTTTTACTAGGCGTCCCCCACCCCACCCCCTCAACACACACACCTGTAGTACTGTGCTGGGCCATCAACACTATGAAAAAGCTAGCTATTTAGCTGAATTCAACAAGCAAACGTGGAAAAAGAAGGTCACTCAAGATGGACGAGCACTGACCGTGGCATGGGCTTATTCAAAGAACATGGGCGTTTTAGAAAAGAGAATACCTAGAAACATAAATTTACACAGGTGGGCTGAAAAATGGATTAAGTCCAAAATAAAACATAGCTAACAAATTTCATTTTAAATTTGTGAACCATGGGGAACACTGAGAATTTCCAAGCATATGAATAATATAATTAGTAGGGTCTTATATCCATTGTGTCAGTTTAAGTATCTTTACTTAAATCCTGTGGACTTTTCCAATTTTTAAAACTTTGCACACACAAGGGAAGAAAAAATGTACTACATTAAATAATTAGAAACCTATAAACTCTGTTAAGTTGACATTGTGCTTTGAAGGCCAAGAAAAGGTTGTATTACGGGTGTGCAACCCAGGAAAAAAATGCTCCTCTAAAGAATTTTTAAGTTGAAAAGGAAAAAAAAAAAAATCCAAGAGCAAGGTAGCCCCAAATCGATACTCAAAATCAATAGTGGCAGCAGGGTGTAGCTGCCATCACTACAGGCTCCCCAGAATACAGTTTTATAGCAAAAACAATACCCATGGCTCTCCTGGAAAAGGAGGTGAGCGAGCGGTTATCTTTTGTTTCTCAATTCCTTGGGTACTGCTCAAGCCATTTGCCTTGCTGCCTTCCATAACCTTCCACTAAGTGACAATGTGCAAATGTAAAGGGGGGTGCTCTGAGACCTCTCACTATGATTTAGGGGCCCCTACATCTTTGAATACCCAAACACCAATTCAGCTTTAAGTGAGTAATTCTTGGTAACCAGGACAGCAGACTGTGATAATTCCCTGGGATTTCCCAGAAGAAATGGTGACAAGCAAGTGTGTCATCTGGACATGTCATACAGAATTGCAAAATTTTCTGAGTTGTCTCAGATTCCGGACAGACTGTCTTATTTTAAATAGTCTGGATGATATCATGTGACATTTGGCTGAACAAAAAAAGTAACAGCCACAAAGGGGAGAAGAGAGGACCTTATGAAAAATCGTCCTTAAAAAAGAAAGGATAGTGAAAGTAAGTCCAGATTTCTAGTGCATGTGCCCTCAGGGCCAATCCTAATGGAATAAGGCTCAAAACCAAATGACAACATGTCCTATAAAATAGTAGCAAAAAATAATGCTTGGAATTGAAGCTCAAATGCATTTGACTACCACAAACTTCAAGGAGAAATACAACAGTAATGGGGAAGGAGTTGGTGCACCATGGGATTTCAAAGCATGAATGCCAACAAAACTCGTTGATCATTGGCCAAACCTTGGTAGCCATTCCAGAATGCTAATATGTAAATTTTTTAGTAGCAATGACAGTGTCTTACTAATCTCAGCATCCCAGTGCTAGCAGGGTGTCTAGTAGGCCATCAATATATGCATGCTTTGGGACCAAATTCAGTTCAATATGATTGCTTTCATTTTAAAAAGCTAACAAAACCACTTGGAAAATTGTTTATTTCTTCCTGAAGGAAAAAATCCAAAGAACTCAACCAAATCAATACAAAGACTTTGCTATCATAGTTTATGGAACTAAGAATGCATTTTTTCCAACTGGCGAGAAAAACCCCTCTGTGGACACACCATGGTGCCCCCGGGCACACAACTTTTGCTGCTGGGCAAAAGGAAGATGCTTTCAAGAGTGAGGCTGCAACATGATGAACCCATCATCACTGCCATAATTAATGAATGGTGGAACAGTTCATATGTAATGTAGCAAGTAAGTTAACCATTCTGTCTCACATATTCCTAAAGCTCACAGTCTCAGATCATTTCTCAAGCTATTGCCATGCACCAGGCACTAAGTATATTTATGGAAATACAGATGATCCCTGAACAACTTGGGGATGGGGCCACCTACCCTCAGCTCGGGGGAAAATCTGCATATCATGTCTGGCCAGCCCTCTGTATCCCTGGTTCTTCTGTATCTGTGGTTCCTTCATATCCATGGGTCTGCATCCATGGTGTCAAGCAATCACAGACTACGTAGCACTGTAGTATTTACCATTAAAAAAAAAAATCCATGTATAAGTAGACATGTGCGGTTCAATCCTGTGTTGTTCAAGGGTCAACTGTCCTTTACATACATGAATTTAATCTTTCTGACAACTGAGTAAGATCGGTACTATTATCATCCCTATTTGACAGATAAGGAAATTAGAAGTCAAAGAGGTTAAATGACTTGACCAACACCTTACAGTGGGTAAAAGTGGAAATTAAAACCAAGTCTGAGTAACTCAACAGCCACATCTGTCCAACAGCAATGCATCGGGACAAGCCCAGTAAGGGTGGCAAATCTGGTGACTACGACTAGTTAATAATGTCTCCATCACCATACTGTAACCTTGGGCACAAGTGTTAGTTTTCTTAAGTGGCTGTCCCTAGCATTGCACAGTATACTCTTTCCCCTTGATCTGAACCATTCTATCCTCACTGACATTTGGGCAAATACGATCACATTTCTGTGGAATCATACAATACACAGTTGCCACAGATAGTATGAAACCCAGTTATGTGAATTCCAACAGGTAGTTGTGAAAGGCTTAAATCGCAACGTTGGCAAATGTGTAGGACTTATTCAGACAACCACACAGTGAATTTCAGAATATGAAAATTAATACAGGGTCATGATGATCATTGATAAATGTAAATTTCAGGGTCTACCTTCAAGTCTCTTTTAATTGCGACACTACAATCAAAATGAGATTCTTATTCCATAGCCAAAAAAGAAAGAAAGAGTAAGACATCTGGGTGTTCTGAGGACTAGTAAGTAAAACTTGCTAAAAAATAAAGAATTTTTAAAAAGAGTCTGCTTTTTTACTACAATTGATAGTCAGGTATAGCTTCTTAGCAAGATGCAACTTGAGAGTTAATCATTTTGATTTTCAAAGATGCAATTAAAAACATCATTCTATGACAAATTATATGATGCTTCAGAAAGAAAGCATCACTCAAGGAAAGCAAAGCAGAACAATATGAAAAAGGATTACAAAAACAGCTCTATGTCTAGATCCAAGTGAACTCCACTCAGCCCACATTCTCACCCGAGGGAATCCCCACAATAGCTGTTTATAGACAGATCCTTCAAACTTTACCTATGGATGAAGGGAAAAAATGTGAGGTTATCTATAGGAACCTCTGAGTACAAGGCACATAGGTATGGCATTTGTGGCAGGCATAAGGATTATTATTATAAAACTTGTCATTGTTAATAAAGGGTAAGCTTCCTGGGGTAGGTTTCACTAATAATTCTCTGAAGGATCAGCATTTCACTACATCCAGTTTTATTTTATTACTCAAACATGTCCTCATACTTGTTATATTTCAGGCACTTTCGGGAATTACACATTCACTCAGTCTTCACAGTTTGTTTAAGCTACAGGGGATGCAGGTATCATTATCTCCATTTCTCAAGTGAGGTACATGGGGCACAGAGACTTCTTATGCCCAAGAAGAAGGTCACAGTATCCAAGGTCACACAGCTAGTACAAATGGGAAAAACAGGATTCAAGCCTAAGCAGGTTGGCTCTGGAGCCCACGCTCCTTGTCACTGGGCCATGCTGCCCTTTCCCAGGAATGCTAGTAAAACCATGCCTCAACTAATCTCTAAGATGAGTTACGTGTCATTCTACAGTGACCAAGGGCAATTCCAGAGCTAAGATATGCACCCTTTCAGACTGGCAGGCTTATTAGGAATCCAATCGATCACCCCCAACCCCATACTTAAGTGCAGTAAGGCCAGTGCCTTGGGGACTGTTGTGACCAAGCCCTCGCTGCCACATGACTTCTGAGATGACTGGGGGGCTGCTGACCTGGCTGCACTCTCTCTGTGATTTAAACCACCCCATCTGACTGCCTTGCTCTCTGAGCTGCAGCAGGTCTAAAAATGCTCAGATTGCATTAAGCAACTTCTCTGCTCTTTGGCCAGATTCAAGTTCTAGAGTTATTCTCTGTGGATTTGGTTCATCCTCTTAAGAGTACAGAGAAGGTTTTCTTTGAGATGAACTTTTTCATGATCAAAGCTTGTTCCTGGGATGACTCAGGTGGAGGAAAGCTACGAGGGACACAGCAGTGTACTTGAGACACTACATCTGACATAATGTTTTACAGAACACAGACAGAAGGAAAGGTCTGTAGATTTCAATTTCAAAAAGGAGGAGGAGAAGTAGTATTTCACATCACAGTACTAAGAAACCCCAGGATTAGAGGGTCTACAAATTCTTAACAACAGCAAAACAAATCAGGTTGAAGAGAAAAGTGAAAACATGGGGTGGAGAAAGGATAGATATGACTTCCTTCCACAAGAACCTTGACTGTTCAGTTCTTAAGCTAGGTGTTCTCAGAAAGCCAGTGAAATCTGGCTGGTCCTCTGTGGGGCCCCAATAAAATGCTTTCCAGAGTCAACAGCTGACCAGTCATGAGGGTGGAGAGCAGAAGGAGTTGCAGGTTCCCATGGTCCTGGAAGTTCTGAAGAAAGAGATGTTCTTTCAAAACTCAACTGACTTTCCAAAAAGAAAAAACGGAGAATGATCCATCACCAAAAATGTTCATCTACTGACACTGGAACAAGTTTAGCTGAGTCACCAAATTTCCCAACTTTTTAGAAGTGAAGCAATTTTTAAAACTTTTCATTGAACATGTACTAAGTGTCAGGCGCGAAGATCGCTCAAACAAGAAATCTTATCTTCAAAGGTCAATAAACTGTGGGCTCAGAAGGAGAGAGGGGAGGAGAATAATGCAAGGGAATGACAAAAATTCAAAGGGAAGAGAGGCTCTGGTTGAGGGGAATGATGAAACAAAACTTCCTAGTTAAAATATTCACAGAAAAATAAATATGTACACCATCCGTCCTCCTTCCAAGTACATGAGAGGAGAGAAGGGAGCAAGGAGAAAATTCAGCCCTAACATGATGCCTTAGAAAAACAAGAAAAGTTTTCTTAAAACAAAACAAAACCCTTTTGGCACACCAAGCTCCCTGTGACTGCAGGGTGAAAACTGTAACATAAAAACCTAGTCCATAAGTGCCAGAGGAAAAGAAACTTTCCCCAAATAACAAAATAAAAATAAACCTTCAGTTAAAATAATATATTACACACTGATGTAAACTGAAATGCTCTTGTCCATGGGTTGAGCTTATGAAACCCTTAAACATGAGCATGTAACACTAACAAACTATTTGACATTATTATTTGGGTTCAAAGACTCTCTTTCTCTAAATGTTTATAGCACCATACCAGTTATTTCAACTGAGCTGACACAATGAATTTCAAATGATCTAATACTTTTGACTTACCAGCGGATTAGCACATGATTACCCTGAGTAAAAGGATTATTATTACTGCTGCTCTAAGATATTAACACTTTCTGTAACACACTCTAAAGACGCTGTATAGATCACTAAAAAAACGTGACAAAATACATGGGGGAGAGGGGATTTTTTTTTTAAATGGAAGGTGATAAGTGTTCCTGTCTTATAGAGTTCTCTTGCTTAATATAAGGTGGGCCTCCCAATGGTAGAATTGGCATTTTGCATGACAGTTTCAGTGGCATGCAAGTCACAAATAAGTCCAGGATTCAACGCCCTCAGGACACTAAGCCACATGTGGCTTTCTTCCCATGATGGTCAGGCTCCAAACAAAAACCCCCACTTTGTAATAGACAACTAATTCTCATGTAATGAATGACAGAACACAGTGTTAATGTACTTAACAAGAGAGAACTAAATTCAATGAAGCTTGACGCCATTTATATGAAAAAGGGTTACATTTGTAGACAGAGCCAAAGGAAGAGGGGAATAATTCTGAATTAAACAGTGCAGCTTCTGCTTTGATTCAGGCCTCTCACTGGAAATAAAAATCATGCCTAAGATATGACCCTGAAAACTGGCAGCAGCAAACACAGCTAACTACCACCATATTAAACTCTAACCCTCATAGATGAAGAGGTAACAGCTAAAGGACTTTGCTCAGAGTTTCTACTGCCCAAAGCGCCATTTCTTCATAACCAAATTTCTGGTCCATTAAAACACTTCCTTTCTTTACCAAACTCCATGATATGCAATTCAGTGGCACCAAACAGTCACAAAAAATTCAGATAATCCCAATGATATCTTATGATCTACTGAATCTTGTGGGTTCATCATCAAAACAAAAGTTGAGAAAGTAAGCATGTGACACAAAATGAGGATGTTGGAAAGATAAACTTAGGTGGCTCTTTGAAAGGTTTTAATGTTACATTTACCCTTCTCTAACAAAGACGTACAGAGGCGTCCTAGGGACACAAATTGTATAGAAGTGTGGGTGTGGATAGGTATAACTGTCACAACAAAAGATTTTTAAAAGCCTATGACTAACATAATGCCAACTCTCCTCTTTTAAGCAAGTGCAGAAAATAGATTTTAAGGTACATTAAAAGAACACAGCATATGAACCATGCCGATCAAGCACCCATGTTCTGAAAACAGTTGATGAATTGTTATAAGTAGATGAGAGAAAATTTTCATTCCTCGAGTGGGTTTACAGCGAGAACAGTGATCTCCATAGCATGCTCCCTGTAGCTGGTGATATGACTTATTTCTGTAGGATGCTCTTCCACATGTGGAGGTAACACGACCTAGAGCGGCTATACCTTCAGGCAGGGAAGTCTTGCTAGCCTCTTCTCTCTCCTATCGGCAGTGTTATCTGGTTCTGTTGTTGTCACAGAGCCAGGGAATGAAGCTTTTCCAGAAAACCTACCCAAGATCAAACTGTGCCTGGTGACAGCAATGTCCAGGCCATAAGTAATGTTCAAAGGATTCAACAATGCCTGCGACTGATCATGCTCTCTCCCTTGCCATCACCTGCTGATTTTGTCCAGGTGTTTTATGGCTATCTTGAGAATCTGGAGAACAGACAGAGGGAAGACGTTGCCAATTTCTTTTGTCTGAGGTTGTGAATTCCTCACACAGATGGTAGACAGCCTCAGCTCAGGGCAGCACCAGACTGTACCACCTTTAACCTCCAAGAGGGGAAATAGAGGGAGGCACAATTGTACCCCCATTCCAGCACTGCCTGTGTGTGTGTGGTTAGAAAACTGGGACACTGTGGCTTCACATGGGGAACAGCAAAGAAGAAAGAAAGTCAACGAGTTATCTTGAAAACATTTACTTGCTTGAGGTTCTGCTAAGCATTGACCAAGCAGTTAAAAATGCTGACCAGAGGGGTGATACCTGAACAAATGGGCTTCTATCAGAGACTCTGCACCCCAAGTTTCAGTTACTTTTTCATGTGCATATCTAGAGTCATCAGCTCTCCTAAGCTAACCAGAATAGGGACTGGAAAAATCCCAGTCAAGCCTTTAGAAGCTATTATATTGCTGTTAGGGGGCTTCCCAGGTGGTTCAGTGGTAAAGAATCCACTTGCCAATGCAGCAGACTCGGGTTCGATCCCTGGATCGAGGAAATCCCCTGGAGTAGGAAATAGCACCCACTCCAGTATTTTTGCCTGGGAAATCCATGGACAGAGGAGTCCATGGGTTGCAAAGAGTTTAACACAACTGAGCATGCATGCACACTGCTATCACAGCTGGAAAGAAAACTAGATTGGTGTTGAAACCAATGCTACATGGAAGCCACTAGCTACACGTGGATACTGAGCACTTGAATCACGGTTAGTCCAGGTTGAGATGTGCTGTGCATGCAAAAGAGATGCTGGATTCTGGACTCCATGTGAAAAAAAGACTGTAAAATACTGATAAATATTCACAATGATTACATATTTTTATACCTATTTATTACATGGGAATTATAACTGACACATTGGGTTAAATAATGTATTATTCAAATTGACTTCACCTGTTTCTTTATACTTGCAATGTGGCTACTAGAAAATCTTAAATCATAACATTGCTTATCTGGCTACTTACTGGACAATACTGGTCTACACAAGAGGACTCTGGTCCTTTTCAGTCAGCTGCTGGTTACTTGACCATGGTCTGCTGGCTTAACTTTCTGAGCTGCACCATTTTCAAATGAGAGGAATAAAAATCAAGAATGTATCAATACCTCCAAAGTTGTACACTTCCAAAATGATAAACTTTTCAGATTATCATTCCTAAAACCCATGGTTATTTTCATTCGGGCCTGCTGTAAAGCAGCAGCGGCAAATAACAACAGGGAAACAGGTTTTATTCATTATTCAATTAATTTAAGAAATGACCACTGACTGCCGGTTTTAACTAAAGCTTTTCAGAATGGCAGTAGACTGTTTTAATGTATTAACTTATTAATGCAAAATTTATTCATCATATGAATTCCATCAGTGACTAACAACCCACCGTGATATATAAAATAAAGAATGCGTAGGCCCTGGATGAATATGGGTTTATAAAGCAGTGAAGTGAGCGGCTTGTTTTAGGATTTCAAGCTCAATGTCATGGGTATATCTGACTGCAATTCATTTGGTAAGTAGGCTACTAAGGCAGACATCCTTTACAGAAACCTCAGAAAAGCTTTAGTGATTTCTTCACTTAATCAGAGGGAGGTGTATCTTCCATTATAATGTGCATTTGATCCCTCTTGGAGGCACAATTTTTGGTGCAAGAGTTGCACAGGTTCCATCAGCTATGCCTAACTTTGTGATAATTCCTGAAACACCTCCTCATACAGCTCTTGGGTGGCCAGGCCCAGAGAGGATATTTTTAGGAGCCTGCTGTTCCCACAAGTTGTACTGTTTGTGCTAAGTGACCGTAACAGGGCTAAGGATGGAGTATCTAAAGAACAACAATTCAGGTGACACTTTAAATACTTAATTACACACTATTATTTACTTCCTATTAAGGAACGATGGAGGACTTTATTCACTAAGTTCCTTGATAGGAACAAACATTTTATTTTACAGATTACGTTGAGAATTTGATCAGTGTGCTGCCTGGAGTGGAGAAAGGAAATGGAAAACAGGAAGAGAGTAAATGCAGGACAGAAATCCAGTATCTGTTTAATACATGTATTTTTAACCCAAATGACGGTGAAACTAAACTCTACATCCTGGCATACTCAACGCCATGCTAGAGTATGTGACTGTGTGTGTAAAATACACCTACATGCACACAGTCCGCATTTATGGATATATTCCATTGGGTGAGATAGAAAGAAAAGTCAGGTCAGCCACAAGAAATTCAAAGTGTAACTTACAGGACTCAGGAGTCAGGAACTAGGAGTCAGAAGACTGTACCAGATTGAGTTACTTCTTGGCATGATGAGTTTAAAATTCAAATATAAGTGAGAAAAGAGCTACAAAAGAATTCTGCCATACTCTATGCCTCCAATGGGAGGAAAGCATGGAATGTGGGACCTTATGAAAGACATCCAAGATCAAAGTAAAGAGCACTGGCAGAAAGGTGAAAGTTGAGGAGCCTGGAGACAAAGCCATTCAAATGGCTTAAGCCACCAGGCTCTGCACAGCATTTCAGCGGACACATAGCCAGCGTTACCGTCTGAACTATAGCTGATACTAAGAATCTAACTTATATGCAAGCAAAACATTAAATTATTTGGTTTTGGCATTGTTCTTAATGTATAACAGATAAACATTAAATTGGGGTGGAATTAATTTACAGGTTCCGTCTGCTTGGCTAAAACCAGATGTACATGGGTCAAAGTGTGAATGGTTCTTACCAGAAGCTTTGAGAAATTCAAAGTAAGTCCAGTTTTGAGCCCTGTCAGTAACAGGCAAGGTGAAAAGGATTCAGTGAAAAGCAAAGCAAGAAACAGGATGGGATGTTACCTTATAAAAATGGATTACTTAGTGTTTCTGTATGTACTTTTGTTCAATGCTTCTTAAAACAAATATACAGCATGATTTGCTTAAACATTCAATTTTGAAATCATATGGATTTCCAATGATCATTTCATTCAATATTAAGTTGGATGAGTCTTACCTAGCAATTTCATAAGACACACCAAATTTTTTTTAAAACAGTTTACAATGCCCTGAGTTATAACTCTTAACTGCCTTGTTAGAAAGAAATAATCTTATTCCTTCACAGCAAAAAAACTTTCAGAAACCACTAAAACATTCTTGCCCTGTGAATGTTTGGGAATGGTCTCTTCATGTGTTATTAATAATCCAGATGAAGTATTCATATTAATGGGCACACAATGAGTATTCAGCTGCATGGAGCCTCATACCACAGGGATATCAAAACCAAAACTCACCTTACTTGTACTTGCCTGACATATGCTAGCAGAGTTACCTGACTGTCCCAAACTTTTTGTGGCTTATGGGGTTATATAAATGTTCACTGTGGCAACACAGGCACACAAAAAAATACTTGCCATTTTAAAGAGAGAGGCAAGAAAAAGTGCTCACGCAACATAAAAGTTAATTTTACATTAGTGTCATTAATATTACACTCACACCGTCACAGCCAAATAAACCTTGTGCTGTAAAAACAAATCAGGTCACTCAAGCTGCATTCTGCTAAGAAAGCCAAAACCTACCATGCATGGCTCATGTGGACACTCATCCTCAATGGCTTCTATTGTCCCTGGTCAACTTTTAAGTCCTCCTTTTCCATGCCCTGAATCCCTCATGGGTACAAAGCTACATTAGTGGCATTAAAAACAAAAACTTGAAGGGATGGTTCCAAGTATTCCAAATAGAAGCTACATTTTGTTTTCTTAAAGTCACGGTTATTTCCCCAGTTTATCTGGGCATTTAAGTTTTTTCTTTAAATCCAACAAATATTTCTCTAAAGAAAGGTCTTTATGTGGCTGAAATTAGACTGCACATAAGATAGTTTTTCAAGGCCAGCAAGCACTTCCTAACCAAATCCCCCACTTCCTTTGCTAGCTAAACATAACTCCTTTCAATGTGTACATCCTTTAAAAAGTGAGCAGGGCGCACCTCACATGTAATAGCAGGCAGCTGGGAAGCCAATTGGTGCAGTCCGGGCGCACAGTTTAGAAAGCAGCTCTTTAACATTCAATAACTAAGTGGTAATTGGGCACAGAAACATAAACTGTCAAACTGAATCAAAACCCCTTTGCTTTTCAGAGTATTATTTGTAAGATTATACTAGAATTAAATTTGAACATGCATCCACCCTATGCATTCAGTCAAATTATAAAACAAGGAAAAAAAATTGCTGTGCTTTTCTTTGGATAAAATTAATGTCAGCTTTGTGTCCTTAAGCCAGACCCGATCGGGAAATGAAATATGTTTAGTCCTGAAATAGTTGTGGTAATTCAATCCCGGCGCTCTCCTTATTTTCTTGATGACAAAGAAAAACTCCCAACTGGCAGGGCCACCTGCACTGATTACTCCTCCATCCACACCCACAGAATATGAAAATGAGCCAATGATCATTAACCTTAATTTCTTCTAACATAAACCTCGGCTCTTTTTCAGTCCTGCTACTCAGGGAACTCCCCTGAGATAAAGGAGGGGGTGGGGAGGCAGAAGGAAACAGGGAGTGAAAGCTCAGAGCAAAGGGGGTGGAAACAAATGAAAAATGGAATCCACTGGCTTTTAAAGAACTGCACAGCTGGCTTATTAAACTTCATACAGCAAAGATGTTACAAAGATAAAGAGACTGTGAGGCATCACCACTCTCTGGTTAGTGGGACACTTTCCTGTCCAGCCCTCCCCTCTTCTGAGCCAGAAATAAGAAAGGATGCTTCCTCCCCACCCTCTCACCCTGCCTGCACCTCACTCCTCGGCCCAGACCTCACTCTGTAAAGACAGAGAGCAATAAAAGATGGGTCTGGACAGCAGGAATGCAGGTGTGGCTTGGAGATAGCCAGAATGAGGACCAAAGGGCCTGTTCAACCAGGAGAGGGATTTCCAAGGTGAGCACTTCAAATACAGTGTTGAATGCATCACGCCTCCTGGTCATTCACATTCAAGTATCACCAACTGGAATCATTTTAATTCAAGCTGTGTGGGGCTAGATCCCATTGGCATTACATCATCTTCTAATGGATGAGGAGCTAGATGGGGTCCTAAAAAGAAACACAACCAGGAGGGGAACAGGAAAATCTCCGAAACAAGAGTCTCTACTGCACAGATGTGTAGACTGAAAATTACCCGGGTTGCCTACAGACCTAAGCAGATTGCTGGAAAAAGATGAGAAGACCATGAAAACAGAGAACATATCAACATGTCAACATAAAGAACTCTCTGCACAGCATTCCTGAAGCTGAAAAAAAACCAAACTTTAAAAATCACTACATTGCTAAATGCAAGCAAAAAATTTTTAAAACATGGTTCTTTTTTCCATTAGAAAACTTGAATGCAAAGGCAAATAAACGCCAAAAAAGAAAAGTACAGCTGTATTAGGTGCAAGTTTATTACAAGATGTTTGTTGTCTACCCAACACAGGTGGACAGAGAACAACCCTGATTATACAGTGATCTCCTCGTTATTTCAGATCTCAAATCAAGTGGAGGAGCCAGGAGGAGGGTGAGGCAGAAAGGCAGGGAGAACAAACCAAAACAAAACCCTGGCTGTAGTTTGGTCCTGGATTCCACAGCGTGATTGAAAATAAAACCTGGATCCAGGTTGCTCGGTGTTCACTGCCTCCTGACTTAGCCTGCCAATTGCACACATATACCCTTCCTTCTTCTTCCTCTCTCCTCCACACCCGCAAGTTTCCATCGGGTGACCAAAGGTCAACAGTCCTCTCTGGAAGTGAGGACAGAGTGTTGAAGTATGCGGGGCCATGAGACATCTTAAGAAGAGATGCTCTAGCTTGTGACCCGGCGGTGAGCTGAGAGAGCAGGGCTTCTAATAAAGCAGCACTTTTGCACACTCCCAGCCTGGTTAATTTAATACCTGCCGCTTGTTTACCAAACAGCGCGGGCATGTCTCCGTGTCGGTAAGTTCCCGGTGACAGTGAGGCGACTGGATCCAGGCATGGAACAGATGCACCTTTTTCCGCTCTGTTAAACCGCGTCACAGACTACAGCCCCTGAGCGCATTCCTTTATTTACGCTGCAGCCAGCTGAGCTAATTGTCAGAGACAGCCCTGGTTCTAATTCTGCAGAGTCCAGCAACTACAAGAGTGTGAGTGCTGAGGCATAAACGGTGCAAAACTCTCAGAAATGGGAGCAGTTGAAGCAGTCTGAGGGTACAGGAGTAATCTGCCAAAATTTTTTTACCTAGAGAGACTGCAATAATGTCACCTATCTCCACAGGAGGTGATGGGGGGTGGGAATGCCGGAAAAGCATCCCTAGTGTTTAAAGAAAAGAGAAGAAAGCAAATACTAAAAGAAATACCTATGGAAAGAGAACACAGGCCAAGCAGAGATGGCATTCATTTTCCAAAGAATAGGGTCAGGATGGGGCAGTTGCACAATATTCACAAGCTCACAGACTACCTGATTATAGGCTGGTGTTCAATGCAGCTCACACCGATGGTTCCGCAAGATACAACACGGATCATTTCAGATACTGTGATGTGAACCCATTAATGACACCAAAAGAGTCCCATGTCCAGCCAGCCAGTCAACTGCAGCCTGCCTGATCACGAGTAGACAAAGGAACTCCATTAATTGTTCTCCTCACACCCTGCCGTACTCGGAGTGGTTCCTCTTAGCTGGAATACCACACTCATATTTTATCGGTAGCAGGAGTTCACTCCAGTTAAAGCTCTTCACCCGTCATGGGCATTTTTCTGCAAATGAATGTCTTTTACTTGCATGACTTCTCTTCGTATTGTAATTTGGGGTTTAAACGGATCATCATACTTTACAGAAAAGAAAAAGAGCAAAAGAGCTCCGTGTTGATAATTTTTACTACTTAGGACTAAATGACCTCAACTGAGGAAGAAAAAATTAAGTCATTTGTCTTATGAGGTACAGAGGACATTTTATGGTGTACAATTTAGCTAATAATGGGTTGGGGCCAATGCTTAACAAGTCACATGTTTCCATTGTCCCTTCACCCCCTGCTTATGTTTTTACCACATCCTAACAAAAACATGACCAGAACTGGTGAAAAACATACGGTTCCAACTAATGAATCACATACTTTCCCGCAAGTACAGTAAGTACTACCAGCTGTGTGACAGTCTTGCTCTGGCAGTGGAACCAGCATAGAACAAGCCGGCCCATCTGAAAGCAGCTGCACTAAAAAACCACAAGCAAGAGAAGTGTGTCTGCCTTCTCAGGGAGGCTTTGTCTCTCTGCTCCGTCCTCAGGATGTGCCAGCCATCTTGTCTGGAGAAAGTTTTGGGAGATTCAGAGGTAGAGAGAAGACCCACAAATTCAAAGAGCTTCAGCTTTTTCAAAAGTGTTGTCACTGTGTCAAGTGGAATGCCTCCAGAGGATGATAAAAGGAATACGTCTCTTTCCCACATCCACCCACCCATGTGCCTCTTTGGGGACCTGCCTTAGACTAATGATTGCGTCTATCCACGGATCTAAGAACAGGAGGTGAGAGAGACAGGAACTGCCCCAGATCAGCGCAGGACAGATGGGCTCAAGAACAAACCCACACGAAACACACACAGCGGACAATTCGCAGATAATCAACTCATGCCACGAGCTACTACAAAAATTCAAACCTGCCGTTTATACAACAATAAGCTTCGTTTGTAACCACAGAGCATTCTGAAAAAAAATTCCCTGGCAAGCCCTAGATATTTTTACACAAACGCACTTTTCCTTTCTGTGAAACAACATTCAAATGGATAAACATTACTGTTAAAGGGAAAGAAAGTCCAGCAGCATTAGTCCAAAATGTAAGTGGAAATGGTAGGATTTTTTTTTTAACCTTTAGAGCATGTGAAGGCAATAGCTAATAAAATTTTACGAACATTATTAAGTGAACAGTGGCTTTTATGCAGTGTCTAAGAACCATCTCATCAGGTTTTCTCTGAGAAAAAGACTTAAGAGTTGTCATTCTTGGCTTTGCCAAAGTCTCAATCAGGGGGAAAAAAACAGTGAAATTACTTTTTGTTTGGACAAGCATTTTAAATATAAGGAAGTCACATGTAAGGACCAACAGGGAAGGTCTGCCTTTGATATTTCCCTTTATTGCTTAATTTAGCCAAACACATTGCTCTAACGGCTTATGTTGTCAAGATGCTTCATTCAGCAAAACCTCACCCCAAAGTCATATTCACAAGCCTTTTCTGTTTCTATCACAGTTCTATGATCATTTTTTTTTTTAATGAAGCTATTATCAATATGACACCTAAAGAAAGGCCAGAAGATTCACTCCATGAACACAGGAAACCTTGACTCTCGTGGTTTGAATGCTTCCTAAGTGAATTTTGCTGTGAGTGTTTGGGTGCGTTCAGGGTTGGGCTGGTCAAAGGCAAGTGCTTGGGGTCAGTCCCGAAGTCACGTCCATCCCTGCGGTTGGACCAAGTCAGCCAGATGGGACAGGGCTGAAACCACTGACAGCGCAGCGGAAAGAGCAAATGACAGACTTAGAGTCAAGCACAAACAATAAGACTTCAAATGTTCAGTAAAACATGGACTTGAAAAATAATATACTGATAAATAAGACACAGTATTTAAATAAAAAATAATGACAAGTCTGCAGCACTTAGTCCATATCAAATAAAGAACATTCTCTAACCAAAACTGGATTATGAAATTACAGAGCGGAGAACTGATATAGTTCAACCCAAATTATGGCAAAACTACTAAAAAATCATTAAAAACCACAGTAATTAATTTCACAGCTGGAAAATTACAATAGACTAATAATCAAAAATGCAGTTTATGAAGCAGTACACACAGGATAACCCTATTTTTATTTTTGAAATGAATACAAGAAAAAGAAGAGGTAAGAAAATATTCTAAAATTATTAACACCTCTGTGGACAGTACCATTGGTAAAGCAAATGGTTTTATTAATAGTTAAGTTCCATTTCCTAGGTTTTATTTAGCATATATAAATTACACACAAGTGAAAAAAGTAAGTTTACAGGGGTTCCCCCCGTATGATAAATTTGATTTTTAAGAACTCTAGAAACTAGATTTCTAGTCTTGACTAGTAATTATACTACAAAGCTTAAGTATTATGAAAAATGTTGAGCTTTTCTCAAAAATAAAAAATTGAATTACTTTAATTCTTTTAAAAACTACATTTAAAATTTGGTCTCTATTTTTTTTTTTTTTGTAAAACAGGAAGACTAGTATTGACTTTACTTATGTTTGTTTAGTTGCTATGCCATGTCCAGCTCTTTTTCAACACCATGGACCGCCAGGCTGCTCTGTCCTTGGTATTTCCCAGGTAAGAACACTGGAGTGGGTTGCCATTTCATTCTCCAGAATTTGCTTATGCCTTTCCCCAATTTTCGAAAAGTGTACTCTCAGAATGTAAGCTACAGCCTAGCCTTTGTTAACTCAAACTTATAAAATTAATAAACCTAGATCTAAATCTTCACCTTTCTAATAAAAATAATACTTTTCAATGGCACTTGTAATTGCCAAAGTACTCCCATAAAATGGAAGTCCATGCCCACCCACCCCTGAAACGCCATTCTTTCCATACATGGTTGCAGCTCTCACAGAACACAATCCAGGACCCTTGGTTATGTGTGATACTGTAATGGGGTGAACTCAACAGAACAGATCTGTAAAATATGCTTACCCAGGTTTAAACATGGCAGAAATAACTAGATTAACAACAGTACTCTTATAATAAAGGACTTAGAACCAAACCCAGTAACTGGATTTATTGTTAAAGACACATTCCAAGTTTTTCATTCATTCTCTGAATTCTGAGAGGGCTGGCATGGACACTCACTTGGCAAGTATTGACCAATGATCATGGCTGAGCATTGTGTCCATGTTCAGGTTTGAACAAAAGGCTGCTAAAAATTTCTTGATGTCAGAAAAGGCCTACTTCAGGAGAAAATATAAAAGATTTTAACATACTGTATAGATGAGTAGCAGAAATCCACAGTGAACACTTTAGGAAAGAGAAGAGTGGCACTTACTCACTGCGGTTTTGAGAAGACTTCAGGAAAAAAGTAGAAAACTGTAACTTGAAAACATACATGCACCCCAATGTTTACTGAAGCACTATTTACAGTAAATAAGTTGTGGAAGCAAACTAAATGTCCATCAACATAAGAATGGATAATGATGTGGAGTAGTAGCCATAAAAAGCAATGAAACAATGTCATTTGAAGCAACATGGATAGACCTAGAGATTATCACATTAAGTGAAGTCAGGCAGAGAAAGATAAATATCACATGATATCACTTTTAAGTGGAATCTACAAAAATGATACAACTGAACTGATTTACAAAACAGAAAGTCACAGGCTTCAAAACAAAGTTCTGGTTACCAAGGGGATAAATGAGGATTCTGGGATTTACCTATACACACTATTATACATAAAACAGATAAGCAACGAGGACCGACTGTATAGCACAGGAAATGGTATTCAATATTCTGTATTAACCTACATGGGAAAAGAATATGAGAAAGTGAATATACGTATACGTATAACTGAATCACTTCATGTACACCTGAAGCTCACACGGCACTGTAAATCAACCATATGCCAATACAAGGTGAAAACATAATTATAAACAAGTTTAGCAGCCAGCCACGCAGGATGAGAAAAGGGAAGAAAGAGGGTCAATGTAGGAGAAAGCTGGGTAATGAGAAATAGCACAGGATCAGAGAAGGCCAGGCTGATCTGTGCGGCTGGGGCAGGAAGACGGAGGCATGAACAGGCAAGAGTGGCGGCGGAACAAGGCGGCAGGGTCCAACCACAGCAGACCTTGTCTGTCCCTTTGAAGAGCTTCTGAGTTCCCATCTTCTAAACAAACAGTGAGAACTGCTGCAGCTCCTAGCGCCATTCCCCATGAGTCAGACCTAACTCTGTCATCTTGCAGGAGGGAGACTTCAATAAAGCAACATTTCGCATGTGCCAGGCACTGTTTCAGGCACCGGAAACTCTGGAATAAACAGCCCTGCTTCTTCTCTCTCAAGCAATTCATTTCCCTAGATACTTCATTCACTAATAATTTCTTGAAAAGAGAAAGAAATAAATAAAACTGTCATGGCCCTCTACGTCTTTCAGAGGCTGAAAGACAAGAAGGACTAACGTAGCAAAAATAAATAAATAACCTGCATATGTAAAAGCACAATATTCCCAAATCATTTTGCTGATCTCATTCAGCCAAACTGATAAAATCATAATTAAAGAGAACAATTTGTCAAGTCGCTACTAATGGCAGATGTTAGCATATTGGACCAACCAAACCTTGGGAAATTTACTCTCTTGCTAAGGTTAACAGCTATAACACTTGGCATAAGCCACAATACAACATACACAACACAGACAGTGTACACTTAGGTCTAGACCACACCTTTGTTCGGAGAAGGCAATGGCACCCCACTCCAGCACTCTTGCCTGGAAAATCCCATGGATGGAGGAGCCTGGTAGGCTGCAGTCCATGGGGTCACTAAGAGTCGGACACGACTGAGTGAACTCATTTTCACTTTTCACTTTCCTGCATTGGAGAAGGAAATGGCAACCCACTCCAGTGTTCTTGCCTGGAGAATCCCAGGGATGGGGGAGCCTGGTGGGCTGCCGTCTCTGGGGTCGCACAGAGTCGGACACGACTGAAGCGACTTAGCAGCAGCAGCACACCTTTGTTCGCCCGTTACACTGGGGACCAGCTGCCCTATCTTTGGTTGAGACACAATCCCAGAGCCTAATTTCATGCATTTAATTCATAAAATATCAGAAAAAACATTGTGATGCAAATTCTGATACCAGTCAAATTTCAGCACCAACTTTTATGCAAAAGTCTATACCCCATAAAAGCCACTTTCTCAATAATTCCTAACGCAATATCCTTGGGGAAAACAATATAATCGAGTTTTATAGCAGGGCAGGTTTCTTAATCCCAGCTGGTCCTATCTGGGCCCTGAAGCATGAGAACTGATCATATTAAAATCCAGATACCAGCTATTATATCTAAAATGGTTGCTTCATTCGTATTTAGCATGAAGAGGAGTCTATCTAAAGCAGGCTCTATTCAATACAATGTGGCTTTAATTGGAGTCTGTTTCAGATGAGCCACCTGTATTTCATCTTTTTAAAATTATCCCTAATTTTCTGCGCAATTTGCCTCTGCAACATAACGAATAGCAGTTATAGATTACTGCCATTGTTTAGATGTCTGAGAAGGTACAGCTCTCTCTTTACTGAAGTACGAGGGCCCTGTATCAAAGAACAAAAGTAGAAAACTAGGTTCTGTTCCAGTGCAGGGATGAACAAGGGCATATATGAAAGTATTAGTGAGCCTTACCTAGGAAGACAACAGATCAAACTCTATTATACGGTTTCATACTGGCTATTCTGAAGCCTAACTAAAATCTCACTTTCTTTTCTACTCAAGAAGAACCTCAAAAAATAATTTCTAACTATAAAAGTTCTATCTCCAACTACATCAAACAACATTTTTTGTAATGCTGTAGTCCATGGGGTCACGAAGAGTCGGACACGACTGAGCGACTTCACTTTCACTTTTCACTTTCATGCACTGGAGAAGGAAATGGCAACCCACTCCAGTGTTCTTGCCTGGAGAATCCCAGCGATAGGGGAGCCTGGTGGGCTGCCGTCTCTGGGGTTGCACAGAGTCGGACACGACTGAAGCGACTTAGCAGCAGCAGCAGCTCTACTTCACAATTATTTCCACTCCAATATATTCATTGTTTATTACCAATTAAAAGTATTCAATAGTTTTGTATGATATCACTATTTTCTGGGATATTTTCCATCTTCATTGTTCTTAACAGCCTAATAATTACTGAAGTATTTTGAAACATGGTATATCACAACACCATCACAATAATATATCTACACAAATCCAAGTACATACCAGTTTGCAAACTAAAGGATGTTTGGGTGATGCCTGTAACAAGAACCATAAAACAAAGAAAACACCTAATATCAAGATTTAAAAGAGAAGTCTTCACTTAATCTGTTCCGAATTACCCAAAATGTATTCCAAAGTCAGCATTTCCATGGGGGGGCAATATAATAAAACTGTTTGCTTTTTTTTTTTTTTAAATCACATGCAAAACTTAGGCCTGCTTGTAAGCTCTTAGGCAGAGAATAAAGTGTCACAACCCACATAAATGTACTATTGCTATTTATTAAACTATGCTACCCAATTTTTCTCTCATCATGCTTACATAAACATAGATGATTTCTAATTAGATTTCTCCCCTAAACAGAATTTGTTCCACAACAGGATCCTCTACTCATCTTGGCTTTTGAACTACCTAGAACTATTTATATAAATTATACTCTCCACTTCTAACTTATCCACCATGCACATGGAACAGACTTAAGTACATGACAAAAATAGTACCTTTCTTTTCTGGAAATGTCAATGTATGGCTATTCCTCCACTAATCTCCCCTACTTAAAACATTTTTATTTAAGGGTATCATCAGCTATTATTTTCCCAATTTTCTCCAAAGACAGTTGTTATAATTAGTCTCATGAAATATGAGTATCTACCTAGTGATAAATAGGTAAACTAAATATGATTATAGTGTTAAAAGTAGTGCACTCAAAAAAAATCTAACTTGAGGATTATTGCCACTTAGTTACCAAAATTATCCTATACGTAAACTTTCAATTATTTCATTCTTAAACACCAAGGTTGAGTCCAAGAATCTGCCTCCAGCAGTGGCATAAACTACACAAGGGGGGAAACACACTAATAAAGGTCTTTTCTTTTCAACTCAACCCCAAAATATACCAGCAATTTCCTTACATAGTCCATTATATCAATGGTTTAGATTCAGTGCCAACTTGGTAGAGTCTTGATTACTAGCATGGTCTGTATAAATTACATATAGCATATCCCATATGGAAACCATATTTTCACAGTGATCAGTGTTTAATAACAAACACTTGGAGTATCTGTAGCAATTTCTCTTATTCTGCTGCACTCTTTCAGCAATTTGTCTACTCAGATATTTAGTCTATGAAGCCAAGGCTCTTGAATTTTCTCACTGTAGTTAAAAAGGGACTAATTTTATCCCATGTTGTATTAGTTACAAGATAATTGGGCTCCTTGAAAGGCTCCACCATAAATTATCTTGATCCAGAAATTATCCTAAACATTGGTAGGTAACAATGCTCTTGCATAAACATACTTTTTTTGTGGAAGTTACTAATTAATTTTGTTTATTTGCTTTACAATTTCATGCCTTTTTTCCCCTTGGTCACTATCATGTAAAACTGATTAGCCAATGTGCCACAAGCTCTAACTAGTTTAATATTTTATAATATCTTTGCATACTTAGATAAAGCACGCATTTTATTTTAATAAGCACAGTCTCTATGTTAAAATGTTGTGAGACTATACAGTTTACTGAGAGCAGCTAAGAAAATTAGTGACTAGGTCAGAGTCTGAATGCATACTGCAGGTTTTTGTGTTTATGCACAAGACACAATTTGAAGTTATATATTTCAAAGTGAGAAGAACAATTCTACTACCTAAGTTCCTAGCCAACTCTCATTAGAGACTCCAACAAGCTAAATATACTTTTGGACAAAATCATATAATAAAGAAACTGAACAGATAGGTCATAGGACTTTTTTTAGAAATGGTTGCCTAAGTGCCATAACCTTGTTTCAAAGATAGGTTTATTCAATACAGGGGAGAAAGCAAAAGTGCTCATTTAAAAGATCATTAATGAAACTTCATACACTCTAGGTGACAAGGGGTAAGGGACTGGGGGTGAAAGAAAGCAAAAGAAACAAAAGGATTTCCATCAAGTGAGGAGAAGAGCAAAAAAGAGACACATTGTAAGGTCGTGGTTAGTTTTTGCTTTTTTTTTTTTTTTTAATATTGAGAGACTGGGAGCAATTTAAACTTAAGATGAAAGGATACTCAAAATTTACACAAAGGAAATAGCAAAATAATCTTAAGAATGTTCCTTGGACCACTCCAGAATTTCAGAATATGGAGTCTGTTAGGATAAGCGAACCAGCACACCCAAAGACAAAATTAAAACTTGAAATTATATTGGTAAGCTGGTCATAAAAATCGTAACACAGCAGAAGTATCTACAGAGAAAAAAAGCTACTAAGACAAAAAACAAGGATGTCTGACGAGTTGTGGTTTACTGTTCAGGAAAGGGCATATTTTAGATGAAGTTTTCTTTAGTCTAATGTCTAAAATACATGTCTATATGCTTCTAAGAAGCACGGCTGAAAGAAGAATGCAGTAATAGATTCCAATTCCAAAGAATACCCAAAAAATAGCTAAAGGGAAATGAAGGGTTTCTGGGTTACTTTGCTTTTTCTTTCTTTTTTTTAGCCAAGCTACTGCAATTCTGTCATGCCAGATCCTCACACAAGCCAAACAGGTGGGATGTTATTTGAAGCTACAGCCTTTATTTAATTAGTCAACTAAAGGGTGTTGATGCAAAATCTGGATACAATCTTAAATCATTTGTTCTATAATTATTTCATGATAATTTTTTTTTTTTTTAATTTAAAAGCCCCAGCACTGCTTTACTAGCTAATGGGAAAAACAGGTTGGAGGGCCTTAAGAATAAATCCTTCCCTGGTTCAAAGACAACTGCTCTGACTTTTTTTCTTCTGGCTGTCTAGAAAGGAGCAAATTTTTTTCTCCATTTTTTTTTTTCCTTATCATACCCTTATGGCTTTCATTAGGCACATGAAAGGCCATAGAGTTAATTTCGTGTTCAAAATTACTCAGCACCAAGCCTTTGTATGAACTCTTACAGAAAATGACGCAAAAGAATAAGCTTCTTAAGGTGCCTAACGGACAAGCGATCTTTAAAAGGAAAGTGCTCTTTAGTGTCCATGTATTCAGACCTAAAATGAAGCTGCAGTTATGGGAGAGATGCAGGGGGAGCCTCAGCAAGCTCTCATAGTGTAAACAGAACAGTTACAGTTGTGATCTTCACCTGATATCAAAGTCATCCACCCAGGACATGCTGGGGCAAGCCCCTCCCGGGGAAGACCAGCCTGTGTTAAATGGATGGCTCTAACCCCCCAAAATAACCCAGGGTGTGATTTAAATCACAACATACCCAATAAACTTGGGCTCTGTCATACTAATTGCAAGTGTTCAAAGTCACAACTAGATTTCTATGGTTACCCAAAATACATACACACATACTTATATACATTCATAAAACACACACTATTACCCAAAACACAATGTACATTTACACACACACACACACACACAAAACACATAGAAGCTTTTTAAAAAGGGAAGTTGCCTCATGCATTTTGAAGACATCTACAAGCAATTAAGCATCTAACACACATGCAGAGTGGAACAGGCAGGAGTTTCCTAGCTACTAGAAATTTGATGAAACAAATGGTACAAGAGTAAAGAAAAAAATAGTTATTTGTTACACCAAAGGTGAACAACATTTATCAGGTAAAGGAAAAAAAATACATAGGTTCAAAGTGTTAGGGATGTTGTGGTATAATTTACATAAAGTGAAATACACAGATCTTAAGTGTCTACCAAGAATATATTATGGAGGGAACATGTAAAAACCATATACTGACTTATTTACACTGATTTTCACACTAGACTGGGACATTAAAAGTTACTATAATTAGCAATGGGTGACTCTGAACAAGACTGGATTTGCTTCCTAAGTTTTAAGTGATTGCTTGAAGCTAAATTTCTGGGAACTTCTTTGGTCTGGTAATCAGTCTGGGAGTCTTGTAGGAACAAGCTTTCTCGTGATATTTCCACTGCCTCGTGGTTGCTGGCAAGGTTGAGTCGTCTACAGAAACAAGATTTTCTAAGAGCGTCTTGTTATTTCCATTTCCTATCTCAAATGAAACCAAGTGCATGTGGATGAAAATATTAAAAATAAACACATATGCAAACGTTTCATCATCAAAGTTGTTTCTAAATCGACTCAAATGAAACCCATCAACAGTACTTTTAAGAACTGACGGCAACTCTAGTTCTACTGACTATTGTATAAAACAAAAACTTGGAAGTAAGAAAAGAACCAATTAATTTTGTATTTTTAAAAAGTAGGTTATTCTCGTGACCATGCCAACCTTAAGAATGTTAAGACCTAAGAAATGTTAATAAACTAAGAAGTCAAAAATCTTAATATAACAAGGGTCTTTCCAATGCATGAATTCTCCACATTTAGGTTCTCACCTGCACTTCTGAAGTATGTCTCTAATTACATTAGAAACCCTTAAATGCAGAGTACATTGTTACACATGGCACCATACTATACTCATAAAATATACTCCCAGAAAAAGAGTTCATTCTTCTTTTTCTTTTAAAGAGTATCTTTTTTATTTATTGAAATATGCCAAACAATGGTAAGTAAACTCTGAAAAGAATGAGAAAATACAATTTTTAAATATTTCTCTTTCTGTATTTATTTTAAATAAATAAAATTGATTCTATTTTAAATTCCCATAAATTGCCCCATCTAAGACCACTGGATACTATTTATGATTCTCAGTAGGGAATTTAATATCTAAACACGATGATAATATCAATTTCAAAAGTTAAAAATAGCCAGACATTAATGATGTCTAGAATGGCAATGTAACCTAAGGATAATGATCCAGTTATTATTGACATGAAAGTATAAGATATTTACAAAGTATGAGGTTTAATAAGCTCTCACAAGAAAAGGAAGGAGTGAAAAGCATGTTATATGTAACAGGCAATTTTCCCTTGAAAAACTTCCCTCAAAGCTAACTTGAAAAGTTTTGAAGTTATAGAAAAAAATACTGTACGTATTTTTATAAAAACAGAAGTTAGGAAAATACTCTGAGATGACACTTCAGAAGACATTTCATCAAAAACACATTTTACTTCAAGTAACAGAAATAATGAAAATTCATATTCATAGAAATACTGTTAATATTGGAGCAAATCATGACCGTTTTACTCTAACACTAATTTTAGTATTAGCTTAAACTATAAACATCTAGAAAACAACAAAAGTTCACCCTGTGGCCTATTTATTTTTTAGTCATAGGTCTAACATATATTTCAAGATTGATTTCAAGTTGTAAGAAGTCATTACAATCTCAGTGCATCACTGTTGAATGTTATTACTGTATTCACTTCTCTATTACCTTTATCTGTTAAGAGTTTCTTATTTAGTTATGTATCAAAATTATTTATTTCCCTGTAATAGCAACAACAAAGCTGAGGCCCAAGGCATCACACGTTAAAAGGCAGAGGTAAAAATATAAACGGTGAATTATATTTTGCCCCTGCTAGTGACAGTCTAAAGGTATTTCTTTTTTTAAAGAAAGACCAGTTTGTACAGATAAATGAATCCATTTCCAACATACTGTTTCTAATAATTATTAATTAAAGCAACAATATAGGCATCCTTTCCATAAAAAACAGAGGCCACGGAATTATATGATACACTTATGTCCTTAACTTTGCCAAACCACATTTCTGGTTAAGAAAGTCAAGGGAAAAAAAAAAGAACACTATGTCAACAGACTACAGAAACCAAGTGTAATACTTGCAAGTAAAATAAGTGCGTTGGTTATGCACATGAAATCAGGAGAGCAAATATTCAAAAACAGATTGAATATTCTCATATCCTTCCCCACCTTTATAAGCTCCAACCATCATTTCAAACACATTCCTTATCCAGACATTTAAACACACTGTATTCAATACAAATGCATTAAAGCTTATCAAATTTAGATACATTTACAATGTTTAACAAAACACATGAGGGAATACGGTTCAAAACAACCTTTTCATGTTACAAAATGGCAATTATTAACTACTAGTTTTCAACTAATTTTTCATTAACAGGTTAATAGCTTCTTCAGAAAGCAAAGTCTCCCCATTTTTATTCTGAGTTTAACATTTCAAATTATAAAATTCCATCAAGAGGTCATTCTATTAGGCTAAGCAAACTCGTAGAAAATTTTCCCAAATTTATGCAAGAAAGTGTGAAGCCTGGCTTGCTGTGAATCAAGCATGAATTTGAGGCATGAGCTTTGAAAGACTTTTTTTTTTTTAAACAACACTATAGTCCTTCAAGAAAATCCTGACAAGAGGCATCAAATATGTGAACTTCAGGTCAAGCTTAACGATATAGCTGGTGAAGAGTCCAAAGCAGGTGTCGCAATACCTGCACCCAGGACCTGGCTATATCCCTTGTAGTTATATGACATCATACCTTTCAGGGGATTGCGATCTCAGGACAAAACTAATATTATAATCCTGTTACTTCAGAGAAATGCTGTAAGCATTCAACAAGCAGTAAGTACACTATCTTACAAAAAGTTAAAATATTATCATCGGAACATTTACAGGGGCATCAGGATAGAAAAAAAGAAACTGGACCCTCAGAATAAGTTATGTTCGTGGAGAAACACATGAAGATCAGTGGATAAAGTAACTACTGGAAAACTACAGAGAATAAAGGGTCTGGTCTATGTTGTAGAAGTCAATTACCAGAAATATGCAAAGCCCACTGATTGCTTTTTAAACTTTCCTATAATAATACAAATATACACACAGTCATACTCTCCATATTATTTGAGTATTTTTTAAAATACTTCAGGTTGCAAATCATTTCCCCCAAATCAGTGGGAAGATTAAAGAATCTTCCAGATGTTTAACCATGAAAGATAGCAAGTGGTCAAGTGGATGAGAAGTCTCTTCTCCCTTTAAAGAAACTTTCCCCTCTTGTGCCTGGGAAATTTAAAAATCCACATCACATGAATTTCCTAAGCTACTGTTCCAGATATCTTACAATGAACCCTTGTTACCATCATGAAACTGCTTACTATACCAATCTGTTGCCTCCATTTAATTTTGGTTTTTTAGCTCAAAGTTTCAAATTGTAATAACCTAATCTTATCACTAAAAATTTCTGAATTAAAAAAGGAACTAAGATGCATGTTAAGTAATTTATTGGGCTAAAGATGCCCGTTATCACGTAAGTGCTTGAAATCAGGGGGTCCCTAGCCAAGATTTCTAAAAAACTGTCATACAGCAATTCAGCCCAAATAACCACTACATTTCAATGGAGATGTAAGGATTAAATGAAGTATTGCCTATAAAAACATAACTACCTTAAGTCGTGTTTTGGAGCAAGACAAAAAATAATAGTAAGTCTGTAAAGTGGTGTTATTTAATGGAATGATCATTTCTGGTTTGCTGTTAAAATTTAAAAGTCACCAACTAACATCAACCAACTTACTGGTTAAAGATTGTTCTCCATAACAAGTAAACACACACTGCAGCAAGTTACTAAGCAACATTTATCATCTGATTTCCATCTACTCATCATGAGCTTACCATCATGTTCATAAGCCAAACTAAACAGTGACCCTACTTCTAAAACACTCATCTGACATGTTAACTAAAATATTACCTTGCCAACACACTGTTTCCACTTCCCTATTCTGAGTTTGAAATGATATCTGATACAAGTTTCGAAGATTTTTACTTTGATACCTGAAAATGAGTGCATAAGGGTGTTTTGTTTTGTTTTCAATGAATAGGAGAAAGAAAACAATACCTCTAAATACTCGACAAGTCTGCAGAGCATTCCACTTTGTCAACGGTTGCTTTTAGGCAACACCACAATGGCTTCCGATTCTAACCTAAGAAAATCTGAGGCTTTTTCCCCATGACAGTACTAAGTAGCGCCACCCACACCTGAACTCTTCCTCGAGAGGTAGAGTGCATATTTTAACATATTCAATTCACCATACAGCTTTCCTGAGTTTTCTCATCACTGATAAAACAACCCGAACCACACTACAAAACCAATGACCACACCACCCCACCCACAGCCTCTACCTCACAAAACTTTTTCTCATACTTCTCTAGTCACAAAATCTTTGAGGCAAAACTACAGCCACCTGCCAAGGGTCCATTTGGCAGTAGAAAGAACGTCATCACTAATATCCCATGCTTTCTTAGGATTCAAGAAACAGGGAAGGGAAACAGTGAGTGCCTTGGGGGCCACATTTTTTGTTTTAATTTTGGCTTTCAAAATGTGATTCAGAGTTCCCATGGCTTCAACTGTCTACACGAAACTTTTCTCCTGGAATGAGAAGTAATCAGTGAAGTCTTTTGGGGAAGGTACACCTAAGTCACTCAAGAGCCACTATGCTGGAATCAAACTGGCAGGCTCCAATTCTAAACCTCCACTTGCTCTTGCTCTGTAGGAATAGGCAAGTTACCTAACCTCTCTGGGCCTGTTTCCTCATTTATGAAACAGGAATATCTTAGGGAAGCAACCTCTGTAAAGCTCTTGGGACAAAGTCTCCATCATAATAAGTACTCACTAAATTGAACCATTATTACCATCTTTAGAAAGAGGACTGGGGCTTCCCAGGTAACTCAAGGGTAAAGAACCAGCTAGCTGATGCAGGAGACTCAGGTTCGATCTCTGGGTTGGGAAGATTTATGGAGAAGAAAATGGCAACCCACTCCAGTATTTTTGCCTGGACAGAGGAGCCTGGGGGGCTACAGTCCATGGAGTCACAATGAGTTGGACACTAGTGAGTGACTAAGGCACACACCACATATAGAGTGCTGAGAAAAACTCAGATCCAAACCTGGAAGACCTGAATTCCCATACCTGGTCACAAATAATTTGTTATTTAATCTCATAGAATAATTTTACCTTCTGTGAATCTCACTGACCTCATATGTAAATGAGAAAGATGGGTTTAGAATCTGCATTAGTGGTTTCAAGGCTGGCTGTATATTTTCATCATCTGGGGGAAACTGAAAGAAAGATGAGTACATACCCATCTCCAAAGACTCAACTCTAACTGCACTTGCTATATTAATATGTTTGGTAGCATTATCTGAGGTCCCTCCATTTTTTAATTCTAGAATTCTTAGCTTTATCTATCTTTTCATGCACAAACATCATGGAGATCTAATACTCTAAGCATGTTAAGAACAGCAATCACTACTTATGTTTCTTGATATTTATGAATATGGGTGAAGTGAAGTGAAGTTGCTCAGACATGTCCGACTCTTGCGACCCCATGGACTAATGTAGCCCACCAGGCTCCTCCATCCATGGGAATCTCCAAGCAAGAATACTGGAGTGGGTTGCCATTTCCTTCTCCAAGGGATCTTCCCGACCCAGGGATCAAACCCAGGTCTCCCGCATTGCAGGCAGATGCTTTAACCTCTGAGCCACCAGAGAAGCCCTATGAATATGGGTGAAAGTGAAAGTTAAGTCGCTCAGTCGTATCCGACTCTTTGCGACCCCGTGGACTGTAGCCCACCAGGCTCCTCCATCCATGGGAATCTCCAGGCAAGAATACCGGAGTGGGTTGCCATTTCCTTCTCCAGGGGATCTTCCTGACCCAGGGATAGAAACCAGGTCTCCTGCATTGCAGGCAGACGCTTTAACCTCTGAGCCACCATGGGTAGTAGATAATAAATCCTCAATTTTAGCCTCTTCTGGAGTCAATGGGACAAGGACATGCCTCTATAGCTGCACCAAAATTGATCTCCCCCAGCATGGTTTAAGATTCAGTATCTTATGTTTAGGAAAACAAATAGCTTTATTTAGCCCATTTTTCTCAAGAACAGTTATCAGTAAGTAGCCAGTTTTTAAAACCTTGAGTTCTCCTGACACTCTTCACTTCCAGAGATAACCATGAATATGGATACTTACACATAACACCAGGAAAACATCCGGGAAAAACCTTATGAGAACTTTCTGATAATCTTAGTCAAAGCATAGATTCACAAGTTTGCAGCAGCTCTTTGATATACCTTTTATTTCTATTCTGCTTTTCCACAATGACATCAAACTTTCCTACGTGGATCAGAATCAAAAGATATTCCAGGGAGGGATTTTCACTGCCAACTTCCCTAGACTGAGCGACTTTCACTTTCACTTTCCCCAGAGTCAGGAGCAGAAATGGGAAGAGAATCCCAGTCTCTGGAACAACCTCACATGGCCCCTCAAGTCATCGCACCGTGAACAAAGAAATGAAAGGGTTAAATCATTCAATGTTAAGGTTCCAGGTACTTTAAATGTATTTTGATTATAAGATTACTATTAAGAAAGAGTCTCTTTTTTGACAGTACCAAGAGTTGAATATAAACTTTCCCAGGCACTAAAACTTCATATTAAAGCTGAAAATTCTTTTCACTATCTTAATCATTATGGCTATTCATAGGAAAAAAAAAAAAGGAACAGACACCAAATTCAGTCTAGATACATTAAGTCAGTGATAGTCACTGGGATTCTAAATAATCCCAAAGTCTCTAAAAACATTCCTCTTTCCTTTAAGTCTATGCCCTGTGTTTATAGAAAATCACAATTTATCCTTTAAACTAATAATAACAAACATGAAAGGCAATGTGTAATTAGTGGTATAAAACAGTTAACATAAAATCCCAGCCTAAGAGTATTGAGGGAGATACAGAAGAAGCGACAGTAAATAAATGATACACATCAACTATTATGTATCAAAACCAGTGACCCTCAAGAAAAGTGAGAAGCCACTTTCTAGAGGTCACCCTCTTTCCCAGAGTGACCTTTCCCAGACTGACCAAAAGGTCACTGCTGCTTTGGGCAGGTTTTTTTTCTTTGCTCTTTCCTCTTTCTTTTCTTTTGGCTAGTACTGATTTAAGCATTTTGTTTTGCTTTGTCTCATTCTCGTCAGTTTGAAGGAAACTAGGACCCATTCGAGAAGCAGATTTAATAAAAGAGCACCTAACTTCTCCACCTTCTGTGCTTTAGAGCAAGTCTTCAACGTTGTTAATCTCAGCCCTCACAAGGATGCTTAATTCATTCATTCAAAAGAAATCTTACTAACTGTCATGGTAGTCTCTTTGGTAAACTCTTAAATAGATATGAGAATGTCAATAGTCCTTGTCTGTGCATTACAGTCTAAACTAAAAAGACAGTAATTATAGCAGTGTGCTATATTGAAAATGGATAACCAATAAGGACCTACTGTATAGCACAGGGAACTCTGCTCAAAATTCATTAACAACTAATTGAGAAAAAGAATCAGTTCAGTTCAGGTCAGTCCCTCAGTCATGTCCGACTCTTTGAGACCCCATGGACTGCAGCATGCCAGGCTTGTCTTTCCATTACCAGCTCCCAGAGCCTGCTCAAACTCATGTCCATCCAGTCGATGATGCCATCCAACCATCTCATCCTCGTTGTCCCCTTCTCATCTGGCTTCAATCTTTCCCAGCATCAGGGTCTTTTCTAATGAGTCAGTTCTTCATATCAGGTGGCCAAATACTGGGGCTTCAGTTTCAGCATCACGCCTTTAATGAATATTCAGGACTGATTTCCTTTGGGATGTATTGGTTGGATCTCCTTGCTGTCCAGGAAATTCTTAAGAGCCCTCTCCAACACCACAGTTCAAAAGCATCAATTCTTCAGCGCTCAGCTTTCTTTACGGTGCAACTACCACATCTATACATGACTACTGGAAAAATCATGGCTTTGAGTATAAGAACCTTTGTTGGCCAAGTGATGCCTCTGCTTTTTAATATGCTGCCTAGGTTGGTCATGTCTTTTCCTCCAAGAAGCAAGCACCTTTTAATTTCATGGCTGCAGTCACCATCTGCAGTGATTTTGGAGCCCAAGAAAATAAAGTCTGTCACTTGTTTCCATTGTTTCCCCATCTATTTGCCATGAAGTAATGGGACCAGATGCCATGATCTTGTTTTTTGAATGCTGAATTTTAAGCCAATTTTTTCACTTTCCTCTTTCACCTTCATCAAGAGGCTCTTTAGTTCCTCTTTGCTTTCTACCATAAGGGTGGTGTCATATTCATATCCAAGGTTATTGATATTCTCCCTGCAATGTTGATTCCAGCTTGTGATTCATCCTGTCTGGTATTTCACATAATGTACTCTGCACATAAGTTAAATAAGCAGGGTGACAATATACAGCCTTGACGTACTACTTTCCCAATTTGGAACCAGTCCATTGTTCCATGCTGCTTCTTGACCTGCATACAGATTTCTCAGGAGGCAGGTAAGGTGATCTGGTATTTCCATCTCTCTAAGAATCTTCCACAGTTTGCTGTGATCCACACAGTCAAAGGCTTTGACGCAGTCAACGAAGCAGATGTTTTTCTGGAATTCTCTTACTTCTTCTATAATCCAACAGATGTTGGCAATTTGATCTCTGGTTCCTCTGACCTTTCTAAATCCAGTTTGAACATCTGGAAGTCCTCAGTTCATGTACTGCTTGGAGAATTTTCAGCATTACTTCACTAGTGTGTAAGATGAATGCAAAATTGTGCAGTAGTTTGAACATTCTTTGGTATTGCCTTTCTTTAGGATTGGAATGAAAACCAACCTTTTCGAGTCCTGTGGCCACTGCTGCATATTCCAAGTTTGCTGGCATATTGAGTGCAGCACTTTCACAGCATCATCTTTTAGGATTTGAAATAGATCAGCTGGAACTCCATCACCTCCACTAGCTCTGCTCATAGTGATGCTTCCTAAGGCCCACTTGAGAAAAAGAATAGATACATGTATATGTGTGAATCACTGCTGTCTACTTGAAACTAACAACACTGTTAATCAATTATACTCCAATATAAAATAAAAGGTTAAAAAACAAAAAGAAACAAAAAAGATAACAATTAACAATGTTCTTTAAACCTAGGCTTAGATAAAAGAATATTTGAAAGAGGAGAGTAAGAGGCATGAGGAGACAGACTAGGTTTCTTTTCACTCCCTACTGCTGTGGAAAAGTCAGGGAATCCTATCTCAAACTCTCCATCGTCAAAATGAGTGTAACAGTCCTTACTACTTCCATTCTTCCCAGAACATTATTTTGTTAATTTTCACAAATTCTGAGCCCCTTAACTGAAGCAAATCCGACATGGTTAGAGGCTCCAGTTTGAGTCACATTTCCATTCTTTCCCCTAATATTGAATAGTTAAAGAATTATATTAAAATGCTGCGCCGTGCTCAGCCACATCCAACTCTTCGCATGCCCTTGGACCATAGCCCACCAGGCTCCTCTGTCCATGGAATTTTCCAGACATGAATATTGGATTGGGTCGCCATGCTCTCCTCCAGGGGATCTTCCTGACCCAGGGATCAAACCTGCATCGCCTGTGTCTCCTGCATTTCAGGCAGATTCTTTACCACTGAGCAACTGGGAAAGCTTTATTAAAATATCCAATACTAAATACATCTGTATCACCATATGTGTGCATGCTCAGTGGTGTCCAAATCTTTGCGACCCCATGGATGGTGGTCTGCCACAGTCCACGGGTCTGTCCATGGGATTTCCCAGGCAAGGAAACTGGAGTGGGTTGCCATATCCTCCTCCAGAGGATCTTCCTGGCTCAGAGATCAAACCTGTATATCTCCTGTGTCTCCTGCATTGTACAGGCAAACTCTGTACCACTGAACCACCTGGGAAGCGCCCTATATCACTACATAACCTGTTCAATACTTTGAAGAAGTCCTAAGAGTAGGTGTAGCATGTCAGGGCAGAGTGTTTGAGAGACGGGACATCCAATCTGGAATCATACCCTTGAACCATCACTTGTTCGCTGTGAAACTGTAGGCGAGTTATTCAAGGCTTACTTTCCTCAGCTATCAAGTAGGAAAAATAACAGGACTCAAAGTACATAACTAGAGTGTTAGAAAGATTATACATGAGGTAATATACACAAAGTCTTAGCCCATTATCTGTAAGGGATAAGCAGCTTAATGAAGGGTAACTACTACTAACATAATGATCTAGTGCTTTTGTCATGAAAGCATCTAGGCCAGTGGGGCTGTAGGAATCTCTCAGAGAGCAACTCAGGTAAAGAACTACCCTGGGGCTTCTCACAACCTAAAGAAGAAAATACTAATACATCCAATCTAAAATACACTTCCAGGGACTTCCCTGGTGGTCCAGTGGTTAAGACTCTGCACTTCTAATGCGGCGGGCACAGCTTCCTGGCTGGGCAACTGAGATCTCACATGCCGTGTGGCATGGCCAAAAAAATTAATTAATTAAAGACAACAACAACACTTTCAGAGAAGAAGTTATTTTCCAAGCCATTCCCAAACACTCTGGGGGAAAAAAAAAACCCCTCAGATTATTTCAGAACCCCCATGTGTACATGAAACATTTCTGCCTTCTAGTAGTGTGACTGTTTTACAAGTGAGAATATCTAGAGCTTTTAGACTCTGGAAAACAACTGAAGCATCCAAGACTAGCCTCCCTGCCTGTGAACCATCTCAGTGCACACAGAGGTCACTCCCCCCTCTGAAGTTCAGGGATGGAGACCAAGAACACCCAGAAGCCTGAGACTCTGGGATGGGCAGGCAGCCCACGGCTGGAGAATTCCAGTAGCCTGGGGTGGGGAGGTAGCAGCAGAACAGTGTAGCAGAAAACAGTCCTTCTAATTACATCAGACATACAGTGATGGTCAACCATCTGTCATATTCAAGGTACCTGTGATGTTAGGCTATTTCCATAAACTATACAGAAACAACTCATAAAACATGTCCAAATTTTTTTTTACAGGATTCGTTTTACAATATTTTATACATTTTTAATAATTTTTTAAACAATTTTAAATTTTAATTTTAAATTAAAATTTAAAATTACAAATAAAATTACAAAAATTTTTATAATATTTTACAAATTTTTTATAGGATGTTGTTTACAATAGAATACCCCTTTTGTAATAAGAATAATATGGACATGCTCTGAAAACATTATGTTGGTCAACAGCGGTCAGGTACCACATAGTTCATACTGTGAGACCCAATGCATATAACGTTCTAAAATAGGCAAAATTATTCTATTCTGATAGAAATCAAAATAGTGCATGTCTCCAAGGCAATGGAGATTGAGGGGAAAGGAATAGAGGGAACATTATAGGGTAAATAAAATGATATGGATTTTGACTCTGGGCATAGTTTAACATGGGTGTATATACATGTGTCACAACTCATGAAACTACCCTTAAAAATCTATGCATTTCATTTTATATAAATTGTACTTAAATTTTAAAATTAAGGGGTAAGTAGAAGATATCTTAAAGTTTAAGAGTGGCTACAAAAATAGGGGTGGAGATCAAGAAAACGTATGGGCTGTATCGCAAAAACCAGGAATGGAAAGGAAGTCCACTGGAGGTGTTAGCCATGGCTGAGCCCCAGGCCTAAGTCACACAAAGTTCCTCTCATGGAGCATCACGCAGAGGTCCTTTTCACCCATCTGCATCACTGGGCCATGCAGGCACGAGAGAGCAAGTTACCGGGATTACACATGGAGCGGTGCAGAGGGGAAGAGAGAGGAGAAGAATGGTAGTGGATTTTATTCAAATGCAGCCTGGTTGCAGACGACATTTCCCATGTATACAAAGATTCTCAAGCAAACATCTACATATGGTTGTATTTTCCTGATGTCTATCAGCCCTTTTTTGTTGCAGACTTGAGCGCAGCACATGTTCCAATTAACTCCACTCTTTGTTGCAACTTGCTGAGTCCGGTGTCTCTTGCCAAAAAGGGGTAGGTGGTTGGTTACATAACAAGGACCTGGGTGGAATCGGCTGCCAAGTCTACACAGAATTGGTGGAATGTGTGTGGTATGGATGGGGGTTAGGAGAAGGTGGGAAGAGAAGAGGAGGCCACAGGAAGAATAATAACCTTTGAGGCAGACTCTGACAGAGGCAGGCCTCATGGGCTAGGCTGCTGAGGGAAACAAGGTCAAAGAATAGCCAGACTGGAGGTCATGAGGTGTCAATGTACAGAATGTAGATTCTGTAAGTTCTGTAAATGTAAATTCTCATGTGAAATTTTCCCCTAGGGTGATGCTTCCAGGAACAGTCTAATGTGACAAGAACTTTAGGAAAAGGCTTGACCCAACTGCAACCAAGATGGGATTTTTAATAATGAAAGGGAGAAAGGGAGATCATAAGGTGAAAGGATAAAGGGGCCTTCACCAAAGTTTTTCCATGTAAAATGTAAGTGATCCAACAATATGTGCATTCATTTTGGTGAATGAAGTACTGGGTTGGCCAAAAAGTGCGTTTCAGTTTTTCGATAAGCAGAAAAACCCAAATGAACTTCTTCGCCAACCCCATACTCCTCACTAGAAATCACACTTTAAGCCTGATCTTCTTAGACAGGCTTAAAGGTTTTGTTCTGGGAATTTAGACCCATGTGCTATTCAAACTAACTTGTGGATCAGGTTCTATTCCATAGCCATGGACTGTTTTCCTCACCCTATTCAACCATCCTTCAACCTTTGAAAGAGTTTATGTACTACTAACAAGAATTTATCCAACAAATTAAAGTGACAGAAAATAAAACACTAAAGGGGTCCCTGGGATTGACTTCTTTACAGACAGGACTGTAGGGTGTCATTGATATACTCAAAAAATGATTTCAAAAGAGACACGGAGTCTTCGATAGACAAAAAAGAAAAAGTAATATGGGACAAAAATGAAGTTATTTGCTGAAGAGATAAACATCTTTAATGCAAAGACTTTCTAGATAAGCAGATATGACAACAGTGTGAAATTACCCCATTATTGTCATAATTTCTACTGCCACTTAGCTTTTTTAACTGAAACTATCTAATCCAGAGATTTCTGGGCGTTTTCTACTTAAGACATCAGGATATCAAACTATGAGGGGGAGGTGACAGTTGGTCAAAAGAGGGCTACGTAAAGGTTACACGGTGAAAAGTGCTCACCATGATAGTCCGAGGAGGACAAACAGGTTCCACCAGCTGAGCTCAGATGAGATGTGTGTGATGCAGGAAAGCAGACCAGAAACACGATTCTGAACATGGAATTCCCTCGGCTTCCTCGAAGACGAAGGACTGGGGGATAAGTGTCACAAAACAAACAGTACTCACTGGGCTGAATGCAAAGTAATGAGGGCAGAACCTATCATGGCATGTTTAATAACATAATTTCGCTAAGGCAAACTAAGGGGTGGTTAATGAGGTTCCATCAAATAAGTTATGTGAATTGTGTCATTTGCAAACCACAAAATATCACGTTAGTTAAGGGAAACATTTGACAAGCAGTTTCTAGTCTCATGACCAATTCCACATTAGGCAATCTTGCAAATGACATAATTAACACAACTTACTTAGCTGATCTCCATCTGCAATTCATTAGGAAGAGTCTTCCAGCAGAATCATGCCATCTAAAGGTGACCAGGCACAGGAGAGCTGTTAACAAATACGAGGGACTCAACCTATGTTAAAATTTAGTGCGAGTCAATCACTTTGCATTAAAAACCAATGATACTTTTATGCCAAAAAGGTAGAGCTATTTGGTCCCCTTGGACTCTGCAACAAAAGATGAAAATATAGAAGCATAGCTTCCATATAAGTCCACGTACATAGGAATAAAATTAGAGTAAAAAAGTTGGCTTAAAACTCAACATTCAAAAAACGAAGATCATGGCATCTGGTCCCATCACTTCACAGCAAATAGATGGGTAAACAATGGAAAGAGTGACAGACTTTATTTTCTTGGGCTCCAAAATCCCTGCAGATGGTGACTGCCGCCATGAAATTAAAAGATGCTTGCTCCTTGGAAAAAAAGCTATGACCAACCTAGACAGCATATGAAAAAGCAGAGACATTACTCTGCCAACAAAGGTCCATCTAGTCAAAGCTATGGTTTTTCCAGTAGTTATATATGAATGTCAGAGTTGGACCATGAAGAAGGCTGAGCACCAAAGAACTGATGCTTTTGAACTGTGGTGTTAAGAGAAGTCTGAAGATTCCCTTGGACTGCAAGAAGATCAAACCAGCCAATCCTAAAGGAAATCAGTCCTGAATACTGAAAGGACTGATGCTGAAGCTGCAACTCCAAAACTTTGGCCACCTGATGCAAAGAGCTGACACATTGGAAAAGACCCTGATGCTGGGAAAGACTGAAGGCAGTAGGAGAAGGGGAAGACAGAGGACGAAAAGGATGGATGGCATCACTGACTCAATGGACATGAGTTTGAGCAAGCTCTGGAAGATGGTGAAGGACAGGCAAGTCTGGCATGCTGCAGTCCATGAGGTCACAAAGACTCGGACATGACTGAGCGACTACACAACAAAATATAGGAATAAGTTCATGCCCATGCTTTGCATACCACTGGAATGTTAAATGATGAGCAAACAATCTGTTTTCACTTCCAGTTCAAGAGAGAAGGAGCCTGACTAACAGAATTTCCAAAGGTGTTCCAGAACTGATAGCATCAGAGTTGCTCACAGTCCTCAGCACAGGGTACCAAGCTGAAAAGCGGCATGTCCTTCACCCATGCACCACTTGATGTTGGAAGAGGGTAGTGGTCCACAGCTGATCAATTCTTAGGAACCCAAACTAGGAACTCTTAGTTTTGAACAAGACTTTCCCAGAGCCCTTGGGACATAGAGAAGATGTGCAAGAGTATTTTCTCAAACCCTCAGAAATTAAAAGCAAGGACTGAGTCTGAGTCCATTGACAACACAGCTTTCTTTCCAAGAGCTTGATGCTTTTTTTTATGAAAAGAAGCACTGAACTCAGGAGCAAAATTAACAGCACTGGCACAAATTAGAGAAAGACAGAGACAGAGGAAGGGAGAGAAGGAGGAAGGAACACATACTGTCTGCCCTGACTTTTCTTTTTTAGAGATTTTTCAGTAAGAAATAAATGATCGCATGTTTGAAAAGCCTTCTACAGGCCTCTGTTTCTAAATTTCAAACTTAAAATCTTAAGCTACAAAAGAAAGGCATTTGGTTTATTTCTGATGTTTGAATGATGAATTAGCCAAAATTTTCTTTGCAGACAATGTGCTGTCAAAAATTTTATTTACTTGAGAGGCCAATGCCACAGAATCATAAATGATATGGCTAGAAGCCTTGTTCAGCCCACTCTAAAATGCGACATTATTCAACCAGCTGTAAACTTCTGGTATACCTTCAAAGAATACAACTAAATGTCAATACCAACTTACAGAGATCTTATAAGTCCATTCCATAATAGTCTTACAAATATTCCCTTGAGGAAAATTAAACTCTAGCCCACAGTTTTAGAAATGGAGAAACTGAGGACCAAAGTAGTTCATCCAATCTGGTTGGTTTAGACCTGCAGTCCACACTTAACCCCAGGTGTACAGGTAAGGAGCAGAGGAGAAAGCAGAAATGGAGACGAGTGCACCGCTGGTTTCAAAAGTACTCTGCCCTGAATACAGAATATTAAATGAACATTGTCATTCACAAGACACAATAATGCTTTAAAATTCAAAACAATATTGACTCTCCACAGATAGGTTTTAAGATGGAATTTTACTTGTCAACCATTTTTAATAAGGAACAGAGGGTATAAATACAGCCAAGGAATAGAGGGTATGAACAGAGTTATTCCATTTAAATTATTAAAAAAAAATATAACAGAAGATGCACTATGTCTGAACGCAGGCAGGACTAGGCCCAAATAGTTAGGCCATCACTGATGTGTTTCTATCTCAGTGGAAAAATATTCTGTCTTTACCTATTCTGTAAAGGCTAATTAAACCATTTTCAGTTCTTCACTCTTCCCTTGTACATTCAAGGTACTTCACATCTGCAGTGTAAATAACAAAATCTGCCAAACTGCCTAGCTGCTTTCATAGCAGAAATTATATTTGAAAACAATTTAAAAAAATTTTTACACTACACTAATTACTCATTTATTTACAGCGCTACCTCAGACCAAAGTCCGACTTCTAAAAATGTAAAACACAGTTTCAAATGGGTATATGGCAGCATGATGTAATCAACTCTGCATATCCTCTGAAACCTTCCTGTTCAAAATACACGGAGCCTCTAAGTAGCCAAATTCATTCACAAAACTATGCTATTGCTATAAGGAGTATAGTCTACCTTTCAAACTGTTAAGTATAGGTCTACAAACATATGCTTGTGTAAGTTCTCTATGCTGACATCCATTATATCTAAACAACCAATATTTTTTAGTTTTCCTACTTCACTTCTTTTATCTTGTCTTCCTTTCTATTCAGACAGCTCTTTAAAAAGAGTCATCTTCACTTTCTCAGTTTCCTCACCAGAAAGAGGGAGATAATAATTGTTTACCCTCAGATGCCACCCACTCCTCCTGCTCCCCAGGTGTATTAAAAGGATTAATTAGACACTAAAGTTGAAGTATAGTCAGCTATGCAAAAGAGAAGGCTTAAATACAGAAACAATGATCAACATAAGATATACTTTAAATAGAGACCCTCGTGATGTTACAAACATGTCTACCTGTTTCTCTTCTAAGCTATCAGGTAGATGTTTGATCACGTGTATTTCAAAATGGTAACTTGCTGATCCAATTTTGCTGATGACTTCAATCAGTAAAAAGAGAAACATAAAAAGTCCATCGCCTTACACTCGCAGTTATAAGCAAAATCAGACCCATGTATATTTCACTTTATTACTCTGACCAATTCTAAATGCAGCTTGACTTTACTGTTGTTTGAAATGATTCATATTACAAAGCTTTTGTCACTGAACTGAGGAAAACATTACTGAGTTCGGGTTTCTTACCCTCCACCGGTCACTTGTCCCAGAAGCTAAACAGAACTCCCAGTTCTCTGGCTGATCGTGGCTGGGAGCTCATTAGACTGTTCCTCACGTTAAATTACTGAAAAGGGTGATGTATTTATAATACAGCTTGCGATGCTATAAAATGGCTCATCAATCTGTTTTATTCATGGAAAGTCCACATAAGGCCACTAGTCTGTTACTGGCAATAAACCTTGGGTGCGTCTTCAAAAGACCTGCATATTAGATAATGATTTATGTCTCTGTCCAAGGAATCAAACATGATACTAACAAGGCAAGGGGATAACTCAACTGACACTTTCAAAAGCAATATAATTTTGGTAGTAAATCAAGTGGGTATAACATACACAGGAAAGAGAGAAAGACGGATGATTAGCATGAACATATTAAAAGAAAAGTATAGTGTTGGAAAAAATAACAATTCTGAGTGTTCAGATCTTAAACCATTCCTAATCCATTCTCTGCATTATTTTTCTTACACGGTATTTCTTACATAGCCTGGTCACTCCTCACCTCCCACTTTATACCTAGAATATTCTTCTGTAAATATATCCTAAATATTTTGCCTTTTTTTTAATGTCGAAAGGCAAAGTTGCTTAGCAGTTCTTACCCTTAAAACATAAAGCTGTTTCAAATGAGAAAGATCCAACGAAAAGAACAAGAGATATTTACAATCAGCATGAGAAGCCAAAATAATTAGTTAGCTCTTAAACTATTTTCAGAGAACAGCTCATTTATTAGAAATATTTTCCCTGTTAGGTGTCTGGAAATCCCAATATTTCACAGAGATCTCTCATCTTAAGATCAAGTGAAAAACTGACTCTGAAACAAATGATGCTTTTTTAACCACTGAGTTTTCTTGCAGGCTGCCAAACAGTCACTTAAAACTAACAGTACGAATGTAAAAGCACAGATGTAGAAAATAAAACCCTTTCTCCTACAAGTGAATAGTGAGTTTAAGATACCTTACACGTACTTGCTATTTTATCTTCAATGGTCCACTTTAAAGGAAAAAAAAAAAACTCATTTTCATAAAAGATTGTGAGTTCTGTAAATTCAAACTCCTATCATACATACTGAACCTGTTTGCATTATTTTATTTAGAAAAAGAAAACTTATTTTTTTAAAAAGAGAGTTTTCTCCCCCCCCGCCCCCAAGTGCACGTGACATCACCACTTTTCTTCCCCATCAGTGTGTCTCAGATTCTCCTTTGGGCAAAACTGGAAAGCTACTTGACTTTTCCCCTTGGACTGCTCAATCTTCTGGACAGGGATCGTGCATGAGACAGCATTCCTAAAAGGGAAAGGGAGAAAAGCATCCTCCCTGTTATTGTTAGTTGCAAATAAAACACTCAGCTTCAGCAAGGAGCGACTCCAGACACCTCCTCTCTCACTGGAAGCAGGCTAGCCTGGCCCAGGGAGGATCAGAGGGTCAGCTGTGCAGAAAAGCCCTCTGCGGTCCCTTTGCTAATGGCTTACAGGTAGGTTCCCGCCTTGAACTCTTTCAAATGCAGGAAGCTGTATGTTTGCATTTACATTCAACTCAAACAAACACAAATTCTACATTTCAGACCAGTTTTTGCAGCTAAGACTCCCTTGGTTTTCCAAACAAACGGAATTTATTAAATGCTGCAAAATGACCGAAGACTACAGCAGAGTTTAAGACTAGAAAGGGAACAGTGCGGGTTCACGGAGTCAACTGATCTATGTAGTTTCACCATGAAACAACTTTTCAAATAATCACATGTCAATGAAGGGGGAGCGTTGTTGATGCCTTTTCCCCACAGCTCACCTGTCACCAGGGCTTTTGGGATACAGAAAGAGGAGAAAACTCACCTGCCCCCCTCCAGAAAAAAAACAAAAAAATTCAAAACGTATTTAAGTGCCCACACACAGAGATTCTGTCTTTGATATGCAGGAACAGAAAATAAACTATCTCCTCTTGCCTCCTCAAACACAAAACGCACAGGTATCCACACCCTCGGCCAGACACCCTTCGGGTTATCTCCCAGCTAAATAAAAAGGGCTCTTTGTGTGTGTGTGTGCATTTGGACACACACACACAGATGCACGCACACAGACACACACACACAGGCGCATACTCCAGGAAGCCTGCCTCCACTGTTCCATCACGAGGAGCACTCTGGGGGCCTGGGGAGGGGGGCGAAGCGTTTGGGAAGCAGAAGGCGCCGGGGCAGCCTGTGAACTGGACATTGGCATTTCTCGCGCCGGCTTTTCCTGTGGGGTTCATCTGGTTGGTAGGGTGGGGAATAGTTGTCGGCGCCCTACCAAGGTCAGCCTGCTTGGGCTGACAGTGTCTGTCTCCGTACAAAGGAAAGAATCAATACTTTTGGACTACGGCTGTGCCCTCGGTGTAAAACAACAAACATGCAGCGTCTGACATGTTTCTAGGTGATTTGTGGCAGAGCCTCTTGTCTGATCTGTATCCAGGAGCTGCTGTGTTACTGCTCTTTGCTTCTCGCCTCCCCCAGCCCCTCCCGAGGCCCCCTCCCGCCCGGCCGGCTCTGTGATGTCTAATACTTTACTCAGGTACAGAGGCGGGAGCTCTACCCTACAGCTACTTGTCACTCAATAAATCACACCTGGAGCGCCGTCTGCAAGCAGCGATCCGGGCTTTAACAAAGGATCGGAGGGACAGAGTGCAGGCCAGAGACTGTAATTATAACAAAACTAAAATATTCAGAGAGAGGGACACACAGCGGCTCCGGGGCAGGGATCAAATGTCACTGGAAACCGCGGCTCTGGCCTCTCTTGGCCGCAGTCTTTTCCTGCACCCCTCTCTCCGCGGCCCCCTCCCCACCTCCCACCATTTATTTTGGTCGCTCTCTTTGTTCTAAGTAGAATTCAAGGCATAACAGGAGCTTTATTAAAGCGTTCACTAAAGCAAATAATGCTCACCTCGTATTTTTAAATATACGTAAGTTGTATTAAATCAGAGAGGCACTCTCCGTCAGTACTTTTAAAATCTTCATTGTCTACACTTATATCTAGTTTATATCTATATTTATATCTACTACATTATCTAGTTTGCATCCTTATCTACAATATTTGCACAGAGAGGCCCCAAATCCTTTTGACACTGTCCAAAATGTAACAACTGTACCAAGAACCAGCTACTACTTATGGCTTGAAGTTAATTATTTGAACAGCCATGAAAATGATTTTACTTACTTACACAAAAACGTGCTTGTTTTTGCCTGACTACACCATTTGTGTAGAAATAAGTCAATAAAATGTTAATATAATTATTATGTGCTCTTCAAATGACTTAAGAACTATTTCATATTAGACTTGTTCTTTCTCACCCATCCCCCACCCTCCTCCTAAAATTTATTTTCCAGAGTGTGAACCATTAGCCAAGTCAGATAAGAGGGTTTTGGACAGTTTCTTCTGTTCTAAATATTTTAAATGCAGCATTTTGAGTTATCTCGGCAATTTCAGTCACATCAGACACCTCTTAATGCAGGAAAAGTGATGTTCCATCATGGAGGTCTTGCACCAGTCTCTACTGTAACTGTTGCTGATGAAAATAAAAGTGAGTTAGAATAGCTCTACACTTTCTTCCTAGTCAATCAATGCCTGACAGCACCAGTTCCTTCAGCCATGTACTTCAGTGATGATGGATCAATAACTGTGGTTTAACAACAGGGAGCCACCAATCATTATACGAATGATTAAAAGGGGTCTCACTCACATACACCTCCGCAGACAGAGTAGGCCATGAGCTCAGAATATCTGCCACTTCACACTACAGAAATTCAGGTACAGAAGGAAAAAAATGGGGGGGAATCATTAAGGCAGCAGAAAGGAAATATAAAATGCTTATGACCGTGTCAACTTTCAGCCACTGTCATCTTAGACATTAGTTCTCCACAGTTACCATGATGGAATTGAATAACATTTTTAAAAGGGGAGAAGGGTATTGCTTATTGCTCAATCCTACAAAATATCAACTTATTAAGGTTACATGGGATGTCCCATGGACACCCCTTTTTACCCTCCACACATACATAAGAACCATTTGCCTGGAGAGTCAGTCCTGGCTCACTATCTTGGAAAACCTTGCTACCTGACTTATTTTTATCTATATTAAAATTATTCCTTGAATATATTTATCTGAAAAGACTAAAAGGCTAGGACTATTTCATCCAGGAATAAACAACATCCCTGACATGAAGTAGGTGCTCAACCATGATAGACAAATTAATAAAATCAATGAATCAGCTAAAAAAAAAAAATCATCTCTTTTTAAAGAAGCTCAAGCAAAAGATACTGCACAACTTCTCTCATGTACCTACAGAGTATTACTTTGGGGACTTCCCCGGTAATTCAGTGGCTAAAACTGAATGCTCCCAATACAGAGAAGGTCCCTGCTCAGGGAATTAGATCTCTCATGCCACAATAAAAGATCCCACATGCTGTTGCAAAGACCCAGCATAGCGAATAAAAATAAATATAAAAAAGAATATTACCTTGAATTCACATAGTGTAATTTAAAGCACCATAAATTATCAAATTAAACCATCAAAATATATCTCTTACAGAATAACAAAATTCTCTGCATTACTGAGTGTCCTTTCTCATTTTTCTGGGAATAGTAATGAAAAGTTCATTCTGGCATATACTCAGCTAATAAACAAATGCTAACGAGGGGCTCCCCTGGCCTCAACACTGACATTGGAGGTTCACTGGCTTTGACCTTCGACATCAAAGAAGATAAACAAGTAAAGACCTAACCACAAGACATTATTTTGAGTGCTTCAGAAACGGTACAAAGAGGGCCATGTTTTTAGCCAGTGGGGGTTTTGCCGCTCAGGAAATACTTGGCAGTGTCTGAAGAGGGTTTCTGATTGTCAGGCTGGGGGGAAGGAACAGAAAGGAGCTCGTCACTGTTTTCTAACGAGTAGAGGCCAAAGATGCTGGCAAATATCACACAATGTAGGATCGGACACCCCACAACCAGGAATCAGTCAACACAAAATGTGCATCATTCCAGGGTTGGGAAATCCCAGGACAGGGTGTTCAGGAAGTACAGGGGAAAAGAATGCCTAACTAAAGAACAGCAGGAGGAAAGAACACAGTGGAGGACAGGGAGAACCCAACTCACCCCTAAGAGCAGCAGATAAGAAAAGTGGTTGGAGGAAAGGACAAGAGACCAAAGAGGGTGAGAGCCCACTGACAGCTTTTTAAAAAGTGTTAATTGGTAAAAACTGGAATATATCCTTATAACAGAATAATAATCAGTAATAAAAAAGTAATAGGTGATTGATATGCCCTACAATAAGATTAATCTCAAAAATCATGCTGAATTAAAAAAGACAAAAACAGTACATGCTATATGAATTATAATGTATAATTTTAAGAAACTGAATTAATGTACAATGAGAGAAAGGCAATCAGTGTTTCCCTGGGGAAGGGAGGCGGGGGTGGGGTGCAAAGAGAGGGAGTCCTTCTATGATGGTTATGATCATCTAGAGCATGGTGATGACTTTATCCAAAGCTTATTAAATTTTACATTTTAAATTTTTTTTAAAAAGCATTTATAACTCATCTAAGACACCAGGGGAGCTGACTGCAAGACTTGGGAGTGAGGAAGTGACATGGTTCAGATATGCATGTTAGATTGCTCTGGTCCTGACAGGAGGAACAGCCAAGGAAGAGTTGAAAGTGGAGTCTGAAAGCAAAAAATAATGGGAGCCTTTACAAGATCAGAGGTGCTGGGACTGGAGAGAAATGAAGAAGGAAACAGCAGTGTTAACTGCTATTGGATTTGAGGACGGGCACTGGGAAAGGGAAGGTTCCAGGGTGACTTCCCTGTTTCTGGCCAGGATGTGGTATTAGACAGAGCTGACACCATTCAAGGTCCTGCAGAGGCTGGCTGGAAGAGGGCAAGTGTAGACCCTGAAAAATTTAGGTTCTGACTGGCTAAATTTTGAAGTGGAGGGTCCAAGAGAGCTGAACTTCCAAACATGGAGGTCTATGGAGGAGTCTGAGATGAGGAAATACTTGAGTAATTGTAAGCAAACCAGCACGAATTTAACACAACAGTAGTGAGTGAAATTCTCCAAACCAGCTGTATGTATAGAATGAGTAGAACTTTTCATTGCTAAATACCCTATCTAGAATTAAACAAAATTTCAAGTATGAGTGCTACTGTTTCAAAGTATACAAAGAAAGAAAAACAGGTGTAAACAAAAGGGCAATGGGGAGAATGTGGAAGAGAAAAGAAAACAAAACCTTCAGCAGCTGGTATACTTTAGTTAATTTTCCTAAATGCCACTGTGAAACAAGGCCACCTCAGTGTATACCGCCTGAAACTAACACACACACAACTCATGCGAACGTTTGGCTAAATGCTTGTTTTTACTGTGAATAGCTCCCATATTGTTCAGCACATCACCTTCTGGATTCCCTTTTTCTTTTTTTTTTTTACTTTCAAATGGCCAAAGCCACAATTAGAGGGAACGGTTCCAATGTCAAATTCTTAGCAGTTCCCTTATCCTTCCAAATTCTGGGAAAGATCATAGGTCTCGCAAGTATGTGCCCAACCCTTTTCCTCTCCAGCATCAATAAACAACTTGGTCTGTCTTTTAGGGAAGGACTGCTTTTTGCCACACAGATGATTCACTAAGTAGCCCAGAACAGACGATCGAACTCTCAAATATCTAGTGTCAGTGCGTTCTTTACCCAGACATGGTGGGCACTCTTTTTAACCCCTTTTCTCAATTCTTTTCCCTAGAAGACATTGCCAACACCTCAAGTACTTGAACTGAGACATTGGCTCTTGAACTGTTGGGCAGAGGATAAGGTTTACACTGTTCTAAAATTATCAACTAGATTCAGAGAAATAGACGAGGCCACTACATACAGCCACTGATTACTACAATAGTGTTTCTTAGAACATGATTAGACTTAAGCACGGGCTCAACGGAGAGCTAGGGTCTAGAATGGAACTTAGGTGATAGAAAGTACTGAACAAATATAGGCTAAATGGCTGGTTGGATGAATACAAGGATGGGTGAATGGTAGACTGTTGCAAGTAGGGACATACACTTACATAAACACACACTCACAATACAGATGGCCCTAACATAGTGGGACACCACTGTACTCCCCACAAAAAGGCTATCATTTTCTGCATGCCCTTCGGAAATTTCAGGATCCTTTAAAGTGAATTTCACTGACAACCATGCTGTTTCTCAAGATCACCCAATTTGTTCCGATACCAGGGTCTTTGTCACTGTTCCCTCTGCTGGAATGTTCTCCCCCTAGATGGAGGAGGGCTCACTTTCTAATTTTACTCAGGTCTCTACTCAAATGTCATCTCCTCACAGCTGCCTCTTCTGATCATTCCCTGCCCTGTTTCTCTTCGCAGTTCTTTTTATACTCTATATCTATCCTGTTTAATGTTTATTTTTCACCTTCTCCATGAAAATGTAATTTCCAAGAGAAAAGGACTTTGTCACATTCACCACTGTACCCTCAGCATCCAAATGGTTCCTGAAACAAATTATATGCTCAATTAATATGTTAAATGAATACAGCCGAATTATTCCCTGCAGATCATTTTATAAATCTCTTGTCTCCTCTCCCAGGAAGCTTCATCCACACCAGGGACCCCTTGATTAGCCGTTCCCCAAATGTACTATGCACTTAGCACTCAGCACACGATGCTTCCCTTGCCTTCGACGCCTTGCACCTTCTGATAACTCCACACCATTTAACCATCAAGGACCAGCTCAACTCACATCCTTTTCTAACCTTACCCTGTAGGAAAGAAGCACTGCATTCTTATCTGCGCTCCCCCTGGTTCTTAAAACACCGCACAATATACTACCCAGCACTGTGTTAGTTACGACTCACTCAGCAGAACAAGGGCTGCTTACAGTATGCATGAGCAGGAGCTGTACCCTGCCTGCACAAGTAAAGCCAATCTTCTTTGGATAAGAAAAAAGAGAAAGTAAAAAAAATGGGGGGAGATTGAGGGCCCATAGAAAATGCCAGCCAAAGTGATTCCTGATCTCATTTAATCCTAACGAGGCCATTGTTCCCATTACAAAGGTAAAGAAACTGAGACTCCAGTGAGAAAACTGCCCAGAGTCACATGGTGGAACGGAGGTGACAACAGATTTCTTTTCTCCATTTCCAGAGAGAGGGAAAAGGGTGGTGAGTCCACACATTCTTCCTGTGTAGTACAATGGACAATAGGCTCAGTTTTTAATGAGAAATTCTGGGTTTTAGGCCTAACAAAGTGAGACCTTGCTGGCTATGTAAACTCACTTGGGTAAACCACATAACATCTCTAGTTTCCTCATTTATAAAACAGCAGGTACTAACTACCTGTTCTGCCTAAATCACCAGTTTATTTCGAGGCCACCTTCAGTAGTACCTGGGAAAGGGATTAGTAAGCTCCAGAGCTCCATGTTAGCCCCCAGAGCTGACCCACGCATGGGCCCACATCACAGAAGACTCTGCCCTTTGCCTCAAGAGCCTCTTAAGAAGGCTGAGTGCTGTCAGCTTCTGTCCCACACAGGCTGACTGTTCCTTACAATCACTACACATTTCTATTGCTTTCAGGATTTCTACTAAAATAGCCGTGAACTTCTTTCTACTCATCTCATTTATTTTATCTTTTTTAAATTAATTTTTATTGGAGTATAGCTGCTTTGGTGGCTAAATCGTAAAGAATGTGACCACCGAGGCAGGAGACACAGGAGTCATGGGTTTGATCTCTGGGTCAGGAAGATCCCCTGGAAAAGGAGATGGCAACCCACTCCAGTATTCTTGCCTGGAGAATCCCATGGACAGAGGATCCTGGTGGGCTACAGTCCATGGGGTCATACACAGTCAGACATTGCTTTACAATGTTCTATTCGTTTCTGCCGTACAGCAAAGTGAATTAGTTACGTATCTTTTTCAGATTTCCTTCCCATTTAGGTTACTACAGGGCACTGGGTAGAGCTCCCTGTGCTATACGGCAGGTTCTCTTTAGTTATCTGTTTTACATATATATGCATGAGTGCTAAAGTTACTTCAGTCATGCAATGTTCAACTCTTTTCTACCCCATGGACTGTAGCCTGCCAGGCTCCTCTGTCCATGGGGCTCTCCAGGCAAGAATACTGGAGTGGGTAGTCATTCCCTTCTCCAGGGGATCTTCCCAACCCAGGGATCGAACTCACGTCTCTTACATCTCCTGCACAGGCAGGCAGGTTCTTTACCACTAGAGCCAGCCGGGAAGCCCATTTTATACATAGGTGTGTGTGTGTATCAATCTCAAACTCCCAAATCATACCGCCCCACCACCCAGTCTGTCTTTAAAGACTAGATATATTTAAGTGATTTGCTGTGACTGAATTCCCTGAGTTAAAAAAAAAAATAAGAGAAAACTAATTTCTCAAAATGTTTCAAATATCTAAACATGCACATGAGAATAAAATTGTTTTCTAAATGCCTACTACAGAATTAAATATTAGCAGAGATTTTTTTTTAACCAAACTATTTAATGAATAAAAACAAATTATTTAACTCAACCCTTTAGCCAACCCATTAGCTTCAAAGACAAATAACAGAGCAAGGCCCAAATTTTGAGTGTGCAGAAAACCACACTAACAATCGTCTTCAAACCACCAGTTATTTGAAACAGCTGCAAACATGTTTCCTTAGAAAAACGGATTGGGATTTAGGGGCTTACAAGGTGATAGCAATTTAGTTAACCAGTCAAAAGGAAATTTCTATTCAACCCATTAAACTCTTAATATTTCTCCTTCAGGGGGGAAAACATTGACGTATTACTTCATGAGCTTGTTTTGTGTACTTGAAATAGATATTCTAGACCTCTAAGTGGTACATACTGTGGTGCTACATTTTTTTAAAAACATTTTAGAACATATGGCTCAAAAAAGTAAACACAACAAACTACAAAGCATATAACAGGGCAAGATCCCATTCTATTCGACACTAATCAGAACCCAATTCCAGTATTTTAATTAAATTCTAGTCTACTTCAGGAGAAACATCGATCCCCAAGGGGCAGAGCCAGACAACTGGCCAGATTTTAACCCATCACAAGAAATAAAATACTCAACTTAAAACAGAAAAAGGAAAAAACATTGATGCATAACATTGGGGAGAACTTTCCATTAGTTCCTGCCCTAGAAACAGAGTTCTTAAATCAGGCTACTTAATCAAACATTAAACAAATAGCTGGAGGCCCTGTAAATCCAAATCAGCTCCCTCAATAGTAAGGACATTAGGGGAAAACTCAGTCTGTCTTTAAGGCGGTCACCCTCTTCTCTGGTTACACTCTGATCACCCACCACGTTTCACTAGAAAATGTGCTGATCCCATGGATGACATCCCTACTCAGCTCCCCCAACTCAGAACGATCCCCGTGATCAACAGGTCGCCCACTGTATTTTTACTGACTTCAACATAAGTTTAGTCTCACTTACCAACTGTGGTTATTTATTCCAGTTGTGTAACTCTGGGTCACATCATGATAAGAGTGGCCTAAAGAAGATGACCTCTACTATGTGATAATCTTGGTGTCATTATTCTAGTTCTTAGAACATTTGTACTAAAATTGTATCTTTCTATAAACCACACTCAGGTTCTGGCTCTGTCCTCTGACATCATACCAAAAAAATATACAAAACAAAAGCATTTCAAAATCTCAAAAAGATCACACTCCTCTACGCTTGATTCAAATATGCCTTCTGGAATATCTAAGACACAGAACAAACTAAGTGTGAGATGTCAGTATTATTTCCTTAGTTGAGAAAAACATATGAAAGAGAACACTAAAGAAAACAGATTTTCCCAAACTCTTTGTCTTAATAAGCAATTTCCTGTTTGAGTAAAGGTACTGTTTAACATATAGTCTAGAAACTTGCTACAAAGTCTCATTGGAGAAGGCAATGGCAACCCACTCCAGTACTCCTGCCTGGAAAAATCCCATGGACCGAGGAGCCCTGGTAGGTTGCCGTCCATGGGGTCACAAAAAGTCAGAATGACTGAGCGACTTCACTTTCACTTTTCACTTTCATGCATTGAAGAAGGAAATGGCAACCCACTCCAGTGTTCTTGCCTGGAGAATCCCAGGGACGGGGGAGCCTGGTGGGCTGCCGTCTACGGGGTTGCACAGAGTTGGACACGACTGAAGTGACTTAGCAGCAGCAGCATAAAGCCTCACAGCATTCAGTGTATGACCCCGAACAGGGGAAGAGGTAATCCCCACTCAAGGAAAGATCTAACTCAACTAACCAGCCCTTCTGCTATGCAAACTAACCTTCCACTGGTTCTCAATTCTCTCCATCCTGCAAATATCTTTGGAAAGACTTCCTTCTGTTTCTCAATGAAAAGCGAAATACCACAAGGACGAACTCTGGACATGGTAAGGCAGCACTCATGCCATCAATGGACTCAATGGGAGTGCTTCGTATCACTGACCTCCTGCACCCCCAGTGTCCCGTGCCCTTCCTCGGCTGCTACTGCCCATGCTACCACACATTAACATGCTCATTCAGTTCAGTTCAGTCACTCAGTCGTGTCTGACTCTGCGACTGCATGGACTGCAGCAAGCGAGGCCTCCCTGTCCATCATCAAATCCCGGAGTTTACTTAAACTCATGTCCATTGAGTTGGTGATGCCATCCAACCATCTCACCCTCTGTGGTCCCCTTCTCCTCCAGCCTTCAATCTTTCCCAGCATCAGGGTCTTTTCAAATGAGTCAGCTCTTCACATCAGGTGGCCAAAGGATTGGAGTTTCAGCTTCAGCATCAGTCCTTCCAATGAATATTCAGGACTGATTTCCTTTAGGATGGACTGGTTGGATCTCCTTGCAGTCCAAGGGCCTCTCAAGCGTCTTCTCCAACACGACAGTTTGAAAACATCAGTTCTTCAGCACTCAGCTTTCTTTATAGTCCAATGCTCACATCCATACATGACCACTGGAAAAACCATAGCTTTGACTAGACAGACCTTTCTTGGCAAAGTAATGTCTCTGCTTTTTAATAGGCTATCTAGGTTGGTCATAACTTTTCTTCCCAGGAGCAAACATCTTTTAATTTCATGGCTACAATTACCATCTGCAGTGATTTTGGAGAAAATGAAGTCTGTTACTGTTTCCACTGTTTGCCCATCTATTTGCCATGAAGTGATGGGACCAGATGCCATGATCTTAGTTTTCTGAATGTTGAGTTTTAAGCCAACTTTTTCACTCTCCTCTTTTACTTTCATCAAGAGGATCTTCAGTTCTTCACTTTCTGCCATAAGGGTGGTATCATATTCATATCCAAGGTTATTGATGTTTCTCCTGGCAATCTTGATTCCAGCTTCTGCTGCATCCATCCCAGTGTTTCTCATGATGTACTCTGCATGTAAGTTAAATAAGCACGGTGACAATATGCAGCCTTGGTGTACTCCTTTTCCTATTTGGAACCAGTCTATTGTTCCATGTCCAGTTCTAACTGTTGCTTCCTGACCTGCAAATAGGTTTCTCAAGAGGCAGGTCAGGTAGTCTGTTATTCCCATCTCTTGAAGAATTTTCCAGAGTTTGTTGTGGTCCACACAGTCAAAGGCTTTGGCATAGTCAATAAAGCAGAAATAGATGTTTTTCTGGAACTCTCTTGCTTTTCCAATGATCCAATGGATGTTGGCAATTTGATCTCTGGTTCTTCTGCCTTTTCTAAATCCAGCTTGAACATGTGGAAGTTCACGATTCATGTACTGTTGAAGCCTGGCTTGGAGAATTTTGAGCATTACTTTACTAGTGTGTGAGATGAGTGCAATTGGGCGGTAGTTTGAGCATTCTTTGGCATTGCCTTTCTTTGGGATTGGAATGAAGACTGACTTACCAGTCCTATGGCCACTGCTGAATTTTCCAAATTTGCTGGCATATTGAGTGCTAATTCTTCCCTAATGGCTGTCCTTTGCCCAGAATACCCACAATTCTCACCATCTCTCTCAACCACGATTTCAAAGGGTCAAAACTTCTACGTTCAGTAACATTCCACAACAACTGCTCCAAATGTGGCCATGATTCAGACAGTCGCACTGGGATTCTGGTGAGGATCTCTATCCTTGAGACTTGGTCTGATTTGGGGCACCCAAAGGGAATCTGGTTTTATAGTGAACAACTGCACCTTCAGAAATTCTACTGGTAAAATTTCAGAAAACTGTCCATGTCCTAGTCTGGTGTGGTGTTCAGTGTGGTTTCTACATGGTCATCACAGACTAATGAAACTTACAGAAAAATGATAGCAGGGACAGTAACAGCATCTTTAAAAAGGGGGGCAAGTAAGGGGAGGTAGTTGATGTCTTTGGCTGAGCATGCCATGTGTTGCTGTGGGGGTAAGTTCTCCCTGCCTTTAACTGGCCTCAGGCAGCTCGACTAACACTGACTTCCTTACTATGATAACGAATCAGCAGGGACCTCCCTGGCAGTCTAGTGGTTAAGACTCTGCACCTCCACTGTGGGTTTGATCCCAGATCAAGGAACTACCATGCCATGTGGCAAGGCCAAGAAGATTAAAAAAAAAAAAGACTCAGCAATACAGAATGAACAAATGCAACCCAAAGTAGGCAGTCGGGGTCTGTGAACAAACCATCTGCCTTTTCTTCATTCTTCATCTATAAATTGGGGCTTCCCTGGTGCCTCAGACAGTAAAGAGTCTGCCTGCAATGTGGGAGACCCAGGTTCAATCCCTAGCTCGAGAAGATACCCTGGAGAAGGCAATGGCTACCCACTACAGTATTCTTGCCTGGAGAATTCCATGGATGGAGCCTGGGGAGGCTACAGTCCATGGGGTCACAAAGAGTGGGACATAGCTGAGCACCTAACACTTTTACATCTGTAAATTAAATAGCATCATAGCTCCATGCCTACTTCTCTAAACGCCAAGGAAGATAAGTGAAAAACACTCTATAAATCTAAGGGGATATTGCCATCACACAATGTATTTTGCCTAGTTCTTCCTTCCACTTATCCATTCAACAATGCATGCACTCACACACCTACTCAGCACCTCACCCACGTGTGCCCATCACTGCACTGGGTGCTGAAGGCACCAACAGAAATGAGTGAAAGTGAAAGTCACTCAGTCATGTTCAACTCTTTGCGACCACACGGACTATACAGTCCATGGAATTCTCCAGGCCAGAATACTGGAGTGGGTAGCCTTTCCATTCTCCAGAGGATCTTCCCAACCCAGGGATGGAACCCAGGTCTTCCGCATTGCAGGTGGATTCTTTACCAGCTGAGCCACAAGGGAAGCCCAAGAATACTGGAGTGGGTAGCCTATCTCTTCTCCAGTGGATCTTCCTGACCCATAGATCGAACCGGGGTCTCCTGCCTTGCAAGCAGATTCTTATCAACTGAGCTATCAGGGAAGCTCAAACACAAATGAGACACGGTCACAAACCAAAGCAGCCTAAGTGCAGGTGAGAACAACTAAGAAAGAAATTGTATAGTTACAAGGTAGTGTGGCAGGAACAGAGAGAGGGATTCCAGGTGTATCCTCATCGAGAGGGCACAAAACCTAGACCAGGTGGACAAGGTGTTAAGAGAACTCTTAAAAAAGAAGAAACACTTGAACTGAGTCACCACCAAGAGATACATGGTCGCTCCGGCCTGCAAATGGCTGATACACACCTGTGTCAATCTTGTATTTGACTTAATGATTACAATTCAGGGACTATTCCGTAAACATGTCAACACGAAATGTGTACATTAGAAGGTTTTATACCAATGAAGTGTTATGTCTCACGCTGCAGATACCCAGGTTATTATAAGGGATTCTCTGTTGATCAAAGAAACCAGTAGAAAGCATTGAAACCATCCCACACCAGATCTGTGCCTTCTTTTACATTGAGGAGTCCTTAGCATCTTATGTTACCAAGCACAAAGCACAAAGGGTATTTAATATTTGACTAGCATCATGAATTTATATCTAAGACTAATTTGGAGATATGAAAACTAATACTGCCAGTTAATTTTCTAATTGGAACAAAATTTACTACTTCTTAAAACAAGCCATCAAACGCCATAAATCTGAGCCCACTCAAGATTATGATCATTTGCAAATGTCATCTTATTTGCAGTCCACAGCATGGTAACCAAAGCCCTTCTATTTCTACTCTCATTTCTTTTTAAAAATCTAAGGGGAATGTTTTCAAATTTTCTTTCCTCTATAAACATTTGATTAAAAGAATAAGACCCTCCAAAATCTGTTAACATATACTTCCCACCTGTTTAACTGTTCCTAGAAATCATCACTAATTAAAAGATACATACTATCATGATTAGTGTTCCAGTAATATTTATAATAAGGATTTCTAGAGTTAAAAATGGGCCTTCCCTAGTGACTCAGCAGTAAAGAACCTGCCTGCCAATGCAGGAGACACAGGTTTGACCCCTGGGTCAAAAAGATCCCCTGGAAAAGGAAATGGCAACCTCACCAGTATACTTGCCTGGAAAATCCCACAGACAAAAGAGCCTGGCAGGCTACAGTCCATGGGGTCACAAAGAGTCAGACATGACTTAGAGACTAAACACCATCATCACCAGTGTTAAAAATAATAAAGTAATTATATTTAATTAACATTTTATTTGCAATGTTTCAATCTGCTAGTCTGTTCCTTTAGGACTTTCCAATGAATATCTTTGTTTAAATAATATGTTTGTTTTAAAAAAAAACTAATTTTAATGATGACTTCTTTGACAATTCTTTCCAGTAGGTTATTGTGTATAAAATCAATTTCTATTTCAATAATTAGGAGGTCACGTGGCTTTTAGTGTATTTTTCCCATAAAATATATTATTTTTTCCTATGAAGTTTTACCTTCTAACATATTTTCCTCAAGAGCTATATTTTGCCAGAGGGCTTTTCTATCTCTCTGTTTTTGGTCTCATCTTCAATTCTCTGTTTTCTTTACCCTGATAATTTTGGCATTCCCTTGATCTCTGTCATCCCCACTGCAAAAGCTCTCTCCTGTAACTCTATGTAGCTGCTTTGTTTTTCTCGAAAGCATGAAATCCAATAAAACAGGCAGGTGATAATAGAGATATTTAATATGCTTCATTAACAAAAATAAACAGCAGCTTAAAAACATGCACAAGGAAGATACTGACCAATACTTTCAATTATCTGAATAATACAATGCAACGGACAACGCAGTAAACATCTAAGCTATCTTGGCAAACATCTTTCAAGAACCATAGGTCAGCTTTCATTACTCAGGCTTGTTAAGTGATTCTATAGCTAAATACTTCAACACACATCCAGATGATCTGATACATTTTTTCAGTTCAAATGATGTACCTAAACAGCAAATTTATCTGTTTGGCTGCTGGTATAGAATATAATCAACACTCATCTACTAAAAGTAAGACACACACATGTTTGAGGTGATCTATCCTTTAAAAAAGTCTGATGTGTTGGGAGTTCCCTGGCGGTCTAGTGGCTAAGACTGCAATCTCTCAGCGCTGGGGGCACTGGATTTGATGCCTGGTCAGGGGACTAGGTCCCAGATGCCATAACTAAGAGACAAAATGTGCAACTCAAGACCCCTCAGGCTGCAACTAAGACCTGATGCAACCAAAAAAAAAACAAAAAAAAAGATGTTTTGAGGAAGCAGTAGCTATTTCACTTTAAGGTAATCAGTATTACTCAACCTGAACACTATACTTGCTTGACTTTATTTTTCCTTTTTTTCTTGCTCAATTACACAGTGTTTTTAAATTCAAAAACTAATATTTATAAACTAGTAATAGGGTAGTATTTTAACCTGAAAAAAAAAAAAGTAAGCCAACAATGAACACTGTGCGTATCCCATTTCCATTAAAGTGACAAATACTAATTTCAGAGAAACACCTCTCTCTCTCTCTCATACACACACACACACACATGTTATGAAAACACTGTCATTAGAATACATGCTCTGGCTGTTCATCCAAGAATGGTAATGAGTTGTGATGATCTACCTTCTTTAGTCAAGTCCTCCTTTGTAAGAACGACTCCCATTTATTTAACAGCTAACCAACATTTGGAGTGCTGTCTATGTTTATTCAAGAGGTTTTTTCCTTTGCAAATCTAACCAGCCCATACAAGAACAAAATCCATAATCAGGCTCTTGTTGACTCCATGCTCTACTCAACATAGATAGGCAGTGCAAACAACTGAAGTATTGTTGCTGGACAAGATGATCAACAACACAGTTAACTGAAAATGAACAGTGGGGCTCTACATCGTGCCAAGTGTAATCATTTGAAGTAGTCAGTTTCAAAAACCCAAGAAAGAGCATAGATTCCCAAGTATCGTAAAGTAAGGATTATCTGAGCAAATAGTACTTTCAACTTCTATTGACATAATTAAGTCGAAGGAGAGATTTATTCTTTTGGTAACATTTTGTTTTCTCTAGCATACATATTACTTAGATACAATCAAACAAGAAATATTTTAAAACCCAAACTAGATTCTTAATACAGAAAGTAAAGAAAGGTAGACTTCAAGTTTACATAGAGAAAGCCATGCAGGGTACTTTTTGAAAACCCACCAAGTGCCAGCCAGTCTGTTGGACACCAGTGCAGAGAAAGATAAACACAGCTCAGTTCTTGCTCTCAAGGAGAGTGTCTCTCAGCTGAGTTTCCTGATTCTCCAGTTTGCCACAGAAACACACTATTCAAAAACTTGACTAAAACATCTCCACTTGTGGATTCTTCCTGGGTTTGCCTGCCTCAGTGACTCCATGGCACAAAAATCAGTATTTATCACCTTCATTCATTTATTCATCAAGCAGTGATTAGGTGCCGTGCGGTGCTGTACTTATTTACTCAGTTGTATCTGACTCTCTGTGATCCCATGGGCTGGAGCCCACCAGGCTCCTCTGTCCCTGGGAATTCTCCAGGCAAGAATACTGGAGTGGACTGCCATGCCCTCCTCCAGAGGATCTTCCCAACCCAGGGATAGAACCCAGGTCTCCCACATTACAGGCGGATTCTTTACCATCTGAGCCACCAGGGAAGCCCAAGAATACTGGAGGGGATAACCTAAGCTTCTCTAGGGGATCTTCCGACCCAGGAACTGAACCAGGGTCTCCTGCACTACAGGTAGATTCCTTACCAGCTGAGCTACTGGGGAAGCCCAGGGATTATGGACCTGCCCACTAAATGCCAGGCATGATGCTCAGTGCAAAGACCCTAAAAATGAAGAGGACAAAACCTATCCTTGGGAAGAATACAGTTCAACTCTTAACAGATTAGCTCACCACCCACTGTATGCATCAGAGCTCCATTGCAAATACCAACTTATTCTTCTTCGCATTACCAGCCCCTGGCATACTGTAGGGGCTAAATATGTTAATTCATTCCCAGATGAAAAGATCTTTTAGATGGATAATCAGAAGACCACGTTTTGACCACAATACATCACCAAGACACTCCAGGCCTCACTTTCTTCGTCAAACAATGAGGTGGCTATCCTTGCCCCATGTGACTTCAGGAGTCTACTGTTATATGAGTGAATATTCTGATTTCAAGGGAGAGGAATAAACATACTTAACAACCTCAGGATGTGCTTTAAACAATTTTAAGCCCATCTAAGCTATGATTAGTTCAATGACTAGGCCTATGCTGAAATCACATCTTGAAACATTATTGTAACCATTATTGTGGAATTTACTTTCTGATTTTGATATATTGAGTTCTTTTCTTGTCTCTCCTTACCCGTAAAGGTATAATTTGGGTCTGCTGTATTCTTTCAAAGGAAGAATTGGCAAGGTGGTTGCTGTTACTTAGGATAAGTGTATAATCTCTTTGACTTTCTCTTGTTGGGCAAACTGCCCAGTGAATATCAATTTTTTTTTTAGCGCTACAAATATGGTTTTAATAGATTCACAGATTTCAAATTATTAGAATTCAGAGCACATCTCTCCCAGGGTGAGCAGATAATTCACAACAATCCATGTAGATGCAAAGGAGATGACGAGAGATCAATCTGGATGTGAATAAGCTGACACATTGGTTTACTGCTCCTTCCCTCTCTACAGCCCGCCCCCTGCCCCCTGACACACACACTTTTCATATGAACAAAAATGCCTCTGTGCCTGGGAGTTCAAATTAGTCATAACATCCACTTTAGGGACTGAGGAAGACTTACTGTAAATCAGCCACTCAGAAACCACATTTGACATATTTTGGTTATAATGTAACTATAAGTTGCATAATATTGTACCTATTGATTGGAGCTTGGGATCATAATGGAAAGCAATTGCCATACATTGAAAGCGACCAACCACAAGATAGAAAAGTGTTCCTGAAGAACCCACAAAGGGAAATCATTTTCCTTAGAATCTAAAACTCCTTATCCTCTAGATAGTATACTCTATCACACCCTTCAGGCTGTACTGCGCCCTCAAGGTGCTAAGGTAACTTAACCTCAAATCACCCAATTCTTCAACCTCCTCGGATCAAGACAAGATCCTAGAAGCATACAGTGAACTCTTTCTTTATTGAAATAGTCCTGTCTATCCTGAAATGCCACAAAAGACTTACCAGAATAACATCTCACTGGATAACAAAACTCCCAACTGATGGACAATGTTCTAACAGCTCTGTATTACATTCACACTAGAGTCTGCCTCTCTGGTTTTCCTGTCCCTGTCCATTACCTTTAAAAAAAATATAATAATTTATTGAGGGAATGACTATACGTCAGGTCCTGTTCAACGCATTTCATTTGCAATGTGCTCTTCCATCTACTTGTCCAAACGGAAAGCATGTTCTTCTCTACCATCCTTAAAGTATCACTCTTAGAGGCAGTAAACATAAAACAGGAATATCCAGGAAGGAATGAAATGGGATATTACAGAGAAATGATCATAATCAGTCCACCCACTTATGAAATGAGATGGATGTTAAAGATTTGAACTGCAGCTCAGAGTGGATGGTAAGAAACTTTGATTCTTTTTTCATCTCCTCTGCATGATCCCTGACAATAGGTTAGCCTTATCATTTTTGGACCATGAGTCCAATAAAAACCCATAACTACAATAAAAAGAACATGTATAATAATTGTGTAACTCGGCGACTCAGCTGGTTTTGGAAACAGATTCTTCTAAGTACTAAAGACATGCATAAGGTTTAGATTTCAACTGGGACCTACCTTTTTGTTTTACCTTACACTCTCCTCTAAATCTTCACTAATCTATCAGATGTCACAGTTTAATAGAAGTATTAACTACACCTAGTGAGGTTACTGGGTCCATCTGGAAAAATGTGGTGAGGATTTGAGTCTACGTTTGAAGACTTGAAAGAGCCAAATCACCCTGAGGCTGAATTCTGCTCAGAAACTGTTTTTCAGAAGAATAAGAAGAGTAGCTAAACAGTTAACAACTTTCCCTCATTCGAAAATCCAGGAGATGGGATATAATTGAAATAAGGCCTATAAATGTTTGTGCTCCCATGTGGATAAAGTGCCCATGTGCCCTTGAAAGGGAAAGTGTTAGTCACTTCAGCCATGTCCGACTCTTTGTGACCCCGTGGACTGTAGCTCGCCAGGCTCCTCTGTCCAAGGGATTTTTTCAGGCAAGGATACTGGAATGGGTAGCCATTTCCTTCTCCAGGGGATCCTTCCGACCCAGGGATCAAACCTGGGTCTCCTGTGTTGGAGGCAGACTCTTCACCATCTGAGGGAAATGCATTACCTATTCCAGATCACTCTGGTTCTAACGGGATGTTTCAAGTGGTATGCCGAAATTACCGAGGAACATGTCAATGGTTCTCTCTAACAAAAAAGTGAGGATAAGAGCACCTGAACTCACCTGAGAACCACGTTATAACAAATGATGGATTCAGCAGAGACAGTCCTCCAAGAGGCTCTAGGTTTTTAGAGCTATCCTGAAGACAGTGTATCAGTCCCTAAAGCAGACTCCTCCTCTGGCTAGCCAAAATCCTTCCCTCATCCCCTCCTGTTCCGGCCACAACAACCTCCCCCATTCAGAGCTAATCAGCATCTCTCCCTGAGCGTGCACCCCACCACCCGCAGCCTCACATCCCCAGACAGCCGGGAAAAGGATGCACAGGCACAAGTCAGAAGTGTGCAGGATCAAGGCTCCCATGGCCACACTGCTCAACCGAGGATGAGCGCCAAGGGGTAAAGGTTCCCCCTTTTATTTCGGGGGAAGACCTATTCATGAGGTATCTCTGATAGCCCCAGTGAGAATAAGCACCGTTCACAGCAGTACCACAGCAATTCATCTTCGTATTGGTTTTGCCTGATTCTTCATTTCTACTCTGGGATCTACCCAAACCGAGTCCTGCATACAAGGCACTGTGTCTCAGCATCTGTTTGCAGGAGGACCTAGGTTAAGTTGGGAAGATCCCCTGGAGAAGGATATAGCAACCCACTCCAGTATCCTTGCCTGGGAAATCCCATGGACAGAAGAGCCTAATGGGCTACAGTCCATGGGGTTGCAAGAGCTAGATGGGACTTAGTGACTAAATCACCACTAGGTTAAGTCAGCTTCCAAAAGATCCTAAGCTAACATAGTATCTGACTGTATCAAAACGAGGGAAGAGATGAAATAAGAGACATAATTCATGGTAAAAGAAAATAAATGATAAAGGGAGAGAAAATGGAAAAGCACAGGAAGGCTAGATCTTTCTACTCAGTAGAATGGACAGCCCATGGAGTAGCTATACTCAGAAAAAATTTGAGGGGTATAACTTGCAGCCCTTTACTTTTTCCACCAGGGCTTCTACTCAAAAGAGGGCCAGACTATACCCCAGAGCTTTTCATACACTTTGGTCACATGCATCACTCAGCTAGAAAAAGGTCATGTAGCTTCACACTGCCTTCTCAGCACTCTGAAACCTGCTTCCTATCAGATCTGAGAAGCAGGCTCAAGTAAGCAAGCGGAGAAGAACAGTCATCCCACTGTTATTAGTCACTTCTTTAACCCAGAAGGCATCATGTCCCACCATGTGCCTGACTCCGATCAGCGTATCCCCTGATTTCAATACTGGTTTCACAAGCACTGTCCTGAAAGGCTTCCAGGAAACAGACCCAAACTCCATCAGACATATCTGCATAGTTCAACAGTAACTGAAAATCCAAGTTGCATAATCCAGAAAAGAGCCAAGTGTAACAGAGAAAATGCATCCTTTCACATAGTATGAGGTTGTCTTACGCCACAGTTTCTCTCATTAAGCAATCTCTGAACAAAGCATTCATAGGTGATTGGTCTGAAATCTTCTAGTGGTTACTGATTCACAAAACCACAGAAATAATACATAGTCTGCTAACAGTCAGGGGATGCTGTCATGGCATCATGACCACTGTTGAAACAGGGAGATATATGGCATTCCTATGAAGATGACACAAAAATCTTCAAAACAATATATCTAAGAATCCTTTTCATCAATTTGGAAATGTCTAATGCTGACAAAGACCAACAGAGAAGGGGGGAAAGTCCTAACTGTTTAGGGCAAAATGAAATCACAATTTTAAGATTTTATGATACACATTCCTAATTGCCTTGTGAATGGTCCTAAAAGGACTATGCTCTAAACCCATTCTCTCGGTAAGATGAAGTAGGAACAAGTCATTAGCTTCCATTCATAAAAGTCAATCAAGAAGGAATAACCTGTGATTTTTCTTTTCAATAGTTCCTTAGATAAATCATAGGATAACACTATCAAATTCTGTTAAAGAATAAAAGAATGTCATGAACTAGGTAAGCACTCTGGGAGCAAGATCAATCAGATGGACAGATTTGATTTAATTTCCCATAAGCAAAGTTTTCACTTGGGGACAAAGAAAAAACAACTTCACGGAGTCTGGGTTGCGGCGGGGGTGGGCACTAAGAAAGCAAGCAGGGTAAATAAAGGCAAAAAACATCAAGCAAAAGTTCCGAATCAAATACTAAATAATGACACTAGCAATTTTCTTTTGCACTAGGATTCTGGTTAGTGGTTTTTTGTTTTTTTTTTTTTTTTGAAAGATTTCTGTGTTCTACTCTCTGGCTGACAAGAACACTTTCCATTTCATACAAAAGATAACGAATGTTCCTTGCATATGTTAGACATGGACTTATATGACTGATGGCTATAAACAAAATTCCTTTGCACATCAAAGAAAAATAAACTTTGTTTATTCAAGAAATTCCTAATGGTTTCATTTATAAGTAAAACTTTCTCTTTATTTGAGATCCAGTGGCTCAGCAGAGTATAGCTGGAAGACAGCAGGTAGCTCTTATAATGAACTTTGCACAGTTTTGAGAAAATAATATCTGAAGGCAGTTCCTTCTTCTGAGGTCAGTAGATTAGTGGTTCAAAAAGAATAAACTATCCAGGGAACATCCTGAGATTTAAAAAAAAAAAAAAACCCACACAACTGGAGGGGGAAAGGAGGAACATTCTCACTAATTAAAATTTCCAGTTCTTATGGTCCTCTACATACACAAACCCCAGTCAAGTAAAGCCTGCAGGATCAGGCCTGTACTAAGAAAAAGTATACCATCATCACATTAATTGTATTATTACTTCATAATGCTAACCAGCCAGGTTTACACAGTAGAGATTAAATAACAAGATAATCTTATAAACAATGCCCATTTCATCAGTGTACCAAATAAGTTTGATTTATATCTCTGACTGTTCTTCTAATTAATTTATGCACCCACATGCTTTAATTTACACAGACAGACACCTACACTGGGGTAGAGATAGCTACTTTTTTAACACCTTGAACTTTGATATGGGTTCATGTTTAGACTTCCCAGTGTTGCTGTTTTAGTTCCCCTACACTTCAAAAATGAAGTGACTGGTAAAATACCTTGCATTAAAGTTGAAGCATGCAGAAAGAAAATATTTGATCAAACTCAATACCTATCTCCCCTGCCAACTTTTATATGCTGAATTTTAGTGAGTATAGTTTCATTCAATCTTATAACCAGACCCACTCACCCCTAAGTTGCAAACTTACTTCTTCTTAAAATATTCCCTTCTAAGCCTTTTTTGGATATATAGGTTCACCTCACTACGCATCAATCCTAAACTCCTATATTTGTTGTAACACAGTTTCTAGTGACTGAAAGTGGGGGAAAAGGCTGCTAATTTTTAAAAAACATATCATTTCTACTAATATCAGGGGCTTGGATAAATAATATACTCTCTAGAATGCTGTATTACCACTGCGAGTGTCACAGAAATAAAACAATCCATAGAGGGAAGAAAAGTCAACTCATTACAATTCTTTAACCAGGAAGATAAAAAAACGACATTTCTGAATCTAGACCCGCTTACAATAAGCTATCAGTGACATGATGCTAATGCCAGTACTCCATGAAAACCCTTAAAAAAAAAAAAAAAAAAAACCTAAAGGAATATCCTGGTGTCAGGATGAGTCCAGTTTAGTCATTTTACAGCTTCCACGGATGGTTTCAGTGTAGGGATGAATCAGGCAAGCAGAAAGACTTTTACTTGTCTCTGATATAAAACTTTTATTTATGTATTTGATCAATGTTTATTTGTAGGACCTTAATACAATAACAGATGTCAGTTACATTATATCTGTTCTTGATTATAAAGTCCTAGAGGGCAGAGACCCTGTCTATTCAGCTCACTTTTTACAGGAGGCAAACACAGTACCATACCCAAAAAGGCACTTAAAGATGGTTTTTATAACAACAGTGATTTCAAGGGGACTTGGTTGTCTTCTACACTCCATGAAACTCCACTGGCACATACTGAACATTTAAGAGTAACAACTTTATATTCTTGAGCAATTCCATTCTTCAGATGTCGACAATGGCACTTTTCTTTTGAAACAGGGATTACTTAGATGGGACAATTTCCACTTCTTAATGTTCAAGGGTTAGTTTTGTCCAATATCTAAATTCTATACTAACTGACAATGCAAGCTTTAAAAAAAAACCAAGACCCAAACATTCCACTTCTTACCATCAAGTTTGCACCTGCATCAGGCAGACGGACCTGCTCTTTTTGTGGGATAACATGCTAAAACCACTACCGTGGTTCCTAAAACGGTGGCCTCTTTGCATTCTTTCTGTTCGTTCAAATCATACTGAACAAGAGACACACAGAGTTAAATAATTTCTACGATAAACTTAGAACACAGTCATATAATGCTTATAAATGCTAAAGGAATAAAAAGCCAATAGACAGTGTTTTAAAGGTTCTCACACATCAGAAATGGAGAATTTTCACTAACTAGGTAATTTGGGGCAAGCCTTTTAAAATTTCTGGGCCTTGGTTTTCAAATCTGTAAAATGGAGACCTTACATTATATAATTTCAGTTTGTTTCCAGGTTTAAATTTTGAAATCACATGTGTCCTAAAGAATCTCACACAAAGTGAGGTTCCATTATCCAACCAAACAAAAGGCTTTTCTTCTTTCTTTTGTGAGTGAAGGAAGGGAGACTCTATGTTCTCAACGTAAATTATTTACTATGCCTAGCTCCAACAAAATATCCAAACAGAACATCACCAGCTATTTTTGTAAACAAAATATGTGGATATGTATGTAATGATATACACATTGTATGTATATACCAAATGCATATACATGCACACACTCCAAAACACATAATTCTCTCTATTGTAGCCAAGAATTAAAATAGTTTCCAGTTTTCTCACTTTTTCTCTCTCCCTCTCTATTGAAGCCAAGAATTAAAATACTTCCCAGTTTTCTCATTTTTTCTTTCTCCCTTCATGAAGCATCTATGTAGCTACTACAACATGGGAACTCACATAAAGTAAAAATATAAGCATCTTATTCAACATTTCTTATATTAATACTGACAGTTACCTACACGATCAGCTTAAGTTAAGCTGGTCCTCTGCAATCTCAACAGCATCCTCTCATAGAAACAGTGGTATTGAGAAAGGATGCAGAATGCAGTCCTCAGGCCATTCAACCAACATCTACTTCATCTATAATGTACCTGAAATACCCAATTCAAGACATAGAATTTACAAATTAAATACTACTTAGGCTGACAGTGATAGTAACAACAGCAGAAAAAGAATAAAGAAGGTTCTACAGATGTAGGGACAACCAGTTCATACACCAGCAAAATAAAACATGGGAGGCGACTTAAGTTCATGAAACTACTTATTTTTATCTCTAATTTACTAAAACACTTCCAGAAGAAAACTTTGAGCAACTACTGAGTATACTATCACTTTATTTTTATTTTATAATGGAGTGTAAATGATTTCTATATAGTTTCAGGTGGACAGCAAAGTGATTCAATTATACATATACATATATTTATTCTTTTTCATATTCCTTCCCCATATAGGTCATTAAATACTGAGAAGAGTTCCCTGTGCTATATAGTAGGTTCTTGGTAGTTATCTATTTTATATATAGTAGGTGTATATGTTAATCCCAAACTCTTAACTTATCCGTCACACCCGCCCCGGCAACATTTCCCCTTTGATAACCATTAAGTTTGTTCAATATATTATCATTTTCTTATTAGAGAAACAAATAAACGCCCTATGAATGCAGTGATTTATTGCAAGTAAAGAAAGCCAAACAGGTGTCTTATTCAAAATTTCCTAGGTTCCCTTGGATCCCTATTCTTGGAGGAATAATTGTTAAAGCATCTAAAGGCAAATAGTCTTTAAATGATAGATAACGTGAAATTTTCAGGAAAAAATTTATTCTTAATTTTTATCTGCTTAGCCAATAGATGTTAGTAGATACATTTATATAATAGCAATAACCCATTCACATCACTATTTCATAGTGCCACAACACAAACACATCAACTCCTTCAATCCTTCCAACAATGCCAAGAAGATAGAAGAACACAAGTCTTTCTACTCTATTCCATCAATTAAAATTAAATCCAAAGATCAATACACACAAGAAGCATTATCCTAACTACTTGTTACTCTATAAGACATCGGGAAACTTGAGTGGTTTGATTTGAACATCTTTCTGTCTCAAGAAGGAAGATGGTGACTCAAAACCACAAATTTCTGGCTTTCATCAAAACAATTCTGTTCAAGCAACCAGGTAAAGGGATAATTTAGTGAGTAGTCTGCATTCCTTAAAAAAAAAAAAAAAAAAAAAAAAAACGACTAATCAAGTTTCACTCATATTCCTTGAAAAAAAACCCACCAATGGTCATACACAAGTTTATATTAAAATGCAACCTAAATTTTCTAAGCTCTCAATTGAATTACAGATATTAATCTTTTAACTAGTTGCAGCAACATTTATAACACTATAAATGAAAATAGAACAGCAGTTTGTTTCTTTGGAGGATGGAGAATAAGAATGGGTCCTAGGGAGAATTGACTATCAAAGGATAAAAAAAAGTGAGAAAATGGAAAAGGAAAAGATAAAGGAGACACACAATGAGGGAGAGAGAAGGGCACTGAGGTAGCTAGGGGATGGACAGGGCAAAGTGAGATAAGTCATTCCTAGCAAAATGGCTCTTGTCGAAACCTTCCCAGGGCTCTGGACCACTGCCTCTGCCTGCAAGAGGGATGACTTCTTCGATGGTTTTTAAAAAATGCTTCCTGTATCTAAACAGCCTCATTTTTATTTTTTCAGATTTCTGCATTGATTTTTAAATAAAAGTTCAAATTTGAAGACTCTGCTCATGTGTAAAAGGAATGACTTTTATTTTAGAAATGTACTTTGGAACCTACACATCATTGCTCAGCTTAGAGCGCAAAACCTCAGAGATGTCCCAACATTCCAACCTGACAGTCTTGCCTTTGTAAAAAAGTGAAAACTGCCTCTTTCCACTGTGCCTAAAAATTATATTTGAAATCAGTCTTCACTGATTGTGCAAAGTCTTAAAAATATGCACATCTTCTTCAGGAGTTATCTATCACCAAAGAGAGTTGATTGTGTTCTCAAGAAAACAATGTTGATGTGCCCAAAGTGAAGGAAGCTCTTGAAAGGACATCCAAATTTGGTCATCAGAAATCATCCTCCAGCCTGGAGTAGGTACGCGGAGCAAAGGCACCCAATACTGTAGTCAAAGCCAGAATCCATGAAAGGGTCAGCTATGAATCAATTCAGCCTGACTTAGCAGGTGAAGAACTCCATCGACCCACCCACTGTGACCTGAAGGCTTGCTTCTTTCTACCCACCCACCTATCCCTCTTCTCTGTGCTCTTAATAAACCCACTGGTCCTGCCTCAATGCCATAAGCATCCTTTTATGTAAAAATTCATTAAATACTGTACCACTCTCAATATATTGATCCTACAAACTGTAACTCCATGAAGTGGTTCAACACGATGTCATCACCACAGAGCAACTTGTTTCATTTACAGTATCTGTTTCACTTCTACTCATGAGCTAATATAATTCAATTTTTTTTAACTGCACACAGGCTGCTAGACACATGTGCATGGCAAATGGAATCTGAACTTAGCTTAACAGCCTCATTTATTCCTGATGGTTTAAATTATTTCATCACAATTAATGACACCCCCTCAGCTTCCTGTGCAGCGCTGCCAGATGTTCAGAGACCACAAAGCCACTCTCTTCTTTGACGGCTGGTGACAAGTCGTCCTCTGAAGGACGTTCCCTAGGCACGCGGACTGGATGACACCTCCATTGCTTTGCACCTCTCTGCCTCCCAGAGTAACCATGTAGAGGAAAAAGCAGGAAGGCATGAGCAACCAGCAAATGCATTAGCGAGAGCAAATTATGTGAAGTGATCTAAACTCGCAGGAACTTGGCTCCTGCCACAGGAGTTCCTAACCTTGTTGTTTTATGAAAGCACTCTTCGCCTCCACCTTCTCAGCCATTGGCATCCACTGAGGGCCTGGCCTGGCGTCAGTCCTCTGGGAGCACGGAAGGACCTGAAAAATACAAGCTTTTCCACAGGGATCCTTTTCAACCTTTTGTTTTGGGGGGCATTATTTAAACTTACTACCCTCTTCATGACCTTTTGTTTTGGGGGGCGTTGTTTAAACTTACTACCCTCTTCATGACCTTTTATTTTGAGGGGCGTTGTTTAAACTTACTACCCTCTTCATGACTGTTGCCTCGTTTTTCAGAGAACAGTGTCTTCAACTACAATTATCTTCTTACCCTGTTCAACAGGCACTTCCCATAGAAACATGCAACATTTTGGCAACTTGGGGTAAAGAGCTGTGCCCTTTTTTCTTTGTAAAGTTTTACTGAAGTGCAATATAATTGAGAGGACAAAAGTTACAAACATTTATGTATACACCTTGATGGGTTTCATTTACCTCTTTTTCTCAGCCTTAAGCAGGATTTCTTCTTTTCACGAGCTGTTGGCTTTTTGGTTTTGTTCTTGTTGGGTTTTGTTTGTCATCGCTTTACTTTTTAAAAAGAACAGAATGAAAAAGAGACTTCACATGTTTTCCTATTTTGAGTCTCACATGGGCAAAGTCATTTACTTAAGAGTTAAAAACATTTTTTTTCTTCTGAAACTCATAAACAGTAATTTTCTTATATTCATCATTTGTTTCATAGAAAAAATAAATTCGCATAATGACAGGTAGCTAAGAGGGCAGCAGAAATAGTAAACATGAGCACTGTTACAATAAGAATTCAATACTATGGCTCTAATTTGGAAAACACGTTCCATCAACTAGGGAACATGTGGCAGACATTTTATGGATTATTTTTTAAATGTTTAAAAAAAAAAACAAAAACGCTGATCTTATTCAGGGAATAAGGGGCCTTTTCGTTTGCCAAAAAGTGTAATAGGAAAACTCAAAGGCCACCTGGGTCAGCCCACCCTATAGTATGAACATAAGCTATAAGAGCATTTTGGAAAATATTTTTAAACTGAGATGAGAAAAAAATCAATATCAATACAGATTCTGAGCAGATGCAAGAGGCTTCTGTGCATGTTAGTGATTATGTGTGTGGCCTATACAGGCTAATTTCAAATGCCTCCAAAACTCACTGTACATTCTTTTTTATAAACTATTTGGGATTAAAACTAGGACCTTATCCATATCACCTTTGACAATGGACACAAATACAGGGTAGGCTAATCAAGCCAAACAAGTTGAATTTTCCCCCTCATGGATGGCTTTTTAGATCTTAAATGACTACTGAATTTTACCAGACATGCTACACTTAGTGTTTTGACAGTTGTTTATTAAAACTACTTTCCTAGGAAGTCCACGAAAACCACCAGTCTAGCTTTTATCAGAATTGAGACCATCAGAGAGAACTCGCAATGATGGTATACTTGCAGCAAGCAGACAACAATAGGAAACTCTAAGCACTCCCAGAGTTGCATCAAATTTTCCATGGACCAAAACTAAAATGAAATCGTTCAATTACTGAGAGGTAGATAAGTAAAATAAACAACTAATTTCATACAGCGAAGTTGAGAGAAAGTCATATGGACCTCATTCTGTCGTCTCCAAACACATTTTATCGGAGGGGAAAAAAGGAGCTGAATCAACTTTAAACTCTCATGTAGGGATGTATTGCTTGTGTGTCCCTGGCAGATGTGGAAAGGAGATGAAATGGGCAGGGGAGAATCAAATATCCCATCGCTGCAGGTTTGCTAAGGGAAAGAACACTGCAAAGATCTCACATCTGGCAATCATTTGTCAATAGCTGGAAAGAGAGCGGCAGGAAACTTTCTGGCTCTTGGAGAAGATGAAAAGACAAAAACCATGTGTCTCACACACACACACACACACACACACACTCTCTCTCCCTCTCTCTGCAATGGTACAATGACTACTACACTTATTCTCCACCCCTCCCCTTCCCTCTAAATTTAATGATCTTCAGATATACTCGACTCCATGGTCAAAAACATGCAGTCACTTGACTTGTTAAAGCTGCAGTGTATGTACATTTTTCAAATAAACCCCAGGGCTGATGTTAGAAAATCAAAATCAGTCAAGCATAGACCGCCTGGTACTTTGGGCAGGAATCCTTGTGGTTTAGTCAATAAACAGAATCTGAATGAAAGACACCACAGTAACCAGACAGTAAGGTTTTGAACAGTCCTGAACCTGAACGGGGGCTGGGGCATGCGGCTGGGCTTAGGGACCACGGACATGGCTCCCTCGCCCCGTGACAGGACTGTGCTTAGCACAAGGTCATCTGCTGTTCCCAACACACACTCAGTAAGAAAAGGCGAGCTTATATTTGAGAGATGCTGGGAGGGAATTCGGGAAGGGAACTTGGTGGTGGTGGCTTTAAATCTATTTAATAGGGTAAGAAAGTGAGAATCTCAGTTTCTGGGTGTTCATATGGATGATAGCAATATATAAAATTTGCTAGCTTCATTATGAGCTCACAAAAATGACCAGTTTCGCCCCATTAGGGTTCCCATATAATAAAAAGTTTTCCAGACAACTCGCACAAAATTAATTAACTTTTCCCAAATCCTAGGAATGTAAACCTGTTTCTAGTGATCGATAGGCTTCAATGGGCGGCTCAGCCTTGCCCTTATGCTGCATTTAACCAGCCGAGCGCGTCCTGTGATGCTGTAAGTGAATGCTGCAGGTTGTTTAATAACCTGGCAAATTCACAGTAGCTTGTCAAATTATTACAGGAACAGTGTCATCACTAAACAAGCCTGATCACGGTTAATTACAATGCAGACTAGAGAGCAGCCACAATTGTTCATTAATTACAGGAAGCACCTCATTTAAATTTTATGGAAATTTACACTTGCACCCCGGTATGTCTGGAAAAAAAAGTGATCCTTCATGCATTCATAGAAGAAAGAAGTCTGTGGTTTATGAAACATCACAGTAAATTGTGTCTAATCGGGTACTGAAATATTGGTTTATTATTTACTCTAATTTTCTAAGCACTTCAGCGGTGAAAAATACCAAGTCAAACCCCACATCTTACATTTCCAACCAAGAAAGGAACTGTACTAGGCTAAATGTAACAACACACAGTGAGGTACAGTCAGACTAAAATAGTCAATTTTTTTTTCTGATTAAAAATCAAATATTTAACAGCAACCAAGGGAGATCTAAGGGTTTCCCCAGTGACTCAGACAGTAAAGAATATGCCTGTAATGCAAAAGACTAGGGTTCGATTCCTGAGTCAGGAAGATCCCCTGGAGAAGGGAATGGCAATCCACTCCAGTATTCTTGCCTGGAGAATCCCATGGACAGAGGAGCGTAGTGGGCTACAATACATGGGGTCACAAAGATTTGGACATGACTGAGCAACTAACACTAAGGGAGGTCTAAACTAGAATGACCATTTCCCATAAAATAATTATATAAAAGGACAAGTTGGGGGTCTGTACATCAGTTAACCTTCCAGAGCTAAAGAAAGTACACAGTTTCATACCCACTTCAAAAGCCACTGAAGAAAATCAAGAAAGTCAGACAGCGAATCTAAAGTCTGGATTGTCCAGCTACTTCCCTAAATCAAGTATATCAACACAAAAAAACCAGCAGATAGCCTTACAAAAGTCAAGTCAGGCACAGACTTCAATGATGACAGTCATTCAAAACCAACAGCAAAAAAAACCCAAAAAAACAACAGCATATTCATGAAAGAGTGTCAGGGATCCTGGGATTACTAAATAATAAAGCTGCTAAGACATCTGAAATTTGGGGACCAAAGGAAAGGGTTAAAACAGGTAAGAGGAGCAAGGGGTCCATGAGTCCTGAGATCTCATGTCAGCAAAAACAGAAAAGTAAACCAGTTAGGGGTGCCGTATGTCTAAAGGAAAATCCTTCACAAAAAAGGATATAAACAAGCCAGAGCTCCTAAATCGAGGTGTACAAGAGGTTATTCTCAGAATCAAGAGGCCAAACAGCAAATCCTCTCGTGGTTATAATGCCTGGCCCCACGGGAAAGTCTGAGATCCAAGCAGGAAAAGTAAATGACCCTGGCCAGTCCTACGGTTAGTTCCCTGGAGTGCAGAGTTGGACTAAAAAATAAGAAATGGCTCACTCGATAGGAAAAAAGAAAACAAAACAGAATACACATACCACGGCACGAATGAAAGGACTCTAAGCTAAAAGCTACTCCTGGAATTGTTACCTGGTGAGGAATGTATTAAGTCTCAAGTTTATTATGACAAACATAACATGAATATGTACCAGATATCATCAGAATGTATGAAAGCCGTATTTAGAAAAGAACAGGAAAAGAGAGAAATAAATGATTCAAATGGGTCCCGGTTAATTCACCAGTGCATCGTAGTTGACTATCTTTTCACAGATTCAACTTTTCCATACTGTCCGCCAAAATGCTGTTGCAAGATGAGGCATCTAACAAAATGAGCACTTTCTTTTCTTTACCCAGTAACTTGGTCTTCCTTGCAAGGCTCACAAAGCACTGTCAACTCCACAATATGTTTAGCTACCTACAACCACAGTTTCACTTGAACGTGTAAATATACATTTTCTCCCTTGGCATGTCAAAGCAAAATGTTCCACTGGTCTCTTTCAGGTTTATTTCACACACTCACATCTGCAAAAACCATCGCTCTTCACGCCATAATTCAACGTTCAAAAACAGATTATCCAACAACCACCCATGACAGACCATTCCAGGTGATGTGTTTGAAGAACCTCACTCGTCCCCCCACCCCGAAGGGGTCAAGGATCAGACTACTCTTCACAAAAAGTCTTCCATCACTCGGCACATATGTGTCACAACCAAGTTGTGAGCTTTCTAAAACTGGGAAACGTATGATCATGTCTCATTCTTGCCACACCTGCTTTTCTGTTGGATCACAGCCATACACCACCCAGACAGCACCAGCATAGGGCACTGCAGACCTCAGGTGGTCGTTCCAAGGCCAGGAGCAGGTGTGCAGAAGGTGGTGTCCCCCTTCAGAGCATCATAAAAAATGAAACTTCCTACGACCACCACTTCCACCATCACGACCACCACTTCCACCATCACATCCACCTTGAAGAAGTCAATTTTTAGAACTATTCTGTTTTCCCATGCAGGGTGTCTAAATCAGGGGAAAAAAAAAAGAAAGAAAAAAAAATGTTTTAACACTGAGCTCACTATGCTTATCCCCTAAGCCTTAAAATTCAGAAAATGATGCCAAACAAAGGCCCTAAAAAAATAGTACGTGTGTGCTCGTGCTAGGGAGGTGCCATCCACGTGGAAACTTGAGCCTGCATTTTTGCATTCATTGATACACACATTCCTTAACTATTAACAGGTACCCAGCAGCGGAGGTAGGCCTTGGGCCAAGATGTCATATTTATATTTTTAATCTGCAACATACCACTCCGCTTCTAATTTCCCAAGACCATGCAATGAATTCCAAGTCAATACTTTGATGAAAAATGTTCTTTGCTAATAAACTTAATATTACACCAGAGGACCTATCTCCCAAGCCATGAAGAAGAAAGATAATATTATTAACTCCTATTTTTCTAATACAGTGCCCAGCTGAACAGCTTCCATTCTCCTGAGCTGGGAGACTACAGGGCAGGAAGCATGACTGGCTCGCCCATGTGTCCCCAGAGCCGAGCATCCTCTCAGTACATAATAACAATGATTTGAAAAGATGAGAGCTAGGATTCCCAGAGTGCCCGCTACATCCTGGCCCTGTGCTAAATGCTAGGTATGTGTTAGAACATTTAATCCTCATTAGTTAGCTATTAAGGGATATCTCCATTTCACAGATGAGAAAGCTAAAGCCCAGTTAGGTAGGGTGACTTGCCAAAGGACTCCCGGCAACTTGTGTCAACCTAGGCAGGCAGCATTCAGAAATCATGTTCTTATTCACTGCACTATATATACCATGTCTTGACTTCTTGAATGAGTAAATGAAAGATCTCTAATTACAGACAATTTATCCTGAAAAGGACTTTTTGCTGCACAGATGCTCCACCAACCCCTCTTTCAGTCCCAGCAGCTGCCGGATGGCATCTGATATATCTGTTCAGCGTTCAGAGACCCCTGGTACTGTCACAACACCCCCGACTGATAAAACAGTAAGACTCCGACCTGGACTTCCAGCCTCTGGTCTGGCTCCTCCAGGTTTGGGCAGAAGTCTGCACCCAGCACTCTGCCAGCACATGCCACTGGGACCTGGGGGAATATGGCCGAGTTAGATGCTGGGTGTGGAGGCTGTTGAGAACTGCACACAGACACACACAACCCGAACACAGGGACATCCCAGCTGCAGCTCCGCAACAGGCCGTCATGGCCTCACAGGGTTTGAACACTTAGTAGGTCAAATATATTGTAAACATCATACACCCAAGTTTACTGACCACCAAAAGGTAAATTCTAAGAAGAAAAAATACACATAAATGTTGTTGTCCCTTGTATCCACAGCATATAGCACAAAAGCAGGCATTTAATAAATATCTGTGGACTGTAGAAAGGAGAAGAGAGGAAGGGAAGTCAGGGGGAAGGAAGGGAGGAAATGAGGGAAAGAGGGAAAAAAAAAATTTCTGCTTGAAATTGGTGGCTTTTTTTCTCTTACCTTTCTTAAATGGGAATTCAGAAAACTGCATTCTATAATGCCTAAAGTTTCTTTCCACTCTTAAAATACTTGTTCAAATTTATTTTTTCTCTTAATGGTGTAGGCCAATAATTACCAACAAGTATTATTTACTTACTGTATTTAAACTATATTTAAGAGCCTTATGTTTTCTCTAACAATACAAATGACAAAAAAGGTATGATTCAGTGAATGTTTTTCTATATCTAATCTTACAGTGAAAGCCACTAAGATTCCCTTTCAAAACTGTTACCTATTACAATTAGCCCAGTCTCATCATGAAATATTGCCTACTAAGTAGTCACTTGGCTTACTTCATCTTTAAATGTTTAAGATAGAAAAGGACTTAGTTTCCATTGAAACCTATTTTCTGCTTTTTATAATTTTCTCTATATCACTACTCAATATTTCCAAATATATACTACCTCCATTAATCATACAACTATTTTGTTGTTCAGCCACTAAGTCGTGTCTGACTTTCTGCCACCCCACGGACTGCAACTCGCCAGGATTCCTGTCCTTCACTATCTCCCAGAGTTTGCTCAAAGTCATGTCCACTGAGTCAGGGATGCCAGTCAACCATCTCATTCTCTGTTGCCCCCTTCTCCTTCTGACCTCAATCTTTCCCAGCATCAGGGTCTTTTCCAATGAGTCAGCTCTTACCTATGTGTATTCAGAGCTCAATTCATCAATCAGCTCCATCTCACCTGTGTCTTCTTTCCCTCTCAAAGGCTTCTTCGGTGTTTTATTTTTTTAATAGGATCATCTATGCCCATCAATTCTCTTTGTTCAGAGATCATTTTTCAGCCAAGCATGCTGCCTTAGAAGGTGTTACCTTCTTTCTTTTGACCACCAAATCTACTCACTTTTCTAAATTTAAATAATTTTCAATAAAGTTCACTTTGCAAGTTCACTAGTGAATATCACTAACATATTTTTTAAAAAACAGTCAACTTTTCAAGCATTTTTAGGTCCAACCTGTCTGTTCCTTTCAACTATCTTATTCCTTCTTCTTGCCTATTTCCATAAGGTGATGTCAATAGAATGAATATAAGCTGTCTTTGAAATTAATCACTCTTCATCCATGAATTTCCTCACTTGGAGCCTGAGAAAGGAAAGGAGCTCACATTTACTGAACACTTGTAATGTGCCAGTCGCTGTGTGGGTACCTTACATCAAGAGAAACTGTTTTTTCCTTTAAACAATCTTATGATGGTAAAGAGTCTGCCTGCAATCCAGAAGACTGGGGTTCGATCCCTGGGTTGGGAAGATCCCCTGGAGAAGGAAATGGCAACCCACTCCAGTAATCTTGCCTGGAGAATCCCATGGATGGAAGAGGCTGTCAGGTATCACAAAGAGCTGGACACGACTGAGTGACTTCACTTTCACTTTTCATGGGGTATGAGGATCTACATTTTGCAAAAAAAAAAAGGGGGGGAGGCTTTCGAGTAGGTAAATAACTAACTCAGAGGCACATGCTAGAAAGTTACAAGGCCTAAACTTAAAATGAGAAAGAGCAAGAACATATGTCAAAGAAGTTAATGGAAAACACATAATAGTTCCATTTAGTGGCATCCATTCTAGAGGCATGTGTGGATGTTTCATATGTTAGAAATAACAAAGAAACAATTAAAGGAAATGAAGAAAGTATCACCAGAAATAAAGACTTACTAGGCCCTGCTCTTTGGTCCAGGACAACACAGGCAAGGTTAAAGGGGACTTCTCCTCTGACTTGAGGAACGAGCAGGAAATGGGGCATGGAGAAGCGCAGACACACGGCATCTGTGTTGTGACATACACGGAACAACGCTGATCCCACCCCACCATGACACATGGCCCCAGTGAGTTGGGCTACAGTAATTCTCCCTAGGGTACAAAAGAAGAACTGGGGGAAAATTACTCTTAGAATATTTCCTATCAAAACAACCCCTCAAAAGCTTCCTATGAAACCTTAATGAAGGTGATTACTTAGCTGATTACAGCAGATTCCATAAGCCAGAAGGTATATGCTGCAAATGAAGTGTAAACAATACTTCATTTCACAGACACAGAAGAATTCCCACTTACTTTAATATTAGTTGACCATATCACGAAGTTTCTAGTTCCTTTCTACCCTCACAGACGGCATTTATAAACACCCTCAAGAGGCACAGAGAAAGTTAAACAACTACAATTACACTCAATTACAACCTCAAACACTTAGAAATACACAGTTTCCAAGAGAAAACAAAAAGGTCTGTGAGCAAGTTGGGAGGAAACAGTGCCAGGCTACTGGAATGCTTCAACTATCCAAATCACAGAAAGGAACTAAGAGGAAAGGAAGGCATGCATGCTCTCCATCTTAGAACCCTAGAATTTCTGAGCAGAAAAGAAAATCCTCATGATCCGTGAAAATGGGCTTCCTTAAAGATGAAAAAATTTGAGATCTGAACTAAAACCACAAAGTTTCACTCAGGAGTTCACCATCTAACAATACTCCCCCACCGGGCCCACCACAATTAGAGTCATTAATTATCAGACAGGGAAAACGTATAAGGGGAAAGCAAGCTATATCTGTTTATGGTTCGTCACAATGTCCCAAGGAAAACACAAAGGATATAAAAGCTTGATAACTTAACTAGTAATAATTTTGCACACCTAGACAATTAGGCCTTTTGATTCAGAAGTCTTAGTAGTCAGCCAGCTAGTTATAAGCAATCAAAAAATTCCTGTCAGAAATAGCAGACATTAAAAAAAAAAAAATTGGCCACGCCACCCAGTATTGTGGGATCTTAGTTCCCTGACCAGAAATAGTTCCTCGCCCCCCTGCAGTGGAAGCAGAGAGACCTAACAACTAAACAGCCAGGGAGTTCCCCTTAACTAGTTTTTACTCCACTTTAAGATACTAAAATAGGATGTCTACCCCTGCTTTCAATGCAACTGAAAATTCAAATTGATTTGGAGAATTCCAGTTTTGTTCCTCTTGTCTTTATGCTAATATTCAGCGTGCACTTCAACATCATACTTTAAAACAAAATTTACCATGATTTTCACAAAATTTTCATGGTGATTTTTATCTCTGGCAAGTAGTAGGACTAAGAGGACTTTTTAAAATTCTTTTTTGCGTCTTTGTATATTTTGATCTTAAATAAAAACATTTACGTTAAATACAAAGAAAAAAACTAACCTGATCAGCTGACATTTCTAAACACCAGGCTGAGGGTTTCATTAAGGATGGTAATTGTCTAGCACTCATCTAAATTTCATTCGGCCGGTGCCCTAGCAGGAAGTAAGAGGCCCTGAAAGGGACCCTCTATGATCCCCTGGGAAGCCGGGGCTGAGTGCATATCTTCTCTCATGTACATACCTCAAAGGAATCACGGTGTGCAAGAGAACTATTTACAACTTACTTTGTGTATAATCAGCAGAAACAAAAGATATGACAACAAGCATAAAGGCCTCTCTCTCTCTCTCCTCTCAGGAGAATTCAACAAGGGAGGGCCAGTGGGCATTCACTTCAGTGTCAAAAGGGCTTCCAGAAAACACATTTTCTGTGGGGTAGGGAGGAAATATGGCAGGCTTCCTACACACACACACACACACACACACACACACACATACAATCTTATGTTTACTGAGATCACACATAAAGACTATCAGAGACCAGACTTCTGAAAAGAAGACAGAAAAAGGCTCCACATTGCAAACGGGAACTACCGTTCAAAATACTTGAAGCTTGTTAAGCAACTACATTCCAATAAAACTTAATTTAAAAAAATACTTGAAGCTGAATGGGTGTAGCAGGTGGGTACAGAAGGTGGAAAGGAAGAAAGAATAAGGCACAGAAGTGATAACTTGGGAAAAGAAACATGTTACCAAGAGAAGGGCTTATAGAATCTGGGGTGCTTCTTGCAAAGCCAGGGCCCATTTGAACTTTAATTTTATTTTTAAACATTAAACATTCAGGTAGGCATTTTCCTGATAGGCACTATAAAAAGTCAGAGCCTAAATAAACTAACTAACTTCCATGCCAGCTCAAGTCTCTCTGGTGAAGCTGGCCGTAAGCCCAGAGCGGTACTGAACTATATGTGTTTTTTGGTGGCTTCAGTCTAGCAATGAAGGAATCAGGGAAAGGAGATGAACCCAAGGAGAACTTGGAAAAGAATGGAGAGACAGAAATGGTTTTAAAAAACAGAAGGACAGAGAAGAGTCCCATAAGAGGACTCAGGAACATGCGTGGGTACAAGCTCTGTTACATTCCAAGTCAGAGAAAAGCCGTTACAGCCTCATGTCAGTGGTTAGATGACGCCAAGCAACAAGAAGAAAAATTACCCAGATAACACAAAGAATTCAGGCAGACCATTCCGTGAAATGGATTTGACAGTAAGCGAGCCAGGAGTTGTTTGTGAGAAAGAGCAGATAAAGAAATAAATTAATTACCCCACACTGTAAAGATGGGGATGCATGTTAAACAGAGTGCTGCAAATAAGAGAGAGGAATGAATGAAAAATAAGGAGAGCTAAGTTGCTGGATGTGCACATAATGTCTATCTTCATCTCTCAGGCGACGATTTAATGAAGGAAAACATTCCAGCACTAAGCCTTCCCAACCATGGAACCCAAGGCTAAGACTCAGAAGGGCCAAGTATACAGAACCTAAAGCTTAAGAATGAAAAACGTCACTTCATGATGAGAAAGGAACTGCTGAGTCAAAACAGCATTTATCCAGCTGCCAATACAGAATGGCCAGAAATATGCTGGTGCTTACAGAGAACTTAGATGAAGCAGGATGTTATCCGTAGGAAGGTGAGAAGGACGAGCAAGATGCTGCAGGGAAAGAACTGAGGAGGAGGGAGGACGGTCCTCTCCGAGTCATCCTAGGACAATGAGCCACAGGATCAGGGTGAGAGGAGAGAAAACAGAAAAGGGTTAAGGTTCTGCTACTCACCAGGCTGACAGACACAGGAGATGACTGGGGATGTGGGGAGGGGGACGGGAGAAGACAGCATCCTCCCAGGAGCCCGGACCTGTCTAAGTGAGACTCAGTATCTCTCTGCCTCGGGAGCTGGTCCTCTGGGGTAAGCTAGGGCCCTGGGCTCTGTGATGGAAGCAGCCGCTGCAGGTACGATTACAGGAGATTTTCACAGCCACAAACAACAACAAAAATACCCTGTTTTTCTACTGTGAAATGTGGGATAAGAGATAAAAATCTCTCTTCCCTGGTGATACCCTGAGGAGCCTGATGGACCATGAATAATGCTAAAATTACACAGGCTCTTTCTAACAGAGCCTCAGAGGGCTTTACACAAAACATTTATTAATTCCCCCATCAGACAAGTAAGGGGTGGGAAGGAAATTTCCACCACACTCTTTTTACTATATTTTTAAACAAGAAAACTGAGGCCTGTCACTGTGCTCTCCTCTCATTTGATAAGTTGAATAGAATTGAAATGAAGACAAAGTTCTCTATACTACCATGCTAGTGTTTCCCTGGAAAAGCCGACTATTGTTTAATAGAGTTCATCCTTGTTTTACATGAGTTTTAGCACTAAAGTAAATGAAAAGGAAGTTATTTGCACCTATACCATGGATGGACTTCAAATTCAAAAAAGAAAAGTACCTAATTTGATTATATTCAGCTGGTTTGTGATTATTCTTGTCATTCCAGTTTGCTGGAAATGGAACACCCCAAGTTGTGCTCATGGGCATATACATCGCCATGTGTGATGACTGATGTTAACTCAAATTTCACATATATGTATGTATATATATATGCCCAGAAAAACTCTTTCTGTCCTCAAGGCTAAATGCCAACTATCCTAAAGCCAGGTAATATGCAGAGAACTAAAACTTCTGTTTTAACCCCACTGGTGGTATCTTCTGAAGTTGGTCAGTTAGTTCCCAATACAGAACTTAGTTTGCTACATCTGTAAAATGGAAATAATTCTATTTACTGTGGTGGGTTGGTAAGGTTGAAGAAGAGGACACAGGTGAAACACCTAAGCAGACTGTAGGTACACAGAATAGGTAATGGTACTTCCCTGGATACCCTGTTCTTCCCCACCCCAGCACACCATTCCCATCAGGGTTGAGAAGTTTGAGACAGGGACGGAAGGAATTTGGGGCATGCAAGCAAACCTCAAGTGTCAAAGGAATAATACAAGCAATTAGGGAAACTGAAAATTATACCTATTCAATTAGTCTCAATTAGGGGCCGGCTCCATCAACTTGTAGACAGCTTCCTAGAATGCTGTGCTGACAAAGATTATGAAGATGTGTCTGGGCTCTGAGAGACTGACTTCCCAAGTCTCCACTGGGGAAAGGAGAGAGAAGAGACACATTTTACTCTCTGTCACTTCTGCCTCAGCCAAGGCCTTTACAATGAAAGGATGAGGCAATTTTCTGAGTTTACTTTCATGCTAGTGGCTTGACCTATGAATTAAAAATGAGTTCCTGATATACACTGCTATATATAAAATAAACAACAAGGACCTACTGTATAGCAGATGGAACTATATTCAATATCTTGGAATAATCTATAATGGAAAGAAGGCGAAAAAGAATATATATATGTGTGTGTACATATGTGTGTATGTGTGTGTAGCTGGATCACTTTACTGAATACTGGAAAAACTGTAAATCAACTATACATCAATAAAAAGTGAAAGATAAAAAAGTAGATTTTCCAGGGAACTCAGGTGAATAAATTCTGAAGAAGCCCTACAGTTTTGGAAAAACCCGAAACTAAACAGCAAACTGATAGATAACAATCTAAGTCAGTGGTTCAAGGCGCATTCTCAGTCTGGGAATGTTACTAGTATCACCAGGTAACTTATCTGAAATATATTTGAAGTCCCATCTGAGACCTGGAGCTTCCCTGATAGCTCAGCCGGTAAAGAATCCACCTGCAATGCAGGAGACCTGGATTCAGTCCCTGGGTTGGGAAGATACCCTGGAGAAGGGAAAGAATTCTCCAGAGTTCTGGCCTGGAGAATTCCATGGACTGTATAGTCCATGGGGTCGCAAAGAGTTGGACACAACTGACTTTCCCTGAGACCTATACTATGACAGAACCCATGCGAGGTGGAGTCGGGCCGGTTGGTTTCATGAGCCCTCCAGGTGATGCTGATGAGCACAAAACTTAGAGAACCACTGGCCTAAATAAACTTGAAGATCAAAAAGAACTGGTAAAGCAAAAGTCTTCTTTAAAAAAACAAGCAAAGTAAGAAGTAAGAACAAAGAAGCAAACATCAAGGCATAAGGTTTGGGATCTCAGAGAGTCGGTGTCAGGAAAGGAGACTCTAAAGAGAGAAAAAGCCCAAATGAGCAAGCCACTTCAGCAGCAGTGTTACGGGCAACTCCATGGATGCTGCAAACATGAGAAGGAAATAACTTGGGGACAGACATTAGCTTTAGCATTTAAACTAAAAATCACATTAAAAGGACCCTTGTCACGAACTCAATCACCGGGTTTGCACCACTCAGCCTGTCTCTCTGGTTTTTCACAGCAATCAAGAACAACATTGAACTTAACTCTCTAATGAGGGCACAGAGACAACTTTTCGACTCATGATCACCAAGAATTTCTTTTTTTTGGACTGGGTGGCATTATTTAGGAAACAGTTCACTTGGGAAGAAAACAAATGCATTTCATTTGATCTTCATTCAGGGACAGCACAAAATGGGACAATCAATGGATTTTTTCCCCTCCCTAAATTTCACAACACTCAAGAGAAGCAGATGACTGGAAAAGGAATACGTGAGAAAACGGAAAGAGGAGTTTAAGGAATGAAACATGATAGAAAAACTTGTCACATGCCAGAGAGTGAACGAGAAAATATTACACCTACCCCTCCCTGAAATTCAGCATCCCATGTTACTTCTTGAATCACTTACAGTAAGTCTATTATGATTTAAAAGAAAAAAAGTTTAAGTTGCCATACAATGAGCACTTAAACTAGATTTAATGCACAGTGGTTGTCCAAAGAAGCAGACTGCCGTGGACTAGGCTCTTGCCCCATGTGACATGGGTTAGACTTCTTATGGACAGTGACCCTGAAGGCAGGCCACAAATAGTACCAAGCGGTCAGTGGAATCCTGGGGTGCAGAAACCGGGAGAGCTGGCAGGAAGCCTTCACCATGACGCTGAAGCCTAGAGTTCAGCACGCCCAAGATCAATGAAGGAACGTGCTTCTCCTTGCATGCAAAGCTTGAACACAGGTAATGATAAGAGAAGAAAGGAAATGGGAAAGCAGATTCACCCCTGCTGCTCCCTACAGGAAAACCTTTCCCAACTCAAGCATAAGTCATACTGTGCGCTGAAATCACCCCTCCAAACCTGCTGAGGACCTCAAACTAAAAAGAGAAAATGCACAAAAGGATACAAGGTTGATTTCTGTGGAAGACACACTTGCTCCTCCTACCTACCCCACCAGCTTCCCAACCCTAGATCAAGTGGGGTGAGGTCAAGGGAAGGTGAGAAGCTGTACACAGTACTCTGGACCAAACAGGTAAAAAGTGAGCCTAAATTTCCCCCACCAATGGCACCTCTCTGTTACTAAGGGTCTCAGGAAGTGGTGAGAAGATACAGTTAAGACAGATTTTCTTACACTGTCCTTGAGGATCTTATAAGGTATTTTTTCAAACTGAAATCTAAAAGAGGTTTAGTAGACAACAAGGAAGTAAGTAAAGTCGCTCAGTCATGTCCGACTCTTTGCGACCCCATGGGCTGTAGCCCACCAGGCTCCTCTGTCCATGGGATTCTCCAGGCAAGAATACTGGAGTGGGGTGCCATTGCCTTCTCCAGGGGATCTTTCCGACCCAGGGATCGAACCCAGATCTCCCGCATTGCAGGCAGACGCTTTAACCTCTGAGCCATGAGGGAAGCCCAGTAGACAATAGAACACTCGATAAATGATAAAACACATGGCTTTCCATTTTGTGTGCTTTCGATGTTTGTAGCTTCAAATAAAGGTAGAGTTATTTACGTCAATAACTTACCATAATAAGAAATGCTATTAAAATGCCATTTTCTCTCTACATGCTTTCCTTTCAGATGTCATGCTCCCCCCTGGTTTCATCTGCCACCTGTATGAGAACAATGTTCCTCAATCCCATTCCTTAACACTCATGTGCATTTTAGTCCTGCACTTTCAAGCTCCCACTTGAAATTTCCAAGTGTTTAGTTAACACCTCAAGATAAACAAGGATATGGGTTCACTGCCTACCCTTCTTTACTACACCTCTACCCTCTCTTTGTTGGTTTTATTTTTTCTTGCATTGGTATCACCAGAATCCCATTAACAAAGACTCAGAACCATAGATGAGGATGAAAAGCCTTCTCCTTATTTCCAAACCCCAGTGAAGTCTGAAGGCCTATTTTCCCCTTCCCAACCCCTCATCTGTCCTCCCACACACCTTCCAGATCATCTCCCTCCATCTAGATCATTTCTACCAAGAGCATGCTCAGACCTTCGCCGTAACCCTTAAGTGACTGATGATGCGTTTCACACTCATCAACTAGAGCCATGTACCACCCCTCCAGCTGTCGAACACATTCTCCTAGATGTTCCCCGCGAACTACCAGTTACGAAGTTCCTTCCAGGCCCTCTACAGCCTAGCTCTGCCCTGCCCTTCCAGCTTCATCTCTCCTCCTCGTTCATGACAAACACTTAAGTGAAGTGAAGTCGCTCAGCCGTGTCCAACTCTTTGCGACCCCATGGACTGTAGCATATCAGGTTCCTCCATCCATGGGATTTTCCAGGCAAGGATACTGGAGTGCGTTGCCATTTCCTTCTCCAGGGGATCTTCCCAACCCAGGGGTCAAACCCAGGCCTCCCACACTGCAGGCAGACGCTTTACAGTCTGAGCCACCAGGGAAGCCTTAAATACTTAAGAGACAGTCTAATTATAATTAGACTTAATGTCTCCTACCTATGCTCTAGGCTTTCCTAATTTGACATAGCTCTCATACTGCTTTTTTTGGAATACCCTCCCCTGCACTAAACTTTTCTGTTTAATTATTGTGGGTTGTTGTTTTTTTTTGACTGCACTGGGTCTTCCTCACTGGGAGCTGGCCTTCTCCAGTTGCGGCAAGGGGATACTCCAGCGATGGTGTGCGGGCATTTCAAGTTGTGAGCTTTGTCTGTCTTTTTTGAGAAGCAGACTCTGTAGCACGCTGGCTCAATAGTTGTCCTGAGGCATTTGGGATCTTCCCTGGCCGGGGATCAAACCCACGTTCCCTGCATTGTAAGGCAGATTCTTAACCACAGGACCACCAGGGAAACCTTCCACTAAACTTCTGAATATCTCTGTATTTCTGGAGGCCATTTCTTCCATGAAGTTTCCTGATACCCCCAGGTAGAAGACATCTCCCTCCCCAGCATTCTACCACCCTCAAGGCAGTCAGCACTATACAACTGCAGACTTTAAAAACACTACATATTTTTCCTCCTGAAGGGCAAGAACTCACTGGCTTCTCCTTGGTTTTCTCTCAATCAGCTTTTCACGCAGCAGATACTCAACCAATGCATGCAAGATAAATAATAAATAAATCTCTTAAAATTCACAGTGGCACCAGTGACCCAACGTTACTAACAGAGTGATTCTTAACCATATCATTATTCCACCCAATCCTCAACAAATACCCTTAGGGCATTTAGGGGCCAGTAATTCCTATTTTATAAAAATTCAAGATGCAAGAAGGTTTCTATTTATGCACAGAGCAGTCTTCTGAGTGTAATTTAGCCTGTAAAGGTTCAGTAACTAATTCAATGTCACCCTGTTGATCTGTGGTATATTTCTGCTGAAATGATACTTCTCTTGCTAACTTACCTTCTGACTTACTTAAGGATACCTCTAGAACCTTACTCTATCAAAGCAGTCTTCTACAAGTGAGAAAACACAGAATATCTCCTCTAAAATGTAAGTTGTAGAGATACTATTTCTCTGCCCAACAAGTTGTTAACAAATATATATTGGCACATATATCTTCTCATTTTAAAATTTACTAAGCTTTATAAGAAGTGAAAGTATGAAAACCTCCTATAATAAGCTTTTTAAAGAGGTATTGATTACCATAACCTGGAAAGAAAGTAATCAACCCATTATACTACCCTGAGATAAGAAGCCATTTCTAAGATGCAATGAGAACAGCTTATAGACAAATGGGGATACACTTCCAGCCCCCATCAGTTTCTCCTTTGTTTCAAGCCAGGAGTAGGCAACTACAGCCTCTGAGCCAAATGCTAGACTGTTGCCCACTTCTATAATGAAGTTTTATTGAAACACAGCTGTACCTATTCCTTTATATACATATATATTCTACCGCTGTTTGTGGCTACAAAGACAGAATTGAATAGTTATTACAGAAACCTATGGCTTCTAAACTATTTACTATCTCGGCCTTTATAGAAGAGGTTTGCCAACCACTGTTTGAAAATATACAAAATTGTACCCCTTTTCCCAGGAACATCACTTTCAAGAAATCCCCTTTAGTAAATAAGAATACAAGTGCGAACAAGAATGTCCATATTGAGGCACCACTCTTTGTAAATTAAATGAACTGGCAGCAACCTCAATGTCCAAAGACCAAGAACTCGTTAAGTATATTATGGCACAATGATACACTAAGACTCCATTAAAAATTATGATGGATAGCTTTACTTACAGACATGGAAAGGTATCTATAACATGTTCGAGTTTAAAAAAAAGTCATGTGTCCATAATCCTTTTATGTAATGAGCATCTATCCATACACCTGTATGTATACGTAAATGAGAAAGGATGACTAGAAAAGATGTTAGTACAATGGTTCCTTGGTGGCAGCCATTCAGGAAGTGTTTACTCTCTTTGCAGTCTGCTTAATGAGATCTTCACAATGAAGATGCACCCTTTATAAAAGTTGTTAAAAAAAAAGTTTAAAACTTAAAAATCAAAGTCAGCATGCTATGCCTAGGTTCTGCATTATATAAAAAGCACAAGGGTTTTCAGAAAATAAAGGGGGGGGGTTCATATTTTCTTTTCAGTTAGGGTAGGGCATCTGGTTTGGTTGTTACTGTTTCTACTCTTCCTTTAGCTTAGTTTTAAAGACAGACAGGCTCTTAGGCTCACCAATAACCTGCATATCTATGAAGCTGCATCCCCAGTGTGACAACCTCCTCTGTAGATTGGAAAAGTCCCTTACCAAAGCATATATGGGTGAGGAGGAAGAGGAGAGGTTAAAAGAACAGCCCCTCCATGGAAATGTATTAATTCAATCAGTGCCTTGCTTCTGGGTTACCATAAAAAGGTTCATAAAGTACCCAAAAGCCACGCAAGATTTTAGAATTATGCTGCTCAATGACTGATTCTCAGTGAAGAGTAAGAAAGGGGAGATTTTTCTCCACTCTCATTTTCTTCAGCAAAACTAAGCTTCAGCAAGATTGGCATAGTATTTTTTTTAAGTGGTTAACTGAAAAGGCTAAGTGTATACATGACACAATTATTAAGAGCCCAGTACCGCCACTGATAAAGAGATGCTAACTAAACACTGCATAACGCTTGCAAATTAACAACGGAAACTACAGAAGAAGAAATCGCTAATAGCAAACAACACTGCTCATCCTCTCTGCACCAGACACTTCACAGGTATCAATTCTAATCCTCATTTAGAAATGAAGTAACTGAGCTTCCAAATCACATAAAGAAGAGATAAATTCAAGTGCAAAAACATCTGGCTAGAAAACCTAGTCTCTGCCACCACGCTAATAAAACAAATTTAATTTCTAACGAAGGACTATACAAAATCCCAATATAAATTTAGCAGATGAAAAACCTTGAAATTCCTGGTTTATAAAGATATTACAAAATTACCATGTTGACTAATTTTTATAAGCAATTTATTTAAAATACTGTTTTTCAACATATCTGAGTTAAATCTACCCATATTCTCCATCCTTACATTTACTTGTATATGCATATGACGTGTATATCTCTTATAGATATGCTATACATTACACAGAGCACAACTTCTTAATATTGTCAAACTGGAATCTGTATACATTTGTAGACACAGGCTCCTGTTAAACATAAAGTGGTGACTTGTTCTTTTGTGACTCTTCCCACAATAAAATTACTTCATCACTTTGGATTGAACAAAATCTATGCCCTGAAAATTAACCTGTGAAGAGCTGTACAATGATATAGCTTTTTTTTTTTTAATGCTAGTATTTACCCCACACTATTTTTCTCTTAGATATGTTCTCTTTTCCAATTGGAGAGAGATTAGCTTTCCTGTGAATTCCCCACAATTGCACCTCCAAATCCAAGATGGTAAACGAACCCTTTAACTCCCAGACTACTTGGGTTTGCTATGCCTCCTTTTTAGAGGGTGTGGAGGCATTAGACTCCAGTTTTTCTAAGCAAGTATTCCACAGATCAAAGATAGATCTCGGAGGCTGGACCCTTTTCTTCTAGAGTAGGTCTAATTTTTACCAGTTCTGAATGTTGGCTTCCTTGTACAATTTAATTTGAAAGGAAAAGCAAAAACTGGTGGGTTCAGCAACTACTATTTTTTGTAATATCTGACTTAAGCTATAGACGAATGAAGAATGTAAGGAAAATGCAAAGATTCTGGGGGTCAAACTTGCTGGATACAGATGTGAGACCTTTACTTCTTCATCTGTAAAATGAAAATAACTACATGCCCTGAATGCTTTGCAAGAGTTGAATAAGATAAAGTGGGTACCACCCCTAGCATACTGTGTGAGCCAGGAGGTAGTTATGAAATGATTAGTTTTTAATCCGTCTTTTACTCTTAGCAACAGGTAAAAGTTAACAATAAACCAAATATTTATTTTAGATCTAAAGATGCAGTATGTTCAAACAAGTGTTGGCTAAAAGAAATGAGATGTCAGGCAAACTAACAATGCTAATCAAAGATCATCTATGACAATATTAATGTACTACACATAACACAATTACTTTTGATAAAAATCTAATCCAGGATTAAAAGACAGTAAGAGCATCATATTCTGATCAACAAATAGTTCCGAAGCCCTTAACTACACTTAAGGCAAAGGGCCAAGACTGTAAATGAAGATAAAATAGTGCCCCAATATACATATAGGTGCCTTGCTATACTCTTTTGTTTAGTTCTACTAAAAGGTGGAAATGCTATTTACTTTAGTGTGACACTGATTCCATGAATACAAGTGCATATTCACAAAGCCAGGGACAGAGACCAGGGCACCTGTATAATGGAACTTTTAGCTCTATTACCAAGTGCTAACCATAATGAGTGGGCTTCCAAGGTGGCTCAGCCGTCAAGAATCTGCCTGCCAATGCATGAGACACAGGTTCGATCCCTGGGTTGGGAAGATCTCCTAGAGAAGGAAATGGTAACCCACTCTATATTCTTGCCTGGGAAATTCCATCAACAAAGAAGCCTGGCAGGCTCTAGTCCACTGGGTCACAAAAGAGTCATACACAACTTAGCGACTAGGCAACAACAATGATAATAAAGCAAGAAGCTTTGATTCAAGGGAGTGATTAGAACTGATGATTCGAAAGTAAATAGAATGTAACAGAATCTGCCAGCTTAGCTTCTAGTCTTTGGTTATCCATAACTGATATCTCAGAAATAACAGCATCATTCTCACACCCAGGAAGGTCATCCCAGTGAGAATTTTGCAGAGTGGCGAAAACACAAGACTAATGGATGATACAAAGCAATTCTCAAAAAAAAAGAAAGAAAGCTGTCTGCCAATACTTAATATCTCTTTTCTTATTGATATTTGGTGAAATTAAAACATTCAAATTTATCCCTCTTAAAAAAAAAAAAAAAGCAGCTTTCCAAGGGACACTTGCCTCAAGACAAGCGCAAACAACAAGATCTACAGTTTACTGAACACCTACTATGTGCCTGAAGTTCATGGGTGTTGTCTCATTTCATCTTCCTGACAAATTTTCAAGTGTTCTTTTTTAACAGAAGAAAATGAAAGTTAGGGATAAAGTGATTCACCCAAGGTCACAAGATCATAAGTAAGTGGCAACATGAGAATCTGAACCTGGGACCAATCTTTTAACTCCTCCACAGTTCTCAATCCCCACCAGAGAGTTCTGCAATGTCAAACAATAATGCTGGTACAATGAATGGGGAGAGAAAAATGCTAAAAGAATAAGTATTTAAGTTTGATTTTTTTTAGGGAAAAAATTCTAAATCAACTTTAATTTTCATGTTAAGGAGACATGATACTGGGGTATTTCCATTCTTTCCCTCTTGGATTATAAAGGGGCAATTTTAATGAATTGAAATTTGGATACAACCACAACATCCTTTTTATAATGAAACACTGCTTCCATGATCAGGATAACAAATTTTGTTAGATAATCTAAGCATATACGATAGACTTTTTTCCCTCAGTTTGGCACTGTTGACAAGTTTTTCTACTTTTTAGGAAAAAGAATTAAATTTTCAAATTGGCTAGAAGGGAAAAAGAAATCCAGCACTAAGTTAAGTTTAATATTCCTCTGAAAAGTGCACTTTAAAATTGGAAACTAGAAACAAAAATCATCAAAAGAAAACGTCCATCACTACCACTTGATTACATTCAGCACTGAAAAGAATCCTTAAAGTGAGTATTCTCAAAAATATCTAATGAGTTCATCTAAAATTTGAAGTGCCAAGTCCACACATCAATCTTGATTTTGCCATAGAGTTGACTGCATGTTGGTTTAAGACCCCCATAAACAATATGAATGTATCTGTTTATAAATAATAAACCATCTATGGACAGCACTAATCAGATTAAACTCAGGAGGTCTATCTGGACAAAACCATCGTTTTATAGAAAAACATAAATCACATACTCAAAACTTTATAAGTAAGGCACATCACACACTCACAATTTACTGTTTTATTGTATATTCTTGACTTAAATTTCTGTTACATAAGATTCTAAAAAATAACTTATCAGTGGAAATCTATCCTGGCTTAACAACTATAAAAAGTTTTTCCTTGCATTCATGTGGTAGTTGTCAAAGTGTGCATGTACACACAGGCACACACACATTCACAACTCTATGTATGTCTTATGTATCAATTACTACTAAGGAAGAGAAAAATGAGCCATTACAAGAACATGGAATCAAAGCAAGTATTAAGGTTTGCAAGTGAAGAGCAACAGGCCATTCAAACCTAAAATGCAAACTAAGATGATATGTTTATTTAGGTAAGCCCAAGACAAGTTTTATTTCTGTTATTCACTGGGGGAAAAAAAATCAGATGCATGAATATTCTATAAAGTCCCAATGCAAAATCAGGAGGCCATTCCATACGTCCACATTTTAATCTGTTATAAATTAACTTGAGTCAGGTCAAATCGTGAAGCCATCCGACAGCTACATTCAACATGCACAATTACAACCCACGTCCAATCATACACACGCGGAGTAAACGTAAGCCTCAAACAATTGGAGCAGTGAAGGACCAGGCTAGAGTTTTCCCCAGAGAAGGACCTGTGGGGGCAACTGGCGAAATGGACACATCCCAGACAATGGCAGAACCTGAGCGTGCCCTCCAACCCTCAAGATGCTCACGTGGTTGCACAAAAGTCTCTTTACAAGATCCGCAGCCCAGATGACCTGCATCTTAAACTGCCCTCTTTCCAGAATTCCTGGTTTTAAATCACACTGGAAATGTTTGGCTGCGACTGAACTAGAACGGTTTGGTTTCTCCCTTCTGAATGCCAAGGAGAAGGAGGGGAAAAAAAAGTGCCATACTTAAGTTTGTTTTGTTTCAAACTCTCTGTCCTTCTGCATTCCCAAACTGTATCCCTCTGACTAATAGAAACCGTTATTAGAGAGAAAAGGTTTAAAAAAAAAAAAACCAAAAAAACCCACCACCACCCACACACAGCCCCCAGAGCAGCCAGGGAGCAGGAATGAGGGAGGCTGAGTGGTAACATACGGTACCATGAGCTGCAGTGGCCTCGCCGTCAGCGCTGCGAGGGGAACTGACCGCTCCTGGCCTTCGGCGCGCAGCGACGCTCAGCCCGGGGAAGGGGGGACAAGGACGGGCGGGGAGGGGGCAGCTTATACAAGCAGGCAGCTCAGCCCCTTCCTGGCGCATTCCTCCTCTCTATCTCGCCACCTCCGTGCCTGGGTCCTGTCGTGGTTTCTTCAGCCGGTAATTGCCGGATGGCAAGACTTTTTAAACGGTCACAGTTGAGGAAAAAGCGAAACCCTTCTAAGTGACCATCACAGCAAATCAGCTTCACGCTGGTGGGTAAAATTTTCCAAGGGAAGTGTCCTTCTGACAGTTCCTGCGTCTCTAAGTCCCCCCCCCGCCACCGCCGCCCCCACCCGCCGCCACACACACTCCCCTAGAGGGCTGAATGCACTGTGGCAATAAAACATTCATGCGACTTGGAATTTTAACACAATGCCATTTCCCTAGTTTAACCTGAAAGGAATGCACTAGTCACAACAGACTACATCATCCTGCCATTAAACCCTGCCAAGGAACCGCTTTTTTGGCCCTGCCGGGCCAGCTCTGACGGGAAAGGAGCGCACAGACCCGCACTCTGAGCACAGAGGGGCCACCTCTGCTTCCTCGGCCGGGCCAGCACCACCCTGCTCTTGAACGTGACCCCTGACCCCTGGCACTGTGGCCAGCCTGTGACGCGTGTGTCACTCTGGCACTCCCGCGGAGCCACACACTGTGCAGGCCGCCGGCGGCTCCCTCTCAACAGGGCTTGGGCCGGCGCCAGAGGCTTCTCTTACTCTTACTGCTACCATGGAAGGGCTCCTGTGGAGGGGGTGCGGGCTGAAGGCTACCGCCTGGTGCTGGAGAAGGCTCTGCTTCTCTTTTCTCCTTTGTCTCACCACTTCTTAAAACACCAACTTTGCATTTGCATCCATAATTAGGCTATGATTACTGACAATCGGGTTTGCTTTGGGGACAACTTATCAAAGCCGCCAGTTCTTCCTGCATTTAAGGGACATTTCATTTAGACTTACAAAACACAAAAACAGAAATTATTCTGATTTCTCCGGAGAATTTTAGAGAAAAAAACTCAAAGGTGTTGAACATGCACACTTAACCATTTCATGTGGCTGAAGTACGCCCACACAAGGAACAAGGAACAAATTAGCTGTTTGTTTTTTTAAACTCTAGATGTATTGATTTATTACTTGTGCAGAGCTCAGAGCTGTCTGCCTTCCAAGGAACAGAAGCGACAAACTAAGGAACAAGAGAAAATAAATGTACAATGAATGAAAACTCAAGAATCACATTAAAAGTTTTTAAATGTTTGAAGTAATTTTGGATTCTGCGGTGATGCCAATTTGGTACTGTATAGCCATTTACAAAAGTATTGATTTTTATTAATTTTGAAAGTTACAAGATATTATAAGTTTGCCCCTCCAACCTCTCTTTTTCCCTCTATCCTCAACTTCACTCTCACTATTCAAGTATGCCTTCCAGATTTTTCTACTTTTCTATTTTTTTTTTCTTTTTCTGATCCTTAACTATTTTCATATGGGACACTTTCACTTTCAACCTTGCCCTACTTTTTTGTCTTCTAATTTGTCCTCTCTACTCCATTCAGAGGCCATTCTAAGAAGTTAGTCCCTCCTGACCCTGACCTTGACCCTGAAAAATAGCCAGGTGAACTGTGGTTATCCCTGCAAAAAGGCAGAAGGTGTTCCAGCCTTCATCTCCTAGAATGAGGTCACATCCCCTTCCTACAGCAAGTAAAGAACATCTTCCTTCAGAGAACACCCTAAAATACAAAATAATGATCGCTACGCAGGTTAACATGCACACAGAAAATAAAGCCAAATTGTCTCCTTTAGCGTAATTTTTGTCTCCTTAGTAGAAGGAATTAGTCTTAAGCCCCAGTTAAAAGATTTTTTTTTCTTCCTTTTCTTTAAACAGACATTATCATGCCTTGAAGAGTCATTCTAATCCCTTCACCTTAGCCAAACCATGCTAATTCTAGCTAGGAGGACAGCAATTAATTAAAAAAAAAAAACCAAAAGGAACTGACTTGGGGAACAGGGGGTGGGAAATCAAGCCAACAGAGAAGTAAAGATTGTCAAATCCTAAGTGAAATATTTCCATTTCAAAATATAAATGCTGAAATCAGACTGTCATTTTAACATATATAAAATCCAGCAATAAAGATATCTGATTTTTTAAATGATCTGACTTATTACCAAAGTATATTCAAATCCAATTTTTATGTTACAAGTGGGAAGCCTAGTAAAACTGCAGACAGCACTACCTTAAAGCAATGAAACTAAAATTACAGAGGATAATTTCTATTTAAATTCAGGCAGATACACTTTCTTGCTCATATCAAATCAATCAACACGATGATCTCAAAGCATCTTCGACCAGTTATCTAGAGAAAGAAAAGAGTAAAGTCTGTGATCATGCACATGCAGCATGTTAAACCTCTCAATTGTGATGCGGTTCCTCTGAAAACCTCAGGAACTTTGAGACACACTGCTAAAAAGAAGCAATAACCCATCCTTTATTTCTAAATAAAAAACTGTCAACCAATTTTATAATCTTAATACTGCTAGAGTACAGTGAGGCACCATGAGGAAGTCATGTTTTTATATGAAACGGTACCAAATAAATGGAATCAGAACACTACCGAACCTGTAAGAAAAGAAAGTTCTATCAGTAAGTTTATTGGATTGCACAAAGTTGCACCAATGCAAAAGTTTTGCAGAAGCATTTGGTGGGTGTAAGCATATGATCAAGTCTGTAATAACCATCAATAATTTTCTTTACCTTTAACTTAACCAAAAGAAAATTTTACTGTGTTAAATGGCATTCGGGAATACAAATTTTAAAGTTTTGTAAGTTACCTTTTAATTTCTAGCAAGCAAAATATGTGAGATGTTTCCCACCAACCCCTATTAAGATGAGCACAAACAGGCATGTGTTAATCTATTAAGAGTCTACGTGGAGCTATTGGATTTGCTAAATCATCCACCCCTAGTAATCCCTGCCAGAGTCCCACCTCACACCCCCTACAGGCAGTCAGACTTTAACCCTGAGTGAGGGCAACCCTCAGAAGCAACAAGATGAGACGAGAAAGGAAGTGTGTGGATGAAACAGGGAAGGAAGGAAAAGGAGATGCAGAAGGATGAAACCAGACTGAAAGAAACACAAGCAGCAAAATGGAAAGGGAGAGCAACGGGAAAAAAGAGATGGCTGGGGAGAGAGAAGGTACAGGAGCCCCACGACACAACAGTGGATCTAGCAGCTGGCCAGAGATGCTAATTCAGCGCTTTAACAAATCAATGCCACTTGAAAAGTACAATGCGAGCCCTCACTGGGTAGATGTCAGGGGACTGAGAAAATGCATTCTCAAGTATTTCACATTAAGAGGGAATAATGTGTTAATTTATAACTCTTCACCCTATACACTTGGATTATCTATCTGTGTCAGCGATTTGACTTCTTAAATTTATCAAAAAGGCACGCAAAGGGAGGCAGCTCCGACTGCACCACCGGGAGACGGAGGTTTCCGAAGAGCCTGTCCTGGGGAGTCCTGCAGTTCTTTTCCCTTTCCTATTTGGGCTGACAAGTTGGGGGGGGGGGTGCAGGAAGGAGTGAACATCTGACGGCAAGGTCTGGGGAGGAGGGGAACCCCTAGTCCAGTTACTAACGCGACCCAAGGAAAGGCTTTGTGGGCCTGTGGCTGATTGCATTAGGTACCATCCGTCAAAAGTGACACAGAAGAGAAGGAATAACTTGAATCAGCAACCCCGAGCTGCCATCATCAGAATTTACTTTACGGAAACTTACTTAAGTCTCTCAGCACACCCAGCGGAAGAGAAGCTGCTGACAATCAGAGTGTAATTAAACAGTACTTTTTGAAATGCCACCAGAGTCCCATAGACAGAGCTTATCAACATAGGAAGGGAAGGGAGGGCTAGTTTATTTTATTTGGTTAGTTTTGAGACAGGGAGGGGAGATGTAAAAGAACTGACATTACATCCCAGCATTTAAGAGCCTGTATGTTTCTTTCTTAAGAAAAAAATCTATTTTATTAGACATCAGATTCTTGCAATTGTTTCCTAACTGTTCTTTAATGTAAATTTAACCAAATTTTAATTTAATGATAGCACAGCTCCTAACCTGAGAGAAAGGCTTAACACTTTTTGCTGCCAAATTTAAAGCACTAGCAGACTTCAGGCATCAGAGTTCAGGCATTGTCAAGACACAAAGGCAAGTGTGTTAAAAACTGTGGAATAAATAGAAGAGAGAAAATTTCAAGAAAGTATTTGAATTACGGTGACAGCCTTAAAGATATGAACGGGGCACCTGATTATTACATAAAAAGGGAAGAAACTGACCAGATTGCAATTGCTCTGAGTTTCACTTTAAGATTGTTTAAATGACACACAGCACTGTTTTAAAGTGAGCAGATATTTTTATTTGCTACCAGTACAACTGCAACAGAAACAGATATTCTCTTATTTTCAGGACATTCACATGTAAATGAATGCTGATGAATGGAAATGAGATGCTATACATGATGGGCAACCTGCAACATTCAGTTTTAAAAAGGCAAAGTTACCTCACTCACTGAAGCTTGAATCTCTTCCTTTCTACACTTAGGCACCAAAAGAAATGAAAGACAATGACTGACCTTCTACCAGTTTCTATTGGCTAAACACCACCCTCCAGAGAGACTCGAGATGGAAAACAAACGTTCTTTCAGTCTCATGTTTAGCATCTCTGCTATTACACAGAATTACACAGCTACTTCTTTAAACGAGTATTTGATTAGAAACTGAAATTATAAATACTAGAAATTTGACAGCTGCACTGAGCCAAAGGATTAAAATGCCCAAAAGAGTGTGATTACTTAACGAATGTTTTATTTCTTTCAAAGGAGATAATTAATAAGGAATTTCCTAGGTCAAGACCATAGAGTACATTACTTTCCCTTTTCATATAATCTTAAAACAGACAATATATATTCTGAGGACCATGTTTGCAACAGCAGAGCATCGTATTATATGCTTTTCAAGGGCTTCATGCCCTCAGAGTAGGATTTGTCCTATCCCTGGTTTTTGCATGAATTACCATTACTGTCTGTCCCATCCATGCCACCCCCACATAAACTATCTATTCTTACCATTATGGTAACATTAATCCTCTCCCCTTTCCCCTCCCCCACCACACCCACCTAAGGGGTTAAAAGACTTCAGTACATTTGTGACTTGTCAGTGACATATAATACCCGGGTCCTTCATGCAATCAACTTTTACTTGACATGTATTTGCTCATCACAGGACCCGCATTACTACTGGGAAAATGAAGAAAAACCTAAATTAACACTTGACATTCAATATGGTCAAGTCCTTAATTGGCTGGGCTTCCTGAGAAAGCAATTTTCTATTCCCCAAACTGTTCGCGTGTCATGTGTGGAGTGCAGCTCTTGGCCATCACTGCTGTCCCTCGCTGCCTCTAATGAGAGCAGATGAATTAGTGCTACGTGACACGATTTGAACAGGGCTTCCTCCTCTTCCCCTCCCCCCAACCTTTCTCCTATACCAATGACAGCTGTGTGGCAAGGGAAAGAAAGAGAGATGCAAGAGCAAAGATTCCTGGAAAGGATGATCATTTTTTTAAATGAACCTTAAATGTCTTGTTGCAACTCCAGAACAACAGGGTCATTTCATGGTGGAGGTGGGGAAGGGGGTGGTTACAAAGATCAGGGGAATTTATCTGGCTATGGCTGATTGGGGTTGTATTAACTTCCAGCATGTTTCTTCCATTCCTGGCTAGTTGCAGTATTAGATTGCACTGGTCTAATTAAAATGGAATTTACATCCACTTAAAAAAAAGTTTTTTTTTAAAGGTCTGGAGAATGGGTCAACTAGGGAAAAAAAATGAACTGCATGAAATGATTATTATTCTAAGATAAACATACCTCTGGGTTAAAGAAAAAGAGTCTTTTCAACAAACGCCTAAGTCTTAAGAACCTACAACACAAAACTCTTATCACTATACTTTGCTTTCAGATACTGTTCAGTACCTGAACTTCATGTTCATCATCTTATTTTAAATCATTTTTGTTTGGTTTCCTTCCTTTGATTGTTGAATTTTTGCAACAAAAGCTATTTGAATGCTGATTTCATCCTATTATTTTGGAGAGAGGGGAGAATATAGTCTGCTATAGATGTGCTTATTTAGCTCGATGAGAAAAAACTGAATGGATGCATGACAGGAAAGTAGGACAGAATTTGCTTGGTTCAAAGATACTGAAAGGTAAACTGAAGGGATTTCTCTGAGCCTTTACTTACTAGCTTTGAAACCAAAGAAGAAGTGATTTTAAATGCCTAAACTGCTTACCCAATCCAACAAGGACCAAACAGAACTGGAGGAGGTAAGAATATATGGCAAATCACACGTTTGAGAGAGAAGTTAGTCCAAAGTACACGCATCATGTAAAGATAATGATTTACACTTTACTCATCTTTATTTAAATGACAGCTAAGGCAAAGATACTACCTGTGTACTAGAAAGTATATCAAGATTGTACTGGTATCACAAAATCAATGCAAGCATGCAAAATATAAAACTCAAGTCTCAAGTGCAGTTCCCCTGCCTCAAATAAGTAGCTTGATCATTTATTAGTTATTCCTCTATAATTCTGAATAGAATTGAACTAATATTTCAGTAAGAAAACTCTGAAGTGCATTTGAATACACAAAATATGGTGAAACCCAGTTTTATACTGTTTAAAGTTATTACTTAAAACCAAAAGAGCTCTTTCCACATTTTATATTCATGGGAAATAACATGAAAGGAAATGAACTTTTATAGCACTTCTCTTAAAAAACAGTCAATTCACAACATGATTTTAAATACTGCTACACTAACAGAAGACAAGCTGTAACGTAAGGAAACTTTCGGGAACACCTTTAATTTTCGAATTTGTTGGAACAGTATCATTTCAGAAAATGCAAAAACTCTCAAAGATGAGAATAATTTAGAAATATTTTCACTGAAGCAAAACAATGCAATGGACACCACCTACCCCTTTCTGGTGGCCAAAGCACTGATATTTCAAGTATTGTTAAAGATATCTTTTGAAAATATACTTGAGACAGCTTGTGACTGGGCATTCTATCAGGTGTTTATAAGAAATGGATAATTTGGTATTCGGGAAAAGCAGCTCAGTCAAATACATCCAGTTAACTGCTAAGGTAGCATTATAATCACTGAGCAACAAAGGGCAGGGTATTCTGCCAATAGCTTTAGGGTGACCTTTGCAATGCTGACTAGTCCGTCAAGTTCCATCTCTGAGATGCGTGATACCGACAGGGGTGGTTTATTAAGTGAGGTAGGAACTAAAGACCAGGAGCCTCCAAAAGGGTAGGCATTTTACATAGAGGAAATGAAGAATTCCTTTCCCCAAGAAGAGAAGCTAAACACCAAGAGATCAGGCTGAAGAGCCCCATGTTATTTCCCAAAGCATTAGTAGCCATCTGAAGTGTAGAAACTATCAAGTATTAGGACAGTATTGGGAACTATCAGCATCTTCCCCCACACTCCCCTATGTTTCTAAAACCTGTAAAGAAATTCCAACTGGGAATTGGTAAAATAGGATCAATGACCTGAGCCCTAGGAGCAAAGCTGAAAAAGAATGCTGGCTTCATTGTAAAGCTTTAAACAAATTGTGAGGAGTCCTGCCTTATTTGGGGGTGCTTTCCAACCACTGCTAACAAGATAGATTAACGACTCAGGAGGGCAAGGATCAGCAAGATGACTGCACTAGACTCAAAGACTGGATCACCTGTAGGGAAGTCAGCCTTTTGGACTCAAGAAAGCCACTTCTTGATTGAAGTTAACTGCGACTATGGCAGAGTGGCATGCTTAAACTTGATATTCTCTTAGGGATGAGCAGACTTTGAAGTTCATAATAAACTTGAAATGGCTCTGTGGAATGTTAAGGCTTAACGTAGATGGTTGGTGCCACTGTCATGCCTACACAAAATGAAGTCAACCTAGAAATAACTGCATTCACAGCTCCAGGGTATTTAAAATGGAAGGTTCTCTCTCCTCCCTTTTTTTTTTTTAATATTTTTTATTAAGAATTTTACTTTGAACCCTAAGAAGAAGCTGCAGTGAGTTTCCAACTTGTTTAGCATAGCTCAAATTAAAATACTTATTCTGGTTTAGAAAGGCATCATGTTTGCCACCCACCTAGTTCGTGTTACCCTCACATTACACCATTTGCAAGAAGTATAAACACGAGAGAAAGAAAGGACTGGTTTCAAACAGCCTGGCACATGCAACAATAAAACTGCTTCTAAAACACAAGATACAAATGTTATTTTATAAAAAGGAAGAGCATCTAAAGGAGTACATTCTTTTATCCTCCATTCTTCACCACCCTCTTTACGGCAGTGCTTCCCTCCCCAGTATTAACAATTATTTTATCTAATTCCCAGTTGAAAGGTTTCTAAAAGTGGTAAGTCACAACTGCGTTGACGCTGAACTTCTTGAACATGGCATACCGACGTCATTCTGACACTGGCAGATGCTTCGTAACAAGCCGCACCAGTCACTTGAGCTGAAATACCTGACTTACTATGTAAAACAAACTGTTACTCTCCGGTCCCTGTTCCAGCTCAGCTCTTCTCTGCTGTTTTGGAAGCAAACCAACAGCTTGTTATGTTTACATCAGCGGTGACTCCCTTCTGATTGGTACACTGACAGAGATGCCGTTCAACAAGACCCTAGATGGAAACTAGGCACACGGAGGCGCTATTTGCAGATCATTTTAACAAGATGTTGTTTCCTGTTCCCACGAAAATCAATAACAGGATGACCTTCAATTTGAGATTCAAACCAATTAATTACCGGTTCTGTTGAAAATGATGATATTTGCCTAGAGAAATTCACCTATGAATAGATTATTTTATCTTCAAGAGCCCCTTCAAAAAATTTACATAGGCATTGAAAATATATCTTATAAGTGATGTTTTCTAGAAGCTTGTATACAATATTGGCCTTGTATGAACTAGCATAGGTAAGTTTTCCCCTTGTGGTTCATCTCCTCCCTGTGACATCATAGTCAATTGCCTGGTAAATTACTGCAATCCTGCAAAGATTCAGGGCCAACAATCCACTGCTTAAAGGTGAGATAAAAAGCTCTTTATAGTTGAACTCAACTTTTCATCTACATCAGTTACTGACACAAATCATGGAATTCTTTTCCAAATCTAGAAATCTCCCCTTTCTTCCCTAGAATTCTAAAATTCTTACTTTTCAACTTTTATTAAAAGCCTCTATTTTTTGTTTTGCTCACATGTGATTTTTCTTTGTATGTGGGTCACAAGAAGAAAAGCTATACATCAAAACTATCAGCACCAGAAATATATTTACTAAACATTTTTTTAATTGTTAAAAAAAAAAATGAAGAATTTGGTTCATCCCAGTGGGGAATTCCCAAGATGAATGTTCACATGCAATGAAACTATTATCTTCATCCATTAAAATACTATCTAAAACAGAGGTTTCTATCTGGCAGTCACTAGACTGAATAAAGCCTACAGATGAGTTTTGTTTGGACCACACACTTTTAAAAATATTTGAAAACGTTGCCAAGATTTAAAAATCAGGAGAGTCCACATAAAAATCTGGATTTCTGACTTCCCATTAAAAAGGAAAGGAGAGAGAGAAGAGAAGGATCTCACAACACTGGGCGTGCATCCCCACCTGACAACAACTGTCTGGAGCTGGGGAGCTGAAACCTCACTGTGGTTGACACAAGGTCCTTCTGATCCACTGCAATCCCCATCAGATTCACTCCCCTGGCTTGTTACTATCTTACTTCCTCGTGGCCCTTTTGGGCAACTCTTGATTTTTAAAAAGACATAAAACTCCAAAGAGGGTTAACAGAGTTTGTGGGAAAAAAGTAGAATGGTATTTCCTCTTCCTTATTTCATGAGTTTGCATAATGTAAGATGGTGGGTAGATTTTTCAAAATACATTTATTCAATCAAATATTAAGTGCAAAGCAAACTGCTTTCCATAATTAAAAAGGAAAAATTTAAAGCAAATCTAAAACTGATTATCTCATCTTAAACAGTGGTTCAACAAAACATTTACACTGGTTTTCAGTCAACCACATTCTTCCCTGAAGCCCAGCAAAGGTGCTCAAGTCAATGCTGTTACCCGGATCTACATCCATTTTGTTCCTTCACATGTTAACACTTCTGTACTTCCCTTCCAGAACGATCATGTACTTAAGTGAAAACTGACCCTAATGTGAAAATAGAATACATCTTCAAGGTAAATTTCAAAAGTCAACATTTAGGATGCATGAATATTATCATAGGAAATACTTGTCTTTACTGGCTCCACATGTATGCCACAACCTGACATTTATACTTATATTAAATAGACATTATTGCAGGTTCAAATGACCCAAAAGTCATGGCATATTTCTTTAAAAATGATTACCTAAAAGCAGATGTCTATGACAGTTACAATGCACATCTATTTTGCGTTTTCTCTTAACTGCAAGTAATTTCAAGGAGAAAATCTTTCTATTTCTCTATTTCCAATCAACCACAAGAAGACAGTACTTCTATCCATTAATAGCTTTTACAAACAAATTAGAAATACCCTATTTAGCAAAGGAAAGAATCTTTTTGCTTCATCCAAGAATATCAACAGACTATGTCTGAAGTACTGTACAGTTCAGAATGCATTAAATATGCTATGACTAGCCATATTCCAACTTATTAAAAAGAAGAAAATGTAAATCAACTTTCATTGAGTGTTTCCAAGTTATGTTTCATCATTGGATCACATTCTTGAAAGATTATTTTTTAATTAGGTGTTTCCTTCCTAAAAGAGGTGTTTTTCTTCCATTCTCACCTTAAGAAAGTAACCCTTGAACACATGCCAAATTTACTTCACAATTAGACATTAATCCCCAAATTCTCTTGATTCTTAACAACCTGAACAACTTTAAGCAAACAGCTCTCAAAATCATAACGATCATACTGTATTCCTTAACACCTATTTGAATAGAAAAAGAGAAAATGCCGAAAGTATGAGCTCTATAAATAAAGTTTTAGACCCAAATGCTGAACAACAATGTTATATATTTCTTTTGGGAAGCATTTTTCCTTAATATTCATTATGTTTGAATTCTGAGCAATTAGCAGCAGACACCTGGAACTCAATTATTAATTTACCTCTCCTCATACCTTTTACACTTCTTCTGAAACCATCTCTTAAGATGCTTCTTAAAAGAGATGACCCCATGGGTAGCATACATGTAAATGTTCAGATTATTTTCTTTAAAATATCTTGTTATAATCTAAGATTAAATTTATTCTTTTTTCTTTAAAAGTATCACTTTGGGAAAAAATTTAATTTCTCAAAAAACTGAGTAAACTGATAAAAACAAAAATTAAAACAGTTCTATGAAAAGTATAATTCACTACATTCATGTTGATTTACCTACTATAACATTTTAGAAAGGGGAATTTTATGGAAAAAACATAGTTAATTCCCATTCATGATGACCAAAGTTTTAAGCTTTTCTCCTCAGGCTCACATCATGGCAGCTGACTGCAAATACATAAAAGAGTCCTAGAAGATTCCTGATTTGGCTACTTTTGTTTGTATTTTATTGTGTCAAGACAAAAAAAAAGCATGAGATAATGAATGTTTAATAATATTTCATCTGTATTATATGGGGATGAAGCATTACATTCACTTAACTCCTTCCTTCTTTCTATGAATCACTGATTTCTAGGAAATCAAACCTCAAACTAGGCTTATTTCAACATTCTGCATTTGTTAAAAAAAAAAAAAAAAAAAAGGAAGAAAGAAGAGAGAGACCCAAAGTACTGGTACACTAGCACATAAAGAATAGTGGGTCATCTGCATACTCAGAAGGCAGGCAGCAGTTGGTTTATGAAGAAATTATTAAAAATAACTATTTGCCCAAAGAAAAATGACCAACTTCTCACTTTTAACCAAAAGGGTGTTTTTAATATAACGAGCATCCAAGCTTCTCTGGTCATGAGAAAACCTGGAATATATTACACACGCATAAATGTGGCCCAGGAAGCAGTATATGAGATATGCTTGCTATTGACAGATTAACACTTCATTTTCATTACTCTAATCTCACCACAGGCTGTGAACATTCTCTTTTTCTTATTTGAACAACAATGGTGCATGAAAAACCAAGCTGACAGGCAGGCGGGGTTCATTAAATGCACAAGGCTTTTATTCCCATAACACATCTCACCTGTATGAAGCTAGGGTTCAGGCTCCCAGGCTAGCTACTGAAACAAGCTCTCCCAGATGTTGGACTTCTCTTTCGATCCCTTCCTACTTCATTTATAATAAATGTCAAAAAAAAAAAAGAGTCAAATGGAAAAATTCTTTTTCACAATGAACTCCGTTTAACAGACAATAGGATTGGTAAGATATCTTAAGATTGATTCAGTCCCCTGAATATTTTCCAAAGTTGTCCAAGAAAATAAAAAAGAAAAGATTGGGAAGGAAAATGATGAGACGTTTGAAGTTTGGGTAAGAGTCTAATCTTGGTACCTCTATCTCAGCTTGGTTCTAACTCATTTGAGGGTAACTATAGTTTTCCACTGGTTAAAAATGGGCAAGTCACAAAGGAAGAATCAATCTAGCTCTTTCCCAATGAATGACAAAGAGCTTCACCAAAAATCTACCTTCAAGAAGCAAAAAGGGTACAAACTAAGGGACCATTTAAATGACATTCCTAAGAAGAGGAATTCTAAGTTGAGCCATCCATATGCTCATTGCATTTGAGGCAGCCACGGACAAATCCTCAAGAAACCTAGAAATGAATCACTTAATTCCCACAACCAACAGAAGGACAGGTGTATACTCCCTGCCTGTCTGTACCCCACATACAGATGTACCACCACGTGACAATGTGGGGTCTTTACAGTAAGTCTTTCCACAAAGTCTAGAGCAGGGCTTTGGTTCTGGTATGTTCTGGCATTCTAATATTAATACCTAAAAAAGAAAAGCAATATTAGATAGAGCAACAGATCCCCTACCTGGCTCTTGAGTTAGGTTCTGACGTGAGGTCAACAAGGAGGTGCCTTCCTGACTACGGTCATTGTACACTTATTGTCCCACTTCTTGCACATGGCCTTCCAGTCATGTCCACTGTTCTCCGGCACTGGCAGAGGGCACAGGAGTGAGCAGCTTTCTTTACCTATGCCTGATTAGGTGCCCAAACAGTCCTCCTAATGATTTAACCCAATGAAATTTTTCTTGCTTAAATTTCAATAGAAGGGAAAAAAAAAAAACCATTTTGAAAACCCTAGATAGAGGTTCTCATTTTAATATTAGTTTTGTTATTATGTTAAGCCAGCTGAACGTAATTATTTTCAGCATGTAAAACATTCATTATCCTGGATTTTTCCTGTTTAAACTCCCAGTTCAGGTACTCTGATCATCAACTATGAGTCCTGAAGATCTGTCTAGAGAACAAATAGCCACTGAAAGATACCTTAATAAAGTTGAAAAATTCATGACAGTCACACAAAAGCACAGCAGGCCCAAGGCCTGGAAGCTGTGTCTTTCCATGTAGAATAATATTTTCAAACCTTGTCCATTTTAACAGTCTCTTAGCTGGGTAGAACAATGGGTTAAAATTTATTAAATACAAAATAGTAGTGAATCCACCTCATGTCCTGTATACTGCATGTTTTCCATTTCAATTTATACTGTCATCCATTAATATTAGCCCTGCCATGACTTTGATTTCTTTTTTTTTTTCAACGTTTCAGTTAACTCTTATTAACTGCAGTTTGTCTTAAGAGAGTCATACCTTCAACCTATTGACGGAAAACTTCACATTTTCCTTCTAACAAAATGCTTTCCTGTGCAGATGTAAGTCTAACTGCACAAAATAATAAAGCCAAGAATTATTTTTAAAAAAGAAAAAGAGAAAAGCAAAATCTCTTTTCAGCTAAGTACTTTCTTCCACAGCGAAGGATCCAATTGAACTGCCTTTCAGCGCCTTTGAATGATAAGCCTGGGCCCCTGGTTACATGTTTTTATCACGCCTGGACTTAAAGAACTCTTACAGAGCAGAACTCAGGACAGTCCTCCTGTCAGCACCTCCACGCTGAGGACCACATCTGAGGGTGGCACCTCTTTCCATCCCTCTGCCAGAGTGATGTACTGGCAAGAAGGTGCCTTTTAATTCCTTCTTATTAGGGCAAATAGAGCCAGTGAAAGTAAGGAGAAATCCAGAAAAAGAAAACAGAAGGGAAAGGAGAATAAAGCAAGAAAATTAATAGGTCTATGGGAACAGGAATAGGAAGAAAAAACAGTCTAATCATGTATTTAGGTCATTAAGTAAGCGGCTGCCAACCAAACAGAAATGAGGCTTAAAGCGACCCCCCTCCCCGCCCCCAGCAACAACACACAAACCCTAAAGACAGTAGCAAAATAACACTGCAGTCCAAAAATACTGAGTAAATAAGATGTCAGATATGCTCAAGAGAATCCCTGTTACAATGAGTAACTTCCTACTGTTCAAGATTATTTTCATTTTCTTCACAGAGAGAAATGAAAAACTGACGGGCTTAATTAAAGAAAAACAAAAGGATATTATTTTGTTGTTAAAGGATCAATTCTTTTTTTTTAATTGGAATGATGATTAATAAGCTGAGAATTTGATTTCTACGTTAGCCAGTTTGAGTAATGCATTGTTTTTCCACAAGCATTTCCATTAAGAAAGGCTGTGTGAATGAAGAAATGATACAGCTCTTTTTCTCTTCTCCTGCTCTCTGATTCTGTGGCATGAAATGCTATCCAGAGCGTTTGAATAGAACACCGCACACTGCCCTCAACCAAATGAACTCCAGTCATAAATTTTTCACCTTAGGGTTTGAATGTACACTATGAAATTTGCTAGGCTTCCTACAGGGAATGTACAAATTAAAAAAGAATCAATACTTTTATTTTTTTTCCAGTCTCTAAAACTTTCTTTTAAAGCTGGGGAGGGAAAAGGCAGTACAGATCATGCTCGGTGAGGAGGCGAGGTACCTCGGATGTCACTGCCCTAGGCATCATTTTCCGGGTGTCATCTGCACATATTAAAACTTCCTGGAGCTTGAGTTGCTCAGAAAGTTTTTTCGTTTTATTTTTTGCGCCTGTTTACAATTGTATCTTATAGGAAAAGAAACTCCCTCTTCTATACAATGTCTTGCTTGTATGTCAAGACAGAAAGGCTGCGGTGCCTGAATTATGCCTCTTTTCCTTTATTTCTCTAAAACTTAAAAATAGATGTCAAAGTTCCTTAAAAGGGTTGTTGACTCTCTTTCCCCTCCTCTCCCTGGTTCTTAAGTAGATGGAGGATCACCAAGCAAAATGTGGAAGCCAGCTGCTTTCGGGAAATAAAAATGGCATCAGCTTTGGCAGACAGGGGTAAGATCAATCATTTCCTACGATCCCCAAACAATCTTCTCTCTGACCAAGGCCTAGAGAAGCGTGGTTATGTAGCGGCAAAAACACACCATGAGAGGGACAACAGGATTTTCACATGGTGAAGAATTCATTCCACCCACAGAACAAACCAGGCTCCAAACCTCACGTGAAAGAAAATCTTGGAAAGGAAATCATGGAATCTTGTTCCATGTTCCTTGGACAGCAACAAGCAGGGACTTCCAAAAAATAAAAAATTCTCTCACTGAAAATGTCACCCCACAATTTACTCTCTTCTCCCCGTTACCAAAAAGTTCCCTGACAACACTCTGCAGGAAAGAAAGGAGTTAACTCGTAGTTCAATTCCAACACCATGATTCCAACTGTGGACACAAGCTACAGGCAAATTCCAGTGTCTTGTCTCATGCCTTTTGATACATATACACATTATAATCAAAAGTCTCAGGTTCAGAAAATACCTCTTTGGCCTTTCACAGCCATTCGCTATACATGTTTACAGGAAAAGTCCTCTCGAAAGCTTTGCAGACCGATAAAGGCAGATGTCCAATCTAACTTTCTTTAAGGGTGTGTCAGACATGGAAGGTGGGAAGAGAGAAGCACTAGAATGTGTGTTTTTCATGGAAGTGGATGACGCCAGCTCACTATCTGTAACGGCCAGTTCCTTGGAGTCAGCACCCCGTGTCACAGCGACCTGGCAGACTTAAATGCTTTCACTATCACTGGAGTCCTTGCAATCCTGCTTTGGCTGCGACCCATTCACTTTTGCCCCAACTTCTCCGAGATGCCTTACTCAGCATCTAATTAGTTAGGGAGGATTTGCCGCGGCTCTTAACCCTGACACAGAAGTGGGAGGATGTGCTGCCGTGGGAGCCCAAATCTGTCCTGTCACTCCATTAATCAGATTTCCATAAAGCCACGCATGAATAACGGGATTTATCAGGGAATGTTAAGATACACTCATAAATATAATTATTTTAAAAATACCTACAATTATATAGATAAGATAGCTACACCTTTAGGGATTTATTTTTTGACTGTGGTTACTTGATTCACCCTAGCTTTTGCTAAGGCCTTACAGATTATACACAGACACACAGTCCCAGTTTGCAGATGATAGAAACATGAGAAAAGTAATTTCAAAATGATCACCTACTATGTTCAAAGTCACTTACTGTATCATGGTGAAAATAAACTTGAAATGTGTGCACAGATTTTTTAATATATACCAATCTATACCACATATCCATCTGAGAATATGTTTGTGCCTGCTTTATTTGCTTTCACATGGATATAAACACCATATATAAGGCCTACTACGTTTGTTCCCCTTGCATTACAAATTAGACAGTACCTGTTAAGTGAAGTCTGCCTGTTATACACAGACTTACAAAGTACAGGCCAACACAAAAGCACCTGTGCTACAACCTGTATTTTAACAATTACCCAAATTTCCAATGTTAGTGTTACATGATAAGAATGGATGAGAAGAATTATATTTGAATAGATGTCTACAGTTAAGACTTCAATATAAAACATTATCACTCAAATTAGAGAGGCAAACTAAATTGGAGGTAGGAGCCTACTAATTCAACAGGCTGAAATTACATGCCTCCTAATATAATATAAATATTTGTTTTAGCATCAAGACCGTCAGTTTGGTCAATTTAATCCTTTTTTAGTAAGATGTGATTACTGAAACACACCAACTGTAAGGAGGGGAGTAAAAAGGGAGGAGGAAAAGTGCAGAAACCTAGAGATGGCTGATGCCTGGCAGTGAAAGTCATTTTCAAAGACCATTAACTATCAACTGCTTTACTCTGGGCTCTGGTCAAATAAGAATATACATCCTCTGTTAAAAGGGACAGCTGCACGAGGGGGATAGAGTTAAGAATAAAACGCATTCTATGAACTAGAAAGAAGAATCAAACCACGATATACAATTAGGCATCTGACTTGTAAGAAACACTGCCTATGTGCCTTTTAAACTGTTAGTGAAGAAACATTCAAATTATCTGAGGGTGGGGGCAGGTAGGAAGTCAGACAAAATCACCATTTCCACTTGAATATATAGATTCAACCAACGGAAACTGTGCTTGCCTATATGAATAGAAAGAACTAAAAGACTACTGGGAGGAAAATGCATATCGAACCTGCTTTTAAATGGATGCCAGCAATGTTGTTATATGTTTCTGACAATATATTTTATTTATCATTTCTCTGAAATGGGCTAGATTTTATATTAGTGAGAAAGTTTGCTTGATTCTGTCCTATCTCTGGTGAGCAGACGCTCTGGTATTAATGTAAATCACTGATTTAATTTTTAGCTTTCTTGGTTTGCCCCTCACCTATCTAGGAAACGATTTCTCTGGTGATAACTAACACATCATGCTAATGAGAGAATCTAATGCACAATAGAAAAATGTCACTACTAATAATATTTGCATGAAGTTAAATAAAGCAACTGTAGGAGAATGTCAGACAGTTGTTCTTTAACGAGACACAGTTTCACAATGAAATTATGTTGTTAATTTTGTTACATCATTGGGTGAATCCTAAATTACTACATAATGATGCACAGAGTCATTTATAATTCTAACTTCGTATTTCACTCGTGTCTGAAAAGAGACATTATTAAGAGATTCACATTTTATTTGAAACAGGTTAAATATACCTCACCAATAATAAAAGGTAAATGCCTCTAGTAATGTGTAAAGCATAAGCTCTAGCCCTTTACCTGTTACAGTTTTATTTCTGAGAAGATTTCAAAATATATTATTAGACTACTGCATCCCTTGAGGGAGCTACAGACAATTTTAATTGCTATACTCTCACATGAACAAAGTATTTACAAAAATGGGGGGAAAAATCATCATTTAAAGCCTGGTTTAAAACAACAACGATTTCCAAAAGCAGATCTTATTTTCTGCTTTTAACAATACCTTGTGAGGTTAAAATGGGCAAAACAACATTCTGGACTCTAAGAGAAGAACAGAAAAGATGAGCAAAGAGTTTCTGGTTATTCTCGACCTGTCACTGATCAAAGTGACCCAAAGAAGAACTCCCTTTACAGAAGTTAAGAGTCATGCCCTTCAAGGTTATCAAATATTTGCCTGTATGGGAAAATATTATCCCTTTTGAAAAAAAAATCACACTAAAATATGGAAGAAAAATATAGAGGCAAGAAAATGTAATCAAATTGTCATATCTTGAACTTTAGGGGAATAGACTTAGTTCCACCAAATCTAAATTGGCTTCAGATTGCGGTTATCTTTTTGTTAGAATTAGACAGACTGAAACATTTACATATAAGCAGATCTAACTTTGCTCATACAAAACAAAAGACAAAGATTTTTATCTCCCTACTTCCTAAATTACCCATAGAAGACACAACGCTAGAATATTAAATTTCAGTATTCATGAGCTATCTCCCACTTTAAGTTTTGCTGTAGTTAAATAATACGGATTGTGAATTCTCTATAGTTCAGTTTTGAAACTGCTAGTCAAGTGTTTTCTAATATTTAAAGAAATGAGCAGGTAAATCTCACAGTCTTTATCTTATTACAGATAACTTTGAAAAAAAAAATGCCCAAAATATTCACTTCATGAGCTAAGTCCATTTTTTTCCCTTAGAAATTAAAATAATCTTCATACAGAAAAAATATCTCTAGGCCTTAGAAATATAAAATTCTGCAGTTTTAACTGGACAAACTTTTACCTGTAGTAAGACAAAAACTGACTTAATGTGTATATTGAGACTAGTATTCCTTGAAACTGCTGGCTTCGAGAGAGATCATGTCAAGAAGTATCTTCCTTACACTGGCACATACACACATGTACACACACACTGAATCAGCATTGCTGATGAACTATAGGTCAGGAAAATAAACATGTATATTAAACATGTGCAGTACACATTTTAGGATTCACACACAGTTTCAATTTAAGTTCACACAACATTTATACAAACTAAAACATCATCCTGAAGGAGAAAAAAAAAAATGTAAACTTATACCCTCTTTAGATGCTTTCCAAAAATGCAGAGGAGGTAAGCATTTAATAACCATGACAGGAGTAAAAAAGAGGGAGTTGCCAACTACATCAAAACCAAAAAATAAAGAAAACATATAAAATAAAATAACGACACTTTTTAAAATTGTGATTTTCTCCTTTCATTGTACTACTGTTTAGTAAATAGTATAACTAACATTACTTCATACAGCAGCCATAAAGCATAAATTATTTCCCTATATTTCTACTCTTTCCATTGTCACTGATGCTCACTTTCACACGTATATAAACACAGGTACACACAAAAGAGATTTTTATATATCCAGAGAGTGAAACAGCTGGATCAAAGACATCATAATGGTTTAGCTACACAAGTTTCTCTCTCTGAGCAATTTCAAATTATTTTCCCAATTTTGATCCACCATTTATATAATTTACTTTTGTTTTTTAGCTAAAATGCTTTGCACAACTTAAAGTCTCCTTAGATTCAAATCTACTTGGAAATGGGCTAGTGCCAAAGAAGCAATCTAACACCATCTATGTGGTTCAATAGCTATTTATCAATTGATCATTATCTCTATCTGGTTTTATTAACTCTTTTCTAGCTAGAGGGAGATCTAAACCAACCTCCCCTTTCAAAACACACACACATACACACACACACACAGACCACGACCTCCAGTAACAAGAAAACCCTTAAGATGATGTCTAATTTTTAAAGTAGAGAACAAGTTATTTGATCTTAAGGTCAGTGAAAACATACTCTGTGTTCCAACCAGGAAGAGAGTCACAGGGATGTGCTTCAGAAACACACCTCTCAAAGCACCCGGCAGAGGCAAGCCAAAGAGTATCTCTGGGAGGAAATGAACTTTTTAACTTGCAAGAATGGGAAATTGCACATAAAGAGTTGCTTATTGGGCTTGTGTTGATTGCATTTAAATCCCAGCTTACTGTATCAGCAGTAATCAGGGTCCCTCTACAGGATATGTCAAAATACACCTTATTCAAATGCATTTATCCTATCTAGAACTGTGTGATACAACTGTTCTCTAGCTAAAGGCTACAAAACCCTGGCTCTCTGTACCACCTTTCGCAGATGCATTTCTAAACTTGTGGTAGTCTCCAGTCTGGCAAACTGGTTTCTTTCCTTCTTCACCAACACTTAAAAAATCAAATTAACTCAATAAAAGTATTTAGTTCTCATGAACTCCTTAGAAACAAAACAGATTTCTATAAAAGAAAGTAATTGTAGTATTTTTTTTAGAGAGAGAAAAAGAAGCAATACCCATTTTCTAACAACCTCCATCTGCTTAAAATCCCAGTGTACAGTCACACTTTCGTGCTGTGCGGAGGCTAATATCATACTAACTCTTGCTTTGTGTGGGTCTGATGGAGGCTTTTGAAAAGCAAAGACGTGTCTGGGAGGGAGGCACCAGGGAACTTCCCTCCCTCGCTTGAGCACAGTCCAAGATGAAAGTTTCTGGGTTGTTTCCCTTCGCTTCCTCTCCCCCTCGCTCCCCCTCGGAGCCGCAGAGCCAGCGATTGTGCAAGAGGAGCCGGGCGCGCGGGGCGCGTAGGTACCAGCGAGCGCACGGTACACGGTACGAGCCGCGGGCTCCGCTGATTAACGAGCAGCCGCCGGCGGCCTTGGGCGGACACGTCGACCCTCCCCGCAGAGCCAGCGGCGGCGCAGCCAGCCGGCCCGAGGACGGCTCTGGGGAGGACGCCGAGGCTGCCCAAGTGTGAGTGCACCGGCCGGCGGGTGGGCGAGCGGGCGGGAGCCGGGCGGGAGCGGCGGGAGCGCAGGGCCAGCGCGCAAGAGGCGGCGGCGGCGGAGGAGCTGGGACCGGCCAGCGGCTCAGCCCGTCACGCACGCCGCCTCCACCCGCGCCCCTCGGCGGCGCTGCCGGCGGCTCCCGCGCAGCCGCCTCTCCCCGGCCGGGTTCGGAGTCAAGCCGCTTCCAGCCCGGGGAAGTCCGTCGGGCAGGGCCGAGGGGCCCCTATATTTTATGGCCGTGGGGTTGGCAAACCTTACTCTTGAGATAGCAGCCACTTGGATGAAGTGATTGATGCAGATAGATAACATGTCCTGGGTGGGGGGTGGGGGGGCTTTATATTATTATTATTATTATTTAACAGAAAACAAAGAAATAAATGAAGTCTTCCCCTGCCCCTGGCTGGACTGTGAAACTTTGCCACAAATGCCTTTCCTTTCCTTTACTTCAGTATCCTTTCCCCCTTTTCTTTTAAGGAGCCCTTAGGGAAGCCGAGAAGTAACCCTGCTCGTCCCAGTAACAGTTATGACAAAACAGAGCCCGACTACGAAGTGATCAAGATTTCAAAAATGTTTAGAAAGGAAAATACCAGAAACAAAAGTACACATAACAATTCAAGGTTTCCTTAAAAAAAAAAAAAAAGTAACTTACCTGTTGGGACATTCTGAATAAGAGGTTAGTGTCAGCGTTTTGCCATGTCCCCATGAACCCTGGTTCAGCTGGAGTCGTTCTGGTTCCGAACTGCATGGAGTTGTCAGTACAGGAGTCTCTTAAAGTCAAGTCTCTTGCCCTCTTTGGCTCTCTCTCTCTCAGTGTCTCTCTTTCTCTCACATCCACTTCTGCCTCTTCTGACTGAAAAGTGAAGGTGGATTTTTGAGCCTCTTGGCAGCCAGTAGCAGGAGTGTAGTGTAGTTAAGAAGCTGGCTGAACTGTGCATTTCATTTGGGAAGGGGGAGATTGGGGGGAGGGAGGGGGTCAGAGCTTCTTTTGCACCTTCTACACAGACACCCCTATCATTTATGCATAGATTGTGGCTCCCAGAGCTTGCCTTGGCTCGGTCTAACAGCTGCCTGTCAGGTGTGCGGGCAGCACTGGAGACCCAACCATCAGCTTCAAACTCGCAGCCACTGCATGTCATTGGATGGGAGAGCTGAGAGTCAACTGCACTGTTCCACTGTCAGGCACCGAACGACACCCTGCTCTAACCCCTCTCCAGACACACTCATGCACACTCCAGCCAGCACCGGAATCGGGGACGGTCCACGGGGCAGGGAGAGGCTGGGGCCCTTCCCAGGGAATTTTCCCCAACAATGCTTTCGGGTATAGCATGCAGTATCTGACATTAGTCTTTGCTTTAACATTTGTAAACTACTAGGCTTGAAAACATTTTTCCCCCCTAATTACACTGGAAGAAAGAGAAATACTCAGCTGTAAGAGAATGTGAAGTTGGCTTAGGTGTTGTCTAAATGTTAGCTCCTAAAAGAAATAGTATGTGCTGGACTATTTATAATCACATATAAACTCCTGGAGAAAATAATATACATAGTGATGTGACCTTACACTCTAAAAAGTATATAAATAAACCTAGCAGGTTTTTGAACATAGAAGATGCACAATAAACATTTGCAAAATAAATACACACTATTTACAATACAGTTCCCTCGGGGCATTAATTACTCAATTGGATGTTAAACAATAAGAAACTGAATGGAAAAGGAAAAAAGTGTCCCTTTTCTTAAAGCTCAGTAAGTAGGGAAAAAAAAATCCTTTGTTAAAGTTCCTGGATGAAGCTTCTACAATATCCTTTCAAATCATAAAAAAGAAAAAGATGAAGAAAAAAAGCCTGTCCCATTTCAGGCAAAAAGTAATGAATATAAAAATTCCACTTTTTCATTCAAGATCTCTATAGAAAAATTCTATAACATTTTCCAGCCTGATGAAATATAACCTCGATAGCATGTCGTATTTTTAATTAAACCCAGTTTTAAAACAAAACATCTATTTATTAGACCGTATTTATCTACCTTATTTATGGAAAAGCAGAACTGAACAAAATGCACTGTACATAAACAGTAACTCCAAAATGGAAAGCTAAATTCATGTCATCTCATAAAAGTAGTCAGCAGGAAAAAGCCATCCTTCCTAAACTTAAAATGTAAGGCACATTAATCTTCAACCACCTACAAATACCGAGGACAAATGTACCACTCTCCTTGCTCCTTCTTAACTCAAGAATAACAATAAACCTTACTCTCTGAAACAACAAAAGAAACGGAAAAGAGCTTCAATGGCAGCTGGGTGTCATTAGTGGACAATGAGAAAAGATGAGAAAACGTGCACTATGTTGACACAAATGTGCCTTCCCCTCTAGAACCGCCATCTCCTGAAAGCTTTTCTGTTAAACTTCCCTCCGGTTCACCACCATTAAGCACAAAAAAGTCTCAAAAGCAGCAAATTCAATATCTGAAGAGAAACAAACAAGAACCCGAAGAATTGTTGCCTTAAAATATATTAAGTCCACCTGTGGTCAATAAAAATATTCTGGGGTGGGGGGGGAGGCAGAAAAACCCTATGAGTCAATTGTCAACAGTGACTGTACCTTTCCAGCTAGCTATTACCCACTTAAACTCCCTCTAAAATTTGCTAGCCTCTTGATTTCTGAAGTGGCACTCAGTGCCTCAGTCAAGCTGCCTGCTCAGCTCCTGACCTTCCCACTAATGGCTGTTATTTGTGGGAGGCTTAAGGACACTGTCAATAGCAAGCTTCCTCCTTGCTCCTTGCAGGCTCTTGTCTCGCTTTGCGTGTGTGCTCTCTCTCGCCTGCCTCTGGCTCTCCTGCTCTCACCCTCTCGGCTCCCCCTCCTTCCTTCCTCTCTCCTTCACTCCCTCTTCTTCTTTTTCCAGCCCCCACCCCTCCTTTCTTGCAGTCCTAAGGTCCTCTCCTTTCCCAAGTATCCCCCTCCCCACCAACCCCCCCCCCCCACCACCACACAACACAAAAATCAACTGGCATGCAGCAGCAAGCACCTGCAGTAATAGACTCTTTTATTAAAACTGTTATTCTGCAAGACTTGAAATTCCCCGTGGACCGGGCCATGTCAAAGCCGATATAATTAACTAGAGGCTCAGCAACGGATCAATTACCAGACAAGCAAGTGATAGTGAAATCAATGAAAGATCATCAGCCACATTATCAGTGTTGCAACTCATTAGGGCAAAACTGAGAAATGTGCTCAAAGCGAGCCCAAGCAAGGTGGCATTACAAAACAAAGGGCTAATTTGGAGACCCTGCTGTGAACAATCTGTAACAGAATTAGCCTTTTTTCCCCCTAAACTGCACAGCTCTGTAACTAAATGTGACAGACTGAAAGAAGCAGTTTATTAAGACACCAACCCCAAGTTTATTTAGTTCATAAACTCTCTCCTAGAAAATCAATACAGTCTGTACAGGGTTATTAGGCTGACTAGCTAATACATCCAAATCTGGTCTGCCCAGCTGACAAAATGCTACCCAGTCTAGGCAAGCTGAGCTCTTTCAGAGGGCAAAGCTTGGGTTGCCCTAGATGAAACAAGTGTATAGTGTAAATTACTAGTACCTGGCATGTAACTGCCAAGGCACATGCCTTAAAAGCACCAGGTTATCTAAGATTTTTTTTTTTTTTACTAAAAATCTATCATGCAATTCTGCACCTGCTAAATGGATTTGATCAAACAAAATTTTAACTTGTTTGTAAGAACAGTCTACAAAGAAGACAAGCTTTCATACGATAAGAGGTAACAATTAACCCTGACTTACCAAGAAGTGAACAGGTAAACGAAAACAAAAACCTCAGGCATAAACACATACTGTGCTTTGCAGATTTTAAGTTTCGAACAATCGTTTTTAAATCGAGTCCTCAAAATACAAATTTTGACTCCTCTAGAAACCTCCAAAACGCTTGATTTGAACTTGCCACTTACTTCCACATAGAAACACAGCATGCAGAGTCCTCAATTCTAGGATAATCTTTTGTCTAGCAAGCAGGACACCTATAAGGACACATGTACAAAAAATACACATCCACAAGGCACAAACATGACTTGTGAGTTTGTCTACTGGCTATATAATTTGCAGATTGTAAAATAACTGTCTAGAATCATTTGTACTAAAATTACTTAAAACTAGGGGAGTAGAGGCAGGCATCACTTCCACAGTTTTCTGCTGTCCTCATCCATGTATTTCCACTGAAAGAATCACAAATACTAAAGGCTGTATGTTGGCTTTCTCACTGTTAGTGAGAGTGAGAGACAAACCATGAGGAGAAATACACCAATTAGGTCTAAATGGCACCCAAGTTAGTAAAGACATTGTGAGAATGTGAATACATCCACCTCATCACAACATGCAGCAGATATACACTTACGCAAAAGTAAGAAACTCAGATGCAGTTTACAATATTAAAGTAAACCGGAGAACTAAAGAAAAACAAAAAGACAATAGCTTTTGGAAGTGATTTCTTATGTTTATGATGTTTACACATTTAAAATATCCCAACAAAAGGATTACACTATAAGCATGACTTCAGTGTATTGGCTCTAAGATACTAAATCCTAAACTTCAAAAAAAAAAAAATCTTCGTTCTCACAAGACTTTAATAAAATCCAACTTATAGATTCCTGTAAACAAACATTTGCCCCCTAACTTCTGAGCTGGTATTTACCAGGCATCTCATAGCTCATGTTTTTGAGTAATCTATAAAAAAGTTAAATATATATGTATATTCTAAACCTATACTACAGATACCAATGTTTCAGATAGTAATCAAAAGTTGTAATTACAAAGAAATTTTAGTTTTTAAAACCTTTTTGCATACAACTACATACTGTGCATGTACCCTCAATGAGATCCAATTAGTTACAAAGAATTTGCATTTCAGTTAGTGTGGGATAACAAGACTACAGGGAGGTAATGCAATTCCACCAGCAGAGTTAGAAAGTGTGTTCTTTCTTGTTAGCTCTGTAAGCAATAATTCCCACAACCGACTATTTTAAATGTTACTGATCTTTTCAATATTTGGGTATTGAGATGGGTTAGATTTTTCCCTCCATTAAAAAAAAAAAAATCACATGTTGGTACAAATATTAGCCACAATGAACACCTTGAGGAAACAAATGAGCTAAGGATTTTGTTTTGTATGTTTGTATATGCGATTTTTGGGGGGTCGGGGGGGATACTGTTTTTCTTTTTAACGTTCATTATTAATTTCTTTGAAAACACATTGCTTTCTTAAAATAAGTTCCATAAGTGAGGTAAGGAAGTATCACTGAGACAGTTCTATGTAAATATATGTGGTTTTGTGATAAAGGCATGCATTTAGTACACAGAGAAAGTACTCAAGGATTTTCCTTTTTTCAGCTATGTTTCCAGCAATGTAAATCCTAGGCAAATATCAAATAAATGTACGGTTTATAGACACAGTTTAACAAGCATCTCTAGGACTTCCGCTGGTTCACGGAACAATACCTGTAATTCCCTGGGTTCAGTTCAGCAGCTGTTAACAGATTCTGTAATCTGTAATGACAGTAAACTGGCCTTTGCTCTTCTTTTATGCACTATTCATTTTCAAGGCTTGGTTAAGTACAGAGCTGGGTTAAAGATCAGTGGTTTTTCATGTGACACACGCTGGTATTCATCTAATGGCTTGTCAAGACAAAACTGTCCTGTTCTTGCCAAAATAATAAAAATGACGCTCCACATCGCATGACAATCAGCACTTCCTCGTGGCAAAACAACTCAAGCTTTTGTACTTCACTTATTTTATAGAGAAAAAAAATTCTTAAGTAATTGGCTATCCAAACCTATGTGCAGAATTAGGCTGCTGTTCTCAGAGGAGATTTTTTAAATGTTATGACCTCTCAACCCTCAATGTATAAACTAGTTTCTAATCAAATCAGACTTCAGAGTATAAAAAGAATGCTGAAGCTACAAATTCGTATAGCATTAACGTATATAACTTAATATATGCAAATTATGCAGAAGCAGCAGGCTGGGCCCAGTCACAGAGGTGGGGGTAACCAATTGAGGAAATGTCATTTTTCCTGAGAACAAAGTATGGGACTTGCTTTGCAACATCTGTTGGGCTGTGTGAAATGTTAACAGATGTCTTAAGTGAAAAAAAGGAAAAAGAATTAATAAAGGAAACCTCCTCTGAACAGATAATCCACCCAAATTTCCATATTCCGGAGGAAAAAAGTTGACAGCAACCTTTTTCCCCTGTGAGACCTGCCATCCCTACCTTATTGTGTAAAATTTCATTTTCTATGTGAGGCTAAGGGGAAAAATTTTTTGATTCACTATCAAGAATAGAGAAAATGTAAAAACAATAATTTCCACTGAGGTTTTCCCTTTGTGAATAATTATATCATAATCTAAGCTGCCTGTTTTCCCTTGAGTCACATAGGTCATTTAATGGGAGGACAGTGAAAATTCACCCCCCTCTAAAAAATAAAGCGCACAGAAAAGATGAACTATTACTCTGCCTGCATGTTACAGGAGAAAGGAAGGAAGGAAGAAGATTAAAAAGGAGCTCATAAGGTATGTTAGTTGCTCAGTCGTGTCTGACTCTCTGCGAACACATCGTCTGTACCCTGATAGGCTCTTCTGTCCATGCAAATCTCCAGGCAAGGAGACTGGAGTGGGTTGCCACTCACTTCTCGAAGGGATCTTCCCAACCCAAGGATCAAACCTGGGTCTCCTGCACTGCAGGCAGATTCTTTACTATGTAAGCCACCGGGAGTTTGGATATGAACACATCTCCTGGAAAATCCAATAGACAGAGGAGCCTGGGAGGCTACAGTCCGTGGGGTCACAAAGAGTCAGACACGAGAGTGACTTCACTTCACTACACTTAAAGAGGCCCATCTTCACAAATAAGAGTCACCTGTCACACCTGCATCTCCCAGTCCCCACTGGCTCCTAATTTCCTCCCATTACCAGCCTTGTAAGAGTTGAAGTACCTCTCTTTCAACAGCCAAGGGCTCTACAGAAGTCTGATGATCATGAAGAAATATTTTGGATTCTACTAGTGGGATTTTCTTTTTTTTTTTAATAAGTCACTCAGTTGTGTCCGACTCTTTGCGACCTCATGGACCATATACAGTCCATGGAATTCTCCAGGCCAGAATACTGGAGTGGGTAGCCTTTCCCTTCTCCAAGGGATATTCCCAACCCAGGGATTGAACCCAGGTCTCCCGCATTGCAGCTGGATTCTTTACCAGCTGAGCCACAAGGGAAGCCCTGGATTTCTGCATTTAAATTTTGAGGAAATCAGAAAACTTTTTTCAGATTCTCATTCGTGTATCAATTTACTGGACGATCGAGGTAAACTTGAATGCAGTTGCCTTTAAATCTAGATTTAAATTATGAAGAATGTCTGCCAACTACTGAATCTAACCCTGTGTCTGCTCCTTATGAATGTACTGAACTATGCACCTGTATTCTTCAATAAATTTTTCTCTCTGGAGACAACAATCTTATTATTTATTCTCTAAAAACTTGGGACATAAATTTGGGCTAACAGTTCATGGATTAATTAATTCAAAATGCAGTTCAAGATCTTTACAGATTCAAATGAAGAGAGAAAAAAAAAATGGTCTGTCCCCTTGGATTGCCAGTCTCGATCATTGGCCCCTCTCTGCTCTACGAGTCTGTGTTAAAATTGTACATGTTATGTCCTATTTACAACTACACCATCACCAGATGGCTCTGGCAGCCTGGGCTGGGCATTTCAACGTATAGAAACCTCAGCCAGGAGAGCCGGTGAAGATCTCATGACGAGAAAGGCAGGCATGCCTTTGGGTTTTGGTGAGCCTGGTTTTTGCCAAAGCTGCGTGGGTACTAAATCACGCTCTGGTGTTTATTCACAGGAATATCACATTAGAGCACATGACCAAAAAATGACAGTAACTGTTGACCACCCAAAATTGATCACTTACACTGAAAAAGCAGCACTGTGTGACCTCAGACTATGGGGAAGAAAGCCTCCTAAAATGAAGTTTGAACAGGGCAGAGATTTAAGTAACGTTCAGCAGTGGCAGGCACATCTCCCATAAGCAAATGCTACCTAAGCACCTCATCTTTCCCTGGCGAAAGGGAGAAATCATTCTGGTTGACACTTGTCTCAGTACCAATTGGCACAATCCATGTGATACAGCATCTGCTGACAGCCTAATCAGGGGCTCGATTTCAGAGAAACACATCAAGGATGTGTTTTCAGGGACATGTCCAAATGCCATAATCCCTTGATACACTATAAAAAAATAAAAATAGAGAACTTGGACAGGGTGTGGTGGATGAGGTAGTTTATAAAATGTTAGGGGAATGATGAATCCTTAGAATCAGGCTATTTGCAGATGCAAAAGCATCTGAGGTAACATGAATCTCAGCCTCCAAGGGGGGGTGGAAACATGTTACCTACCCTATTTGGACTTAAAGACAGAAAAATAACTTTATTCATCTTTTTTCAGCTACAGACAGTGACAGTGGCTTCTTTCTACCATAACCTGAAGTTCATGTTTTATGAGAAAGTCTAGAGGAAAATGACACGTAACATGTTTCCTTAAACGAGCATACAGCAGGCAATTATTTTTGTATGACCATGAAGAGTTGTAAAGATAGTGCTAATTTCTCTATTTACTTCCTTCTAAAGTCCCAAGACCTGAGAAACTTGCAGCCCCATTGAAGTTATCATAATAATAGTTCAAATTACTGTCCTGAAAGAACATTGAGATTGACAGACACCCAGTTAACCCAATTCTTGCTTTCAGAGCTGTCACAGAATAAAACAACTATGTTGAAAGTATCCCCTTATATGAAATTCACAAACCTGAAATAGTGTAAAAAGTAAAAACACTTGAAGTTTCATAAATTTCAGAAAAAAACAGAGGCTCTATCATATATGTACATATTTAAATGAAGACATGTTAAAACAAAGCAAATATGAATGCACGTGAAGATTTGTCTTCAAAATTAAGGAACTTGAGGCTAGAAACTCATTAACAGCATATTAAAAACAGAAACAATTAATGGTTAACTGAGTTCTGAAAAGTGATATGACATTTGGTGAGGAGTAGTGTTTATAAGGAGGGGCTTCCCTTGGTGGCTCAGCAATGAAGAATCTGCCTGCAATGCAGGAGACGTGGATTTGATCCCTGGGTCAGAAAGAACCCCTGGAGGAGGGCATAGCCACCCACTCTAGTACTCCTGCCCAGAGAATCCCACAGACCGAGGAGCCCGGCGGGCTGCAGTCCATAGGAGCACGTGGAGTTGGACACCGCTGACGTGACTAAGCACTATCCGCAGTGTCAGTAAGAGGCACAAGGAAAGCCTCCCGGTCAAGGTAATGCCCTGGGCGCGCATGCATGCCAAGCTGCTTCAGTCCTGTCTGACTCTTTGGGACGACTGTCTGACTCTTTGTCTGACTATTGCCATTCACACTAGCAGTAGTCAACTGTCAGACCTGAAGGATACTACCTGTACAGAAAAGTGTACAAATCATGTGGGTATGTAAGTTGGTGAATTTTTACAAAGTGATCATACTCAGAACCACCAATCAGATGGAGAGACAGGACACTGGGGCTTCCCAGGTAAATGGTACTACTACTGAAAATGGTGAAAGCAATAAACGAGAACTATGTAAAAGAAAGGAAAAAAATAATAGTAAGGGGGGAGTAGGAGAGAAAAGGGAAGAGGTCAAAGAAGGGAGATACTTTATCACATTCAAAAATCATTCATGTAACTGCCACTAAATGTACTGCTAGCAATGATATTTTTTTAAAGATAAGAAGTGTGACTGTAAATACCTGAGTTTCACAAAATAAGTATGACTGTGAAACAGTAAAAGGGAGGGAGGCAGAATACTTGTGAGTTAACTTAGCTAGGTGATGCAGGAATGGGAGTGTATCCAAGAGGCTTAAACACACCTCAACTTGAGAAGCATCAACCCCACCATAGGGGACTCTGACACATGTTTGCCCACCTTGCTCGCTGAGCCTGTCCTCTGACTTGTAATTATGGCTATTTGGAGTGGACACTGAGCGTGCCTATTGAGAGGTTGGAGAGAAAATTACACATACTCTACAGGCAGTATTATTTGGAGACACTGAGTACATGAAAACATATTGAACAAAACTGCAAATACACTCCTCTAACCACCTAAACACATTTTAAGAGTTAAAAGTCTTCAAGGCTGACAGTGTCCAGCCATCAAATAAACAAATCCTGAAGAGAACAGAAGTAACTCATTGGGAAAAACTGAATAATTTGCTAACTGATAAGGCATATACTTCTTTTGCCCTGACTGGCTAGGTTTATAGCTCCCTTTTCTTCCACATGTTATAAAGACAAACATTTTCAACTAAGTATTTTTAGCCACTGTTAGGGAATACTGATCAAAGCCCTACTTGCCAAATATAAGGTTTGGGGAACATGAAAGTTAAGACACAGACCCTACTCATGAGAAGTTTATAATCTAGTACAGGAGATAAGCCAGCATGCTTATCTGGCTAAGCAACCTTAACGAAACACAGAACATGTTAAGAGAGATAGTGGCCGAAGTGTATATGACTTAAGAAAAGGAGATTCCTTCTAGCTGGTGTGGGAGGAGGAAGTTTTCAAACAGAGGCAGCATTTGCACTGGAACTTAATTGATAGTATTCCTTAAAAAGTGGTCCATCTGAACTGAAAAGTAAGGTGGGATCTGTGTAGAACGATAAAGAGTGAAAGGGGTGGACTGGTCAACGGGAACTATTATACTGAAAACAGTCTGGTATGCCACGAGGCCAAGCATGCCCAGTCACTCAGTCATGTCTGGTTCTTTGGGACCCCATAGATTGTAGCCCACCAGGCTCCTCTGTCCAGGGGGTTATCCAGGCAAGAATACTGGAGTGGGTTGCCATTTCCTTCTCCAGGGGATCCTCCCAATCCAGGGACTGAACCCATATCTCCTGCATTGGCAGGCAGATTGATTCTTTACCACTCAGCTACATGGGAAGCCTACACCACTAGGAAGAGATGCCATTTATCCTGTTGTCCATCAACAGTAAAGATGCTGAAGGCATCTCACCAGCAGCACAGTGTGATCATTACTATACTGGAAGATTTAACTGGCAATAGCATGACAGACAGACAGATGGACTGAAGTGTGAAAAGACAGAAGTGGAGGCATCAATTAGGAAGCTACTATAACAATCTGGGTAAAAAGGCTACAGGTAATAAGCCTGGAGAAAAAAGAGCAAGATACAACATGGAGGTAAAAATCCAGGGGAAAAGAATGATAATGTGTATAACAAAGGAAAAGAGTCAAAGGTGACACAAAAGCTCTGAAATTCTGAGCAGGGAAAACAGTAGCACTCTCAACAGACGTGGGAGTGAACAAGTTGGTGGGAATATACAGTAAGCTCAGTTTGAGAAAACAATTGATCATCTGGTGTCTAGGCAATTAGAAACATTCAGAAAATAGGTTGACATCATACTTATCGGATTTGAGAGGCATTAACAGAGAAGTGACACAAAAGGTAAAAGAAAGTGGCCAAGGTAAGCATCTTGGGATGCTTATTGTGGGAGAAGATGCTTATTGTGGGATGGCTATTGTGGGAGAAGACAGAAGGAACAACATCAACAGGGGTACTGTGATTGTTCTATATTCTCAATGGCAAGAGAAGTCAGCATTCAGAGAGATTTAAATATTCTAAGAAACCACGCTACTTCCTTTAGAGTACAGTAAAGCCAAGAATAGTAATGAAAGTGAAGTCGCTCAGTTGTGTCCGACTCTTTGCGACCCCATGGACGGTAGCCCACCAGGCTCCACGGTCCATGGGATTTTCCAGGCAAGAATACTGGAGTGGGTTGCCATTTCCTTCTCCAGGGGATCTTCCCAACCCAGGGATCAAACCCGGGTCTCCTGCATTGCAGACAGATGCTTTACTGTCTGAGCCACTAGAGAAGCCCAAATATAGTAATAAGTAGTAGTAAATGTAGTAAGAGCAAAACAAAGTACATAGGAACGATAAATACCAAAGTCAGAATCCCACTTTAGTCTAGGAGGGCAGGTCTTGAACTTAGGAAATGACAGTGGGTACAATGTAATTATAGGGCTTCCCAAGTGGCGTTGGTGGTAAGGAACCGGCCTGCCAATGCAGATAGACGTAAGAGATGTGGACTCAATCCCTGGGTTGGGAAGATGCCCTAGAGAAGGAAATGGCAACCCAATCCAGTATTCTTGTCTGGAGAATCCAGGGACAGAGGAGCCTGGCGGGCTGCAGTCCATAGGGTCACACAGAGTTGGACACGACAAAGCAACTGAGCACGCACACACGATGTAATTAGGATGGTAACCAGGGGCTGAGATGTCTTTGTACATTATTAGTTCTTAAGCTTAAGAAAATGGGTGTTCATCATACCAGTCCTCACACATATTTGTGGTTGCAGTATGTTATATTCTGTCTTGTAAAGAGAGATGTCTTCATGGGCAAATAGGTATAGAAATTATGTATGTAATCTAGACTGGAAAGAAGCAGAAAACAGAAACTATTCCATGGAGAAATTTTGCAAAGAAAGCAAGTAAAGTAAGAGAAAGTGGTCTGAGAGTCCGCAGGGCTTGGGAGAAGTTAGTTGTGTTCATGTGTAGATGGTTTGTTTTTCACTAGAGGGGGAAAAAAAAGAGTCTATTACAGGCAAAGGGGATGAAACCAGGGGAAAAAAGGATACTGAAGATCTAAGCCAGAGGGAAAATGATATAAAAAGGGTTTTAGGAGAGCATGTGATCAAGAGCACAAATGAATAGGGTACCCCTAGACTTCCCTGGTGATCTAATGGCTGAGATGCCTCAGCCCCAGTGCAGGGGGCCGGGGTTCACTCTCTGGTCAGGGAACTAGATCACACTTGCAACAACTAGGAGTTCACATGCCATAGCTAAAAATCCCACATACAGAAACTAAGATCTGACATGGCCAAATAAATATTTTTTTTAAAAAGGAGGAGAAAATAAAAGTTTTTTTCAGAAACCAAAAAGAGAAAAAAATTCCGTGGTGAAAAAAAAAAAAAACACACTAACATACACACACATATCCAAAGTGGTAATGTAAAAAGCTAATTTACCATCCATCTCCCCCACTAAACTGTAGAGTGGTTGAAAGCAAGAGTTTTATCTATTGTTGGTAAGCCAGGACCCACCACCGTGCTTAACACATAGTAAATGCTCAGTAAATGATAGCTACACAAAGCATATGATCATCTCAGAAAGGATGAGGGCACCAGCTGAGACAAACGGGACAGGAAGACATCAAGGGCTGCCCAGAGAGGGGCGAGGAGAGGGTAACATGAAACTCTGAATCGGTGAAGAAAGGATAAAAGCAACGGCAAACTGCACAAAGGACTCAGCCTGTTTCCTTCAAAACTGTGACAAGTTACAAGCAAGCAGACTGGGTTTAAGAAATATAGCTCCCATTTCCCATCTGGGAAGTGAAATGCTTAGAACCAGCAAGGAGATCTTAATACAAAACTGAAAAATGCCTTGTTCCAAACGTACACACTGACTTGCGATAATACACCTACCTCTTTGCCTTATAGCATTCTTATAGGATTCAGTTCTTATCAAGATTTGTAGAAAATTATTTAACTTCTATTTAGATGTCTCCAATTCTAAGTGTTTACCAGGTAGGGTTTTTTAAACACTTATGAACTAGCTAATGAAACTCCCCAAAGCAAACAAAAATCAAAAAATGTTATGCTTTCTCTGGATATATGCCCAGGAGTGGGATTCCCGAGTCATATGGTAGCTCTGTTTTTAGTTTATGGAATCTCCATGCTGTTCTCCATAGCGGCTGTACCAGTCTACATTCCCACCAACAAAAGATACACGCACTCCAATGTTCACTGCAGCACTGTCCACAATAGCCAGGATATGCAAGCAACCTAAATATCCATCAACAGAGGAACGGATAAAGAAGATACAGTACATATATACAATGGAATATTACTCAGCCATAAAAAAGAAGGAAATAATGCCTTTTGCTGCAACATGGATGGACCTACAGATTGTCAGACTGAGTGAAGTCACAGAAAGGCAAATATCATATATCACTTATGTACAGAATCTAAAAAAGGGTACAAATGAACTTATTTACAAATCAGAAAATAGAAACACATGTAGAAAATAAACATTAAGGTTACCAAGGGGATAAGGAAGGGGAGAGATAAACTGGAAGGCTGGGATTGACATATACACACTGCTGTGTATAAAACAGATTAACTACTAAGGACCTACAGTGTAGCACAGGGAACTCTACTCGGAACTCTGTAACGATCTATAAGGGAAAAGAAACTGAGAAAGAGCGGATATGTGCATATTGTATCAACAGATTCACTTTGTTGTTACAGCGGAAATTAACACAACATTGTAAATCAAGTAAACTCCACTAAAAATATGTTCCTAAAAAAGCAATGCTGTGTCACACCTGTGACCTGAACAAAGGACTGGAAGATGTGGAATAATGTCACTTGACTAGCAAACACAAGAGGAGGCCGAGGGGAGCACAGACTCACCCCTTCCTGCGATCGGCATTCAGAGCTGCAACCACAGACCAGAGTCACCCAGCTCTGCACCATCAGTCTCCAGGCACACAGAACAGAATCCCTCTAGAGAACAGGAAATGCTGAGTCCCCTGGCCAACCTGTGCCACCGCCCAACGGTCACCTCGGGACCTGGACAAAGACATTCATCCGCTGCGCTGGCAGCCACTCCAACCCGGCCTCTTAACCTAGTCCTTTCTGCGGGGACCACTGTCTAAGCAACCTGTCATAGAGCTTTATAAAGCAGCATTAATACTGCGGGCCAAAATGAGATTGATCTTTGAGCTTCGTGGTCTCCTGTTGTCAACAGTGCATTATAAAACCAATACTAAATACTTTATAAACAGGTCTCCCTACAGTGTATTAGACAAACAGTGCATATTTCATGCCCCATAGCTGGTAGCCACATATCCATCAGACTAATAAATTATTTATTAGGTGCTCAGAAGTGCAATAAGAGTCAATAAACTAACTTCTGAATACTTATAAGCTACTATTTCATTGGAAATTGCACCTGAACGAAAAAGACCAACCCACTCCCTGAAGGGGGCATGGGAGCTTTCAGCCATCTCATGCGCCCTGTTGGAGCACAGGCCACATGCGTGAGACGGGACACATATTTCTGGGACCTGAAAACTGTCTTGGTTAATGAACTTATAAAAAAGAGCACCACCCAACCCTATGTTCGTCTTCTTTCTTTTCCATATAGTCTTCTCTGGTCCTACCAACCTTGGTGACAACTCAGGGAAATTAAAATTGGTGGGAACATTTCACCCTGAGTCAGACCCAGTGACAACCACCACCACTCAAGCTTTCCATCGGGCATCTCCAAAGAAACCATCCAATAGCTTGCATGTACCAAGCTCTCTGCTACATGCACAGCATAGAATTTGGGACTCACAAATCTCAGGTTTAAGAGTGGCACTTTGTTTTTTTTTTTTTAATTTTCAGTTCAAGGTCCCGAGACTGTAGCCACCCACTGATACAGTCCCTGGTGCCCAGTCCAATGTCATCAGGCCTCTCTTTCCAGGTTCCACCCCTCTGAAGGAAAATGACCTTATGTTCAAGAATGTATTTCAGCCCTTCAAGAAGGAATTTCTTCAGCTGGGAGTTATTTCCCAAACTATCAGAGGCGTGGACCTTTGTGTAGCATTGCGGATGCCATGGTTTCACATGCTGGCCACATTAATACTGGAGAGCAAGCATCTGTAACCCACAGCTGAGTGTGCTCCAGCCCCAAAGCACCCGCAAGGCCGATGCCAATGCAAACCACTCTTCCCATCCCACATCTGAACCACACTGGTTTTCTCCAGGAGCCAGAGGCTAAGATACAGTGCTGAAAATGAAGATTCTTGGGTTCTTTCCATTCACATGATGGATATAGAGTATTGAGAAGAATACAGCCGGGGGGATTGGCTCTTTTTTTTTTCTCTCCCCTTCCATAGCAAATGAATAAACCATCAAGAGGTTTACAGTGTCTAATGGTGTTCCAAAATATCCTAAGGGAAAAGTCCAAATGGATAAATATAGGGATGTCTACACACAAGTTTTGGTCTTTCTTCTTAAAGTTTTATCCCCATGTTTTTTGTTGTTGTTGTTCTAGTTGCTAAGCTGTGTCCAACTCTCTTGAGACCCCATGGACTCTAGGCCACCAAGCTTCTTTGTCCATGGGATTTCCCAACCAAGAATACTTAAGTGGGTTGCCTTTCCTTCCTGACGCAGGAATCGAATCCTCATCTCCTGCATTGCAAGTGAATCCTTTACCATTGAGACACATGGGAAGCCCCTCACCCTCATAAGCTGGCATTTTTAAGACTGAAAAATATTTAACATGGGTAGGAAAAGTAAGTGGAAATAAAGGAGAAACGTGAAAGAGACCTTCACTTTCTCAAAGAGACCACCCTGAGTCCTAGAAATAATGAAAGAGCTGATGTAAAAATGTAAGACAAGACTAATTTCTGACATTGCTTTTGCTACTACAACCACTACAGCTAAGATGATTATTCATATTAATGAGCTTGGTGTGTAGATAAACTATAAAAGATGCAGTCTCTGACCTCAAGTACTTATCTCTGTCTTTTGGGATTTACTCCTGCTACATTTACTTTTCTTCTTCATACCCTTGCCCAGAGGAAGTGATCATCACTCAGGGCTTGGAGCATTTCCATGGGTGGGGCTTAAATATGGCAACAAAAAGGGAAGGAACTTTTGCCCTTGGGCAAAGACTCTGTCCTTGCCCCAGAGCTCTCCAAGTCTAGTTTGTGACAAAAAAGAAATAGAAACTCTCTGTGAAATTCTGATGCTGGCCTCACTGAGCTCTATCAGGAAAATCGGATAAAGTGTGAAAGCAGTCAGCATTCCAGGGCTCTATCACTTCAAGCAGGGCATCCACATAACTGTATCAGGACATACAAATGAGCTAATATTAGATAACTGTCATGATCCACCCTTTATACTCAGCTATCTGTGTTCTATGTGGGCTTATAAAGCTTGTCAGAGATATCCACAATGAGTTGTGCCCAAGTGGTTCTGCAGTCAGATTACATAGGTGTGAATACCTATGGAATCTTTTACTAATCACGTGACCTTGGCAAGTTACTTACTAGTTTTCCGAAGCCAAAATTCCTCATATTTAAAAAGGAAATAATACCAGCTCACCAAAGTGCTGTGAATATTAAGCATTTTGATTAGTGCCAAAGGTTTAGCTGACTGCCTAGCACATAAGTACTCAATAAATATTAGGTGCTGCATATATACGTCTGAAAAGAGATTCCTAACCAGAAGCCCTCCGGCCAAGTTTGTTTTGCTTGGCTCCCTTCATGAGTGTGTATGGGTGTGCAAGTATGTTTAATTCATAGTCAATATGCTTTAACAAATCAAGAAATTTTAAATAAAAACTATGATTCCCAGCTTTGGGGTGAACAGGGCAAGTATCAAGGAACTAAAGACAAGAGCGGTCAATAGAAATCTGTGTTCCTTCACAACAAAAGTCCACCCAGCTGGAGCAGAAGCCACTCCTTTTAGTCCGTGCTCTCAGATAGGCATCCTGATAGCTCAACTGATAAAGAATCTGCCTGGATTGCAGGAGACCCCGGCTCCATTCCTAAATTGGGAAGATCTGCTGGAAAAGGGATAGGCTACCCACTCTAGTATTCTTGGGCTTTCCTGGTGGTTCAGCTGGTAAAGAATACGCCTGGCAATGTGGGAGCACTGGGTTTGATTCCTGGGGAGAGAAGATCTGCTGGAGAAGGGAAAGGCTACCCACTCCAGTATTCTGGCCTGGAGAATTCCATGTATATATCCACTGTATAGTCCATGGGGTCGCAAAGAGTCGGAAACAACTGAATGATTTTCCCAACCCAGGGGTTGAACCTGTGTCTCTTGCATCTCCTGCATTGATAGGTGGATTCTTTACCCCTGCGCCACTTGAGAAGCCCTAATACTAAATTATAAGACCACAACAAAAGGCGTTTAGAAAACTGATCTACTCCCATTGCTCTGCTATACAAACAGGGAAACTGAGGCAAAGTAACAAAATAAGCTGGAGGCAGGCTGAACTGTTTTTCAAGACCTGCATTTCCCAAACTACTTTTACATCAAGTTTAAAGCAGAGGTCGAGAGGACTGAGAATCCAGTAGTATACTAGGCCACTTAGTTGACTTGTGAGAACTAACCATTAAACTTTTACAAATTTCACAAGCCAGTTGACTTTACATTGGAAATTCACATCAGCAAAAGGGACAGATCAGAGCTCCCCTACCCCCATGAACTAGCTGCGAAACACTTACAAACACATCACTGCTTAAGATTCTGGCATTTGGCTGTTGAGCATCTTTACATGGTACATGTGTACTTCATTCTAAAGATGTGATGATTTTGGTGAAGAATATGAATAGAACCAAACCAAACACTTAAGAGTTACAGAACAAAATAAATCTATGCCGAGGTTTGGAGTACTTAGTATGCCCAAGGCTTTGTGATATTAAGTTCTTTTATAACCTCAGTAAGTTTTCTAGAAGTTAAAATTACAGTAAGATCTCAGCATCCAGAGCTCATAGGAAATTAATTGTTCTTGATAGGCAAAGAATCGGGGGGGGGGGGGGGATGTTACTTTATATTTATTGAGCACCTGTTGGGTGCCAGGTACCGTGGAAAGCATAAAGTATTTTTTCATATGTTCTTCACAGGCCCTATGAGATAGGTCTTATTATTCTCATTTTACCAGTAAGGAAACTGAAACTAAGAAAGTTGACTCACTTGGCCAAGGTCTTAAATTAAGTGTCAAAGTTGGGATTCAAAACCAAGTTGGTCTAGTTTCAAAAGACGTGCTCATCTCCATACCCTGCACTGCCTCTCTGGTTTCTACCATTTTAGACAAGAATTCTTTGAAAGCATGCTACATATTCAGTGTATACTTTTTTAAACAGGACACATCTTTCTTGATAATCAAAAACTTTCATTTAAACATTAAATTAATATGTAGTGATACTCTTAAGGTTTCTAAGGGTGAGAGGAGCACTGATTGTTTTTTTCCTGCTCAGTTTTTAAATTTTAAAATCTACCATTTGTCCTTTTGTAGTTAGTTGTGATTACCTGTATCTCTAATATCTGCCACCTTCCTACTTCCAGGACTTGCAGTTTGATTTTATTAGAAGCCTTACCAAAGGAATATTAAGCAACAGCTAAGATGAAATAAAACTGGAAGAAGCAGCAGTCCTCCCTACTCTGTCCTTTCATGTTCCCAGGTTTCAGTGACCCGCGGTCAACCATGGTCAGAAAACATTAAATGAACAATTCCAGAAATAAACAATTCATAAGTTTTAAACTGCTCACCATTCTAAAGAGCATGATGAAATCTCTTGCCCGGCTGTTCAGTCCTGTTTGGGAGGTGAGTCACACCTTCGTCCAGTGCATTCTGGCCACTGGTCTCTTAGTAACCACCTGGGTTATCTCAGTGACTCTCTCGGTATCAGGGTGCTCATGTTTAAGTCATCCTTACTTTACTTGGTAGACACCTGAGTTATCACAGTGACTCTTGCACTACCAGTGTGCTCATATTTAAGTCGTCCTGATTTTACTCACTGAGGGCCCCGAAGCATGAGAGTGGTGATGCTGGCAATTCAGACATGCCACAGAAGCTTTAAATAAGCTTTCTGGGCATAGAAAGGTGAAAATTCTTGACTTAATAAGGGGAAAATATCATCTGCTGAGGTTGCTAAGATCTAAGGTAAGAATGAATCTTCTATCTGTAAAACTGTGAAGAAGGAAAAAGAAATTTGAGCGAGTTTTGCTACCACATTCCTAAACTACCATTAAGGTCTAGGGCATCATGGGCTTAGCTAAGATGGAAAAGGCATTAAATTTGTATATATATATTGGGTTGGCCAAAAAGTTCAGTTGGGTTTTTCTGTTACATCTGATAGAAAAACCCAAACGAACTTTTTGGCAAATCCAATATTTTCAGAGTAAAAAGAGACTCTATTCACATAACTTGTTATAGTACACTGCTGTAATTATTTATTATTAGTTACTGTTGTCAATCTCTTACTGTGTCTAATTTGTCAATTAAATTTTATCAGAGGTATGTGTGTACAGGAAAAAACAAGGAATACATAGGGTCCCATAGTATCCAGGGTTTCAGGCATCCACTGGGGTCTTAAAATATATCCCCGTAGATAAAGGGGGATGACTAGTGATAAGGAACACCTCCAAATATATCATGAGTGAGGAGCAAGAAAAAGAACCATGAATATAGTGCAAAGAAGTAAAAACCTGGGGAGGGTGCAATAAATACTTCTTTATTTGCAGTAAACTATTTCTGAAAATACTTTTAAGAATCTGGTTAACAGCAGATTACTTTTAAGGAGGGATGGGAAGTCTGTTTTCTCCGAATGGGCTTCTGAACACTTTTTCTCACTTCTTACACTATTTGTGTAATAGCAATTAGCAAAAGACACTGTGAGGGGAACATCTAAGCTTAGATGCTTTATTGCATCTTTTCAGGGTGCTCAAAAGCACCTTTTTTCCTGGTTCTTAACTGTGCTCATATTTGGAAAGTGTGGAGCACACTATGGACCAGGTCTTCTGCTTTCACCTGACTTTACAGTGTCACTGGAAAGATGAAATACAAACACACCAATTAAATAGGAGATAGAACTTACTGTTCTCTCTTAACTAAAGTAGAAGAGCCATACTGACTTGTGTTATTAGCTCCAGTGCTTCCAGGAGACAAAGAAATTTTGTCAAAAAGAGACCTATAGCTTGAGTTTCTTGGGCTAAGGAGAAAATCAAAAGACAAAGAGAACATTTCAAAGGGTGGAGGAGCATAAATAAAAAGACTATAAGAAAGCACCACTCCTTAGGTTGATGCAGGATGTGTGTAAGATAAGAAATTAGTTAATACACAGGCAAACTGTAGAGGCCTTGAAATTGAGACTGTACGTTTCTGAAGAGTTAAAGAATGGAAGCTGTGTTTCATCTATGGACAGTGTGCAAGATACACCAGAAAGAGAGAGGTGTGAGGCAGAAGTATTCAATTAGGGGATTTGTGTCATGTTCAAACATCCCCTTAGAATGTTAACTCCAACAGCAAGGAAGCTCGTTGGGTTTGCATCTGTTCATGTCACGGGCAACTCAATACAATGCTATACAGACACTAACAGATACCAGACACTAACAGAAAATGGACAGTCAATCATGGGGCAGGAGAACTGACAGTAGGTAAAAATAAGAAACAATGAAACAATTTCAAGTTGTTTCGTTTTTCAAAGGATCTGTAAGAATTGATGCTTAAGTGAATATTATCTTTCAAGATAAAAGGAGTCAAACACAATTTAAAGATTTCTAGGGACTGAACTGAACTGAGTTAGGATAAATGGTAGAGGAGGAACCTCCTAAAACAATTGCATGTAGTAGATAAAATCTGATATTTTACACCTATGTGATATCAATACAAGTACTGGAGAGTTAAATATTTCTACCTAAAAGGTAATCTCTGACATGAATAAAACTGTCAGTTCAGTTCAGTCACTCAGTCATGTCTGACTCCCTGCAACCCCATGGACTGCAGCACACCAGGCTTCCCTCCAGAGCCTACTCAAACTCATGTCCATTGTGTTGGTGATGCCATCCAACCATTTCATCTGTCGTCCCCTTCTCCTCCTGCCTTCAATCTTTCCCAGCATCAGGGTCTCTTCCAATGAGTCGGTTCTTCACATCAGGTGATCAAAGTATTGGAGTTTCAGCTTCAGCATCAGTCCTTCCGATGAATATTCAGGACTGATTTCCTTTAGGATGGACTGGTTGGATCTCCTTGCTGTCCAAGGGACTCTCAAGAGTCTTATCCAACACCATAGTTGAAAAGCATCAATTCTTCAACACTCAGCTTTTTTTATAGTCCAACTCTCACATCCATAAATGACTACTGTTAAAACCATAGCTTTGACTGGACAGAACTTTGTCGGCAAAGTAATGTCTATGCTTTTTAATATGCTGTCTAGGTTGGTCATAACTTTTCATTTCACGGCTGCAGTCACCATCTGCAGTGATTTTAGAGCCCAAGAAAACAAAGTCTGTCACTGTTTCCACTGTTTCCCTAACTATTTGCCATGCAGTGATGGGACTGAATGCTATGATCTTAGTTTTCTGAATCTTGAGTTTTAAGTCAACTTTTTCACTCTCCTCTTTCACTTTCTTCAAGAGGATCTTCAGTTCTTATTTGCTTTCTGCCATAAGTGTGGTGTCATCTGCATATCTGAGGCTATTGGTATTTCTCCTGGCAGTCTTGATTCCAGCTTGTGTTTCATCCAGCCTGGCATTTCATATGATATAAGTTATTTAACATATAAGTTAAATAAGCAGGTTGACAATATACAACCTTGACATACTCCTTTCCCGATCTGGAACCAGTCTGTTGTTCCATGTCCAGCTCTAACTGTTGCTTCTTGACCTGTATACAGATTTCTCAGGAGGCAGGTCAGGTGGTCTGGTATTCCCATCTCTTTATGAATTTTCCAGTTTGTTGTCATCCATACAATCAAAGGTTTTTGCATAGTCAATAAAGCAGAAGTAGCTGTTTTTCTGGAACTCTCTTGCTTTTTTGAAGATCTAATGGATGTTGCAATTTGATCTCTGGTTCCTCTGCCTTTTCTAAATCCAGTGTGAACATGTGGAAGTTCACGGTTCATATACTATTGAAGCCTGGCTTGGAGAATTTTGAGCACTATTTTGCTAGTGTGTGAGATGAGTGCAATTGTGCAGTAGTCTGAACATTCTTTGGCATTGCCCTTCTTTGGGATTGTAATGAAATCTGACCTTTTTGAGTCTTGTGGCCACTGCCGAGTTTTCCCAATTTGCTTGCATATTGAGTGCAGCACTTTCACAGCATTATCTTTTAGGATTTGAAATAGCTCAACTGGAATTCCATCACCTCCACTAGCTTTATTCATAATGATGCTTCCTAAGGTCCACTTGACTTCGCATTGCAGGATGTCTCGCTTTAGGTGAGTGATCACACCATCGTGATTCTCTGGGTCATGAAGATCTTTTCTGTATAGCTCTTCTCTGTATTCTTGCACACCTCTTCTCAATATCTTCTGCTTCTGTTAGGTCCACACCAATTCTGCCCTTTACTGTGCCCGTCTTTGCATGAAATGTTCCCTTGGTGTCTCTAATTTTCTTAATGAGATCTCTAGTCTTTCCCTTTCTATTGTTTTCCTCTATTTCTTTGCATTGATTGCTGAGGAAAGCTTTCTTATCTCTCCTTGCTATTCTTTGGAACTCTGCATTCAAATGGGTATATTTTTCCTTTTCTCCTTTGCCTTTATTATAGGGACTGCAATGCAAAAGTAGGAAGTCAAGAGAAACCTGGAGTAACAAGGCAACTTTGGCCTTGGAACACAAAACAAAAGAGGTCAAAGGCTAACAGAGTTTGGCCAAGAGAATGCACTGGCCAGAGAAAACACCCTCTTCCAACAACACAAGAAAAGCCTCTACACATGGACATCACGAGATGGTCAATATTGAAATCAGATTGATTATATTCTTTGCAGCCAAAGATGGAGAAGCTCTATACAGTCAGCAAAAACAAGACTGAGAGCTGACTGTGGCTCAGATCATGAACTCCTTATTGCCAAATTCAGACTTAAATTGAAGAAAGTAAGGAAAACCACTAGACCATTCAGGTATGACCTAAATCAAATCCTTTACGATTATACAGTGGAAATGACAAACAGATTCAAGGGATTAGATCTGATAGACAGAGTGCCTGAAGAACTATGGACAGAGGTCTGTGACACTGTACAGGAGGCAGTGATCAAGACCACCCCTAATAAAAAGAAATGCAAAAAGGCAAAATGGTTTTCTGACGAGGCTTTACAAATAGCTGTGAAACGAAGAGAAGCGAAAGGCAAAGTAGAAAAGGAAAGACACCCATTTGAATCCAGAGTTCCAATAAAAGTCTAAACACTGAAAATATGTTTATCCTCCACTCTTTACCATGTATCTGACTGAAATCTTATCCGACATGAAATGGCTTTATCACTCACATGGAAGACTCCTTCTATCCTCTGCCTTCCAGCACCTTCCAGTGTGTTTGCCTTGCACTGTGGAAATGTTATGGGGCTTCCACAATGGCTCAGCAGGTAAAGAACCCACCTGCAATGCAGGAGGTGCAGGTTCAATCCCTGAATCAGGAAGACCTCCTGGAGGAGGGCATGGCAACCCACTCCAGTATTCTTTCCTGAAGAATCCCATGAACAGAAGAGCCTGGTGGGCTATGGTCTCTGAAGGCACAAAGAGTCGGACACAACTGAAGTGACTGAGCACATGGAAAGTGTTTTATATATACATTTGACAAGGGGATCAGCTGTCACTGTCCGACAGAAATGGGCATCCCTCCAGAATGCTTGGCATACCCAATCACCAAACACAACTTAGCTCTAGAATCTGCCAGATTTCTGCAACTAAATATCCTCCTACCTTACAACTTGCTTAGAACGCCACCTCTCTGAACTGGACCACCATCATATCTCTAAAACTGCTGCCTACCACACTTTGCATTTTTACTAATGAACAATCAAGTCTCCTGCCCATCAAGGATTGAAAGTAAATTCATGTCTGCTCCACCTCCTTATTCTTACCATTCTTGGCATGCTGCCTGGCATTCAGGCCTGTTTTAAGAAACTTGGTTGAAGATATGAACACATGATGACTGCATGAAGGATTTTAGTAACTTCCGGGAGTTTCTCTGCGAGGGAGAGTAATCCAGGTCAAGTTTCCATTGAGTATTCCCTCAGCTGCTATGGAAGGCATTGCTAACTGAGCAAGAACTTTTTTTTCCCCTCCAGATCCACCTCAGCCTCTTAAATCGTTCACCACCAGTCAGTCAAAATCCACCCACAAGATGAAACCAATTTGTTGTCCCTGAACTCTGCCTTCCTTTTTAAGTTCAAATGTATCAATTTAAAAAGTTTTTCCCATTAGCTCAGAATAAAAACCTGAAAACACTGATAAGGCCAAAACTAAATCCAGAACTAGGAACTTACATAAAATTGTCTTTCTTTTTGCAATTTAAAGTTGGTAAAGATACCTAGTATATTGTGAGCACTGGAGTACTGAATGAAAAAATGTAAAAGAGCTCAGTCTTTCTCCACGATCTTTTTATTGTACAAGTGCTAAGCGCCTTTAAGGAAAATGTCGCACCACACGGAAGAGATCAGCAATGAAGTCACTCAAGAAAAGTTCATCTCTGTTCCCTTTCAAAAAAACCTCTTGGTCCAGTGGCTAAGACTCCAAGCTCCCCCCAGTGCAAGGGACCCACATTCAATCCCTGGTCAGGGAACTAGATCCCACATCCTGCAACTAAGACTGAATATTGTGCATGCCACAACGAAGACCTGGTGCAGTCAAATAAATATTTTTAAAAAATACCTCTCCCAGTTTCTCTTGCATTACAGATTTCTTTGTCTCAAAATAAAAATAAATACCAAATACCATGGAGTCACTCGTCCATACAGCACACAACTGTATCATAAAAAGTTGTAACAATTTTTCTAGAAATATTAATTCACTCAAGATGAACTTCAGAGCTCAATACCATGTTCATGTTTTTATTACATTTAATATTTTCATTAGATGAGGTTAAAAGATCTCTTTTTAATGTACTGTGACTTGAATTCCTATCTGATGACATAATTAACTGTTGTGTGATATTTCTAAGCAAGTTTTAAATTTTATCTGTTAAGAAATAAGAGATCAGATGACAAACTGTTCACCCTGTCACATATGTGACCAAAAAAGGGGGAGGGGGACTACATTTCAGATGACAAGTTGCTTTGACTCTTCTTTATTGTTATATTCTGCCTAACTAGTGCCTGAACGTGATAAACAAATATAAACTACTACAAAAATTAAGTAGGCTGCAATATTTCAAACACTTGCTTTCCATCTTAGATAGGGCCAAGTATACTGCCTTAAATACAATTAAGTATCATGTAAACTTCAGCTTAAAGGCACATTAAGACAATGTCTTCACAAATATTAAAATAATTGATCGATGAAGTCAACGTGTTGGGGCGGAAGTAGTAACTCAAATGAGATGATCCATGCTGCTGCTGACAAAACTGCCCGCTGACTGGAGCTGGGAATTCATAGTCTCATCTCAGAACTAAAATTCTCAGGCAGTCTTAGAAAAGAAGTCACTTTTACAAATTACTTCGCAATCGGGCATTTCAAAGACTCTCCAACTGCCAGATCAAAAAAAAATTACGAGTTATAAAGGATCTGTACACTCTCCTTTTCTAAATTCTGTCCTTCTCTAAACCAATATGTACCACAAAGTAAACAAACAAAATCTCAACAATATTTTTTAAAAAAGAAAGAAAAGGGAAAATGTAATAACTTGTATCTGTATCATAACAAAGAAATTGTGAGAGGAGTGTGAGTTGGTAGTTCTGCCAAAGCTAAATGTATTCCACATGGTTAGTGGCCGGTGAATTCTGAGAAGGAAGAGAAAATGTGACACGTAGGCCTCACAATGTGCTTAATCTACTAGATCCCCTCTGCAATGATTCTGGATGCATATTTTAATAGTGATTAAAGCATATGGAAATGCACAGAGCCTCGTGTCAGGATGTTTTTCTGGCCTTTAATAACATGTGAACATCCCAGGTCAAACATAACATGACATTAATGGTCTGGAAGCAAAGCGGACCGCCCAAAACTGGGTATCTAACAGACCTCAGAGATTCCTCTTTTGCTGGTTGTGGGATAGACACGACAGAGTTTGAACACTAACAAGGGTTGTTAAGGTAACACTTCCACCCAATGTGTCAGCATAAAACTACCCATTTCAAAAAAAAAAAAAAAAGATTTTGGAGTATATTTTATTAAACTGTGAAATGCATGTCCTGGTAAATTTCTGTATAAATCTGATGTACAAATTCCACTGAAAATGTGCCACAGCTGGTAGAATAAATGACTACAATAAATCATTATTAAATAACTGTATATCTTGGTAATGACATAATGCCTAACTAAAAAAAGTATGTAGAAGTGAACATTCAGCGGAAGAAAAGCACTCTGCACCCAGGAAAACAAATTACAAACCTTACCATGCCAACAGTACAGTATGATTCAGTGACTAAACAAGGAAATAAAATTCACATAAATAGTTCTTAAATCTGCGGTGGAATTGTGTTCACTATTGCATCAAACAAGTTGTACGGCAAGGGGTAATGGACTCGGGTTTTTGACGGGAACGCTTCACTGGCAAAGGGAAACTCTTCTACATACAGCTGCATCCAATATTTTGCTAGACAATAAAAACATATCCCAGGTATCAATCAGCAAGCCCAGTCTGCCCCTTCCCTGAAGCTTCATAAATATTCCTTTAAAAAGAACCTTATTTTCTCACCACTACCCTCTCCTCCATTGAGAACTCCACCCTCCTTCAAAATAAACTTTGAAAACAATATATAGTGCCATTCTTTGTGATGTGGGGCAGATGGATCTTTCCAGCAACCCATTACTTTAGATATCACTTGAAATGAATCACTCCAAACATCCCTCCCTTCCCCAGTTCTCCCAGGCCTCCATTTGTCAAAGTGCAGACACTCAGTACCTCTGACACAACTAAGGAGTCACCGTGGTTCTGGCCAAGATGAACTCCAGCAAAGCGACAGGCCCCAAGTGCCTGCTCACAGCCTGTGATTGCTTCCCCCTGCCTCTAGGGAAGGGGGAATTATTCACCAACACTCTCACAACAGAAATACTGTCCTGAGATCAACCCAGTAAAATGGCTCGTCTACCAAATATTTCACACAGCCAGTTGGTAAAATCTTTGTCCAAGTCATCACTGTTCACTCTCCTGTTTGTGTTTATACTTCAGTTCACAGCCACTTCCCTTCATAAAATGAAAAGATGTCCCTGAACACCACTTCTACCTGTCCTTTTTCTATGTGCCAAACCTCCAGGAGGCACAAGTGTTTCTGAGTAAGGAACCTCAGCCTTTCCCAACAACTGTAGGATTTATCCATACCTGACTTAGCAAAGTTGCCCCCATCTAAACCAACATGCAAAGTGAGTTGTCCAATACAATATAAGAGTAAAGATGGTCTCTATTTTAACCTAGATCAAAATATTTTTTGCAAATATGAATGGAAGAGTCTTTTCCCCCCTGAATTTCATTTTCCAATTTGCCTTCAATTTTAAGTACAAAAAAAAAACTTCCCTTTTCAATACATAGCAACTGTTTCACTAAGATCATTATTAAGTGCATCAATTCAAGAAATAATTGGAGACAGTGGGCCCCACTGTCATGGATTTCTTCCCAGCAAGATATTTCTTCCTTCACCTCCACTTCGAGCCACATAGCCATTCTCTGTATCTTGTCCACACTCAGAGGCAAACATCCCATCTGTGCTATTGCCTCAAAAGCTGGCACATGGCAGACCAAATAAATAAACCAGTAAAAGAACACCTGACTCTGAGAGGGGGAATGTAAACATCGATAAGTTACAAATGGAAACAACGTGAAATATCTTCAAATAAGCAAAAGTTCAGACAGAGAGATCAAGACAGCATGTAAAGATACAGGGACCCAAAAGGAGAGGGTAGAGAAGATGCACAGGTGCAAGGAAAGGAGTCAAAGGAAGATACGGAAGATGGAGCAGACTGTACAACGTATAGAAAGCAACGGTCTACCCTACCCGAGCGTGGGACCCAAGTTTTCAGCTACACTGCCTAGGAAAAGGAATCAAAAAATGAAATGTTGACCATGGCTATGACTATACTAATTATCAAGGGACAGTACTAATTATCAAGGGTCACCTACTGATGTCAACTCCGTTACTCTACAAACAAAGGCATGACTTCTGTCTTCCTTCCCCACCCCACTTTCCATCTCCCTAGACAAGCCAGTCTACTCCCAGATTTGAGATACCAGCTGACTGCTCGGAGTCACCAAACCCACATCCTCAGCCTACATCACTCTTCTACACCACAAATGCACTCAAGGTGTACCTGTCACCTCCAGGGTAAGGTCTAACAGGAACTTCAAACGCAGCAGTTCCTATTAGACTCCTATTAGACTATTTGTGTGGCTCTGTGACCCCCAAATACGCTCATTCTCCAGAACCACCCACTTCAGTAAATGACACCATTGGCCACTGAGTGCTTGGAAAATAATTTTCTCCATTTATGAAGGGCAAAAAAAAAAAAACAACACAACAACCTATTTTATCCTTCCTTCTCTAACCTTCGGGCTTCCCAGTTGGCACTAGTGGTAAAGAAAACATCTGCCAATGTAGGAGACAAAGAGTCATGGGTTCCATCCCTGGATTGGGAAGATCCCCCGGAGGAGGGCAGAGGCAACCCACTCCAGTATTCTTGCCTGGAAAATTCCAAGACAGAGAACTCCATGGACTGGCATGTTGCAGTCCATAGTGTCACATAGATTCAGACACAACTGAAGCGACTTAGCAGGCACACACTCTTTTAGAACAAAGATAAACCTCTCTAGGGAGTATGCCCAGACTCTAGTTTTCACAGTGTGGAGAACACCAAGGTCACCTGCCAAATCACCTTGATGTGTGAAAACAAACCTCTAGGATTAGCCCATGAGACATGCACAAGGCTGTCACAGGGGGAAGCCTTTTACCTCTCAATGAGATGAGACGTTACTTTAAACTGTGAGATTGGTCCCAACTTTACAGTCACTTTCATGTTATTCTACACACCTACAAATCTGTGAATTCTACTCAATAATAAATTGTTTCTTTTTTCTCTATTCTATGTGGATAAAAAGTGTCTTTTTGCTGGCAGGATTATTTTATCTCCCCAACCACTTCCCTCTCCCCCTGACACTTATGCAACCTTTTGAGCTATAGTTGAGCTATGCAACCTCCAAATAGCTTCCAGTTTATCTCTCAAAAAAATTATCTCTGGACCATCTACTCTCCATTCCTGTGGCTACTACCCCTGTAGAGATAGCCATCTTTTTTTGAGGTATATGTGACATACAACATTATATAACATGAAGCCGTTTCCCTTTCTCCTTTCCTGAACCTCCACTTGCCCTCAGAGATGACGTCTTTCCCTGGACTAGAGTATGTTATCATCCACTCCGACAGCATCCTGTACTTCTCAGCACTTGAAACTACTTAATTTGTATCTTCCCTCTGGGGCAAGAAGCACTATGATAGCAAGAGTTCTTTACACCCATATGAAGTGAAGCCAAAGCCACTCAGTCATGCCCAACTCTTTGTGACCCCAAGGAATTCTCCAGGCCAGAATACTGGAGTGGGTAGCCTTTCCCTTCTCCAGGGGATCTACCCAATCCAGAGATCAAATCCAGGTCTCCCATATTGCAGGCAGATTCTTTACCAGCTGAGCCACCAGGGAAGCCCAAAAACAGAAACACAAAGTATGTTTATACCTATAACCTCAGTGCCTAATATAAACAGATTCAACAAATATTTCTGACTGAATATTCCCAACTTACTAGCCAGGGAAAGTGGAAAAATAGCTCAAGCGGGATTTAAAGTTTTGTTGTATAGCTTTACTCTGATTTTAAATCTCTTGCTGTATGGTACGATATATCGAGGCTTGTCCTTTTTGAACTAATTACAAAGGAAAACACTGTTTGAAAGATTAAGGCTTCCCATCAGCATAGCTTTTTGGCTACCACAAGTACCCATAGCTTATCAAGACACTGATGAACTCAGTTACACCCTGGGGTCTGAGTCCAATAAGCCTTGAGCAATTCCTTGACAACTGTCAAACATAACAGACTTACAATTGTGAGATTCGTCAGAAGCTTGTGGACACTTATTACACCTAACATAAGCACCTATGTTCCTAATTTTCCTCAAGCCACTTCCTCTAAACTCCACTGCTAACAAGAGCCAATGCAGAGCTTGACTGCATAACTTAAACTTCTTTCAATCTTTACTGAATGCCTACTATGTTCCTAGTATGACAGTAACACTAGGGAAAAAAATCACGATCCAAGGCCAAAGTGAACTTGTTCTGTTATTTAACAGCAAATGAATTGTACCAATCCATATATAAGATACTTGACATACTAAATACTTGAAATCTTACCAGATCCCTCTTGTTCCTTCACAGCTTTAGATTTCAATAATCATTTTATTGAACAAACTACGAACACAGAGCAAGGAGTATTAGTTTTCTACAGCAGTCATGATAAATTTCCACAACCTCAGTGACTTAAAACGTAAATTACCTTACTGTTCTGTTGCTCAGCAGTCCAACACAGGTCTCACTGGACTAAAATCAAGGTGCTAGCAGAGTCACATTCCATTCAGGAGGTTGGAGATCTATCTCCTGGCTTTTTTCAGCTTCTAAAGGCTGCCTATATTTCCTTGGCATGGGGCCCCCTTGTTCCATCTCTAAACCAGCCATGCTGAAGCTCTCCAACCTTTCTTCCAGTCATGTCTCTCTGACCACAGCTGAGAAAGGTTCTTTAATGAGTCACATGATTAAATTGAATCCACCTGGATAATCGGTTCTCTCCTCATCTCAAGGTATTTAACCTTAATCATATCTGCAAAATCCCTTTTATTAAGTAACATATCCACAAGTTTTTAAGAGCTGGATGTGACTGGGGAAGCATTATTCTGCTTTTTACACAAAAAAGCATGCAAAATTTTCAGGTTAATATTTCTCACCTGAGAATGACCATCTGAACAAAACCGTTTCCCCTTCAGTCAGTCTCTCCCATCAGGAAGCTTCCATAAACCTCTTATCCTTCTCCATCAGAGGGCAGACAGAATGAAAACCACAATCACAAAAAACTAACCAATCTGATCACATGAACCACAGCCTCATATAACTCAATGAAACTATGAGCCAAGCAGTGTAGGGCCACCCAAGAAAAATGGGTCATGGTGGAGAGTTCTGACAAAACGTGGTCCACTGGAGAAGGGAATGGCAAACCACTTCAGTATTCTTGCCTTGAGAACCCCATGAACAGTATGAAAAGGCAAAAAGATAGGACACTGAAAGATGAACTCACCAGGTCAGTAGGTACCCAAAACGCTACTGGAGATCAGTGGAGAAATAACTCCAGAAAGAATGAAAAGATGGAGTCAAAGCAAAAACACCACTCAGTTCTGGATGTGACTGGTGATGGAAATAGAGCCCGATGCTGTAAAGAGCAATATTGCATAGGGACCTGGAATGTTACATCCACGAATCAAGGCAAATTGGAAGTGGTCAAACAAGAAATGACAAGAGTGAACATCAACATTTTAGGAATCAGCGAACTAAAATGGACTGGAATGGGTGAATTTAACTCAGATAACCATTATATCTACTACTGTGGGCAGGAATCCCTTAGAAGAAATGGAGTGGCCATCACAGTCAACAAGAGAGTCCGAAATGCAGTACTTGGATCTTAAAAATGACACAATGATCTCTGTTCATTTCCAAGGCAAACCATTCAATATCACAGTAATCCAAGTCTATGCCCCAACCAGTAATGCTGAGGAAGCTGAAGTTGAACAGTTCTATGAAGACCTACAAGACCTTCTAGAACTAACACCCAAAAAAAGATATCCTTTTCATTATAGGGGACTGGAATGCAAAAGTAGGAAGTCAAGAAATACCTGGGGTAACAGGCAAATTTGGCCTTGGAGTACAGAATGAAGCAGGGCAAAGGCTAATAGACTTTTGCCAAGAGAATGCACTGGTCATAGCAAACACCCTCTTCCAACAACACAAGAGAAGACTCTACACATGGACATCACCAGATGGCCAACACCGAAATCAGATTGATTATATTCCTTGCAGCTAAAGATAGAGACGCTCTATACAGTCAACAAAAACAAGACCAGAAGCTGACTATGGCTCAGATCATGAACTCCTTATTGCCAAATTCAGACTGAAATTGAAGAAAGTAGGGAAAACCACTAAACCATCCAGGTATGAGTGAAATCAAATCCTTTACAGTTATACAGTGGAAGTGGCACACAGATGTGAGGAATTCGGTCTGATAGACAGAGAGCCTGAAGAACTATGGACAGAGGTTCGTGACATTGTACAGGAGACAGGGATCAAAACCATCCCCAAGAAAAAAAATGCAAAAAGGCAAAATGGTTGTCTGATGAGGCCTTACAAATAGTTGTGAAGAGAAGTGAAAGGCAAAGGCGAAAAGGAAAGATAAACCCATTTGAATGCAGAGTTCCAAAGAATAGCAAGGAGAGATAAGGAAGCCTTCCTCAGTGATCAATGTAAAGACATAGAAGAAAATAATAGGATGGGAAAGACTAGAGATCTTTTCAAGAAAATTAGAGATACCAAGGGAACTTTTCATGCAAAGATGGGCACAAAAGAGGACAGAAATGATATGGACCTAACAGAAGCAGAAGATACTGAGAAGAGGTGGCAAGAATACACAGAAGAACTGTACAAAAAAGATCTTCATGACCCAGATAACCATGATGGTGTGATCACTCACCTAGAGCCAGACATCCTGGAATGTGAAGTCAAGTGGGCCTTAGAAAGCATCATTACAAACAAAGCTAGTGGAGGCGATGGAATTCCAGTTGAGCTATTTAAATCCTAAAAGATGATGCTGTGAAAGTGCTGCACTCAGTATACAAGCAAATTGGGAAAACTCAGCAGTGGCCACAAGACTCGAAAAGGTCAGATTTCATTCCAATCCCAAAGAAAGGCAATGTCAAAAATGCTCAAACTACCGCACAATTGCACTCATCTCACACGCTAGCAAAGTAGTGCTCAAAAATCTCCAAGCCAGGCTTCAACAGTACATGAACCATGAACTTCCACATGTTCAACATGTTCACATGTTCTGGATTTAGAAAAGGCAAATTAACCAGACATCAAATTGCAAACATCCACCGGATCATCAAAAATGTGAGAGTTTCAGAAAAATATCTACTTCTGCTTTATTGACTATGCGAAAGCCTCTGACTGTGGATGACAACAAATTGTAGAAAACTCTTAAAGAGATGGAATACCAGACCACCTGACCTGCCTCCTGAGAAATCTGTATATAGGTCAAGAAGCAACAGTTAGAGCTGGACATGGAAAAACAGACTGGTTCCAGATCAGGAAAGGAGTATGTCAAGGCTGTATATTGTCACGCTGCTTATTTAACTTATATGCAGAGTACATCATGCAAAATGCTGGACTGGATGAAGCCCAAGCTGGAATCAAGATTACTGGGAGAAATATCAATAACCTCAGATATGCAAATAACACCACACTTATGGCAGAAAGTGAAGAACTAAAAAGCCTCTTGATTAAAGCGAAAGAGGAGAGTGAAAAAGTTGACTTAAAACTCAACATTCAGAAAACGAAGATTATGGCATCCAGCCCCATCACTTCATTTCAAATAAATGGGGAAACCATGGGAACAGTGGCTGACTTTATTTTTGGAGCCTCCAAGATCACTGCAAGTGGTGACTGCAGCCATGAAATTAAAAGACATGTGCTCCTTAGAAGAAAAGTTATGACCAACCTAGACAGCATATTAAAAACCAGAGACATTACTTTGCTAACAAAGGTCCGTCTAGTCAAAACTATGGTTTTTCCAGTAGTCATGTGTGGATGTGAGAGTTGGACTGTAAGGAAAGCTGAGTGCTGAAGAATTGATGCTTTTGAACTGTGGTGTTGGAGAAGACTTTTGAGAGTCCCATGGACTGCAAGGAGATCCAACCAGTCCATCCTAAGGAAATCAGTCATGAATATTCATTGGAAGGACTGATGCTGAAGCTGAAACTCCAATCCTTTGGCTACTTGATGTGAAGAACTGACTCATTTGAAAAGACTCTGATGCTGGGAAAGATCAAAGGCAGAAGGAGAAGGGGATGACAGAGGATGAGACGGTTGGATGGCATCACCAATTCAATGGACATGAGTTTGAGTAAGCTCCGGGAGTTGATGATGGACAGGGAAGCCTGGCGTGCTGCAGTCCATGGGGTTGCAAAGAGTTGGACACGACTGAGCAACTGAACCGAACTGCGAATTAATGGCATCTCTGGTGGCTCATATGGTAAAGAATCTGCCTGCAATGCCAGAGACCTGGGTTGGAAAATCCCCTGCAGGAGGGAATGGCAACCCACTCCAGTATCCTTGCCTGGAAAATCCATGGACAGAGTAGCCTGCGGGGCTACAATCCGTGGGGTTGCAAAGAGTCAGACCTGAGTGAGCAACTAACACATAACACATAAGGAACCATGTATCAATCATATTTTCACAATCAAAATCTCTGAAGACTCTATTGACTTCACTTACATTCACAGATGTAAGAATTAAATAACCCTTTTTAAAAAAATTACTATTTAACTTTTCTTTCATTTAAATGGAAGAGGAAAATATTCTAGGGTCAAAGTGTATGTTTTTGCAATAAACATAGATTCCAGAGGGAATTTGTTCTGATTTTACCAGTGATAAACTCCAGGAAACTAATTCATCTTAAAGTGGGTTGTAACACTGAACTTCATTGTAAGTTTAGTTCACACCAAACAGCAATGGACAGAAACGGATTACAGGTTACCGCTGCAACAGCTGGCTTGACTCTCATACTTCAGTAAGAAGGAAAATGTGATTTTCATGCAAAAATCTTAGTAATTGCAATTGAGACTTATTTAGTTAATTGCTTTTTAACATTTTGTACTTCATTATGAAAAGTTTTTTTCAGAGAGGAACCTTTAAGTAGCACACCTGAAGTGGTTTTATTCAAGGGTAGTATGTTTTCTGTATATATATTAGAAAGGACTTTAAGTATACATGGTTACTTTTAAGACTTCAGGGATAGAAGAAAACCACCAAACAGATTTTTTTCCAATTTTTTAATCTCTGAAATCTTATCATTTTGTTAAAATGTAAGGTTTCAAACAGAAAAGGACCGGCCATTTTCAACATGAATCATATTAATGTCCCTCGCAATGCATAAGAAGAAAAAAAGAGGAATACTAAATATTGGTTGAAAATAAGCTTTTAAGAGAACCTTCATTCATAGTCATGCTATTTATATACAATTTAATTATTGCGTATTTTAAATCTGTGAGAGCATACCTCAGTCACACTTAAAGCTATAAGTATGTAAATATCACAGAGCAGCTCAATTCTTAGAGAAAGTCTTATGAGCTAAGAATTTTCTGATTTTTATTTGCAATAAGAATGTATTAATTTTATAATGAAAAAAATCTGTGATAGCTACCAGCTGCAAGCCCATCCACTCCCACAACCCATGGGGGAAAATGGGACACAAGTTTCCTAACAAAACCCATCTAGGCATGGTGCTAGGTGACCATCTCCATATGAAAACTAAGGTGTCAAAGGCAAAGTCAACGTAACCTCTCAAGATGACTAGTAATTACCAAAGAACTACAACTGTACTCACTACTGACTTGCAGAAAATGTACTCACTATTGGTTGGAAAGTAAATAGACAAATTGTTGAATAATTTTTGCATCTTCAACCAAAAAAGGTAATTATGTGAAGGGATGAAAATGTTAGCTGGCCCTACTGTGGTAATCATTTCACAATATATACATGTATCAAATCACCACAAGCAGACCTTAAACCTACATGTTAGATGTCAACTATGTTTCAATAAAACTGGCCAAAACTACTGCATTATGTTGATAAAAAGCAATTGAGGATTTGGATGTGAATTTTAAATTATAACTAGGCTCAAGCACATCTTTATTAATCAAAATAGGAACCATTACAATCAACACATTATTGTCAATGAGAAATAAGCTTGTTTATTCCTGTAGCATAAATATCCAGGCTTCGGGATTTGACATGCCTCCTGCTGGTTATGGAAGTATTTTCCCTGCAAAAAGTCATTGAGATGCTTGAAGAAGTGGTAGTCAGTCGGCAAGAGGTCAGGTGAATATGGTGGACAAGGCAAAGCCTTGTAGCCCAAATTGTTCAACTTTTGAAGTGTTGGTTGTGCAGTGTGTGGTGGAGCATTGTCATGGAGGAGATTAGGCCCTTTCTGATGACCAAAGCCAGCTGCAGGCATTGCAGTTTTCATTGCATCCAACTGATTTGCTTCAGAAGAAGATGAGCATACTTCTTGAATGTAATGGTTTCACCAGGATTCAGAGAGCTGCAGTGGATCAGACTGGCAGCAGACCACCAAACAGTAACCATGATCTATTTGGTGCAAGTGTGGCTTTAGGAAGTGCTTTGGAGCTTCCTTTTGATCCAACCACCAAGTTGGTCTTCACCAGTTGTGGTATAAAATCCACTTTTCCTCGCATGTCACAATATGATCAAGAAATTTTTTGCTGTTGTTGTACAGAGTAAGAAAAGATAACACTTCAAAAGAACCATTTTTTTGATTTCTTGTCAGCTCATGAGGCACCCACTTATCCAGTTTTCTCACCTTCCCAATTTCAAATGACCATAGAATGGTCAACACTGAGTTCTTCAGCAACTCAAGAGGATCAGCTTCCATGATGGCTCTCAGTTGGTTGTTGAAAACTTCCTATGGTGGCCACTACACTCATCTTCAAGTCTCTTGTCTCCTTTGCAAAACTTCTTGAACTTCCAGTACACTGTACATCCATTAGCAGTTCCTGGGCCAAATGCGTTGCTGATGTTGCGAGTTGTCTCTTCTGCTTTATGACCATTTTGAACCCTAATAAAAAAAATCGCTCAAATTTGCTCTTTGTCTAATGTCATTTCTATAGCCTAAAATAAATATAACATAAGCAGCAAGTAATAAGTCATTAGCAAAGAAACAAAGTGAAGAAGTCACTTTAAAATGATATATAACATAACTGCATTTATTTAGGAATGCATTCCAAGATCAAATGGCAAAGTTCAACAACGCAAAACCAAAATTATTTTTGCACCAACCTAATACATCCAAGTTTGAGATCTAAATCATGCATTCTCAATCAGAGTAAAACTTATTTTTATATTACTTACTTTATTCATCTATTAATCTGAGCTACTCAGGTGGCTCAGATGGTAAAGAATCCATATGTAATGCAGGAGACCCAGGCTCCATCCGTGGGTCGGGAAGATCTCCTGGAGAAGGGAAGGTTACTCTCTTTAGCATTCTTGCCTGGAGAATTCCATGGACACAGGAACCTGGAGGGCTGCAGTCCATGGAGTCGCAAAGAGTTGGACATGATTGAGTGACTAACACATAGGTCATAGGTCAAGTCACACATTTATTTATTTATCTTTGATATTACAGTTATCTGTGGTCTGTGGAAGCTCAACTCTATTCAACAAAATCTTAATCCTTAGGATTTAATGGCAGGTTAGTGGAGGTAGACAATGATTAGGACAAAATGTCTAAAAGGCTGCTTAGGCCCTGATAGTGACAAAAAGGTTGAGAAAGAGCCCAACCCAAGCTAAATCCAACTCTGTCTATCAATTACAAGAACACAAATACTAGGAAATTCTTATAACCACATAGCCGGCTCCTATTTCACACTCATCCATTTCCACTGCCCCACTGGTTCTGGGGTACCTCCAAGGTTGACCCAATTTGAACCCTCAGGAAATTAAAAACAAAAATCACAAGAATCCATTTAGGTCATTTGTGAACGCCCCAGGAGATGTATCTAACCACAAAGGAGACAGTAGCATGGCAAACAGCTTTAAATTCTGTTGGGGCTCTAATACATCCAAGTTTGGGGTCTAAATCATGCATTCTCAAGAGGGGAAAAGTTGATTTTTTTATTACTTATTCATCTATTTATTTGTGCTATCCTAGTGACTCAGATGGTAAAGAATCCATCTGTAATGCAGAATATATGATTCTGTGTTAAATATTGACACTGTATTGAATAACTGAATAATAACAGAATATGAAATTGTTGACAAGAAATGTGGGGAGGAGGAGAGAAAGACAAGGGAGAAAGAGTTGGTGCTCCAGTATCTGTTCAAAAAACATAAGAACATTAAACAAAAAAAGATTTGTTAGCCCTGACCCACACTCCACAAGCTCCACACATGTGTATTAAAAGAAAAATGTACTTCAGGTATACAAGGTAGCAATAGCTAGCCACAATTTAAGAGGTAATTCCACTTGTGTTACTCTTGATTCTGAAAAACCAATACTATACCAATGTAACCATATGTCCTTGATTTTCCACAACAATCTCAACTTCATGTAATTGTATTCTTCCCCTCTCCACCCCAAAACAGTGCTTCTTTAAATACAAAACTATGATCTCATCTAAGAGTTTCCAAATCAATACCAGAAAATCCATTGTTAGGCCTTAATACTTGGGAGGCAGGGGAGACTTGGAAAAGCCTATCACTCTAGTCATATTTAAAAGCAACTTACTTGCAACTTTAGGATTCTAGCTACTGAAGAAAGGTTTAAAAATGTTGAATTAACTTCTTTGTACCAATCCATATTTATTTTGGAGCTTCTTAATTCTTCAGTACCTGTAATTGTCTCTGTAGGCTTCATCACAGAGTCTTTCTTTCTAAACTTTTTACTTTGTACTGAAGTCTCGGAAATTAACAATGTTGTGAGTTTCAGGTTAACAGTAAAGGGACTCAGCCATATATAGACACATATCCCTTCTTCCCCAAGCTAGGGGGGAAGGCTGCCTCATAACGCTGAGCAGAGTTCCCTGTGCTATACAGTAGGTCCCTGTTGGTTATCCATTTAAATTATAGTGTCTGTACATTTCTATTCCAAACTCCCTAACTATCCCTTCCCCTCACCCTTCCTCCCTGGTAACCATACCTCATTCTCTAAGCCTGCCTCACACAGTTTTTTTGATGAACAGAAATATCCTATACTTCAGACCATATCACAACTCTTTTGTACTTCATCACCTACAAGCCAAAGTGTTTGAGGGACTAATGCTTTGTAGCTGACCCAACTGGGCATGCCACCAACCTACACATAGATGAAGCATAAGAATAAACACAAAATAAATCAGAGCATCAAAACTTTAAAAGTATGAACATGTGGTGATGGTCGTTTCTGAAAGTTAAGGACAAAGGGCAGAGTCGGTTATTTTAGAAAAGTGACACCTGTGACAGCAAAAGAACCTGGGCTCCAGGAAGCAAATTCTTCACTCTGGGAGGTGAGGGTTGATCTCTTATGTTCTCATGGACATCCTCAAGCTGGTGCCATCCAAGGCCATACAGAAGTGCAACTCCTTCTGGAATGTCATATGAGATGTGAGGGAGAAAGCATTCAAAACAAAAAGCTAGAGGGGGCTGCAATCTAGAAAACGGTCATCTTGCACAAATGTGCCCTTAAACACTAACCAAAAACATTCAAAAACCTTCACCTACTCTCTCAACTTTTTTTTCTCTTTCTCAGAGAAATAGTATTTCATAAAAAAAAAAAGAAAATGAAACTTGTAAATGGTGGTGAATCAAAGCCCACAATCCATTTTAAAACTCCTGAACAAATGTTCCACAGCGAGAGAGATGAACAATCAGGACAGGTACCAAAGGAGTTGACACTTTAGGAAGCTCAACACCAAGAGCAACTGCTGGGAAAGAATAGGAGGTGGACCACACACATCTCCCATTGCCTCCTCAGTTTTCTTTTTCAATTTTGTGTTCTTGGTTTGTATTTGCTTTTTGCTCCCCAAATTTACAGAAGCAGGGAGGAACAGAGTCTGGCCTCCAGAGTAGGGACATAGGTAACCTGACCTCTTAGAGTCCGCTATCAACCATGGAGTCCAGAGAGCTCATTCTGAGACTTAACTACTTAGCATTCAGAAAGCTCCCCTTTGTATATGACACTGTAACTAAAGTAACAGTTATGGTAACAGTAATGAAGATGGCTTGCATCTAGTGTTTTATACCTTATTTAAAGTGCTTAATGACTTTAATGGATTGAAGCATCGCTATGAGATCAAAGGCACATATAATCATTTCCAGTCGACATGATAGAAAATCAAGGAAGAAAGGTTAAGTAACTTGACCAAGCCTCACTCATCAATACTGTGTCCTGATAACAGTTAAGGGGCTGCTGGATGGCTGCTCAGCGAAGTCTAATCCAAAATAACTGTCTGGTTTGGGGATAATGGGCTTCCTTGGGGGCTCAGACAGTAAAGAATCTGCCTGAATGCAGAACACCAGGGTTCAGTCCCTGGGTCAGGAAGATCCCCTGGAGAAGGGAATGGCAACCCACTCCAAGTGTTCTTGCCTGGAGAATTCCATGGACAGAGGAGCCTGGCAGGCTACAGTCCATGGGGTCACAAAGAGTCAAACACGACTGGGTGACTAACACTTCACGGGTTACAGTGACACTGGTTTGAGGGAAGAAATCTATTTGAAATTGGAATCAATGGCATCCCAAGGGCTCCAAAGAATCTGTCAGAAATCATATAAAAAATGATTTCCATATACAGCAATTTTCCTCCCCTCAACTTTTAAGATCCACCCCCCCCCCGGGGGGGGTAAATATTACAATGCAAAGTTGCCTTGAAATAAGGATGATATCATGTGACGTTGGAGAATAAACAAAATATACAGGATGAAAGGAAAAGGAAAGAGACTCTATTAACAGGGTCTTCTCCATGGTGGTTGATAGGGGAAGAAAACTACAGAGCCTGTTATTTCCAGATGATAAAATCAAACCTTCCTACATCCTATTAAATCTGTGAAAGATGAACACAACATACCCAGCTAAAGAATGATCAAGTATTGTGTCACAACATCTTTAACCATTACAAGGCCCAAAGTTTGAAAGCGCAGAGCTCTCCATGCATTTGGTCATGTTCAAGTTCATGTATGTCATACCCTCCTGCCTTAAAACAGTAACTCCCCACTGGAAGACTGTACCAAGCGGAAAAAAATAACCTCATCCTAACATGAAATCTCTTTATTACTTATTTATTTGGGTTACCAAGTATGCGATCAGAATTAAAATAAGAGCTGGGACCAGTCCCTAATAAAAGTTAACCTTGCTCTCTTTCCCACCCACATGAAAGTAATTCTATTTAGAAATCTTTCATTTTTTGGCCCCAACCCATTCTTTGGGGTGTGTAGCTCACTCACTGCCAGTAATTACTTCCATACAATACCCTGTTTTAAAACATGTTTGCATACTTATGATGATGCACTACACTTATATTACATTTAAAGCTCCAAATGGGCTTACCGATGTCATTTTTCTGTACTAAGAAACAGACTATGCATGGTGTCCCAGAATACAACCAGAAAAAAGTGACCTAAATTTCACCTCCCTCTCTCTCTCTCTCAATTTTTGGCCTCCTGAACTTTTTCTTTAATTAATTGGAAGCACAAATTCATTGATCTGGGAGGAAACTCAACCTAAAATCTGTGATTAGGCCATGACTATATTCCTGCCATGCATCCAAATTAATATCACTTAGGTCAGTATGCAGTAAATTCTGTTGGCTAACAACCACTGCACTTAGGGCAATTTCATAAACTCCTGTATAAGACTCACCCTTAATCTAACAAAAATAGAAAATTTCTATAATAATTGTGGCTTGGATTTCCTTCCTTAAATGACTAACATGACATTTTTTTTTTTTTCATTTTATTTATTTGGCTGCACCAGGTCTCAGTTGAAACACAGGCTTTTTTTTTTTTAATTTTTAACACAGGCTCTTTTTATCTTCTGGCATGCGGGATCTTTGGCTGCGGCATGCAAACTCTTAGTGCAGCATGTGGGATGTGGTGCCCTGACAAGAGATCAAATCTGACCCTGTGGCACTGTGAGCACTGCTGAGTCTTAGCCCCTGGACCATTGAAGAAGCCCCACCAACAGGACATTTTTAACCCATCTATGCTCTTACTGTCGAAGTATACAAGTTGGTGATTTCATTTACCTGTACATACTTAAAATTCTTTTAATTAATAAATATTAAAAAAAAATTATCTTTCCACTTTAAAGACACAATACTAACACTTGGCATCTAAATTTGCTAAGTTTGATTTGTTCTTCACAGCTCGGTGATTTCAGAAATAGGCTAATAATTTTTACTGTCCCCTTTCACAAATAAGCTTATGGTCAATAAAGGAACTTCTTGAACTCAAAAAAACAAAAACCAAAAAAACTAAGAATTAACTTTTGTATTATGCAAGTTCTACTATACATATTTACTCCAGTTATAGTCTACATTCAGACCCATTTGAGAGATTTTTGTCCCTGATATGAGGAACACATATGTATATATACACATACCAAAAAAACATAGTAAACAAATAGATCTTATGAGACAAAAACTTTAAGGAGGATTTCTAGTATTACGATGTGATTGTATAAATTAAAAATGTGACTAGATTTGATCCTGAAAATGGGCCCTGTAATGCAACAATTTTCTTAAAGTACATATCAAATTTCAGATCTACTCTTCAGCAGCAAAAACTCACCCAAAAAAAGAATAAAAGCTAAATTTTGCTTTCAAAAATATACAAAAATATTCAACATTAGACTATTATCAAGTTATTACTAATATTTTAGTTAAAAAAATAAAACTAGTGCCTTTCAAAAAAATTACTGACTTAAGAAAAACTAAAATATGCTCAGGTATTGGAATGCAGAGAGTCCCAGAATCACCACCTGGCCCCCTCCAAAACTTCATATTTAAACAAACACCAAAATTCTCCCGGTAAAAGTAACAGGTTTTTTTCCTATGGGCTATAATCATTCGCGGACAATGCCTTAATTAAAGCTGGGCAATGAAATCATGGATTAAGCTGAGTGTGTCAAGTCAAAAAATTTACTTCTTAGCACAACAGAGCACCCTCATAATTTCTTAATGTGGCCTGTTAGGTCGACACATTAGCAGCGATGTAAACGATATCACTTTTCAACCTTTACTGTGAATTTTTTTACCTTCAGTGCTTTCTGTCCCAACTTTAATGTTCTTTTAATGCAGTTTCTCCTGTGCAATATATCATATTTATCTCTGTAGCTATCCATCACTATTTTCTTTAATTGAAGCTAATTTCCTTCAACTTGGGGGAAGGTGTGAGGAATGAGGGGAACCCTACCTCTGCAGCTCTGGGCACGAAGGGTATTCACAGCAGCTGATTTTGTAATCATGAAGCCTGATTATGAGGATGCTGAAATTCCTCAAATCTACCTTACTGCCCTCCATGCTGGACCTTAATCAACAATCTACTGGGATGGAAATCCAGTGCCCACCTAGACTCACTTAACGAAAAATTTCTACCTAAAATCCCTCCAGCTGCAACCTAAGTCCTTTATTTTGTTTTCGCTCAAATGGCTAACAGCTGGTACCACCTTGCAGGTAAAATTATTTCATGTGTTTGAGAACAGGGATTAACTCATACCTTGGTCTTTTATTTCTCCAAGCCACAAAAACCTGTTCATTTCTCAAATCCTTTATACCTTTTCTACTTTTACCTCTGGGCTCAAGAGTCCTACTGGTGTTTGAAATAATCAAGTGGCCAGAAATAAGTGAAGATACATTATAAAGCTAGGGAGAGGATTACTTTTCTGCTCACTTTAGAGCCCAGTGGAAGGACCTTTGGATGGGCTCTGGCAGAAGGCTGGCTGTGATCTCCCACAAAAACAGCTTCCCGATCCTGCTTCTAGAGTGGATCAGGGGAGGGAAGGAGACTCCCTAGGTGTAAACGCAGAGCCTGACAGTTGTAAAAGTCACCTTTAGAAAGAGACAAAAAGTTGAGCAAAGGGATTTATCTTCAGGTGCTAACAGTATTTGGCTACCTTGCATTTGTATAGCAGTTTGCCTATGCATCTTCACAATAAGCACCTCTTTCCTGGAGAAGTCTGGGATGGTCCGTGAGTGAAGAGGACAGATGGAAACCACTGCCAAGCTTTGCCCAAAATGCTGGCTGGTGGGTTCTCTCCATATTACAAGCCAGAAGTAACTATTTGATTTAATCTCAAGCATCCATTAGCTGCCTGACACTCAACGGGCATGTAACGAACATTCATTAAACTGAAAATTGGAGGTGGGAGAGTGGGAATCTTTTTGGTTGGGGCAGTCCTCAGTGAGGAGAGGGCTAGACTATGCACAAAGAAAGAAAATGATGGGCTCCAGAAGAAAGTGAAAGTTGCCCAGGGTTGTCCAACTCTTTTCCACCCCATGGACTGTACAGTCCATGGAATTCTCCAGGCCAGAATACTGGAGTGGGTAGCCATTCCCTTCTCCAGCAATCTTCCCAGCCCAGAGTTTGAACCCAGGTCTCCTGCATTGCAGGCAGATTCTTTACAGTCTGAGACACCAAGGAAGCCCAAGAATACTGGAGTGGGTAGCCTATCCCTTCTCCAGGGAATCTTCCTGACCCAGGAATTGAACTGGCATCCCCTCCATTGTAAGTGGATTCTTTACCAACTGAGCTACCAGTGAAATAACTCTGGGCTCTAAAGATGGTCCGTCAAAAGGATGGGGGAGAAGATCCCAATCAGGCTAGCAAAGTGGGCCAGAGAGAAGTAGAGCTGAGCCCTTTGGGAGATCAATGCTGAGGGCAAAGACGACTGCAGAGTAACGACTGCAGAATAGTCAGCCACCAGAGTTGAGGGAGATGAGAGGCCAAAGGAGCCACAGTGGGGGGACTATGAGAGCGTGGAGCGCTCTGCCAAGGAGGTCAGAGTTTATATGGTGCACACCCTAAGTTTGCCGTGTTCTACTTTTTAATTTTATTATTGATGTTTTCAAACATATACAAATGCAAATAGTGTAACAAGCCCCAGTGAACCACACCACCAACTTCAACAATGATCAGCACTGGGTCAGTCTTGTTTCACCTGCACTCACCTAATCCCTTTAACCTCCCTCCTCCACTGGATAATTTTAAAGTAAATCCCAGACACAGTATCATTTCACCAGCAAAGGCTTTTAAGACCTGCCACAGGCAGATCTGTGTTTTGGCAGGATTACTCATTTAGGGCAGGAGGCAAAAAGATCAGTTATGTGGTTTTAACAAGGAAATCAGAGCTCACACCCAGAGGTGACAAAGAAGGTATAGAGGTGATGAGAAATCCCAGGGAATCTTCTCCTGACAAGGTCATCCTATGCAAGACAGGGCAGGGCAGGAGGAAGTGGGAGGAACTGAGGCTCTCTAGTTTGATGAAAACAGTGGAGACATTAAGAATTAGAGAGGGGTGGAGTAGTTAGGGATTATCAGATACACGGAGGAGCCTGGCCGGCTACAGTCCATAGGGTCACAAAGAGTCGGACACAACTGTGACTTAGCATGCATGCATGCACTATTAGTATTAGATAGAGAACAGATATTCAGTATCCTGTGATAAGCCATAATGGAAAAGAATACAAAAAAGAATGCATATATATATATAGTATGCATACATAACTGAATTACAGCAGAAACTAACACAATATTGTAAATCAACTATCCTTCAATAAAATAAAAATTTTAAAGAATTAGAGAAAAGGAGGAAATGCAGAGTTGGGAAGATATTTTGGTTCAATTGGTCTACTGGACATGTAGGTAGAATAAAACAAATATTAGAGCTGAAAGCACTGTTACAGAAGATGAGAGGAAAAAATCCATCTTAATCCACTATTTGAAAACAGATTTGTGCCTGGGATAGATATTAGAGAGACAAAGTCCCTCCTCTGAGGGAACTTTCAGTCTAGTTGGCGAAAACAGATTGGCGAAAACAGATTGTCCATGCAGCAAAGATAAATGTAAAATCGGGATTCATGTTTTAAAAGAACATCACAAGAAGAGTGTGACTTGAAGTAGTGAAGACTGAGCTAGGATTTGAAGGAGGGGTTGATCTAGGAATTGAAAACTTAAGAGAATGATGGAAAGCAAAACACTAAGAAATGAGGGTGAGACTTCCCTGGCAGCCCAGAAGTTAAGAATCCACTTTGCAATGCAGGGAACTCGGGTTCGATCCTTGGTCAAGGAATTAAGATCCTACATGCTACAGGGCAATGAAGATCTCTCGGGCAGCAACTATGACCCAGTGCAGCCAAAGAAATAAATATTTTTAAAAAAAGGAATGGAAGCACAGGGAGACAGTGGAAGTGAGGAGAGAAGAAAAGTGGGGGAGGCTGAGAAAGAGACAGAAGGCAAACTCTCAGGTTTCTGATTTTTCAGAAACCTGCAGTGGGGAACAATGGAAGATGATTTAGGCAAAAAGCTTGGCATCCAAGTGATGCCAAGGAAAGCAAGGTTTCTTTAAGTATGACCCATAGGAAAAGTCCAATATCTGTTTAGATGGGTAGCTTTAACTTGAAGTCAGTTTAACATCTATGTATGGTTTAGACAGACAGCATACAACTAATTCCTTCTGTAAAGCTTTTCAGTGTCCTGACACGCCCACAGGCCTGCAAGCTTCGGGGGGGCAGGGACCATGTCTGTCCCTGCTGGACTCGAGGTTCTAGCACGGCACCTGGCATAATGAGGATGACCAATAAATAATATGCATGTGTGCTTCAAGCAGGCTAAATAAGGGGACCGCTCTCTCTCATTTGACTGACAGGGAAAGGGCCAGCAGAGTCACCTGGCTAGTAGGTGGCAGGGTCGATGATAAACCCAAAGGACAGGAAACAGTCACTCTACAGACTTGAGAGCCAAGGGAGACAGGATTGGAGGATTAGGACGTGACTTCAAATAATAGTAAAGGGCATGACCTTGGGAACAAGATCAGGTTGAGATCTGAAAAAACCCAGCACTGTCCCTTATTAGTGACAGTTTCCTCATCTGCAAAAGGGAGAGAAGGAGCCTCCACGTCAGCAGCTTCACGTGAAGACCAGATGATGATTCACACAAAGCATCTCACAGAATGCCTGCCTCATGATATGCATCTGGTCACCAGGACCTCTTACCACTGTCATGTGGAAAGAGCTTCCCGGACACAGAAGTTCGTTGTGATGCTGAGAAAATCCTGGTGCTAATGATGCTCTATACTTAAAGCAAGATTTTTCAACACAAGCTACTTCTGAAATAAGAAATCTTCCAACAGACTGTGGAGGACAAAGTGATTCTGGATATTTGAGATCATCTCCTAGTATCTGCTACCCCAGAAGCTCGCTAAATACTGTTATATGGCACCCAAGGTTTAGGTCTAAAATGTGTGTTCATTTTCGTCCAGGAGACAGCTACAAGCGTGGGCAGAATATGTGTCACAGTTGGCCTGCCTAGCGTATCCTGCATGAATAGTCAGCAAAAAAGATAAGACGTTTACAGATTTTTAAAGGCCCACCAACAGCAGTACATGAACTATAATGACAAGACAAAGCCTTACTCCAAAGGACACTCAACTTGATAAAGGTGTCACTCTTCACAGTTAACACCTCTACCGTGTATATTTTTCTCATGAAAGGATATATTTAACACTTTCTTCAATTTTCCCTAGAAATGCATCTTTTGTTAAATGACAGATAAAACTTCAGCAAGAATTTTAACACTGAAGTTTATTACCCTCACCACCCCAGTCCTCTATAAGGAGGCAACATTTCCAACGTGAAAATACTGCAGCCAGAATCATTTTAAGTTTAAGTGGTATCTCTGCCACTGTCTGTGGGGGAAGAGGAAGGCAGAAAGAAGGATGGGGACTAGAAATGGAAAAAAAAAAAGAATTTTTAAATCCCTGTTACACTATCTACCAGATGTAAGTGAATAATATTTTTGCAAAATAATATGTTTGCAGCCTCGGCCTTAATCTTAAAACAAATGATAGTATTCAAATATAATATTTCACACTTGCAGACTGATAAGAGATTTTTCCTTTCTTTCTTTCTTGAAGATTCTGTGAACGACACAATACAGAGCACAATGTATTTAATGAAAGGTTTCCAAGCTGATTTCCCTACAGGTTATTTTCTTTCTTTTCTCTGGAACCCACACGCGGGGTATACTGCAGGGACCAAGGGTGTATATAAAAATAAACTATGAGCCAGTATCAGAGCTGATACCCTTTCTCCTACAGGGGCAAGTGAATTATTAGATCTGTGTCATGAGTGTTTTTTTTTAATATGCCATTGTTCCCACTTGAGCACATTAAATTTTCCATATCCACTTTTAAACCAATATAACCTTTTTTTTCCATGTTCATAATGTTCATGTTGTACATTAACAGGCAGAAAATCCAATAGCTTAAGTCATCATATTGTAGTTATATGTAAAGCTGGGTGGATGAAAACCTTTTGCATTTTCCTTCTCTTTGAACAGATACTATGCTGGAGTTGGCTAAAACCCTAGGAAAAAAAAATTACACCTCATGGGAAACTGTGCTAATATTTTTTTTTCTTTTATGATTGATCACAAATCCATTTTGAACATTACACATTTTTTTAAAGTTTATTATAACTCCAGTTCAACATCTTCCAGCCCAACAAATTGAAGGTGCTGGAATCTTTTGGTCTGGAAGATGTGTTTGCCAATTATTTTTGCACTAGTGCACATAAACAGGGAGAACTGGATCTTAGGTATGAGTTATACATTCCTGTACAAAATAATTGTATATTCTATGAAGACTGATTCTTTTTCTGGAGAAATATACAACAACACAAGGGAAATCTTGTACTAGCAGCATAACTGAAGTGGCAAGATACAATATTAGAAAAACAGAGCTACTTTCATTACTGTGATGCTGTGTGTCAGAATGTCTCTCCTTAATGAACCTGTTTGCAATAAGACTCCGGGTGCAAAGAGGCTATTTAGAGAGACTATTGTGTCTATAGTGAGTCCTTCAAATATCTTCCCACCATTAGACATGCCGCATTGACCAATTCTGTCCTGATTGCTGTTCTTTTTACTATCAAGGGAGATTCCTGCCCAGACAGACGGATGGCTCAGACACTGCAGTTCATAAAATGTTTACACTGTACACACACACACACACACACACACACACACACACACACACACGCACCACAGCAGTGCAAGCTACAGCTCTCCAGATCACACAGTTGAACGTGGCAGTGTCACATGAAGGCTGATGACATTCCAATATCAATGAAAGAATTTAAGTTAAACTTTGGTCAGCCTACCTGCTGTCACTCTCAACAAAAAGCCTTTCTCCCCCGTCTCTTTTAGCACATGCCCATGTCTACTGCTCGCATGGGAACACTTCAGGCAAACATTTTCTGTGCCTTAAGGTTTCTCATGCTGTTGAAATTTTTCTCCCAATTGCTGACAAGAAAAGACGACCACACATGTCATGCCATCAAAAACAAGGGATGAGAGAGAACACAACAATGGGTCAAAAAGGCTGTCTAAAAACATTTTAAATTCCAACTGATGGTGACAGGCTTAGAGGTCCAGAGACTTGTCTCTGCAATGCAAGTGAAGCATCTCTGGCTGAATCAGCCACCTTTTCACCAAGTCTAAACATGAGAGGCTGAAATGCTTAGTGGAAACTTCCTGTTCATCTTATTCTGCACTCTGTTCTTATCAGCTGCACCAGGATGCTGTAGCCTCACCTTTCACTCACCTGCGTGCCAAGCGATCCTCTTGTGCTTTTCCAAATAGTTTATCCTTTCTATCCAAATACGAACACTGTGCCTGCCAGAAAAGGCCATATACATTTCCCCCTTCTCAGCTAGCAGGTAGAAAGAACTTCAAACGCAAAGGCCTAAATTGCCACTAAATGCTCGTAAGAGTAACCACTACTAGTTATATCCAAGAAGACACCCTAAACTAACCCTAGACCCAATGAATCCATTTCAATTCCCATTATTTAAAAATTTCTCTCTCACCTCCTCCTTTCTTCTAGGCTCAGCCCTACATTCTTTTTAAAATTTTTTAAATTTATTTAATTGGAGGATACTTACTTTATAATATTGTGATGGCTTTTGCCATACATCAACATGAATCAGCCACAGGTATACACGTGTACCCCCCATACTAAATGCCCCTCCCTCCTCCCTTCCCACCCTATTGCTCTGGGTACTCCCAGAGCACCAACGTTGGGTGCCCTGCTTCATGCATTGAACTTGCACTGGCCATATATTTTACATATGGTAATGTATATGTTTAAATGCTATTCTCTCAAATTATTGTACCCTCGCCTTTTCTCCCACTGAGTCCAAATGTCTGTTCACATCTATGTCTCCTTTGCTGCCCTGCATGTAGGATTGTCAATATCATCTTTCTAAATTCCACATATATGTGCTAATATACAGTATTTATCTTTATCTTTCTGACTTACTTCACTCTGTATGATAGGCTCCAGGTTCATCCATCTCAATAGAACTGACTCAAATGTGTTCCTTTTTATAGGTGAGTAATATTCCATTCTGTATATGTACCACAACTTCCTTATCCATTCATCTGCCAATGGACATCTAGATTGTTTCCATGTCCTAGCTATTGTAAACAGTGCTGCAATGAACTTTGGGACACAGGTATCTCAATTCTTTAACCTTATATTCTTGAAGACCTGACATATAGACCATCACTTACCTGCAGCTCTGATTCTCAAAGTCATTTGAAGTATCTGATTTCAAGGTATTAACTCACCCAAACCTTAAAATTATGCCTCTATTAAAGCAACTTTGAACATTTATTAAAGACAGATAAGCATTTCTTAATTGAGATATGTGACATGCTGGACTGGATGAAGCACAAGCTGGAATCAAGATTGCCAGAAGAAATATCAATAACCTCAGATAATGCAGATGACACCACACTTACAGCAGAAAGCAAAGAAGAACTAAAAAGCCTCTTGATGAAAGTGAAAGAGAAGAGTGAAAAAGTTGGCTTAAAACTCAACATTCAGACTCTTGAGAGTCCCATGGACAGCAAGGCGATCCAATCAGTCCATTCTAAAGGAAATCAGTCCTGAATATTTGTTGGAAGGACTGATGCTAAAGCTGAAACTCTAATCCTCTGGCCACCTGATATGAAGAACTAACTCATCTGAAAAGACCCTGATGCTGGGAAAGATTGAAGGAGGGAGGAGATGGGGACGACAGAGGATGAGATGGTTGGATGGCATCACCATGTACATCACTCAATAGACATGAGTTCGAGTAAGCTCCAGGAACTGGTGATGAACAGAGAGGCTTGGTGTGTTGCAGTCCATGGGGTCGCAAAGAGTCGGACACGACTGAGCGACTGAACTGAACAGAACTGACATGGTGAACCTGTTTAAAAAACACTTTGAGGATTTGCCTGCACATTCAGGACGTGGAGGAACAAGAGAAATTTAGCAGCAATCCCTTTTTTTCCTGCAAGTAAACCAAGACTACACAAGATTCAAAGAAACTATAGCCCACAGAATCTGGGTCTAGGACTCTGGATGCCTTGCCTACTGGTCTCACTCACAACAGGCTATAGCTCTGTATCTAGTAATCCTTCTGTATTTTGCCAACAAGGGGTTTTGTTTCCTTTTGAAACAACAGATGGTTCTACTAAAACGTGCTCAGTTATATATGCCGTGTGTACTGGTATAAAAAGACTATAGATAATTACAAAGAGTATGGATAATACAAAAATTATTTCTCTGTTCCATTCTCAAAGAACAGTCTCAGGACCAGCAGCATCAGCATCACCTGGCGACTTATTAGAAAGGCTGATTCTCAGGCTGTGTATGTGATGCACAGAATCAGAAAAACTGGGGGAAAGGCCCAGCAGTCTGTGATGAAAGGGACCACCATGTGGCTCAGATGCACTATCCAGTTTAACAATCAGAGCTCTCAAAGATACAATATGATTCGGGATTCCCTGATGGCCCAGATGGCAAAGAATCTGCCTGCAATGCGGATTCAATCCCTGGGTCAGGAAGATCCCCTGGAGAAGGGAATGGCTACCCAGTCCAGTATTCTTGCCTAGGAAGTCCCACGGACAGGCAAGCCTGGTGGGATACAGTCCACGGGGTCGCAAAGAGTTGGACACAACTGAGCAACTAACAACTTTTACTTCAACAATTTACAAAGCGTCATATTAACATTATTTACAACAGCTACTGCTTAAGGACATAATCAACTGGCTACACACACACACACACACACACACACACACACACACAAATAACCAAAACAGACCTAAAAGGAGGAAAACAATACAGGATGAAAAATGACCTTAAGAATATCCCAGTTTAGGGCAACAGGTAATTAGTATAAATATGTGTCTTTTGATTGTATTGCTCAATGCAAACCATTCCACTCAATCTTTTATTTGGAAGAAAGCAAGCGGTCTCTTTGGGTTTCCAAGGTGGTTCAGCGGTAAAGAATCCGCTTGCCAATGCAGGAGATACAAGTTCAATCCCTGGGCTGGGAAGATCCCTTGGATGAGAAAATGGAAACCCACTCTAGTATTCTTGCTTGGAAGACCCCAAAGACTGAGGAGCTAGTGGGCTTCAGTCCATGGGGTTGCAAAGAGTCGGACACAACTTTGTGACTGAGCACATACACACACAAGCACTCTCTTTCAGATTAATAAAATCAGGTATTTAAATAAACCCCAATTTTAGATGAGGTGATGGAAAATATAGTGGAAATGAATTCATGAATTTTATCATAAGGATCCATGCCAAAATGGAAATAGATGTTAACCAATGTGAAGTATTAATTATTAAAAAGTTACAGCTCAGATATGATAGCAGTATGCTCCAAACTAAACATACACCATTTTGTCGAGGTAAATGGAGGTAGGGATATGAAGAAACTAGAACACAAGCACCAAATTAAGAGCAAAAGATGAACATGAACAGAGTACTATCCTGTGGGTGAGAACATTACAAAAGGTTTGTGAAAGGTAAGAGGGGCAGGTTTGAACTGGATCTGACATTAAACCTCAGGGAAATTACTGTTAACTCAAGAGGTAAAAAGCTTATCAGAATTGTTGTGACTTCAACACTGTCTATAACGACCAAAAGTTAGATACAACCTAAATGTCCATTCAAAGTGGACTGGTGACAGTCATCATGGTACTCCCTTACAAGGGCATTCTTGATGTATATATGCATAATGATTTGTACACATGCAAATCTGTACCCATGCATAATAATAACATTGAAAAACACCCCCACTGGCAAGCGGAAAAAGTAACTGAACATACAGTACCATCCAACTTCTTATTCAAAAACTATGGCCACATATATGTGTTTTTGCAAAGAATAAAGTCTAGAAAACCATAAACCACAATGACCACAGCAGGTAAGCAGATTGCAATTGAATTTTATCTTTTCCTTATTTCTCTATTTTCTGAAGTTTCCTGGTTTTTAAATGAACAACAGTTACTCACATAATGTGGAAATAATAAACATATAAACATGTAAATGTTTTAGAGTAAAAGGCAATAAATGATGGATTGCTTTTTTATAGGCAGGGACCCAGGGAAGTACTGCTGGTTGGCACAATATAGAAGCAATAATGAAATTCCAGAGATTTCACAAAACCAGGATTCAGAGACAAAGATACAGATTTTAGAAGGAAAAAGGTCCTAAACTGCAGGCAATCATCAAAATGTATCAATCCCTCTTTTCAGCAAAAAAAAAAAAAAGAGAGAGAGAGAAGGGGGGATATCAAACTCACCTAAACCACTACATTTAAACAAAATTCCAAATGAAAAATGAAAAGGATATACGTTTATTAAGCACATACTATGTGCCAGACACATTCACATATCATCTCCTTAAGCTTCACAACAACTTGCAAGTTATCATCTCCAATTTGCAGGGAAGAGGTTCAAAGGAAACAAGCACATTTCTGATGCACAGTGCACCCCAGAGCTCATGAGATGTTTCTATTTCACCAGGCTCCAAAAGGGATCCTTAGCACACAGTTCTTAAGAGTGATGAAAGCTAAAATTGCGGGCTGTTATTGTTCAGTTGCTCCGTCGTGTCTGACTCTTTGTGACCCCGTGGACTGCAGCACGCCAGGCTTCCCTGCCCTTCAGTATCTCCCGGAGTTTGCTCAAACTCATGTCCACTGAGTTGGTGATGGCATCCAACCATCTCATCCTCTGGTGCCTCCTTCTCCTGCCTCAGTCTTTCCCAGCATCAGGTACCCACTTAAAAACTTCAGAAAGAATTCCGTTATCCTTTATTAAGCACAAAATCAGTATCATAGAATAGGAGGGGGAGATGTGTGAAGAAGGCAGCAAGAGCCTAATGTGGGATAGCTGGGCAGCCTGTGTTAAGGATTTTGGACTCCTGAGAGAAAATGACACTTTTAGAGATAATCCTTTGTTGCCTGTCTTAGGGGATGGTAGTGGTAATGTGTGACCAAACAAAAGATATTGCTTAGATAATTTACCAGACACCTGAAGACAAGAGCAGATTTAAGAAGCACCCCAAAGGTGGAACTGAAAGGATGTACTGATGGACGGACTATTCTTCCTTAGACCCAACCACCTTGCAAACTTAATTCTAAACTTCTCTAATATGCTTTCACCAGTAACAAACTCTGAAGGCCTCTCTAGTTTGTGATCTTGCAATTTGACTTCTTAGTTTTTACCTCTGCAATATAAACCTACACAAATGCATCTAGATATTATAAAGTATTTGCTCCATCAACAGATAAATGGATAAACAAAAATGTGATACATACTACATACAATGAAGTATTGTTTGGCAAAATAGGGACAAATCCTTAAAATATTATATGCATGAAAGACTTAAGATACCACATACAGTATGATTCCATTTGTATGAAATACAAATACGCAAAGTCAAAGACAAAGTACATCAGTAGCTGTCCACAGCTGCAGAGGGTTGGCAGTGTTGGGGGATGGGTAATAGTTAAAGGGTAAAAATTTCTTTTTGAGGTAATAAAAATGTTCTAACTTTGACTGTGGTGATGGTTACACAACCCCAAATACGTTAAAACTCACTCAAAAAAAAACAAAAAATCCTATAGGTAAATTTTGGTCTTCCCTCGTAGCTCAGTCGGTATAGAAGCTGCCTGCAATGCAGGAGACCCGGGTTTGATTCCTGGGTCGGGAAGCTCCCCTGGAGAAGGAAACGGCAACCCACTCCAGTTTTCTTGCCTGGAGAATCCCATGGACAGAGGAGCCTGGCGGGCTACAGTCCATGGGGTCGCAAGAGCTGGGCATAACTTACTAACTAAACCACCACCAAGTAGGTAAACCACATGGTATGTGAATTATATCTCAATAAACACATTATTTTTAAGTGGGTTTTTTTTTGGAGGGGGGTGTAGTATTTACTGGGTATGATGCTGGGGCCTAAGTTACAAACAGGATGAGCAGGTGAAGATAACAGGATTTCAGCATAAACATCTACGAAAAATAAAACCTCCAGTGGATCTAAGGATCTCCTCCTTGGTTCTATGCAAAATTTTCCTCTAGACCTCTTTAAGAAAAAATGCTGACTTAATTCTAGTTTTTCTTTCAATTGTTAACTCTGGAGGTATTCATCTAATAAGGTATATTCTGAAGACTTCTCTGGTTGCTCAGTGGTTGGGACTCCATGCTGCCAACACAGGAGGTGTGGATTTAAGCCCTGGTCAGGGAGATAAGATCCCACATGCTGTGTAGCATGACCAAAAGATTTAAAAAAAATTGAATTTCAAAAAACATATATCTGAATCACAGACCAAAAGTTTATTTAAACCTGCAGCTAAAGAACATTCCCTAAAAACAGATTGAATTCTTCTGTTAAAAAAAAAAAAAAATTCCCTGGATAAAACATTTCTAGACATGTGGATACTCAAAAAAAAAAAAACTAGATACAATTGTTTCACATTTATATCAACACATAACACTAGCCTTACATTTCATGTCCAGCCACAAATCATCTATTGTAACTTATGCTTATACTTATATGGATGTAATGAGAATCACTGCCAAACCCAGCTCTTCAAGCAGGTGTCTTGGAGAGCAGTGGTCTAAATGCCAAAGATCTAAAGATTTAGATTTAAGACATCATGTCATCAGGGCTGGAATGATTTTCAGGCATGGTAGTGATAAACAAGCAGCTCATATCTACAAAAAAAGCACGAGCATAGGAGAACGGAAATACTTTTTATTACCACAGGGAAATAATCATAGATTTAATCAAAGGTTTAAATAAAATACATTCTATTGCAGCAACATTTAAGGTTGCAAAAATTAGAAACCTACATTGCCAATAATAGGGGTTCTATAAATAAATAATGGTTCATGTCAGAATACTATATGATGATTAAAATGCATATTTTATAAGAAACGCAAAGATATGAAGGACAATTAATGTAACTTTCATATTAAGTGCAAAGTATCCATTGCAAAGCAGCATATTCAGTATCATTTCAACTTTTAAAAATTAAAGATGCATAGGAAAAAAATCTAAAATTATAGTTACAAAATGAAAAATAAGTAACCTTATGAATGAGTTTTCACTTTTGGTTGTTACATATAATTCAAACTTTCTAAAATAAATTATTTCTGTTCTAAGAGATGGAGACTCAGACAATAAGTCTGCAATCATTTCTCATCTCCTCATTGAAATGGCAGAAGAAAAATGTTCTGATCCAAACTGAGAGTTTTTGTGATCTGGGTTTTGGTTGCCATTGAGTTTTTTTTTTTTTTTTTTTTTTTTTTTTTTTTTTTTGTGTGTGTGTTTTTTTTTTTTTTTTTTAATATTATTTTATTAGTTGGAGGCCAATCACTTTACAACATTTCAGTGGGTTTTGTCATACATTGACATGAATCAGCCATATAGTTACATGTATTCCCCATCCCGATCCCCCCTCCCACCTCCCTCCCCACCCGACTCCTCAGGGTCCTCCCAGTGCACCAGGCCCGAGCACCTGACTCATGTATCCCACCTGGGCTGGTGGTCCGTTTCACCATAGATAATATACATGCTGTTCTTTCAAAACATCCCACCCTCACGTTCTCCCCAGAGTTCAAAAGTCTGTTCTGTATTTCTGTGTCTCTTTTTCTGTTTTGCATATAGGGTTATTGCCACCATCTATCTAAATTCCGTATATATGTGTTAGTATACTGTAATGTTCTTTATCTTTCTGACTTACTTCACTCTGTATAATGGGCTCCAGTTTCATCCATCTCATTAGAACTGATTCAAATGAATTCTTTTTAACGGCTGAGTAATATTCCATGGTGTATATGTACCACAGCTTCCTTATCCATTCATCTGCTGATGGGCATCTAGGTTGCTTCCATGTCCTGCCATTGAGTTTTAACATACTAGTCTTTCTAATGTCCTAAGTGTTCTCTTTACTCTGAGCTTTTGTCAGAGTTGTTCCTAGAACCAAGAACGTTTTTAGTCACTGTTCTTAGGCCATTCTATGGGCTCCAGGTGGCTCAGAGGTAAAGAACCTGCCTGTCAATGCAGAGGACCCAGGTTCGATCCCGGGGTTGGGAAGATACCCTAGAGAAGGAAATGGCAACCCACTGAAACATGCATGCCTGGAAAATTACACGGACAGAGGAGGCTGGCGGGATACAGTCCGTGGTGTCACAAGAGCTGGACACAACTTAGCGTCTAAACAACAGACCACTTCATCTGGCTACCTCGGCAAAATAAAGGGGTAGGGAAGACTCTGGAATCATGCACCTTGTACATGGGCTGGACTTAGGGCTCCACAGTGTGTATCACCTGGTACTCCAGTCACCTAATTTCATACTTTTCTCCCCTACTAGATTCTAAGCTACTTTGAGTGCAAGGGAAAGAAATGTTTCTGTTTTGTTCAGCATTACCTGCTATACTTCACAGCACATCACATACATTTGATTAATATTTTTGAAGAAAAAAAAAACTGAATTTATGTATTAATTGCTGAATGAAGAAGTAAACAGCCTGCCACAGAAGTGAAGCATGCCTAATTCTTAGAGGCATTTCCTCTCAAGTAAACCAGAGATGTGTGTTTCATGTCATGGAAACTTAAGAGTATAGTCAGTTAGTACTTAGAACAAAACACAGGTTGTATGTGGCTCCTGCTTTCGGAGTCCAAAAATCTGAAAGCATCAGTCTAACAGAAAGTTAAATATGTCCAATCACAGGGTATCATATATGCTACAGTCTTAAATATACAATTTGCAAATAAACAGAAATAAGGCACAATTAAGAGAAACAATCAAAATAGAATACCATATTTTCTGAACTTGGTTCCTAAAGATCAGGTTCAGATGTTGTTTTTATTCATAAGCTGGGAAAAAGTAAATAAAACATTCTGTACAATGCTCACCATAAATCTTAACTTACCACTGAAATTAAATCTAAACACAAACATAACCCTAAACCTCCTCTAGCCCCACAAATACTCAGACAATCAAAATCTGATTTCCAGGACAGCAGTTTTACTATGTGAGTACAATATTTATGCAGAGGCAATAAATTATGCAAATCACAATGATTTATGCCTGTTATAGCTAAGCTTACTCTTTGCAGATTACAAGGTTCAAGAGTCTACAAATCTACTCAAAATTCAGGTGGCCTAATGAAACAATTATACCATACAGGACACTTTATGACCTATTTAGGAAGACCTTATCAAAGCTTCAAACAATATACACTGCTTTATATTATCTACTTGGCACATGATTGTAACAGCTAAAGAACAAACTCAAATTTTAAAATTAATTCACGAATTAAACCCCTACTTTATATAAACCACTACTATATTCATCTTCCTTCCGTGCTGTCTAGAAATGTCTTTAAAAAGTAATTCAAGGGTCTCAGGTCAACATTGGAGAAGGCAATGGCACCCCACTCCAGTACCCTTGCCTGGAAAATCCCATGGACGGAGGAGCCTGGTAGGCTGCAGGCCATGGGGTCGCTAAGAGTCGGACATGACTGAATGACTTCACTTTCACTTTTCACTTTCATGCATTGGAGAAGGAAATGGCAACCCACTCCAGCGTTCTTGCCTGGAGAATCCCAGGGATTCTGCCGTCTGTGGGGTCGCACAGAGTCGGACACGACTGAAGCGACTTAGCAGCAGGTCAGCATGGCGAGCAGTTCCTGCCATTTCAGCATCAAGCAGGCCACTGGGGGGTATTTTTAAAGGGTATTACAATGCTGCTGGGTTCAATAAACGGGGCTTAATGCAATGTGATACAATATATGAGAATGACGATGTAAAAGAAGCCTAAGAAGGCTTCCTGAGGACCTTTATGACGACAGAGAGTTTTGCATTGGGAGCACTGGCCATGCACATGAGGCAGCAGATCCTGCCTAAACCGCAAGGGACAGAATATGAGGAGGATAAATTCTACCTTGAACCATCTCTCAAAGAGGTGATTCGGGAAAGAAAAAGGAGAGAAGAATGAGCCGAGAAATAATTTAGTAGTCTAAATCTGTGTATACAACTGTTATCAAATATTCTTATGAAGTTAGTTTAAACCTGAAATGTACAATGTAGAACTATTTAGGCTGTAAATGTATTACTTTAAATACATATCTATTATAATAAAAATAAAAGTTATTCAAGGGATTTCCCTGGTGGCCCAGTGGCTAAGACTCTGCACTCCCAATGCAGGAGGCCAGGGTTCCATCTCTGGTCAGGGAACTAGATCCCACACAGATACCAAGAGTCTGCATGCCACAACTAAGACCTGGTGCAGGAAAATAAAAACTTGAAATTTTTTTTTTTTAAGATGTATGGCAGAAACCAACACATTAATTTTCGTCCAATGAAAAAAATCAAACCAAACAAAGTAATTCAAATGAAATATCAACACTTTTTTAAATTTTTTCTTTCATTTTTAATCGAAGCATAGTTGCTTTAGAGTACTGCATTGGTTTCTACCAAACATCAAAATGAATCAGCCATAGGTTTTTAAAATTAGAACTATCATTACAAACCTTAGTTATGTAACCACCTGATTGCTGCTGCTGCTGCTGCTGCTGCTAAGTTGCTTCAGTCGTGTCCAACTCTGTGTGACCCCACTGACGGCAGCCCACCAGGCTCCTCTGCCCCTGGGATGCTCCAGGCAAGAATACTGGAGTGGGTTGCCATTTCCTTCTCCAATGCATGCATGCATGCTAAGTCACTTCTGTTGTGTCCAACTCTGGGCGACCCTATGGACAGCAGACCACCAGGCTCCTCTGTCCAAAGGATTCTCTAGGCAAGAATACTGGAGTAGGTTGTCATTTCCTTCTCCAACCACCTGATTAGCCATGAGTAAATTTTCAAATCTTTAAAGTATAAATTTTAAAATTCACTTAAATTTTTAAAGGTTTCGTCTTGACATATACATTAGCACTTTGGAAGATTTTTTTTAATGATGAAAACTGTCAAACACAAAGGGATTAATACATCTCCACTAGTAGTGGAAGAGCATCTGATTTTTCTAGTGAGCGTGGCAAAAAGCTCAAAATTTTTGGTTAAAACAAGAAGGAAAAATCCTATGTAAAGAATGGCGGAGTGAGACACAAATGTGCTTATCTTTCCAATCCAAGAGACTCTGGCCAGTCTTGGCTGTGAAGTGGCTCTGGGTGTGGGGGGGAAGGCAGATAACTAGGGCTCAGTGTGCTGACGGGTGCTCATAAAACTCTGGCAGTCTACTGCCACTTTCTTCACTGAGCACTTGAACACCTACCACTACTAAAAATATGTAAGACAAAGCACTTTCAGGAATTTTTAAACCTAGTCTGGAGTATCATATAACCGTTCGAATAACTTCCTACAAGGCACAAAGCCTTAAGTGCCTTGAGAAAATGACTGCAAAAAAAAGGAAGCATACCCAGGAACTGATGTGGCTAAAACACAATATAAAAAGTGCCAGAGACTGAGGTGGAAAGATAGGCTAGCTCCCTCTCAAGGAGGACCCTGAATACAGAAGTAAAGGGCTTGTTCTGACCAGAGAGCTTGCAATGAATGAAGTTTGGGGCTGAGTAGGGACAAAGTCAGAGATGTTTTTAAAAGCCTTCAATCCCAAGGAGTACAGCTTCCTGGAGGGAGCTTGAAAAGTTACTGCAGCCAGCTTGCGGGAGGGCAGCCACATTGAGGAGGAGCAAAGGAGCTCAATAGTAGTCATGAGACTTTTAAGGCGGGGATAGTTCCAAGAGATAATGCACACTAAAACAGTCAACTTCCAGGACGTGGTGAATGAAGGGAACGGACAGAAAACAGGGAGAAAAGGATCGCTCGGGTGTTCTGGCCTCTGAGACCAGAAGGACAGTCATAGAGATGGAGTGTGGTTTCTGTGTGTGCTTGCACTACAAAGCATCCCCACGTGAGACAGCTTTCTCGTGTACTTTTTGAAAAGGTGAAGAACTAGGACCTTAAGCTCACCTCTGCCAAACCCAGCTCTCCTCTAGATGCTAACCGGGGCCAGCTGCAATAAGAGACTGGACCACCCAAACCTTAAAGGATCTCTCCAGCAAGGGTTCTTATTGGGCCTTCAGCTCCTGATGGACGTGATGGGTGAATAGATGCTCTGCATTTTCAGAGAGGAGAATCAGAAAACTTAAAAGACCTTGCACTGCAACTGGAAGGTCAGATAAATTAAATGCATCAGGTGACTGACTTGGGTGATGGAAGCTCTCCCTATATATTTCTTGAAAGGAGCAACTCAAGGGGATGAAAATGAGGTAAGACATAAAGCTTACACATTTGGGGGGAACTCTTTAAGAAACAGCATGCAAAAACATATGCATCCTTTACACAAAGAAATGACCCTGAGGACACATTTGCTGCCCCCCTCCCAGGAATGTGGAGGAAAATTCTACCCCTCCTGCAAAAGCCCCCATTCAGAACAGAAACAGAACTCAAGGGTCATCTGAAAGAGCTGAAAGGAAGGTGGCACTCTCAAGAACCCCAAACACTCTTGTTGTGACAGAAAGATGCAAACTGTACTGGATGGCACAAAAGGAGTTAAAATTACCCACGAAAATGCAGGCAAAAAGAGATGAGAGGCTTAGACTGGCTGATTATTCTTATAAGGATCTCATTTGACAGGGGTAAAATACAAAGAAAAGTGTGTGCCAGTTTTTACAGAAAACATATGGGAACTTACCTGGGGAAATTTGCTTTCTTTTAACAGAACAAGGAGTCTTTTCAGGTATTGTGAGTTGAAATTGAGAAGGACATGTTTAATTATAGTAAATGTGGAGAAAGGGTAAGCCACGGGAGAATGGTGGCCATAACGTATTAATATTCAACTTCATTCCTGGGTTGGGTGGGTGGAAGGGACTAGAACAGGAGCTACATTTTTACATACAAAGACCCACTATACAAGGAAGGAAAGAAAGGAGGGAGGGAAGAACAGAGAAAGGGAAGAAGGGAGAGAGAAAGAGACGGAAGAAAAACATCAATCTCCACTTGAATAAGCCTACAGGAGGGATTTTCTGTAAAGAAAGGTTACGAATGTCAAAGAAAATTTATCCCCCAAATTTTGTCTCCTCAACATGAAAACACAAACAAGATGACATGTAAACTGTTAAGACAAGAGCACCCTTTTCTGTCTCAGACACCCTGTGTACTCAAGGCGCCTTGGGGCAAGCTGATCAGCACTGTGCCTTAGCTCTGAACCTCAAATGCAGGGAGATGCCCTGTACCCAAAGTGGAGATGGCGTGCTCTGGTGGGTACACGTGGGGCAGAAGAATCAAAACGACAATGGTCAGCAGCCCAGTGAAGGTCTTTGATCTGAACCACAAAAACCCCAATACCATAACAGTCCCAGCTCCTCCCCCCACCCCAACATACGACTCTCGGATCAGGCATCTTCTGCCCCCACCCCACCAAATACTAATGCGAAGAGACGGGAAAGAGATGAAGATCCGACAAGGACCAACCAGGACAGGCTAGAGAGCAGTAACAGTGATTCTGGGCTCCCTTGGGAGTAAGACAGTGACAGAGCGCACAGGAAGAGAGCCAATTAGTACATTCCCAGACAAGAGAGAGCCGAGGCTAAGGAAAAGCAAGGAATTAAACACAAATTTTGCCAGCCTGCTTATGTCAGCATAGTTATCCTTCACTAATATGAAACTGACATGCAACCGAGACAAAGGTACCAAAACTGCAAAAATGGCAAGAGCCCCCGGCAGAGGGAAGCCAGGACTGCCTCCATCACTGCAATGCTCAGCAAGTCGCCTCAGAGCAACTCTAAACTCTATCCTTCTTCACCGTGAAATGAAATAATCCCCAGAGCTGGCATCCTAGAACTCAAGGACCTAGTGTTCCTATGAAAGAGTACGGACTTGACCTAGATGACCTGGGTGTGGTTTCCAGCTCTGCACGTGTTTTGGACTTTGGGAAGGTTACTTGACCTCTCTGTACCTCAGTTTCCCCATCTGTGAGACACAAGAAAAACATTCTACCTCGTGGAACTACCTAAGGATGAAGGGCTCTGTTAGTCGTAATTATGGCTGTGGGCAAATTTTGTACCCAATACCCTTTGGGTATGAGCATCTGTGTGGTGAATCACCTTTCTGAAAAGCTCTTCCTCAGAGGGGCAAACACGCTGCCTGTCACTTTTCAGGGTGGTTCCCTTCCTAGGCCAGGGACTGCTGCTGCTGTTTAGTCGCTCAGTCGTGTCCGACTCTTTGTGACCCCATGGACTGCAGCGCACCAGGCTCTTCTGTCCTCCACTATCTCCGGAGTTTGCTCAAACTCATATCCATCGAGTCAGTGATGCTATCTAACCATCTCATCATCTGCTGCCTCCTCTCCTCCTGCCCTCAATCTTTCCAGGCAACAGGGTCTTTTCCAATGACTTGGCTCTTCCCATTAGGTGGCCAAAGAATTGGACTTTCAGCATCAGTCCTTCCAATGAATATTCAGATTTCTTTTAGGATTGACTGGTTTGATATCCTTGCAATCTAAGGGACTCTCAAGAGTCTTCTCCAGCACACTTTGTTCTTTGGCAGTCAGTCTTCTTTACGATCCAACTCTCACATCCATACCTGACTACTAGAAAAACCGTACCTTTGATTATACGGACCTTCGTCAGCAAACTGATGTCTCTGCTTCTTACTGCACCTAGGTTTGCCATAGCTTTCCTTCCAAGGAGCAAGTGTCTTCTAATTTCATGGCTGCAGTCATCATTTGCAGTGATTTTGGAGCCCAAGAAAATAAAATTTGTCACTTTTTCCCCTTCTATTTGCCGTGAAGTAATGGGACCAAATGCCATGATCTTAGTTTTCTAAATGTTGAGTTTCAAGCCAGTTTTTTCACTCTCCTCTTTTACCTACATCAAGAGGCTCATTAGTTCCTTTCCACTTTCTGTCATTAGAGTGGTATCATCTGTACATCTGAGGTGGTTGATATTTCTCCCGGCAATCTTGATTCCAGCTTGTGATCCATCCAACCCAGCATTTCTCATGGTATAATCTGCTTATAAATTAAATAAGCAGGATGACAATATACAGTCTTGTCATACTCCTTTTCCAGTTTGCAACTAGTCAGTTGTTCCATGTCCAGTTCTAACTGTTGCTTCTTGACGTGAATACAGGTTTCTCAGGAGACGGGTAAGGTGGTCTGGTACTCCCACCTCTTGATGCAACTCCCCTCCATCAGCACTGTGCTAAATTATAGTGCAAGCCTCTGGCTTCCATTCTCTCAAATTCATCCTCAAATCAAATCTCACATATAATCCTCCTGCTTATAACCCAAAGGCACTTTTCTTTTCCCCGCATGCAACAACGTGGATCAATCTCAAAACTATTATTCTAAGTGAAAGAAGCCAGACTTAAAAGGTTACATACTGTAGGATTATATTTATATCATGTTCTGGAAAAGGCAAATTTTTAAAGACAGAAAACAGGTCAGTGGCTGCCAGGGGCTGGGGTTGGGAGGAGGGGTTAGTCACTCAGAAGCACTGAGGAGATGCTGTAAATGTTCTTCATCTTGATTGCGATGGTGGTTACAAGACTAAGATCAAACACACTAAATGATACACTAAAATGGGTCAATTTTATTGTGTATAAATTATACCTTAATTTGAAAGAAATTACAGAGAAATCCCAAAGGTTTCCCATTGCCTACAGGTACCACAGCACTGCTGATCTGTCCCCTTTCATGCCTTCCACATTCCAGCAGCAACCAACTTTTTTTAATTCCCTGCATACTCTGTGCAGAAATTTCTTAACCACTTTCGGCTCTTAAACAGCTTTTCCATATTAACTACTGAGTCCTTTGGACAGTCTTCCTTCCTCTCTCAACACTCACACTCCCAGGCAGATAAGTTAGGAAGTTATTTCCCTATCACTGCTTTCAAAGAAATGTATTACACATATTACATGGATATATTGTGATATAAGGAATGCTCTTGTCTCTCATTGATCAACTGAAATGTGAATTCTTAGGGAAAAAAGAACTACTTTTTATCTACATGTGTGTATGCAACCTGGTCCCTGGCAGAGAGTCAATAAATTTTTGTTGGAATGATGTTTCATGAGGCGTCACTATCTCACTGCACTCCCACCACTTACAAGAGTACCTACTTGGCTCAAGAAATAATGGCAGCCCTTGCCCTGCACACTAACACAAGACGTGCAAGCTGAAACCATGCAGAGCAATCTTCATAATAATTAGAAAAATTCTACCTTCTCTATGATTTGTAACATTTTTTGTCAAAAACACTAAAAATCAGTTACACAGGAAGATGAAAAAAGCAAAACATTCATTTACTACACTGTAATTTAAAACATTAGAAATTGAAAATTAAAGCATTTTATTTCTTTATCGAAAAAGCGTCAAGAGTAGTCAGTAATTTGAACAGTGCTGCCTTCTTTTCACTGTATAATTTAAAACATTAAATGAGCATCTTTGGTACTGGCATACTCCTGTCTGAGTCTGGATTAGCTTCCAATATCTTATCCCTTTTGTTTTCATTGTCCTGCAGTATCTCTGAAGAGCTCTCTGTAATACGACGTTTTCTACCAGCATCTTCCTCTGTTATGCTTTCATCCTTTTTGTCACAATCACTTTCCTCATTTACATAGTAACTTCCTCTTCCCTAACTCCTCTGGCTGCATTCACAGAGGCTCCAGAACAGTGGCAGTGTTGACACTCCTGCAGTCAGCTTGTTTTCCTAGACCTCGATTTAGGAAAGGTTCAAATTTCACTTCCAGAGTTAGCACTTCACATTTCTTTGCTGCACTTTGATCTTTGTCCGCCAATTCCCTCTTTGAATTATCCATTTTCACAAAATGTCACATGAGTTTATCTCTGAGAGACAAGGAGGCAACACAGCTATGCCCTTTGCTGTCTGTTCATGAACCAAAATAACAGGATGTGCTGGCTGTACCTTAATACACTCTGTTAATGTAACATAAAAACCAAAATGTAAGCTGTGTTGTTGGAGGATCCATGTTAATTAACCATAACAACTGAAAACTGTCCATACTGGAAGCGTGCAAAGTGAGAAATACCTTTGTTTAACAAGTAAACAAGTAATTTTAGAAATGAATGAACTAGCTCACCACTGGGTCAGATTTAACCAACAGGAGCTTATGCCCTTCCCATCTACACCTTCTAATTTATAAGATCACAAAAACAGAAGAACCACTTCCTAAAGACCCAATTCACGGTCAGGTACAATGTATTAGAGGAGAGCTCTAGATTATAATCCCAATTCTATTACTAGTAACAAAGTTACATTCTAACACAGTACCCTATAAAATAGGGTTAATGATACTTCCTCCTTCATCAGATGGTTCTGAGAGACAGGAGAAACACATTTTATTTTATTTTTTTTAGAAACACATTTTAAAAAGGACTTTGAAAAATTCAACTAGATACTGTCCTATCAAACATATACTCAGCAGACACCAGGCATTATTACACAAGATTTTCATAAATTTTCTCACAGAATTCTCATGACACAAGAAAATTCTCATGGTACAAGTACCAGTATAGTCTCCATTTTACAGGAGCACTCTGAAGCCCAGATAAGTCATGTAATGTGTCCAAGGGCATGCAGAGCCTAAGCAGAGAAGCAGGCTGTTGTTCAGTCACCCAGTCGTGTTCAGCTCTTTGCAACCCAGCACAAGGCTGCAGCACACCAGGCCTCCCTGTCCCTCACCACCTCCTGGAGTTCGCCCAAGTTCATGTGCACTGCATCGGTGATGCCGTCCAGACATCTCATTCTCTGATGCCCTCTTCTGCCCTCAATCTTTCCCAGCATCAGGGACTTTTCCAATGAGTTGTCCATTTGTATCACATTACCAAAATACTGGAGCTTCAGCTTCAGCATCAGTCCTTCCAGTGAATATTCAGGGTTGACTCCCTTAAGATTGACTGGCTTGATCTCTTTGCTGTCCAAGGGACTATCACAAGGCTTTGAACTCAAAAGGTTTATCTCCACAGGTCAACTTCTCTAAAACTTCTTCACTAACTTGTCTATTGTCCACAGAAGGTAGAAGGACATGGTCACTGAAAGGGGTAAAATACTGACTCCTAGAAACTGGACAAATCTAATTCAGTAGGACTCAGGGGAATCAAGTAGTTCTACTCTAATATTTTCAGATTTGGGGCAGAAATAATACAAACCAAACTAAAAATTGTTTGTCCCATCACATCTTTCATCAAGGTACCTCATGGTAAAGACAAGATGGTCCACAAGATGACTTCACTGGCAGCTGCTCACTTGCCTTGGGAAGGGTCAGTTTTAGTTTCCCATCAAAAAGAGGGACCTGCCTCTCATGCCCTAAATAGAAACTACTTTAAATGACATATAGTGTGATTTAAATTACAGATTATAAAAACTACTTTCTAGGGGACTTCCCTGGCAGTACAGTAGTTAAGACTCTTCACTTCCAATGCAGGGGGTATGGGTTTGATTCCTGGTTGGGGAACTAACATCCCATACATGCCATGCAGTATGGATCAAAAAAAAAAAAAATTAGTTTTTAAAAATGATTTTAAAAAAGAACCACTTTCCAAATCACACAGAAAATACCAGAAAGGACATGATAAATGCATAGATACATTTTATGAGATAGAAATCAGGTTGGCCTCAGGTAATAGAAAGTACTGATTGTAAGAGCTTCAACAACAAGCTCTCTCACAGAACAAGTCAGGAGCAGCAGATGTGGGCTAAGTGTCAAGGACACCACCCCTGCCTTTCCTGTTGCCATGCTCACCCCCCTGAGTCTGCTCACTGCCTCACTAGGCATCACTGACAAACTCCAAGCAGGAATTTGTTTCTCATTCCAGATGGGGGACTTTCACTACCTTTGTCTAGCACACTTCCTCTTATAAATTATTGGCCAGAACTTAGTCACATGCCTGCTATCAGACCAACAGCTCCTAAGGGGGATGAAATTATCATGACTTAGGTGTTTATATTAATCATTAACTATCTTGGACCCATCTCCCATGTCTGGATACTTAGGAAGAAAGAGGTGGAATGGGTTTCAGGGTAAGCATCAGTATTTAATACAATTATTGTAAAAGAGGCATATGACGAATGTGAAATGGTTCACATGACTCTCTAGAGCTGGGTCCCTGTGAGTTTAGAGAACAGTCCACCACTACACAAACAGGGGCACCAGAATACAATGAACTACTTCACTAGTTAAGTAAGTAAGAGCCAGTAAAGCTAAGTAGCTATTCAAAAGCACAATTTCTCAGCCAACAGCACGCATCAGAAGAAACTGTTTTAGCTCTCTTCAATTCTACACTTCCAAAAATTATCTAGTTGAGCAATCATATCCAACCTCAACCTCTGTACTCAGGTTCTGCTTAGGGAACAAGGGGGTGGAAAAACACATAGGTTTAGATGTGGCGATCACTCCATTTTCATTTTTTTTAAAATTAGCTGTCCTTTTTCATTTAGGCAACTCTTCCCTTCTTAGAAAAGCAGGAAGGACAGGAGATTACCTGAATAAAAAAAAATTACCCAGACAAAGTATCTTCCTCTAGTTAGGTTTTCAGTTACAGGCTTATGATGAAGGAAAATTCAACTGCTACCTCGAAAGACTCAGAGTGGGTCTGAGAGCATGAGCCATTCCTTCTAAGCTTTTACAGATAACATCCAGTCTAAAATTGGAATTAGGCTGATCCCTCTTCAAAGAACGAAGGCAAATTTACAAAGTTCTTATTTTGAAGCTCAACTGCATCCTATACACCGTTTCAAATCATCTCATCTTTTCTATCACTGTTCTTTCCACCTGAACATCTGCTTTGCCAATTAACGCTATCATTTCTGTCATTCAAATTCTATCAGTTGAAATTCAAAGTCTGTCTCAAACGTCTCGTTTCCTGCATGTCCAAGACCTGGAACCTTTCATTACAGGGCTTATTCACCGTCCAACTCCTAACCTCCTGAAGCCCTTGCACCCAGGAAAGATGCAATGCTGTATAACTGGCCCCAGAAATAGAGAGACCAAAAGAACAATAGACTAGAGTTGAAAACTGGACCCCTTCCTTCATCGTTTATCAATTTTGTTTTCCTTTCGAGCAGCGCAGGAGGAAAAGCAATAGCAAAAGAAGCAGGAAGGCACGAGAGAAGACGGTAAGGACTGTACCTCTGACCAATTTCTCTATACTCCAGAGATGCCTGACCTGCACACGTCTACATACAACAGAACAGATACAAACAAATGATGACTGCTAATTCTGGCCGCTTTCTTTCCCCTTAAACACACTCCAGAAGTCACTGCAATAACGGAAACATTTGGGAGACTGAGCCATCTGATGACAATTACAGGAATCCTGGAAGGGAAGGGAACGCTCAGGGCAGGCCAGACGGCCATGCAATTACAAACCCTCTCTCGGCCCCAGAGTCCTCTCCACACCCTCCACATGCCTGCCAGGGGGCGGTGGATGGGGAGGCTGTGACTCGGCGTTCCCAGGCTGACACACTCTCACACCGCTCCACCGAGCGCGCCGTGATTTAGGCTTGCTCAGTTTTCTCACCCTCTGCAGAAGGACACTTCCTGATTGTCATGAGTTTGGTTACCAAGGATGTGAGACTCCCAGAAACCAAGACTTCTACAGGAAAAAAGATGATTAAAACGGTAAACCACTGAAAATGCTTGCTGCTTTTGCTATTTAGTCGCTAAGTCGTGTCTGACTTTTTGTGACCCCATGGACTATAGCCCATCAGGCTCCTCAGTCCATGGGATTTCCCAGGCAAGAATACTGGAGTGCGTTGCCATTCCCATCTCCAGTGGATCTTCCCAACTCAGGGATTTAACTCACATCTCCTGCCTTAGCAGGCGGATTCTAACACTGAGCCACCAGGGAAGCCTTCTGAAAACGTTAATATGAAACTAAAACCTTTTTCCAAGTTCTGTTACTCCCTGAACTGATCCTTGTGGCATTGGAAAGTGAGGGTAATGGATGGGAGGAGAAAAGGGGTAATATTTACTGAGTACCTCCAAGAGAAAGCCACTTTTAGGAATAAGAAACCTTAAAAAGGACAGAGCACTGCTGATTTAATGAAAGCTGAAGTTCAGAGAAGCAACTTCCCCAATCCCAAAGCTCTTAAATGAAGGCAACAGGGCAAAAACCAAGGCCACCTGGCTCAAACATCCACACTCTTTCTACTAAGCTACACTACCCGAGAAATAGCAAGCACATCAAACGCAGTCAAACTAGCATGACGCAAGCTGGCATTAATCATGGCCTGGCGTGCATGCTAAGTAGCTTCGGTAAAGTCCAACTCTTTTGCGACCTCATGGACTGCAGCCCACCAGGCTCCTCTGTCCATGAGATCCTGGAGGCAAGAATATTGGAGTGGGTGGCCATGTTCTCCTCTAAACTGATTCTCCTCTAAACTGACAATTCCTTTCCTCTTAAAATAATTTATACAAAGTTTAAGAAATGAGCTTCAAAGACTTCCCTGATGGTCCACTGGCTAAGACTGCACGATCTCAATGCAGAGGGCCTAAAGTTCCATCCCTGCTCAGGGAACTAGATTCCGCATGCCACAACTAAGACTCAGTGAAGCCAAATAAATAATTTTTTTTTTAAAGAAGTGAATTTCAGGTAAATTCAAAGAAAGTTTACAATTTTATTTGTAAAGGTTTTAAAAGCATATTTGCTATTAATCTACCCAGAGAACAAATAACACTATTATTTACTCATTTATATATCACCTTCCAGTATTTGTTGTTAATATATCTACCTTTTTACATGCCAGTTGGGGTCATAATATTTATAGTTTTATATCTATTTCTTTTCAACTAACATATTGTAAGTATACTCCTGTGTCATAAAATGAATTACTCAAAAGTCGGATCTTTTAAATAATTACATCAGAATAGACTTCATAACTAAAGTCTTCCAACTTAAAGCCCTGTGCTGACAGGATTAGGAAATTTAAATACTTGAAATATTACATATTCTATGTAGATGGCTAAGGAAACAAGGAGACTGCTGAAAAATGAATCATGATTCCAGGGAATCCCTGTTGGTTCAAGAGCATGTACTTTCACAGAATCACATGTGCCCAATCTTTGTATGTTGGAAATATAATCAAACCATGCTGTTGCTGTTTAGTCACTAAGTTGTGTGCGAGTCTTTGCAACCCCATGGACTGTGGCCCACCAGGCCCTTCTATCCATGGGATTTCCCAGGCAAGAATACTGGAGTGGGTTGCCATTTTCTTCGCCAATCAATCCATGTTGCTGCTGCTAAGTTGCTTCAGTCGAGTCTGACTCTGTGCGACCCCATAGACAGCAGCCCACCAGGCTCCTCTGTCCACAGGATTCTCTAGGCAAGAATCCTGGAGTGGGTTGCCATTTCCTTCTCCTAATCAATCCATAAATAGACACAAATGTACAAAATTCAAAATTAGGATTCCAAATTACCATTCGGCTATATTCTACCAATGCTTTTCATGAGTTTTTTTTTTTCCATTTGTTTTGGCAGTGCCCCACACCTTGTGCGGAGAAGGCAACGGCACCCCACTCCGGTACTCTTGCCTGGAGAATCCCATGGACGGAGGAGCCTGGTAGGCTGCAGCCCATGGGGTCGCTAAGAGTCGGACACGACTGAGTGACCTCACTTTCACTGTTCACTTTCATGCATTGGAGAAGGAAATGGCAACCCACTCCAGTGTTCTTACCTGGAGAATCCCAGGGATGGAGGAGCCTGGTGGGCTGCCGTCTGTGGGGTCGCACAGAGTCGGACACAACTGACGCGACTTAGCAGCACACCCTGTGGGATCTTAGTTCCCTGACCAAGGATTGAATCCAGACCCTCAACAGTCAAAGCACAGGGTCCTAATCACTGTACTGCCAGGGAATTTCCTCGTAAGTCTTTATGGAAATCAAAAGTGTAAAAGCTTGGTGGAATTTTCTTTAAATAGAGCCGTAAGTTGAGCACTTGCTTCAGTGTATTAGCAAAAGATGAACTTCTCCAGCATGGCACATACCAAAGAACTGCTTGACACTCTTGCACAATGTGGTGGTGGTAATGACAGCAATAATGAAAAGTAAAAATGGCAGTAGCAATGATGGTGGCTTTCACTTGTTAAGTCTTTCCCTTTGTAAGTTGCTGTTCTTCACACTCCAAACAGACATGTTTAATTTCACTCTCTCTAAATCCCATAAGGTAGCTACTCTTTTATCCACTAAACTTGAAGTCAGAAAACTTGAGTTTAAGTCCATTCATAGTCCTATTGTGTTAGTAAGTTTCATGTCTCTAGTTATACAATTTCTTCACTACATAATAGACACTTCGGGTCTGAGAGTATTGTAGAATGAATAAATTCTCAAGTATTACAGATTTGACAATCACCTGAAAATATAAATATACACATGCCCCTCCCAATCCATAGCAAACTCATGTCACTAAATGGCATATAGCTTTACAATGATTTATAGCACCGCATGCTAGAAAATTATTAACATTCAACATGTTAGCTGTGACATACTCCTTTTCCTATTTGGAAACAGTCTGTTGATCCATGTCCAGTTCTAACTGTTGTTTCCTGACCTGCATACAGATTTCTCAAGAGGTAGGTCAGGTGGTCTGGTATTCTCATCTCCTTCAGAAGTTCCCACAGTTTATTGTGATCCGCACAGTCAAAGGCTTTGGCACAAGTCAATAAAGCAGAAATAGATGTTTTTCTGAAACTCTCTTGCTTTTTCGAGGATCCAGCACATGTTGGCAATCTGATCTCTGGTTCCTCTGCCTTTTCTAAAACCAGCTTGAATATCTGGAAGCTCACAGTTCACGTATTACTGAAGCCTGGCTTGGAGAATTTTGAGCATTACTTTACTAGCGTGTGAGAAGAGTGCAATTGTGCGGTAGTTAGAGCATTCTTTGGCATTGCCTATCTTTGGGATTGGAATAAAAACTGACCTTTTCCAGTCCTGTGGCCACTGCTGAGTTTTCCAGATTTGCTGGTGTATTGAGTGAAGCACTTTCACAGCATCATCTTTTAGGATTTGAAATAGCACAACTGGAATTCCATCACCTCCACTAGCTTTGTTCGTTGTGATGCTTCATAAGGCCCATCTGACTTCACATTCCAGGATGTCTGGCTCTAGTTGAGTGATCACACCATTGTGACTATCTGGTTTGTGAAGATCTTTATTGTACAGTTCTTCAGAGTATTCTTGCCACCTCTTCTTAATGTCTTCTGCTTCTGTTAGGTCCCTAACATTTCTGTCCTTTATTGAGCCCATCTTTTCATGAAATGTTCCCTTGGTATCTCGAATTTTCTTGAAGAGATCTCTAGTCTTTCCCATTCTATTATTTTCCTCTATTTCTTTGCATTGACCACTAGGGAAGCCTTCCTTATCTCTCCTTGCTATTTTTTGGAACTTTGCATTCAAATGGGTATATCTTTCCTTCTCTCCTTTGCTTTTCACTTTTCTTCTTTCCACAGCTATTTGTAAGGCCTCCTCAGGCAGCCATTTTCCTTTTTTGCATTTCTTTTTCTTGGGGATGGTCTTGATTCCTGTCTCCTGTCCAGTGTCACAAACCTCCGTCCATAGTTCATCAGACACTTGGACTATCAGATCTAGTCCAAATAGGAAAAGGAGTACATCAAGGCTGTATATTGTTACCCTGCTTATTTAACTTATATGCAGAGTACATCATGAGAAATGCTGGGCTGGAGGGAGAACAAGCGGGAATCAAGATTGCTTGGAGAAATATCAATAACCTCAGATATGCAGGTGACACCACCCTTATGACAGAAAGAGTCTCTTGATGAAAGTGAAAGAGGACAGTGAAAAAGTTGGTTTAAAGCTCAACATTCAGAAAACTAAGAGCATGGCAACCAGTCCCATCACTTCATGGCAAATAGATGGGGAGACAGTGGAAACAGTGGCTGACTTTATTTTTCTGGGCTCCAAAATCACTGCAGATGGTGACTGCAGCCATGAAATTAAAAGACACTTACTCCTTAGAAGGAAAGTTATGACCAACCAAGACAGCATATTAAAAAAAAGAGACATTACTTTGTCCACAAAAGTCCATCTAGTCAAAGCTATGGTTTTTTCAGTAGTCATGTACGGATGGGAGAGTTGGACTATAAACAAAGCTAAGCGCCGAAGAATTGATGCTTTTGAACTGTGGTGTTGGAGAAGACTCTTGAGAGTCCCTTGGACTGTGAGGAGATCCAACCAGTCCATCCTAAAGCAGATCAGTCCTGGGTGTTCATTGGAAGGGCTGATGTTGAAGCTGAAACTCCAATATTTCAGCCACCTAATGTGAAGAGCTGACTCACTGAAAAGACCCTGATGCTGGGGAAGATTGAGGGAGGGAGGAGAAGGGGATGATAGAGGATGTGATGGTTGGATGGCATCACCAACTCAATGAACATGGGTTTGAGTAGACTCTGGGAGTTGGTGATGGACAGGGAAACCTGGCATGCTGTGGTTCATGGGGGTGCAAAGAGTTGGATACGACTGAGCAACTGAACTGAACATGTTAGCCTTAAAATAAAACCTCCTTGGCCCCCCAAAGCACATATTTGATAAGTGTCACAGAAATCCAAGAGCTAAAGCTTGCCAATTGGAGAAACGTGAACCCCCAAATAAACTGAATCTATCAACATCTGGCATCTAATTGAAAACTCTTGAAGAACCAGGGCTTCTTGCTACCGGAAAGCTGGCTAATCTAAACAGTTATATGTCTCTACCAAGAGCTGTCCAAGACAACCAAAGCAAAAGGGTCTGAGTTACAACCTGAGTCTGCCAGGGTGGGGCATGTAAATCCATGTGAATTCCCAGGAAGGGAAGAAGGGCTATCTCACGAAAGAGAAGACTGCCTCCAGAAGGAAAGTGGGGGATAACCATGCAGAAGAAGAGAAGAGGTCCAGATCTGGATTTTCATCTGGCTGTGCTTCTGTGCAACAGTTAGAACTGGACATGGAACAACAGACTGGTTCCAAAGAGGAAAAGGAGTACATCAAGGCTGTATATTGTCACTCTACTTATTTAACTTATATGCAGAGTACAACGTGAGAAACCCTGGGCTGGAAGAAGCACAAGCTGGAATCAAGATTGCCAGGAGAAATATCAATAACCTCAGATATGCAGATGAGACCACACTTATGGCAGAAAGCAAAGAAGAACTAAAGAGCCTCTTAATAAAAGTAAAAGAGTAGAGTGAAAAAGTTGGCTTAAAGCTCAACATTCAGAAAACTAAGAGCATGGCATCCGGCCCCATCACTTCATGGCAAATAGATGGGGAAACAGTGGAAACAGTGGCAGATTTTATATTTTAGGGCTCCAAAATCACTGCAGATGGTGACTACAGCCATGAAATTAAAAGACACTTGCCCTTTGGAAGAAAAGCTATGACCAACCTAGACAGCATATTAAAAAGCAAAGACATTACTTTGCCAACAAAGGTCCATCTAGTCAAAGCTATGGTTTTTCCAGTAGTCATGTATGGATGTGAGAGTTGGACTATAAAGAAAGCTGAACGCCGAAGAATTGATGCTTTTGAACTGTGGTGTTGGAGAAGACTCTTGAGAGTCCCTTGGACAGGAAGGAGATCCAACCAGTCCATCCTAAAGGAAATCAGTCCTGAATATTCATTGGAAGGACTGATGTTGAAGCTGAAACTCTAATCCTTTGGCCACCTGATGCAAAGAACTGACTCATTTGAAAAGATCCTGATGCTGGGAAAGATCAAAGGCAGGACAAGGGGACGAGAGAGGATGAGATGACTGGATGGCATCACTGACTCAATGGACGTGAGTCTGAGTAAACTCCAGGTGTTGGTGATGGACAGGGAGGCCTGGAGTGCTGCAGTCCATGGTGTCGCAAATAGTCGGACACGACTGAGCGACTGAACTGAACTGAACTGCACTTCTTCTTTGTATTAAGTTAATGTTTTAGCTCAGTGAAAGTAATTACCACCCAGGTTCTGCAATCCATCCAAACTCACCCTGAGCATTCCTTCTCATTTCTCTGGTCTCTCTGGTCTCCAGGACCCAAGAATCCCTTTTGTTGAGGCAAAGGTTGGTTGTTACTAGTTTCTCTCTTTCAATTCTAAATTTCTGCCAAGTAATTAGAAAAAGAAAATGAATAACTATTTTTGAGGTTTTTTTAATGGAAGCTGTGGGGGTTAGAGTCACCACAGCCCCTCACAAAAATAAAATTAAAATCATACATCTTTGACCTCTCCTTTTTCAAGGAGAATGGATAAAGGCAGTTTGGCTCTGGGCTGTGAAGTCAAGGATTTGATCCAAATCACCTCTACTGAAATTTAGGTAGTTTGCCAAAAGTAGCTTAGTCAATAAAAGAAACATACATGGATTTACAAAATATTTTCATAAATCCCCACAATTATCATAATGGATGGTGTCATTAGGATGCCAGTTTTACAGATGAGGAAAACAAAGTTCAGAGGGTGAAAGTACTAGCCCCAAGATCACACTTAAAAAGTAACACAGCATTTGGGAAGGAGGTTTAAGAGAGAGTAGAGATATGTATACCTATAGTTGACTCATGTTAATGTACAGCAGAAACCATCAAAATGTTGTAAAGTAATTATCCTCCAATTAAAAATAAACCTAAATTTTAAAAAAAGTAACAAAGCATTTTTTTGAATACAAGTCTTTTACATAATTGTTCCAAGTAACTGTAACATGTTATGGTTCAAAGAAATTCATCCAACTCGAAGTAACATTCAAAACTACACTATGAATTACCAGCAAATCTGAAATGCATCTATCCAGCAGTAGGTACTCATTTTATGCTATTTTATATTCTCCACTAAACTATATCGACATGATAAGAGAAAATTCTGAAATTATCCCAATTCTCCCCACCATCCTGTCCCATGAACTCACTTTCATTGCACAAACAGACTGAATGGGAATTACAAAAAACTATGGCTATGCCCCCAGAACATACACACGGGAGGCAGAAACCAAAGAAGTATGTGACAGTAACAGCAACAATGGTGAGCCCTTTCTACCATTTAAGTTGTAAACACAGCTACTTCCTTTGGTCACCAACAAACCCCTTGAGAAGGTGGTCCATGCCTGTATGTACCAATTCAAATGGCAGGTAGCTCTGAAAGCTATACCATCATCAACAGGGCCGTGTTTTTTTATCATCTAGAACCAAGGTTCCTGTATCTGCAATTAAAAGGGCAATGTTTGACTCCTGAAATATAACAAATTCAGCTAAAATATGTATACATACCATATACATATATGCTATATACATATCATATGCAAAATACATACTTTTTTCCTCCCTTCTGATTCTATAAACAATATACCCGCAGCTACAGAAAATCTCAAAAGTGTAGAAAGCATAAAGAAGCAAACATTAGTTACAATTCCAGCAACCAGAGGCACAACTAATGACATTTCCTTCTAAGTTTTTTCTCAATTTCTGACAGTTAGACTATTTGAAATACCCTTTTCTACAGAAAAAGTAACTAATTCTTTGGGGCAGAAACAAGAAAGGAACTGGAGCCTAGAAAAGTTAATCCCACTGTATTTATAAACAAATTCAAACTTCCTGAGCAAAATCTCAATTGACAGCTATAGCAAAAATACTTAAAATCCTTTGGAAAAGCTCAGTAAAGTCACAATCAAACTCTTCTCAACGTTAGATCCAGAAGAAACAATAATCTATAATGATCACAGAGGTTCTCTTGTGAGAATCTGTTCTGTTTTGAAGAACTTTATTTCCCCAAATCCTATTTTTGCATTCAAACTATTAACCCTAGTATCCTGATGGACTTCAGAACCACAAAATAAAGCAGCATGGTACACTGAATTTCTTAAGCTTAAGGAGTTTGAGAAAACAGCAGAAGAAGGTTACTCTGACCTTGCCCTCATCCTTCTTCCCTGGGACAGGCCAAAAAACCCTCATGATGCCAGGTGCCCTCCCTATGCCCAGAGGAAAGGAGCATCTTATCTGGGAACACAAAGGGATGCAGGAAAGAATCCTCACAAACAAGCCTTGCTGGGTTTTTCCCCAGTTCACTACAATGACCCCCTCCTTACTCTATCCATATCCACAACGGCACGCTCTTCAAAAATCTAGCATGAAATACTCAAGTCTGTTTCTGTGGGTCTTCATTTCCTTATGAAAGTTCCCATGTCCCATTGAATTTATATTAAACGTATCTGTAGGCTTTTCTCCTGTTTAAAAATAATTTGTTAATCTCCTGTTAATCTGTCTTTGTCAGTTTAATTTCAGACCCATCCAGGGACCCTTGAAGGGTGGAAGAAAACATTCCTTCCCTACAATCACCATTACCAGTAACAAAAAAGAGTTCAGATCACCCACAGAAGAAACTATGCAGAAGGGGACAAAAGGCTCCCGTTTTTCCCTAAAACTCTGCTTCTAGAGGATACTGAGAACATATCATCTAGTACAGTGTGTGTGCACACACGCACGTGTGCTCACCTTTCTGGCACATGCATATGACAAGGAGCACAGCTTCTGTCCTCTAACTGGAAATGGATAGCTCACAAGTAAAGCCCATCGTGTCCTAACACAGTTGACAGCAATCTGCTTTTTGCATGGAAAAATACTTAAATGGAACCTACAAAGGTTCATCTTGCTAAGAGCCTTTGGAACATTGCAGCAATTTCATTGATCATGTATTTCTAAGATACCTACTTAAGAGGGGCTCAGATAGAAAAAATACTTTTGTACCAGTTACCACTAGGTAAACATGAGTTTTAAATAATCTTTGGTACAGCAGACCTGGAATTTTATTTCCCATAGCCTAGTGATTGTAAATGCCCTGTGACCCTCTTAAGCACTGCCAACATCAACATCTGGTACCTGGCACAAAGAAAATAGATTCTAAAAGGTTTTCTTTAAAAATCCTTTCATTTTCATCATGTGCTTTAAATATGTTTCTAAGATAGTTCTCTTTCTCCTCTTTCTGACACAGAAAAAAAAAGATTCTTTTCTCTCAGGCACCTGGGTTATGTTTTAGGAGCAGAAGAGGAAAATAACTGCCAAAAATCAAGTTGTGGGTAATGTCGTCTCACTCTCTCCCCAAAGAAATTACAATCAATATAATAGTCCTAAGACATGACTCAATGAAAGAAAATTACAAAATAATTATAAGTCTCTCCCAATAAACATATACCACTGGTAAAAATGACTTTAAAACCCATGGCATTCTACAAATTCTATTTTTCTCTGACTTTTACCCTTCCTCCTGTACTTTCTTAAAAGGCTTCTTATGACCTTCAGTTCCTCCAAAAATGTTAGTAATAACAATGGTCACCCCAATGATTATCAAAATATTCATTACTTTTAAATGCTATAGTTGAACAAACAAATTTATTGGAAAATTTCAAAAGAATTCCAGCCCATTTATGACCCAAGTTCTAACCTAGGAAATTTCACATGACTTTAAAAAAGTAAATATGGTGACAAAGATAAACTGACCATACTTAGGAAGTTGATGAGAAAACAATGAGAAGAAAAAGCAACAATGTTTTATTCCAAGACACCCTCTTTAAAACAGAAATCCAGAAAAATAATTACTACTACCTCCCAATTATAAGTTAGTCAAAACAAAGGAATAATCCTTAATTGTATAGCCTCAGGACAGCTGCTGAAGACTTATTTCCATATAAACTTCTCCTACTCTTTAGCTCTGGCTCAAGTCTGTAGTTATCATTACATAAGTAAAACAGACCATAAAAGTCCCCCCCACCCCACCGCCGTTTCAAGATCATCAACTCCTACTACAGGAGACATGCAATGGCAGTCCACAGTTAATGCATCAATTTTTTTCACAAGCACTCATGTTACGCCACATGCCTGCTTAGTATCTGAAATAAAATGACTGTCTTCTGCATTAGAGAAATTTTCCCAAAGAAAAAAAAAAACACAGCTATCATTCATTTCTTAGCCAAACATACTCAAGGAAACTCGGCATCAGGGCCGGTTAGAGTGCAAATATATTAGCTGCGACTTCTACAAGTGCTTGTCATGTTGAATAGCAAGGAGAAGAGAGATAGTAATTATTGCCGAGAAACCATTAGAGGGCTCCTTAGTAAAACAAGCTACCCGAACAAACTAATGGACCAACAGTCCACTGCACTGTCTTTTCCTA